>NC_073241.2:80635000-81973333 GCF_029281585.2 Gorilla gorilla gorilla
AACACCAAATCCTATCCCAAGGCTAGATCAAATGGCTTCTTCTAACATGGAAAGAAAATAAAAAAGGGTAAAGTAAGATGAATTTTATAGGAAAAATACAATTGGAAAACTCAGTATACTTTAAATTTTGTTCTTGGCAGGTAGTCCTTTCAAATGACACCTGGCTTCTGCCATCTCCTGCTTTTCTTCTCTTGCTTGCTATGGTGTAATGTGCCATGGGATCTGCCAAAATGCAGGTGGGCTGTTGCATCCCCCTCAGTCCTCGATCACCAGGTGTCTTGTCAGTTCCATGTGGAGGTTCCTTGGTGCTCAGGCTGCCAGGTCCATTCTGAGCTCCAACTATGCCAGCAGCCATCTGAAATAGTAGGACTCTCGAGTGAAAGAGACTGAAACCAATGCTAGCTGCTCTCAACACAGTAGGGGCATTATTGGCTCACCTAACTGGGAAGTCCAAGAAGGGAGCCACATTCATAGGCAGCTGGACCTTGCGGCTCCTTGGACTGAGCACTCCTCTTCGCTGTGCATGAACTCTCCTGGCTTTCTTTCTCACAAAACTTTGCTCTTGGAGCTGCTCTAAGCCCATATTCTAGTTTCAGTTCTGAGTCCTGGAGAAAGACCTCTCTTTCTCCCAGAATCCATATATCAACTTTTATGAGGGGATTTCGATGGGCTTTGCTGGGATCACCTGCCCTTTCCAGAACTCATCAGTGTGGCTAAGTGAATGAGAAGCTCTGATTGGCCAGACCTGGCTATCTGCCTTCTTTGTGACTGAAGGGGGTTGTGCTGGTCCTGTCCAGCCCCCAGAATGGGTTTCCTCAAGGAAAGAGAGGTTCTGGAATGAGAAAGAGGGATTCTGGCAAAGCCAAAACAAGAGCTGTCTGCTGGAAACCTCAAACAGAAATCATTTGTGCCACACTTTGTCACCAGGCTACAAAACAGGGAAGCCATATTAATAACAGCTATATCATAAAATATAAGAATTATGTATTACCATGTGCCAGGCATTTTTGCCAGGCATTTTTGCCACGTGCTTTATGCATTCTTGCATTGAATCCTTACAACAATCCTGTGAGGTACATAGTTTAGCCATCCCATTTTCAAGTGAGAAAACGGAGGCTTGCAGTGAGCGGCTTGCCCACGTCACACGCTGATACTCCTTGTCTTACAGAGGCTTGACTAACAGCTCTTTCAGCTTTCACTCAATCCTCCTCCTCATTCTTATGATTTACTGTATCCTTTTTAGAGCTCAGGCATGAGTTGGAGGAGGCTCAGAGACAGACATTGTGTGATACTGAAAATCTCCTTCAACTCTTACCCTTCTCCTCAACTCCCAGAATCTCTCTTTCTTTAGGGTAAGTTATTTCCCATAGGGCTTTTTGGGGGTTTTAGAGCAAACACTGTTATGGTTCTGAGGTGGAAATCCTGGCCCCACTCACTCCCACTCCTCTGGTAGATTAGAGTGCAGAGCTTCGTGGGTTCTGTTTTCAGTTCTTGTAGTCTTGGAGTTTTCTATACTGGACTCCTGGTCTTGTTTTCCAGATGACACCAGAGAGGGGAAGTGGCTCACCTTAGGTCACACAGCTGGCTTGCAGCAGAGCTTTTACCTTTTCATTCTCGCTGTATGATAGGGCATGTCCCGGCCTTGCAGTGAGTGCTGCAGTGACCCCTGACTCCCCTGCCTCTGTATTCTGTTGGTGCAGTGTAAAGTCCTCTGGACTCAGAGTCAAAGCAGTTGGATTCCAAGCCTGGGTTCAACACTGCCTATTGAGAGATTTTGGATAAGTCTCTTCTCCGAGCCTCAAGTTGTCCTTACCTAAAATTTGAGGTCATCACATCAGCTCTGTCTACCTAAATGTATTATGGAAGGGCTAAAATCAGGTGAAATATATGAATTGGAAGCTGGATTGTCCTCTACAAATGTTTTTGCTGTATTTTAGTGTAACTCACTGTAAGTCTTCAACAAATATTTTCTTATTAAATGGTTGAATGCAGAAACACTTCTTTCTGAATCAGTTCCTGAGCCCTGCAGCAATATCCAAATAGTATTTTCTCTGGATTTTGGCTGATAATGGTTATTCACTTGTACTCTCAGAAAGTAATTCCAAAATGATATTTAAGTTTTCTTTCTATATTCTCAAGGCAGGTTACTGGGTATTTGCTTAGAAAATGCAGGTGTAATCCACAGTGGTGGGGCCAGTATGTTTTATAGACCTTTCCTGATTAAAAATGTTAACTCGTTTGGGAATCTGTGCAAGTTGATTTGGGACTCTGCCTCGCTGGTGGCATGACAGCCAGAGAAACCAAATGAGCACAATTTAATCTGGTCCTGGGCAGGAGGAGCTAAAATGAAATCCACCTCGTTGTGTCCTTTGGGTTTTTATGTGTCAGTGAGTCCTGGAAATGTGTCCTAAGAGACATTGCAAAAATGGATAGCTCAGGTTTAACCCCTTGTTTCCTCTGTGCGTAGAGCCCATCCGCTCGGATCTTCATGATCACAGTCAGAGGGCTTCAGAATCGTCTCCTTGGGTGGGGCACTCTTTATCTTCCCAGCCTGGCTTCCAGATTCATAGTGGACACTTTTATCAAATTTTGTACCCTGAAATCCCATTTTCATTACACCACTCTTTGTTCAAGAATCTTCAGTGTTTTGATACTGTTCAAACACCTTTATCTAGTGTTTGAGGAATTCAAGTATCTGGTCTAATTGACCTGTCCAATGCTGTCTTCCATTTACCTTCTCTGTGAATCCTCAACTCCGGAGTAACCAAGTCTATTCTCTGATCCACAAATGTCCGATGTCCCTTCTTGGGGCTTTGCAAACACCCATTGCCGCCACCTGTGGTGGGTATCCCTCTTCTTTTCCCAGCTTTACCTCCATTGACCTCTTCAAATCCTATATATCCTTAGGGCTCTTCAAATTCTTCCTCCTTCCTGAAACCATCCCTAACAGCTAGGTCTTATAGACGCTTTTCTTTTCTCTGAACTCTGATCGCACCTATTGTCTACAACTTTAGCTGCCCATCTATGTATCCAGCCATCTATTTGATCTAATAGGATTTATTAAGTCAATTTTGTAAACTTATTGATGCAAGGAGTATGTATTATACCGCTGGATTTCCTCCAAAACAACTTATTCATTCAAAAAGTATCAACTTGTGCTAATCAAGACTCTTCTGGTTGAAAGTAAGAGAAATTTACTTTAAGGTAGACTTGTGCCCACCGATCAAAAGAAGGGGGGAATCATCGGTGAGATTTGGGAACTCAAACTGTATTTTTAGATTATCTTTTTCTCCCCTTATGTCTTTTTGGTAGGAAAATGGCTACTGAAAGCTTCAGGTTTACATCTTCGTAGTTTAGCAAACATTTTGGGAAAAGGCACATGTGTGAGCATGTGCACACCTGTGCATGAGTGCATGTGCCTCTCCCTTCATCTATAAATGAATTCAGGGCTGAATTGAACCTGCTTGGATTATTCATTCTTCTTGGCCATTCACTGCTCCCGGGGTGTGAGGTGCTATGACTGGTTCTGCCTGGGTCACATGCCCTACTCTGTGGCTGTACATAGTTTGAACTAGGCTTTGTTATCTGACAACCTTACCATGACCAGCGGAATATGGAAAGAATCAATTCCCCCAACAGAAATCCTCCACATATGTCAGCCCAGAACTCTACATATGGTAAATGCTTGATAAGAATTTATTGACTGAATGATTTTTAATCATTCTTAAATGATCAAAATGACTTCAAAACTAACTCAAACTCAGGATTCCAGGATATTATTGTTAAAACTTATTGAAATCCTCCCCAGTGATGTCTTCCTTTTGGTGTTGGTTTTACCCTGGGGTATTAAATAAATAGTCTAACTCTATTAGACTATTTCACACAAGAGAGCCATGTGAGCATTAAAGACAGCAGTCTTGTTCCCTTTAAAACATCCCACTTTCAGAATAAACACTCTCATTTCCTTAAACTGCTTCTTATATGCCATGTTTTCCAAATACTGCCATGCTGATCGTTCTTTAGTTTTTCACTACCTGGCTGAGATGTGGCTTCTAGAACTGAGCAAAATTTTTTGATGTGCTATGACTCTGCTTCACCTCACTAATCCTTTTATCCCAATATTTCATTAGAATGTTTTTGCAACCATGTCATTGTGCATATAAGCTCTTAAAATAGGCAATTAGCGAAAATCAGACCTGGCATCCATTTTTCAGTCCTCTTGCATTTGGCTTGAGGTGCTCAATTTGGGGATCCAATTGGGTGACAGCTCCTAGCCCTGCTGAATCTCCTGATCACCTTTCTAGCAGCCCAGCAGGTGCTGATACAGGGAAGAAGCTGATGATCCAGGTTCCTTGAGCAGTTCAGGCTGTCATCCTGGTCCTGGTCCCCTCCAGGCCACATTGATCTAATTTACCTGCCCTTCAGAACCAGCAACCAGGAATGACCTTACTTAGATTATATTCTAGGGAAGGTAAACTCATTCAGGCAGATTGAAGGACAAATCAATTGTATTCGTTTTCTAGGGCTGCTGTACCAAAGTACCACAGACTGGGCTTAAGCAACAGAAATATATTTTCTCAATGTTCTGGAGGCTAGAAGTCCAAGATGCAGTTGTCAGTAGAGCTGGTTTCTTCTGACATCTCCCTTCTTGGCTTGTAGATGGCCATCTTCTTCCTGTGTCTTCACATGGTCTTTCCTCTGTGCCTGCCTGTGTCCTAATCCCCTCTTCTTGTAAAGACACCAGTTGTATTAGATTAGGGCCCACTCTAATAGCTTTATTTTACCCTAACACCAGCCAACCAAATTAAGGTGTCATGTGCATGCGTGTGCACCTATGTGTAGCAGTGGCAGAGAATGGCTATAATCACAGGGCAGGAGAGCTAAGGTGGAAACATTGGATGGCTTCATTGAAGCCCAGAGTTAAGATTAATTCACATGCTGACCATTGCAATGCTGGGCATTGGTTTTTTCCCCCCCATTCTTATTTCCAAGGACATCAGGCCCCAGACTACTGTGAGATGAGTCAGGGAATCAATGACCAAGTTTTTCACCTAAAAAGAGCTTTTCAAGACTCTGGGTCAACCCAAAGGCACATTAATAGAAGCTCTTAGTTAATATTTTTTCAGTGATCAGGATGATGGACTAGCAAGTGGGCCTGTTAGGTTTGCTGGTGACACTGTGGACATCATTAAATAACATGCAAATCATTAACTAGGAATGTAGACAGGGTGCCGAGACTTAATCGTTTTAATTTCTACCCATGGGTAAACCTCGCAGCAAAAATGTCCTCACCCCTGGCATGAGGAACTGCTCTGAATGCAAAGTTTGACTCAGCCAGCTAAGTAAAAGAAACTGTAATGGTCTCATTTCTATCTTTTTGAGTAATGATATGCCAGTTTCCCAATAAATTGCATGAAGGTGAACAAGAAAAATAAGTCTTTGACCTTTCTCATTTATAAGCACACTTAGATATTTCTTCTCATATCTTATGCTGGCCACAGAGCTTTGCATAGAAGATTTAATTTCCTGCTGCTGCAGGCATTAAAATGGATCAGACCTCCCTTCCCCTGAAACCTGAAGCCATCCATGTGGCTTGTCATTCACGGTATGGAAAGACAGGACTTGAATTAGGGGTCCTTCCTTTCTTAGCAAACTCTTCCCAAAGCACAGAGAAGACAGATGCTCAGTGAGAAAAATTTTGAACGCTGAGCAGTGAAATATGGCAGTCATATCCGGAGGGTGATGAATATCTTTTATCCAGATAAATGTACTCATAATTTGTTAGTTTAATTACTGCAGCCTTGCAAAGTCTTGAGCCAGTAATTCCTTTTTCAACAAATTAGAGGCCTTAAATAATTCTGTGGGAAGATAAATCCTTCACTCTGGTTTTTGGACATTTCTCTGAAATTTATTTCCAGAACTCAGCTGGGTGCCATTAACATTTTGGTGCAATGACTCTGGTCACATTATAGTCTATAAACATTTTTTTTTGGACTAGTTTTTGCATTTCTTTCTTTCTCTTTTGGTTTGAGACAAGGTCTCACTCTGTCGCCCAGGCTGGAGTACAGTGGTGTCATCATGGCTCACTGCAGCCTCAACCTCCAACTCAAGCAATCCTCCTAACTCAGCCTCCTGAGTAGCTGGTACTACAGGCATGTGCTACCACACTCAGCTAATGTTACTATTTCTTGTAGAAACGGGATCTCACTATGTTGGCTAGGCTGGTCTTGAACTCCTATCCTCAAGTGATCCTCATGCCTTGGCCTCTCAAAGTGCTGGGATTACAGGTGTACACCACCATGCCCAGCCAGCTTCTTCATTTCTAACATTGATGCATAAATTTCCTCTCAGTAGTTCCTTGCCCAGCTCCCCGCTTTGGATATGAGAAAAATTTCATCTTTTCCAAATGACCAGCAGCCTTTGTTCCAAAAGAAGAAAGGAAGGGAATCCTCCTGAAACCCCACCCCGGTCCTGAGTCTGAAAGAGAGAACCTAGTGAGGATACACTGTCCACTGGAAATAGCAACCACTCTTCACCCCATGCCTCATCCCAAAGCCTGGAGACCAGAAGGATCAGGTTTGCATTTCTAAAAGATATATGCTTTCTCCTCTACCTTTTAATTTCTGCATAGTTTCTCTATTTTGCTTATGTCTTTCTTTCCCTCAAGTGAGAGCTGGTTTAGCTGGCTTTCTGTCAATCAGAAATTGCTGTTAATTGGCGTTTCTCTGCTTTGCAAGCAGAATGATAACTGATATTTATAATGATATTCTGGAGGCTCTGCAAGATCCTGAAGGGTCTCATGAATTCTCAAAAAATGATTGACTTCTGTGCAGTATAATTTTAGTGTCAGGTGTATTTTATGGTTATCTGATTCATTGCAAATTGGTTGTCCATGTATGGGATATAACTTTCTGTTTTCCAGAGTATTTATTAAGTGGAATCCAATATTCTTTTTGGAGAGATGGAAAACAAGACTTTTTCGATTTGGAAGCTTCTGATGGCAGGAGAGGGGTCAAGTGCAATGCTTGTTTTTGTTTCTGGTGTGTCTAGCAGGCACTCAGAGGGTGCCTACTGGCTGATTGGGTGGTGCAGGAACATGGGTAGCTATAGGTTTGCTAAAGGATTATCCTCTAAGCAGGCCTGAACTGGAGGCCTGAATATTCTTGTTAAACTTGAAAGCTCAGATAGATGGGATCAGAACAGGCTGCAAAAACCTACAAGTTAGGAAAACTCACGCATAGAGCATGCAGGTCAGAACAGACAAAAAGATCCCAATCCAGGGGTTCATGATGTTGAGAACAGTTCCAGAAGGTGGAAGTACAAGGCAGATAGTGGGCTACACAGCTTCCCATTGTGTCTGAGTGACTGTGGGGTCACTTTCTGTCACCCACAATCATGTGGGACCAAAGATGCCAGACTACTGAGGTCTATGTGGGATCAAAAGATGAAGTTGACTGGGTGCTGAGACTATAGCAAGGCAAATCAGCTGTTTTCTTTTCTCTTTGTGATGGATTCTGACTGTAGCAGCCAAAGTGATCATGTGTCAGTTGATTTTGATGGCTAAGATGGCCAAATGCATCTACTCATCTTTGTCTAGTTTGCATGCACAGACAATACCTAAAGTCAGTGCCATTTCACTCCAGGCTAAACTCCTTGTATTCTGTGGGAGAACAGTATCCTTATTATATTTATCTCTCTATGGCTATATCTATATCTCCCTTGAGTTGTATTAAGTAACACTGACATTTACTGTTCTCACTGGGTCAGGACACTTGTGTAACAGAGAGGGGATGAGAAAGTTCATTGTCCCTGTTTTGTATTTATAATTCTGTATTAAAAACCACCCAGAAGTATAGTGCCTTAAAACAATGACTTATTATTGTTTCTCATGAGTTTGAAGGTTGACTAGAAGTTCTTTCGATGGTCTTCTTTGTGGTCTTTCCTGAGGCTGCATTCAGTTGGTAGATGGGCTGGCTGGATGATCTAAGAAGTCCTCTCTCCCATGTCTGAGGCCTTGAGGGTTGCTTGTTGGCTGGAGCACTCCTCTACATGGCTTGGTTTCCTTCCAATCTCCTCGCTCTCCCTCCAGCTCTCATTCCATCTTCCTGGGCCTCTTCCCGTGATGCTTCTCTTCAACAGAATAGCCTGGACTTCTTTATAGCATGCCATTTGGGTTCCCAGAATCCAAAGGGAGAAGCCACCAGGACAAGGCCTTAGTGTAGATTTGGTCTGGTGTAACTTCTATGTCCTTGGATTGGTCAGAGTAAGTCATGGGACCAGCCCAGATTCAAGAAAAAGGGAAATAGTTCCCCATTCTTGATGAGAGGAGAAGCAAATAACTTGTGGCCGTCTTTGATCTATTACATCTTCTTTCAAAAACTGATGGTCAGCCAAGGTGAGAAATACATTACTGTTTACTGATTGTTGTGAGGATTAAATGAGATTGGCACAAACACAGCATTCAGGTCAATAAGTGGTTATATTCATCTGGATTTGGGGATCAACACTCATGGGGAGAGACTGTTTTCAGGAATCTGTAATACAGGGGTATAACATCTTTCTGTTGATTGTACTTTAGTTATTTCCAAATGAGGATTAAATGAGTCAACATATATAAACTGCCTAAAGCAGTGCCTATAACACGGTAAACATGCAGTAAATGTAAGCTATAATTATTATCATCATTATTATTGAATGGCAATAATTTCTAAAAGCAAAACAAAACAACCACCCACTTTATATGCAACCCACCTTCCTGATTATGAACAAACTTCTCCCATTTTAGTTATTTTTACTTTTGTGTACCAGAATCCTAGGAGTGTTTATAATCTTACAGATCATTTAGACCAATTTCTTCATTTCACAGAAGAAATTTAAAGCCAAATTTGGGCAAGTGACTTGTCCAGGTCTTGCAGCTAGCTAGAGAATTAGTACCAGATCTCAAGGATCCAAGCTTCCAACTGATGGCTCTTACCACCCCACCCCAAGAAAGTGCTAATTCATTTGATTTTAAAATTAATAGCTGGAAATACAAAGCTTCATTTGGTAGATATAATACATTTAAATAAATAGTTCAGTTTTATATATTAAACTGGGTGGGTCATGTATATTGGAGGAAAGAAAAAATGGGGAAGATAGAGGATGAAGAAAAACTGGCATAAAAATGGAAAAAGTTAGAGATGGAAGAAACATACAGAAGAACAGAAAGAAGGCTAAATAATTTAAGATGATTTAATGGCAATGCTGGAATTGTTGGGTGTTATTGGGCAGAAATTGGTTCTACCTGTTTCCCTAACTTTCCTTTTGTCTGGTATCCCATCCCTTTCTTTGAGCATGCCCCTCCCGACTCCACCCTGGTGGCTCTGATGGTGCCATTACATCACCTTATTTTCATGGCCATAAGTATTGGTCCATGGGGTGGAACCTGGAACCAACTTGGTCAGTTAGAGTCCTACTCTAGGGTTGAGATATACTCTAAAGCAGTGAAAGGAAATCATCTTGAGCAAGACTGCCTTGCTTTTTACCATTTTTTAGTGAAATCTAGCATAGACGGAATAGCTTTGCCAATCTTCCTTAGAATTTACCTTGGGCATATCCTCCACCATCATATATCCTGCTATTTCTTTACTCACTTATTAAATGTTTCATGACCATTTGCTATGCACTTGGCACTGTAATACCTAGTTCTTTCACCCATAGAATTTACAGTCTGGTGTGTGAGACAGACAATGAAAAGGTAAACTAACAGAGGATTATGAGCTGTGATAACAGTCTTGTAGTAGGCTAAATAATGGCCCCCAAAGATGCCCACATTCTATTCTACAGAACTGAGAATGCGTTATCTTATGTGGCAAAGGGACTTTGCGAATGTGATTAGTTAAGGATTTTGAGATGGGGAGAGTGGATAATCCTGGATTATCTGGGTTGGTCCAATTTAGTCACAAGGGTCCTTATAAACAGAGGCTGAAGGGTCAAATTCAGAGAAGGCAAAGTGATGATGGCTGCAGAGACAGAGGTTGGAGAATGCTATGCCACTGGCTTTGAAATTGGAAGGAGACCACAAACGGAGGAATCCAGGTGGTCTCTAGGAGCTAGAAAAGGGAAGGATGAAGGTTCTCCCCTAGAGCCTCCAGAATGAATGCAGCCCTGGAGCTGACCTGACTTTAGGACTTCTGACCTCCAGAGGATAAATTTGTATTGTTTAATTATTAAGTTTGTGGTAATTTGTTACAGAAGCTTCAAAGGAAATACAAGCTTCAAAGGAAAATAGAGGATGATGTAAAAGAATAATATGGGGAAACTTAATAAGATTAAGGTGTCAGAGAATACCTTTCTGAAAAAGTTTATTTTGGATAAGACTTAATTGAAGAGAAGGAGCCAGCCTTACAAAGTGTGTCAGGGGCTGGGAATCGTATCCAGGGAAATAATGCTGCAAATGACTTTAAAAGAGACAGCTCTGATTGTTAGTTATAGCAACTGAAAGAAGACTTATGGGGTAGGATAAGAAGAGGAGCATGGTGTCAGATTGGGTCAATTGATTCATAAATATCCATATTGCATCAGATGAGGTTGGCCGAGTCACAGATAACCTGTATCTACTATCAAGATGGATAGTAGAAGTCCTCTCTTCTGCTTGTCTTTCTAGATCCTTCTTGTCTTCCCACTTAGCTTCAACTATATCCTTGTTCCAAAGCCTTCCATGACCTTATCAGATTTTACCAATCTCCTTCTTTCATCCAGACTGTGCTCCATTCCTCAAACTGGGATCCGTGGACCTCCAAGGACTCAGATTTATCCTTGAGGAGGCATCCTGAGATTTTCTGAGAATGTTCTAATTTCAATGCTAAGTTTTAAAATAATATAAGCCTAGGTCTCATCTGAATGCATATGCCTCAGTTTCATCTTAAAATTTCAGTGCCTTGGTGGTACCAACTGAAGGTCAAATGATGTCCAGGCTAGCTAAATAAACAAAAGCTTCGAGGAAGCTTAAACAGAAAAGAGTGGAGGGAAAAGTGGAATGATCAAAGGGCACATGGCAGTGTCTGAACCTGAATGGTAGCAGGCAGCACCATGCTGGCTTTGCCAGCAGAGGTGTTAATGAATTCTCTCTTGGTCCAAATCAACTTGTAACGATTCACTACTAGTAAATGGATTTTAAGTAGGTCAATGGAAATCTTTTTTCTCCAAGTTTTGCATTTCCTACTAAGTTGATTATCTATCAAAATAGTGCATCGGTGATTAAAAGTGAGTTCATTGAAACTCACTTGGTGATTAACACAGTGGTGATAATGAACTCAATGACAATGATTCAAAATATGACTTGTCATGTTCAGAATCAGATCCATCTTAGAGAAGGTGGCATGAGAAAAAAATTAAATACAAAAATTGTATCCATATTGGGAACAAGTGAAAAAGGAAATGTTCAAATTCATTTTTCCACTAAAATTCCCAAGAGTGTCAATCAAGTTTATGTAAAGCATTATCAATTATTACACTAAATACACACCATTTTACATTTTATTGATTTTGTATTTTTATTTGTATATAATTGTTATGTTGTGATTTTAATCTGTAAGTATAAAGATTTTATAAATCATTTTCTGTTTGCATAGACTTAAGTAACATAACAAAATATAATTTAAGTCAACACTGGAGATCTGTGAAAAATATTTTTCTTTCAGAAGGGTCCATCTATTACTGAGGTTTGAGAAATACTGATTTGCAATATTCATACTGATATATTTTTGAATTGCTAGTGTTATTTACTGAATGTTTTTGTCCCCCCCGAAATTTGTATGTTGAAGCCTTAATCACCAATGTGATGGTATTTGGAGACGGAACCTTTAGGACATCATGAGGGTGATATTAGTGGCTTTATAATAGAAGAAGCTGGGCGCAGTGGCTCCCACCGGTAATCCCAGGACTTTGGGAGGCTGAGGCAGGCGGATCAGTTGAGGCCAGGAGTTCCAGACCAGCCTGCTCAATATGGCAAAACCCTGTCTCTACTAAAAATACAAAACAACAACAACAACGACAACAATTGGCTGGGTGTGGTGGCATGCGCCTGTAATCCTAGCTACCTGCTAGCTACTTGGATGGCTGAGGCATGAGAATTGCTTGAACCTGGGAGGCAGAGGTTGCAGTGAGCCGAGATGGCACCACTGCACTCCAGCCTGGGCAACAGAGTGAGACTCTGTCGAAAAAAAAAAAAAAAAGAAAAAGAAAAGATAAAAAGAAAGAACTCTCTTTCCACTATGTGGAAACATCAAGATCCTGGACTTCCTAGCCTCCAGAGCTATGAAAAATAAATTTCTGTTGTTTACTCCTGAGTCTATAGTATTTTGTGATTCTAGCCCAAGCTGACGAATATAACTAATTCTTAAATTGTTAAGTAACCGCTAAAGAGGGTGGGAGCTCTCTCAGGTGATGGGCAAGTCTACAAGTTTTCTGAAAATCCACAGGCCCAGTGGCAGTGCTAGGCACATACAAGGTGCCCAGTAAATACTTGGATAATGTTTTAATCATGCCTTTTTATTTTTCGTATTTCTGATACTTTGTTACCTGGGGCCTTGGTGACCTTAGAGAGACCGCCCCTCTTGGGGCTAGTTAATTGCTAGAGATAACAAACAACTCACCTGCGAGTGTGCCTTTCATGTGTAGCTTAACCAATCCAGAGCTGCACCTCCCATTCCTCTTAACACTCTCAGCCATCTGCCCCAATCACCCCAGAGCCAGGTACAAGACAACTAGAAACAGCCCCTACACCCTGGAGACCGCTGAAATTATTCAAACTAGCCAATCCTAAGTCTGCTTACTCCATCTCATCTGTTCCTCCCAGGGAAGCAGCATAAAGCCTCTTGCCCATATTTTTTTTCTTGCACCCTCTGCCTCCTGACTAACCCTGGTGCTTCTCTGTGTGGCTCCCATGACATGACACATCTCCCATCTCCTCTTCTGTGACTAACAGACGTTTGTGAGTAACAGACGTATCTCTTCAATGGCAGCGGTCTCCTGATCTGTTGGCTTCACCATACCTGAATGATAACAAAAACTACATTTTAAAACAGGGAATAAATACAAAATCATGTTGCTCTAGATGCTATAAAAAATATTGTAATTTTCCCACCACCAGAGAGAAAACCTCTTGTTATTGGTTTAATTGTATTTGTGCATCTGCACTGCAGGAATGTAAGATCCTTTAGGGCTGGGATTGGGTATGGATTTGTACCTGAGCCAACTACACATCTAGGGCTGAGCAGGAATAGATTTTTTAAAAACATTAAAAAAATTGATTTACCAAAAATTTTGCTTTTACACAAAACAAATTGCCTCAAAGAGGCATCTTGCAACTCTATCCTACGTTTCATGTTTCTGTTAACTGAACTGATTAGCCCCAGCTTAACAATGGATGGGGTTCAAAACGCCCTGCTCCAATGGAGAATTCCTATTCCCTGCCAGGTCCCTTCCTTTCCCCCTAAGGACTCACTGTGTCTCGCTCTGTCTGGGTGCTCTCTGATCTCAGGACAGCACAGCCCCAACTCCTCTTAGAAGCCACCTTGACCTCTCCTGCCAGTGGGGATCTTCGTCTTCTTTGAGCTGAAGCACTCTCTGACTTCTAGTACCCATCTTTCCATTTTATTTCCCACCAAGTATTGTTTGTTTTCTTTGTTGCACAGTTTTGACAAGTGTTTATAGATTACCAAACTGCTCTCTTCCTCACCCTCCCCACGTTGGCCCCTGTCCCTGGCCAGGACAGCTCCATCCTACCCAGGGTCCAGGGCTTGAAATGCTAGAGTCCAAGTGGCACAGATGGAAACAAACTGACTGCATAGATAGCATCTTACAGGTTTCATTTTCAAAATCTCTCTTGTTGAAAAAGTGCTCCACAGTCTCCTCTGGTCACCAGTCATATTGATTTGTGTTTATACTTTTGGATTTCCAGAAACTACTGACATTAACAGAGGAGGTTTATGAGCATATTTGTCAGAAACAAGAGTCTCTCAAATCAAGATCTAGCTCTCTATAAGTAGTATCATCCATCGCCTCCTGGTTGTTTCCCCTGTTGTTTCCCCTGAGGACTTCCCACAGGGGCATTAAGCTCATCACCCCAGCAACCTGGACACTTTGAACTGTGCTTTGGGCTTCACTACCTACATGTTTTTTTTTTTATTATTATTTAATTTTTTTTTTAAGAGACAGGGTCTTGCTATGTTAGCCAGGTTTGTCTTGAACTCCTGACCTCAAGCAATCCTCTCTCCTCAGCCTCCCAAAGTGTTAGGATTATAGGGGTGAGCCACTGTGTCTGGCTGTCTCCTATAGTTTATGGGAAAGGGTGACCAGATGTCAGCTCTGATGATGCAAAGTGGAAGATTCTCTCTCCAGAGCAGGCAGCCTACAGCCTGTACCAAAGCCTCTTCTTAGAGAAATTTCCGTGGTATTCCAAGGTTGTCATGATGGGGCCCTCTGTGTAGCTGCAGTCAAAAGGTGGCTGGTGGCACAAACCTAATCTCTCACTCTGCTTAAAACCCATAGCTCTTCTTTGCCAGATGAGTCAGTCCAGGTTTGTTTTTAAATTTTTTAAAAAGACTAAACATTTCATTTTTAGATAATTGTAGATGCAAATGCAGTTTTAAGAAATAATTCAGAGAGAGCCCCTGTACTCTTTACCAAGTATCTCCGTTGGTAACTGCTCCCGTGGCAAAATTAGAGCCCAATAGCACAAATTTACCATGACGTCCTAGAGCAGGGTTGGGGCAGGGCGCACTAGCAGAAGAAGTGTGGGTGCTGCCTCCTTCCTGCCAGGAGAAGGTAGAATTCCAGGTCTCAATTCAGCCTCCATTGGCTCCCAAAACATGGGTGCTTCTTATAACTGCTGGGTGGGAGTGGAGCTCTGGGTCCCCATGTGGTCTTCACTGAGAAAGCTTGGGGGATTTGTTATTGCCCAATGGGAACAAGAGTCCCAGCTTCCCACTGGCCTCTCTGACACCATCCTGAAGCTGAGTTTGGGGCATATTGTTATAGCCTGGTGAAGCGGAAGTCCAAGCATCTCACCCAGCCTTCATTGGTGTGGGTGGAGGTGGGCCATACTTTTTTCTTTTTTTTTTTTTTTTTGATTTTTTAATGTCACTTTTATTATTGATTGATTGATTGATTTTGAGATGGAGTTTCGCCCTTATTGCCAAGGCTGGAGTGCAATGGCGCCATCTTGCCTCACTGCAACCTCCGCCTCCTGGGTTCAAATGATTCTCCTGTCTTAGCTTCCAGAGTAGCTAGGATTACAGGCATGCACTACCACACCCGGCTAATCTTTGTATTTTTAGTGGAGACGGGGTTTCAACACGTTGGCCAGGCTGGTCTCGAACTTCCGACCTCAGGTGACCCACCCGCCTCAGCCTTCCAAAACGTTGGGATTACAGGCCTGAGCCACCTACATGTGGGTAGTGAAGCCCGGCCAAAATGTCACTTTTATTTATTTATTTATTTATTTTTAGTATTTATTGATCATTCTTGGGTGTTTCTCGGAGAGGGGGATGTGGCAGGGTCAATAGGATAATAGTGGAGAGAAGGTCAGCAGATAAACACGTGAATAAAGGTCTCTGGTTTTCCTAGGCAGAGGTCCCTGCGGCCTTCCGCAGTGTTTGTGTCCCTGGGTACTTGAGATTAGGGAGTGGTGATGACTCTTAACAAGCATGCTGCCTTCAAGCATCTGTTTAACAAAGCACATCTTGCACCGCCCTTAATCCATTTAACCCTGAGTTGACACAGCACATGTTTCAGAGAGCACGGGGTTGGGGGTAAAGTTATAGATTAACAGCATCCCAAGGCAGAATAGTTTTTCTTAGTACAGAACAAAATGGAGTCTCCTATGTCTACTTCTTTCTACACAGACACAGTAACAATCTGATCTCTCTTTCTTTTCCCCACATTTCCCCCTTTTCTTTTCAACAAAACCACCATCGTCATCATGGCCCATTCTCCATGGTCGCTGTCTCTTCGGAGCTGTTGGGTACACCTGCAGAAAGGCTGTTGCTTCACACTTGGAAGATCGCACAGCGGCCAGGCAGAGGCGCTCCTCACTTCCAATGGGCCATACTTGTTTCTCTTTGGTTGGAATAGAGCAGTTGTTGTCTAAATGCTTTTTGTCTTTCTAGGCTACCCATTTCCTGGTCCTTTGGCTAGAGAGAGCAGGCTTTTGTAGGGCTGATTTTGTCTGCACCCCCTGGCATTTCTATGTTGCTGGGTACATCAGCAAGTCTAGGATATACAAGACCAGAAGAAAATCTGGGGGACTCATCGCCCAGTCATTGCTTGGCTGCTCCTTCCCGGTCTGCCTTTTACTCTGCACTTTTCAGATTCTTCTTATTTATAATACCCAGGACTTTTAGTCGACTTAGCTGGAAGAATAGGAAAAAATACATCTACTCCATGTTTTTGAAAGTAGAAGTTCCCAGGTGTCTTTTTCAGTTTTAAACATGAAACACATGATCTGTTCCTTGCCGAGTTCTCTGATACTCTCGTCACATCTTGCTTCATGCCTGAGAGACCAAATATACAAACCGACAATGACCAGGCCACATGTAAAAATAGAACTTTGACCCACATCCTGCAGCAATCTGCTCAGGAAACCAACTTTTGATCTACAGTAAGCAATTCAGGAAGCCAGCCTGCTAGAAGTCAGACTTCCAGGAAGCCAGACTGCTGTCTTTAGTGATAATCCAGGAAACTAAACAATACCCTCTGTAACAGTCAGCCTCAAATGGCCAGGGCCTGATTAATAATGGACAGCTTTCCTAACTTTTGTCCTTGCTTTCAACTTAGTGCCAACCAGAGAAGGCCAAATGATGCACTCACCCCTAACTAATCATGTAGGACACCCTGCTTCTATTAGCCCTGTTACAGCTTCCCCATGCTGACAGCCTGCAATCAGAGCACACCTGAAGCCTTCCCTGTTTTCCACTACAAAACTTTCCTGCTTCTCTGTCTGCCTTTGAATCTTTGCCCAAATGTGAGTAGCTGTGCTGACTCCCTTGATAAGGCAATCTCAGAATAAACAGCCATTATTATTATTTTTTTAATTTAAAAAATTGGACTTTGGGAGGCCGAGGTGGGTGGATCACAAGGTCAGGAGTTCGAGACCAGCCTGACCAACACGGTGAAACCCGGTGTCTACTAAAAATACAAAAATTAGCCAGGCATGGTGGTGTGCACCTGTAATCCCAGCTACTCAGGAGGCTGAGGCAGTGGAATCACTTGAACCCGGGAGGCGGAGGTTGCAGTGAGCCGATGTCATGCCACTGCACTCCAGCCTGGGCGACAGAGTGAGACTCCATCTCAAAATAAATAAATAAATAAAATAAAAATAAATAAAAAATCAGTTTTTTTAGGTACATAGCAGATGCACATCTCATGTACCCACATTAGATGTGGGTACATAGCAGATGCACATCTCATGTACCCACATTAGATGTGGGTACATGAGATGTTTTTATACAGACATGCAATGTGTAATAATCACATTGGGGTAAATGGGGTATCTATCCCCTCAAGCATTTATCCTTTGTGTTACAAATAATCCAATTATATATTTTTAAGTTATTTTAAGATGTATAATTAAATTATTTTGGTTGTAGTCACCCTATTGCATGATCAAATACTAGATCTTATTCATGCTTTCTAACTATTTTTTGTACCTATTAGCCATACCCACTTCCTTCCCCAGCCCCCCACTACCCTTCCCAACCTCTGGTAACCACCCTTCTACTATCTCCGTAAATACAATTGTTTTAATTTTTAGGTCCCATAAATAAGTCAGAACATGCGAAGTTTATCTTTCTGTGCCTGTTTTTTTCACTTAACATAATGACCTCTGGTTCTAACCATGTTGTTGTAAATGACAGCCTCTCATTATTTCTTGTGGCTGAATACTAGTCCATTGTGTATATGTACTACATTTCCTTTATCCATTGATCTGTTAATGGACACTTAGGTTGCTTCCAAATCCTGGTTATTGTGAATGGTGCTGCAACAAACATGGAAGGGCAGATATCTCTTCAATATACTGATTTCCTTTCTTTTGGGTATACACCCAGTAGTGGGATGGCTGGAACACATGGTAGCTCTATTTTTAGTTTTTTGAGGAATCTCCAAATGGTTCTACATAGCAGTTGTATTAATTTACATTCCCACCAACAGTGTATGAGGATTCCCCTTTCTCCATATCCTCGCCAGCATTTGTAATTGCCTGTCCTTTGGATATAAGGCATTTAAACTAGGGTGAGATGATATCTTATTGTAGTTTTGATTTGCATTTCTCTGATGATTAATGATGTTGAGTATCTTTTCTTATACTTGCTTGCTATTTGTATGTCTTCTTTTGAGAAATGTCTAAAATAGCCTTTGCTTTCCTCATTTGGTTAGTCTTGGTTTATTTCCACACTCTCTTTCTAGGCTGCCCATTTCTTGGTCCTATGGCTAGAGACAGCAGGCTTTTTTGTTGGCACCTGTTGGTATTTCTTGGTTGCTGGTTGCATCAGCTTCAAGTCTGGGATATATGAATCCAAAATAAATAAATAAATAAATAAAGGAAAAATCCAGTGAACTCATTACTATGTCATTCCTCAGGTCCCAAGGGTCCTAAAGTCCCTTGCTGAGCTGCCTTCTTCTCTCCACTCTTTGGAATGTTGTTATCTATAATGTCCAGGGTTTTCAGTTTTACTTAGTGGGAGGAGTAGGAAAAAGTACACTTACTTCATCTTTTTTTGGAAGTGGATGTTCCCAGATGTCTTTTTCTTTTTTAAACGTGAAATAT
The DNA here is from genome assembly GCF_029281585.2 of Gorilla gorilla gorilla. NCBI lineage: Eukaryota > Metazoa > Chordata > Mammalia > Primates > Hominidae > Gorilla > Gorilla gorilla. Next base: position 80,653,809 of record NC_073241.2, read on the forward strand.
CATGCTCTGACCCTTGCTGACGCCCTAGCACTCTGCCATATCCTGCTCCATCCTGATGCTCAAAGGCCAGGGTCTCCTATGATACAGCCCTACCATCTCCCTTGCTGGCCTACACTGCATAAAACATACACTTATGTAGTGTTTATATGTATTAGGCTTGGTCCTGAGCACTTTATATATGCTAATTATGCATGAAGTCTATTATTATAAAGAAACCAACGCCAAAAATATTAACCAATTCACTTAAGGTCCCCTAGCTAGGAAGCTGCAAAGCCTGGATTTGGACCCAGGCAGCCTGGTACCGAGGCTCTATTCCTACTAGCTCCACTCTGCTGCCTCTCTGCCTCTTCCCTGGCCAGCAGTCCTGGTTGTTTAACCAGCGTACTTATATGTGGGTCAGAATCCCCTTGGGGCTTGAAAACACAGATTGCTGTGGCCTACCTCCAGAAATTCTGATTCAGCTGGTCTGGGGTGGGGCTTGAGAATTTGTATTTCTGACAAGTTCTCAGGTGATGCTAACATTGCTCTCTAGGGATCACACTTTGCGAACCAACAACCCTTTCCATGTTTTCCTTCACCCCGATTTCCTCTGCTAATTGCTATGCAGCCTTTAAGATTCAGCACAGGTATTACCTCGCTTGATTTGACTACTGTTACTTCTGCCACCCTTAGATATTCCTCTTAAGCTTCCTTAGCGGCCTCTCAGCATCTTGGTCATTGTTATTTACCAAGTTGTATGGAAATCATCTCTTCATATGTCTCATTTCCATCCCCTGACCCCTTGAGGGCAGAGAAGTCAGTGCAGACCCAAGTCTCAACTACTGTGATCTTTGCAGAATTACCTGGGTTGACTGTTAAAAATGAGATTCCTGGGCCTAGCTCCCTGAGTTTCTCAATTAGTAGATCTGGGATGGGGTCTAAGAATCTGCACTTTAAAGAATCAACTTACATGATTCTGATGCAGTTGGTCCACTTTTAGAAATTGCCCTGGAACTTTGCATTGTGTTTGGTACTAAATAAGTGCTCAATAATTATTAATTGGATTTACTGAACTCAACTTTGAAACAAAATGGCAACCTCTTATCTTCTTTTCTATACTTTCTCCCTACCAGCCCCCAACTCCCACGATGGATGTTTTTAGTACCTGCCCCTCTAATACCTAATCCCTCTCTTCTCTTCTCCAAATCATTTCTTTCTTTTTCTTCCAGTCAGAACTTTCATTCACATGTGTGATATTATAAGAAATACATACTTGTTCTTCATCGCTTGTTCCTGACACAGAGCTCCTAAAATCTTTGTAATTTCTGGAATGATGGGGATAATAGAATTGTCTTACACAGAGCTCCTCAAACCCTTGGAATTCGCTGGGTGATAGAAGCATCTTTTTGTTGTTGTTGTTGTTTGTTTTTTCTTGTTTGTTTGTTTTTGAGACGGAGTCTCACTCTGTCGCGAGGCTGGAGTGCAGTGGCGCGATCTCAGCTCACTGCAAACTCTCACTCCCTGGTTCAAGCAGTTCTCCAGCCTCAGCCTCCTGAGTGGCTAGGATTACAGGCACGCACCACCACACCCAGCTAACTTTTGCATTTTTAGTAAAGACAGGGTTTCACCATGTTGGCCAGGATGGTCTCGATCTCCTGACCTCATGATCTGCCTGCCTTGGCCTCCCAAAGTGCTTGGATTAGAGGCGTGAGCCACTGTGCCTGGCCCAGGAGCATCTTTTGTTCTACTGAGATGACTCTTGGTGGTCTCCTGAATAGCTTCAGGATGGGGGCTGGTCACTAGAAAGACCAAGCCATAATTAGAAGCTTGGAGTTTTCAGCTCTCCCCTATCCTCTGGAAAGGAGAAGAGGGCTGGAAATTGAGTTAATAATTGACCATGCGTATGTGATGCAGCCTTCATAAAAATCCCTAAAGTATGGCTTTTGGAGAGCTGCTGGGTTGGTGAGTGCATCCATATCCAGGACGAAGGTGCATCCCAACTCCACAGGGAGAGAAGCTCCCGTGCCTAGGAGCCTTCCAGACCTCGGCCTATATACCTCTTCAGACCTGGCTGTTTATTCATATTATCTGTAATATCCCTTATAATAAACCAGTAAAAGTGCTTCCCTGAGTTCTGTGAGCTGTTCTAGCAAATTATTGAACCAATTTATAGCTGCTTGGTCAGAACTAGGGGTGGCCTTGACTTGCAATTGGCATTTCAAGTGGAATGCTGTTGTGTGGAGTGAGCCCTTAATCTGTGGGGTCTGTGCTAACATTGGGTACTTCGTGTCAAAATTAAATTAAACAGTTGGTGTCTGGAGAGTTGAATTTGTTGGTGCTGGGAGGAAAACCCCACATATTTGGTGTCAGAAATGTTATGAGTAGAGAAACAGTTTTGTTTTTAACATGGTAAAGCTAATTTCAGATAGCAATTGAATAAATTTAAAACACTGAATCAATTTTTGTTGGGGGCATCTTTTATAAATTGAGATATACTTTACATAGAGTGCAGTCTTAGGTATTCAGCCTGATAAATTTTACCTATGCATACACCTGTGTAACCACCACTGAGATCATGACATGGGGCATGTCCAGCACTCAGCAGGTTCTTTCATGACATTTTCCATTGTAAGACACCCTTCTTCAAGGTAGGCACTATTCTACTTCCATCATCATAGATTAGTTTCACCTGTTCTTGAACGTTATATACATGAAATTATATAGAATATCCTCTTGTATCTTGATCTTTGTGCTCAACAGTACGTCTGTGAGATCTATTTATGTCTTTGTATACAGCAATAGATTTTTCTTTGTCATTACTCTGTTGTATTTAATTTTATGAATATAAAATGAATCAACTATTTTTATGTTGGATATCTTTTAACCTGTATTATATAATTTCTTATCAAACCGAATGCATGGAGCATAATGTAACTCCTTTTGATGACTCAGGGCCTTCATTGTAAGTATCAGTCATATATTCTTCATTCATTCATTCAACATTTATTGAACATCCAGTTTATAACAGGCATTGTACCATCACTGGGTAATAAAATGAGGAGTGAATACTCATCGTTGGTGATCATTTTCATCAATAAATACTCACAGATCACCTACTATGTGTTAGTAACAAACCCCCTTTGGGCCCTGTTTCCTTCGGTAGATGATTTTCTTGGAGAAAATAGAGGACATCAGGTGTGAACCAATGAAATCCCCTTCTGTGGCCTCTAAGATGATCTATATACAAAGTGTCCTTCCTCTCCTGCCTCACTGAAAAAAAGGCTCATCTCTTGCAGTAGAGAAAGATAAGTTCCCTCTTTTATTTTAAAGCTGATCTCTCCATCTGGTGCAGATACCATCCTTTTTCCTTCACTCAAACCTTGAACTTGTGTGAGCCCCTTCCCCTTGATGCGAGAGTTCCCTATTCATCGAGTCCTTCTCTTAGTCTGTAGGCATAATTATGTTTCACCAAAGCAGAATGAAGCAAAACAAAAACCCTTTTCCTCAAATTTAACACCATTTCTAAATATTGCCCTGTTTATTTTCCTTAAATGCCAAAATTCTTGAAAGGGGCATGTTTCCATTCCCTTTGAAAGGGGAATTTCTTGAAGTGAAATGTGTATATTTCCCATGGTACTTATCAATTTCCATTCTCTTAACCATTTGAAATCTGACTTTTGGCTTCAGTTTCTGCAGAAGCTGCCCTCACCGATGTTGTCTGTGACCTTCTCAGAGTTACAGGCAAAGACCCTTTTAAGTCTTTATCCTGTGTGACTTCTCTTTATTACCCATCTCAGTAAAGTATTGTCTTCCTCTTAAACTTTTTTTCTTGGCTTTCCTATGTCACCGTTCTCTTCTGATTTTTCTTTTCTGATTGTGTCTTCTTGGTATTTTAATGTTTCTCCATTCTCCACCTCTTAAATACTTGTATCCAACCATGACACTTCTTTAAGATTTTTTTTGTAGTAAAATATACCAATGAAACATAAACATAACATTTATTATTTTAACCATTTTGAATGTACCATTCAGCAGCGTTAAGTAAATTCACATTGCTGTGCACCCATCACTACTATCCATATCGAAACTTTTTCATCATCCCAAACAGACTCTGTACCGGTTAAACAATAATTTCCCACCTCTCCCTCCCCCAGTCCCTGGTAGCCACCATTCTACTTTCTGTCTCTATGAATTTGACTATTCTAGGTACCTTATATAAGGGGAATGATACAATGTTGTCTTTTTTGTGTATGACTTTTTTGTGTCTGACTTTTTTGTGTCTGACTTATTTCTCTTAAAACTGACTCTAATCACTGACTTTCAGAGTGATCTTGGGCAAGTTACCTGACCTTTCTTTGCTTCTTTTATTCATCCTACAGGCAAGGATAGTAACAATACTGGTATTTATCCATTTGCGTTTTTAAGATTTGTCTATGTTGTAGCATGCATCAGAATCTCATTTCTTTTTAAGGATTTTGAATAAGATTTAATTGTGTGTATATACCACATTTTGTTTATTCATTCATTCATGGGTGGACATTTGGGGTGTTTCCACATTTTGGCGATTGAAGCTTCTCTTCTTTAGTTTTAGGGTGTCTAAGTAAGGTCAATGTTGCCTCAGAGGAGCACACATATACAAATTTTTTAGGGCCATGTGATGATGCGGGTGGTCACTGGTTTATTATTCTTTGGAGATCCTGCAGCTGGCGAGAAGTGTTAGCATCTGAGAAACAAAGCGGTAGGACCTAGAGCCAGGGAAGCCTGTCGAGAGATATTCTAATCTGTAGGGAACATCCTTCAAAATGGTGGACAGCAGGGGTGAAAATAGTTATATTGGTGAGTCTAGCAAAGCTGATTGGAAAATAATTCCTTGAAAGCCAATTCCCTAATGAACATTTCCAGTCTGTTTATTACATGGTCTAGGGCTCCTTTGGGGGCTGGGTCTTTAGAGTGCTTGATCCAGGCTGGAAACTGATGTTTGCTGCTACTGCCGTGGCTTCCATCATTATCTATATACTGCCAATTCCTAAACCTATCTTAACAGTATTAACTTTCTCTTGAGCTCCAGAACCATAATTCCATCATTTTACTGGACACATACACCTGCATGTCCACAGCTACTTCAAATTCAATATGCCTTAAATCGAAATTGTTATCTTCTCATTCTTGATGGACATAATTACCATTTATTCAGTTATGAAGTCCAGAATTCCAAGAATCATCTTTGACTCCTTCCCTGCTCATCCTCTGTCCCCTTGATTCTACTTCTATTCTCCAGAAAATTTCCCTTTTCTTTTTTTTTTTTGAGATGGAGTCTTGCTCTGTCACCAGGCTGGAATGTAGTGGTGTGATCTCGGCTCACTGCAACCTTCGCCACCTGGGTTCAAGTGATTCTTATGCCTCGGCCTCCCGAGTAGCTGGGATTACAGGCACGAGCCACCACACCAAGCTAATTTTTGTATTTTTGTAGAGACGGGGTTTCACCATATTGGCCAGAATGGTCTTGATCTCCTGACCTCGTGATCTGCCTTCCTCAGCCTCTCAAAGTGCTGAGATTACAGGAGTGAGCCACCATGCCCGACCACCCCTCTTCTCTTAATCCATATTTCTATGCCTGAATTTTACCTCATATTCTGTCTCACAGACACGTTCTTCTTTTATATTGCCATCAGGGTTCTTTTTTCAAAATAGCTTTGATTATATCATTTACAATCCCTCCTCCTGTCTTTAAATGTTTTGAAGCCTCCCCATTGCCAATACATAAACTTTATGTTCCTTAGTATGGTTTATTAGGCCCTCCAGGATCTAACACTCAGCCACTGAACCAGCATTGTCTTTTATTTTACATCTTTACCATATGCTTTCCCCATGCAATCATTTTTCAGTTTGTTTAACATTGGACATTATTTGGTGCCTCAGTATCCTTGCATGGGTGGTTCTTTCTAAAAGCAGAATGCTTACAAATTCGATTCAATTTTGAAGAAGCAGGCACCCTTGCCATCCTCCTCTCATCTTTTTTAACTTGGAGGAGTGCAACTTGTGCAGGGTCTACAGTGAAAGCCCTAGGTCCCTTCACATTATGTTACACAGCTGAGGGTTCCAGCAAGTCCCTTAGGGCTACTGTCAGAGACGAGGTTTTAATGCCCTTGCTGTCACTCAGTGCGATCTTCCTTGGGTCCTTGGTGGAAATGGCAAAGAAAACTGCGGTTGAATCCACCACCTTCTATTTCCTAACATTCTGGTTTTTGGCATATGAGCCTCATTCATCACATTGGGATGATACTATCTACTGTGCAGAAGTTTTGCAGCAATAATGAAAAGGTCAAAACCTTTAATAAGGCTGGGCGCGGTGGCTTATGCCTGTAATCCCAGCACTTTGGGAGGCCGAGGCGGGCGGATCAGGAGGTCAGGAGATCGAGACCATCCTGGCTAACACGGTGAAACCCCGTCTCTACTACCCTACTAAAAATACAAAAAATTAGCTGGGAGTGGTGCTGGGCGCCTGCAGTCCCAGCTACTCCGGAGGCTGAGGCAGGAGAATGGCGTGAATCCGGGAGGCGGAGCTTGCAGTGACCCGAGATCGCGCCACTGCACTCCAGCCTGGGCGACAGAGTGAGACTCCATCTCAAAAACAAAACAAAACAAAACAAAACAAAACAAAACAAAGAAAAACCTTTAATAAGCTGTACGTGTTATAGCCATTAGCTATTATTAGTTTAAACTTCATTCTTTTCTTTTACTCTTTTTCCTTATGTCTCTTACTTTCCTTGTCTTTGCTTTTCTATATCTTTCCCTTTCTCTTCTACATTTTTCATATTTTTTTTGTTTTTTTTTTCTTTTTTCCCTCAAGACCTCAGCAATTAGCAATTTTAGCTCCACTCGGTGCCGCTTAGGTTCTGATCCCTGAATTTACGTAAAGTGCCACCAACCCCCCACCATGACCTTAACAATGCTTACATTTCCCCCATTTGTTAAAACTTCTCTTCTGGGCATTAATGACCATTCCTCACCTGGGGAGAGTTCTCCACCTTACACCCTGTCTCTGTTGTTGGACTTCTTAAAGAGCCTTTCTGTGTAATATTGTCAACTGATTAACCTTTAGGCCTGAAAAAAATGGGAATATTAAAGCAGTAATATTTTCCGCTGTTTTCCAGTGAAGGGTGCATCAATCATAGAAATGTCTTTGACTCCTGTTTGGTTACTGTACCAACAATTGAGTATAACTTTCTGAGTTAGAGGGAGATAATGGTTTCTTGGGGTAATAAAACTGTCAGAAGGAGGGAGACTTTCATCTAACTCGATAAAAAATGTGAAGGCATTGGGTGGCGGCACAAGGACATTGAGGAGATGGCAACATCTGGAGAATCTAGAGGCCTCAACAGCCTGGTAATTTATGGCCCTCAGAGAAATGTACTCGGCCAGGAGCCTGGAAACCTGGATTCCATTCTCATCCCTATCACTGACTTCCAGAGTGACCTTGGGCAAGTTGCCTGACCTTTCTTTCCTTCTTTTATTCATCCTATAGGCAAGGATAATAACAATACTGGTATTTATCCATTTGTTACCCAAAGAGAATTTTTATTTCTCTCTCTGTCTTTTTGGGTAGATAAATGAGGCACCCTTTTTGGAGCTGTTGCACAAATTCAAGGTTTTATTTTTATCACATATATATTTTGTTTACAGGGAGCTTTAATTTATTTCATTAGAAATTTATTTAGATCTGAGATGCAAGGAAGTTTAGCGTAAAGGCCATGCCAATTTTAAAGAGAAATAAGGTGCAGGTCAGAGCAATTGATATTTGCAGGATCAAAACTTTAAAATCCTATGAATTACACTAGCTTTCTCCTATTTAATCACAGACTCACAGGACAAAAGGGAAACTTTGCAAATAAAATTGGAGAACCCTGAAAACATAACTATCATAGTTAATTACTGGCAAGTGAGACATATTTATCATGGAATAGTGGTGAGGTGTCTATAGTTCACTTGGCTGTCACACAGCAAAGAGAGGTGGGGACAAGATTAGGGCTCAACTCAGTCCCCTCCTTCTCCATGCAAACTTGCCAAGTCACAATGACATTACTTACCTCAGTACTCTATTTACAATTATAGTAATTTTTTGAAGTTATTTTCTTTCATTTAAGAGGAGTGATTTCTATGGTTGCACACTCATTCATTCATTCATTCATTTGTTTCATTCCACAAATATTAAGTGCCTATGAGTTATCAGTCAATATGATGGCTTGGGAGATACAGTGATGGGTACATCTATGAGGCTTCTGCTTTCATGGACTTTGGGATTTGGATGGGAGACAAAGGTCAAAATATTGCCATGCAAATGTCTGATTGCAATGGTACGAAGTACTAAGAAGAGAAAGCATCAGGAGCTGTGCTAATAAAAGTGGTGAGTATCCTGTAAATGATTTCACCAGATGTCACTACAGCTCCCAACTCATTTCTTTCATCTTCCTTGACCCCATTCCATCTGCCCCACCAACATCCCTCACTTGCAGTGGTGTGTATTTTTTTTTAATTTTTTTAAAATTAAAAAATTTTTGTTTTGCTTTTTTTATTTTTAATTGCAGTAAAATACACATAAAATCTACTATCATAATCACTTTTTACAGTTCAGTAGTGTTAAGTATAGTCACATTGTTGAAACAGATCTCCAGAACTTTTCCATTTTGCAAAACTGAAACTCTGTATTCATTAAACAACTCTCCATTTCCTCCTTTCCTCATTCACTGGCACCCATCATTCTTTCTGTCTCTATGAACTTGACCACTTTAGGTATCTCTCATAAGTGGAATTGTACAATATTTGTCTTTTTGTGACTGGCTTATTTCACTTAGCATAACGTCTTCAAAGTTCATCCATGTTGTAGCATGTGTCAGAATTTTCTTTCTCTCTCTCTCTCTCTTTTTTTGCAGGTTTGTTACATAGGTATACATGTGCCATGGTGGTTTGCTGCACCCATCAACCCATCATCTACATCAGGTATCTCTCCTAATGTTGTCCCTCCCCTTGCCCCCCATCCCCAGACAGGCCCTGGTGTACGATGTTCCCCTCCCTGTGTCCATGTGTTCTCATTGTTCAACTCCCACTTATAAGTGAGAACATGCAGTGTTTGGTTTTCTGTTTCTGTGTTAGTTTGCTGAGAATAATGGTTTCCAGCTTCATCCATGTCCATGCAAAGGACATGAACTCATCCTTTTTTATGGCTGCATAGTATTCCATGGTGTATATATGCTACATTTTCTTAATCCAGTCTATCATTGATGGGCATTTGGGATGGTTCCAAGTCTTTGTTATTGTACATAGTGCCGCAATAAACATAAGTGTGCATGTGTCTTTATAGTAGAATGATTTATAATCATTTGGGTATATACCCAGTAATGGGATTGCTGGGTCAAATGGTATTTCTAGTTCTAGATCCTTGACAAATTGCCACACTGTCTTCCACAATGGTTGAACTAATTTACACTCCCACCAACAGTGTAAAAGCATTCCTATTTCTTCACATCCTCTCTAGTATCTGTTGTTTACTGACTTTTTAATAATCGTCATTCTAACTGGTGTGAGATGGTAGCTCATTGTGGTTTTGATTTGTATTTCTCTAATGACCAGTGATGATGGGCTTTCTTCCATATGTTTGTTGGCTACATAAATGTCTTCTTCTGGGAAGTGTCTGTTCATATACTTCACCCACTTCACAACAAAAAGTGTAAAAAGAGCAAAGAAAAGTCATTATATGATGATAAAGGGGTCGATCCAGCAACAGGATATCACAATTGTAAATATATATGCACCCAACTCTGGAGCACCCAAATATATAAAACAAATACTATTACAGCTAAAGAGAGACATAGATCTCTATACAGTAATAATTGGAGACTTTGAGACCCCACTTTCAGCATTAGACAAATCTCACAGGCATAAAATCAACAAACAAACATTGGACTTAACCTGTACTGTAGACCAAATTGACCTAATACACGTTTTCAGATCATTTCATCCGAAGGCTACAGAATGTACATTTTTCTCTTCGGCACATGATGGTTCTTAAGGATAGACCATATGTTAAGTCACAAAACGAGTGTTAAAACATTCAAAAAATTGAAATAATATCAAACATCTTCTCTGACCACAATGGAATAAACTAGAAATCAATAACAAGAGGAATTTTGGAAACTATACAAACACATGGAAATTAAGCAATATGCTCCTGAATGACCACTGGGTCAATGAAGAAATTAAGAAGGAAACTAAAAATTTTCTGGAAACAAATGATAATGGAAACACAATATACCAAAACCTATGTGATACAGCAAAAGCAGTACTAAGAGGGAAATTTATAGCGATATGCTTCTACATCAAAAAAATAGAAAAACTTCAAATAACCTAATGGTTCATCTTAAAGAACTAGAAATGCAAGAGCAAGCCAAACCTAAAATTAGCAGAAGAAAAGAAATAATAAAGACCAGAGCAGAAATAAATGAATTTGAAATGAAGAAAACAATACAAAAGTTCAATGAAACAAAAAGTTGGTTTTTTGAAAAGATAAAATTGACAAACCTTTTGCCAGGCTAATGAAGAAAAAAAGAAAAAAGCCCCAAATGAATAGAATCAGAGATTTATTTTAAAGGAGACATTAAAGCTGATACCACAGAAACTAAAAGGAACATTAGTGACTACTATGAGCAAATATATGGCAATAACTTGGAAAATCTAGAGGAAATGGATAAATTCCTAGACACATACAACCTACCAAGATTGAATCATGAAGAAATCCAAAACCTGAACAGACTAATAACAACTAATGAGGTCAAAGCCACAATAAGAAGTCTCCTGGAAAAGAAAAGCCTGGGACATAATGGCTTCACTGCTGAATTCTACCAAACATTTAAAGAAGAACTAATACCAATCCTACTCAAATCAAATTGTTCCAAAAAATAGAGGAGGAGGGAATACTTCCAAACTAATTCTACAAGGCCAGTTTTACCGAGATACCAAAACCTGACAAAGACATGTCAATAAAAGAAAACTAAAGACCAATATCTCTGCTAAATATTGATGCAAAAATCCTCAATGAAATACTAGCAAAGGGAATTCAACAATACATTAAAAAGATCATTCATCATGAGCAAGTAGGATTTATCCCAGGGATACAAAGATGGTTCAATGTATGCAAATCAATCAGTGTGATATATTATATCACAGAATGAAGGACGAAACCATGTGATCACTTCAACTGATGCTGAAAAAGCATTTGATAACATTTAACATCCTTTCATAATAAAAACCTCAAAAAACTGGAAATAGAAGGAACATACCTCAACATTATAAAAACCATATAGGACAGAACCACAGCTAGCATTATACTGAATGGGGAAAAACTGAAAGCCTTTTCTGTAAGATCTGGAACATGACAAAGATGCCCACCTTCACCACTGTGATTCCACATAGTACTAGAGTTCCTAGCTAGAGCAATAAGACAAGAGAAAGAAATAAAGGGCATCCTCACTGGAAAGGAAGAAGTAAAATTATTTTTCTTGTCAATGATCTTCTATTTGGACGAACCTAAAGATTGCATCAAAAAACTATTAGAACTGATAAACAAATTTACTCAAGTTGCAGGGTATAAGATCAACATAAAAAATCAGTAGCATTTCTAAATGCTAACAGTGAACAATCTGAAAAAGAAACTAAAAATTAATCCCATTTACAATAGCCACAAATAAAATTAAATACCTAGGAATAAACTTAACTAAAATAGTGAAAGATCTCTACAATGAAAATTGTAAAACTCTGATGGAAGAAATTGAAAAGGACACAGAAAAAGACAGATATTCCATGTTCATGGATTTGAAGAATAAATATTCTTATAATGTCCATATTACTTAAAGCAATCTACAGATTCAATGCAATCTCTATCAAAATACTAACCACATTCTTCACAGAAATAGAAAAAAATCCTAAAATGTATATGGAACAAAGTAAGTCTTAAAACATTCAAAAAATTGAAATAATATCAAGCATCTTCTCTGACCAAAATGGGATAAAACTAGAAATCACTAACAAGAGGAATTTTGGAAACTATATAAACACATGGAAATTAAACAATATGCTTCTGAATGGAGCTATCCTGAGCAAAAAGCCAAAGCTATCCTGTGCAAAAAGAATAAAACTGGAGGAATCACGTTACATGACTTCAAATTATACTACAGAGCAATAGTAACTAAAACAACATAGTTACTGGCATAAAAACAGACAAAGAGACCAATGGAACAGAATAGAGAACGTAGAAACAGATCCATACATCTATAGTTAACTCATTTGTAACAAAGGTGCCAAGAACATACATTGGGAAAAAGACAGTCTCTTCAATAAATGATACTGAGAAAACAAGATATCCATGTGTAGAAGAATAAAACTTGACCCCTATCTCTCACCATATAAAAAATCCAAATCAAAATAAATTGAAGACTTAAATCGAAGACCTCAAAAGTATGAAATACTACAAGAAAACTTTGGAAAAACTCTCTAGGACATTGATCTGAGCAAAATTTCTTGAGTAATACTGTACAAGCACAGGCAACCAAAGCAAAAATGGACAAGTGGGACCACATCAAGTTAAAAACTTTCAGAGAGTGAAAGAAACAATCAACAAAGTGAAGAGACAACCCACAGAGTAGGAGAAAATATTTGCAAACTACCGATCTGATGAGAGATTAAAAATTAGAATATATAAGGAGCTCAAACAATCCTATAGGAAAAAAATCTAATAATCTGATCAAAAAATGGGCAAAAGATTTGAATAGACATTTCTCAAAAGAAGACATACAAATGGCAAACAGGCATATGAAAAGGTGCTCAATATCATTGAGTGTTAGAGAAATGCAAATCAAAACTACAATGAGATATCATCTCACCCCAGTTAAAATGGTTTATATCCAAAAGACAGGCAATATCAAATGCCAGCGAGGATGTGGAGAAAAGGGAAACCTTGTACACTGTTGGTGGGAATGTAAACTAGTACAACCACTGTGGAGAATAGTTTGAAGGTTTCTCAAATAACTAAAAATAGAGCTACCATATGATCTAGCAATCCCACTCCCAGGTATATACCCAAAAGAAAGGAAATCAGTATATCAAAGAGATATCTGCACTCCCATGTTTGTTGCAGCACTGTTCATAATAGCCAAGATCTGGAAGTAACCTAAATGTCCATCAACAGATTAATCAATAAAGAAAGTGAGGTACTTATACCCAATGGAGTACTATTGAGCCATAAAAAAGCATGAGATCTTGTAATTTGCAATAACATGGATAAAGCTGGAGTTCATTATGTCAAGTAAACTAAGCCAGACACAGAAAGACAAACATCTCATGTTATCACTTATTTGTGGGAGTTAAAAATCAAAGCAATTGAATTTAGGGACATAGGGGGTAGAAGGATAGTTACCAGAGGCTGGGAAGGGTAGTAGGGGGTGGAGGGAAGATGGGGATGGCTAATGGGGGGGAAAAAAACAGGAAGAATGAATAATACCTAGTATTTGATAGCAAAACAGGGTGACCATAGTCATGATAACTTAATTGTACACTTAAAAAGAACTAAGGCCGGGCTCAGTGGCTCACGCTTATAATCCCAGCACTTTGGGAGGCCATGGCAGGTGGATGACGAGGTCAGGAGATCGAGAGCATCCTGGCCAACGTGGTGAAACCCCGTCTGTACTAAAAATACAAAAATTAGCTGGGCGTGGTGGCGTGTGCCCGTAACCCTAGCTACTCAGGAGGCTGAGGCAGGAGAATTGCTTGAACTCGGGAGGAGGAGGTTGTGGTGAGCCAAGATGGCGCCACTGCACTCCAGCCTAGCAACAGAGTGAGACTCCATCTAAAAAAAAAAAAAAGAACTAAAAGAGTATAATTGGATTGTTTATAACAAAAAGGATAAATACTTGAAGGGATGGATACCCCCTTTACCCTGATGTTGTTATTATGCATAGCATGCCTGTATCAAAACATATCATGTACCCCATAAATGTATACACCTACTATGTACTCACAAAAATTAAAAATAAACTAAAAAAATAAATTCATTGAAGCATAGATCTTTAATTATGGTAGATAAATGAACATAAGATCATCAGTGACAACTTGAATATCAAGGGAAATAAAGCTCATTGTTTAAAACAGAATGTAGAAACCATAAATGACAAAAAAGAATCAGTGCCATCAATCTCAAAAGACCTTGGAATGCCCATGATTCCCTCCACCCTCCAGTTTCCGCGAGCTTCCTTTGCATTCCAACCTGCCTTTAATTAGTTCTTCTTTTCCTGAAACTTCAGAATTCAAGATAATGAGAAAAGCTATTTCTTATTCAACTGTTTTTCTGTACTGTTTCATTACTAGTTCCGAAACATGCTGTTTTCTACTATTTTTCATTAGAAAGGCACAGAATTTTTATTATGTTAAGATCCTTTCCAACCCTGGAATTCAATAATTTTATATTGTAGAACAAATAGAACTTTTGATGGCTAACTTAAGAACTTTACCAGAGGTGATAAATTGTTTTTTTCTCTATAGGGAAATCTTCCTTTAGGGCTGTATTCTAACCAACGGGTATAGAAATAAATATTTAGAATATAATTCTTTTGCAAGTAGGACCATCCAGATTATAAACTCTTTTTTGGTAATGGACTGTTTTACATACAATCGTCTCTTCCAAAATGCCTACTACACAGAAGAGGTGTTGCATGGATATTAAACTATTGAAGAGGGAGATTCCTCATTCTCTATGGGCTATTCAGTGAAGTGGCTCACAACTTCTTTTGTCTTCCATAGTGCAGCTGAAATCAATTTCTACTTGCTTTGTTCCTTCTTAAGCTAGAAGCGGCAGATCATCATCCTTAGTTTAAATGTAATTTTTTTTTTTTTTTTTTTTTTTGAGACGGAGTCTTGCTCTGTCGCCCAGGCTGGAGTGCGGTGGCGTGATTTCGGCTCACTGCAAGCTCCGCCTTCCGGGTTCACGCCATTCTCCTGCCTCAGCCTCCCGAGTAGCTGGGACTACAGGCGCCCGCCACCACGCCCGGCTAATTTTTTGTATTTTTAGTAGAGACGGGGTTTCACCGTGTTAGCCAGGATGGTCTAGATCTCCTGACCTCGTGATCTGCCCATCTCGGCCTCCCTAAGTGCTGGGATTACAGGAGTGAGCCACCACGCCCGGCCAAATGTAATTTTTTTTAAGTGTGAAATGCCAATCGTACAGAAAGGTCCAGAGAGTAATATACCATGTACCCACCTTTTGGACTTAACAAATAACATTTTATATTAGCTTTAGATAGCTTTTTCCTTAAGAAAAAAAAAAAGGTACATTTACAACTTCTCTACACTGACTCCAATCCTTGTCCCTTCTCCCTCTTTCCCTCACCAGAGATAACCAGCGCCCTGAAGTTTGTTTTATTCCCGTCCATAATTTTATATTTTACTATATATGTATGTATCCATAAACAATAGTTGTAGTTTTCTGGATTAAAAGATATATTAATACTAAAATACTATATCTGTTATGGACTAAATTGTATCCCCTCCTCCAGAATTCACATGTTGAAGCTCTAATCCTCAATTTGACTATATTTGGAGATAGGGCCTTTAAAAGGGGGTTTTTAAGGTAAAATGAGGTCATAGGGTGAGCCCTGATCCAATACTACTGATGTCCTTATGAGAAGAGAAGATGAGGGCACCCAGAGTGACACCATGGAAGCATGCACATAGAGAAAAAGCCATGCGAGGAGGTGGCCATCTGCAAGCCAAGGAGAGAGGCCTCAGGAGAACTCAAGCCTGTTGACATCTTCATCTTGGATACCCAACCTCTAGAACCGCGAGAAAATAAATTTCTGTCATTCAAGCCACTGGGCCTGTGGAGTTTTGCTATGGCGGCCCTAGCAAACTAATATACCAGTTAAATTCAAATTTCAGATAAGGAACAACTTATCTGTTGTTTATCTGAAATGTAAATTTAATTGGTATCCTATATTTTGTCTGGCAACCCCAGCGCTACTGAGTATTAATACCCTGCACTTCCAGACAGTACCCGTGGGAACGCTGACTGGGTCTTAGCATAGCACTTTGCACATAAGAGAACTGCAGATCTGAAAGTTGGAAGGGATCTTAAAGGTCATCTAGAAGAATAGTTCTCGATGTCTTTCCACTTTCATGTTCTTGAGACTTACAACACACTTCCACTCACAATAATGGCTAATAATGATAATTAATGGTTTCTCAATTGGACATATGTTAAGTATGAAATGAGAATCTGGTGGTGGTGGCGGCAGCAGTGGTGTGTGTGTGAGAGAGAGACAGAGAGGGAGACAGAGAGACAGAAGGAGATAAGGGCAGAGGCACATATATTTTGAAGATTTCTCCAGATAATTCTGATAGCTCTTCCCGTGGTGTGTATAGCAATCCCTGATCATTTTGAGGCTCATGAAAGACTACCCTAAGGAAGTGCTGTTTGAGCTAAAATTTGGGCCTTGATTAAAAATTAACTACATGGAGAGAAATAGGATTGAGGACATCATTTCAGGCAATGAGAACAGCTTTTCCAAAGGCCCTTAAGTGGGAGGAAGCACAGTGTGTGTGCGAAAACTGAAAGACGATGAGAGGAGAGGGATGGGGTATGTGGCTTCACAGACTGGTGAAGTCTTTATTCTGTAAGGCTTAGTACACGATGTTAAGAATTTTGGACTTTATCCTAACCACAGTGGGATGATCTGAATTGGAGGAGAGACATGAATTGGTTCTTCTTTTTATAAGAATGAGATTTGGCTCTAGTGGAAAGAGCCATATTTGAGGAGATATTATATTAGTAGTGAATGTTCAGCAGGAACATGATGTTGGATTGGATTAAGAAGTGGCCATGGAGATCCAGAGAGGTAGGTGGACTCAAAAGGTCCTCAGTAGTAAAATCTATGGGACTTAATGTTTTGGAAGTGAAGGAGGGGTATAAATAAAGGACACGTCTTAGGTCTCTGACTTACATGGTTGGATGGTTAGCGGTGCCAGTCATTGAGATAGAGCGCCTCGGAGCAGGATGGCCATAGGATTAGATTAGGTACAATTATTATGAAGCAGTTTTAAGACATCCGAATTGAGGTGTTAGGCCATTGAATGTCTGAGTACAACCTTTAGAAGAGTGATTTGGGCTGGAGTTGGAGCTTGGTGATCCAAGCTTCGGGTATGAATGAGGATGCCTAAACACAGAGAGTATGGTAAAGAGAGGCCAGACACCAGGAATTCTGAATAGTGACGAATTAATCTGATAAACTAATGTTTGAGTAAATCCTTTGAGAGGAGAGACTGTCCTTCTCTCTCCCAGGTAACATATTTCTTTTCTCTGGAGAATTTTCTTTTCTCTAGAGAAATGCTTTAACCCCAAGCAGTGATGTTGATGGAAGTCATTTAAATAGCAGGGTTTGGGGAGGGTGTATTTGAGCAGGCAGGGCCTGATGGTGACTCAGAAGCCACTATGGGCTGGAAGCTGCCTTCTGCATTCTACAACTATAAGATCTATTCTGTCCCTTCACATATAATGTGGCCTAGATAGAGAGTAAGCAGAGAGACACTTAAGACATTTAAATTCATAAATTTGAGACGAGCTAAGCAAAGCATAGCTCTCTTTGTTCTCATTTTATTTACTTTTTGGAGAAAGATGCAAGCAAGAGAAAAATAAGCAGATATTGAAGAATGTTTTTGGCAAAGAAACTTTCAGAGGGCCTCCTGGCATCAATGTAGACTGAGCACTATCTCCTATACCTTCTCTATCTTCTGCATCCCCAACTGTGAGCCCTGAGGATACTCATGACACTGCCATTTATTGAGGGTCTTGTGTGTCAGGCCTGTGTAACCTTTATGGAACATGTATGATACAGATGTTATTATCCCCATGTCCCAAATACAAAAGGAAGGCTCAGAGAGGTTAAGTAGTTTGGGTAAAATCACTTAGCTAGTAAGTGACAGTCTGGGGATTTGAATGTCTGTCTCCCAAACAGTGCCATCTCCTATTCACTATATTACCTCTCTTTAGTGCTCAGAATGAGGAAGGCCCTAAAATCTAAGAGACTGAATCCTAAAACAAAGGTTCCATTCTGTCATCTAAAGTCCTCTTTGGGATGTAGAAAAACGGACTCATGTTTTGAAAACTTTATGGGACAGAAAGGGTTGTTAGGCACTGGCCTTTCTTTAACTAGAAAATTCAATTATCTAGAACACTCCATTCCCCACGTGCTCCCATTAATTGCTATTTTACGGTGACACAGAGAAAAAGCGGGGATTGCTCTGGGAAAAGGATGAGCAATGCAAAGTCTGCGGATTCCAGGGTTTTGAGGATAAATTATCTAGTTAAGATTAAGGCTCTCTGTGCTTGAAGTTGTTATCAACTTTGACGCCCCACATGAGTTCTTTATATCAGAGTAATGGTGTTGGGAATGATCACTGTGCCTCCTGTGATGTGGAAGAATTTCTTGGTCATATTGGGCCCGTCAATTTTCTCATTTATTTTGTTGATACCCTTTTGAGTCTTAAGTTAGATGGTTATTTGTCTTACATTACATTTAGACTGGAGAAATCTTTGTGTAATTATGACCTCATTGTCTGGATAGCCTTCTACTTAAAAAGGAAAAAAAGAGGTTAAAAAAAGCCCAAACACTTCAGAGCCAACTCTTCAACTGCACATGTGTTTTGTACTTTAAAAAATTATTTTCAAATAGGGCTTATCATGGGAAAAACAGCAGGAATGAATACTCTGCAAGGACATGTCCAGCTGAGAAGCCCCGGGTCTTGGGTGTCACCAAATCTGGAGATGCTCTAAGATGTAAGCTGTCTAGCAGAGGGAAAAAAAGATTCCTGTTGTTCTGCCAGGTCATATCTTCAGGCTTGAGGAGGAAAGAGTCTAAATAATAAGACCACCTATAGCAACAATAGCCAATATTCTTTGCCCACGTGCTGTGCAGCAGGCTCTAGACTAAGTGCATTTACATTTGCCCTTTTCCTTTCATCTTCACAATAACCCTCTTGGATGTTGTACTATGTTGGACACTACAAATCTTCTGGGCCCCACATTTTGCTTCAGCTGCTATTGCTGCGACTTGTTCTGAGCAGGCTTCAATCAGCTTTGTGTAGGTGCAGCCAGAGGGAGTCGCTCCTTGGACTAAGCTTTCTACCTCTCCCTTCCTGCCCTGGGGCTTCTCTGATATCTGGGCTTGGGGTAGGAGCACTACCCAGAAGGGTGGGAGTTAATGCTCATGGAGCTGCTCTCAGACAATAGGGAAGAGAGTCAATGAATAAATGCTTTCCTCTTTCATTCCCCAAGCAGACTTTTCGGAGACCTATTTCATAAGCACCAGTCACTGTAAGGCTGGCAACCTCGGTAACATCCTTCCCTTGTTCCCTTCCCTGTCTCTCAGACCTGCTCCTTGGGCTCACTTCCAAAACGAATTATCTGCAGACTTTATCTCAGGCTCTGTGTGGAGCTGTGGGACAGTGGTGGGGATGGCAGGCTAGGAAGGGATGACGGTGGCCTTCCAGAACCAAGGGGGCCTCTTTTGCTGCTGCTATTGCAGTCCCCATTGGTGACTCCCTACTGTCCACTTCCCTACAGGGAGGACTCACAGTGGCTTTCTCACTCACAGTGGCTTTCCATCAGTGCTGTCCTTTGCCAAAACATTGCAGCAGCTAGTGTCATCAGGGGCCCGCAGAGCTGTGGGATTTGACCCCTTAGTCAGAGACTTATTTTAAATACCCTCTTTCAACTCTCCTGTACCAGTACCAGTCCAGATGTCTGACATTGCAGCTATCTGTATTGGGGCCTCAAATGGAAACCCCTGAATGATTATCATAAAATCATGTTCTATTCCCCTTTGCCCTGTACCTTATTCACTGGGAACTATGGGACTTTTGAACAGACTCATAGATGGGGAGATTCTGAGAGGATGAACATGCAGGACCTGTGGTTTTAGCTACATGCTCCTCAAAGTGAGTCTCAGGCTTTATCTGCTCTCGGTTGCTTTATCATCGCTATGTCATAGATAAGGAAACTGAGGCTTGGAGAAGCTATGTAAGTAATTTGCTGAGTGTCAGATAGGTACTAAGTGATGGAACTAGCAACCCTGGTCCTGGTAATAATCACTATGGAACACAGCCTTCTAAATGGCCCTCCCTTGGGGTGGGGGTGTTTTGTGAGCCCCACTTCCAGGAATGCAAGCTAAAGTCATCACAGCTAAGACATCTCAGGAGGGAATCTGGCCCTGGAGACTAGGGATCCCTACTGTGAGAACTTTAAGAAGCTCCGTATCCTCTCTGCTGGTTATGATTCTTGCCCCTTATCTGTTGCAGTATAGAAATTAAGAGTGAAATCCTTGACATGAAAAGGGCTTGTACACTTGTCTTCGGGAGCAGGATGAAGAAGGTGTTTCCTTGTGTATGGACAGGATTATACGAGAAGATGGAGAGGAGAGTGGTTGTGGTGGCCGTGAGGCAGAGGGCAGGAAGGTGGGGAAAATGTGGGCTCATCGTGATGCGGCTCTGGGCTTAAGCAGGAGCCCAGGCCATGGCAGGACAGTACGGTATGGACCCAGCTGGCTTCATGGGCTCCAACAGTTGCACAGGGCCCCCTGCTTAGCAGGACCCTGTGTTTGGTTTTATGCTCTGCTGCCACGATCTTGAAATTCTCAATAATTTTTGAACACGGGAACCTGTGCTTTTAATTTGTAGCAGGCCCTGCAAATTATGTAGCGGGATTTCATAACATCTTTTTTTTACCCTGCAGTGCCCATTGATGGCCCCCTACTGGTGGCATTTCAGAAGGATGGAAAAGGACTGCTTCACTAGTGGTGGGAAGCAAAAGCAGTTCAGGATGAGAATGCGATTTCCCCAAGAAGAGAGTGTGGTAGTTTTTGTTTCTGCCATATATATATATATGTATATATATATATATATATTTTTTTTTTTTTTTTCTAGAGACAGGGACTTGCTCTGTCGCCTAGGGTGGAGAGCAGTGGCACAATCATAGCTCAGTGTAGCCTCAAACTTTTGGGATCAAGCGATCCTCCTACCTTAGCCACTCAAAGTGCTGGGATTACAGAAGTGAGCCACTGCACTTGGCCAATTTTGGCTAGATTTTAAAGGTCCAAATGTAGTGGTATGTCTTGGGAATAGGTTTTAATGGAGGTGGAGAGATTGCTAAACAATACCTGGAGCTTTAGGTGGGAATAGTGGGTTTGCTGGGCTGAGGGGCAAGGAGCACTAACCCAGGGAAACCATCTCGGGGAAGGACTGATGTGGAAGCTGCACCTATTGAAGACTTACAGGAATTTCATAGCTTTTCCTCCTGCCTCAGCCTCCTAGTAGCTGGGACTACAGGCGCCCGCCACCACTCCCCACTATTTTTTTTTTGTTTTTTGTTTTTTTTTGGTATTAGTAGAGATGGGATTTCTCCACATTGCCCAGGCTGGTGGGCAATGTACTTTGCCTCCCAAAGTACTGGGATTACAGGCATGAGCCACTGCACAAATCGGCCTGTTTCACAAGCTTCTTTATTCTGAGCCTTAGCCATCTCTTGTGTAATGGAGATAATAGAAAGCTCAAAGTGTTAAAGCAAGGATTACATGACCCAACACATAGGAAACACCAAGGGCATGCTGAGCACTGGCCAGGCCCTTGGCTGATGTCCATTTCCTTTCTGTCTTACAGCACCAAGGGTGCTTTGAGCTCCAGGTAGATAGAAAGCTGCATGTATTTATCTGGGTAATTTGGGTCAATGTCTACTATTTAGAAGCAGGCGGGGCTTGAGTATGAATTAGCAGGTCTGGCACTTTATGTGATGATGGCGGCACATCTAACAATTCTTTTGTCATCTTAATGGCACCGCTTCCAATTACAACTTTGTTCCAGCTGAGCAAGAGATGTTCTAGGTGGGAACAGTTACTGGAGAGGCTCCATAAAATCCACGTGGAAGCTAGAGTGTGACTCTCAACAGATTCAACTACTTTAATTTAACCTACATGAATATTGCCTCCGGCGGGATCCTGTTTTGGGGACCAATCTATGTTATGCTGGATATTGTATTGGGGCCTTTCGGAGGTTTGTGTGTGTGTGTGTGCACATGTGCACACATGGGTCAATTTTGTTCTTTTATTATTATGTAGTCTCATAATCTGTTATTTGGATGTAGTCAAAGAAAAAATGAATGTAATAGACTTCCTGTTCTTTCAAAAGCAAATATTTTTTAGAAGCATGCTCTTCATTTTGTTCACTATTTATAATTTTCTCTGATAGTAATAATTTAATGTAATACATGTAGATTAAGAAAGAAAGTCCTCAAATGAATCGGCCTTAGTGTGTGGATGAAGGGGATGTCTTTTTGACTAATAGTTTCTTCCTGTTTAAGTGTTAAAATTTGTCTAATTTCTCAGCTAACACTGGACTAGGATTTATAGGTTATGTGAATTTCAAATAAAAACCAAGCCCACACAAAGCAAACCAAATTGTTCCATTTCTAAGTTCTTATTTTTACTTTAAAAATTATGCAAGTAACTGTATTTATTGTTAGAATAGGAGAAGGTGTAACTTAGTAAAAAAGAAAAAATAGGAGAGAAAAATCTTAATTTCTTTCCTTTCCTTTACTTTACTCTTCATATTTTGATACATAGATATTTCCCGCCAAATGTGATTACACTATACATTCTGTTTTGGTATCTTCTTTTTAACACTTACCAATATATTATTGATACTATTTCTTGTCAACTAGTGTACAAGTTTTCTCATATTACAATTATACTTATCTTAGCCCAATTCCCTATAGTTGTTTATACTTTTAATAGCTATGGTTTATAGCACCAGTTGAAAGAGAAACTGGTTCAGCAGAAAACGTCACCTATCTCTATGGTTGTTTATACTTTATTTTTTTGAGGCAGGGTCTTGTCCTGTTGCCCAGGCTGGGGTGCTCTAGTGTGATCTTGGCTCACTGCAGCCTGGACCTCCTAGGCTCAAGTGATCCTCCCATCTCAGCCTCCCAAGTAGCTGGTACTTTAGGCACGCACCAACACACCTGGCTAATTTTTGTAGACACAGGGTCTTGCTGTGTTGCCCAGGCTGGTCTTGAACTCCTGAGCTCAGATGATCAGCCTGCTGCAGCCCTCCAAAATGTTGGGACTACAGACATGAGCCATCATGCTCAACCCTGTTTATAATTTTAATAGCTATAGTTTATAGCACCAGCTGAAAGAGAAACTGGCTCAGCAGATAACTGTCACCTCTCTCTGTCTCTCTTTTTTCCCCAGAGAACCTTGTCTTGGGCTATTGGTAGCACGTAGATAAACTACCCTTGGATCAAGTGACCATCCCTGTACAATAAGAGTTGGCTGAGGAAGAGGATAAACTGTGAGCAGGAAAGATCCCCTAGAAAGGCATGTAGGTATAAAAGGATCTTAAACTAAATATATGTCTATCATATATAGGATGGATTTTTTTTCCCATTTGTCTTTAACTTTTTAATTGTGTTTAACTCTACCCTCTTTCTCTTCGTTTTTTCAGCCCCAGTAACACAAGTGTCAACTTTATTGACAGTATCACAGGTCCCTGAGGATCTCTTTGGTCATTCTTTTTCAGTTTATTTAATTTCTGTGTTTCAGATTTGGTTATTTCTATATTTCTGTTTTCAAGTTGACTGATTCTTTCTTCTGTCATCTCCATGCTGCTGTTGAATTCATCCACAAAGTTTTTTATTTTGGTTATTGTACACTTCAGTTCTAAAGATTCCACCTGGTCTTTATATCTTTTTTTTTGTTGTTGAGACTTTCTAATTTTTGCATTTGTTTCAAGTATAGTTGTAATTGCTTATTGAAGCATTTTTATGATGATTGTTTTAAAATCTCTGATAGTTGTGTCAACTTGGTATTGGCATCTGTATTAGTTTCCTAGGGCTATTTCCTAGGGCAAAAAATTACAACACATTTGGCAGCTTAAAACAACAGAAATGTGTTCTGTCACAATTCTGGAGCCCAGAATTCTAAAATCAAGTTGTTGGCAGGGCTGTGCTCCCTCCAAAGGCTCTAGGAGAGAATCTTCCCTTGCCTCTTGCAATTTCTAGTGACTCCAGGCTTGTGGCTGCATAACTCCAGTCTCTGCCTCTGTCTTCACATGATCTTCTCCTCTGTGTTCATGTGCTCTCTCCTGTCTCTTATGAGGAATGAGGATGCTTGCCAGTGGATTTTTGGCCCGTCTGGGTAATCCTGGATGATCTAATCTCAAGAATCTTAATTATATCTGCAATTATATCTATTGTTCAAATAAAGTGACACTCAAAGGGTCCATGAACTTACCTCTTTTTAGGGGCCACCATTCAACTTACACCAGCATCTGTTGATTATCTTTTGTCTTTCAAGTAGAGATCTTCCTGGTTCTTGGTATGATAAATGCTTTTCAATGGAAACCTGGATACTTTGGATATTATGTTGTGAGGCTCTGGATCCTATTTAAAATTTCTGTTATAGAAGGTTTTTATTTTGACACAGCTTTGGCAGGGGAAGAGGGAGCACTGTCTCATTATTGCCATGTGTGGTTCTAGCCCAGGTTCCCCTCTGGCTTTCCTTGCAACAGAGGATCCTTGTTACTGCTGGGTGGGGTGGGAGTTCAGGGTCCCCACAAGGCCTCTGCTGGTTCCACTCTGGCTTGGAAGGGCAGAGGTTCCCTGTCATTGCCCCTACATGGCTTCCAATGACACCGTGGAGGGACAACTCTTTACAGCTGGGTTTGCTCTCCATTAGGCCACCTCTGACACAACCGCAGCAGGGAGGGGAAGGGAAACCTTGTTTCCATCAGGTCAAAGTGGAAGTCCAGGCTCTCCACTTAGCCTTGGCTAGCAGGGGTAAGGCCACAGTTTTTCTGTGGTGTTTGAATACAATAGAGTGGTTATTGCCTGTATTAGTCCATTTTCACACTACTGTAAAGAACTACCTGAGACTGGGTATATTAGTCAGAGTTCTCTAGAGGGACAGAACTAATGGAATATATATATAAAGGAAAATTTATTAAGTGTTAACTCACATGATCACAACATCCCACAATAGACCATCTGGAGGCTAAGGAGGAAGGAGAGCCAGTCTGAATCTCAAAACTGAAGAACTTGGAGTCCAATGTTTGAGGGCAGGAAGTGTTCCAGCACAAGAGAAAGATGTAGGCTGGGAGGCTAGGCCAATCTTTTTTCACATTTTTCTGCCTACTTATATTCTAGTCATGCTGGCAGCTGATTAGATTGTGCCCACTCAGATTAAGGATGGGTCTGCCTTTCCCAGCCCACTGACACAAATGTTATTCTCCTTTGGCAACACCTTCACGGACACACCCAGGATCAATACTTTGTATTCCTCAATCCAATCAAGTTGACACTCAGTATTAACCATCACATTGGGTAATTTATTTAAAAAAAAGTTTAATTGACTCACAGTTCTGAATTGCTGGGAGGCCTCAGGAAACTTACAATCATGGCAGAAGGTGAAGGGGAAGCAAGGCTTGTCTTACACTGTGGTAGGAGAGAGACAGAGTGAAGGGGGAAGTCCCACTTTTAAAACATCAGCTCTTGTGAGAATTCACTATCATGAGAACAGCATAAGGGAAACTGCCCCCATGATCCAATAATCTCCCACCAGGTCCCTCCCTCAATATGTAGGGATTACAATTCAAGATGAGATTTGGGTGGGGACACAGAGCCCAATCATATCATTGCCTAAAAGTTTTCGTCCTGCTCGGCTGCCCATTCCACATTCTTTGGGCTAGAGAGAGCAGGCTTTTCTTGGGCTTTTCTGTCTGCACCTGATGGCATTTCTGGGTTGCTGGCTTCTCCACCATCTAGGCTGGGGTTCATGAGACAAAAAGAAAATCAAGGGGCTCACCTCAGGTCCCAAAGTCCTTAGCCCCCCTGTCTTCTTCTTTTTTTTTTTCTTTTTTGAGAAGGAGTTTCACTCTGTTGACCAGCCTGGAGTGCAGTGGCGTGATCTCGGTTCACGGCAACCTCTGCCTCCCAGGTTCAAGTGATTCTCCTGTCTCAGCCTCCTGAGTAGCTGGGATTACAGGTACCTGCCACCATGCCTGGTTAATTTTTGTATTTTTAGTAGAGATGGGGTTTTACCATGTTGGCCAGTCTGGTCTCAAACTTCTGACCTCAAGTGATCCACACTCCTGGGCCTCCCAAAGTGCTGGGATTACAGATGTGAGCTTCCACGCATGGCCCAGCCTCCTGCCTTCTTCTCTCCACCCTTCAGGGTTTCCTCATTTATATATATATTCCAGAGTTTTTAGCTATACTAAATGGAAGGAAAGGGGAAATTGGTGTTTACATGATATAAGGAGTATTTACTTTTTTTGGAGTCAAATCTTTTTTTTTTGCTTTCAGTGTCATGCTTCCCCTCCTAAGAACCACATAAATATTTATCTATTTTTAATGCTTTTGTAGTTTCATCTTTTATATTTGTCTTTAAACAAGTGTTTATCACAGTCTGGCTTATAGACTGTAGTTTCTTGGTCCACCTAAGAACTACTGAATCAGAATCTCTGGGAGTCTCTCTTTTTACAAACTCTCCAGGTCATTAAATATCAACCAACATTTGAGATCCACTTCTTCATCCATTCAAAAAAATTTTTTGGTGTAAGTTGTAAGGCAGGCCTCTCACCTATTTTTTTTTTCCCTAAGTGGTTAGTCAATTGCCTTAAAACCATTTATTAAATTATTCTATTTCCTTCGCTGACTTAAAATGCTACCATGATAAAATATTAAGTTTATATATATAAATATAAATATTTGGGTCTGTTTCCAGATGTTCCATTTTGCATCATCGATCTGTCTGACCATTCTGGCGCCGGTAACTTACTCTCTTTAATTGCTGTAACTCTAGTCTGTGTAGATTTCTGAATGTTGCCCTGCACCAGCCTCTAAAAGCCTCATAAGAAACCATTTGCCAGGAGAGAAGTAGATGACTCATATGTGAAGATGCTTTGTAAATTGCAAAGCGCTCTGGCCTTTCAGCCTACCCTTGACACTAGCACTTCCTAAAACACTGATCTCATCCCTTCCCTTCCTGACTCTAAAGCCTTACTCAGAAGATGAAGCTCATTATCCTGGCATTCAAGGTCTTTCCTTCACCACCTGGTCCCCATATCCCCCCTTTTCAAAATGACCGTCCACTTGTCTTCAGTACAATCCTCTTTAATCAGGTTTGCCTGTGATCTGTTTTTCAAGACTTGCCTGACACATTTCTTGCATTCGATCTTATTGTTTTCTCTACCATGAAGTACATTCTTTAAAATTACTTACCATCCTCCAAGGCCAATCTCCTTCCAGAAAACTTTTCATCTGAATTTTCCAGCTTTCCTCGTAGCATCCACTTTACACTTAGCATACATTGAGCTATGACAGCTCTCCTCTGATGTAATTACTTTTGTTATTTGTGTTTTCTGGAGTGTGTATATCATTTCACTCAACAGTAGTGTAATATTCTTACCCACAGAGGCTTTGCCTTCTCCTTCTTTGTGTGTACCTGCATTTCCCCTAGTAAAGTGTGACACACACAGCAGACATTCACTCAGTGTATGTTTACTGGCTAAATAAAGGAAGGGTAATATTAGATCTCAATGAAAGTCTGTGATTGTTTTGTATTGCTCAAACCCAGACAGAGGATTGGTCATCTTGCTTCATCTATTTCCAGGTATGTGTTCAGTTCAGAGAAAAATCATAGGTAAATGTTGTGTTCTGAGATAATCACTGCTTTATACTAATCAGCTAGACAATGATCTCATGGGATACAATGGTCCTGTGCAGAGATGTAGAAACCCAGGAATTTCTTCTTCACATCCTTGCAAAAATCACCCTGCAGCTCAGAATGCTCTCTATAAGACAGGATAGAGATTGTTTTACGATGCTATTGTCTTCCCTGCCCACAGTCCCCTCAGAGGGAATTTACTCACAGAAAGCCCTTGTTGTCTCAGCTGCTGTTCTTTTTATCACTTGATTCAGTTTCTCCCTGGCCACAGCTGATTGGACTTAACCATCCCAGCTGATTGGACTTACCGTACCAGCACAGAGATGAGCTGAGCCAATCAGGGTCTTGCTTGGGTGAATAGAAATGAAACACAAAAGAAAGCTGCCAATTGGATATGGGTATTGTAGCTGAAAGGTCTTGCGAGCTGAGTCAGGGTCAGGGAGGCTGTGATGGCAATGAGAAGTCAACACACTGAGGATGGAGAGAAAGAAGATGAGTCTGGGAGAGAAAGAGAATGATTCTTCTGGCCGAGGGAAAGCAAGAATATCTGTTCCTGCAACTGCACTGATTCTAGAAACACTCTCTATTCGAACTCTCTTGAGGTAACTTCTTGTTCCTTAATTCTGGGTCTCCTCTACTCCTGTTCTTGACTCCTCATGAGATCATTTGAGCTTAGTAATAAACCCCACTTATCTTTACCAGGCTTGAGGGAATGGGTGTGTGTGGGGGTCTCTGCTCCTTTCAACAAAATTATCCTCTATAAAATAGGTGGCACTGGGGGAATGGTTATCAGCTGGGGTTTTTTTGTTTGTTTGTTTGTTTTTGGTGTGGGGGTTCCTGAAGAATGTATATTTAATTGTAGTATTAGTCACCTGAGTTAGAATAGCTGGATGATGAGTGTTTTAAAAAAATACTGCTTTTGGCTGGGAGTGGTGGGTCATGTCTGTAATCCCAGCACTTTGGGAGGCCCAGGCGGGCGGATCACGAGGTCAGGAGATCGAGACCATCCTGGCTAACAAAGTGAAACCCCGTCTCTACTAAAAATACAAAAAATTAGCTGGGCGTGGTGGTGGGCGCCTGTAGTCCCCGCTACTCCGGAGGCGGAGGCAAGAGAATGGTGTGAACCTGGGAAGCGGAGCTTGCAGTGAGCCGAGTTCAGCGCCACTGCACTCCAGCCTGGGCGACAGAGCGAGAATCCATCTCAAAAAAAACCAAAAAACAAAACAAAACAAAAAAACAAAAAACATTGCTTTCAATACACTTTTAAGCTTTTAATACTTTTTTCATGAAAAATTTCAAATGTTGAGACCAGTAGAAAGAATAGTAGAATAGGTATCCATCAATCTACCACCTAGATTTAACACTTATTAACATTTTTCCATATTTGCTCTATCTCCGTATTTCTTTTCTGTTGTTGGATTATTTTAAAGTAAACTACAGATATTGTAACATATTTCCCCTAAGTACTTCAGTATGCATCTCCAAAAGAGGTGTGTTCCTACATGACCACAATACCGTTGTCACATAAAACACAATTGGCACTATTTTCTTAATGTCACTAATAACCTAACTATTAAGAAAATAGTGCCAATTGTGTTTTATGTGACAAGCATAAAAAGAAGAAAAATTGGGACTCATTTAAATAGTCCCAATTTTCCTCAAAATGTCTTTTATAAATGCTTCTTTTCACACCATGATATAAAGATGGCACGGCATTGAATTGTTAAATTTTGTCCTTCAAGTCTCTCCTAATCTAGAAATGTCTTCGTCTTTTTTGTTTTAAAGGAAGAAATTAGGCCAGATATTTGGCAGACTGTCCTACATCCTAGATCTGTCTGATAGTTTCCTCACAGTCCTGTTTATCTTGTTTCTCTCTTCCCAGTAATTCCTATACAATGTAAGTTACATTTCAAGCCAACTCTCTTCCTCACCAACTCTTGTAGTACAGGGATGGTCACTTGATCCAAGGGTAATTTATCCACTACATTTTTGGTGATAATAGCTCAGAGGTGGTTATGCTGTGTATTTCATATTGCATCACAGCAGGAGGCACTTAATGTCTGGCTGACTGTCCCACTATTTGTGATACTGTGTTGGTTACTCTGTTCAAGGTGATGACTGCCAGATCCCTCTATTGTAAAGGAAGGCATCTCCTTTTGTGATAAGAAAATAAGCTATGGATGATACTATTGAGTTTTCCATTAACCTTTCACCTAATGATTTTAGTATCTACTATTGATTCTTTCTGGAATGGATGAACTTTGTCACTAACTAATATTTTCTGACAATAGGATAGGCTACAGGGAGACTGAGAAGCGGAGGCATGAAGTCTTCTTTGTTGGAGATTGTTCTGCATGTTACTATTATTATGGATATATGTATTGTTATTTATTGCAGCCTAACAAACTGTCCCAAAATATAGTGACATCAAACAACAACAATACATTTATGATCTCTCCTGGTCTCTGTGGGTCAGGAATTTGGGAGGATATGGCTGGGTGCTTCTAGCTTAGGGTCTCCAATGTGGTGGTCGTCAGATGGGGCTGGAGCTAGAAAAGCCAGAACCTAGATTATCTGGGGACTGGCAGGGAGTTTTTATCTTTGTGTTATCTCAGGCCCGCCCTGTGTCATTTCTCTGCATGGGGTGGTTTGGGTTTCCTTGCAGCATGGTGTCCTCAGGGTGGTAGGACTTTACATGGTGGCTGGTAAGGACTGAATATTTGTGTCCTTCCAAAATTCACATGTTAAAATCCTAACTCCCAAGGTGATGCTATTAAAAGGTGGGCTCTTTAGGAGGTGATAAGTCATGAGGGTGGAGCCCTCTTGAGTGGGATAAGTGCCTTTAGAAGAGGTCCCAGAGAGAGCTCACATGCCCCTTCTACCATGTGAGGATACAATGGGAGGATGTCGTCTATGAACCAGACACCAGATCTGCTGGTACCTTCATCTTGGACCCCCCCAGCCTCTAGAGCTGTGAGAAATAAGTTTCTGTTGTTTCTAAGCTGTGATGTTTATGGTATTTTGTTATAGCAGCCTGAGCAGACTAAGACAGGGGCTCAGGGTTCCAGTGTGTTTCCAGTGAGCTGGGTGGAAATGGCTTTGTCCTTTGCGGTTGGCCCTTGGAAGCCATGTAGCATCACTATACAGTACTCTATTGGTTGACCAGTCATGACAGTTGGCACAGATTCAAGGGAAGGGACACACATCCCACTCTTGACAGTGAAAGTGTTAAAACATCAGCAGACATGTTTAAAAACACTATATTATTTTTATGAAGTAAGCATATACATCTGTATTTACTAATATTTGCCTTTAAAAAGGATCTGCATAATTAATAATTGAGAAAAACAGAGCAATTAAAAATAAGACAAATAATAAATAATAAATGGATCAAAGAAACAGATATACCTGCCATCTGGACAGATTATAGTTCCAATGTAAAGGATGAAGAACTTAGGTGTTTGTAGCTCTAGTTGCTGGGTAAAAGGTTGTTTACAAATTTACCTGAAGAGTTATTTTTTCCCTCTTGACACTGAATTTTAGAAGGACTTTATTAAATGTATTCTTTCATCAGGGCCATTGAGAAAGAGAACCATCAATGCCTGGCTTTTGTTGTTCAGAAGACAGAGAAATACTCTTTAGGTGGACACTTGTGAAACAATTTCTCTGGGAAAACAGAAACTCGAATACCAATATTAGCTTTTGATTAGTTTCTGCAGGGGAACTAAGATAAGCTGTGAGTATGTTGCCTTCTGAAGATGTAGCCCCTGCTCTGGTAGGGTCTTGCTCAGGGAACCTTGGCAAAAACTTGTCAAATCTGGCCACACATTATAATCACTGGATGGAAGCAACTCTTACAAACCCACATGCCGAAGTTCATTTATCAATTATGCAATTGTATTCTTTAGACCAATTGAATACAATCTCTGGGGGTAGGATATCGGCATTAGTATTTTTTTTTTAAAACTCCACAAGTGATTCCAGTGTGTGATCAGGATCGAGAACCATTGCTTTAGAGCAGGGCTTGGTAAACTGTTGTGAAAAGAGCCATGTAGTAAATATTTCAGATTTGTGGTCATACGCTTCCATCCCAGTGCTTCAGCTTCGCCTTTCAGCAGGACAGCAGCCATAGACAATGGGCATGATGAATGGGCATGGCTGTGTTCCCATAAAACTTTATTACTGACACCTTATTTGGGGACCATTTACATTTCAGCTCTCTTTAATAGCATCATCCTTGTATGTAGAGCCTCAGATGTGCAGACATGAAAGAAGGGACTACTTTTATAGCTATTGTGACTGTCATGGGCATTTTGAGTGGCAATTTAAATTCTTCTCTTTTTTTCCCCAGAGATGAAAGACTTTATTACTCACAGCAAAAGCAGTAGCCAGAGTATCAGAATTTGTGCTTTTCCCCCTGAACCCCAGTTCCCACAAGGGTAAGAATTAGGTCGTACATAGATACCTACACAAGCAGTGGGTCATGTCACAAAAAACACTGAGGGTGGAGAACCAGCCATTCTATAGCAGACAGTGGCTTACTTGCTCTTTTCCCTCAGCTCTGTTTTTTTTTTTTTTTGAGACACGGTCTCACTCTGTCACCCTGGCTGGAGTGCAGTGGCGTGATCTCGGCTCACTGCAACCTCTGCCTCCTGGGTTCAAGTGATTCTCGTGCCTCAGCCTTCTGAGTGGTTGGGATTACAGGTGGCCACACCACCGCACCCAGCTAATTTTTTTTTGTATTTTTTGGTAGAGACGGAGTTTCACCCTGTTGGCCAGGCTGGTTTCGAACTCCTGACCTCAAGTGATCTGCCTACTTTGGCCTCCCCAAGTGTTGGGATTACAGGCATGAGCCACAGCGCCCAGCCTTTCCCTCAGCTCTCAAGGTGCACATTGCAAATGCACCCCTGCAAAATGGGCCCAATAAAGAACCTTGCATTTCGGGCACATCCAGCAAGAATGTGCAGGAATGCAAAAAGCCCATGGAGAACCATCTCCCAACATCAGTACATGTCCCTGAAATGAAAATTAACCTGTCTCAGAAAGATATAGACAAGAAAATGTGCTATTACTAATGTTTTAAACTATATAAACTAACAACTACCTTTTGCCAAAACTTAGACTTGAGTATCTTTTGAAAAATCAGGTAATAGTGATATTTCCTTTTCAAGCACTATCCTGGTTCCTTATATTAAAACTAGACTCCATATCAGGATGACCAGAGTTTGAACTCTGGAGGCATGGCCCATGAATACAAATATCTTTTCTGTCCCCTACCATTTATTTTCTTTTTCTTTTCTTCATTGTTTGTTTTCTTGTCCCCTACCATTTCTTATTGCTTTCTAACAAAATTAAAATTTCTAAATTATTATATATTGTCTTTTATTTTAAAAAGGAAGGGGGTTAATTCACAAGCTTATGTATTTCTTTGCACAGCATCCCCCCACCCCAGCTCTCCTCCCACCACAAATCTTCTGTCCTTAGGACATAGATCTTTGGAACTAGGAATGACATTAGAGATTGTTTCCTTTCTGGTCCTCCAGAAGGGCTGTGACTTGCCCAACATGGCTAGGGCAGGAACCAGGAGGGCAGGACCAGAATTCTGGCCTTGAGTCCCCTGTCTAGAGATCAGCTAACTCTTGCCCTCTGCCTCCCTCCTCTCTGCATTCACACCTGATTCCTGCTTTACAACTTCCTCAAACACTAAGGTGTCCACTGACCCGGTCCTCTGTCTCTTTCTGGATCCCAGACCTTGAAATGACCTTGATTTGTTTTCTAGTCATTGTTAATTATTTGAGGATGGAGTAATGCATTGTCCTGCATTCTCCATCAGCTTACAGCTGATGGTGAGAAGTGAGAGGTGACACAGTTATTGGAGGGCAGGATTGGAGGACCTCCAACTTACTGTGGTTTAACTTATGAATTTTAGACTTTATGACAGTGCTAAAGTGATATGTATTTAGTAGACACTGTACTTTGAATTTTGACCTTTTCCTGGGCCAGCGATTTGCAGAACGATGCTCTCTCATGATGCTAGGCAACAGCAGTGAGCCGCAGCTCCCATTCAGCTGCACGATCAGCAGGGTAAACAACTAATACTGCACTCTACAGTATACTGCATTCAATAAATTACATGAGACATTCAACTTTATGAAACAGGCTTTGTGTTAGGTGATTTTGCCCAACTGTAGGCAAATATAAATGTTCAGAGCATCTTTAAGATACGCTAGGCTAACCTGTGATGTTCGGTAAGTTAAATATATTAAATGCATTTCCAACTTGATATTTTCAACTAATGATGGGTTTGCTGGGATGTAAGCCCATTGTAAGTCAAAGAGCATCCATAGTCCCTTCAGATTCAAGTTGAAAAGTGTCCTTTTCTTCTGAAAATACCTTCACTTTTCTGCTTGTTAAGGCTGGACAATCTTCCCCTACCCCCAACCTTTTCCCAAATCCTTTTCTCTCAGACTTGGAAGACCCTAGTCTCTCCTGGCTCTGTTTCTAGGCCTCTCTATTCTTTTAGCTTCTTTTAGAAGACAGTCCACATTGTGTTATTGTCAGTGCTGGCTTAATCCTGGGCCAGTTTCCATCTGTGTAATCTTTTGCGTAATCTCATCTGCTCTCACAATTTTGAATTCCAAAAATACTCACACAGCTTCCTTATCTCTGCCTGGTATTTTTGCAGTTGCCTACTAGCTAAAATAATCCATTTAAAATTCTTGTCACATGTCAAAGAATTTAGGGAAGAATGGCATTTTCGAATTTTGACTGCATTACTAAATCACTTTACACTGGATAAATCAGCTGTCTTTGACCTTATAACTTTTTTCTTTTAGTTATTTTATGTGCATGAATTTCCAGTTGTATGAGGTATAAGAATTATTAAATGAAAAGCTATGGAAATTTTTGAGATCTTGATTTCTTTTGCTTTTAATTACTGACTATATTCATTGTCTAGGTAATAATTTGATTTTGAGATGACTCCTATGAGCAAACACTGTATATATTCCTATATAAAAAAGGTTAATTAAAAAATCAAATATCATTTCTCATCTGTTAAGCCACCATTAATTGTTAAAATAATTATTTTCTGTCTTTGTTGTGCTTTGGCAAAACTGGTAGCAGTGCAAATCGAAATAACGTTTTTAGAAAGCCAGTTGGCAACATTCGAAGGGATGTTTTTACAATAAAAATGGAAGGTGTATCTTACTGTGTTTGAATGTAATTAAAATGTTCAGAGAGAGAAAATGTTCACAGGATGCAAGGGTAGGGAGGTGGGATGTGGGACCTGATAGCACTGGGCTGGTTCAAAGATTATATTTAGATTATCTATATGCTTGAGGATGGGGCTTTGTGGACTCTAGAAGAAGTCTCAGGGCTTTTTAATTTAACTCTGAGACTTTTGATTGGACCAAAGACTCCCTTTCCCAAAATTCCAACTTTTACATTCTCCTGCCAAAACTTTCCAGTAGGAAATAATGAGATGGAGTGGGCAAAGCCTAGCAGGGGTGAGGCTCCTCCTGTCCTCTCTGTGCTCAGGGTACTGGGTCAGTGCTCTGGCTTGTAAGCTTTCCTCTGAGAAGCAGGAAATCAAAGGCAGACCATGGTGCCTGCAAGTATGGCCTGGGAGTCATCTTCAAGGTCTCCCACTGCCCAGCTATCCTCAGGGTTTTATACTTTTACATAGAAACACCTGAATCAAGACAAAAATGCATCTGGCAACTTATTGCATTTTTTTCCCCACATTTGATCTTTTTCAGCATTAGCCAAGTCAAAAATAGTCTGGAGATTTGAGTGTTGGAACAATTAGCCACCTGTATTTTATGTGGAAAAAAATAAGAATTTCCAGGCTTGGCTCAGCCATTTTGTGTTGATTATACTGAGTACATTGAAGCGAGGTGACTGAATTTTGCACACATTAGAAGCAGCAGCTAAAACTCTGTACAGCTTGTGTTATAATTGGGAAAACAGGGATCTGTTCCAGCATCGTATCATTCCCTGAGTTCTCTAGTAATATCACACTAACTTTCTCAGCAAAGCTAAGCAGATTAGTTGGAGGGGGTAGTAAGAAACTTGGTTGCAATAGAAATTC
Organism: Gorilla gorilla gorilla; assembly: GCF_029281585.2. Classification (NCBI taxonomy): domain Eukaryota; kingdom Metazoa; phylum Chordata; class Mammalia; order Primates; family Hominidae; genus Gorilla; species Gorilla gorilla. Next base: position 80,689,689 of record NC_073241.2, read on the forward strand.
TTTCTGGTTAGGAAAAATAAAAGGCAGTGATAGGCCACTGAACATTCTGGGAACAGTCATGCCTCTGCCTTTTGTCCCTGACAGAGAAGATAAAGTCACGTGTAGATGACGCTGAAGAGGATTTCTTTGAGTTGCCAGCAAAGCTCTGTTTCAGTTATCTGTTGATGTGAAACACAAAATTCCGACGTAATGGCTTAAAACAACGATGTATGATTGTGACATTCTGTGGGCCCAGGAGTGGGGCGTATCTTGGTGGTTCTTCTGCTTTGCATGATGTTGACTGGGTCACTACTGCAGCTGCACTCAGTTGGGAGCTCAGCTGGGGTGGCATATCCAAAGTGGCCTCTCATTGTCTGGGACTTTTCTCAGACGGCCCTCTGATAGTTCAGTAGTCTAGTCGGGATTTCTTATGGCATCACAGCTGGCTCTGAGAATGTAAAAGTGGAAGCCGCCAGGCCTATTTAGGCCTGGACCTGGGACTGGCACAGCACTGGCACTCATTTAATTGGCCAAAACAAGTCACAAGACCAACTGAGATTGAAGGGGAAGGGAAGTAGCCTCCAACTCTTGGTGGGCTGGGGTGTCTGGGGGGCAGGTTGGGTTGAGGCAACTCATCTCTTGGAGGGTCCCAAGCACAGATAGGATTGTATTTTCCTTTAGATAACCCAATTTAAATTTATTATGCAAATGTTATTGATCACAAAGTGTTAATATTTATGTTATTTATTTGAATAAATAAAATGCTGGATGTACAATAATTTTATAAATGGTAAAATACTTCAGTAAATCAAGTTCTGGCCTAATGGAAAGGCATAACTGAAAGGCTTTTAGAAAATGTAAAGCTTGGGGTCCTTATTTCACGTAGGAGAAAACCGAGGCTCCTATAAATATTTAACTTGCTTAAATTAATCATTTTTCAGTTTTAAGTCATTAAGTTTTTGTTTGGCGTGTTGACAGAAAAAGGACTAGAAATACCTCTTAACTCCCAGCTCAGTGCTTATCTTTCTCTCTACCTTCTAATCATAACTTAGCAGTTGTTCCTGAAGAAAATCTAACCTTTTGGTTTTCTTTGCCATAATCCAGAATTTCTTGCCTTTGGCACTATTGACATTTTGAGCCTAATGATTCTTGGTTGTTGGGGGTTGTCTTGTACATTGTGGGATGTTTGGCAATACCCTTGGCTTCTGTCCACTGCCATAATCCAAGGCACTGACATTTCTTATGCTGCAGTTCCTGAACTGTCTACATAATCATGATTGAGAATTAACTATTTTCCCAATCAAAAACTCAGGCACAGGTCTGATAGAGGACTCCCCCTGCCCCAATTTGTATATTCAGATATAGAAAAATGTTTTAAGTTATAAATTAAATGTATAAAATTAAAATTTTGATTTTATTACATACATTATACAGATCACCTTTAAAAACACAATTCCTTAAAATTCAGTTGTTTTGGCAAAATGACAAAGTATGGTTCATAGGATTTTTCTTGCAAATCGAAACTGATAACTGTTGGCCAATGTCAGCTGTTATCTTTTTACCTCACTTCCAGTTTGGATAGAACCTAACTGGAGAGGTGATGTTAAATAACAGTGTGTTCATAAAACACAAAGTGAAGCAGAGATTTGGCAAAGTGTCTAGTTGATTTGAAACAAGTAGACCAGAACATATTCAGTTTAAAAACACTTCCTGATGCAAGTATTATCCAGACTGAATTTCTACACTAATCAAATTGTTTCAAGTATTCATTTCACTTGGTATTGTGTCAAAACAGCTGAAGTGTCTGATAAATTATTCTTTCCTAGTTGTTTATGACTCCAAGCATACGTATAACAAAACTGAATTTGATCTAACCGTTTCCATTTCTCTTTCCCATGTGAATGATAATGTTGATGGAACTACGGAAGCAACACCAACAATGAAATTAAATAATGTCAAGGTTTCTTGCTTAGGAAAGCTAGGCAGCATTAGAAGGTGCCTGGGGAGGCAAAGCAGAGTGTACCCAAATGCTTCAGCCTTGATTGTTTAATAGTTGTTAAAAGCCAGTCAACTCACATTTATTTCTCCTTCAATTCCATAAATGGACCTGCAAAAATTTGCAAATAAATCTACATAGCTTTGTCATACATAAACATGTGCTTGAATTCATTCCTTCATTTGCATTTTTGAACTTTCCCAAATACAAATACCTACAACAGCCCAATATGCTTGTTCTGCTCATTTGGAAAAGCTGCCTGATGGTTTTCCCTTTGGCATTTTGAATAACTGCTAGCTGCAGATGCTAAATAACTCTCAAGTCTGTGTGAGTTAATATTTCTGCCGAGTTAATCAAATAAAATACAGTTGAAATCTCAACCAGAAGATGCTATCTGTCGTCTGACATGTACTCGACTGTGATAATGAAATGCTGCCTGACTTAGCCTTAAATTTTGAAGTTGAGATCCACATTGAATAAATTTTGAAGTCAGGTTTCCTGAACTTTTAAAATTACATATGAATTTAAAATTTGTTTTGCCCAATGGTGTGAAGTAAAGACTTGATATGGTTAAGGTGAATTTGGTCACATAATCAAACTTACGTATTCATCTTGATAACTTGCCTTCCCTCTGGTTACCTCCTCTCTCTTTTCTTCCCACCCTACCATGGGACTTGATTTGAGTACCTGTCCTGATCCTCTTAACTCTGCCCCACATTTAGATTCGAATTACCTTTAATTACACTCTCAAGGTGCCCAGTTTTCTTTGTGAAAGAATTGTCCTACAGAGTTCCATAGTTACATAAGAATCAGGCCCATTAATTTCTCTGTTGATTTTAATTTCTCCTGAGTATCAGATCTTTGGCAAAAGTATAAAAATTCACCAGGAGACTAAGAAAGAAGAAGAAACAACATTCCAGATCAGAAGTAATTTATATGAAGACACAAATTATTGTGATCAGTGAGGACATTTGGTTCCCTAAACCAGAATGTTACTAGCCCAGCTACTCAGAATAGTATATGTTCAGGCTCCAAAAGAAATTTCATAAGATCTGTTGTACCTTTTGATTAATTTCCTGTTAGACTTTTCTGGAAAAGAGATGAGTCTGGGAGAGGCACTCCCTACATTTTTTTCTCTGAAGCCTGTCTTTAATTCAGGGTTGCCATGTATGATGTTTTGGAGAAATGGATTGCTGAATCCAGTTTGGATGGCTGCCTATAAAGACGGAAAGGGCCTCCTGTGTGAAGGCCACAGTGTTCTGTCCCCACCTTTGAGTCAAGGCTTGTGCTGCTCCCTCACGTTTTCCCTGCAAATGACCACTGAAAATTTGACATGGTTTAAGATCAGCAAGCCCAAAATAATGTCTTATCCCAGTGTGTTGCACGGAATAGGTGTTGAGTAAAATATCCAATAGTCAATCTGGCATTTACATTTAAATTGCTTTGTGAAAGCCCTTTGGGTTGCTGACTTCGCTGCTCTTTTGTTCTTTTCCTAGTTTAAGATTAGGTGGGTATTTTAGGCCAAGTCTCACAGGACATTGCATCTTGGTAGACCCTTTGCACCCAGAGGGCCCTGTCTTCAGTTTCGCATGTTCAGGGCTGTATTAAGGCACCTGGCCCACCAGATAGCATGGGACCTGGGAAAAGTGAGTGGGAGTATCCTACAGGATATTTCATCGATCTATTAAAGAATTCCTTTGCAATTTTCCACAGGGGTGAAATTGTGCTTGAAGAGGTGAAAACTGATTCTTAGGGGATTGCAGAAATTTGAATATTACAATGGTTTGTGGTTTGTCAGGTAGCTCAATGCTACCTGACAAAATCATAGTCCTTAATACTTAATTTCTCTCATTAGGGAGAAATTTAATTTCAAATTGAAACTTATTAATTAATTTAAAGTTTAAATAATTTTTTTTTCTTCGTAGAGGTACAATAATGAAAAAGAAAAAAAAAGTCTGAGAAACACGGTTCTGGAGCACACATCTCTTCTGTGGCTTTGGAAACTACCCACGATAAATATTCCTTGATCTCCCTCCCTCAGGTAAAACCAGCACTTTAAACATATTAACATATTCCCCACTGTGGCTCTCCATTTTTTTTTTTTTTTTTTTTTTTTCTGAGATGGAGTCTCACTCTGTCTCCCAGGCTGGAGTGCAGTGGCATGATCTTGGCTCACTGCAGCCTCTGCCTCCTGTGTTCAAACGATCCTCCTGCCTTAGCCTCCCAAGTAGCTGGGGACTATAAGCGTGCACCACCATGCCTGGCTAATTTTTGTATTTTTAGTAGAGACAGGGTTTCACCATGTTGGCCAGGCTGGTCTCAAACTCCTGACTCAAGTGATCTGCCTGCCTCAGCCTTTCAAAGTACTGGGATTACAGGCATGAGTCACCGTGCCCGGCCACCCACTGTGGCTCTTCTTAAGGTGAACTCTTGAGAAAATAACTGGAAGGAACCTTTCACGTACACTGGAGACAGACAACCAAATGCTGCATCTGCCCTGAATCTCCTCAGACCTCTTTGTCCTAGTTCCCACCACATATTCCCAATCTTCTATCTCTCCCAAAAGGCAGCTTTCTTTAAATTGCCAGTAAGGGCTGGACTTTGGAAAAGGCAAGTCCTACTTTGGACCAACTATAGGTTTCTTATGCTTTTCTTTTTCTCCCTTAGAAATGTTCATATAATTCCTTCCAGACACAGATTCCTGAGGCAGCTGCTTCTCTCCCTGGTGTGCCCAGCTGAGACTTACCTGCCTTTGACATTGGAGAAGATATGCAAATAACTCCATGAATCCTTAGGGACCCATCATGGCTTCCCTTCAAGTATTCATTCTACCTGGGCACCCACACCCAATCATAGCTAAGTCTGGACTCACCTAGACGATCTCATCTGAATCCTACTGCAGGAAGATGAGGCTGCTGGATACTATATCCTCTTTATAAACAGCAATAATAATGTTGGTTAAAATAGATCTAGTGACTTACCCAAGATGACATAGCTAATATATGGTAAGGTCAGGACAGCTTCCCCCAACAACACACACACTGGAATGTTCATTCTCTAAGGACAGGAGCCATGCTGTTGCTCATTGTCATGTTCCCAGGGCCTAGGACAGGCCCTGGCATATAGCAGGAGTCCAGTCAATATTTGTTAAATGAACAGGGTTCTTTGAGCCTGGGGCTGTCAGATCACCAAGACAATGCAGGAAACTGTCTAAAATATGTGGGTCTATTTATCTGGCCCACAGCTGATTTTACATTGGCAGCTACCACCTTCATTTTAAGAAGTGTAAAACAATAGCTGCAGCCACTTCTTCAAGCACAAAGCTTATCCCAAACTTCTGAGAGGCTGGCCATGGAGTCCAAGGACAGCTTGTTTTCTAGGCTGTATTTAATTTCAAATTAAGTGCAATTATTGTTAAAAGACAGGGTCTTCTTGTTATATAAGTCCCTTGTATTAGGAGCCCCAAATTGTATACAGAGGTGAGACCACTCTCATTTCTGCTTTCAATAAAGTTTACACACAACACAAATGCTCTTGCTATGGGCTGAATGTTTGTGTGCCCCCAAAATTCATTTGTTGGAACCTAATCCCCAAGGTGATGCTATTAAGAGGTGGGGTAAGGTGGGGTTATAGGGAGGTGACTGGGTCATGAGGACAGTACCCCAAAGGAAGTCATTCATCCCGTCCCCTATGTGAGGACACAGCAAGAAACCACCATCTACAAAGCAGGGAAACAGTCCTCACCAGACGCCGAATTGCCAGAACCTTGATCTTAGACTTTCAGGCCTCCTGAACTGTGAGCAATAAATTTCTGTTGTTTATAAGCCACCAGGTTTATGGTGTTTTTTTGCTACAGCATCCTAAACAGAATAACACAGTGCTAAGTAAAAATATGCATGTACTTCAGAAGATAGAAAATGCCCTACAAAATTAAGTTCACTTCTCTTGCAGTCAATCATTTATTGTGAGAAAAGAGGGAGCTACAATGAATTGTCACAGATTTTGTACACAAACATAAACCAACTTTATTCTGTATTAGCTTCTGATGGGAAATGTGTTCTGGTTAGCTCAGTAGGAGTGGGATAAATACATTCCCAAATGAAGAAAATCAGCCACTCACCTAGCCAATCATGGGCCAACAGCATTTATTATGCACTAGCACTCTTACGCAATGAGGAAGATAAAGACGGATTGAGAAAAAATCTTGTCATTGATGAGACTGCAATAGGTTAGGGTAGGTAAAACGTAACATAATTACATTGCAAGAGAGAAAGTAAGAAGTGTAAAAGACTATTAGGTGTTTAAAGGAGGGAAGAATTTTTTCCTTCTTTGGGGGATAGGGTAAGAGATGGCAGGATCAGATAAAGAAGTGTGGAGGCAATATTTGGTTGGGTCTTAAATTAAGGAGTAACTTGGATTATAGATATTAAAAACAAGAAGGGAAGAATAATCCAGGCAGAGAATATGACAAGTGGGATAGAAGCAGAAAAACGAAGGCAAAAGGACAAAGCCCAGTGTGATTGGAATGTGTGGCCCTGATTCTTGGGAACTAACCCTAGAAGGTGCTGGAAGCTGTGGGAGTCAGTAGAGCTATTGTCATTCTGAAGTCTTATTGAAATGGCTTTTCCTGTTCCCTTTAAATTAGGCATGGCCATTTATCTTAATTTGATTTCCCATAAAGGTGGAACCTGAGACAAAGTCTTGGGTGCAGTGTAGCATATGTGGAAGGTGATCTCAGGAAACGAAAGTGAGGAAGTGGTCACGCCTGTAATCCCAGCACTTTGGGAGGCCAAGGTGGGCAGGTCAGGACTTCGAGACCAGCTTGGCCAACGTGGTAAAACTCCATCTCTACTAAAAATACAAAAATTAGCTGGGCGTGGTGGTGGTGCTTGCCTGTAATCCCAGCTACTCAGGAGGCTGAGGCAGGAGAAACACTTGAACCCGGGAGGTGGAGGTTGCCGTGAGCCGAGATTGCGCCATTGCACTCCAGTCTGGGTGATAAGAGCAAAACTCTATCACACACACACAAAAAAAGTGGGGAAGTGAGACAGGGATGAGGGAAAGCTAGCTATGGGCAACTGGTGCTCAATTCTAATGAGGCCACTCAGAGAAATAAAGTGAATTTTGCCTTAGAATTGTGTCATTAAAAAAACAAAAGTGGGATACTGGGGCATTGATCACCAACTACCACCCTCCAGCTGTTGAATGTTGCTGCAGTGGCATTATCATCCTTGTATTTCTGGATTGTGTGAGTGGAACCAGCCCTGGTGTTGGGAAAAGTCCCTGGGAATAGGAGAGAGAAGCAGGCATTTGAGGTGGAAGCTGCCAGCTTGCTGGGAACTGCACTGTGCTCCAGGGAAGCTCCAGCAGCTGAGGTGAGGTGGGGCAGGGCCTTACCGTACCTGCTCCGGCACAGACCTTAACGCTGGTCAACAGAACATGAGCAAAAGTAAGAACTGTCACTTCTGGTGGAAGCGTTAAGAAACAACTCATGATTTCCATATTCCTTCTCCCTGTTGGGGCGACAATGATAGTTCAAATGATGGGGGTTCCCTTCACTCGTCCTGGAGTGAGAAGAAGTGGAACAGAACTAGCATCTGACTCACAGTGGACAGACACATAGCAGGAGTGAGAAATAAACCTATTTCTTATAGGCACACAAGATTTTAAGCGTTGTGATGGGTACAACATAGCCTATCCCAATCTGACTGATGTATATATATTCTGAAGGGATTTGTTCCATGATGATTAATTATGGCAAGATACCACAAAAATCCAGTGGTACAAACAAGATAGAAATGTTTTGTTTTCTTTTTTTCTTTTTTATTTTTTTATTATACTTTAAGTTCTGGGGTACATGTGCAGAACGTGCAGGTTTGTTACATGGGTATACACGTGCCATGGTGGTTTGCTGCACCTGTTAACCCATCAGCTACATTAGGTATTTCTCCTAATGCTATCCCTCCCCCCACCCCCCAGCCCCCAACAGGCCATGGTGTGTGATGTTCCCCTCCCTGTGTCCTCATTGTTCAACTCCCACTTATGAGTGAGAACCTGTGGTGTTTGGTTTTCTGTTCTTGTGTTAGTTTGCTGAGAATGATGGTTTCCAGCTTCATCCATGTCCCTGCAAAGGACATGAACTCATCCTTCTTTATGGCTGCATAGTATTCCATGGTGTATTATGTGCCACATTTTCTTTATCCAGTTTATCATTGATGGGCATTTGAGTTGGTTCCAGGTCTTTGCTATTGTGAATAGTGCCACAATAAACATATGCGTGCATGTGTCTTTATGGTAGAATGATTTATAACCCTTTGGGTATATACCCAGTAATGGGATTGCTGGGTCAAATGGTATTTCTAGTTCTAGATCCTTGAGGAATTGCCACACTGTCTTCCACAATGGTCGAACTAATTTACACTCCCAGCAACAGTGTAAAAGTGTTCCTATTTCTCCACATCCTCTTCAGCATCTGTTGTTTCCTGACTTTTTAATAAACACCATTCTAACTGGCATGAGATGGTATCTCATTGTAGTTTTGATTTGCATTTCTCTAATGACCAGTGATGATGAGCATTTTTTCATATGTTTGTTGGCTGCATAAATATCTTTTGAGAAATGTCTGTTCATATCCTTTGCCCACTTTTTGATGGGGTTGTTTGTTTTTTTCTTGTAAATTTGTTTAAGTTCCTTGTAGATTCTGGATATTAGCCCTTTGTCAGATGGGTAGATTGTAAAAATTTTCTCCCATTCTGTAGGTTGCCTGTTTACTCTGATGGTAGTTTCTTTTGCTGTGCAGAAGCTCTTTAGATTAATTAGATCCCATTTTTCAATTTTGGCTTTTGTTGCAATTGCTTTTGGTGTTTTAGTCATGAAGTCTATGCCCATGCCTATGTCCTGAATGGTATTGCCTAGGTTTTCTTCTAGGGTTTTGATGGTTTTAGGTTTTCTGTTTAAGTCTTTAATCCATCTTGAGTTAATTTTTGTATAAGGTGTAAGGAAGGGAACCAGTTTCAGCTTTCTGCATATGGCTAGCCAGTTTTCCCAACACCATTTATTAAATAGGGAATCCTTTCCCCATTTCTTGTTTTTGTCAGGTTTGTCAAAGATCAGATGGTTGTAGATGTGTGGTGTTATTTCTGAGGCCTCTTTTTCTGTTCCATTGGTCTATATATCTGTTTTGGTACCAGTACCATGCTATTTTGGTTACTGTAGACTTGTAGTATAGTTTGAAGTCAGGTAGCGTGATGCCTCCAGCTTTATTCTTTTTGCTTAGGGTTGTCTTGGCTATGCAGGCTCTTGTTTGGTTCCACATGCAATTTAAAGTAGTTTTTTCCAATTCTGTGAAGAAAGTCAATAGTAGTTTGATGGGGATAGCATTGAATCTATAAGTTACCTTGGGCAGTATGGCCATTTTCACAATATTGATTCTTCCTATCCATGAGCATGGAATGTTTTTCCATTTGTTTGTGTCCTGTCTTATTTCCTTGAGCAGTGGTTTATAGTTCTCCTTGAAGAGGTCCTTCACATCTCTTGTAAGTTGTATTCCTCGATATTTTATTCTCTTTGTAGCAATTGTGAATGGGAGTTCAGTCATGATTTAACTCTCTGTTTGTCTGTTATGGGTGTATAGGAATGCTTGTGATTTTTGCACATTGATTTTGTATCCTGAGACTTTGCTGAAGTTGCTTATCAGCTTAAGGAGATTTGGGGCTGAGACGATGGGGTTTTCTAAAGATACAATCATGTCATCTGCAAACAGAGACAATTTGACTTCCTCTTTTCCTAATTGAATACCCTTTATTCTTTTTCCCTTTTTCTTTTCCCAGAAACAGGGTCTTGCTCTGTAGCCCAGGCTGGAGTGCATTGGTGTGATCATAGTTTGAATGCCTGGGCTCAAGTGATCGTCCTTCAGCCTTCCAAGTAGCTAGGATTACAGGCCTGCACCAGCATGCCCAGCTAATTTTTACATTTCTTACGGAGATGGGGTTCTTGCTATGTTGCCCAGGCTGGTCTGAACTACTGACCTCAAGCAATTCTCCTACTTTAGCCATCCAAACTGCTGGGATTACAGGTGTGAACCACTATGCCTGGCTTAGAAGTGTATTTCTAAAGTCTTGTTAAAGAGAGGGTCCAGGTTCCTTTTATCTTGTTCCTTTTCCACTTACTATGGCAGGAGTCAGGAAGGTTGTTCTGCAGAGGGCCAGATAGTAAGTATCTTAGGTTTTGTGGGCCATTTGGCCTTTTTGTTATAACTACTCCAACTCTGTTGTTGGAGAGGCAAGCAACCATATACAATGTAAATGAATGGGTGTGGCTATGCTTAAAGAAAACTTTATTTTTTATTTACAAACATAAACAGCAGACCAGATTTGGCAAGCAACATGGTAAGACAACTCATAATTGAACACTGAGAACTAGAATCAAAACTGGAACGAGAGTTGGATGTTCTAGTGGCTGATGATAGCCAGATGTGTCTGTTTCTACCAAAGGGATGTATCTGCCACATAGGTTTGATTATGATACTTTCTCCTTGGACTGCATCTCTCTGGTATTCCTTTATTTAGCATATTCCCCACACCTTCCATGCTAAATAAAGCTTCAGCTTGGTGGCCAATTTGTCTAAGGTAATGATGCATATCTGTGTTCTGGTTCATTATGTAATCTCATTTTTAGGTTCTGGGAGAGTTCCTCATATTTTCCATTGGCTAGCAACGAATAATTTTATATTTTTTATTGAAAAGCAAAATGTAAAAAGTCTAACCATAAGAATAAGAAGATATAGGTGAATGTGTAGTATTTTGATAAGAAAGCAGGTTTAAAAGCAACAACAACAACAACAAAAATCTGATTATTGCTAGTCAAATGTAATGAATAGAAAACAGATTATTTTAAAATAAAAACTTCTCCATGCCAGCCAAATACATAACATTAAATGCAAATCAAACACAGGAAAAAATTAGAACGGATGACAAATGAAATCATTAAGAAATCCTAAAATAGCTTTTATATATAAATAGCTCTAATGAACAAATAAGAATTCCTATAAATAATTGTGGAAAGGATATGTGCAAGTCATTCATGAACACATGCTATTAATAGATATCAGTAGTTATACGTGCTATTAATAGCTAATAATCCTATAAAAGACTATTTGACTTCCAGGGAAACGATAGAAAGGCAAAGGCAAATGGGAGGTTGGAAGGCGTTTTGGCAGAGACAGACAATGCTCACCAAATGTTCCATGTCTTCTTGATATTTCCAGCCCTTCTTTGTAGTGAGGCTGGGTCATGTGACTGGTTTTGGTCAATGGACTATGAGCAGATGTGACATCTTGGTATCTGGGTCAAAGCAGTTAAGAACCAGGGTGCTTCCTCCAGCCCCCTCTGCTGCCTGCAGCAGTCTTGGAGTCCACACATTCCAGATAACTGTAGATGCAAGATGGAGGAGTGGGGGATAAGCTTTTATGGTGTTAAGCCATCAAAATTTCAGCAATAAGCTTGGTGTGTTATAGAAACAGAGAGAAGGCCAATAGGGCTGGAGCACAGTGGACTGGGGAGAAAGTGGCAAGAGATTATGTTGGAGAGAGAGGCAAGAGCTGTGTAGGGAGGGCTGTGGGGATAATGGGGAAGAGTTTAAATTTGATTTTTAGTGCAATGGAAAGCAATGTATCAAGAATGTGTCTTAAGAAACTTAAAATTGTCCCTACTCTCTGATCCAGAAATATGCAGAATCTATTCCAAAGAGTCCAAGAAAAAAATCTATAATGTAGTCAAAGATTTATATATAGCAGCATTTTTTCTAAATTATAATAGCAAAAGTTGAAAAAGCTTAAATGTCTAAAAATACGGGAATGATTAAAGCATAATATTGCTATTATTAAATAGATCTTTTCCTGAATGATTTTAAAGACAGAAATCCTTGTTTCGCATTCACAGTAGCAACAAAATTTAAAAATAAGGTAAAGAGGATGCAGAAGATCTTTAATGGAGAAAGGAAAGGCTGATCTGAATTAACGGAGGAAAATACCAAGTTTTTGTATGCAAGAGTTTGATATTGTGAGTGTTGCTTCTTCCCTATTCGATTGTCAATCAATACAATTCTAATTAACATTCCTAGAAAATTTTAACTGAATTTCACAAACTTGAGTCTAAAGTTCATCTAGAGGAAAAAAATGTGCAAGAAAAACTAAGAATAGTTTGAAAAAAGCACAATGTGAACTCTTGTATAGCTCTGGACATTGGCTCAATAGAAAAAGTAGGAATCCAGAAAGAGACCTATGTTTATGTGACAATTTAGAGTATTACAAAACTAGAGCTTCAAAGCAGCGGGAGAAAAACACTATACAATAAATGAGTCTGATACAATTGAATATCCATTCACATTAAAATGTAGTTAGCTCTGTCCCACACACAATACCCAGAAAAATATTCTGAAGAACTTCACCTTTTAAAACAACTGAATATTAAAGGAGCAGAAGAAAATTTAGGTGCAAATGGCAGCCACAAGTTTCTCAAGAAGTTAAATATAGAATTAGTGTATAACCTAGAAATTTCATTCCTAGGTATAAACTCAAAAAACTAAAATCAGGGACTCAAATAGAGCCTTGCACACCAATGTTCGTAGCAGCATTATTCACAGTAACTAAAATGTGGAAACAACCCAAATGTCCATCAATAGATGAATGGACAAACAAAATGTGGTAAATACATAATATGGTTTTGATATCTGTCCCCTCCAAATCTCATGTTGAAATGTGATTCCCAGTGTCATAGGTGGGCCTGATGGGAGGTGTTTGTGTCACGGGGGCAGATCCCTCACGAATGACTTGCTGCATCCCCTGTGGTAATAAGTTCATGCGAGATCTGAATGTTCAAAACAGCCTAGGCATTTTCTCCTTGCTCTCTTGTTCCCCCTCTTGCCAGGGATACAATAGCTCTCCTTCCCTTCCACCATGACTAAAATCTTCCTGGGCCTCAGCAGAAGCCGAACAGATGTGGGTGTCGTGCTTGTACAGCCTGCAGAACTGTGAGCCAAATAAACCTCTTTTCTTTATAGATTACCCAGCATCAGGTATTCCTTTTCATCGCAGTGTGAATGGACTCACACAATACATACAATGGAATATCATTCAGCCTTAAAAATTAGGAAATTCTGACACATGCTACAACATAAATGAACGTTGAGGACATTATGCTAAGTGAAACAAGCCAATCACAAAAAAGCAAATATGGTATTTTTCCACTTATATGAGATCCTTAGAGTAATCAAATTCATAGAGACAGAAAGTAGACCAGTGGTTTCCATGGGCTGGGAAAGTAGGGAGTTTTTGTTTTTGTTTTTTGAGATGGAGTCCTGCTCTGTCGCCCAGGCTGGGGTGCAGTGGCATGATCTCGGCTCAAACTCCTGACCTCAAGTGATCCACCCACCTCGGCCTCCCAAAGAGCTAGGATTATAAGTGTGAACCGCTGCGTCTGGCCCAGGAGTTCTTGTTTAACAGGTAAAGAGTTGCAGTTGGGATGACGAAAAAGTTCTGGAAATAGACAGTGGTGATGCTTGTACAACCTGTAAATGTACTTAATGCTGAAATGTGGTACTTAAAAATGGTTAAAATTGTAAATTTTAAGTTATATATATTTAGCACAATAAAATGTAAAAAAACTATAAAGGATGTACATTAGGGGAAAAAAGGCAACCACAAAGTTTAGGGGCTGTGTATCAGAGATGAACACTGTCATATTACAGGGAGGCTTTGAGAGGCAGAAGTTCCTAGGTCATTGAGAATGAATGCAAATAGAGATTGGATAGAAATTAAAATTGACAGTATAAAAATGTAGCTCAGAAAAATAAAAAAAAAGCTGAAAAAAGAAAAATGTCAAAGAAGTAGTGTGCTTAAATTTTTAGAAGTGGAAAACAATGAAAAGGAGCAGATTTCTATTCAATATAACCCACATAAGATATGCAAACAGTGCATTGCAAATTGCGTATTTAATGAGGATTTAGTTATTGGCCAAAAAAAGAGAAGAAAGAGAGTCAGAACATTTTTCTAATCACATTCGTAACTTGAACACATCAGAAGAAATCCTGGCAAACTTGCAACTTCATATTCTTCTCTGAATGAAGATTTAATTGCAGTCGTGAAATGTCACTTGTACACAAAAAGTCCCATATGCAATTACTACAATGGAACAAAAAGGCTGAATAAACAGTGAACAATAAAAGTAACAATGTCTTCTTTTGGGATAACTCCTGAAGGATCTGTCTGAGGCTGTTTTATAGGTAATTTAAAAAAAATAGAAGTAGTACGCTCTAAATTGACAACAATAGTATAGTATAGTAAATACACAAACCAGTAATATTTATTAACATTATCAAGCTTTATGTGCTGTATATAAATGTATCTGCTCCACTTTTAAATGGTTGGCACTGCAGTAGGTGTATTTACACCGCAAACATGTGAGTAATGTACTGTGCTATGACTTTACGATGGCTACAATGTCGCTAGGTGGTAGGAATTTTTTAGCTCTATTATAATTTTATAGGGCCATGGTCCCTGGTTGACCAAAATGTCATTAGATAGTGCATGTTTATAAGGCCAGGTGTGGTGGCTCACGCCTATAATCCCAGCACTTTGGGATGCTGAGGTGGGCCGATCATGAGGTCAAGAGACCATCCTGGCCAACATGGGGAAACCCTGTCTCTACTAAAAATACAAAAATTAGCTGGGCGTGGTGGTGCATGCCTGTAGTCCCATCTACTCAGGAGGCTAAGACAGGAGAATCGCTTGAACCCGCGAGACAGAGGTTGCAATGAGCCGAGATTGTGCCACTGCACTCCAGCCTGGTGACAGAGCGAGTCTCCGTCTCAAAAAAAAAAGTATGAAAATGAAATGGCAATTATAATCATCATATCAGTGGAAATATTCTCAAAGCCATTTGAATAATTCAAGGATGACAAGAATTTATTGTATATTTTAAATGTTTATTTATGTAGCTATCTTTTAATATTTGAGCTCAGAATCTCCAAGGATTTCAGGAAGCTAAAGCAAAAAAAATCCTCCTGAAATAGACAGAGTGAATGAAATGTTTGCAAATGCATGTATCCATTGTGTAGATATTCATGATTCCTCAAGCACAAAGGCATATAGGTAAATGATGCTCATGACTCGGACAATGCTTACTGAATGCCTACTGCATGTCAGATATTGTGTTAGTGCCAGGGAGATGATGGATAAACAAAATAGACATAGTCTCTGCTCTTTATGTAACTTACATGCTAGTAGGGAATATAGATGTGTAGACAGCAATTTTTAGATGATGTGCGGGATGATAGGATGAGGTGAATCCAGGGAGCTCACAAACAGAGGAGGGGCACTTCATTCAGTATTGAGTAGCGAGAAATAGTAGATTATAACACGAAGAACTAATAAAGGGATGAAAGAGCATTGAAGACTAATAACAGAGGCATGTTCTCTTTGCTCTAGATTCTTGCATATATGATGGCTTCTGCCTGGAGTCCTGTGACAGTCACACTAGGTGGTGCCTGGACTAGGCATGTTTTGAGGTGGCTGCTTTTCTCATATGCTTTTCTCTGGGATCTGACCATTCCTTTCATCTCTTGGCCATGCATGTGTTGTGTCATCTCCATCCTTTCTTCCTTTTTCCCTCACTTCCTGTCTCCCTTTGTTCTTTCCTTCTTCTCTCCACCCCACCCATTACACCTGATTGCAACTAGGGTTACTCATATCATTGGCTGGTCATTAACCAACCAGTGTCTGTCTCCCCATATCTCTAGAGATTTTGCAGTTATAATACAGTAGTTAATTAAGAAATTATTTTTAGGCAGCTAGAAAGGGTGAAAGTTCTCCCTGGAATTTTCCTTTAAAAAGAAGGAACCCCCAAACTATTTCTTCTCTAACAGAAAGCAGCCTGAGAAGTCAGGCATAGACATGCAAACTAGAAGCTTTTATATGTAAATGGAAGCAGCTGTACTTGGAAGTCAGGTACATTCAATATGGCGTTTCCTGCCCTCTTTTCCTTGTCATCACGTGTGCCAGGTGTCATGGCAGCCTCCAGATAAAACCACATGTACAGATATCAAGGCCGCTGCCAGGTGGAGGCCGCATTTGCATAATAAAAGACTAGGGTGGGAGGGCCAGCCTTTTTGTGGGCTATGTAAATGGCACACCTGGTCAAAGCAATCCCCTGGGCCCTATGTAAATCAAACGTCGCCTCCTCAAGCCTCTGTACAAACCAATTGCGTTCCACCACAAAAGATAAACCCTAATTTGGGCGACCTGCTTTCTCAACATAAGTAAGGTTTTTCTCTCTCTTTTCTTTTTCTATTACACTTTCTGCTCCTGAACCCACTCCTCATGTATGTCCGTGTCCTGAATTCTTTCTTGACCGAGACCAAGAGCCAGGGTATATACCGCAGACAACGGAGCCGTTTCAGTAAGAGGCGCAACAACTGCACTGAAACACAGTCTGTTGAGTAAATAAATAATTACCCCTCAACTTGATCCATGGGAACTCAAAGTACATTTTTGGAGCTTTCAGAACAAACAACGCTCATATCTTTATTATGTCATCATAAAAATTTTCTTTATAAAGTATATGAAAATGATGCTAACTATAACCATATTATTCTGTTTCATAACCAGCAACAATGCATTAGTTCCCTCAAGCAAATTGTAAACTGTTAATATAGGAATGGATGCATTTAAAAACAGACATTTGTGTTCCAATTCACCAAAGGTTTGTTAGGTAATCTAAAATGAACTTAATTTTAGCTAAATTTTGGACTATTACATATGCTTTTTAAATAAGGCTTGAAGGGAAGAAGGATTGACTTTTAATTGTGATATCAGTAGTGAAACTGTTGTAGATTTCTGTTTCAGAGTTAAAAAATATTTGTTGAGTGGTGATGTAGCAGAATGTAACAGATATTGCTGAAATCTGCTGCCTAACAAACTGTTCCAAAACTCGGTGGCTTAAAATGATAATTCTCATGAATCTGATGTTAAGGGTAGTTTGATCTGAGCTGGGCTAGACTAGAGAGACTTGGCTCTGCTGCATGTCCCTGATCCTGCCTGAGGACAAGCAGGCTAGCCCAGGTATGCTCTTCTCATGGTGATGAGAGGCAAAGAGAGCAGGTGCACCCATACAGGATCTCTCAAGCCAAGGTTCAAAACTGGCAACCTGTCACTCCTGTCTCATTCTATGGTCCAAAAGTGTCTTATGGCCATACCCAAAGGGAAGGGGAAGTGATGTATGCCATTGCATAGTGAGAGGGTCCTGCAAGGTTTTATTGGAAGATCATGTAGACAAGGAGGGTGATGAAGAAGGGACAGCAATATAATCCACACACAGAAACTGCCTAGTTATTCGACGAACTCGCTTCTCTTCTTCCTGGAGCCCACAGTTACCCTATCTTTCCTTGCCTCTCAGGCAGTAATGTCTGGCTATGTAACTGAGTTCTTGCCAAGTGGATGTGAAGCAGAAATGACTTGGCCCATAAAAATTTCTAATGGGAACTCTGTGCTATTTCCCCTTTCTTTGGTTTGATGCAGACAAACTAAGAAAACTTGAAAGCCACGTATTGAATATATTCAGAAGCACAAGATGAAGGAGGCTGTGTCCAATCAGCAGCTTCTGTTTTTTTTTTTTTTTTTTTGAGACAGAGTCTTGCTCTGTCGCCCAGGCTGGAGGGCAGTGGCGCTGAATTCGGCTCACTGCAAGCTCCGCCTCCCGGGTTCTTGCCATTCTCCTGCCTCAGCCTCCTGAGTAGCTGGGACTACAGGCGCCCGCCACCACGCCCGGCTAATTTTTTTGTATTTTTAGTAGAGACGAGCTTTCACCAGATTAGCCAGGATGGTCTCGATCTCCTGACCTCATGATCCGCCTTCCTCAGCCTCCCAAAGTGCTGGGATTACAGGCTTGAGCCACTGCGCCAGGCCTATAGCAACTTCCCTTTGGACTTTGAGAAGGAAATAAGCTTTTATTATGCTGGCACCATTACTTATTTTGGGGTTTGCTTATTACAGCAACTAGACTGGCTTACCCTAAATGATACAGGTGATGTGTCTGGAGAAAGGCTCTAACGGTGCCTCCAGATTTCCTTGAGAGCACTTTAGACACACTGCCCTAATGCTTATTAGGTTCAGCTTTCATTCCTTATGGGTAGCTTCTCCATATTTGCCAAAATCAGGGAGGAGAAACCTTGATTGTCCTGAGGTTGGGGAGATATTCTTCCTGGTAACCAGGGCATGATATAACACTGTAGTGCAATGTCAACCCTTCAGTGACCAAAATAAATTCCTGCAAAAGGTCAGGGATGGAATTGGCTTTCAGCTTCAATTAGGCCTTTTATTGCTTCATTACGTTCTTGATTCCATCAGATTCCTTTATTGGGAAGAAAGGAGGAGGAGAAGTATTAGGAGAAGGAGGATTGTGTGGAAAAGTAAGCTTTATTTCAAGGCATTGACAAACTGGTAGGAAGGAGCACAGAGTTACCTGTCTATGTAGCAAGGGCTCAGTCAGGAGTCCCACCAATTCCTGCCTGAGGCCTACTCAATTTCCTCTTTGGGTTGAAACTGAAAAGTAGGCTTGCAGATGCCAGTGATGTCTTTGTTATCCAAACATGCTCCACATCCAGGAAAGAGAAACCTGGGGTCACCTTATTGAGGGATTTGCTTAATTATTAAAATAAATATTTACATTGAGAATACAGTTAAGTTCGCTTTCTTTGCACACTCACAGTTTTTAAAACAGCCACAGGGCTTTCGTTCATGTTTTAAGCAATTAAGTTGGTAAAAATCCTGTCTCCATTTTCTAAGAGATGGATTACATTCAATTACTCCTCACAGCAGCCAACTGGAAGATTGTCTCATTGCTTTTGAAGTACTGGTTGGGCTGGTGTCTGTGACGGTAGCAAAATAAATGAGATTTCTATGTAACCCGTGCTGATGCTGGATGCACTTGTTAGCCTGGCCCTTGTTCTGATACTCCACAATACAGCAGGTCAGCTGGTCATGCTCCTTAAGGAGCCACTGGGTAGTCGATTGATGTATTTGTCTGTTGTCACACTGCTATAAAGAACTACCTGAGACTGGATAATTTATGAAGAAAAGAGGTTTAATTGACTGACAGTTCCATAGGCTTAATAGGAAGCATGACTGGGAGGCCTCAGGAAACTTACAATCATGGCAGAAGTCGAAGGGGAAGCAAGCACCTTCTTTACAGCGTGGCAGGAGAGAGAGAGAGAGTGCAAGGAAGGAGGTGCTACACACTTCTAAACCATCAGATCTCATGAGAACTCACTATCATGAGAACAGCGAGGGGGAAATCTGCCCCCATGATCCGATCACCTCCTACCAAGTCCCTCCCCTAACACTGGGAATTACAACTTGAAATGAGATTTGGATGGGGACACAGAGCTGAATCATATCAATTGACTTCTGCCTTGCCCCTCAGCCAGTCTGATACGAAGGCCATGTTATGCCCAGACCATTAGTTCCTCAAAGAAGACCACCAGAGTCCAGAGTCAGAGCCAAGCAGCAAGGATCTTTACTACAAGTTCGAACCTGGTCCCTCCATTCTACAGCATACAAGAGGGCCCTGAACAATGCGAGTGTTTGCTTTTTATAGCCTGAAAGTTACAGGGGAACAAAGGAATTCTTTTGGTTCCCGCTTTTTCAGTAAAACTTTGAACGGCTGTCTCTTTATCGGAGACTTTCCTGGTGGTGTTTGTACTGGGCTCAGGAAGTTTGAGAGATATATGGCGATATGTGGTGAGATGGGAGGATGGGATGTGTTTGTACTGGGCTTGTTTGTTTTGAGCCTGGGGCTGAGGAATGTGCCCGGCTCCTTTCAGCCACCTGCATTCTGAGGAGCCTCAGAAACCTTGGGCCACCACATGTCTCAGTCAGAGCCAATCAGCCACTTGGGCATGCATATTTCATCTGTCAACATGCGCTGGGGCCTGCCAGGCTGTGTCCTTTGCCAAGGCCCAACTCACACCAAAAGTCCTTTCCTTTTACAGGAAATGCCAGGGATGCTCTTGTTTGGAATTAGAATGTCTATTTTATTTTAGAGTTTAGTTTTAAATGTGCAATCCATTCCAAGTTTTAAAGCATTATCCATTTGGGCATATCGTCTTCAACAGTCATAAAAAGGCTTTCTATTTTTTTTATTTGAAACAATTTTGCCTCCTAAAGAAGCATCCCATATTTATAAGAGATAATACCTCCTACCACATCCATCAAATAAGATTTCCCCCTAGTGCCTAATGTTAGAATGCTACGCCTCTAAGCTTTTCTTCAGATTCTTTGTTCTATTTAGTAAGAAGTAGAATGTGCTCATTACATCAACAAACCTAGGGATAAACATTTGGAAATCACCTCATTTTATGAGTTAGAGAAAACATATAATCATCTAGTTTACTAGACATTCACCAATGCCTCCTTGGTGGCATGACATATAGAAAAAAAGGAGATTAGTATTGAAGATGAAAATAGCTTTATCGTAGGCAGAGTGGCAATTAGAATTTTTGTCTCCAGACCATATGGGTTCTTATTATAATTCCCTTTCTGGCCCTGTCCCTCCTGGAGTCCTCTAATCCTGGTGGGTTGTTCCTCACAGCTAACAATAATGGTTAACATTTAGTGAGCACTCACCGGGTCTCAGGCATTTGACATCCACTTGCTTATTTAACTCTAAGAAAAAAATCCTATGAGTTGGATGTTGTGATCCCCATTTTACAGATGGGGAAACTGAGGCACAGCCAGTAAGTGATTGGGCCATCGCTGAAACTCATACAGTCTGATTCCAGAGGTTGAGCTCTTCTCCACTGTGCTATATGCTAAGAAGTAAGTCATAATTTCAAGGTTGGTTAATCTTTTGTTCCACAAGGAAGATCAATTCTGTTAGGAATCTCCAGTAACTTTGTCTTGGCTGAGTTGTTGGTGTCAGCTAGATGAAGATGCCCCCTTTTTAAGTCCTCTTCCCTTCTCTATAAAATATATTCACTGGTTAGTAGTAATAGTGGACACAAACATTTCCAACACTCTCATATGATTCAGGCCCAGGAAAAGCTAAATTCTTATTGTCCAACTGTATATAGCCTCAGAGGTCATAATATTTACTGCTAATATCAGGTGTTTTCAATCTATATTCAATGGGAATCAAGCTAGTATTCAGTGAGAGTGCACCAGAACTCTGGCTATCCTGGTTGTTAAAATTATACAATAGTCATCACCCCAATTCTCTCACACAATCTAGGAAATTGAAGGCTAAATTCGGCAACTGCAGAGTTAATGTCTGGCACAGCGGGGGCCTTCTGGACTCTGCTCCTGCTCTGCAGCCAATGTCCATTCTCAAGATATGGTGACTGCCACACATTCTCACTTAGAAGTAGGAGCTAAACAATGAGAATACATGGATACATGGTGGGGAATGACACACACTGGGGACTGTCGGAGGGGCAGGGGTTGACGAGGAGAGGGAATAACCAATTCCCTTTGGTTATCCAGGAAGAATAGTCAATAATCAGGAAGAACAGCCAATGGATGCTGGGCTTAATACCTCGGTGACTGGTTGATCTGTGCAGAAAACCACCATGACACACATTTATCTATGTAACAAACCTGCACATCCTTCACATGTACCCTGGAACTTAAAAGTTGAAAAAATAATATTTGGTGCCTGTGTTCTGCCTTCTGTTAGATGTTTTGGAATATCAACCACACCTGTATGCATTCAAAGACAGCAGACCACCACAGAAAGACAGCTAGATTTGGTTTCAGGAGCACTAGATCCTAGATCCTTATTCTCTCCAAAGGTGGGAACTTGATTAAGTTGCTCAATTGCTCCGAACCTCCATTAATTCATCTATATAGTGGAGAAAACAATATCTGCTCTGCCCTTGTCATTGGGCTGAGGGTAGGATCATGGGAAAGAAAATGGCTGAAAACCTGCTTACAAACTGGAGGGGTCTCATTCTCAGCTCGGGGGCCATGAATGGCCTCTGGGTCCTGTTAGTGTTCCTCAAAGAATACCTAGGGGTCTTCAGTGTTTTTTCACAAGAAGAGTTAGGTGTTAGATATTTTTGTGAAGTTATTGATGTTTTATATTTTAAGTTCTTGTGGAGTATATGATTTCTTTACTTTTGTTCCCTTCTCTTTTTTTCTCCAAATGTTCCTCTCAAGCAGTGCATTCATTATTAAAATATAATCAGAGTGTGTGCCAGAAAGTTAACACCATGAAGGTAGGAAATTGAAGGCTAAAACACAAATTCTGTTTGTTAATGTTGATTGAGAAGCAAAGTAAAAATGAGACAGCAGATTTAAAATTTATTTCAAAATTCAGTTTCCATCCTCAAACTTATCGCCCTAATATTTACTCATTTTTAAATTTATATTTTGGTCACCTTTCCTACAGCAGAGATCTTTGATTTTTTTTTTTACAAACATATTTTAGTTTTTAAATTATTTGCTTTTTTACCATTATTAACACCTTGCCACTTTGCAGTTTCACTGTTTTAAAACAAAGATTCTATTAATTTAAGGTTGAACGTTTCTTTTCGGTGATATCTTTTTTCATTTTTAAAAACAGCCTTAGTGAGATATAATTCATATATCATATAATTTACTCATTTAAAGTGTGTAACTCAATGGCTTTTACTATATTCACAGAGATGTGCAACCATCACCATAAACAATATTAGAACACTTTTATCATCCCCGAAAAAAACCTCATACCTTTTAGCAATGACTTCCCCTTTCCTCCTAATGCTATCTCCCCACCCCACCCCAGGCCAATACAACTGTGAATCAATTTTCTGTCTATAAATTTGTCTATTCTAGATATTTTTTTTTTTGTTCGTGAGACGGAGTCTCGCTCTGTCACTCAGGCTGGAGTGCAGTGGCTTGATCTCAGCTCACTGCAACCTCCGCCTCCTGGGTTCAGGCGATTCTCATGCTTCAGCCTCCTGAGTAGCTGAGATTACAGGCATGTGCCACCACAGCTGGCTAATTTTTTAAATTCTTTTTTATTTTTTAGTAGAGATGTGGTTTCACCACGTTGGCCAGGCTGGCCTCCAACTCTTGACCTCAAGCAATTCGCCTGCCTCAGCCTCCCAAAGTGCTGGGATTGCAGTCATGAGCCACTGTGCCTAGCCTATTCTGGACATTTTCTATATATGAAATCATATAATATGTGCTCTTTTGTGACTAGCTTCTTTAATTTGGCATGATGTTTTCCAAGTTTCCCATGATATCTTTTTGAAAAGAGATCATGTATTGTCTAGGGATAGCTCCTGTGCTTAATTTCTCTTTAAGTGTTTTTGTATATTGCCTCACCAAATACAACATAAATATTCAGAAATTGTTTTGACATCTGGGGTTTTGTATGCCTAGAACAGCGCTGCCTTCTGCTGGGAAATGCTCCTTCCAATCTTGTGTTTCAGGGGAGCATGTGAAATGGTCTTTACACAGGCCCTTTACCCCCGTCCAGTTTGGGGATGGAAGCCTGACCCTGCTGATACTACCCTGAGATTTTAGAACTGGTAACTGAGACATCAGGTCCCACGGCCTCTCTAGAGCTGGAGACAAGGTGGTCATGTCTCCTGCTGTGTGAAAGAAGGTGGTAAGGAGAATGAAGCCCACATGAAGGGATGAGTCATCTGGGACCCCTGACAGCATCCACGTTTCTGATGCCATTGTTCTCCTAGACCCAGATGGGTCCCTGACCCTCCTATGCTGTCTATAGGGCACACTATTATACATTTCATATTTGGTAGTAAGTATTTAGACATGGGAATGATCACTGCATCTAAAGTACCAGGAAAGGTTCAAAAGTGTGGGTCAGCTGCCTCTGGGAGCATCATTTTAATGGGTCATCACAACCTAACGTAATTAATATGTAAGCCTGGTAGGCCTAGCATCCCAGGTATTTTACATTGGCTGATGATGCCTTCCATGAGCAAATTCAAGCTCTCAGTTTACATCAGTGACATATCACCAAATTTTGTGGGCATTTTTCTGATCATTAAAAAATGCATTACATAGCACATACCTATATGGAACACAATCAGATTTTTTCTTCCACATCTCATGGGTTTGAATGAATAGATGTTCTTTCTCATTCAGACTTGCTTAGTATCATTAAATAAGTAATTGGAAATAGAAGCCAGGAAGAAATTTCAGACATGCACAACATTTTTCTACTTCAAATGTACCTTTTAGCATTTTCTGCATGCACCAAGTACTGAAAAAAATGAAATGCGAAGTTAATTTATCATTACTTTGTAATGTTACACTTATCTATCTACTGTTTAAAGAAAAGGTTTGGGTCTTAACTTAAAACTGAAACTGTATATATGCTCTTATTTATTTAGGTGCGTGTAAAAGACAAACTCTAAGAAAAAATTCCTGACCCCTCTTACTACACTTTTTCTATGCGATGTGTGTTGTAAAAAGGAAGTGTTGGCATTTATAACAATCCTGTGTGTTTAGTGGAAATTCCTGGCCTTTTAAAATTAATGCTGCTTTTTTTTTCGGTGTCCTATTTTACCACTGTTTACACACAAACTTCACATCAGTTCTTTTTGCTAACCTATGAAATGGCTGCTTGGGCAATACTTTGAGGGACAAAGATAAGAGAAAGAAAAATATAGATCTGAGAAGAGAGATGGGGAAGAGAAGAATGTGATGGGTCAAGAAGCGAGTAGGCTGTGAACACGATTTCTGACAAGGCAGAGAGCGTGTTCCCAGGTGGTGCTGATCCCAGCAGGAAAGAGGTCCCTGAACTGGGAAGTGAGCCCCAGGAGCTGTGGGAAGCATTGACTCTTCATCAGGGGTTGTGTTGTTCAATTTTATCTTACGAATTTGCAGTCAGATGGAAGGTTCAGGACTTCACAGATGTGCAAGATTTCTCATTTAGGTAGAAGAAGAGGATCCAGGTCATTTCTGGAGATGACTCAAGGCTGGGAAGACCCAGAGCCCAAAGCTGTGAAGGTTCTACGAGTCACCATGATCTTACTGAACAGGGACTTTTCAAGCCACTTCATTTACGGCACTGCCGAGAGGGTAGCAAAGGCGGAAATGGCTGGGCTGTAAGCTCCAAACTCAATGTGAATCATGAAAGATTACTTTTATCTGGTTTTTGCACAAGTGTACAGTGGGTTTTGTATAAATCTTGAGAGGGAAAAAGCATTCTGCTGCTAACACATTAACAAGTTAGAAATCTTGCCTCAGAGGGTATATCTTTAGCCTGATGCTTCAAGGGGGACCTGAAACTGTTCTAGGGGGAGCTGGGCATGCCCATGTGTCTGAGCCTGGGTGGGCTTCCCCCATCTTTCAAGCCACTTTGGCTCTGGCTGTCAAGGATCACTGATGTCACTGTGAGCCGTGGAAGAGAACAAAGAGAAAGTACTTCCTGGGTAGAAGAGGGTGAGGCAATAGGAGGTGTTATAAGGAAGGATCTTTAGCAGGAAATGCTCCTCGGAGAGGCTGAAATGATGTCATTGGACCATCAGCCCAATAGCAGTCAGAGGCCAAGTGTCATAGGAGACAAATATGCAAGCTTGAGTCTTGCAAATTGTTTAACAGAACTTTTGGTCCAAAGGGCCAGTTATTTTATTTCACTTACTTTTCTGTCAATAGGGCTTGCCAAGGACTGACCTATGAAATTGAGTGAGCCCTAGGGACAGGGAAATGAATGTATTTTGACCTCAGCCAAGAAACCAGACCCAAGTTTAATCAGTAGCTTGATTCAAGTTATGTTTCCATTCTGTGCTAATGACTGCATCATCTCTGGTAGGGAGGTAAGAGGGGTCTTGGAAGCTCCCCTCATTCCCCACCCCCCATCTCTTGCATGAGTTCCTGCAGGTCCAACCAGCTTCAATGGGGGTGTTGATATGGTTTGGATGTTTGTCGCCTCCAAATCCCACGTTGAAATGTGATTCTCAATGTTGGAGGAAGGGTCTAGAGGGAGGTATTGGATCATGGGGATGGATCCCTCCTAAATGGATTAGCACCATCCCCTTGGTGATAAGTGAGTTCTTGCTCAGTTAGTTCATGCGGGATCTGGTTGTTTAAAAGTCTGAGAACTTACTTCCCTGAATCTCTTGCTCCAGCTCTTGCCCTGTGATGTGCCTGCTCCCCTTCGCCTTCCACCATGACTATAAGCTTCCTGAGGCCCTCACCAGAAGCAGATGCTGGCACCATGATTCCTGCAGAGCCTGCAGGACTGTGACCCCAAATAACCACTTTATAAGTTACACAGGTATGACCTAGAATTGAAGGGTCTCAGCACCACAGAAGACACAAGGAACTTCTGAAGAATGCAGATCCCTAACTGGGGAAGTCAGAGAACCACCTGCTTAAGAAATGCTTTTCTTAATGTATCATTTGAAAGTGCAGGCTCCTGGGCCTCACCTAAAGTTCACTGGATGAGCATTTCTGGGGGTGGAGCTCAGGAATGTGCATTTACACTTGTGAAAGGAAAATAAAAACTTAGGACTCCAATTCACTCTGCCAAAAGGAAAAAAAAATGAAGCTGAAAGCTGAGTCATGCCAGAAACTGCCTTTCCTTTTGTCCCTAAGCAGAGAGCTACAGATAAAAGGTTAAGTATCTCCATAGGTAGCTAATTTATGTTCACCTTATCTTATGTAAAGTGCTGAGTTATGGAGCATGAGACAAATATGTAACTGACTGTTCCCCTACCTGTTCCTTTTCTCTTGCAACATGTGGATTGCCATGCCCTCCCTGTTTCCCCTCCAGCCTGTTTTTCCCCTCCAGCCTGTTTTTCCCCTTTAAATATTGAAGCCCTCAAAGTCATCTTTTGAGAAAGGTAGACCATTGACTGTTTCTGTGATTCTGTGTTTTTTCTTCTGTGTGTGTCCTCTAATCCTGGCAAAAAAAAACAATCTAAGTTGATTGAGACCTATCTCAGATACTTTTGGTTTACACACCAAGTCCCGGAGTAACTCTTAGGCATGCCAACCTTTGGAAACCATTGCTTTAGGGCGTGGAATGGCTCGGATATGAAGCTTTAAATCTGAAGAAACATGACTCACATTGTCCTCAATGGTATATTCTCAGCTAAAGACTCTGCAGATCATATCATGGAGGAATCATTGTGTCTCAGGAATTGCTATAGCGGTGATGGGGCATGAATCTTAAGGTAAGACCAACCTTGTGATGGCTCACTGGGAGAGGGGAGAGGAGGAAAAAACTCTAGAGATGGGAGAAAGATTAGAAGCTGGTGTGTGCCCATGAGGGGACCCCCCCATGAAGAGTTTAATTTTTGGTCCTTTTCCTCTTGAACTCTGGAATAGTTATATTTGACATCAGGTTTCATTATTCCCCAGTTAACTTCCATACTTCCATGAAGTCTGTTCAAACATACAGTATAGTCTACATGGTGTCATGGCTGCAGGGGCTGCAGGGAAGAGCAGTAAAAGGAAGTGTGGCTTCCCTAGAACCACTCCACTGCCGAGGCCAGCATGTTGAAGACAGCATTAGTTAAAAACCGGAACATACAGAATTCTAGGCAGGGGCCACGGGGCAATGAGTAGATGCCAAGGCATGGCAGGGAGGAGAATATGACAAGGACAACAGCTACCAGTAGTCACCACTCCTACTTCTGTTCCTATTTCCTCTTTAACCAACTCCAAACGGATTTTTATCTCTACTCATCTTGAAATCTTCTCTTGGCAAGATCACCCATGACATCTAAATTGCCAAATTCAATGATCATTTCAAAGATATTCTCTTTGACCTGTTGATAGGCATTTGGCACAATTGACCATTTGCTTCTTGAAAAGCTCTTCCTGGCTGGCGCAGTGGCTCATGCCTGTAATCCCAGCACTTTGGGAGGCCAAGGCGGTGGATTATGAGGTCAGGAGTTCAAGACCTGCCTGGCCAACATGATGAAACCACGTCTCTACTAAAAATACAAAATGTTAGCTGGGCATGGTGGCATGCTCCTGTAGTCCCAGCTACTCAGGAGGCTGAGGCAGGAGAATCACTTGAATCCAGGAGGTGGAGGTTCCAGTGAGCCGAGATTGTGCCACTGCACTCCAGCCTAGGTGACAGAGTGAGACCCGTCTCAGAAAAAAAAAAGAGAAAAAAGAAAAGCTCTTCCCTTGGCTTGCAGATAAGCACTCAGTCTTGCTTTTTCTGCTCCTTTACCAGGTGATCCTTTGATATTCCCTTTAGTCATTCTTTCTCAATGTGGGCATGGCCAAGGGCTTAGTTCTTGGACATACTTTTCTTCATTCTCCTCCCTTAACCCATGGACTGACGACTCCCAATATATTTATCTCCAGTTCCAATTTCTCCTCACTTGTAAATACAACTGCTGACTGTCCATCTCCACTGGGAACTGTAATGAGGCTGACATAACATGTCCAAACCAAACTCACTATTTCTTCTCTGCTGCCCCAAACCTGTTCCTCCTCAGTTTTCCCCATGTTTCTAACTACTTAGGCCAAAAACCTTGGCATTACCCCAACTCTTCTCTTTCTGTCACATCTCATACCCAGTTCCACAACAAACCCTGTTGGTTCTACCAGGAAAAGATTTCCAAGGTGTGTGCCCACCTCTCACGACTTTCATCTTTACCCCCCTCACCCAAACTACTACTATCTAGCATCTGGATTTTTGCTGTATATCTAGACAAAAATCTAACTTGCTCCTGCTTCCACCCTAACCCTTATGTGGTAAATGATTAACTCAGCAGGTTTCAGTTGTCCAAACCTTGTACATTTCAAAGAAAGTTTGGCCCTTACCTGGCTACTGGGAAATAACTTGTAAGGCTTTGGAATATTCTGACTGATAAGAGTGCCTTTGTTTACCTGACGTCTTAGGCCACTCTAGATAGTTTATGCTAATAATGTGATTAATGGTGAGGGCCTTGGGTAATAAAACTTAGGCAATAAAACCAGTAATAAAACTGGTATCAACTTTATTTCTGGAGGAATGGAGACTGAGCATGATGGTTAATTTTATGTGTCAACTTGTGAGCCCACAGAGCTCAGATATTTGGTGGAACATTATTCTGGGTGTTTCTGTCAATATCTTTTTTAGATGAGATTAACATATAACTTAGTAGACTTTGAGTAAAGCAGATTAACCTCCATAATGTGTGGGTGGGCCTTATCCAATCAGTTGAAGGTCATAAGAGAACAGACTGACCCTCCCTGATGAGGAAGGAATTCTGTGTGTGTGTGTGTGTGTGTGTGTGTGTGTGTGTGTGTTTGTGAGGTCTATGGTAAAGCAAAGAAAGAATTATATCAGCAGATTGTTTTTGAACTAACCCTTCACTAAGTCTCCAGCCTGTTGGGCTACTCCATCAGATTTTGGACTTGCCAAGCCGCAATTGCACGAGCTTATTCCTTAAAAAAAAAATATTTCTGTATATACATCTTGTTGTCCTGTTTCTTTGGAGAACCCTGACTAATATACTGAGTAATTAAGATCAACCGCATGGGTGATTGGTCATGCCGACATGACCAACCCCCATTAAAGAACTTGGACGTCAAGGCTCGGGTGAGCTTCTGTGATGGCTGATGCCTTGTGAGTATTGCTCAGTTCACACAACATTGCAGGTAGAATTAAACACTGTCTATCTGATTCCACAAGGAAGGGATAAACGGCAGCTTGCACCTTTTTCTTCTGGACCATATCCTATGTGCCTCTTTCCGTTGCGGATTTTAATCTGTGCCATTTTGCTGGAATAAACCACAATAGTGAGTCTAATAGCTTTGCCGAGTTCTGAGTTATTTGTAGCAGATCACTGAATCTGAGGGTGGTCTTGAAGGATCCCCCTGAATGCAACCCGAACCATGTATTTTCCTCATAATAAGCTTTTAAAATACAAAGTAGATTATATCCTTGCTCTGCCCCTAACTTTTAATAGTTCTCTGTTTTTCTCACAGTGAAAGCCAAAGTCCACAGGATTTCCCCCTCCTGACTTCTTCTCTGACCTCAACTCTTACTTCCCCATCACTCACTCAGCTCCCACTTCATGGGCTCTTTGCTGATTTCCTTGAACTCTCCAACCTCAGGACTTTGTATATACTTGCATTTAGTGTTTCCTCTTCCTGAAGGCTTTTTACACAAATACCTATGTGACTCACTCACTCACTTCCTTTAGACCTTTGATCAATCAGTAGACCTAACTGAAAGGTCTTCCTTGACTACTGCATATAAAATAGGATTCTACCCCCCATGATTTCCTATTTCTTTTTATTATTTTTTATAGCACTTTTTACATCTTGACAAATTTTACATTTATATGATTATGTGTTCTTTATTTATTATCCTCCACTAGAAAATAAGTTTCATGAGATCAGGGACTTTGCCTATTTTATTAACTTCCATATCCCCTATCTCTTGTACTTAGAACAGTGTGTGGCACGTAGTAGATGCTTAATAAATGTTAGTAGAATAAATGAACGAATGAGTGAGTAACTTCAAAATGAACGTAAAATGAGGATGAAGATTGATCTTACTCTTTCAAATCTCTCTGCACTCCTTGCCCTCTGTATCGCTATGTTATTTGCCATTAAGGCCTCTTATTTCTTCCTTTGAAACTATTTCAGATGAAACTTGTCCTCCATTCACTTGCCATTCATACGTTTTGGTTTTTCCTTTTATAAAATAAAAATTTTATTGTGGTATAACACACATAACATAAAATTGACCATTTTAACCATTCCAAGTGTACAATTTGGTGGCATTAAGTACATTCACAAGGTTGTGCAATCATTTCCACTATCAATTTCCCAAACTTTTTCATCATCCCAAATGGGAACGCTGTACCCATTGAACAATAACTTCCCATTTCCTCTTTCCCCCGCCCTGGGTAAGCTCTATTCTACAGTATGTCTCTATGAATTTGCCTATTTTAGGTAACCTCATATAAGTGGAATCATATAATATTTGTTCTTTTGTGACTGACTGGCTTATTTCACTTAGCAAATGTCTCCAAGGTCACCCGTGTTGTAACATGGATCAGAATTTTCTTCTTTTTAATGGTTGAATAACATTCCATTGTATGTATATACCACATTAAAAAAACCAATTCATCTGTTGATGGACATGGGTTATTTCCACCTTTTGGCTATTGAGATTAATGGTCTGAATATTGGTGTGCAGGAATATGTTTGAGTCTCTCTTCTCAATTCCCTTGGGTATATACCTAGGAGTAGAATTGCTGGATCATATGGTAATTCTATGTTTAACCTTTGAGGAACCATCAAACTATGTTTCACAGCAACTGTACCGTCTTACATTCCCATTGACAATGCATGAAGATCCTGATTTCTTCATATCTCCACCAACACTTTTTTTCCTTTTTAAAAAAGTAATATCCTTCATGATGGGTGTGAAATGATATCTCATTATGATTCACAGTCTTTTACCTCATCACCTTGCACCTGGATTGATGAAAGAGTCTCCTTGGGAATATACTTGCCCTCCATGTTTCCCTTCCTGCTGCATTTGACCACTGTTGCTCATGCATCTTTGTAAAACACCATCCTGATGTAGATTTGGGCAATATTTTTATAAAGATGATGGAAACAATGAGGCTGCTGAGGATGTGTGAGAGTTAATATTAGGTGTCAATTTGATTGGATTGAAGGATGCCTAGATAGCTGGTTAATTATTGTTTCTGGGTGTGTCTGTGAGGGTATTGTAGAGGAGATTGACATTTGAGTCAGTGGACTGGGAGAGGAAGACTCACCCTCAATCTCGGTGGGCACCATCCAATCGAATGGCAGCAGGTGAAAGAAGGTGGGATAAGCTGGCTAGTCGAATCTTCTGGCTTTCATCTTTCGTCTCTGATGGGTGCTTCCTTGTGTTCCTCCTGTCCTTGGACACCTGACTCCAGGTTCCTTGGCCTTTGGACTCTTGGACTTGCGCCAGTGGTTTGCTGGGGGCTCTCGGGCCTTTGGCCACAGACTGAAGGCTGCACTGTTGGCTTCCCTACTTTTGAGGCTTTTGGACTGGGACTGTGTTACAACTGGCTTCTTTCTCAGCTTGGAGACAGCCAATTGTAGGACTTTGTCTTGTGATTGTGTGAGCAAATTTTCCCTCATAGACTTCCTTTCCTATATGTGTATATCCTATTAGTTCTGTCCTTCTGGAGAACCCTAATATAGAATGTACAGAGAAGAAAAGGAAAAGGAAAGAAGATGAAGGCAGATTATTCTGGAATATTTTTAAAGGACAAGGTGGGGTTCAGGATACAAGACACTTACAAGGGTCTCCTAATAGTTCAGGGAGGAGAGAATTTTGAGAAAGAAGTGATCAGCATTGCTCTGAAATTACAGATAGTCAGGTGTTTTGAAGAGGGATCGCTGGATTTTGACAATTAAGAGTAAGCAATTCATAACTTTTGAGACACAGTTTATGTTTACTGGAGGAGGTAGGGTAGAATAAAATATCATTGAATTGACAAAAGAATAATGGATTATTATTATTATTATTATTTTCCAGATGATTATCAGCAAAGGAAAGCGGGATAGTAGAAGAGCTGTGGGGAGGGGTTTTTTAAAGATGGGAAATCAAGACTAGCAGCCCAGCCACAGAGGCAGAGCCTCCAGGTCTCTGGGCTTAGTACTTCTGGTGCCACTTAGACTTCTGCCAACACCTCAGTCCAGGGCCAGATCCTGACAAGCGATATTCTTTTCTATCTTAGAGAGGTAGCTCCTTTCCATTTTTGAAAACCTGCACTCCACTGAGCCTTCACTTTGAAAAGAAATTGAAGGGAGAAAGATTGAAATGACATAAGCCTTAGCAGCCCTGACTTTAAGCTCCAGTCATATCCTTGGCATCTTAATCTCTCCTGTGAGAAATGGAGCTTTAGTGTAAAAATATATTTACCCTTCATGGTGACAACACATCTGAGACTTGTGCTCAGAAGTCATTTAGCAGATCAATGGTCCCAACACCAACTAAAAGAAGATATTGTGGTTAATGATATTAGATAGTATGTGAAGGAGTCATTACTGGAGAAACGTCAGGGTAGGGCTATATGTGACATGTCCCGAAGGGAACAGGATTTAATGGGGGATCTCAAGGTTGCAAGAAAGGCATACCATGAGCTCATACTACAGTTGTCTCTTGTTTCATGGGGGGCACTCATGCTTATATTTGGTGACTTGAATGCTTACATATCTCTGCATGAAGATTTGTTGGCAAGAATAGGAGAAACAACCAAACCTGATGAAATAGTGCAGCAGACTGGGCCCATTCTCATGAACTGGTTGCCAAGCTTAAATACCTGTAAAGACTATCGTCATAACCAGCTGGTGGCCAAGGCACTTCTTTCCAAAAGAAACAAGATTCAAGAATCCAAGACTTCTTGAGCAATGTCTTGAGTCTCCTTTCAGTCAAAAATTAGATCTTCAGAATTTCCTAGATATTCCTTAAAGTTGCCTCATCAAATAATCTTTAGTGTGATAAGGCATTTTTAGACATTCTCCAAAAGATCACCCTGAGGTTGAGCATCTAGAGAATGTTGTATTGATAACACAGGGAATTCCCTCTGATATTAACTAGAAGAAAGGCCAATTAGAGTGCCAGTATTTTACTGACAAACTGGAGTAACTGGATGAAAAAGTGAAAGGATCGTAGAATTGAAACAAGCAAAGTATTGCTCTGCCATGGGAACTTGAAAATAAGACAGACATAAACTTTACATTTCCCTGTTTCAAGACTTCTTGGTTTTGACTTGACCTGGTAACAAGAAACACAAAAGGAGAATTACTCTTACCCGTTTTGCTGGCAACCAAACCTAGTCTAAGAGCTAGTCTTTGAAGACCTGAAGGATGGAGATGTGAGAATGAGAAAGTCCTTTTGAAGATGTTTCTGTAATTCAGATAAAGTTAAAAATATCTTTGTAGTTTGCTTCCAAGACCCTTCTTTGGGCCAGTCTCACACTGCATAAGTCTAAGATGTGTTTCATAAGCAGCAGTGGTTCCATTGTACTTAAGTCACTATTGTTCCTTTCCAGTAGGCCACCAGTCTAACTAAGTTTGAGGATTTGCCAGAGCTCCAAAAAGAGTGGGAAAAGAACAATCCCTTGGTCTGGATCATCAAAGACTGGAGGAAGGCTTCACAGTTTTTGGTGTTATTCAAGTAGAAGTTAAAAAAAAAAACTTCATAATATGGTTCCCCTGCACAAATAGCAGAGCACACCAAAAGCGTAAAAACACTCAGAACGCAATCTGGGTTCCAAAAAGCAAGGGACAAAGCCTAGTTAAGTGGCAAATACAAACGGATTTTGGGATAAGGAGAGTTCTGTGTATTTACTGGTAAACAGACTATTTATAAATGAGTACAGGGGTTTTTCTTTTCTTGAAATGTAAGCATGAGAGAATTATAAGCTTACCTTATATCAGCTTTAATATTTCCTATGTTTTTTGTTGTTGTTTCAAATGGCAGCTAAAGGTATACATATACAGACTACATTATATTAATGGTGTTAATTTTTTTTTTTTTTTTTTTTTTTTTTTGTGGAGAACAGATCTCACTGTATTGCCCAGGCTGGTCTCGAATTTGTGGGCTCAAGTGATCCTCCCACCTTGGCCTCCCAAAGTATTGGGATTACAGGCATGAGCCACTGGGTCTATGGTCTTATTTTTAAAAGACTTTAATTCTTTTTTTATTTTAATTTAATTTTATTTTTTTAATTCTGAATTCATCATGACTTTATAGTATCAACTAATTATAGTATTTATAATATTTGCCAACACATAGAATTTTGCAAACACTAGCCTTTTACAGTGTTTCTTCAATAAACTTAGCATGCAAAATTGGAAATTTTAACATTGATACCTAATTCTACATGACATATATGTTTGCAGTATTTAAAAATTCACACTGAGGGTGGGCGCAGTGCCTCACCCTGTAATCCCAGCACTTTGGGAGGCCAAGATGGGTGGATCACGAGGTCAAGAGATCAAGACCACCTTGGCCAACATAGTGAAACCCTGGTTCTATTTAAAATACAAAAAATTAGCCAGGCATGGTGGTGCATGCCTGTAGTCCCAGCTACTTGGAAGGCTGAGGCAGGAGGATCACTTGAACCCAGGAGGCGGAGGTTGCAGTGAGCTGAGATAGCACCACTGCACTCCAACCTGACAACAGAGTGAAACTCCATCTCAAAAAAAAAAAAAAAATTCACACCGAAACATAAATTCTTTGGAAAATAGACCGTAAAACTTCATAGGCTTTTAATTTCACCAACTGAAATCTTTACCTTGGTTTTTATTTTTCACTGCACATGCCTCATTTTTTCATCCGTTTAACCTGCCGATTATTGTTTTGTTTACTACAGATAGATTTGATATTTGGCTTTATTTTGTTTTTTACTTTGCAGCCTTTTCAAATCGGCATATCTTAAAGATATTTTTCTTTCTTGATTAAAAATGCGTGTGTGTTTAATTATTTCAGCATAACCGAGTGAAACTAAGCCATACTATTTTTCAGCCAATTAAGAAAATTGCAGTTTTAAAATAAAACATTTTGGGGTGATGAATGCATGTGAAATGACTTACTATACTCTACTGAAAATCTGCTTTATGACATTCACTGGAAATTTTAGCTTTATCTGAAAAGCAGGAGGGAAGACAAATTGACTGATAATAAATTTAATAATAGGGGATGAGGGCGAGTTTGTCTTAAAGCAAAAAATGTCTGGTTATACCATCATGTGAAAATAAAGTAAAAGCTAAACCAGAAGTGTAGAGTCATTGTGGAACACTTGGGGGGAAGTTAACTTTATTTCCCTGAAAATAATGTTTGAAAAGAAATAATAAAATGTATTAAAAATTTGACAATATTTAGTTAATTTCAATGGATTTATTCATAAGATGGAGAAAAGGCTGATGATGTAAAATGTTACACGGGTGACATATAGAAAGAGTAAACTTATAACTTAATTTTCTTTGTTAATATAACAGTGAGATCATATCCTTTAAAAAGGGAGTATGGGGTGGACCAGAAGTCCCTTGACCTGGATGCGCTATAATAGTGAAAAATCCAAGTATATGTTGAATATTTTGTAAAATATGTTTGCCCAGTGGAAATGAAAATTAGAAAAGATGGTAAATAGATCAATCCAAAGACATTCTCTGTATCAGTGAATGGTACAGTTAAGCAAGCAAGCAAACAAACAAAAAACACACGTAGAAGAAACCCAGATGAACTCAGATTTCATGTGTTGATGGAAGAACCAAGAGAATGAAAGGGAGTGGAAGGGTAAAGATGGGGAGAGAAACTAGGGTGTCCCCTGAGGCTCCTTCCTCTGAGCACAGAGAGATGGAGATGGCAGACATATACTGGGAATTCCGGAGAGGAAATAATTCAGGGACTTCTGTTAATAACCTTGGTCTTGGGCATGTTGGAGGAGGCAAGGTCACTCATTGTCTTACTGAGCTGAAAGGAGAACTTACACTGGAGTTTTGAGCAGGGAAAAGGTTTGTATGAGTGCAATGAGTGTGGCCAGAGCCAATGAGAAGCAATGTGAATATGGTTCAGGTGTTTCTCAAAAAGTGACGGAGAAGAAGGGAGGACACAGGGTCGTTGATCTGGATGGAGGAGTGAGCATTGGACTTGTTTTGACCTTTAAAAAGCGCAGGGCTTAAGTGGTGGGGGCTGTCTGGAACCCTTTCCCTCCCGTACACTCAGCACGTTGTTTGCTTCTGACACCTCCCATTGCACACACTTGGGAGGCTGGCTACACTCACAAGGAGCGGCACATCCATCAGCAAATCGGGCTCTGACATTATTTCAGCTTCCTGCCTTTCTCCCCCAATCCACTTCATCCTGTTAAAAGCACCTTCTTGAGACACAGCTGACATAATTTTGGCTTTAATATTCTCTCTTGTGAATTTACTCTGTAATCTTGGAAGCAAAACACAGAAGGAAAGAAGAAAGAAAAAGAAATCTCCAAACCCATACTCCTTATCAAAAAATTTCAGGGTTATTACCATACAAGCTTGCGGCAGTTTCTGTTATCTAGAGGAGGATGGGAGTTCCAGGGAGACAGGGGAAGGGGAGGGAGAGCTAAGAGATAACGTGGTTTGTCTAACCCCCAATTTCCTTTTCCTGATGACTTCTAAGTAGTCATTTTCTCACAAAGTCACTGTGTCCCGAGGCCACTTTTACACATCTTGTCCTCATCACTCTTCCCTGTAGCGCTTTCCCTTAACTGAGGAAAGTTCTTTGGGCTCCAGGCTACAACTTCCACCTCAATTAATGGAGTAACTATTTTGTTTGGTCCGTGGTTTGATTACATTTATTGGGAGGTGACTATGAGCAGGCACTGAGCCAAGTGCTGTGAGCAATACAGAGATGAACAAGAAGTCACAATGAGCTGAGAGAGGCACAGTCTGGCAGAATGTGGCAGGCAGGGCAGGGGAGGGACCACAGCTTTGTGCAATGGCGAAGAGACTGCTTCCAATTGGGAGGGCATGGAGATGTTTCATGATGAGAGCAACTTTACCTATTTATTTTTAAAATTTTATTTGTATTTTTAATTTTTGTAGGTACATAGTAGGTGTATATATTTATGGAGCACATTAGATGTTTTGATATGGGCATGCAGTGTGAAATACGCACATCATGGAGAATGGAATAGCCATCTTCTCAAGCATCCATCCTTTGAGTTACAAACAATGCAATTACACTTTTTATTTTAAATTGTTCAATTAAGTTATTATTGATGACAGTTACCCTGTTGTGCTTTCAAATAGTAGGTCTTATTTATTCTTTCTAACTACTATTTTGTACCCATGACAGCGACTTTAGAACTGGGTTTGCCAGATGTAAGGAATAAGGCTGTTTTGGCCAGATGTTAGGGAGAAAGAGGCACAGCCTTCGTGGTGGAGGAAATGAGGTGAGCAGAGACACAGAGGCAGGAGAGGGCAGGAGGCCAGGGATGGTCTGGGTTGGAGTAAACACTGGGTGAGGAGGGAAGTGGTAAGCCGGCCTTGCTTACTTTGCTTGGGAGTTTGGATTTTCTTCTATGAGCACTTCAAAGCCTTCATTGCCTGTACTTCATTGCAAACGCTTTCTCGTTTATCTGCCTATTTGTAGTTAAATCTGTGTCTCTCAGTTTCATCTGTTAAGAGGGAAAACCTGGAGTTCCTTTGGCTGCTGAGATGCCCTTTTTGAATCCCTTGCTTTCTGCTAACCCTTTTTATCTAGGTCCCGCTGTTTTGCTTGGCTTTTCTTGATTGCCTTCTAGTGCTATCTACACATAGCAGTTTCATTTGCTTTGATGCTTTTGAGAGTTCAGGACCACAATTTTGCCAATTTTAACTTTCAATACATTTTCTCACCTTTTTCATGACTGTCTTTGAAAAGAAAAAAACACATACATGCAATTAGCAATAGATGGCATCCTTAATATTGTTTATTGCTTCATAGCTAAGATGAAAACATTAAGGAACACAGCAACATCTCATTCCCTGAGAAGAGTTTGGTCCTAAAACCACTCAGAACAAAAGCTGACAGATGAGAAAATGAAAGGAAGATCTTTATCTATGTTATTTTTGCTTAGCAAGCTCAATAATGACAAGTTTAGAGGGTTCCAGTATGACACTTAGCAGGTGCTCAATTAAATACTGATTGTTAGTTCTGCTCCCAGTGAGGAATTCCTGGTAAGGTGGGAGACACTAGGAGATTTTTATCTCATGCTTGGTTGAAGGTAGTTTTCATTTTTCATTTCGTCCCAAGATTCCATGGTGCTGTATTGTATTATTTTTAATTTAAAAAGAGCAAGCAATCTAAATGTTTAATCAAAGGGAACAGTTTGGTAAATATGGCATATCTACTTGTGGGATGCCCATGACATTATTATAAATAATTACTAAGATCATTATGAAAAGATATTGTAATGGTAATGGGAGGAAAGCAGAATGTAAAATTACGTATCAACTGATATTCTAAACACTTTAACAATTGTGTGCCTGTTGCACAAATTCTCAGAGATGGAGTACAGAGATTTGAGCCAATGACTGGTGAAAGGCAGGCCTCCCTGCCCTCAAGAGGGGCTGATCAAATGCAAGACTGCAACCTGCCAGTGCTTACAGCCTCAATATGAAGCCATGAGACACATGTTTCTGAATATAAATTAATTTTTCAAAAGAAAGAGATCCATTTCAGGTAAATAGTGTTGTTTACCTGCCATCCAAATATCAAAAAGCAAAAACAAAAAAAAAAACACAAAAAAACAAATTTGCTTCTTAGCCACTGCCTTCTCCTCCATTTTCTTGTCTCTTCTAATCAAATGCTTTCCTTGGGTCGTTTCCTCTAAATTTGATACACAGATGCTTTCACCATCAAATTAGTATTGTTTGTGCACCTCTAAGAAAATTCAAACTCTAATTAGGTGCACTACTGCCTAATTATATCTGTCTGTGCCTGGTTGTATAAACATGTCCACATTAGGACTTGTGGCTGCCTCTTTCTCAGAGTGTCTGGGAATGGAATCGAAACTATTGCTGGGCTCTCACAGACGCAGAGTCTGGAAGGTAGCTTAGGTAAATGAGCAGGTGATGGGGTTTGGGGGTGGAGGGCCCTTGGCATATTATGTGATGATCCAGAAATGAAATACGGCGGGTTAAAAAAAGGAAAGAACAGGCTGCCAGTTTCTGAAGTTTTGAGAACCCTGCTCTTAAATGGGCACAGGGGTTATTACTAGAGGTTTTTAAGAGTAAAACTAGAAGTTTCATTGGAAAAAAGGAAGTCATTTTAGCTTTCCTTTTCTCTGGTGCTTAATCTTGCTTTGTTCTCTCTTCTCTCTCCCCTCCTGCCCTTTCCTGCCATCATATTTAGGGGCTGTGATTTCTCGATGATATCTCTCATTGAGCTCTTGAAAGTGCAGTGCAGATATACGGTTTGCCCAGCCTACCTCCTCTATTGTAATAGCACGGTTTAGAACAAGTAAGAAAAAGTAAAAACCAACAGCCACCTCAAATCTCCTTCATTTCTGCTTCTGCAGTGGTGGAGTTGAGACATCATCTATTGGAGATGGAGATGTCCAGCCTGAGAAATTATTAAAAATCTGCTTAAATTAGCTAATTTTTTCCTTCCTGCTCTCCCCTTCATGTACACCTCTCTGCTGACATCTGACTGGTGTGCCTCAATGTATGTGCACCAGCAGACATGCCTTGGAATTATTGATCATCTGTCGTGGGGGTCTCTGAGCAGAAGTATGTAGTTGAGGGTTGGCTAACTCCTTGTCTTTCTTTCTTCCTGATACCTCACCTCCTAATTTGGGAGCCGTGTTAGTCTGTTTTTGCATTGCTATAAAGAAATACTTAAGACTGAGTAATTTATAAAGAAAAGAGGTTTAATCGGCTCATGGTTCTGCAGGCTGTACAGGAAGCATGATGCCGGCCTCTGTTTGGCTTCTGAGGAGGTCTCAGGTAAGTTACAATCATGGCAGAAGGCAAAGTGGGAGCAGGCACATCACATGGCCAGAGCAGGAGCAAGAGAGAGAGAGAGAGGGGAGGTGCCATGCACTTTAAAATGACTGGATCTTATGAGAACTTACACACTATCACGACGACAGCACCCAGAAGATAGTGCTAAATGATTCATGAGAAATCTCCCCCATGATCCAATTCCCTCCCACCTGGCCCCACCTCCAACACTGGGGATTACATTTCAACATGAGATTTGGGCAAGGACACAGATCCAAACTGTGTCAGGAGCGCAGGGTACCACACAAAATGCCAGAACTGAATGGGGGCCACAGATTCTCTGGTTTATCCTGCACCTTCTAGATGAACAAACGGATGCCCAAGAGCATTGCTCATGATCACATATGTGTAAGTGGCAGCTAGGGGACAAGATCTCAGATTGCTTCTATCTCAATCTGATGGCCTTTTCATGATGTAATTGTGTTTACTTGAGTTACTTTCTTTTCTAAGATGCTATGCAGGCAAAGCCTAGGTTTCCCTCATAACTTTGTCCAAATGCCATCTTTTTCAGGAAGTTTTTATAGATGGACCCAGACACAAGAGAATTTTGCAATCACCGTTAGCACTTTTTAAAACTGTGCAAAGCTTTTGTAGTCTACAGTATTGCCATCAATTAGGGTTAATTACGTACATGTTTTACCCTCCCTAATGGACTATAAGAGCTGCTTGAAGGCAGCAATTTTGCCTTTTTAATTTTTGTTAGTCTCATAATGCCTGGCACAGTGCTTGGCATCAGTGGATACTCAATAAGGTATGCTGAACAAATGAATGAGAGAGTGGATGAAAGAACAATGAACCCATTGGAATGATGCCTTTGTTCCTTCCTGGAGTGGGGCTGCTGTGAATCAAAATGTGATGAATCTCTGGGGATTGGGAGCTTTGTGAGTTGTGGGGAAGTCTTTTTGCCTCTCTTGGCTGAATGAGCAGTGATAACATTAAAACTGCAACCTTGGAGTAGCTAGCAGTGATTTAGGGAGTACATTCATATGGGTTCTTCATAAATAAATCTACTAAATTGCTGCCACTAGCCAGTCAGGCAGGACTGCCCCTAAACAGAACAGGTTTCTGGTGTTTACCTGGCCAGGATGCTGATTGCTACTGAAAATAGCTCAGCATTAGTGTCTGCTGCACAGCTTAAAGGTTCTTGCTGTCTCAGTTGCCTCTTTGGGGACTTTTCCCACCTAATTAGGAGAGGGTAGAAGTAGCTTATCATTTAGTCCATTTAGTCACTGTGGTTATAGCAACTGGGATGGCTGCTCCAACTTCGGGCATTCCCTAGAAGGTGGCTATTTTTTTTTTTTTTTTTTGCCTGTATGTCTTCACTTGCTCAGTTTCCTTATGGGGGACTCAGGGGTTACAGAGCTCAAAAACCATGTCTCAATAAAGGACTGCGGGAAACTCTGTTGATAAGAAAAAACTCTCTTTGAATTCTGGTATATCTCAAAGAATAATTGGGTTTTGGAAATGATAAAGTAACTCCATGCCTCCTCCTCCCCATTAAAATGTTGTTGCTTCATTAGCTGAATCCCAAAACCTAGGACCTCTGGATTTCCAAGATAGCAATTCACTGAGTTGAAATGCTGATGT
This sequence comes from Gorilla gorilla gorilla, assembly GCF_029281585.2. NCBI lineage: Eukaryota > Metazoa > Chordata > Mammalia > Primates > Hominidae > Gorilla > Gorilla gorilla. The sequence continues at coordinate 80,731,760 of NC_073241.2, forward strand.
ATATTTCTCAGCTAATAAGATGACTAGTGAAGATTCTCCAAGTTTCTTCCTTCCCTCACAAGTCATTCAACAACAAATATTTGTTGAGTACCTAATGTGTATCAGGAACTATGACAGACCCTGGGGATAAAAATACCAGATAGTCTTCACTTTCAAGGATTTTATAATCTGAAAGGGGTGGCAGATCTATACAGCGACAAGAGTATAACGAGACCTGCCTTGTAATAGGTACTGGGAAAGGGCTCTGGGGATAGAGATGGGAGAGAAACATGTTGGCTTGGGAAAGGTTAAAGTGGGCTGTAAGGAATAACTAGCGTTTCACCAAAGAGGGAGGAGGGTTATTCCAGACAGAGGCAGCAGTGTGAAGAAAGGGTGTGAGAGGGAGTTTAGGGCATCAGGACTGGTTATTCGGGTGTCCATTCACCCACAGATAATGACTTAGTCCACATAGCACGATCTGAGCTGACCACTGTGGCACCTATGTGCATACAAAGCTGCCTCAGGACAGGTCTCTGTCCTGCAGGAGTTTAAAGTTCAAATGGAGGGTGGAATTCATGGCGAGAGAGTCGGAAAATGAAGCTGAGAAGTTGGGCTGATTCCACCTTGTGAGATGTTCTGGCGCTGGATAAAGAGCTTGAACTTCGGCCAGCAATGCCTCTGCTTACAGCGTCTAAACCACAGACCAGTCCATTGATGAAGGACATGTAAGGGCGGTTCCTAGTTTTTGCTTTAACAAACACTATTGCAACGAATAACTGTACATTCATGCATGCATGGGAGAGCATACCTGTAGGATCAATTCCTTAAATGGAATCACTGAATCAAAGGGTATGCATTTGTAATTTTGGTAAATATTGCCAAATTCCCTTCCTTAGAGGTCATGTCAATGATCACTCCTAGCAGCAGAATATGAGATGAGCTACCTTTCTGACTCTTCGCGTGCGTGCGTGCACGCGCGCGCGCGCGCGCACACACACACACACACAGTGTAACAACGACAGTTTTTCATTCTACTTCACACCAGTTGTCACCCTTCCTTGATGGGGCACAGACGGCCAAGCTTTAGCTCTCCCTAAGGTACAAAGACACAAGTTTGAGATGGATGAAGTCTTGTCCTGGACGGGTCCATGAATATCCCTTATGTTCTACCTAAGTTTAGATTTCTGTCCCATGGGGACCCACAGTGAAGCACTGTGAGAAGTAGTCGGCCTCCAGGCTGTCAGATTTAAAGATTGGGAGTGCCCCCATACTAAATGGAACTCTTAATTACTCAGAGAGAATGCGTCATTAATGAATGGTTTTACACTTTACCTGCCCTTTTTTTTTTCTCTCATAATTTTGGCTTATGTCCCTTTCTGGGGAAATAATTGCTCTAAGTCTTATTTGTTCTAAAGTTTTAATCTTAGAGTGTATTGGTCTCTTTAATCAGTCTACCACATAAATAATTCTTTATAAATATTTGTTATTTTTGTGAGCTAATAAAAAAACTAATGGCATATGATTATTTGGACACGCTGTAAGAACTTCAAATATAAATCTATGTTTTGCAGGCCACCACACACTGCTAAGTGGGAGAAGAAGGCAGAAAGTTTTGGTTTACAGGCACAAATCCCATGCATATGAAATAAAAGACAACTGAAGTTTTGCTCAGCCGTCTCAACCATCAGTTCTATTCATCTTCTAACTATGTGATGATATACACTAAACACAGATGGCCAATATTAAGTATGAAACTACCTGACAAAGGAAGCTGATTCTAATTCAGAACACCATAATTCTGAATGTTGAAATCCAAAAAGATAAAAATCCTTAAAATTTAATTCTGGAAAAAAAAATCTTTAAAAGATTTATTTACATTTAGAAAAGGGGGTTTATTTAAGAAACATAAAAACGTGACAGGATATTTCACAGCCCACTTTGCACAATTAATGAGGTGACACTAATACATATTTTTGCAAGCATAAACACTCAAGTGTGTTAATGGCAGTTGCATGGGCATAATAGTTATAAGTAGATGAACTATATTAAAAAAGAAATAGGTCAAAAGGGAAATGTAGACATGCATATGACTATGGTTGGAATTGTGTGTACCCAGATTTATAACTGTGGTCATCTGAAATACCATGACAAACAACCTAAATTTTTTGACAAGATCGATCAAAAACCTTGATGGGTTACCACAGAACATGCAGTCACCTAAAGAGCTGAAATCTTGTGAAATTTTATCTTTCACAAATGCAGATGTACAAAAAGGACATCTCTTAATTTATTGAGAAAGTTTCAATGTTTTAAATTATGCGTAGTGCACAATGCTTACACACAAAGTCAACGTTGTGATAATGTGATAATTTCATGGAGTCAAATTTGTAAAAAATGCATTAAATGACTTCGAACTCTCTAAAAGCCTCTACACAACTTATACCTCCAGAGTTGGAAATGATGCAAAGATAGGATAGCGAATGGTAAAACATAATGCTGTCAATTTAAAACAGCCTAGCCAACATGCTGAAACCCCAGCTCTACTAAAAAAATTACAAAATTAGTTGGGCATGGTGGCGCATGCCTGTAATCCCAGCTACTCAGGAGGCTAAGGCAGTAGAATCGTTTGAACCCAGGAGGCAGAGGTGGCGGTAAGCCAATATTGCACCATTGCACTCCAGCCTGGGCAATGAGAGTGAAACTCCATCTCAAAAACAAACAAACAAAACCAAAACTAAAAAAGAAAAAAAGAAAAAACCCAAATGGAAAAAAAATCAATATATGAAAAAGTGTATTACAGGAATAGATTATGGGTAATTTCATCAAGATAGTCCATCATAAGAGCTGGCCAATTTTCACGATTGTTAACTATATTTTGAAGTCTTGCATCATAATGAATAGACGCTTTTTTCCTTTTAGACCATGGCTCTCGTTGGAGAATATGTTCACATTCATTTTCTACATGATGTTGTTCTTTTTGAAATTCTCCTGTGATTTGACATACAACAACATGAACATTCCATATTAAAATTTCCCATCTTCTGTGCCATGCCTCGATGTTGTTTTGGGTGTGTGGAAATCCATTCCGCATGCACTCATATATATACCACACATTTGGCAGAAACACTACTGGTATTTGAAGGGAACGCCATTATGTAAGTGCCTTCTTATCTTACCATGCACTTAATTATTTTTCAACCATTCATTAATTTTGCTGGCTTCTTCAGGCAAATGCAGCTTTAATTCATTAAAAGTTTTTGTAATGTCATCAGCTGGAAGAAATGCCAATGCAGGCAAATAGCAAATTTTTAAACTGAAGTTTCTGTTGTTGCTGTATGTCATGGCCAAGCCACTCATCTAAATTTTCTGTCAGATGCATTGGGCTGAATGAAAAAAACATCTTTATTGGTAACATCTTGAAATTCCCTTGAAATCTGTTTTCTTCTGCAAAGTCCACCCGATCTGCAAATAAGCATTTGTAAGTGCTTCACTTTTCCCAGCCATTAAAACATAATTGAGTGGATAAATTTTAGAATTTTTTGAGTGAATTGCATATAGGTGATAAAAAAAAAATCAGTGGGGACAGTTTTGAAAGTGCCATCCATTAGCCAAATTGAAGTATGTGCTAGTTTTTTTCATGTTATATTTAGTGGTAAATATAAGTAGTGTATCTTCTTCAATAGTGAAATCCCCAGTCAAGAATAGTTCGCTATTTAATGTGTTTTGGAACACTGGAGGAATCTCAATGTCACTGAGCTTGTCAAATTCTTTTTATTCTATGACAAAGGGCATTCTAGAAAGGCAAGCACGACACTTTGTGTCAAGGGGCAGAAGTTGTACACGACTCAATAATTTGGAGGGCAGACTTCTTGTATTTTTTGCCCATGTTTTCACTTCTTCTGTGATCAATTTGACACCTAAAATTAAGTCCACATGTTCACCCCTTGTTAACTTGGCACCCTAAAGCATGCTCATAGGTTGACAGGAAGAATCAAGACCAGAGATAGATGATGATTCAGGAGGGAGAAGCTATCACTGCAGGAGCGCAGTTCTTGAGGAGGGGAGGGGTCCAGGCTGCAGGTGCAGTGCTGTGTTTTGGGAGGCGATTCTGGAAAGATAAAGAATGTGAATAATGTTCATGTTGAGTGATTCTAGGCATGAGAGTAAAAAGTACTTGAGGAAAGCAAAATCTATGGAACATACTCCTCTGGCAGAATTTTGGGAAACCCACACCCACACCCACACCTCCACACACAACCGAACACACAGCATAGAAATGCACAGTGCCTGCCACATGCCAGGTGCATAATCAATTTTTAAAATAAAAATGTGGTCTTGCAAGTGGAAGTCAGCCACCTCCTAGTCAAAATATTACCAGGAAATCTGCTGTCTCAAGGCAGATGGGAATGGCTAAAGGAGGGAAGAGAGCAAAAGGAGGAGAAGGAAAGAGGGTGTGGGGCAGGGAAAGAAAGAAGAGAGGAGGCAAGAAAAACAAAGAGGAGACCAAGGCCAGCAGTGGCAGAGAGAAGGGTGAGCGGCTGTGTCAGTGGTGGCCCCAGGCACCTGTGCTCTCAGCTGCTGACCCTGGGCAACTTTGTCCTTAACTAACAGCTAAGAATCTCTAGTCATGGGAAACTGCAGTAACAGCACAGGTGTGACCCAGCGGCCGCTCTGCTTGGCCTGGCTGTAATTAGCATCCACCGGCAGCCTAGAAAACTACCTGCTCTTGAGGTCGGTGAGTTCAGAGCCTGTGAGTAAAAACAGGGGGGTGCAAAGAGCCGGTTAAAGCTCCAGCTGTGGTGGGTCAGTGCGAAGTTGCTTGGCTCCAGAGCACAGCCCTGCAGCCTGGTCACCCTGGACACAGCCCTGCAGCCTGGTCACCCTGAACACAGCCCTGGAGCCTGCGAGGCTCATGTGAGAATGAGGGCGGCCAGAATTCCTTGACTATCACTTATCTGTCTGGGCAGACGTCCTTCATGGCTGGCTTTCTCTGGCTCCTGGGGCAGCTCCAGCCCGTGGGAGCTGCACTGTCTTGGCAGATAGGGAGACTGGCTTTGGCAACACACCGAGGGCAATGCTTTCCCAAGGATCTGTCTCCTTGGAGAGTCTTTCTAATGCGTTGGCGCATTTGTGTTCTCCCCTGGGTAGCCCGTCCCGGCTCACTGCTCATTTCCCACATGGGGGCATTAAAAATAAATCTTTGCTGTGAAATAGGAAGAAAATCTTTCCCAGAGCTTCTCTTCTCTTCTTTGTGTGTGTGTGTGTGTGTGTGTGTGTGTGTGTGTGTGTGTGTGTGTGTGTGTGTGGAGTTTGGAGTCTGAGAGGGGAAAGGTAGAACCCACGATCTCTTCTGGCACACTCCTGGAACACTGCGCTGTAGTAGTGAATACAAAATTATCTGCCTGCTGCTACTGCTCCCTTACAGGCTCCTTATCCCCCACTATCCGGTGGCGTTGGCTTTACCGTTCCATGCTCAGGCAGCAGCACTCCCATCCTGATGGGAGGGCATCCGGGCAGAGTCCCATCCCTCCACAGTGGCCACATTTGAAGGCAGCCGCTCCTCCCTCTCCACCTGTCTAATCCTAAGAAAGTTCTTCCTTATACAGATCTCAATTTCCTTGCCACTCTGCATCTCTAATCCTGGTTTTCCTTTGGACATCCCATAGTTAGCTGACTTCCCCTCCAAATAAAAGCCCTTCCTTTATATTTGTGAGATAAATGATTATTTCCTGTTTTCCCTTTCTAGTCTGATCAGCCTCAATGATTTGACTGCTCATTATTTCCCCAAATATGTGTTTATTGCCAAGTGAGAGGCTTCTACTCTGCTAGGTGCTGGGATACACCTATTAATAAAATGTAGCCCTGGAAACTGGAGGCACCCACATTTTTGTTTAAATAAACACTCATGGGAAGAATAGAAACATGCCAGATAACTAAAATACGATGTGATAAGAGGCATAACAGAGGTAAACTTTCTATTGCCTATTGAGGATTTATCACGTCGGGGGTGGAGGAGTGTGCTGTGTGCATTATCTCACTTAAAACCTACGACAACCTTGTGATGTAGGCATCATCATCAACTTGTAGATAAAGTCAGCTGACCTGCCCAGCTTCACAAGGCTGCTAACCCTACGTTGAAGGGCAGATTCAGGATTTCAAATCACTGAGATAAATGTAAAGTCCCACTCTCAAGGCCACACACCAAGAGCAAGGACGTGAACTCAGACCATCTCGCTGCAGAGCCTGCCTTTTGGACTACCCTGCCATCTTGCTTTCCTGGAAGGCTTTAGCAGCACTATGGCACCAGGATGAAGAGTATCCTCAGCAGGGCTACTGCCGCAGACCTGTACCAAAGAGATGCGCGCAGAGACTCCCCGCACAGGAAGCTGGATGCTAGTGCTGACCTAGCTCTGACCTTGCTGTGGTTCTTGGCACTCCCAGACAATTCAGGCAATTCAGTTTCACATTACTGACACCTCTGCTGTTCTGAGTACATACATGCTTTCTTTCAAAGTGCAAAAGCGAGGCCACCCCATGCACCTCTGACAATGGTCCATTCTTAGAGGAATCACCTGTCGAAGCCGTCCTGGGAGCTATTGAATTAATTTCTACCACTTGGAAGGCAGCAGTAGTCCTGGAGAGGAAGGGCACAGCTTTTCTCTATCATCTAGCAGCCTCCTTGGAGCTGTCTGGGGAGATGGGGATGTCCTGGATGCATGTGCCTGTTTTTATTTCATTGTGGATGGTGGTGTGATCAGTACTGAGCATGACATGCAGGAATAATTACTATTATCATTACTATTTTCAACATCAATTCTGTATCATCAATAGCATTTGGGCATTGTCAGACAGCAGAATTAGAATCAGGCTTTTTGCCCAATGGGCTCTCAATTTAAACAGAAATTGCTCATGAACAGGAAGTTGCAGTGGTGGTGCTGGGGAGTGGGGGCTAGGGAACAGGAAAATATAATTTGTATGTTTCTCTGTGTTTTGGAGGGGCAGATATCAACCTTTTGTTTCTCTCATGATTTGGATGATTTTTTTTTTTAACAAAAGCCATGGCAATGATAAGGATGTTACGTAGAATTTAAACTTCCCAGGCAACATTTTTGCCATTATCAATGATCTCAAAACTCTGGAGAAACCAATATTTATTAAAATTGAATTCACACCTGCAAGAGACTTGGGAAAATGCTACGACGGTCTTGGGGAAGCCTGGAGTGATGTGAGTGAGTGACTTTGCTCCTCTAATGCTCCTTGTTTGCTTATTTCCTCCTGAGCAAGTATCTTGTTTCTGTGTGTCCTGATTCGTTGTCAGTAAAGACGCTTCTGTCTCACTCTCTTTCATGTCTCCTCTGTGTGAACTGCTGACCACCACCCAGTACCAGTTCTAGAGAAATCTTTCCAAATGAGCAATTTCATTCATGCTTTCCGCTTCCTAGAATTCTTGACCACTTCCCTATTGGGCTGTTACTTCAAAGCTAAACCCTTCAGCCAGGTCTCCCAAATTTTTGGAATCTGCTTCCCTCCCATTCCTTCAGCTTACTCTTTGGTCTCAGAAACTCGACTTTCTTGTTAGACCACAAGCTCATCTTGCAACCTTTTGCTCTGGGGCTCTGGTCATGTTTCTTCCCTTGGCTGCCATGACCTCCCTTCCCTTCCGTGGATGTAACACCACCCGCTGTCCTGGATGGCCATTCTCTCCTGCTTCTGAGGCCTTTCCTGGGGGTGTCCTTCCAATGACCATGCCTCCTGTGAACATCTCTGGTACTGATGATGTTATGGGTGTATGTCCCCCCAAAATTTGTATGTTAAAGCCCTTTATTAGTCAGGATTCTCCAAAGAAAGAGAACCAATTGTGTGTGTGTGTGTATGATATACATATATGATATACACATCTAAAATATATACACATATACGTATATAATATATACATGTAACACATATACAATATATACATACATGTACATATTATATATGTATATATTGTATATATGTATATATAATACATACATGTATGTATAATACATACATATATGTGTATAATGTATATATAATATATACAATATACACATATATGTATATATAATATATACAATATACACATATATGTATATATAATATATACAATATACACATACATGTACATATATAAAATATATGTATATATTATATATAATATATGTACATATTATATATAGGTATATATTATACACATGTATATTATATGTAATACATGTAATATATATAATATATACCTGTATACAATATATACATATGTCTATATTATGTAAGTATATTATATATGTATATGTAAATATGTGTATATAATATATACATATATGTATATATGTATATGTAAATATGTGTATATAATATATACATATATGTATATATGTATATGTAAATATGTGTATATAATATATACATATATGTATACATTGCATATATTATATATGTATGTTATATATACATATATAATACATATATATGTATGTTATATATACATATGTACATACATATTAGTATGTTATATATACATATGTACATACATATTAGTATGTTATATATACATATGTACATACATATTAGTATGTTATATATACATATGTACATACATATTAGTATGTTATATATACATATGTACATACATATATGTATGTTATATATACATATGTACATACATATATGTATGTATATATACATATGTACATACATATATACGTATGTTATATATACATATGTACATACATATATACGTATGTTATATATACATATGTACATACATATATACGTATGTTATATATACATATGTACATACATATATACGTATGTTATATATACATATGTACATACATATATACGTATGTTATATATACATATGTACATACATATATATGTATGTTATATATACATATGTACATACATATATACGTATGTTATATATACATATGGACATACATATATGTATGTTATATATACATATGGACATACATGTATATGTATGTTATATATACATATGGACATACATGTATATGTATGTTATATATACATATGGACATACATGTATATGTATGTTATATATACATATGGACATACATGTATATGTATGTTATATATACATATGGACATACATGTATATGTATGTTATATATACATATGGACATACATGTATATGTATGTTATATATACATATGGACATACATATACATGTATATATTATATATGTATATATGTATATATAATACATGTACATATTATAATACATGTACATATTATATAATATATATTATATTATATATTATATTACATATTATATAATATATATTATATTATATATTATATTACATATTATATAATATATATAATATATTATATTACATATTATATAATATATATAATATATTATATTACATATTATATAATATATATAATATATTATATTACATATTATATAATATATATAATATATTATATTACATATTATATAATATATATAATATATTATATTACATATTATATAATATATATAATATATTATATTACATATTATATAATATATATAATATATTATATTACATATTATATAATATATATAATATGTTATATATTATGTATCATATTTATATATTATATATTATATATAATATATATTACATATAATATATCAATATATAATATATTACATACAGAATATATGATATATAATATATAATATATAAATGTACATATGATATAAATATATAATATATAAATGTACATATGATATAAATATATAATATATAAATGTACATATGATATAAATATATAATATATAAATGGACATATGATATAAATATATAATATATAAATGTACATATGATATAAATATATAATATATAAATGTACATGTTATATAAATATATCATATATAAATGTACATGTTATATAAATATATCATATATAAATGTACATGTTATATAAATATATCATATATAAATGTACATGTTATATAAATATATCATATATAAATGTACATGTTATATAAATATATAATATATAAATGTACATGTTATATAAATATATAATATATAAATGTACATGTTATATAAATATATAATATATAAATGTACATGTTATAGAAATATATAATATATAAATGTACATGTTATAGAAATATATAATATATAAATGTACATGTTATATAAATATATAATATATAAATGTACATATTATATAAATATATAGTATGTAAATATATTATATATTATGTAAATATATAATATATTTATATATTATATATTATATATAATATATATCATATATATCATATATTATATTTATATATTACATATAATATATATCATATATATTATATATTATATTTATATATTATATATAATGTATTATATATAATATATTATATTATATATAATATATTATATATTATATATTATATTATATATAATATATTATATATAATATATTATATTATATATAATATATTATATATTATATATTATTATATATATTTATATATTATATATTATATATTATATATCATATATCATATATAATATATATAGTAATATATAATATATAATGTATTATATATACATATATACAATATATACATATATAATATGTACATGTATAGATATATTGTATATGTGTTACATGTATATATGTATATATGTATATATGTGTATATATATGTATATGTGTATATATGTATATATACATATCTGTGTATATATGTATATATACATATCTGTGTATATATGTATATATACATATATATGTATGTATATACATATATACGTACATGTATATATGTATATATGTATATATACATGTATATATGTTACATGTATATGTGTTACATGTATATATTATATATGTATGTGTGTATATATATTTTATATATGTATATCATATATGTATATCATACACACACACAGTTGGTTCTGTTTCTTTGGATATATATAAAATATATAATATATATATAATATATTATGTGTGTATAGTATAATATATAATATATAATACATACATATTATATATTATATATACATGTATTATATAATATACATGTATTATATATAATACATATATGTATTTATATATGTATACATACATATATACATATATGTATATATACATACATATATACATATATGTATATATACATACATATATACATATATGTATATATACATATATAAATACATATATATGTATATATTATATATAATATATACATAAACATATACAGTATGTTTATATATACATATATACATAATACCTAATATATATATTTGTATGTAATATATAGTTTAATATATGTGTATATGCTTGTATATGTATACATAATATATTACATATTATATAGTGTGTATATATTATATATAGTATATCATACACACACAATTGGTGATATATGTGATATATATACACACATTTACATGTATATATGTGTGTATATATACACACACGGTATATATAGAATATAGATATATATGAGTTATATAAATGTGTGTATATATAATATGGATTTCATGTGTATCTTATAATATATATGTGTGTATACATAAAAATATTTATTAAAAAAGAGATTTAGTATAGGAATTGGCTTACATGACTATGGAAGCCAAGAAATCCCACAATCTGCCATCTGTAAGCAGGAGAACCAGGAAAGCCAGTGGTGTCACTGAGTCTGAGTCTCAAGTCCTGAGAGCCAGGGAAGCCAGCAATGTAACTTCTGGTCTAAGGCCAAAGACCTGAGACCTGGGGGTGGAGGGGGTCACTGGTGTAAGCTCTGGGGTCCAAAGGCCCAAGAATCAGGAGCTCCAATGTCCAAGGGCAGGAGAAGATGTGTGTCCCAGCTCAAAAAGAAGAGAGAGTGAATTTGCCCTTTCTCTGTCTTTTTGCTCTATTCAGGCCTTCAGTGGCTTGGATGGTACCCACCCACATTGGTGAGGGTGATCTTCTTTGCTCAGTCGACTGACTCAAAACATCCTCATAGACATACCTGGAAATAATGATTTTCCAGCTATTTGGGCATCCCTTAACCCAGTCAAGTTGACACATAAAATTAACCATCATAAGCCCTAATTCCCAGTACCTCAATGTGACTATGTTTGGAGACAGGGCATTTGGAGATGTGATGAAGTTAAAATGAGGCCATTAGGGTTGGCCCTAATTCAATCTGACTGGTATCGTTGTAAGACAAGGAAACTGGAACAACATAAAAAGAGACCCTAGGGGTGTGTACACACATCTTGCCAGCAGCAGAAGAGAATGCTTGTTTTTTCTCAGCATTGTCACTATGAGGCTTTAACATTTTTTGTTTTGTGTTTGGAAATCTAATAAGGGGAAATCATATTTCTATGTTTTGATTTGCATTTATTCATTAATAAGGTTAAGCATTGCTTCAAAAGTTTGTCCACCATTCATGTTTTTATTTTCCTGAACTCTTCTTCATAACCTTTGTTCATTTTTATGTTGCTTAACTTTTTATTACATAAATAATATTTATAAATTAAATAACATTGTCTTTTGATCTCATATGTTGCAAATATTTTTCCAGTTTGTGATTTGTCCTCAACTTTGCTTATGACTTTTTGTTTTGTCACATTTATTAAAAAAAGTAGTCAACTTTATTGTCCTTTTGTGGCTTCTGAGCTCATTATTTTAAAAATCTAAACGGGGTTTTTAGATTTGTAGATTAGGGAAATGCACAAAAACATTTCGGAGGACATCATCCACGTGTTTTGTAAAATTTTCCATGATATCCTTGAGAGTAAAATGGAGAAATGAGGGTTGGATGATGATATACATCAAAGTGTCTTTATAATTTACTCAATAATGCAAACTATAAATGTACATGAAGAGTGCTGATTAATGGATCCTTGTCAGCTTGGATTCCCTTGGCCTTGATGAAGATAAAATGTATAATTCGCCTATTTTCAGATAGCAGAAAGGTCAAGGTGTAATATTTAATTCCCTGGATAGCATAATCAAGATTTAAGAAGATCTTGACAGTCCAAAACACTGAGTTTAAAAATAAAACAAGTCAAATTTAAAAGAGATAAATCAAATATTTGTATTTTTTTACAGTTCAAATATACAAGAATAGATGGGAAGTCCTAGAATACCAGAAATTCATATAAATAACAACTTCAACAAAATTTTAGTTCATAGTGAGTTAATGGTATACTAGGAAAAGCAAGAAAGCCAGTGTGGTCTTAGGTTCTTTCTGGCTTACTCAACAATATTTAATTTTAAAAAATTTAAATTCTGATAGACTTGCAGAGATTTGCAAAAAGGGTACAGAAATCCCCTTTTCATCTAGATTTCTTCAATGGTAACATCCTCTGTAACTACAATACAATGTTAAAATCAGAAAATCGACATTTTTACATGCTACGGATCTTATCCATGACTCAGCAGTTTTTATATTCACTTATTTGTGTATGCGTGTATAGTTCCAAGCAATTTTATCACATGTATAGACTCTTGTATTCTTAACAGTTTTTAACTGGTAAGCAAAGTAAGGAAGAACAGACTTATCTATAGAGAAAAATTCATATATGTATTTCCGGAAAATTAAGCCTGGAATTTAACCTAAGTGACATATCCCAGATACAAGTGGGGACATGGGGTGAACTTATACAAAGTCCTCCTAGTGTATCTTGGTGATGCTTTATTTGCATTATCTCATCTAGTTCCCAGGGCTATGCTTAAGCTGTAGATAGCCAAATTGTGGAACTGAAAGAAAATGAGACTTTTAGCAATAATTTTAAAGGTATCTTGAAGGCCTGTCATGCAACAAAAGGCTATCATGTGTCATTCTAGTGGTCATTAAGAGAGATCGGAGGCAGTTACAAAGCCAACTTTAACTCAGGGAAATTTTTTCTAGCAAGGAGAGCTGTAAAACAGTGGCATTTGGCTGCCATGATAGCAACAGGCAGAAATTATTCAAGCAGAGGTAGAGTGATCACATTTCAAGAGGGGGTTACAGGGGATTCTTAAACTCATTAAAGTTTGGATTATAAGACTAAAAAATTCTAGGACTCTGTGTGGATGAATATCATAAAGAAGCTGGGATATTCGAGAGGATGGGTTTTTCTCTGTATTCCTGATTGGGGAAAGAAGAAGAGGGGAAGGAAAGGGAGAGAGAAGAGGCTAAGGAGGAAGAAGGAGGGGATGATCCTAGTGGTACACATGCAGTAAAGAGATAACACAAATATTTTTATTTCTGGCACCTTACTCATCAACTTTATAAAGAACAAAGATTGTATTCAGTTATGGTGCCTATTAATTATTAAGATAATGATAGCAGTTTGATAGGTATTTCTGTTACTCTGTCATTCTCTCTTCTTTGCCTTTCTCTTTCTCGCTCTCTCTTTTTTTTTTTTTTTGAGATGGAGTCTTGCTCCATCACCCAGGCTGGAGTGCAGTGGTGCGATCTTGGCTCACTGAAACCTCTGCCTCCCGGGTTCAAGCACTTCTCCTGCCTCAGCCTCCCAAGTAGCTGGGATTACAGGCGTGCACCACCATGCCCGGCTAATTTTTCTATTTTTAGTAGAGAGGGGTTTCACCATGTTGGCCAAGCTGGTCTCGAACTCCTGACCTCGTGATCCACCCAGCTCAGCCTCCCAAAGTGCTGGGATTACAGGTGTGAGCCACTGCGCCTGGCTCTCTCTTTCTCTCTTTTCTAAGTTGATGATACATGTTTCACCCTAAATAAAGTACATCTTGTAGGCTGCTGATACTGTTTTGACTGATTTTTCTAATTTAGCTTGAACAGACATGGGTTATTTGCTGGTAAGTTTGCATGTGTATTTATGTGACACAGGTTGGTGGTGTTATTTGTGTGTATGTTTATGTGACACGTGTTTGTTGATGGTCAAGATCTACGGAAACTGGGGTTATGGAGAGGGGGCTGCTGTCATGCTCTGAGGCCTGGTGTAATTAGAGCCTGTGTAAGAGTGAATGCCTCTCCAGTGGAGCTATAAAAAAGACAGCCTGCTCTAAAATCATCTTGAGGGAAAGAAAAGTTGTCAGGTGTATCAGTTTGCATTTTGTCCAATTGGATATAATAGAACACCCAAATATAAAGACTTAAGCAAATGGAGATTTATTTATTTTTCACATAACAAGAAGCTGAGAGGTAGCATTTCTCAGCTTTAGTTCAGTGGCTTATTGATGTTAAGGCTAATATCTCTTTAATTTTCCTGGTTCTTTTCTCATGGTTGCAAGATAGCTGCTACAGCTCCAGTAGCCATGTAACCATTCCAGGAAGGGACAAGAGGGAGGAAAGAAGGGCAAAAGAGGAAGGATAAAGAGGAAGGGTTGACATAAACTTTTACTGGGAAATGCAAATGCCTTCCTAGATCCTTCTCTTGCAGACTTCCACTCTCGTTTCATTGGCCAGAATTTTCTATCCACAATTAATGGGATACAAAATTTGACTGAGACATTTGTACAATGCTTTAATAATATGATAGGAACCAAGACGGGAACAGAGAGATTTCTGTACCTTTCAGATGGTTTAAGGACATTGATCTGTAAGGATGGACAATGGAACTCAGAGATTAGCTCGACATTTATTTATATCGTCTGCCTTTTATATGCACATGTCTGGGATAAAAGAAGGAAGGTAGGGGGATAAGGATTTTGATAACTTCACAGAAATGAAAGCCGTACAGGATATGAACTAGGTCATAAAAACTCTCCTTGTGGTATTGCTGCAGCCATTCTCTGGAAAAAAATCAATTTATATGAGCAATTTCTTCATAGTCTCTCTGATTTTTATTGTAAACATGGTGAGATGATGTTCTGGGCTGTTGCGTTTTGGAATCAAAGTAGCTTTCAGAAGATCCTCTCTGTACATTTGAGAGTTGTATTTTAGTAATTGAGACCAGAGCTTGACTCCTTGTGTCCACGATGCCACTAAATTAAATTAAGTATTTCGTGGAAAGAACAATGAAAGCCCAAATTCTGTTATTATGCTGTTTACTTAATATGTATGAGCCTGCAGATCTTTTAAGTGTTAATGTAAAACAGACATTGCATTTGTAGGCTTCAATTGCTGGTTTTAGAAAATGTGTTTAGTAACGTAACTTTGATTGTTTAAGGGGACGGGTGAGGGAGGTTTGAATTAGCTCATTTTAAAATATCGGGAACCTAAGGGACAGGAGAATTAAGGAACTTGTCCCAGGTTTCCCAAGTGAAGCTGAGATTCAAAGTGCATCTTGTCTGCTCTGGCATCCATGGGATTTCCTCTTCATTAGGAGGAGGCTGTGAACTACTGCCAAACTCCATGAAGTAAGGAGAATTAGGTGTTGCTAGGTACATGAATGAGGCTCAGATTGAAAAGACTGTTCTCTAGGCCAGAGATAACAGTGGTTTGGTGTTGGTTCTCTGTCCCTCTGATTTAGTATATGTGTGTGATAAAGTGATTTAGATGAGAGTTCATGAGATCAGTTTTGATGGCAACTGATGACCTTTGCTGTGGGTCTGGGTGCTCTCTGCCTGTTACTGCTTCCCAACACAAAGGGGACACCAGCCTCAGATATCTGTCCTTCTAGATGGGCTAGTACCCCATAGACTCTTGGCAAGCCCTTATACAGCAGCTGCCACTGCATATCCAGCCACTTGGTATGCACCAGCCTGTCAGCCCAGTAACATCCGGGGAGGACACAGCCCCATTACCCCTCAGCTCTCCCTGCCCACCCCAGAGAGGAGACTGAACATTTTCAAAGGAGCTTTTATTAAGGGGTGATTAAAAAAAGGAGAAAGGGTATAAAAAGTGAGGTGCATTGAGCTGAATGAAGTATTTCTGGCCACAGATGAGCTGAGCCAGTACATCTCATTTTTCTTCATTTTCATCCTGTCTAAGGGACCATGTTTTGAAGCCTGTCCTTGGAAGTTTCCCATTTTCTTCTCCCTTGTGGTGCCCATCCCCTCCAGCACAGAGGAGCAGCAGATGTGGTGGACAAGCATGTGCCAGGGCAAGGTTTGAGCATCCACTTGCATTCAAAGGCTTTTCTTTTTGAATGGCAAAGGCTGGTTTTCCCGTGTTTTTTTTTTTTTTTTTTTTTTTTTTTAAACCATGACTTGCGGATGGATATTAATAGTACTAGTAAAAATAAAAATAAAATAAACAGAAAGGTTTTACTTGCATTCCTGTTTTCATGTCCAACTCTCTAGTGTCAGGTTTGACACTCTTCAAAACAAACCATTATATATTCTATATACACATACACACACATATCATTTTCACATCCATGTGTGTATGCATCTGATACATATACACACACATAGTTCTGTGTTTGTGCCATGGTTCTTGAGAGTGCTGGAGTAAAGGATTGAGCTTATCTTTATCCATTTGTTTTCAAGCTCCCCTTCCTACTTTAGGTAATGTAGCTGTACCTATCACGAACCATTAAAATGGACATATTCTTGGGCTGGGCGTGGTGGCTCATGCTTGTAATCACAGCACTTTGGGAGGCTGAGGCAGGCAGATCACTTGAGATCAGGAGTTCAAGAGCAGCTTGGCCAATGTGATGAAACTCCGTCTCTACTAAAAACACAAAAATTAGTCGGGTGTGGTGGCGCACGCCTGTAATCCCAGCTACTCAGGAGCCTGAGGTGGGAGAATCGCTTCAACCCAGGAGGCGGAGGTTGCAGCGAGCAAAGATTGTGCCACTGCACTCCAGCCTGGGCAACAGAGCTAGACTCCATCCCAAAAAAAAAAAACAAAAAAAAAACACATACTCTTGGACACAGTAATTCCTTCTTCTTGGGAAATGATATCAAGGAAATCACTTAAAAGAAAGAGAAAGTTATAAAATACATTGATGTATTTTTTTAAACATATGTGGTGTAGTAATTTATAGTTTACAAGGACTTTTCACACATATTATTTCATTTCATCTCAAAAACAATCCTCCAAGGTAGCCGGCTTTATTGTTTTTCTCTCATAGTTTATAAATAAGGAAATGGGCTTAGAAAGATAGTGTGATTTCTTTAAGGTTTCAGACCTAAGTGAGTGGTAGAGTTTAAAAAGTTTTGTTTATTTTGGAAGCAGAGAAATCCAACCAGGAGATAGGGCACTACTCAAAAAGATCCACAGCAAAGCACATGTGCTTTGAAAAAGAAAATGAGAAATCCAGGTCTTGAGGCTCCAAGTTTAGTGTCTTTCTACTACTCAGTCACCATTCCCAGTGGAGGAACTTGTTATTAACCTATGTTGTGCCAACCTGATGAACATCATAGAATCTCTACATACTGTAATAACAGAGACTATGAAACAGAATGAAAAAGTGTTTATAGTATAATTTAAGTTATAACATAATATAAAAAGGTTGCATTTATATATAAATGTATAATGCATGTATATTTAAAGATAAAAATTAGAAGACAACATGGAAAGATAAGAAACAGTTGTGTTAACGGGATTGGAACTACATTTTCATATTTTTTCCATAAATATCTATCTATCTATTCTATAGATAATTCTATCTATCTATTCTATAGATAGAATTAAAAATAAATTAAAATAAATAAAATAAATAATAAAATAAATAAAATAAATAAATAAAAATAAAATAAATTAAAAATTCACATAGTAATAAAAACAAACGTCTGAGTGGAAGTACTGGGCTAAGTTCATGCCTAATTCCATTTAATCACAACTTCATGGGGTAGATATTATAATTTCCACTTTGCAGATTTCCACATCCCCATGTCTTAGGATGGTTAAATAACTTCTCCAAGGTTATAAAGCTACAAGTCAAGACAGGGAGGACCTGGGTTTTTTCTCTGCTTCTTTCTATCCTAGATAGCAACAATTCTTCAATGTGTGTCACGCAAAGGGGACCATAGATCATTAAATTGTCTAACTCATTTTTCATGTTGTGTTTACATGGACTCCCTTTTTTGTTTGTTTGTTTTTGATCATGGAAGAACTTTAGTTGATTGACAGACATTAGCATTCACAGAGTATGTGATTACTTAGAATTTTTTGTGGACCATCCACCAATACTTGATGAAATGCATTGAAGAAGTAGGAATTTACAATCTTCTTTGCAAAACAAAGATCTGGAATAGCCGAGGCTGCTCTGAGGGATGATTCTGAGTGTGTTGCTGAGACCTGATCCTCTACATGTTTAACGACAGCATTGACCAGAATTTTAGCTCACATGGTAGGGGTATTTGACAATCTATGAACTGCAGAAGGTGAAACTGTACCTCATATAGTAAGGAACAGTGCTAGCCCCAGGCCTTTTCTTACACCCAGGAAGAAAGCCAGAGTTTTATTGCTCGGTCTGAATTGGTAGAATAAGTGCCTCAGTTCTCTATGTCAGTTTGCCCAAGATTTAAGTGTTTTTGTTATGAAAAGTTGTCCTCGCCCTGCAGAAAGTAGTGTGAGTTTCTTGGTTATCATGGGGTTGGGGTTTTTCCAGTGGTGTAAAATTCTTCCCAAGACCCGAGTGATGAACTCACTGTAGAAGTCTCCTTCTCTGTTGCAGGTTACAGCATAGCTTGTCTGTAGGAATAGATTTCTCTTTGAAAGAGAGATTTACAGAAGGTCTTGGAGAATGGGACACAAAGTTGTCTTTCACATGCCTCCAGTGAAAGAGCTGGCTCCCAAATGCTTCTCCTTCACAGGATGGGGTTTTAGTCTGCAGACTCAGATCCCTCCATCCTTATCTTTCCCCTTTTTCTCTTTCAAAACACGTGTACTTTCCAGAGCTTTCTTGTGGATCTTTTTGATTAATGTCCTGTTTTCCTTTGTTGGGTTTCCCTGCTTTCCAAACGAAGCAAAATAGAATCACCCCACTCTGCCTTCCCCAACTCCCTGCTTTTGTTTACTGTACTGTTTTTTAAATCTTTTTTTTTTTTTCCCCCTGAAACAAGAGTCTCACTCTGTCACCCAGGCTGGAGTGCAGTGGAGCGATCTTGGCTTACTGCAACCTCTGCCTCCTGCGTTCAAGCAATTCTCGTGCCTCAGCCTCCTGAGTAGCTGGGATTGCAGGCACACTCCACATCTGGCTAATTTTTCTATTTTTTAGTAGAGATGGGCTTTTGTCATGTCGACCACCCTGGTCTGGAACTCTTGACCTCAGGTGGTCTGCCCACCTCCATCTCCCAAAGTGCTGGGATTACAGGCATGGGCCACCACACCTGGCCTGTTATTTTAAATATTGAAATTTGTTCTTATTCTGGGGCTTTTCTTTGGTGTGAAAATGGGCCTAGTAGTAATTCTGCTTAGTAATATGCATGGCATTCCTCTTCTTCAAAGCACTTCAGAAAGATTAATTAATCCTCTCGATTCCCCTTGTCCTGTGGGGACAATTCATACTTGGCCAACAATAGGAAGGAGAATGAAAATGATTCTTACTCTTTTCATAAATGGCTTCAAGCTGCAAAGTGCATTCCCAACGCCAGCTAGAATACAAAATAAGCGAGAGAAGGAAAAGGAGAGATTTTGAGAGGAAAATCCTTCTGCCTCCTTCATGAACTTCTTCATCAAGGAATTTGGTGCAGGTTCTTCAGGGGATAAATTATGTGGAGTCAGCTTTGTTGAGGACGTGAGTATGAGCTTAATCCTGAGACTAGTTTTCTTTCTTTTTTTTAACCTTTAAGTTCAGGGGTCCATGTGCAGGTTTGTTACGTAGGTAAACTTGGGTCATGGGGATTTGTTATACAGATTATTTCATCACCACTAGGTATTAAGCCTAGTACCCATTAGTTATTCTAAGCCTAGTTTTCCTTCTGATTTAAAATCATGGAATGTTAGAGGATTCAGATCTTAGAGATGTAGTAAGTCAACCCCTTGACTTTACAGATGCAAAAACTAAGGCTGACAAAGGTAGATTATATCAAGGTCACACAGGGCTAGAGTGGTTTTTTCCTTGGCCTGCCCTTGCTGTGTGTGTTAGATGACATGTCTGCTCATCTTGAAGGTCTTATGAGAATGGATTAGTTATATTGCTGGCCACTGCTAGGCTTAGCTGTTTGCATGGGGTTCCTGAGTAAAGGGGAGGTGACTTGCTGTAGCCATTCCCGCTGGTGTGGCAAAGAAAGATAGAAGAACCATTGTTGTGTAAAAATGCTCTCTTAGTACATTTGGGGAAAATGGGATATAGAGTAGTCATTCATCTTCAGAGAGTCAATGGTTACTTGATTTAAACAAACATTCCATTATGGTATTCACTGTAGCAAATTCTGTAATCATAAGTTTTATGGCAACTCCCATTACTAAACCATTTTCATCCCTCTCCTAGCTGTCTGAAAAACTGTAAATTTGTTGGGAATTTTTGTGGCTAGACCCTGTCTGGTAGAGAATGGATGGCTTCTGGGAGCACAAGGAAGGAAACAAAATCTCATTAGCTGCCTCTGAGTTATTGTGGAATGGGAAGAAATGTAAGCATGTTCCTTTTTCAGTTTGCAAAAGAGTTGAATGTTTTTCTTCTCTGTGTTGTAAAATTGTGAAAAAGGAGGCAGAGAGATCCAATTTTCAAAGTTGCATAGAACCACTAAGAATAGCTGAGAAAAAAGATGCTTTAATGAGTTACTTCTAAGCACACTGTGACACGGCTGCTCAGGATTTCAGCATCTACCCTGCTAATGTTTAAGTTTTGTATTTTCCTCTGCTCTGTGTTAATTATTGTGTCCTTGGAATCTTGAGTTCTTGGAATTAGATGAAGGAATTGCATTCCTAGCTTGGGGAAGAGAGGCTTGGCAGGCAACCTAGGTTGTGGTCATTTCTGTGGTGGTAGGACCTAGCCTTAGGGTTAAGTGGATCAAGTTGGTTTTGTACACGGTTGATGTAATGCCACATGCCAATGTGCCTGACAAACACATTTTGAGAACACATAGTTCTGGAACAGGATTCAAGACACTCAAAAAATCTTTCCTCATCCTGTCTCGAAATGTAACTTTTTTATTTTATTTTTTGAGTCGGAGTCTCACTCTGTCACCCTGGCTGGAGTGCAGTGGCTCGATCTCAGCTCACTGCAAGCTCTGCCTCCCAGGTTCATGCCATTCTACTGCCTCAGCCTCCCGAGTAGCTGCAACTACAGGCGCTCACCACCACACCCGGCTAATTTTTTTTATGTTTAGTAGGTTTCACCTTGTTAGCCAGGATGGTCTCGATCTCCTGACTTCGTGATCCGCCTGCCTCAGCCTCCCAAAGTGTTGGGATTACAGGCATGAGCCACCGTGCCCAGCCAAAATGTAACTTTTATGACTCAATCATGAGCAGACTCTTCATCTTCAAGTCACTCTCTTGATTGTCTTCTCTGTGTGTTGTGTTTTTGACTCTGAGTTCCCTCACCCTGTCGTTCCTTGTATCCTAATTCTAGTCACCTTTCAAGGATTACCTCAGTTTCTTAGCTTCATCTATTCCCAACCTCCCTAAACCCCATCATCTTAGACTGTAAGTCTTCATTTTCAAAATTCAGAGAGCATTTACTTGCTGTACTATTTGATTAAGATATTTGCTTAAAATGTTTTATATGGTTTGCCCATTATTTTATATGCATTGCTTGTCTCCCTATCTGGAGTGTCAGTGCCTTGGGGACAGGGACTGTCTTCTTTAATGACTCTGATTTTAGTATCTAGAGGAATTCTAGGACATAGTGTTTGCTTACTCAACAGTTTTGAGTTGTAATACAGTATGTATGAAAATGTCTTATTTCCCTTATAAGCTCTATAAGCTCCATTAGTATTTCATCTTTGGTGCCTTAAACTCATTTGATGCTTAATAAATATTTGTTAAGTGAATTATTTGTGATCACCTGAGCTTTTCAGGGAGGCTATTTGTCTTCAGCTTCTACCCAAATCTCCAGATGCTTCTCATCTCTTTTATAGACATTAATGACTCTACTTCTGATGGAAGATTTTCACAGCTACCACTTATTATTTGTAGTGATTATAGGTATAGAGGATTATTTTTGGATGCTGTTGCCTTTCCTCTAATGCCCAGGTCTTTGTAAAAATTATTTCTATGCCAAGTGCCTATTTGTGCACTTTTTTCTTAATCTTTCCTGCATACACGGACACAAATGAAAACTATAGTATTCTTGCCATGTTCTGCATGCCTCTTCCTTGTGATATGACTTCCAGAGTCCTTAAACTTTGTTTGAAAATAGTGGGGATAAAAATATTGAATGAAAGTGTTCTCAAAGCACTGACCTATATAATATGAAATAAAAATTACCACAGCCATCTCCTTGCCACCACCTCTTCTTCCCTAATGCTGCAGAGCCACAGCCGTCCAGCTGTCTGGTGTTTTCAGGTGGTCCTCCTGCATTCTTCCTCTTCACCCTGTGGCATCACGGAGGCGCTGCCTAAGGGCCTGAAATCCTGGCTGCTCTGTTGACCTGGTTAACCTTTCTTAAAAATTTATTATCTTACTTTAAAAAAAGCTCACAAGTATTATTTCCTAAAGTAATAATAAACGTATTTTTAGTTGAATTCTGTTATTGCCCTTTAACTATTCCTTCACTCATGTAATTATTAATATATAATTTACATAATTCCTCAGATATATATATATATATAAATTTTTTTTTGAGACAGAGTCTCACTCTGTTGCCCAGGCTGGAGTGCAGTGGCATGATCTCATCTCACTGCAACCTCAGCCTCCCAGGTTCAAATGATTCTCCTGCCTCAGCCACCAGAGTAGCTGGGACTACAGGTGTGCGCCACCATGCCGGGATAATTTTTGTATTTTTAATAGAGATGGGGTTTCACCATGTTGGCCAAACTGGTCTCAAGCTGCTGACCTCAAGTCGGCCTCCCAAGGTGCAGGGATTACAGGTGTGAGCCACTGCACCTGGCCCTAAATATCATGAAGTATACAAATAGGAAAGGATTTTTTGTTTCTCTCTTTATTTATCAAACTTTTATTCAGGTTTGGGAGGTAGGCAGGATGGAGTAGATTGAGGCAGGAGAGGGCATCAAGAACAGGGAGGCCCATGCAGCAGAGCAGAGAGGCTGGGAGGACAGCAGGAGCTTGGGAACCCAATGTACCTGCCTTGAACCCCACCCAGCTCCAATGCTAGCAGCTGTGTACGCTTTCCATTTCAAAATCCTATTGTTTGACTTCTTATTATTGAATTGTAGCATTCTTTATATATTATGGCTACAAGTCCTTTGCCATATATGTAAACTGTAAATAATTTCTCCAAGCCTGTGACTTTTCTATCAATATTATTCTGTGATTTTTAGTGGAAAACTAAAAAAAAAAAGAAAAAAAAAACAAACAAAAAATAAATAAAAGGATGTATCTTGTTCCTGCTTTCTGGAGGTTGGCCATCTAGAAGGTGGCTTGAACAGCATTGGAGTAAAGGATCTGAGAAATAACACAGAGGCAGAGGCTGCACATCTGGAGTCTGGGGTCTTGGAGAAAAGAACTGTTTGTTATGACTGGAGTAATCCTTAAATGAAACCTTGATGGTTGAGTAGAGGAAGAAACAGGTGGAGTGGGAGTTAGGGAAGACTGTTAGAGAGAGGCCAAGGAGAGAGCAGGAACAAAGACCAACAGTAAAAGTGCATGAATGGTTTAGGGAGAGGCAGGCTGGCAGGATGTCGTGTGTGTGTGTGTGTGTGTGTGTGTGTGTGCAAAACGAAACAGAATAAATCAAAACACGGAGATACTTTTTTTTCCCCTAAAGTAAAGAAGCAATACTCAATCCGCTGTTTTATTTCTTGTAGCTGAAATTATTAACATGGGAATATCACTAGCATTTTTCCCATAGATGGACCGAAAATGCTGACGCCAATGCCAAGGAAAAAAGTGTTTTGAAAAGGCAACCGTGGACGTGGAGTTACCAAATCATCCGAAGTGGCTCCTGGATCGGGTGGAGGAGCCAGGCTGCAGAAATGCAGTCCATCGCAGGAGTTTTCCTGAACAGAGAAAAGTCTCCACAGAATAGCAAAAATAGCAAAAACTCGAAGTCAAGGGTCTTGAGGTCTAAATTTTCTGTGTGACCCCAGGGAAATTGTTTCATCTTTCTAGGTCTTCACATCCTCACCTGAAAAATAAAGTGCTTGGCTAAGAAAGGCTTGAGGTTTTATTTGGCTCATTCTGTGGTTCTCTAGGTCAGTGTTTTTAAACCTTCCTCACGTATCTGCTGCGTTCAGGAGCCTTAGTCCCAAAGAGTCAGTACTGGGCGGTAACTGCACTTTTCGGTGAGACTCTCATGTTCCACACTAGGCCCCCAAGGATTCTTCTGCAGGTAATCCATGCTGAGAAAATCTGCAAAGTCTTTCCAGCCTTGTCCAGTCCACACTTGTTTTGCCCTTTCCAACTGTAGACTATTGATTCCTGGAAGACGAAGACCTATTTTTAGCCTTCTTTTTCTGCACTGAGTCTCAGGCAGTGTCAGACTTACTTATTTTAGGAAATCTTTATTGAGACCTCCTGGATGCCAGTATTGGGGTCACAAAGACAAAATTTCCCTTAAGGATTACTGTCCAATTGGAAGGACATACATGCAAATGAATATATGCCTGGAAATTTGTTGATTGATTAAATGGGCATTTAATATATTTTTTTCAAACCCAGAGACCTAAATATTTACTGATCTTTCCCTACCATCCCATTAAATAACAGTTCTCCAAGATCTTTGAAGGAATATAAGCTCATGGAAGGGCAGAGATCATATCAGTCATTCTCATCCTTTTATAGGTACTTTTGTTAAGAGTCAACTGGCAGAGATCATTACTTTACCTAGATCTTAATCCTAACAGCAATATTTTTATGGAGAAGGAAACTGAGGCTCAGTGAGGCTAAGCCATCTGGCCAAGGTCATACAATAAGAGGCAGAGCTCAGAGTGGAACCCAGTGTGATATATCAAAATACAGTCTACACATCTTTCTTCCAAAGCATTTTTCCTGTAGCAATTAAGTGTGCCTGTAACTTTTCAGCTAACCTCTAGAAAGTTAAGATGGCTGTGTCTTTTATAAGATGTAATTATTTGAGAAACAAGTAACTAAAACTTGCAAAATCTGCAGGAAAGAACTTCTAGGCTCTTTGGAGTTTTTTTGCCCTGCACTAACATCCTCTCAAAGGCAAGGAACAGCAATTATGATAAAAGAGACCAGAAAGTGAAAGGAATAAACAATGTAGCGATTGCTCTGGGAAAACTATAACTCATTTTTATTTTGATAATGACCTCTAATCTTCCCAGGGGAATTTTGAGCATGTATCTTATCTTAAAACATTTTTTTGAACTTTGGCACTTTTATTGCCTTTACAAGAACAGCTATGATTAAGGGATGACTCTCTTAGTTGCAATGGATGAAACAATTAAATGTGTTTACCTGCTGACATTCCAAACCACTTCTTGATAGGAAACAAAGGTGTGAAACAGCTCTGGTGTTTATGTGAACATAATTTTTTTCTAAATATTATTTTTTTTTTGTTTTGCACCCTGCTTAGAATGTACTTTTGATTTTCTTGAGTTTAGATGAGGTTGACAATCATGATGTAAATCCAGATCGAAATAGAATTCCTGTTGCCATTTTAAGTTTATAATGTTTAACTACCTAATAATGGTTGGAAATTAAGTCTGGAATCACACCCAAGTTAAACTACATATTCAATCAGGCTGAATTTGACGTTAATGATATGACTAAGAGGAGCTAGGAAACAAATTCTTTTTTTTTTTTTTTTCTCATTTCATGAGGCACCCTATACCAGCAGTAAAATGTTTCTTAAATCAGAGGAAAGAATTGACCTTACAGTTTCTTTTTTCTTCTGAGATGGAGTCTCACTCTGTCTCCCAGGCTGGAGTGCAGTGGTGCGATCTCGGCTTACTGCAACCTCCGCCTCCCGGGTTCAAGTGATTCTCCTACTTCAGCCTCCCAAGTAGCTGAGATTACATGTGCGTGCCACCACAGCCAGCTACTTTTTGTATTTTTAGTAGAGACAGGGTTTCGCCATGTTGGCTATGCTGGTCTCGAACTCCTAACCTCAGGTGATCCACCAGTCTTGGCCTCCCAAAGTGCTGGCATTACAGGTATGAGCCACTGCGCCCAGCCAGTTCCTTTTAAAACTTGATCTAGAACGCTCTTGATTTTGGAATTATAATGCTTAATATTTTCCTCAATTATGACTGCCCAGATTTAGCCAAGGGCAATTAGAAGAGGAAAGACTGACTTCATCTTGACCCCTGGGGCCAGAGCTACTATAGCAAGGCCAACTTCAACCCGTATGGAAGATGTGGCTGCTGAGAGCTTCCTATAGAGCCCCTGACATAGGATAAAGGGAAAATATGTCTGTTTTAAATCATACTAACATTGTGATAAAGTAATATTATGTCCTTTGAAGGACCTAAAATAGTGCTAAATTGTATCATGACCAAGAAACATTTGTTTAGCATTTACTCTGTGCCAGGCACTAAACTAGGTATGAAGGATATAAAACTAAATAAGGTGTAAGGTTTGTCTTCAAAGAGTTTCTTTATCCTGCAAGAAATTAGAGATGGCTAAATTTTAAAAAATTTTTATTAATGTATTTTTAATTTTTTTTTAATTCATAAAATCCAGATCCTGCACAAGATAGCTGGACTTCTCTAAGGAATCAGAATTATAAGGAAAACATATTGATTGTATCCCTCTGTTAGTGAAAATAATACATTCAGATTTGAAATGGTCAATTGTTCACAATGATTTTTGGCTGTTATGAATAAAGCTGTTATGAATATATGTGTAAGTCTTTGCATGGACATATATTTTCATTTCCCTTTGGCAAATACCTTGGAATGGGAATTGTTAGATCACGTAATATGTATATATTTACATTTATGAGAAACTGCCAAACTTTCTGAAATGGTTGTCCTGTTTTACACTCCTGCCTGTAATGCATGAGAATTCTAGTTGATTTATATGGACACCAACACTTAGTATTATTAGTCCTTTCACTTTTAATCATTCTAGTGGATGTGCAGAGATATTTGATTGTGATTTTAATTTGCATTTCCAGGTAACTATTGATAATGAGCATCTTCTTATGTGCTCATTGGTCATTCAAATAGCTTATTTTGTAAAGTGCCTTTTGCTCATTTTGAAATTGTATTGTTTGACTTATTGAGTTGTAGTGTTCTTTATATATTTTGGATACAAGTCCTTTGCCATGTATGTAAATTGTAAATATTTTCTCCCAGCCTGTGCTTTACGTTTTCATTTTTTCAGCAGTATTTTTCAGTAAGCAAGAGTTTAAAGTCCAATTTGTCTTTTTTTCTTTTTATGATTTATGCTTTTTGTGTTCTATATTAAAAATCTTGGCTTCCCTCAAGGTCATCACAAAGATTTCTCCTATTTTTTTAATAGAAGTTTTATTTTCTATGTTTAGACCTATGATATATTTTTAATCAACTTTTGCATATAGTACAAGATAAGGGTCAAGGTTTATTTTATCCATATGGATATCTAATTGCTTCAGCTCCAGTTATTGAAAACACTATCCTTTCTCTTCATTGAATTTCCCTGGCACTCTTGTTGAAAACCAAGTTACCATGTATTTGTCGTTCTATTTATGGACACTTTTCTGCTCTATTGATTTGTAAATCTTCCCCACCCCCGCAATACCACACTATCTTGCATACTAGGTTTATAATAAGTTGTCATATCAGATAATGTACCTGGTCTCCTAACCTTTTTTTCCTTAAAAGTTATTTTGATATTCACGGTTCTTTGCATTTGCATTTTCATTTTAGAGTATTTGCCAATTTCTATAAAATGCTGCTAGAATTTTGATTGAGATATGATTAAATCTGTAGATTAATTTGAGGAGAATTGACGTCTTAACATATGGAGTCTTCCAATCCCTATGTATGGCATGAATCTCCATTTATTTAAGTCTTTTTAGTTTCTTCCAGCAATGTTTTATTGGTTTCAGTTACAGGTCTTGTATATATCTTGCTAAATTTATTCTTAATTTTTAAATGTTTTTGCATGATACTATATATGGTATGTTTTAAAATTTCAATTTTTAATTGGTTATTGCTAGTATATTGAATACATTAACTTTTGTATATTGGCCTTGTATCCTGAGACTTTGCTAAGCTCACTTTTTAGATCTTTTTGTAGACTTTCTAGGAATTTCTGTGTATATGATCATGATGCTTGCAAATACTTTTAATTCATTCCTTCTAATCTGTATATGTCTTTTTCTGTTTCTTTCCTTATTGTACTGCCTAAGGTCTCCAGTATAATGTGGGACAGAAGTGGTGAGAGTGGACATCCTTGCCTTGTTCGCTATGTTAGCAAACAAAAAGTGTTGAGCTTTTTATCACAAAATATAATGTTGGCTGTACATTTTTTTTTGGTAGATGCCATTTGTCAAGTTGCTAATTTGCTGAGGGGGGTGTATGTGTGTATGTGTGTTTTGCTGTAAATGGGTGTTGAATTTCACCAAATTTTTTCTGCATCTATTGAGAAGACATATTACTTTTCCCTTTTAGTCTTTTGACATGGTGAATTTCATTGATTGATTTTTGAATTCAAATCACTATTGTTTCTTTCATGTGCATACGTGTGTAGAGACCACCAAACAGGCTTTGTGTGAGCAATAAAGCTTTTTAATCACCTGGGGGCAGGTGGGCTGAATCTGAAAAGAGAGTCAGCAAAGGGAGATGGGGTGGGGCAGTTTTATAGGATTTGGGTAGGTAAAGGAAAATTACAGTCAAAGGGGTTGTTCTCTGGCGGGCAGGAGTGGGGGTCGCAAGGTGCTCAGTGGGGGAGTTTTTGAGCCAGGACGAGTCAGGAAAAGGACTTTCACAAGGTAATGTCATCACTTAAGACAAGGACCGGCCATTTTCACTTCTTTTGTGGTAGAATGTCATCAGTTAAGGTGGGGCAGGGTATTTTTACTTCTTTTGTGATTCTTCAGTTACTTCAGGCCATCTGGGCGTATACGTGCAAGTCACAGGGGATGCGATGGCTTGGCTTGGGCTCAGAGGCCTGACAGTTTCCATTCATAAACTCTTTTTGGCCATTGTAATAGTTCATTTTAGTGTCAACTTGATAGGCCCAAGGGATATCCAGACAGCTCTGGAAAAACATTATTTCTGGATGTGTCAGGGTATTTCAGAACAGATTAGCATTTGAATCAATGGACCAAGCAAAGAAGATCTGCCCTCACCAGTGTGGGCTGGCATCATCTAATCCATTAAGGGCCCAAATAGAACAAAAAGACAGAGGAAGCACAAATTTTCTCTCTCTCCTTTTTTTTTTTTTTTTTTTTTTTTTTTGAGCTGGGACATCCATCTTCTCCTGCCTTTAGACATCTGAGTTTCTGGTTCTTGAGCCTTTAGACTCCAGGACTTACACAGGTGGCTGCTCCCTACCCTGCCAACCCATGACCCCTCTGGCCTTGGGTTCTCAGGCCTTTGGCCTTGGACTGGAAATTACACTGTTGATTTCCCTGGTTCTCAGGCCTTCAGACCCAGGCTGAGTTATACCATTGGCTTTCACGGTTCTGCAGCTTGCAGATGGTGCATCATGGGACTTTTTGGCCACTGTAATCACATGAGCCAGTTCCCATAATAAAGCTCCTCTTATATATCTGTATATATTCTACTGGCCAATTTCTCTGGAGATGCCTAGTACAGCCATGGTGTGTTATACTTTATGTATATATTTAATTTGCTATATTTTGTTAAAGATTTTTGTTTCTATGCTTATGAGTATATTGGTGTACAGTTTCATATTCCTTGTAATGTCTTTCTTTGGCTGATTTTAATATGAAGTCAATGCTGGCTTACTCCTTGTTTTTGTTGATATCCTCAACTTAATCTGTCTGCTTGGACACCGGCTCTATGCTTTCTCTTCTTGACCTTTGCTCATTCTAATTCTGAATTTTATCTTCCCATTTGGTCCTGTGCCTGGTACTTATTTGCTACTAGTGGACTTCTGGTTGAACTTCTCAAGACATTTGGAATCATCACACCTTTACGAAGAGGGTCCAGGACCTGGTTTATCATGTTTTTCTCCATCCTACATACCAATTGGTCATAGCTTTCCAAGACCCAGAGGACAAATGTACTGGCAGATATTCTGAGAAAAAGAAATCAGATGAAAACTAATGTTCTAAGTTTCACGCGTGTCCGTGTGAAGAGACCACCAAACAGGCTTTGCGTGAGCAATGTGGCTGTTTATTTCACCTGGGTGCAGGCGGGCTGAGTCTGAAAAGAGAGTCAGCAAAGGGAGATAGGGGTGGGGCTGTTTTATAGCATTTGGGAAGGTAATGGAAAATTACAGTCAAAGGGGGTTGTTCTCTGGTGGGCAGGGGTGGATCTCACAAAGTACATTCTCAAGGGTGGGGAGAATTACAAAGAACCTTCTTAAGGGTGGGGGAGATTACAAAGTACATTGATCAGTTAGGGTGGGGCAGGAACAAATCACAATGGTGGAATGTCATCAGTTAAGGCTGTTTTTACTTTTGTGGATCTTCAGTTACTTTAGGCCATCTGGATGTATACGTGCAAGTTACAGGGGATGCGATGGCCTGGCCTGGGCTCAGAGGCCTGACACTAAGCAGGACAGATCCATCAGTAAATTGTTAACCTCCACTTTCAACTCTAGGAACTTGAAATCCAAGTCTTTCTCTGATTACATCTTAAATCTTTATGTTCTCTGTGTTCTTTGTCTTCTCATTTGAGATGCTTCTTAAGCAATCTCATCTAGTGTCATAGCTTCAACTGCCAACTATATCTTAACTCTGCCAGAGCTGCTCTCTCAGCCCAGGTTCCTCTGCTGAGTTCCACACCCATGTATTTCTATTGCCTACTGTATATCCTCTTCCTGAATTTCTATAGGGCTACCATCTCAATGTATATAATTTTCTTTGTATTTATTTTCAGACTTACTCTTACAGTTGTGTCCCATGGCCGAAACTTCATCTTTGAATTCTCCCTGACTTCATCTGCTGCCTGATCTCACTTACTGTTTTCATCTATTTAAAATTTCTTAATTTCATTTCCTCTTTTTAAATTTTCATTTATTGTTCAATGTTCCAAACTTACAGAATATCATATAAAATGTACAATGTATATGTACAATTTAAAAAATAATCTAACACTCATGTTAAGAAATATATTACACTAATTTATTTAAATTTATTTTTATTTTTAATTTCTGTGGGTACATAGTAGGTGTATACATTTATGGGGTACATGAGATGTTTTGATACAGCCATACACTATGGAATAATCACATCATGGAGAATGAGGTATCCATTCCCTCAAGCATTTATCCTTTGTATTACAAACAATCCAATTACACTCTTTTAATTATTACACTAATTAGAAATTCCCCTTTACTAGTGTATCTTCCCTTTTCCCCCAACCGGTGGTAACCACTGTCTAGATTTCTGTTTTAATCATTCTCTTGCTTTTATTTGTAATTTTGCCACTTGGTTAGGTATTATTAAAAGATACATTATTAAGTTTTGAAACAATTGGTAGCAAGAACAAATACAATTGTGCAAACAGAATGCAGTAGATGAGTGCTCTCAGTAGAAGATAGACTGAAGAGTCTTAGATTCTCTGAGACTAAGAGTTGCCAGGTATTCTTTCTAGGACAGTCAATGAGCAAAGTCACAAGAGATTCTTGGAAACACAGGCTTACCTCGTTGAAGTATTTGGCAGGGCTCCCACGTAGGCCAGGTACTATATGTCCAGCAGGATTACAGGCATGGGAAGTGGGCTGCTGTGTATTTTCTTCTTTAAAGATTACCATGGCCTGTTTTAAGCTCTTAGGGGTAGGTCAAAGCTGAACTTTTCTGTAGAACAAAATGAGTGTCCTAAGCTGGTCCACGCAATAGGTATGTGAGGAGAATGAGGGCTTCATTAGCACTTGATCAGGATAAAACAGGTACAGATTAGAATCTGGACCAGAGTCTCCCGGGCATTCTGTTCTTAGGTCAACACAATGATACAATGACAGGTGGCATGCTAGTGTTGTCAATGTCTTGAATTACTCTGCTCTAATCTGCTCTTGTTGCCCTCTCTGATTCACAGCAGTCATTCTGGGATGTTTCTTCCCTGTCTTCCTGGGAATTCTCTTCATTTCTTTCTTTGCTGCGTTTGCTAATGTTTTAATGTACTCTGTGGCTCTCTATCGCCACCATCTAAGCATATCTTCAGAAACAGCACATGAGGGGTTAAATTTCTAAGACATTTCATATATTTAAATATTTTTATTTTTCCTTTATATTTGATTAATAATTTAGCTGGGTAGAGAATTCTAAGTTGGAAATGATTTTCCTTCATAATTTTGAAGGCATTGCTTCTGATGTTGCTGTTGAAAAGCCTGGAGCCATGTTCATCTCTAAGACTTTGCATGTAACTTGCTTTTTTCCCCCAAAAAACATGTAGAATCTTTTTTTTCATTCTTGGTGCTTTGAAGTCAGTTTAGTTTCATCCACTGTATTGGAAATTCAGTGGGCTTTTTTGATGGGATAATCTATGCCTTTCAGTCCCGGGAAATTTTCTTGAATTATTTTCTTGATGATTTTCTCCTTTCCATTTCTCTGTTCTATCTTTATATAACCTCTGTTATTCAAATTTTGGGACTTCTGGATATGTCCTTAATTTTCTCTTTTCTGTTTTCTATCATTTTGTCTTTTCACTCTAATTTCTGGATAACTGTGGCAACTTTATTATTTAGCCTTTCTACTTAATTTTAATTTTTGCCATCAAAATTTAACTTCATTTAAAAACTTTTTAAATTGAGGTTTAAATTATACACATATAATTTACTATATTTACCATTTTTAAGTATACACTTCAGTAATAATAAATACATTCGTATTTTTTTCCCTCCCTGCTACCCTTCCTGGCCTCTGATAATTACAAAATTTGAGTTCTAAGAGCTTTTTGTTTTCTGAGTTTTTAAAAATTGTACTATTTTCTTGTTTCATGCATCCAATGTCTTCACTTACCTCTGGGAAGATAATAATGATGGTTTCTTTCTCTTTGTATATTGCCTCTGTTTCCTCTGGGTTCCTTTCTTTTGTGTGTTTTGGCCTCTATTTTGCACATAGGAGTGCCGAGTATCCTTCATTTGTTTTCCCAAATCCACTCTCACCCTTCTCTCTACTTTGAGCTTTGGGTGGTTGGCCTCTATGGACAGTATCAACAGGTTTCTGTGCCCTCTGGGTTTCATGTGGGCTTAGCCCATGGCAAGCACCAGGAGCTTGTACGGAGTGAAGAGAATGATGTTGGAGTATTTATGGCCCTAGCTCTGTTTCTGTGGGCTTACTACATGCCAGCTGTGCCCCTTAATCAAAGGTGTTTGCCAGGAAGTCCTTTTCACACAGCCCTGTCTGTCTCTGGGTTCTAGTAACTTTTCTTCCCTCCCTCGTCCTTTCTGGCCTAGCAGTGGCAATCAAGACTTAGTGTAATTATCTCCAGGAGAGGCAACTATCCCTTGTGGTTCATTTCTAGCTTCTAGTACTATAACAATATCATAATTTATTTTCTAGCCTCAAGCTTTCTCTTTGAATCCATTCTTCATTCAACCATTAAGAAGATGATTTAAAACAATTCTTCAGTGGTTTCTCACTGTCTGTGGGATAAAATTCAAGCCCGTAAATTGAGCTGAACCTGAGATATTATTTCTCTCAGCACCCTTTTCATGTATTTCTTTCCACTGGCACTGTATCCCAGGTTACTACCAGTCAGAGTTCTAACGATTGCACCACTACACCATGGCAGAGGTTATCAGTACTCACCCTATAAACACGGATGGGGTTCTCATTTTCAACCAACTGGTGGGTGATCCAGCTCCAAAATCTCATTTTAAAGTTTGCTTCCTAGGATCATTGCTAATAACAATAGTGTCAGATTAAATTCCCCAGGAAGCATACGCTGCGATGGAGACTGTTCTCGAGCGTGAAATCAATAAGGGAGGAAGCAGAATTGGGCAGCAAATTGAATGAATTGCAAAGCAGTAGTTGCAATAGAGGCCTCAGCTGATCCCATAGGGAGCTGGTGGACTGAGTTGACCCTTCACAGGTATCTAGCATTAAAGCAACAGGCAAAATCTTTTGTAGTCACCCACCAGTCACTGGTTGTGGGACTGCCCCTGAGAAGAGGCCTTAATCTTGGGTTTGGCTCCCTTTGGATGAAGTAATTAATGCTCACAGAGGGACTCAGCTGTATCCAACAGGAGCCAACACTCCCAGCACCTTAGTCCCAAATGGGGAGTATGATGATCACCAGCTTCCATCCCAACATATAATGCCCTGTATGTCTGGCTCCTGCCTCTCTCATCAGCTTATTTCATGCCAGTCCCTATCACACATACACAGTCCAACTATTCTGAAGTACTCCTAGTTTGGTATATGAGCTGTAGATTTTCTGTGCTCATGCTGTTCCATCTACCTAAAATACCTTCCTCCGATTGCTTTTTGTGTTCCTAGTTGTATTTTAATCCTGCATGTCTGAGGTCAGAGTTACTTCTCTGATTTCTACCCCTCTGCCACAGTTTGAGTTTGGAGTCCCTTAAATTTGCTTTCAAACTCCATTCATACATCACAGATCTTACCACATGATACTGAGACTCCCTGCAGATGTATCTATCTCCTAACTAAACTCTTGTCCCCTCTCCCCTGGGCCAGTTGGCATCTTATTTGTCTTTGAATGCATAGCACCTGACACAAGCTCGCAACATGGTAGATATCTCACGAGTGTTTGGTGAAGACATTAACTGTTAGTGTCATTGCTTAAGTACGTACTGTTTAATTTTTGAAATACTCATTTTCACTGGTTTTATAGTCTTATCAATAAATGACACTCACATACAAATATTTACTGAACCTCAACTATGTAGACATGTGTTGGAAGATTTTATAAAATAGCTCACATATCACTGTCTCTGGTCTCTCAGAGTTCATTATTTACTAGGAGAAATAAATTTTTAACAGGTAATTATTTATTATTCACAACAGAAGTTTAAACAAGATGTGTACATATCAGTTGACTAATGGCTGTCTCTGGCAGTAGACATTCATCTCCGTTGTTCTTTTTAGACTGTAGCTGTATCTACTAGCTTTCTCTTTTTTAAAATAGGGTCACAATTTTAATCCAAAATTTGCAGATTTGGGCTATTTCTGTATGATCCAATAACTAATTTGTCAAAGGGCTTAATTTGCTATTTTTGGGAATTTGTCAGCTCATCTGTCTGAATTTTCACAATTGGTATTATGTCACTAGCTACCTGATATGGCTATTTCCCACTGTATCTAGCTTTCTATAAGGCAGTGCTTTCCAAAATTTAATGTACATTCTAACTGCCTGGAGAACTTTGCAAAATGCAGATTCTGCTTCAGAAGGCCTAGAGTAGAATCCCAGATTCTGCATTTTGAACAATCTTGTAGGTGTCACCAATGTTGTTAGTCAAGGAACACATTTAGTGTAGCAAGGCTCTTAGACACGTTTTTTAAAAAAACTACACTTGAAGTCATCTACAGTTGGTAGATAAATGTTCACGTCTACCTCCTTACTGATTTTCCCTGGGAGCACTTTCTTAATAAATCTTCATCTGGTAATCAGCTTCTAAGCACTGAGATGAAGATACCAGACATCCCCCACTCCTTCCTTCTCTTGCCACCCAAATACTGATTCCTTAAGGTAACTGCTGGCATTAACCTTTATTACCTCTCATATCATAAAAAATCCTAATTTCCAAATTCTTCAAATAGAACTTTGGTTGAATTCATATCTTTAATCAATGAATAACATACTTATTTTTTAATGTTCAGCATTTTATAAATGAATTTAGTAATGAAGAAATAAGCCTGTAGTCTTTTTTCCTTCTGCCTTGCATACTCAGCAATAAACTTGTTCCAACTATTTGAACAGTTTTTCAGTTATACAGTTATTGTTTATTCAGATACTGAACTTTTTCTGTTGGGATTTTGCTTCTGGTTCTTAAGTCTTGGTGATGCTTAACCAAAGATCAGTCTGACAGTGACACAGCTCTTAGGGAAGGAAATAATGATTATTGCTTGTGGGGTGGATGTGTTCCCATGTGGAGTCAGTGTTAGTAATGGGCATCTGGCCTTGAGAAATGCACTTGCTTGGAGGAAGAGGAGGATGCAATGCAATTGAGTTAAGCTCTTACTAAGATTGCGGTATCTCCTTGGGATGAAAAATGATCAAATGTGAGACACTCTAGCTCAAAATTGGACAATGCTACCAGTGAATTTATCTCCAAAAAATAATTTGCTCTGATTCCTGGTCCTCCAAGAATACTACCCAAACTAGGGTCAAATGAGAGTTGGATGATTAAGGGTATTAATTTCTGAAGTTGATTTTAATCTACTCTGTAGCAGAAAACCTATTTACTTAGATGACGTGAGATTTGGGGGACAGCTCTGCTTTGGCTGGAGTCCTGGGAATTGAGAGTTCATTGAGAGGCGTTTACATTTGTGATGTTGCCTCCAGGATAAACAACGATGGCAACAACACTGACCACAGCAACATAAACACTGCTCACAATTGGGCTGAAGATAAACTGAATCCCTTCCATTGGTTGTGGAAGAGGAATAATGCGGGTATGGAGGGGTAGGACCATTGGGCAAGTATCATGGGAAGAAGGAAAAGGGTGTCTCCTAGAGAAATTTGACTGTAAAGGGAGAAACTTTCTGTAGAGTAATCTAGACCTTGCAACAAAGCCTGTGGATCAGAGAGGAGCAGCAGTTGGTTCTGATGTACTGTTATTTAAGCAGCCTTACCCATCTTCCCTTGTGGTGCCTGCAGGCTTAGGGACCCTTGTATACAAGCTGAACGTCATAAGTTGATAAGATCTTGGGGTTCCAGCAAGACCACTGTACCTCCTCCCTTTCCTCATTTTAAACACAGCATAAGTCAGAGGGAAAGAGCATTGCTCTTACGGATTTTCACTGATTGCACCTGGCCAGTGGTGGCATCGTTGCTTCGTGTGCGCGGGCACCTCTGAAGGCCAGAGCAGGCTCTTGCCTGCAAAAACCTGGCTCAGCTCATTTATGCTCCCATGTGGATAAAGGAAAGCACAAGGAGAAAAGTTACTAGGGGTTGAAAGCTCAGAGGTGGGCCTCTGGTTCTGGATGAGGGAAGACGCAGGAGGAGGAAGGGTGTAGAGTGGGGAGGCCTGGAAGGTGACACTGGTGAACAAAGCTGTGAGGGATCTGGGCTTCCCAAGAGTGCTGGGGCTGGGAAGAGAGGAGGAGAGAAAAGGAGGGCCAAGAGGAATTCGAGAATTGCTGGTGGAGACTGGCTGCTCAGGGAAGCCAGGAGAGTGCCATAAACCACGAACAGGAGAAAGTCAGAACATTTCTCTGCGTACATTTTCAAATGGAAGATGGAAGTAAGATTGATGCAGAGCAGGCGAGCCCCAAAATTGGAGCTTAGCCCGGGAGTGTTCTTGGCTTCACCCAGGAAAGAATTCAAGGGTGAGCTGGTGGTGTTGGCAACTTTTATTGAAGTGGCAGTGTACAGCATCGGCAGAGGTACTGCTCCTTATGGAGCAGGGCTACCCCATAGGCAGTGCTCCCAGAGTAGCAGCTCAAAGGCAGTTTTGCAGTCATATTTATACTCACTTTTAATTATATGCAAATTAAGGGGCAGATGCAGAAATTTCCAGAAAGGGTGCTAACTTCCAGGTTGTTGGGTCATTGCCATGGAAAGGGATGGCAACTTCTCGGTGTTGTCATGGAAATGGTAAATTGCCATGGCACACTGGTGGGCATGTCTTGTGGAAAGCTACTTCTGCCCTGTCCCTGTTTTAGCTAGTCTTCACTTTGCTCCAGTGTCCAAATCCTGCCTCTGAGGTTGAGTGTCACCTCCTGAGTTGAGTTCCACCTCCTACCTCAAGATGACCATGAAAGAAAGAAAATAACCCAAGGGTCTAGGCTAAAGGAGGAACCAGAGAGATAACTGGTATGAGAACAGCATGAGTTTTGGGAAACTAGTTATGCTTTAAACTCACATCAAGCTGATTTAATGATATATAAGTGCATGTGCATACAACTTATATGAACTATATTATAAATTTTGAGATCCCAACACACTGTTATACAACTGTGTGTTCACTGAAATGGCCTTGGCCATCATACAGTAGGTTCATTTGGGGAAAGAGAGGGAAATAGTTGTAGTTCTAAAAGCGAGGTTCTTAGAGGAGGAAAGGCCACAATTTAATGAGCAAAACTGTCAACTTATAGCCTTATCAGGTGTTCAGCCTTACGCAATGTGCTGGAAATTCAAAGGTCCCTGCTCTTAAATGATGTTGTCCGCTAGAGGGTCATAGCAACCATGTGCTAGGATGACCAAGGGGAAGGAGCTGAAAGAATCCATGTCAGAGGCTGGATGGTACCCAGATTGGTTAGGGAATGTCTAGAAGACGTCTTCCAGGCATATTCATTGCATATCAGGAAACATTATCCTACGAAAATATTTCAGATGTATAAAAATTTGTAAAGGATAAAACATTGGGTACTTACGTGCTCATCACCCAAATTAAGAAACAAAAATAAAAAACACAGATAAAGTCCCTTGTGTAACCATTCCTGAGACATCTCAGTGAGTTTGCACTTGTCTTTAAGATCTTCAATGGGCTGTCTTCTTATAGGACCTAACATTTGCAGGTCCTTGGATGAATTAGGACTGTGATTGTTGAGGGGATTATGAAATAAGGAAGGTTAGTCCCCAAAATACCTAACTGGAGGAACCTCTCCCCTTTAAACTGGAGTCTTTTTCTTACAGCTCAGAACTTGGGGATCAAGAGACCTCCTGCCTAATCCCGAAGCTTGGGACTTGATTTCCTGTGAGGCCTAGGGTTTGAAATAATCCAGGGTAGAAATAAGAGTGTAAAGGAGCACTTAGTCACCCCCTAAGCAGGCCTAAGCTGCTTATCTATGTTAGAAAATAGGAACTTTCAAAGGGAACAGTTGTCTCCCTTTGAAGAAACTGTCAGTGGAAAAGCTTTTAAAAATAATTTCCTTGTGAAACGCATAATGCTCTTATGCATAACTTTCTGACACTGCTGTTTAGCAGCCTCTTCCATTTGTATGAGCTCTGGAATATGAAACATTTCTTGTGCAGACTCAGAAAATAGCTTACTTATCACACTGTGCCTGTCAGCTGCATTGTAGGTGCCAGCCTAGTGCAGTGGTATGATGGGTAAGGCCGGTTCTGGGTGATGTCTGTGCTGCTGAGATCAGGGTCTTTAGAAGTCATGGTGTCTGAAGGTTTAAAAAAGAGCAGATGGGTTAGCAGCACTCTGCCTGCCTGTCATTCTCAGAGGTCTGGTGGGAGTATAGTTCTGTTAGGTCCTCTGGGCTGGGAAGAGCCTGCCTGGGAGGTTCCACTGGAGAGTAACAATGATCCAGGATAACACATATCTCTTGTTTTTGGCTGTTGCAATCTGCAGCAAGGGCATAGCTGGAGGGTTCCAGAGAGATTCAGCAGGTTTGAGGACTCACAGTTCATTGGATCATTTGACTAAATTCCACAAAATTATTGTGAAAATAATAGCAGCGTACTATTATTGAGCACTTACTATGAAAGCACAAACAATGCACTGAGCTTGTATTTTTTAACACATTATCATATTGATTCCTTTTTTTTTTTTTTTTTTTTTTTTTTGAAACGGAGTCTCACTCTGTCACCCAGACTGGAGTG
Organism: Gorilla gorilla gorilla; assembly: GCF_029281585.2. Lineage (NCBI taxonomy): Eukaryota > Metazoa > Chordata > Mammalia > Primates > Hominidae > Gorilla > Gorilla gorilla. Next base: position 80,772,410 of record NC_073241.2, read on the forward strand.
CAGTGGCACCATCTCGGCTCACTGCAAGCTCTGCCTCCCGGGTTCACGCCATTTTCCTGCCTCAGCCTCCTGAGTAGCTGGGACTACAGGGGCCCGCCACCATGCCCAGCAAATTTTTTGTATTTTTTAATAGAGACAGGGTTTCACTGTGTTAGCCAGGAAGGTCTCGATCTCCTGACCTCGTGATCCGCCCGCCTTGGCCTCCCAAAGTACTGAGATTACAGGCATGAGCCACCACGCCCGGCCATATTGATTCTTATCCCAAATGCTATTAGGTAGTTTTATTACTCTCCACTTTAGAAATGAAGAAGAGGTTAAATAACTTTCCTAAGGCCACACAGTCTAGAAGTTGCAGGGCTAGGGTTTGAATGTAGGTCAATTGGCTTAAAAGTCTGCATTCTTTTCACCTTGCCAATGATTCCTTAATCAGTGTGCCTAACAAAAGTCAGAGACCTGGTCCCTATCCTTATGAGATTCTTATTTATTAGGTCTGAAGTGGGGCTGCATTTTTAATGTACATTTTAAACACACTCCACAGTTGATTTTGATGCAGGTGGTTGAAGTCCTGTCTTAGTCCTTTTTTGCTGTTATAACAAAATACCACGAACTGGGCAATTTATAAACAATCAATATTTATTTTCATGGTTCTGGAGACTTGGAAGTCTGAGATCAAGATGCCAGTAGGTCTGGTGTCTGGTAAGGGTTGCTCTCTGCTTCCAAGAGGATGCCTTGTTGCTGCATCCCAGAAAGGACAAATGCTGGCTTCTCACATGGTGGGAGGGATAAAAGGGCAAAAGAGAAGGGTCCTGTTTAACTTTGAGTTTTTGTTTTGTTTTGAGACTGAGTCTCACTCTGTTGCCCAGGCTGGAGTGCAGTGGCACGATCTTGGCTCACTGCAATCTCTGCCTCCTGGGTTCAAGCAATTCTCATGCCTCAGCCTCCTGAATAGCTGGGACTACAGGCATGAGCCACCACGCCCAACTATTTATTTTTATTTTTTTTGTTTTTGTTTTTGTATTTTTAGTAGAGATGGGGTTTCATCGTCTTGGCCAGCTGGTCACAAATTCCTGACCTCAAGTGATCCGCCCGCCTCGGCTTCCCAAAGTGCTGGAATTACAAGTGTGAGCCATTGCGCCCAGTCCATTGAGTTATTTTATAAGGGTGCAAATCTCATTCATGAGCCGGGAGCCCTCGTGACTTAATTACTTCTCAAAAGCCACACCTCTTAATATTGTTGCAATGGTATTAAGTTCCAATATGAATTTTGGAGAGAACAACCATCATTCAAACCATAGCAAGTACCGTTACTAGAGACTAAGTGTTTATGTCCCCCCAAAATCCCTCTGTTGAAACCTAGGCCTTTGGGAAGTGATTAGGTCATGAGGGTGGAGCCTTCATCAATGAGACCCAAGATTAGTCTAATTAGACTAGTGGTGGGATTAGTGGCCTTATAAAAGAGACCCCAGATAGCCCCCTCACTCCTTCTATCATGTGACAACACAGTGAGAAGATGGCTATGTCTGAACCTGGAAGGCTTCACTGGACACTCAATCTGCTGTGACTAATCTTGGACTTCCCAGCCTTCAGAACCATGGGAAATGAATTTCTGTTGTTTATAAGCCACGCAGTCTATGGTATTCCGTTGCAGCAACTTAAATGGACCAAGACAACCACACTTGAGGAAACACTGGAATGTGCCTATACCAATGGCCAAGCCATTTTCAGGGCATCTGCAGCCATGTAGAAGCAGAGAATCTATCACATAAAGTAGGGTGTTAACTCAGATGGGTTAGCTTCCCTGTCCAGGAGACCCACAAGGGGTGCACTTCAGCTTCCCAGTGGTTTTGGTTCCAGGGTGGGGTTGGCATGAGTGCGTGTTCCCAGCCCAGATCTCTGAGTCTGCTGAAAAGAAGCCCAAAGAAGTTTTTGGGATCTTCTCTTCTGTCTATCTAGTCAAAAACTCTGGGTGACAGCCAGTCACATCTGGATTTCTTGGGCCTTCCTGTACACCATTGTCTCAGCTTCAAATCCACATATTATAATTGGTTGGAACTGAACTGATTTTGAGCAGGATACATGACTTCATTTCTTGGCAACATGCTTCCAATGGCACATTCTCCAACCATTACTGGGGAGCCAGTGGGACCACTTCCACCTTAGAACAAGGCCTGCAAGGAAAGAGAGTGCAAATCAACCCTTCTGGGTCTGGCACAAAGTAAATTCTCAGTAAATACCAATAGAACGATTTCTCCTTAAGAAACAAATATAGCAGGTCAGTCTCCACAGGTCCTCACCCAAACAGGTGGGAAAAGTCAAATTGGCAGGGGTCCCCATATTTCCTTCCTCCATCCTTCTCTGCTCCATAGCACTAGCCCTTATTTTCCACCACAGTACCGAGGTGCCCATTGAGGACCCTCCTGGAAATGGAGGGTCATGGAAAGGAAGAGGTGTTTTCTGATTCAGTACCATTACACTAGTTAAGATGTTCTGGGGTGTGATGGGTTGCATAACAGAATCAGGAAAACTCCCTGTAAATTGATACACTTGGCTGGGTGCGGTGGCTCACACCTGTAACCCCAGCACTTTGGGAGGCTGAGGCGAGCGGATCACTTGAGGTCAGAGACCAGCCTGGCCAACATGGCAAAGCCTCATCTCTACTAAAAATATAAAAATTAACCAGACGTGGTGGTGAACACCTGTAGTCCCAGCTACTCAGGAGGCTGAGACAGGAGAATCACCTGAACTTGGGAGGCAGAGGTTGCAGTGAGCTGAGATTGTGCCACTGCCCTCCAGCCTGGGTGACAGAGCAAGACTCCTTGTCAAATAATAATAATAATTATTATCTTATAATTATAAGATAATAACAATAATTATATAATAATTATAAAATAACAATAATTATATAATAATTATAAAATAATAATTATTATATAATAATTATAAAATAATAATTATTATATAATAATTATAAAATAATAATCATTATATAATAATTATAAAATAATAATCATTATATAATAATTATAAAATAATAATCATTATATAATAATTATAAAATAATAATTATTATATAATAATTATAAAATAATAATTATATAATAATTATAAAATAATAATTATATAATAATTACAAAATAATAATTATAATAATTACAAAATAATAATTATAATAATTACAAAATAATAATAATTATTATAATAATTATAAAATAATAATAATTATTATAATTATAAAATAATAATTATAATTATAAAATAATAATTATAATTATAATTATAAAATAATAATAATTATAATTATAAAATAATAATAATTATAATTATAAAATAATAATAATTATAATTATAAAATAATAATAATAATAATACACTCACATTCAGCCAGTTTTCACCGTGGCACATAAAAGATATGGCTGAAAAGCCACCTGTTGAGAAGCTCTGGGAGATCTAGAAAACTTCCAGTCAAAGCTGTCTGACATGTGTCTGATTTTCACAGGATCTGGTGATTTATCGGCTAATACAATATAAAATGTCCATGATATACTGCGCTCTCCTGGGGAGGTTCACATTTTAAAGGAGAAGGCATGAGAAAAAAAGACAATAACAAAAGCATTCCAGGAAGTGATTGCAAACAAGGTAGCTGGCAGGAAATACCTTGGAAATAAGATGCAAGTTTCAACCATTCAGATCAGAGACCTCAGCAGGAATATCCTGTAACTTATCCTGTTGTGGGCCCTGCTACAAATGCCCTGGGGCTCCCAGGCACAGGTAGGCCTTCCCTGAGTCTCCAGATGGGGTTGGACGTGTTGAATCTGAGCTGTGGATCCTAGCTGCGGCGGTCACCTCTGCAGCCATCTGCTGCGGGAGATTCCTGGCTGCACAGGGTCGTCCTCCTTAGAGTGGCCTCTCTGTGGCATTCAGGTAATGTGCATCCCCAGTTGGTCTCTGGGAGATCATCCAAGCAATTTTCAATGCACTAGAGCAATAGTTGTCTGTTGGGGCTGATTTCCACTCCTCGCCCCTCCCCACCAAAGGAACATTTGGTAGTATCTGGAGACATTTTTTGTTGTCATAACTGGGATGGGGGCTGGTGATGTTGCTATTGGCATCTAGCAGGTAGAGGCCAGGGATGCTTCTAAACATCGTACAATGCACAGGACAGCAGTTATTCAATCCAAACATCAATAGTGCTGAAGTGGAGAAACACTGCACAAGCAGAAGCTTACTGGGAGATACACACACATATTCTATATACCTGGGCAGTGGGGACAGGCGAACAGCTGCAGTCAGGGCTGGTGTGGGATTCTGCCTCCTCATGCACATTGGGAACAGTCTGAGCTCTAGCTGAGATATCTAAATCCAGTGACGGGAAGAAGCCCTGCCTGTCATTTCCCTTTAGGGATGACAACTGAAAACTACAGTGCAGCCTGCTTCTTTCTCCTTTTCCCCAGGGCTCCCTGGAGGAGGGAATGCATCCCTGCTCTCAGGCCTGAATGTCCTGGATGAAATGGAAAGGCTGTGGACAGGCTGTGCACTGGGCTAGGAATGGCCCCCGTTCATCTTTATGTTCATTTCTGGAGAGGGTCCTTAGCCTGCAAGGTTCTTGGGGGCAGAAAGGGAGTCAGATTTGCTTTGGTCATAATTGTGTTCACAGCTTTGAGCACAGAGTTTGACACATACAGAGTACTCATTAAATATCTGTTGAACTAATGGATGCGAGGATGCCTAAGGAAATTGAATAATTTTCAGATGTTTTTCACTCCAGACTCTGGGAGCAGCTCCCGGTGAAAGAGAAGAGAGGCGTCGGATGGAGGAAGTAGGAGCAGGCTTCCATTTTCCCTCTTGTCTAGGCCTGGCTTGGTGCTGTGCCCTTCAGTTCATTCAATGCGATCTGGTCCTTTGCACACAGGCTTTGTAGATAGAAGTATCTGTGCCTATGTCCTGCTCCCCTACTTCCAAGCAGTATAAAGTTGGTCTAGTGACTTACCCTCAGTGAGCCTCTCTTGCCTCATCTGTAACTTAGAGATAATAGCAGTTCTCTGCTTGGTTCTTAAAGTTTTAGAGGATTACATGAAATAATGCATAATGAGTAAAGAGGCCAAGAGATTTTCCCAAGAAGCTTGTAGTTGGAGGGTCACATAGAAGGGTAAACAAGCAAAGATAGAACAATGTCAGTGTCACAGCAGAAACATAAATGAAATAATATATGCAAACTCCTAGCCTAATGCCTGGAACTTGAGAGGGGATTCAATAAATAGGAGTTCCCTTCTCCTTATGAAAGTGCCATGGAACTCTAGAGGAGGGATGGGCATGGGAGAAAAGCTAGGCATACATTTTGAGCCATAGCAGGAGGAGGTTAAACAAGTTCATATTTGAGGACCTCAATTTGCTGCTTGTAATAGAGGACAATGTCATTTCCAGAGGGAAGGAAGAAAATGCAGATAAGATTTGGACTTGGGAAGGGTGGGGAGAGTATGGGAGTTCATGTGGGAAATGGGGAATAGAATCAAATGGGAATGAGAATGTGCATGCTAACACACAGCTAAGATTGAACTTAACTTTTTTTTTTTTTTCTAGAGAAGTATCTAGGCCTTTTTCTGGTTTTCCACTGCACTATAGATCCATGGTTGCAAGAGGCAGGCCTTGTGCAAGTTGAGCTGTCAAGAGGGCAAGGATGTTGATATCATTGGTGAGAGCGCAGGTGACTTAGTGTGGTCTGAGGTGGTTGGAGAGGATTGTGAATCCAGACAGTGGGGAGCAGATGAGGAAAAGGAGCTGGTGGACTGGGACTATGAGGAGGGAGGGAGAAGGTAAGAAGGCAAAGTAGAAGGGCAGGAAACTGGGCTCAGGCAAGATGATCGCAGAGTTTTCTATTTTGCAGAAATAGAAGTTCTGGCGGGATAAGATATTCTGCAGTGAGGCTGTGTGAATGGGTTGCTGAAGGAGACATGAGGTCCTTGGGCACTGAATTTACCCAGGGTGAGGGCAGAGGGTGAGGCAGACTGGAAACAGAGCCATGTGGAAAATCCTTGCTACTTGTTATGGATTGAATTGTTTCCACCAAAACATAGGTTGAAGTCCTAATCCCCAGTACCCCAGAATGTGAGCTTATGTGGAGATAGAGTCACTAAAGCTGCAATTAGGTAAGTTAAGGTGAAGTTATCCCAGGGAAGGTGGCCCCAATCCCATATGACTGGTGTCCTTGTAAGAGAGAAGTCCACGTGATGACCCAGAGATACACAAGGAGAAGATGGTCATATGAGGACAGAGGCAGAGACTGGGGTGATGCAAGGAAGGATTCTCCCCTGCAAGTTTCAGAGGCAGCACCACCCTGCTGACACCAGGATACTAGATTTGAGCCTCCTGAAGGCGAGAGGATAAAGTTCTGTTATGTTAGGCCGGTTAGTCTGTGGTACTTTGTTACAGCAGTCCTAGGAAATTAACACACCCATGTTCCCCCTTGGTTCAGCCCCACTCATCCTTTAAGGCCCACTCAGCCTCAGCTTCTCCAGCAAGCCTTTCCGATCCCGCTGGTCACGCTGACCTCCTCTGTCTGCCTTCTCAGAATTCCAATGATGCTTGAAGCCTGGCGCAATTATGCATAATTTTGGCAGGTAATTTCAATCTGTTTTATGATTTTTCTTCAGCTCGATTCAAGATTTGTCTTTACCTAAGGTGTAAGTACCTGACCTTCTTGAATTTCTCGCCCCGCTTAAGGCAGTGCTCAGCATCGATTAGCTCCTTGCTTGCTACTTGTGAACATCTTGCTGGCAGTTATGTAATACAGTTTCAACTTGATCCTCTCATCTAGGTCACTTGCAGTGCACTTTTCTGGGGCGCCACTACCCTGCTGGGGTTTGAATACTAATAGGCTTGCTTGGCTCATTATGGAAAACTATAAAATGCACAACAGTCTGAAAAGTCATAATGTATTTTTTTGAGTTGAGAGCAATGATTTTAACCATGGGAACAATTAAAATGCAGGAGTGCTCAGTTTTAAGAAAACCCCAATACCAAAGTACACACACAACTGATTCAATGGTAGAGGGGTGGGAAGAAAGAATTATTAGCACAAGGGTTAAAAAAAATCAATTACCTTATTCTTTAGTGCATCTTTTTTTTTCTTCTTTAATAACTAAAAAATTGGATTTATACAACTTTCTGAGTGCATGTATTGTATAAAATGAGGTACAGTTGTACTGTAAATGAACAAAACTTGGGAAAATTAGGAGGCAGAAACTTTGTATAAAAGGGCTTTATGAATAAATACATGCAGGTCTGGGCAGATAATATCCTTGAAAGTTTGCCAAAAACTGGTAATGGCGATTGTGTCTGAAGAGGGAACTGGAGAACTAGGGGCCAGCGGAAGGAAAGAGAGGGAGCCTTTTCACTTTACGCTATTTTGTGCTGTTTAATTTTTTTTTTTTTTTTTTTTTTTTTTGAGACGGAGTCTCACTCTGTCGCCCAGGCTGGAGTGCAGTGGCGCGATCTTGGCTCACTGCAACCTCCACCTCCCGGGTTCATGCCATTCTCCTGCCTCAGCCTCCCAAGTAGCTGAGACTAAAGGTGCCCGCCACCAAGCCCAGCTAATTTTTATATTTTTGGTAGAAACGGGGTTTCACCATGTTAGCCAGGATGGTCTCCATCTCCTGAGCTCATAATCCACCCGCCTCAGCGTCCCAAAGTGCTGGGATTACAGGCATGAGCCACCACACCCAGCCATGCTGTTTAATTTTTTTTTTTTTAAACCATGTATTCACAAGAGAGAGTGAGAGAAAGGAAGGGAGAAAAAGGAAGGAGGAAAAAAGGAAAGAGGGAAGAAATAAAAGTAGCTGAGGCTGGAGGACATTTAGGAAGCAAAGAGAAGATTGTTAAAGTGATGAATGGTTGACACTCAGATGTGAGGTGGAAGCCTGTGCTTAAACACAGGCAGGGAGAAGTGCACATGTGTGCCCACACATGCACACACACACATGTAAACACATGCATGCATGCACACACACCCTTCATGATTGGGTCTGCTGTGCTTCAAAAAGCCCTATGCTCATTAGGCTTTTCGTGGGGCAAGATGAAGTCATTCATGATGTCAATCTAACTGCCCAGGCAGGATTTCCCTGCTGGCTGAATTGATCTGTGTCTGCATCCCAATCCCTCTTCACAGGGAGCCTCAGTCACTTGGCCCCTACAAATACCACACACCATCTCTTGGGTCCTCTTCCCCTGTAAGAACCTTTCCCCACGTCATTTCTCCTTCCTACAGGTCTCAAACTATGCCTTTCTTAATGAATTTCAGGCAGCAGGTAATAGAATGAGAGCATTTTAGAGCTCAAGGGGACACTGAAAACAATGGGCTCCAATCTTCCTACATTGGATAGTTCACGGTGAGAGAACTTACCTTAGGTCAAACACCTCAGTGAATGTATAAGCTAGTTAAATGTCAGAGCTGGGCCTAAGCTCCAGGGCTCTTAACCCCATCCAGTACTCTTCCCACACCGACACCATATGACACACCTCTCCCTACATCCGAGTGATGGACAGAACAGGGAACCTTACTGGGAATGTTATGGAGAAAAGTGTTTCCAATTCCGACAGCAGCAGACCTGAACTGTTGACAAGGCTTCCTTGAAAAGATCATTCACTTGAATGCATTGGCTAACTCCCTTGAAGGAACAGCTTTGGGATGCCTCACTGATCAGTGATTTGGCTTTTAATCTTCTCTGGGCCGTTCCTGATTCTTCACTGCATTCATCTCAGCCAGTCCAATGCCTGACACATAGTAGGCACATCACAAATTTGTGAGGAGTTAATGCATTGTTTTATCATTTATACAGGAGGGAGATATCCAATCCCTCTCTTTGGTTTTACAACCAGACTGCATTTTTTTGAAGAAGAATCCAGATGAAAAGAGATGTTAAAGACAGAGAAAAGGTAGAAACAGAGTCTGTGTTCACTCATCTTCTGGTGTGTGTGTGCAATCAATGGGAGACAAGGAGACCTAGAATTGGCTCCATACTCTCTGGCCCTCAGTAACACTGGAATGACAACTTCTCTGGACTCAGTGGCATGGCACCATTTGGGGAAAGAAAGTAGCTTTGAGGGAGGTGGGTGGACAGACAGCAGGGCCATGTTTTCTGAGGCAGCTTGTGGGAGAAAAGAACACCAGCTGGGACATGAAACAGTCCAGGAACCAAGAACACATGCTAAAAGGCATGAAAATTGGCAAGTATGGTGAAGATATGTTGGAGAAACACAGGGACACAGATGCATCGAGAGCTGCAAGACAATGGAGTTGGCCATCTCCCTCCTCCTGACTCCAAAGCAGCTGAAGCAAACACAGTCTTCTTTTGCTGTAGATCTGAAGAGACGGCTACAGTGCAGAGTGTCTGTGGACTGAAGTAATAACCTGAGCTCCTTGGCCATCGAGACTCATGTACATCATCATTCTCTCAACTCAGTGAGAATTTTACAGAACCATGTTCCCTGCCCCAGAAAAATATAAACAAGGAATGCAGCAAACTGTATGTGGGAGGGAAGCTTTTTTTTCCCTAGTCATATGCCCTTTCCTCTTAGAACCAGAGCCTGAAGAAAGGTTTGAGTTTACCTGGTCTAACCTTCATTTTATAAGTGAAGATATCAAGGTCTAAAGAAAGGACTGTGACATTCCCAGGGTCACGAAACTAGCAAGAGATGGAAACAGTAGTCAAAACCAGGTCTTCCTGTTTGAAACTGCATGCACTTCTAAGTCTAGCAGTAACCTCACTGCAGCTTCCGCTGGGCGTCTTGGGGTTCAAGGTCAACATGTAAACCATTGTGAACATCAGTGCAATGCTGCACAGGATGGTCACCAGTGTTCTTTGCAGAATGACAAATCAAGCCATAGTTTCCTTGTGTTGTTTCACTTGCTTATTCCAAGCCCTCTTTCTTGGTGTCTGGTTTCCTCTTATTCCATGCCTGCCTCATGCAGTCTCTAGTATCTGAATGCCCAGGGAATGTGACCACGTGGCCAGCCTTCCTTCTCTTGAAGTGTCTAGAAGCCGCTTTTTCCTCTGAAACTTGGGTTATGGTTCAGAACTTTTATTTCTCCCCAGCAAAGCGGCACTCCACTACATGGTTTGAGCAATTTACCAGGTTGCATGAATGATTTGCATTTAACCCTACAAGAATTAAGCCTGTTAGCCCTTCTGACTCATTCATTGGTATGCTGTCTACTGCGCTGGTGCATCCTTTCTAATTATCCCTCTCTTATGTCCTAAGGGCTGGGAGGGAGGAGGCAACAACTTGGCACAAGTGAACAACTCCTGGTGTAGTTGATGGTGAGGCAGGGGTAGGGGAGCATGCATTACTAGGTTCCCTTCTTATCCCTTGAGTCTCTAGTGTTCCCCGGTTTCCTTATGCCCAACTACTTCATTTTAGGTACAACTAATGTCTAGTGAATCCTTCCTTGAGCAGTGTCTGGGAGTCACAGACACATTGTCTTATCCATTCTCTCTACTTGGGATATAGGCTTTATCCCCCATACTGCAGGCTTAGAAAAATGAGGTGCCCTGTTAATAAAAGAATGTGGGATTTTCACTAAGGTTGAAGTCCACTGCACTTCTTAGGGCACCATTCTGCCTCCCCAGATCAAGTGCTTTTTGGCCTTGCTTCCTCTTTGATTCTCATAATGAATTCTCCTTTTCAAAATTACTGGCTGGGACATTGACTTTTTGTGGGTGAATGATGTAACCTTGCTTATTCTAAAGGGAAAATTGAGTAAGAGAGAGACCATCTGATTTCAGTGTGTAGTGCAGTGTTGATGGTGAATACTAACCTATAGAATCATCATCATCTTGCCTGACCTGCCAGAAGTGCTTGGAAAGGTAATTTGTGGGTTAATTAGAAAAAGCATTGCATAGATGTTCAGCATTGTTTTTGTCTGCGATGAACTGAATGACCAAGGGGACTACCCAAGCTAGCCCTAGGAAGGCAAGTTGCTGGGTCAGCCTGACATAGATGGCTGTGGCTGATGGAATTCAGCCAAGACAATGGCCCTGCCTCCCTCTCCAACTACAAGGCCCTGGGACAGATTCAGGAGCTTAATGGGAAACACCAGAGTGGAGCTTGTAGCACCGTGCAAAGAACACAGGCTAGAACCCAGAGACCTGGATTCTCTCAGGCCACTGGAAATGTCTTTTCCAGGCCCGAGTTAGGCTATATAGCCTTTCCACTTTTCACATTCTAGGTTTCTGTAGCTATGGTCTCTGTTTCATATCAGATTTAAAAAATGCTTGAGCTAGTATTCACCTCTTCCTTTAGTGTTTTCCTCAATAGGTCAAACATTTTCACATGATACCCTTTCTAGACCCAAACCCTCTGCTCTCAAATACCAACTACTGAACTCTGCCATGGCAGCCAAATATAGCCATAGACCATATGTAAATGAATGCAGGTGGTTGTGTTCCAACAGAACTTTATTTATGGGCACTGGCATTAGAATTTTATGTAATTTTCACGTATAAAATATTATTCATCTTTGGCTTTTAAAAATTTTTTTAAAGTGTAAAAAGCCATACTTAGCTCTTGGGATCTACAAATACAGGTGGTGGGCTGAATTCAGCCTGCAGTTTTCCAAGCCTTGATTTAACCCACAGCAATGGGGCACCTGGCTATAATCTCTAGGCACCATCATAAGCTATTAGTTCCTGCATTTCTGGAACTTTCTGGAACTGGTGGCTGCTCTTAGCTTCTAGAGACCTCTAGTCCTTCCACGCTGCTACGCCTCAGAGCCAGCAATGGACATCGACTCCTTCTCATGCTTGGAATCATTCCACTTTCCTCTTCTGACACATCTCTTTGGTTTCAGCCAGAAAAAATTATCTGCTTTTAAGGGCTCATGTGGTTATACTGGGTCTACCTATATAGTCCAGGAGAATTTCCTCATCTTAAGGTCCATAACTTTACATCAGCAAAGTTCTTTTGCAACATAACACAATGTACTCATAGGTTCCAGAGATTAGGGTATAAACATCTTTGAGAAAATGTTATTTCACCTACCACAGTGCATTAGGAAACCTAAACCACTGGACAGAGATGACATATTTGCCAAGATACCTCTTCTTATGAAGCTATTCCTTATCTTCCCAACCTACTCCCTCATCTAAACTCTCATAACGGTTTGTCCTAAGCATAGTTTTTTTTTTTTTTTTTTTTTTTTTTAGACAGGGTAATGGGTCATGCTCTGTCGCCCAGGCTGGAATGTAGTGGTGCAATCTTGGCCCACTGCAACCTCTGCCTCCCGGGTTCAAGTGATTCTCCTGCCTCAGCCTTCCGAGTAGCTGGGATTACAGGCATGCACCACCATGCCTGGCTAATTTTTGTATGTTTAGTTGAGATTGGGTTTCACCATGTTGGCAAGCATGGTCTCGAACTTCTGAACTCAGGTGATCCGCCCGCCTCAGCCTCCTAAAGTGCTGGGATTACAGGCATAAGCCGCTGTGCCCAACCCTAAGCATTACTCTTGATGTCTGTATTGGTTTTTGCTCCTTATTACTTTCCTGCTTCAAGTTACTGCAACCCTTTGTGAAGCAAATTCACTGTGCATGAGTTTCCAACTTTTCTGAGTCTGGTGAGACAGAATATAGTCACATGTAACAAGTTATATGAAGGGGAATTATTAATTACAGATGTGAAGCAAGAGAAAACAGAATCCTAGGATTCATTGTGAGCCAGTCCCCCAGGGCTCAGAAAGTTTCCCTGGGACAGATTGAGTCTCAATTTCACTTGAACCACAGATTAGGGATCCTAAAAGTTAGCCCACCCTGGTTATGTAACTCAGGGTGTACTTGATTCACTAGGCTAAAGTTTGAAGGACATCCTGCTTCTAGAGGAGAGAGAAACAAGGCCCAGCTCTTACCCCCTAACTCAAGATGTTACAATCTCTAAAAGCGACAGGAGCAAGACCCGAGCTGTTTCAGGCAGTTTCTCCCTGTCTTAGGATACTGTATTCCCAGCACATTCTATAATTATTCTTGAGAATTACAAACAAGAAAGGGGAGAGACCACCCAGAGGATTGCCCTGTACCTTTTCTTTGGGATTCATCTCACACTTATATTCACTCAGAGGGACTGTCATCTCATGAACACAGGGGAGGGCATGTGACCCAGCTGAGCTGATCAGAGCTCCTCATTCTCTCCGAATATTGATTAGGCCATGTATTGAACATATGACTTAAGTGAACCAATAAGTCTTCCCTGAAATTGACTTACGGATGTTGGGAGAAAGAAACTCTATTTTTGTTGTGTTTGTTGATTCAAATTGTGACTCTGGAGCTTCCAGCAGGCATCTTTGCTGCCATATGGAGAAAGTCATCTGCAATATGAAAGCAAGGGGAGGGAAGATGAGAAACATCAATTTTGCATCCTATTGTTTCTCCTGTGCCTAGCACAGTGTGTGGCCCATAATAGCTGCTCAGTGAATATTTGTTGACTGAATAGAATTCTGCTCGTTTTGAGATCCAGTTCTAGTCTATAAAGTCTTGGTTCTTCCAGCACATCCTTCTATCCCATGAGATACCTCATTACCTTTTCCAGGAAAGTTTTCCTGGAAAACTTTTCTAGGAAACTCAATACATTGCTTTACTCTCCTTAGACCATGTTGAGTTGGGTTTCAATCGCTTGCAACAGAAAGAATTCTGGAGAAGATGGTGATGCATCACACAACTGCTCTATGTTTGACTTATAATGCTTCTCCCACTAGACTATAAGCCTTTTAAGAGCAAGAATTGGCCAGGTGCATTGGCCCACGCCTGTAATCCCAGCACTTTGGGAGGCCAAGGCAGGCAGATCACAAGGTCAAGAGATCGAGACCATCCTGGCTAACATGGTGAAACCCTGTTTCTACTAAAAATACAGAAAAAAAAATTAGCCAGGCGTGGTGGCAGGCACCTGTAGTCCTAGCTACTCAGGAGGCTGAGGCAGGAGAATGGCATGAACCTGGGAGGCGAAGCTTGCAGTGAGCCGAGATCGCACCACTGTACTCCAGCCTGGGTGACAGAGCAAGACTCTGTCTCAAAGAAAAAAAAAAAAGAAGCAATGATTGAGTCCCTTACATCTTATTTCTCCCACAGTAATGGAAACTTCGTTAAGTGTTTGAGTTACAGGGCATTGAGGCACACTGGTAAGAGAGGCATGTTGTGCAGGAGAAAGAGAGATCACATGATGATAAGAAAGAGATGGAGAAGCAAAATGGGTGCAAAGGAGTCTGTAAAGAAATATGTGTGCTCACACATGAGAGATCAAGCAACAGAAAAACTCAGGAGAAAGAGGTGGCGAGTTTTGGCTTTTACCCTACTGCCTGCTTATTTCTGTCTATGTCTTTCTGTCTGACTAGCTAACCAACAGTAATAGACACTTGGCCATCATTTCTAGGCACCATCACAGGCTGTTACTTTCTATCTTTCTGGAACTTCTCTTCATCCTAAGCCAATTCAGACCAAGTGAGTAAACCTCCTTCCTCCCCACCCCATGCTAGGAACTGGCTGGGGCGCCTACTGTTGCTGCAGGTCTGGTTGTGTACATACTTTGTGCATACTCCCCCACACCCCACACCCCACCATGCCTGTTTCCTTTATGGCCATTCTCCATCTCTGGGTTCCCAAAAAATTCATCCTCACCCAGATCAGCGCCTATTGTCTTTTTCCTTACCCCCTGGGAAAAAGAAAGATTTATAAAATGATTCATTTAAAAAGAAACATCAATTTTTATGGATTTAGGGGTACAAGTGCCATTGTGTTACATGGATATATTGTGTAGTGGTGAAGTCTAGGCTTTTAGTGTAACCATCACCCGAATAGTGTACATTGTACCAATATGAAATTACTTCTGTGGTTGAGGTGGTGGTGAGAGTGGGAGGTAGGAGAGGAAACCTCTTCCTAGCTTGATTCACTTGAGTGGATAGGGCTCTTCATTCACGCTGTCACATTGGCATATTAACCACTAGTCCAGCTAGTGGTTAATCATTATTTGCGTAGTGGTTGCAATAATACTACTGATATTATGGGGTCACTTAAGAGGATTAAATGATGGAAAACATTATTCAATAACATAAAACATGGAAAGTGCTTATAACAAAGTGTTCAATGAACATAACCTATTATTATTTTTATTATTACACATTTGTACTATTCTTTTCCAAAGTGACTGAAGCTGTCAGGTTGGCCCAGCTCCCAAATGTTTTGTCAGTTTAAAGATACGCTTCATAATAAGGTGAAGAGTAAGTGTAAAATTTCTATTTACTCTTATGGAAAATTTTGGTGCATGGGGCTACTTGTGCAGAGGTTGGACTATTAAGGGGGTAAGGCCGGTGTGTAAATGTGGCTCATATTTGACTCTGATGAATCACACTGGATTCTGAAAGATGGATTTCAGACACAAAGGAAGCATGATCAATTCAGGAATTCTGAGGAAAATTATTACTATCTTACTTTCTGAGTGCCAAGAAAGAGAATCATAAGTAATTTTTAATATGACTAGGGATTTCTTTAGTCCATTTGGAGAAAATGTTTTATCTTGTCTTTTATATCATGGTCATTTTAAGATGAAGTATTAGCTTTTACATTTCAATCTCATGTCACAAAATCCAACTTTATCACTTTGATTTTATATACTATCTTCAGCACATCTGCAATGAGAAATTACAGAAGAATTACTGCTAGGGAGGAGATTTCAAGACTTCCAAAAGTTGATCATGAAGGAAGTATAAAAAAATAAGCTTCTGAGGTATTTTTTGAAGAGTTTGCAGAGCTTTTAGAGCTTTGTGTTTTTCTCTAGAGCGGGGTAGATGCAGTTTGGAAAAGGTAGGTAACTGGACAGAGCTCTTTGATCATATTCATTCCAAGGAGTCCCCACTTCTCTGATTTTCTTCAAATACTATGCCAGTAAGATACATCCTGAGACTTTCCTCTATATTATATTTACATAGTGCCTCATTTTTCTTTCTAGACTCTAAACTTACTAGGAGGAGGAAGCACATCTTATATACAAGTGTCCATCTTTCCCAGTATCTAACCAAGAATCCTGTACATAACAGCACTGGATAAATAGGTGGATTTGTGGAAGTTGAACATCATGGAAAGGGTGATTCCAGATTTCTACACAAGACCACAGCCATAGTCCATGGTCTAGATTTCACGGTCTAGATTTTCACTTACTAACTGAGTGGTTTGACCCTCAGTATTCTGATCATCTGGAAACTATGGGTGATTAACACTACCTTGCAGGAAAGATTAAGATACACACATGGTAGAGTCCTTACCTGGCATGAAACAAGCTCCAAGTTACAAAAGACTTTAAAATACCAACCTTTTACATAATACGGTGGGTCTTTTTGGGAAGGGGGTTATAACTTACAATGTATTTTCTTTTTCTCCCTGATTCTCATCAATTCTAAGGCAGTCATCTTATATTCATTGGAGAGTTTGAGGTCTTAATTTGTTCTCCTTTCAAAGCAAAATCTAAGTATTCTTTGTGTCATAAAATGTTAGGGTTGGACAGAAAAATTTAAGTTGTCTTAAGTCCTTCTTTTAATGCAGAAACTGAGTCTGACTTTACTTTGGAAGGGGGCAGAGAGGCCTGGACCGTCAGGCCTGGACCGTAGGATTGGCTAAGTGAACAACTGGGAAATGGAGATTGTGCAGATTTTAGCAGGAGCTTGGAGGTGATGGAGGGGAATGGGGACAGGAATGGGAGAAAGGGAAGTGGGAATTTGCTAGGTGTTTTAGAGATAATGAGAAGACAAGTCTGACTGGTGAGCTAGGGTGGGAAGGTGAAGACAGCCTGCATGTTATAAAGCCAACACTGTGCCAGGAGCTTTACTTCATGTTCATGGTAATTCCATCACATCCTTGATTCTCCATTCATTTCACAGATAAGGAAGCAGCTCATAAGAGTTAACTTGTCATTGGTCACCTCACCAGTATGTTCTCCCATCTATGTTATTCTGTGAAGGTTCAGAGGGGAACAATTCATTAATATTAGATAGAAAGGTTAGGTTGGACAATTTTGTAAAGGCTTCGAAGTCAGACTGAAGAGTATGTGCTCTCCTTAGAGGCAATGATAACACTTTCAAAGTTTTCAGTTTGGGAGGTAGGTAGGGAATGAAGTTTATGATATAATAAAAGAAGTGAGTTAGGAAGCTTTAACCTGACAGGTGCAAATCCCTCAGCTCATCTTTGAAATGTCACGTTTCCACTGTAGTTCCTGTCAATCCTAATTTGTTTATTAGGTTATACCCTTTCTCCAAGGGGAAGGGAGAAGGTGGAGTGTCTGAGGCTCCATTGAACCACACTCGCACTTATTAAAGGCATTGTAATGAGGACTAAGAAGTTTTCCTTCTTGCTGCAGGCAGAACCCAGAGCAGAGCAGGGCATGCTAATGCTTTCTTAGTAACATTGAACAATTGGGCCCAGGATAGCATTAGCAGCATTCATTCTGCGTTTTTCATATCTCTCCCTTTCTAATTTTATCCCCTCAAGTCATGTACTAACTTCAGGGCTGGAAATGTTTTAGCTCACCATTAATTTCTTTCCTGTTGAGGAATAGAGGTAAGTCATTGACAGTATTATATTATTGCTTATAATAAGTTTAATATGAAATAGAATTATGTGACAGGTCTTGGCAACTGTCTATTGCCTCGAAAATTAACACCTCACCTCCAATTTTGTGTTGATATTTAATAAGTGCTTTGCTTCATCGTTTGTCTTTCAGCAGCACTGTTAGCCATCCCATTGTGCAATGGGAGCAGCTGACTGCTTAATTAGCCACGATGCATCTTGGCATGGACCACCTTTCCTTTTCACACTGTGAGCCTGTTAAGTTCCAGATCCCCTGGCGTTGCCCCCTGAACTGCCAAGGTGACCCTGGGAAACATTTTAAGTAGGTAAAAGTTGTAGACAACATGCCTCTCTTTCTAGTGCCTTTATGCTGACCCTGGGCTGCCTAGGGATGCCAAACACAAAGGCTTCAGAAGGAATTGCCAAATTCTGGGGACTTTCTTGTCTGCCTTTTACTCTATTAAAACCTGCTGCTTCTTTTTCTTTTTTCCATTGCTGTAGTGTCTTGTTCTCGGCTGGATGACCATACGAGATAATAGGTACAAGTCAGTCCAAGAAATTTTAATCTCCACTAATCAGTAGGTAAGCTAATGTATTAATCTTTCCAGGTAACACAATGCAGGCACCTTCTCTCTGTTTCTTCTCCTTCTTATAGAGAATTTATAGCTTTAAGGCACCTAACAGACTATTCAAGTCCAAGCACCTGAGGTTCTGATTCAGTAAATCTGAGGTGGGGTTAGGAATCTGTACCTGGAAAAATCTTCAGTTGACCCTCACATGTCACCCTGAGTAAGAAATACTACACTCTAAAAGAGAGACCCTAACATTCCACGATGCAAAAAATACTTACATTTTGCCTTGAAAGTAGAACAAATTAAAACCTTAAACGCTCCAAACAATGTAAGATGACTGCCCTAGAATTGATGAGAATTGGGGAGAAAATGAAAATATATTGTAAGTTATAATCCCCCTCCAAAAAACCCCATGTTAAAAAAAAAAAAAACCGTATTTCTTACTCAGGGTGACGTGTGAGGGTCAACTGAAGATTTTTCCAGATACGTACACTTAACTCCACCCCAGATTTACTGAATCAGAATATCTGGTGCTGGGACTTTTGGAGAAACTTCCTAAACTTTATGAGGAACATGTCCAGAAAACGTACAAATAAGATTATAATCCATGGTGAGAAACTAGATGTTTCCCACTAAGATGAAGAATGTGGCAAAGATGTCCCCTCTCACCCCTCCTTTTCAACATCATGCTGCAAATCCTAGCTAATGCAACAAGAGAAGAGGGAAAAATAAGAAAGATATACAGATTGAGAAGGAAAAAATAAAATTGTCATTGTTCACAGATGATGTGATTGTCTCTGTAGAAAATTAAAAAAAATTAATAAAAATACATCCTGGAACTAATAAGCAATTGTAGCAGGATGGCGGGATACTAGGTTAATATATAAAAGTCATTCAATTACTTTCTTATATACCAGCAATGAACAATTGGAATTCAAAATTAAAAACACAGTGCCATTTACATTAGCAGCCCCCCAAATGAAATACTTAGGTTTAAATGTAACAAAATATGCAAATAAAAACCTGCTTTTTTATTGATTAAAAGAAAAAGAAATATTACTGTCATAATGATTTTTGAGGCTCTAAAGTTGCACCATGGAATGCAGTTGCCACTAGTCATGTGCGATAATTTAAATTTGAATTAATTAAAGTAAAATAAAGGGGAAAATTCAGTTCCTTAGTCATATTAACCACTTTCAGGTACTCATAGCCACATGAGGTTAGTGGCTACCGTATCCAACAGTGCAAATGTAAAATGTTTCCGTCATCACAGCAAGTTATGTTGGACAGTGCTGTTACAACGCGTAAATCCAATGTTACTTACTGTTCATTCTAAATGAAGAAACAGCACTTTGGAAAGCAGAACGAGGTGACAGTGTGGAGGGAGGTCTTAGGACTTGCCTTCCCTGAGGGAGTAAGTACAAGCCAGTGAGCATTTCTCTGGTGCCCAGAATTTGAGTCTATTCTGATTCAGTCATTACTTACAGCCTGACTGTGGTTTCATCAGGTTTTCAGCAATTAGCATGAATGCCACCTCACAGTGACATACTACTTTTAAATAAACTTACATTCTGATACTGAGGTTTCTAGTTTATAAAGTAGCTTCACTTCCATTAATTTACATGATGCACCTTATATTTAGAGGAACTGGGCAGGAAAGGTAATATTATTCCCATTTAAGAACATGAGACCATGACTACTCATTAACAGCAGAATAGTTACATACATAATTAAGTAGCCATGAAAAGGATGTATGAGATGGTTACCTGTTGATTTGCTGGGATTTTCCCAAGGTAATGGTGATTGAGAAAAGCAGGTACAGGAAAGTGTGTTTAACACCATGGTGGTTATTGGCATGTTGGCGCTCTGATCCATTCCACAGCCTTCTGCTCTCCTCTGTGCTGCAGGGTGGCCGACTCCTGAAGGATGTGTTTTCCAGGCTTCTGTGTCAGTTGGCTACAGTTGAATTCAGCCAATGGGAGTCATCTGTGGGTTAGAAGCAAGAGAGAAGCCAGGGTATCCACCTCAGGCTGCATCTTTAGGGGTGCTATTTCTTCATGGCTCTGGACAGCTTTGCCATGCTGCCACGTCTACCAGGTGACCCCAGCTGCTGGGATGAGATAACATTACCTCCTTCTTTTGCACTTCCAGCTAGGGCTGGTAGCAGTTCCCTACTCTTGCGAATCTCTCAGCTGACTCACTGTTCCATGTTTGGTTTCTTAGCTCTCTCATCACTGGTGTAACCAATAACTTGCATTAAATTCCCTCTGCTTGAATTATCTTAGCGTGATTTCTCTTTTCCTGATTGGGTCCTGACTAAAACAAATATGATCTTCCTGTGTAAACAATGATAACCCATATAAAATGAGACTGTGTGTGGTGTATGTGCATGCATATGATTCTGTGAGAATGGGGAAATCATAAAAAGATAAGTACTGGGTCATTAACATGGAATCTAGGGGTGGCTGTGAGTGCCTGTTGGGTGGAGGGAGTGGAAAGGGGGAAGGGTGTAGCTAAGCAAAAAAAGAAAAGAAGACTGCACTAAAAATTCACTATATGATAACATACATGAATTTATGGAAAATCATGTGTGCTTATGTTTTAGTAAGAGATTTGACAGAACTAGTTGGAGCAGTCTAATGACCTGCAGATAGGTCAGTGAGGGGAGGAGCTAGAACCTGAACCTGGATCTTCTGATCGAAATGTGGGTGCCACGTAGTGGCCCAGAACCCAGATTCTGCAGCCAGATTCTGAACCCAGTGTGGATTACCTTGGCTCCATCACTTACTACCTGTGCAGCCTTGCCCTGGTGTCCTCATCAGTAAAACCAGGACAGGAAAGAATGACAGTTGTTACTTAGAGTTGTTGAAAGGGTTAAATGAGTTAATATTTTTGAAACAGACCAATGCTCTGCACAGAGTAGGTCCAATACAAGTGTTAAAGGCATGTTTTACTATGTATCATTTAGTTGTATTAAATGTATCAAGAAAGCGTGGAGATTGTTCCCACAGTTTGTTTGTTTGTTTGTTTGTTTTGAGATGGAGTCCCCCTCTCTCGCTCAGGCTAGAGTGCAGTGGCGCCATCTCTGCTCACTGCATGCTCCGCCTCCTGGGTTCAAGCAATTCTCCCATCTCAGCCTCCCGAGTAGCTGGGATTACAGGTGCACGCCACCACACTCAGCTAATTTTTTTTGTATTTTTAGTATAGACGGGGTTTCACCGTGTTAGGCAGGATGGTGTCAAACTCCTGACCTTGTGATCTGCCCACCTCGGCCTCCCAAAGTGCTGGGATTACAGGCATGAGCCACCATGCCTGGCCTGTTCCCACAGTTTTAATTATTGCATTGTCATTTTGAGGAGCAGGCTGTTGTAAGTTCTGATCAAAGGACTCAGCTCAATATAAACAAAATAATGTGCCTTTGCTAGGGGACTGAAAAAAAAAGAATAAATTGGAATATAAATGATACTTTTGGGAATCTATCTTAGTGAAATAAAGCTAAGTATGAAACTGTTTTATGTACAAATGTTTATTGCTGCATTTTCATAATAGCCAAAGATTGGAAGCCACTTAAATGTTTTACCATCAGGGATTAGTTAAGATAACTGTGAAATATATATTTGATGGAACATCATAAAATTGCCAATTGCTTAAGAAAGTAGGTAATAACATTTTAAGTACCCAAGCCATAATGTTATGTGGAAGTATAGAATTTTAAATTATACACATTTTATGATTATATTAAAATAAAATTATTGCATGGAAAAAGGCAAAAATGACAAACAGTTTTATAATGAAGGGAAAATACCTTATACAATTTTATATCAAGCAATCAGAGACTGATCTGAGATGAAGACTTGCTTGTTACT
Source organism: Gorilla gorilla gorilla (assembly GCF_029281585.2). NCBI lineage: Eukaryota > Metazoa > Chordata > Mammalia > Primates > Hominidae > Gorilla > Gorilla gorilla. The sequence goes on from NC_073241.2 coordinate 80,794,436, forward strand.
GGCTGTTTGATATTGGCAGTACTGTGGTCTCCAGGCCTCCCCGATGTGTATGTCAGCCATCATTTTGGGCTGACAATAGAGGTTGGAGGCTGTACATTGAGCTGTGTGTCTTTTTCATGAACTGATATTTCACTGAAATGTGTGTATGCAGAAAGATATCTTTCTGTTTAAGGGAAGGTTGTTCCTAGGTTTGCAAAGTGACTAGGGAAAGTATGGAGGGGGTGGGAAGAAAATTCCTCATCATCTTGCATCCCTTTTTCTTTGTCCCTGCAGTAAATGTTCATCCCTTAGAATGCCAGTCTAATCAGGTCAGAACCCCCTCCCAGCGTCAGCAATCTAGATGACCCTGATTAAGCCCAGGGTTATAGCATCTTGGGGAGACTTAGTGGTTCCCTCTCTCAAAGCACTTTCAATATTTTGCTTTGCACTTGTGTAATATCTTCACTGTGAGCTTTTGAGGGCAAGGCTATTCTTTTTTTTTTTTTTTAAAAGAATCTTTGTTGAGATATAATTCATATACCGTATATTTCATCTGTTTAACACTTACAATTCAGTTCTATTTAGTATATTCACAGAGTTGTGCAACCATCATTTCTAATTCTGGAACATTTTCATCTTCCCAGAAGAAACCCCATACCTATCAGCGCTCCCCACTACCCTCTTCTCTTAGTCCCTGACAACCATGCCTCTGCTTTTTGTCTTTAAAGATTTCCCTATTGTGAACATTTCAAATAAATGCAATCAGATAATTTGTGGCTTTTTGCATCTGGCTTGTTCATGTTGCAGCATTTATCAGTACTTCATTTCTTCTTATGGCTGAATAACATTCCATTGCAGGCTGGAGGATTCTTATCTCTGTACCACAAGCAGCTAGTATAGTGCTGGGTACATAGTAAACATGCATAATAGTTTCTTAAGTAATAGTTGATTGATAACCATCTTTAAGTAGTCCTCTTTTCAGGCCACCACAGTCAGTTCATTTTTTCTTGAAATATAGCCTTCAAATGATCTTCTCTATACTCGCTGCAAGTATCCCCAATTTAAATAAACCAGATCACTGACTTCTAGTCTTCTCACATTCCAATTTATTCTCTGTTCACTAACAAGATTTAATTTACCAAATAATGACTTCACATGGTCAGCCTCTTGTACAAAAACATCTAGTAGCTTTCTGTTGTCTACAATTCATTTGGCCATTTATTCAACAAGTATATTTTGAATGCCTATTACATTCTAGGAACTGGGTTAGGGACTAGGACTTAGCTCTGAGCAACATAAATGTAGTTCCTGGTGCCACGAAACTTATGGTCATTAGATGAGTACTCACATGAATAAATAAATAATTATGAACTATGGAAGTTATATGAAAAAAAGAAGATCATATTTAACTTGGGAGAGGAGAGAGGCCTTCTTTAATGAGGATGAATTTAGGATTGATCCTGATGAATAGATACTAGCCAGGGGCAGGGTAGAGGGATGTAGGATATAGGAAGACCCAGTATCAGGAATGTGCTAGACAGTTTTCAGGAAAGGAAAACAGGCCATTGTGGCATGGGTGAAATGAGTTTTGGCTGGTGAATTAGGCAGGGACCAGATCATGTAACATCTTGTGGGTTTTTTTAAGGGTTTTGGATTTTATCTCAAGTGCAATAGAAGTCATCAGTGTGTTTTAAACAGGGAAATGTTAAGATTTGATATTTGTTAATTAAAAATGATTCTAGAGGGTGCAGACGATAGAAGCTAGATAGGAGAGTCTTTAGTAAATAAGGGGAGAGCTGACGGTGGTCACACTAGCAGGGTGGCAACTGGGATGGATGGGCTAGAGGTTTATATTGAAAGTAAAATCTACAGGATTTGGTCATTGGTTGGATATAAGCACTGAGGGAAAGGAAGGGGCCAAGGATGACTTTCAGGTTTCTGGCATGAGCTCTGCATGGATGAAAGGGCCTTTACTGAAATGGGAAATGTTAGAAGAGGAGATGATGGAGGGTTTGGGGCTGGGAGGATCAAGAGATTAGTGTTGGACACGTTAAGTTTGAAATGCTCCTGAGACATCCCAGGTGGAGATATCAACTAAGCAGTTGGATATTCCCATGTGAAGCCCAGAAGCGAGGTCTTGGCTGGTGATCAGTACTTGAGAGTCTTTGGCATCTAAAGGGCTAAATCATAGGCACGGTGGAGTGCCTAAGATTGCCAAGAGAGAAAATGTTGGGTGAGGAGTGAAGAGGGCCCAGGTTCCAACCCTGATTCATTCCAGTAATGTTCAGATAGAGGAGGAGAGTCAGGCACACAGACTGAGAAGGAATAGCCAGAAAAGTAGAAGGGCAGCCAGGAAAGTAAGGTGTGGTGTCACATAAGCCGGGAAAAGATAATTTTTCAAAAAGAAGAACAGAGCTGTGTTGAATGCTGCTGAGAGGGTTAGTAAGATTTCGTCAGTTGTGTGACTGTTGATGTGTTTGAAAATAGCAAGTTTTGTGGAGTGCAAGAAATAGGTGATAGATTGGAATAAACTGAAGAGGAAAGGTAAAATGAAGAATTGGAGACACGATATGCAGAAAATTCTATTGTGTAGGTGGGCTGTGAATGTTAAGTAGAGAAATAGGGCAATTGTTGGGTTAGGGAAGGTTTTCAGTTCTTTTTGCCTTGTTTGCTTTTAATGTAAGATGGAAGAGAATAGAGCTTGTTTGGACTCAGAAATAAACTAGGTTGAAGGTCCTTGAAGGATTTAGAGCCAATATTAATGCTATCATTAACCATGAAAATATTCACACAAAAGTGGACTGGGCCTTTCGACGGGGGAGGGATCATAACAGGAGGAAGAAAGGAGAAGATGGGTGGGGATATAGGCAGGCTAGGGGACTTAGAGGTGAACAGATGCAGGCATTTCCCTCTCGTGGACTTCTGGTTTTATTATGAAGTAAGAGATGAGAGTCTCTGCAAGTGAAGATTAATTCTGAAATTAATCAGAATTATGAGAGTCAGGAAGAAGGGATGAAGTAATCATTGTGGGAGACAGGAGAGCAAGCTTATTACAGAGATAATAAGAAAAAATCCGAACTCCTATGCTTGCAATTCACTTGTACAAATGATCCTTATTACATCCCAGGATGAATAAGACATATTTATTTAATTAATTAATTTATTTGTCCTCAAATTGCTCACTGAGGATACAGCCACAAATATAGCACATAATTTAATTGTGGTTAATGTTGAAACAGAAGTGTGCAGAGTGGACCTTGGAAGAAAGGAGAAGCATCTAAACCAGTCTGGACCTCTGCATGGCGTTGGGGATGGCTATGGAAAGTTTCCTAGTGGAGAAAATATCTGAGTGATTCAAGAATAGAATAGTAAGAGTTATCCAGGCAAAAAGGCCTGGCAAGGTAAAAGAACAGAATGGGCATTAGTGAGAAAGTCTAACGGGTTCAATGATGGTAGAGTCTACTGTGAAGGTGGAACAGGTAGAGTGGTAAGCAATGAGGCTGGAGAGTTGCACAGAGACCAGATCTTGGAGGCAGTGAATGTGTTAAGGAGCTTAGGTTGCATTCCGTGTGTGTAGTGAGCCAATGCAGGTGTCTGTGTAGGACTGCAGTTGGTTTTGCCTTCTTGATAGATTAGTCTGGCTATTGCAAAGAGAGATTTGAGGGAGTAAGGGGTGTGACCAAAAGGGAGATCAGTTAGCTAGCTGCAGCAATAGTTCAGAGGAAAGGTGGTATCAAATGGTGACCTAGACTGTCCCTACACCTTTGCACACTGCTCCCTTGAGATTAAAAGTGCCAGGCAGGAAGTTCCCGTTGGTCAGATCTGGGGCATAGAGAGAAAGGTGAATGAGATAACTTGATGCCAGTTTCCTGGGAGAAACTCATCCTTTGCTTTCCTGAGAGCTGTGGTTTTGATTCAGGCTTGCTCTCAAAACCAAGGCTAGCCTCAAAGTACATGGACTTTCCAACGGATATCTTATGGTCACCAAGCAACCTTGTCCCCTTGAACATATTCTGTTCCTTACTCTTCATCTCCAGTAAACAGGAAAGCAGCAGCTGCATAAATTCACCCCAGAACATTTAGTGACTTCGTTTTGGAGTATGTGTTTATTTTTCTAAAGAGCTATTGAGTCAGAGATAGCATGTTTTATTTCTTAAGCCTTGGGTTCTGGGCACATCTGCTTTGAGTCTGTGCACCCTTGGGCAAGTTACTTAACTTCTCTAAGCGTGAATTTGCTCATTGGTAACATGGGAAAAGCAACCATTCTCTCCCTGTAGAAGGAAGCTCAGGTTTAATGCCCATGCTTTATTCCAAGACCAGCTTCTGCTGTGTCTCTCTACTTTCTTATTCACTCTGTTGAGTCACGTTGGAAACCCTAGAAGAATCCTGACTTTCCTTTTGAATCTTTCCTCTTTAACTCTAGTGTACTCTTCTGTTCTAAGCAGGGACTGACCTGTTTACTTGTTGTTAGCCACTACTTTGAATTTCCAAAGCCGAATATGCCTCTCAGAAGTAGGCATCTACATCCCCAAATAATGAGAAAGTGAAAAGGTCCCAGACACTGGAAGAGCACAAGCTCCGAATTTGGTGGAACTATTTGCTCTGTCTTACGGTGGCAGTATTTTTCCCTATGGGGGCTACCACTACTGAACCAACATAGATCAGTGCTATAGGAGAGTAAGAAAAGATGCCCTCCTGAGTTCACCTTTCAGTTTCCACATCTGAATCTTTCTACTATGAGAGAAAGCACCATATATTGATTGCTGCCCAGAGAATATTCCACACACTTTAGGACAGCCCTTCATCCCTGGAAGGAATTGTCTCCAAGATGGGGATTCAAATCTTTCTTCAACAGGGGAATTCACTGTTTTACAAGCTCAGTCACTTCTGGAGATGAGATACATGATAAGATCAATAAATTCTGACACCTACTGTAAATTAGTTCCTTGGTCAGAAGCAATATTGTGGATCTATTGAAAACGAATAGACATTTAGTAAGTTCTAGGATAGTGGTGTTGGCAGAAGGGTGGTGAGCAGCAAAACATATCCAAGTCCAGAATAAGTGTCTATTCCAGAGAGAATTCCTTCTTGATGGCAGAGGTTCAATGTACCCAAGCTGCCACCTGGGTGGGTCATGGTACCATATTGGGGGCACAGTGTTGGTTGCTGCTGCTGGCAAACTGGGCACTCCAGTTTGAACCATTAAAGATAATTTATATTAGTGTTTCTATAACTTCTAAAACATCTTTTGATAAGGATAATAATCTCATTATCATTCTGTACTGATATTTGGATATAATCCTAGCAGGGCATAGCTCTGATTAAGAACCATTGAACCATTCAATTTTTATTAGTGTCTATTTTCACTAGCCAGGATATTTTTGTGAAAATTTTTAGTTTCAAAACAAGTTTTTTCTTTCCAATAGAAAGTGTTATATTAGTAAACAATTTTGTCTTCTGCCAAGACCAGCTCAGTCGGGGAGATCCTAACCCAGTGGCACTAGAGGAATTAAAGACACACACACAGAAATATAAAGGTGTGAAGTGGGAAATCAGGGGTCTCACAGCCTTCAGAGCTGAGAGCCCTGAATAGAGATTTACTCACATATTTATTAACAGCAAACCAGTCATTAGCATTGTTTCTATAGATATTAAATTAACTAAAAGTATCCCTTAAGGGAAACGAAGGGATGGGCAGAATTAAAGGAATAGTTTAGGGTAGTTAACTGCAGCAGGAACATGCCCTTAAGACACAGATCACGCATGCTATTGTTTGTGGCTTAAGAATGCCTTTGGCCAGGCATGATGGCTCACACCTGTAATCCCACCACTTTGGGAGGCTGAGGCGGGCAGATCACAAGGTCAGGAGATCAAGACCATCCTGTGAATGGTGAAACCCTGTCTCTACTAAAAATACAAAAAAAATAGCCAGGCATAGTGGCGGGCCCCTGTGGTCCCAGCTACTTGGGAGGCTGAAGTGGGAGAATGGTGTGAACACGGGACGTGGAGCTTGCAGTGAGCCGAGATTGTGCCATTGCACTCCAGCCTGGGCAACAGAGTGAGACTCCATCTCAAAAAAAAAAAAAAAAAAAGAATGCCTTTAAGCAGTTTTCTGCCCTGGGGGAGCCAGGTGTACCTTGCCATCATTCCAATAAACCCACAACCTTCCAGCTTGGGCGTTAGGGCCATTTTGAACATGTCATAGTGCTGCAGAGATTTTGTTTATGGCCAGTCTTGGGGCCAGTTTATGGCCAGATTTTGGGGGGCTTGCTCCCAACAGTCTTCAACTGACAGAAGCCTTTCCCCACTTTCTCTATCTCCCACCAAGATTATTTGAATGCTCATAAAGAAGAGTATCTATCCTCCTGTTGTTGTACCTTACTGTGTTTAATTTTGTTGGTTTTAATTCCTGCTTGAGACATTATCTATGACATTTTAAAGAACTGGTGTCCTGATTTTTCAGTCTTTCTTCGCATTATAATAAGTAATCTAGAAATTGTAATAAAGATAGTTCAGTGATTTGTAGGAACAATGAGACATAATATTTAAATTTAAGACTGTCCTGAAAAATCCAGTATATATCATCATTGGGAGTATGAACTTAGTTGTGTGACTTCAGATAAGTCGGTTTTTCCCTCTTTAGACTTCAGGTGTCTCAACTGTGATTTATGAAAGCTGGTCAATGCCAGTGGTTTCCAGGTCTAATAGATGGAATAACATTGATCAGTGGGAAACGTTTTGAATGTTTCCTTGATATGATTGAGCTTGAATGCTACTTCTGTTGTCCTGAAATAGAACTCATATATAATGTAAACCACCAATACATATAATGTTTAAAAGTCTATATCATAAATGTGATAAAGAAAAATAAATAGAAAGGAAGTAATTGGTTATAAAATAACATGTTTTCTATTTATTTTTAAGATGTTTCTTTAACTGCCACCCTGGCTGCTTAATAAAGTAGTGTGTTTTCAATATGTAAATGACTGGTCATTAGCTATCCAAAAAAAAAAAAAAAAGAAACCTTTTATAGAGGTTTGTATCTATTTGGAGAATTGTTGCAAATCAACAGCTACAAATTCAGACACGTTAGGTAGGTTGAAATGTGTCTCAAATGCTGTGAGAAGTGTTGGTGTTGATAATGTTATTTTGCAAAATGTTAAAAATATCATGATACACTTCTAAAGTAATATCAAAATGCAGTCTTTTAAAAATTTATGAGGTAATTGTATTCCTGAAATCCATACAACATTATTTCATAATTTTGTGTATATCTGTTTAGGGTCTAAGTTTAGATAATTATAAACAAGACTGTGCCTGCGTGACATGGGTCTTCATTTTTTATCCAATTTGATAATTTGTCTTTTCTTTAGGGTATTTAGACCACTTACATTTAATGTTATTATTGCTATAGTTGGGCTTAAATCTACCATTTTGCTATTTATTCAGTTTTTTTTTTCCAATCTGTTTTTTGTTCCCTTTTTCCTCTTTGTCTTTATTTGGACTAAGTAAACACACTTTATGGCTCCATTTTACCTCCTTTGTTGTCTTATTGGCAATACCTCTTTTATTTTTTTATTTTTATTTTATTTTTATTTTTTAGATAGCTTTAGGGCTTATGGTATACCTCCTTAACCTATCATAGTCTACCTTCAAGTAATATTATAGTACATGAGACATAACAACCTCATTATAGCAGATTTTCTTGTCCCCCTCCTGGCTATTGTGCTATTATTGTAATACATTTTATATATATTAAAAACTGTTTGTTTTATTTTTGTTTTAAAAAATTATCTTTTCAAGAGATTTTAAAAACAAGGAAAGTAGTCTTTTATATTTGCTCACAGATTTACCTTTTCTAGTGTTCTTCATTATTTTGTGTAGACCCCTACTTCCATCTTTCTAAAATTTCAATAGTTTGGGGGAACAGGTGGTTTTTGGTTACAGGGATACATTATTTAGTGGTAATTTCTGAGATTTGCTCTGTCACCCGAGCAATGTACACTGTACCAATATCATTTTCCTTCTGCCTTGTAGTGCAAGTTTGTGCACAATGAATTTAGTCAGCTTTTGTATATCTGAAAAACATTTTTATTTCACGTTTATTACTGAAAATTATTTTCACTTGGTGTAGAATTCTGAGTCAGCATTTGTTTCCCTTTTAGCACTTTAGCAATGTTGCTTCAACATTTCCAACGTTGTATTATTTCCAATGAGAAGTTGGCTATTATCTTTATCTGTACATAATGCAACTTTTATTACAATAATTCTGCTTTCAAGAATTTCTCATCAATGGTTTTAAGTACTGTGCCTATGATGTGTTGCAGTGTACTTTTCTTCATGCTTCTTGTTTGAGATTTGCTGAGCTTCTTAGATCCGTGTTTTTCTTTCACTAAATTTTGAAAATTTCCGGCTATTGTTTCTTCAAACATTTTACTCTCCTTAAATTACATGTATATTAGGCTGCCCATTAATGCTCTGCCCACTTTTGTTTCAATTTTTCTTTCTCTCTATGCTTCATTTCAGACAGTTTCTAATGCTAAGTTTTCAGGTTCACTAATCTTTTCTTCTTTAGTGTCTAAGATACTGTTAATTTCACCCAGTGTATTTTCATCACAGTCATATTTTTATCTCTAAAATTTTAAGTCATGTATTTTTTAAAAACCATCTATGTCTCTACATAGCATGCTCAATCTTCGTTCTATGTTCCCGAGCATATAGAATATAGTTACATGCTTTACTATTTTTATTTACTAATTTTGTAGTTCTGCGTCATTTCTGGATCAGTTTCCATTGATTAATATTACTCTATATGATGGCTAATCTTTACCTATTTCTTTGCATGCTTGGTAATTTTTTATTTGATGCTATATATTGAGAATTTTACTATATGGGATGCTGAAAGTTTTATCTATTCTTCTATAAATATTTGAACTTTGTTCTAGAATGCAGTTAAGTTACTTAGAAACAGTTGTTCCTTTCAAGGCTTGCTTTCAACTTTTGTTAGGCAGAACTAGAGAGGCCTTTAAGGCTAATTTTACCCCACTACTGAAACCATACCATTCCATATACTCTACTTAAATGCTCTGTGAAATTACAAGGTTTTCCACTCTGGCTGGTTTGAATACATGCTAGTTTTAGCCTTATGTGAGCTTTAAGCATCGTTCCCTCGGCTTCTTTGGATAGTTTTTTCCTCATCATTAGCTAATTTCCTCACGTGTATGCACTGAGCTGTACTCAGCTGAAGACTTGATGGGGAGCCTCTGCTGATCTCTTGAGCTTTCTCTGGAAACTCTGCAGGCAATAATCTGGGGCAATCATGGGGCTTACATTGTTTACCCTTTCTCAGGGATTATTGTCTTTTGTTGTCTAATGTGTCTAATGTCTAATATTTCTATTTTTAAAAACTGTCTCAGGTGAGAGGGTAAATCTAGTCCCTTTTAGATTGGAAACAAAGGTCTCTTGTGCTGTCTCTCTGTTTTTCTATCAACATAATATTAACCTCATTGGAAAATTTAGACAACTTCTTTTTCTTCAGCTGTAAATCCATCTGGTCCTGGGCTTTTTTTGGTTGGTAGGCTATTAATTACTGCCTCAATTTCAGAACTTGTTATTGGTCTATTCAGGATTCAGCTTCTTCCTGATTTAGTCTTGGGAGGGTGTATGTATCCAAGAATTTATTAATTTCTCTAGATGTTCTAGTTTATTTGCATAGAGGTGTTTACAGTATTCTCTGATGGTGGTTTCTATTTCTGTGGGGTCAGTGGTAATATCCCCTTTATCATTTTTTATTGTGTCTATTTGATTCTTCTCTCTTTTCTTCTTTATTAATCTAGCTAGCAGTCTGTCTATTTCATTAATTTTTTAAAAAACAGCTCCTGGATTCATTGATTTTTTGAAGGGTTTTTAAAAATGTCTTTATCTCTTTCAGTTCCGCTCTGATCTTAGTTATTTCTTGTCTTCTGCTAGTTTTGGGGCTTGTTTGCTCTTGGTTCTCTTGGAATACTTTTAAGGCCTGGTATTGTTGAAAACATCTTTATTTCATCACTCACATGTAATTAAAACCATTAAAGTTTTTAAGAAAAACTTTACATAGGTGTTTCACTTTTAAAATTTATTTACTTTTATTTTAATTGACAAATGATAATTATATATTTATGGGGCCTAACAATGTGATGTCTTGATATACGTTTACATAGTGGAATGATGAAATCAAGCCAATTAATATATCCATCACCTCACATACTTAGCATTTTTTGTGGTGAGAACACTTAAAATGTACTGTTTCAGTGGTAGAAGTTATTCTTTATTTTCCTGTGACTGCTAGTATTCTGTTGAGAAGAATGATGTTCTTCTGATTTTTATTCTACTTTTTCCCTCTGTAAAGTTTTTAGTTTTCAATTTTTCTTCTTGATGTTACTAAATTATGAAATACGTGGGTGTGGGTTTGGTTGCTTATTTATTTATATTTTTGAAATATTATTATGTCTTCTTGGTAAATATTCTATTAGCCCTTTCAGTATGTACTATAATTATTTTTAATTATGAGGCAATTTCTTGGTTATTATGTCTTCAAATATTGCCCCCTCTGTAGCTTCTTTTTCCTGTTCTTATGGGATTTTTATTAAGCTGCTATGGACACTTTTACTCCTGACCTCATATTCGTTAACATAGTTTGTATATTTTCCATGTCTTTCTTCCTTCTGATTTTGTGTGTGTGTGTTTCCTAGCTTGCAAATGTAATCTTTGGCTTTACCCAGTTTGACTTTCATTATGTACACTGTACAGGAAGCTTAGGAGGTTCTGAATGAATTAGATGGATATAGACAGTCCCTAATGCAGTGAGTGGCTGCTACAGCTAGACACTGCCCAAGTGATTCAAAGGGATTAAGGTTAGCATTGCATCACTCACCAAACACCAGCCAGGAAGTTGCCAGAAAAGGCATGGACAGCCAGAGGGAATATCCAACTACATTCAACAGACTGGGAGAAAGCTGTGAAAAGCCCTTACCATCTGAAGCTAATGGGACATGATGTAGGGTGGAGAGACAGCCTTGGGTGAGAGAGGACCAGGGGAGAAGACCAGAGGGCCACAGACTACAGAAGGGCAGGCGGAGATTTCTGGGCATATACTCTCCCCTCCAACATCAGTTTGCACTGACTGGGTAGGAAGCTCCAATCTCAACCTCTGGACAGGAAGAGCTAAGCTGAGCCTCTCATCCATAGATAGAATTGCATCTCAGCATCCCTATAATGCAGGGGCTTGGCAAAACAACCTGCCTGCCTCAAGCCTCAGCCTCTTAATTAGCACTGCCTCAATGGGGACTGGGGAGAGGAACAGAAAATAGAAGTCCCAGCTAGAGGCAGAGTCGCTCAAAAACCCAAACCAGTCTCTCACAGGATATCAGGAGAGGCCTTCAAATGTGAGCCCTTCAAATGCAAGACATGGCCTGCCCAAGCCTCAGTCCTGGGGAGGAAAACACAAGCTGAGTCACAGCTTTCAAGAGTACACACACGATGTGAAAAGGAGAGGCAGCCTGCAGTCTAAAGGTCATGTGGATGAGCTCCCTGGCAAACTTCATGAGGCATTAAGAAGCCCGAGCACTATATAAGGAAGACAACAAGTGGAATGCAATGTAAAACATAGAATGGAATATGTCACAGTAACTAGATCTAACTAAACACACTGAAAAGACAGTATGCTAAAAATAAAAAGCTAAAACCCAGCCATAGTAATATTTCCAGTGACGTAAGATAGGTTACTGAGAACATAAAGCAAGAATCAATGGCTACAGTAGGATGAATAATGACCTTCCAAAGATAATGGCATTCCAATCCCCGGAACCTGTGAATATGTTAAGTTACACGGCAAAAGGGACTTTGCAGATGTGATTAACATTACAGATGTTGAGATGGGGAAAGTATCCTGCGTTGTTCAGGTAGACAATCTGACCCCATGAGCTTTTAAAATCAGCTGAAGTTAGTGAGAGAGGCCTGAGACATGAGAAGACTCAACTGCTCTTCCTAGCTTTAAAGGCAAAGGGGTCATGAGCCAAGGCATGTAGGTAGCTGCGAGAAGATGAGAGCTATACCCAGCAAGGAAGCAGGACCTCAGTCCTGCAACCACATGAAACTGAATCCTGTCAACAACCTGCATGAGCCTGAAGGCAGCTTCTCCCCCAGAGCCTCTAGCAGGAACACAGCCAGCAACACCTTGACTTTAACACAACGAGCCCTGACCTCTGACCTGCAGAACTGTGAGATGATACATTTTAGCCACTAAGATTGTGACAATTTGTTATGGCAGCAATAAAAATACTAATACAGTATTCAAGAAAATTTGTCAAAATAAACAAAGAGTGGCAGAGAATGGATCGCTTGATTCAAAACTATCTCTTCTCCATATACTCTACCACTAAAGTTTTCAGATCGTGGATATAGACACATGCAACTCCAATGTTAGTAATTTTAAAAATACGAACATTATAAATCATAAAAGCTTTTCTCTCTGACAAGTGTGCATAGCTGTTACTATGTTTTAAAATTATTGCTGGTACGATGTAAAACATCACATTTTACAATAATTTCTAACTTGTCAAATGATTTTACTTTCACTATACCATGCTCGTGATAACCTTGTGAGGTAGAGACCACGGATGTGATTGTTACCCATTCTATGAATGAAGAAATTGAGGCTTAAAGAGTTTTGCTGATTTGCATCTGGTCATATGGTAAGCTAGTGGCAAATAGGGCCCCTAACATTGTGTTTCTTTTTTACCAGTTTTTTTTTTTTTTTAATCTCAGCGTAGGCTATGCTACTGGCCAGAAAAAGTCACATGGCCCTGACCCAAGTACAAAGAAGGCTGGGAATTGTAGAGGAGCTCATGGACTACATGGTGACCACCAACTATTTCTGTCACAGCCACTTGTGTATCAATCATCTGGGAAGTCTTTACTTGATACACATATCAAGTAAAATACCATATTGTCTGAAACTTTCCTTAATATACCGTAAAGAAAAAAGAGTGTGGAGCACTGAAAGATAAAAGAAGATTGGGAAACTGTTAATTGTTGTAGCTGGGTGATGAGTACCTGGGAATTCATGATATTATTCTCTCTACCTTTGTGTATCTTTGAAAATTTCCATTATAAAAATTTAAGCAATAAAGGAAAAACTGTCATCCAGGGAACTTTTATTTAGTATATCTGAGGTGAGGCTTGGCTATGAATATTTTGCAAAATCTTCCCAGCTTATTTCCAAGGGGATTTAACCCTATCACTCATCAAGTTTCATATTCATACCATGGTCATGTATTATTTAAAAAAAAATATATATATATATGTATATATATATATATGTACACACACTTTTTTTTATCACTGTTGGACTATTCAGTTCATGAATAATCAATTTTCATTATTTGTGTTCTGATTCCATGCTATGTATATCTTAACCTTGAGTCTTTTTAATACCTGTGGTCCTGATATTGTCACAAAATAAGTGTTCCTGAGGCCAGCCTGGGCAACAAAGAGAGACCCCGTCTCTACCAAAAAACAATTTTTTTTTTTTGTCCTGTCAAGTAATCTTTTAAAAAAAGAAAATTCTTCTGAGGTCAAATACTTAGCCCCACCTCTGTGTTTTGGAAACTAGACTGTGTGGTTGATTAAAAAGGCCACAGATTCTTTGCAGTTTCTCCCACGGAGACTGGGCTCTATTTTCCTCCCTTTGAATTTGGCCTGGTTTTGTGGTTGCTCTGACCAATAGAATGCAGCAGAAGGGACACTGTGGGAATTGCAAGCCTAGGTGTAGGCTTCTGATCTCACCCTCTTGGAAAATCATCTGCCATGTGGCCAAGCCCAGGCTAGCTTGCTGGAAACACATGACACAGCCGACAGTCTCACCAGCCACCATACAAGCAAGTGAGGTCACATTACATCGTTCAACTGCAGTTGAGCCACTAAATAACTGCAGCCACGTAAGTGATCTCAAGTGAGACCAGAAGAAGAACCACTCAGCTGAACCCAGTTCAAATTGTTGGCCCATAGAATCATGAGCAAATAAAGTGGTTGTTATTTTTAAGCCACTAAGTTTTGGGATGGTATGTTATGCATCAACAGACAACAGATTAGATGGTGCTATCCCCACAGAACCTCAAGACCATGGTTAAAATTTTAAAATGTGTTTTCTCTTTGTTTGGATTTTCTTTTTTCAATTCTTGAAAATCTCTAGGCTGCACTTCTCAGAGATTAGAAGAATTGGATCTCAGAAGTCTCAGAGTTTAAAAAAAACAATCAAACTTTGTTTTCCCTCCAAGAAGAACTGGTGTCCTTTATTCACTCAGCTTTCCTTTTATCTACTTTTATGACATCTGAGTTGCACTAGGATGTGATTTAATTTTGGGCTTGGAACAGAATTTACATTGGCATTGAGGGAGTTTTCCTGAGAGATAAACCTTCAAGGAAACACATATTGTAATTCAAGAGAAAGTGAGAGTTTCGAACTAGTGTGATTTCAAAAGCAAGAGTGCGGGCACTGACGTCTATTCATTAACTTACTCCCCAAATGCTGTTGATGGTATTTGCCTTTTCTGGGGTCAACCCAAGAACCTTATGAGGCAGTGATAATATTAGGATATTCATTCCACAGGTGAGGAAAACAAGATTGAGTGAAAAAATTGTTTGACTGATGCTAGTTTCTTACTATCACAGTTAGGAGAGATCTAATGTTTTGCAAAATCACACCAAGGACCTAAACTTTAATGAAGGAAACTTTCCCTTTCCTGTATCAATCCTCAGTGGGTCACACAGAGAGAACTGCTGCTTCCCAACCATTCTGTTCCTGAGTCTGTGCATTAAGTGAAGTCTAAATGAGAAACTTGCATTCCGGAGAAAGCACTTATGTGCCCCAAAGCAGATTTAAGCTGTCATGAATTCCTGAACTACACCAGTGAGTCTGAGCATCCTTGGGAATGATTTGCTAAACTGCTGTTTTTAAAGTTAAGGTGCCTTTGCTATAGATTGAATCTTGCCTATGAGATGTAGTCTAAAAATAATGCATAAATTAAAAGGTATCATTTTTACTTCTTATCTTTAAAATGCTCACTATATCCAGCAGAGCTTACAATCTACAATCTTCGACCCTAGGTGACAATTTTCAAAATTTATTTTAACTAAGAATAACTATTTTTGCCTGTCTGAAAAAGGGTATATTAAATGTATTTTTAAGTGATGTAGTTCATATATTTTCTGCTAAAAACTGTCATAAATGAGAAGAAAGGCATTTACTATGAGAGGACACTGCCCACTGTATGAAGGAATTGAATGGCAACAACAAGCAACTTTTTTAGACTTGCTGACAAAGGGAGTGCCTGAAGCAGTGAGGAAGCCTTTCAAGAGAAATTAAACAAGGGGACTTTGATGTACACTTCTCTGTGCAGGTTCCTGAACCCAGGGCTACCGTTGACTCAAAAATAATAAGCCCTGCCCTCAAGAGTTTACGATCTACATAGGCATAGAAGGCATAATGCATTTGAAAAGTGAAGGGCAATAGAACAGGCAACACGGCAACAACAACAACAAAAACAAAAATTCAGGACAGACATGAGACATCACGACAGCACATGATAAATGTAAAATGAGTACGTGGTATATGCTACATGAACTCAGATGGAGCAGGGCTTTTGAGGGCTGGGCATGGGGCAAGGCCATGCATGTTAAGCAATGGGAACAGTTTTTGGATCCTAAAGAGTGAACAAGATTTGGAAAAGCTAAAAGGAACGGGTAAGGTAACCCAGTATGGGAAAAGGTAGAGATGTTGATACATGAGATAGCAAAGGAAAGAGGCAAGAAAGCACATAACAGCATGCATATTTTGGAGACGGTGAATAGAAGAGCCTGTCTGGAATGGAGTGAAGGTGTGTGTTGGTGGAAGGTTGGGTGATTTAAGCCTGACTATGGGGGCTCTTAGTGGTCAAGGTATTTGATCTCCATTCCCTTGATAAGTGTAATCTCACATAAATCTCTGGGTGTCTTCAAACACTTATTAAGATGTGCAAGGAGACTAAGGACTATCTATCTTGATAAAGGGACAGATATTTTCCTAAGCGTTATAAGCTAAAATAAGATACACCACTCTTTCAGCCTTTGGATTTAAAAGAATGATTAGAAGCCCAGCCAACCTACTTAATTGGTATCAGGCTGAGAACATCTCGCCACTAAAATATAAACCTAGTTCTATAATTTAAAGTCAGATTTTTCTTACACAAAACTGGGCGTAAAGAAATCAAATGCTAATCTTCACTGCATTCTCCCACCCAAACACACTCATGTGTGCACAAGCATGCATATGTGTGCACTCAAAGGTGATGTTAAAAATACTTAATAATGTAATGTATAATACATATATAAATGCATGTATTAAAATATTGCTTAGGAAGTAGCTTAAAATAGCTACAAAGTTCATCAGATCATCATAATAATTTCCAAATGATTTGTTGATAATCAGAAATGCTGATTGCAATTTTTTGTTTTAAGTGATTATTGTCCAAAAAATAAAGCCTTCATCTGAGCCTTGATTTGATGAGGCAAGCTGCATCGAACACTTCCAAGGATACTTCATTGAATTGTGAGCCATTAGCCCTCAGTGCCCGGGTGCTATGTGACAGCCAGAGGCAAATAGATGCCTGGCTCATGCTGTGTGGCTCAGTACACGCCTGGGCATCAGGACCTCCCATGAGGCTTGGACCTGTGTCTTTCCCCCCACTGACAATGCTGCTCCCCCTACCATTGCCCTGCTAAAGATGGCCCTGAAGCAGGAGGCAGAGCTGAATACACCCTGCCTTCTCACATGTGCCAGCCAATGTGAACCTCATTATCACTGGAGTCATGTTTAATGGGATTGCACAAGAAGCAGCAGGGCTCTCACATTCTAAGTAACAAGGGATCTCACTTCTGTTTTGATTTTAGTAGGAAGGATCTCTGCCGGTTGCAGTGAACTTAAAAGAATCTTTCCAATTGTGGAAAGAGCAGGCTCAGGCACCATTTTTTTAAGTCAAGTATTGGCAAACATGTGCACAAAGATGAATGTACAAAATTCTAACAGTAGAGCATCTGTATTCCAGGAGAAGAGAATGTGGATTGGATGAGCCTTGACTTTTTAGCTTTAAAGGAGGTCACCATTTCCTCAATTAGGAAACTCTGTTCAGAATTCAGTTACCTAGAAGTGTGTGTAGAAAATAGAATATGATTTTCTGTATAGAATATAGAACTTGAACTGATATCTCGAAGTAATCTGTTATCTTTATAAAGTCCTGAAGTGAAACAAGCCTCTTTGGATATTGTTTCATATAAATGCTTGTACTTACATGGATCCTTCTTGCTATACATTGCAAGATCTAGTGCCCAGGTGGTAAAGCCAGGTGAGTAGCTTTCATTACAGTATTCTAAAACCATGAAGTATGCTGCGATCTGGACCCATTAAATACCATTAATTTCCACACTGAATAACTAGCAGAGGAGTTTGAGCCTTTATATGCATAATAAATAACGGAGGAGTTTGAGCCTTTATATGCACAATGGTCACCAAAGGAGGTGGAAAAAAGTGCAATTTTTGGGGTCTTACTCCCAATCAGAGGATCTGATTCAGCTGGGGAAGGCTCTGGGATCATCGTTTTAACAAATGCTGAGGCTTTCTGATGCCATTGTGAGGCATTCTTGTGACATTCTTGTGACATCGTGAACCATACCTTAAGAAACACTGAATTAGGGCTTCATGTTTCAGATCATAACTGTCGCTTTTTTGCATAAAGAAGGGAGTGATTATGGTAGGGTGTAGGATAGAGGAAAGATAAAATATGGTATTCTTGATATCTAAAGAAAAACATCAGTAAGTCGCTTCTGTCTTCCCAAGAACTGCCCAAACATGCCAATTTTACAGAAGCTGTGCAAAACAGGAAACTACTGAAGTTAATTTCTCACAAATTTACAATCAGATAAAGACAGAGGACATTATGACAGAGACAGCAGGCTGGGAGTGGTGAGAGTGGGGTGTCATCCGGTTACTCTGTTTACCTCCAAAACTCTTATCATTTGTGAATGAAATGAACACACTGCCAAATCTGATTCTGAGTTATTAACCAAATAGTTAAATTTAATAAAATTCCAGTCTAATCCAGACAATTCATGGCCAACTAGGAACTTTCTCATCAAGTTGTTTTGTTTTACTTACTTTTATGATGTGTGGATGGATTCAAAATCAATTATCATGCTAGAGAATACTATGGATGAGTCAGAAGAAGTGAGCTAAATTTACATGTAGCAACATACATAGACCTCAAAAACAAAAGACTGGATGAAAAAAGCAAGGTACACAATGGGATCAATAGTAAAATATCATTTATAAATATAATATGCACACACAAAATAATGTCAACTATTTTTCAAGGTTGAACACATATCTAAATGACAATAAGAATGATGGAATGGGAATATATGCATTTAATAAACTAAAGTGAGTAATTCTATTAGAGAAAGGGAAATTGAGATTGGGGTTGGAGGATAAAGGGGAAAAACAACAAACCAAACCAAACCAAACCAAACCAAACCAAACCAAACCAAACCAAACCAAACCAAACAACAAAACAGGGACCTGGTCACAGATCAGTGATGATTGTGGATCTTGGGCCGAGACGTATGGTAGACTCAATTTAGAAGCTGGTAAGGGACAGAATGAAAAGTGTTGACAACTTGGTCCTTGCCCTTAGGGAATTGCAATTTAGTTGCAGTTATTTGCATGAAACTAATAAGGAAAGATATTACATAGTCAAGTGTTAGGTGGGACTAACTAACAACTATGATAGTTGAGAGAATAGAGAGAAAAAAGAAAAAATAACAGTAATTTTTAAGGCAAAAGAAAAAGAAAATATTCTTTGGTGTCTGCTAGTGGTCCTCCTATGCATTTCATAGTATGGTCATTTTCAGAAGTCTCTTATTTTCACCATTTTCTCAATGGTCTATAAGAATTAGATCAGTTTAGATCCTTTAGTCCTATCTCAGTTCCCAAGGGCTATTTGTCTACTTATTTATTTTCTTTATGCATAGGAAATATGATTGAACTTTGCTTAAATGAGAAGAATGTTCATTTAACCTAATTTCATGTATTTCTTCTTATTCATTTTTTTCACACTGAGTTTTACAGTGTGAAGGCTCTGTGAAGTCAGGAGATGGTCGCAAAGATTTTCCAGTACCTAAGTGTGTTCTTCTACTGTACATTAGTTAGAGTAATGTGGACTGCCACAATAGATATACCGCCAATCTCAGAGGCTTAAAACCCATATCACAGAACAATGATGGTTCTCCTGGACTGCTGGCTCCCCTCCACACAGTGATTCAGGAACCCGGGTTCCTTCAATCTTGTCCCTTTGCCATCTTATACACTCCCATTTTTCCCTGGGGGTCTTTTCCATTCCAGCCAAGTGGAAGGGGAGAAAGCCTGGCAGCTCCTGGGCTGCCTGAAGCCCAGCCACACATTTCAGACCCTCATCTTGTCCTGAGGTGCTTGGAACGGTGGGGGGCTCTCGAGCCCATTCTCATGTTTACAGCGGTTGGTGGGGGGTGGAGGGGGTCTGGGAATCTGAGAGTCATTCAGGTGACTTCCTGCAGGGAGCTTTCTGACACCAGCCCTTCCCCAGACCCTCAGGTAGAGCCAACAAGAGCATGTGCTGCCCTGTCGCTGAGCCCAGCTGCGGGCGGCTCCTGGTACTAACAGCAAAGTCACACTCCCAGGCCTCCCTGATTCCCTGATTCCCTCGCCAAGGCTACAGGGAGCCCATTCGGTTTCTCCCAAGCCCAGGTCAGGCCTGGCTTCATCTCAGACCCTGCTTAGGATGGGGGATTTGGCCAGGGGTGATCCTGTACTCAATCCTTTTTGGTGCATTTTTTTGGAAGAAGAATATTGAGTTTCTCTTTGTAAACAACAACAACAACAATGAAAATGAAACAAAACAAAACAAAAAAAGATGAAAGACCACATTTGGGAAGTTTTAGGGGCCAGGCATGGAAGTTACAGCCCATCACTTCCTATTCTCATCCCGTCGGTTAGTACACAGTCATATGCCTGACAGGCAGGTTGGAAATGCATGACTATGCATAGCCATATGGCTGACAGGAAGGTGGGGAATGCAGGCAGGCATGCATCTATCTGCATGCTCAGGCATGGAAGATGAGTCTGCCACAAGACTCCCATTTATTTATTCATTAGCATCAATCTCTCATCCATAGAAGGTGTAGAAATGAGGAATGATAAAGGTGCAAGGAATTAAACCTTTGATTTAACTTGATATATTTGACATTGGGTGAATAACCTGGATGTGACTTTTGAGTCTTCCTGGCCAACATTCATTGCTCACAAGATAAGGAGAACTACATGAACAGAACAATGTTATACACTGGAAGGGCTGGTAAGTCTCCACCTGACAAATCTCCTGGGATGTGACCAAGAGGCCAATGGTCAGCTTTGTGCTGGGCTCCTTCGGCTCCCTTTCCTGACTTCTCTGAACCAGTGGCAAGCTGTCTGAACCTTTCAGTCTTGGTTGTTTTCTAGGTTTTACCCCTGACCTTCTTACACCTTTGATACTTGCTTGACCCTTGCTGCTCTGGCTGATTTCCTTGGGCTCCACTTCCTGACAGCCTGAATTTCTGTGTCAGTTACTGCAGCCCTAGCTGTGCCTGCATCAACTTTCCTTCTAACTTGTCTGAGTACATGGCCAGCCACCTCCCATGTCACTAAATCTGGGTTGTGGTACAACCTGGTCGATATTATACTGTTGCTGTCTTCATCTCAGAGTGATTATGGTCTACTAATAGTTGGAATTTCTGTGTGAAATCCCCACAAAAGACATGAATATTTTATCCCACATTCACACATATATATTTGCACTTGACGAGAGGTGTGCTGAGTCATCCATATATTTCAAATGAAAATTTAAACTTGAGTCATGAAAGGAAGTTCTCCTGGGGACATCTGCTCCAGTGTCTCTGCCATGTGCTTAGGAATTTGCTCATCCTATCTGATAACGGTTCAAAATGCTCTGGAGGGAACTGAGCTGAGTTTTCAACTCATGCCTGGGAACGTTAATGTGACTGAGTAAATCCTTTATTCCTTAGGATAATGTGGGACTAAAATACCTGTAGTCAGGTAATCAATCAATGGTGCAGATATTGTGTATTAGTTTGGGCAGCTGTAACAAAGTACCCTAGACCAGGTGGCTTGTAAACAACAGGCATTTATTTCTCACAGTTCTGGAGACTGGAAGTCCCAGATCAGGGTGCTAGCATGGTTGGGTTCTGGATCAGGGTGCCAGCAGGGTTGGGTTCTTGCTGAGGGCTCACTTCTGGGTGGCAGACCACCGACTTCTCATTGTATCATCACAAGGCAGAAGGAGAGTGAGCTAGGTCCCTCTCTGGCTTCTCCTTATAAGGACACTAATACTATTCTTAAAGGCTTAGGTCTACCTTTATGACCTAATCAACTGCCAAAGGCCCCACCTTCTACCACACTGAAGGTTGGGCTTTAACATATGAATTTTGGGAAAACACAAACATTCAGTCCATAACAGATTCATAATATGTCTCTTTCTCTTTTTACTCACATATTTATGTGCAGTGGTTAATAGTGTATAGTGCAATAATTTATTTACCTTTGATTTATGGAGGGATTGGCAAACTACAGCCTGTGGGCCAAATTGGACCTGCTGTCTGTTTTGGTAAATAAAGTTGTGTTGCAACAGAGCCATGCCCATTTTTTAACATATCATCGATGGTGGCTTTCGTGCTCCCACAGCAGAGTTGAGTAGTTGCCACAGAGACGGTATGGCCTGGAAGGCCTATAATACTTATTATCTGGCCCTTTACAGAAAAAGTTTGCTGAGCCCTGCGTTAGACACAGACAGTAAATGTGAATACCTTGGAAGCACTTAATTCCTGGAACAGAATAGCCAACAAATGAGTATGTGTTTGTTCGTTTTATAAATCTCAGTCTTTCTTTGCTTACTTTGTCCCTTCTGCCTGGACTACTTGGACACTTCAATCATGTATCCAACAAATAGCCATGATGTGCTTACTATATGACAGGCACTGCTCTTGGTGCTGTGACAAAAACAGGACATCTAGAGCCTCTGTCTTCATGGATCTCATATTCTATTGGGTGGAGAGACGACCGATTGATGAGTAAGTAGATGTATAACATCATGTCTCCTTATGGTTCACCTTATGAAGATAAACAAAGCCGGTGCAAGGGTCTCTGTCTGATTAATTCCTCCTTACTTCCTTATTCCTCTAAGGTCTTTCTCAAGCCTAACTTCCTTCATAGGATCATTCTTTGTCTCCCCATTTAGTCTTTGTCTATTTCTTTCCCTTTTAACTCACAGATCTTTTTATTTTGAACTTTTAAGGAATTTATATCATTCTATCTTGGATTGGAGTTCTTTGTATATGTATTTCTTCTTCACCATAGATTGTGAGCCCATTAGTGACAAGGGCAATGTAACAATTTTCAATTTCTCAACAGCAACCCACACAGTGCCTGGACATGGGTAAATATCTTTGATTAAGCCAGGTCTTGATTCTAATACTGGAGGTTTTTAGTACATGACGATCTGATGCACTCCTCTCTGTCTGTGGTCTTCCTGAGTCTATGATCACCACTGTGTCCCATCAGCCATTTACAGGCAGAGGGAGGGAGTTTCCCACATTTTTAGGAACTGGAATCTCTTCAGGAATTCACTACGCCCACAGGCCCATCTGGACCATAAGATTTACCTATTCTTTTGACATACAAACCAGAGAAAATCTTCTTAAAATGTTATAGCCTGAATTTTCCCCAGTAAGGAAAGAAAAATCCAACCAATCAACCAAGCAAAAGGGACGAAAGGAAGGAGTTGCACAAGTCATTAGCAAATAGAAAATTAAACAAAAAGTTCTTGGACTTTCTCGTTGTTTTAAACTACCCCCTCACCCCACCTAGATTTTAGGTACTGGTCTGTTGATAGGAAACCAGGTTACTTTGTTGGAAAGAAACTAGTATTGGAGGTTGTATTAATCAGAGCTTGAGGATGAGCCAATTTCTCCCATGCATGGGATGAATGGGGTTATTCATGAAGGGGCATCTGGGCAGGAAGTGGGGGCGTTGTGGCTAACTAAGCCAGGCTAGCCCTTGAAAGCAGAAGGGAAATCTTTCAGAACAAATGAGCAACAGCTAGGGTGAAGGAGAAGGCCAAAGGTGCTTGTAGAAGGTGAGTGAGAAGGAAATGAAGAGTTGCAACCTGTTACCAATTAGCACGGTTCTTTGGGCCAAATCATGCACAAGTGGCTCATGGGTCATGAGCTTCCTGCAGTACACACAACCCCGAGCCATCCATGGAAAAGACCCATCTTCGTGACCCTTAGCATGAAAGAGGCTAATTTTGTTATTGTCTTACTCTCTTCAGCATCATCATTGACATTTTCCACTATTTCTCAGCCCTGGGAGGAAAAAGCCAGTATTTGATATAATGCTTAAGATAAAATAAGATTCCTGTTCTATTTTAGAACATCCAAGTTCCACTGAATTAGAAAGTCTGGAAATTTCTGTCGATTGTGGGGGTGTTTACAAATTGGGGACAAGGTGGCAGCCAACTTACTGTGGTAACTTGGGCAAGAGTCTTCCCTCTGCCCACAGTGGAAACCCTCCCTCTGAAATCAGGAGGGCTGCAAGGATGACCTGAATTTGCCTCTTACTGTGCTACAACCACACATCCTTGTACAAAGCATAGGAGGGTTCTTGTCTTCTAGAAGCCAGGCTGTATTCTTGAGGTCTTGCTCTCCAGGACCACCTGCAGGCCCCTGGGGTAGAAGCAGCCCTGGGGCAGAAAATGCAGCCAGTGGTCAGGCAGTGGGCTTGCTTGTCTTGTAGGTTTCTGCCCCTATGTATGGAAAGTCTTTGCCATATGACTATATACCTTCATATCACTACATTTGTGCATATCCATCAATTGAGCCTGTGTCCATTCCTAGGATCCTGTGTTCATTTTTCCAGAAAAGTCTATGTTTTCCAGCTGACCCAGTAGAAAAAAAATGTGATCTTTGGAAGGTGAAGACAAATCTATATCCATCATTTATGAACTTGCGGTTGCCTATAATGACAAACACAATAAAATTTCCCTGTAGTAAATATACATAAATTTTTATGATAATATCAATGTTACTAATGCAATGGCAGCTTTCATTCCTTGAACAATTACTGTGTGCCTGGAATTATGCTAAGAACTTTAAAAGCATAATGTAATACATATACCATGAGGTAACTACTACTATCATCTTCATTTTACGGATGAAGAAAGTGAGGCTTAGGTTAAATAACTTTCCCAAAGACTCATGAGGTGGAATCTGCAAACCTAATTCTAGAACCCATGGTCTTTATTTCTATGTTATAATTGTCTCAGTTCACACAGCTAAAAAATGATGGAGGCTAGGCTCAAACCCAGGCAGCCTGACTCAAGGCCTCACTCTTTTCATTTTACTATGTTTAAATTTTGTGTGTGTGTGTTTTTACATATTTCTACCAGATGTGCTTAATTGAGTGCTAGCTCTTTTTCTTCTTGACGACAGGTGGGTTCAGGAGATTCATAGCCTATTGCTTAGTAGTTAGGAACTCTACAGTGTAGACTAGTTATACACATTTATGGGAGAATGAGACATTGTATTGTACCCAGATGTATACATAGAGGCATTTTTTAAAAAGCATGCTTGTTGTAAACAACTGCAGCAGGAAGATTGCAATTATATCTATCTCAAACACTAACCAGTTGCAGCAAACATTTTAGACTTTGCGTAATAATGGAGTCAATTCTAAGTGGAAAAAGAACAAAACATCAATAGATAAGATCATTGTCAATTCTGTCTTACTTGAAACAATAAATTTATTAACACCAGGTACAATGATAAATAATTAGTTGCAAGTCATATTCTATGACTTTTCAAAGTTATCTAAAATGTCTCCTATTTCAGGCTAGTATAGGCTGGATGCATACTAAAAGAATTAAGAGCAACAGAGTCCTCATCTCTTTACATTGAATGTCAGGAAATAACAAGAGAGGATTTGTAATTTGTGGCAAAAATTAGTCACGAATAGTCAGACACACTCTTACTTGAAACATCATCTTCCACGGGATTAGTCAACAAATGGGTTTTCTGATTAGCTAGCACAGGGAAGGGGTTTACAAGAAAGCATCTGGAACAAAGGAATTTTAGGTTCAAGTGGACAGCTTCCTAATTTTCCTTTAATATAAGAAGGTAAACCCATTTTCTGATTCAATACTTTCCATTCTCCAAGAGGTGACTGATATTATTCTACTTCCACAGCATTTGGCAGAAGCTTATTTAACTAAAGTCTTGATTTAAATCTAAAATTCCACCAAATAAATGACAAATGATGAAGTGGGATTCTTCAGATTCTGTATCCAGGCTATTGACCTGCCACCCCCTATTTCTATCTGTATTCTTGTGTAAGATTCTTGAAAGGCACTGAGGCATGGGCTTTTGAGGTCATGGTCCAGGTTGTAGCCATTAGTTTGACAAAGGTTTTTGACTGTCTTTCTGATATATAGTAGACTGCACTTTCTGGCTTCCTTGCAGTTTGCTGCGAGCACTTGAGCAGCTCTGGCCCAGGAGCTGTATTTGGAAGTGCACGTTACTTCCTGTCAGAGTTTGATTGACAGTGAGCTGTCCTCCTGCCCTCTTACCCTCTACCGTGGAGGGAAAACAATGAGTCTTAGATGACTGCTTTGTTAGCCTGACCACTAGAATGGGGCTGTCATGGAAAAGAGTAAAAAAGATTATGTAGCATAAACAAGAAATCACCTTTTTTTTTGTTTGTTTTAAACCACTCAGATATGGAGATTGTTAGTTCTTAGAGCATAAGCTAGCCTATCGTGAGGCCGGTGTTACTTGTTAGAATGTCGTATGTCATAGGCAAGCCCAAGAATCACCAAGATAGTCCTGAAGAACAGTAAGATGGAGGGGTAGGGAGACTTTCCTTTTTATATTAAGCTTTAGTAATTATATAAAGCTTTAGTAATTAAAATAGTGCTGTATTGCTAATGTGATAGATAAAATGGCCAATAAAAGAAAATGAGAGTTCAGAAGCAGCCCCAAGCATATTGGGAAATTTTATATTTGACATAGGTAGTATTGTAGATCACTGAGAAAAAATAGAATAGTCAGGAAATGGGGTTGGGAAAGATGGTGTTCCACATGGGAAAAAAAGTGGATTTAGTCCCCTTTCTCATATAAAAAATCAGTTCCCAATGGATTAATGAGCTAGACATGAAAGGCAAACATTTTAAATTTAATTGAAACATTTGGTAGAGAAATCATTCTTAACAGAGAGGAAAAAAATTGATGAGTCAATATTTTACATTAAAATTAAGGAAACAAAGCTCTCTATCAAAAAAAGTCTGAAAAGGTAAGCCACACAGCATATATTTGCAAAGGATCACACATCAGAAAGTAAAACGATAACTGAAAAATAATTCTGTTCATGGGCAAAAGATTATAGCCATTTCATAGAAGAGGAAACACAAATGGCAAATGGATATAAGTGAAGATACACCATTAGTCATCAAGAAATGCAAATTAAGTGCACATAAAAATGCAAAAAATCAAGAAGTTTGACAAAACCAAATGCAGGTGAGGATGCGGATTGATGGGAAGTCTCGTGCTTTTTACAGTAGAGTGTTAGTTGATACAACTACTTTAAAAAACATTGTTTTCATTCCCTTATAGAGCTGAACACTTAATTATTCTACAAATGATCAATTTCACTCATAGGTGTCATGAAGAAATACTCTAAATATACACACTGAGACCCATGTGGTAACATTCATTGGAGCATGGTTGGTAAGAACAAAAATCCTGAAACAATCAAAATGCTCACTGACCGGAATATAATTTCTGTAATGGTGGAATATCTTTTAAATGGAATTTTACATAAGTTAGTGAAAAGTAAATGAGTCTCATATTCATGTATAATTATGAATGAATCTTTAAAAATATTACTGAGTGAGAAAAAAAGTCATACAGTAGAATAGTACATATAGAATGGTACCATTTTTAAAATGCCTAAAAACAACATACTGAGAAGGAAGCTAGAGAATGAGCTAGGGAAGGAGCACATATAGATACAGTAATTTTGTTAATACTCCAAGTCTTAAGCGGGTGATGGATCCATAGGCATTCATTTTACTATCATGCTTCCTTCTTTATGCATGTGTCACACATGCAACGAATCTGATATATTTTTCCCCAAAGACCTTGTATAGGAAGAATAGTAGTTTTCAAATAAGTGTCCAATGAAGTTTGAATAAAAGGTATGTCTTTTCATTGGAAAGCTCTTCTAGCAATGGGAATTTCTTCATTCTCCAGGCACCTTTGAAGTGTTCAAAATTAGAGTTGCCTTTCTCAACAATTTTCATTTCTGATTTCAGTGTTCATGGATGCCTTTGAAATTTGCCAATAGTAAGTAACAGAAGAATGACTCTTTGGCAACATTTCCTTTCTCTCCTTTGTTTTTCTTTTTCCCTTTATTAATTTCAACTAAATTATTGATAGTTTGTCAATGTATAAATGTTCCTGATTCCTTGAGCATGCATTATGTCTAAGACATTTGCCTCCAAAATATTTTTATTTGTCAGTGTGAAAGAGCTTTCTCAAATGATAGCCTGTATTTTTGATATTTTAATTTAACTTTTCATTTTTCTTTTTCTGGAAACCAAGGGATAATTTAACTTTTCAGATAATTCTTCCATGCCTCTGTGTCAGTGCTTGCAATTTCCCCAATAATTACAATAGCTAACATTTCTGTAGCACTACTATACACCAGGTTCTGGTCTAAGTGTTATTGCAATTCTCACAAACCCTAAGATAGTATCCTCATGTTACAGATAAGACAACTGAGGCACAGAGAGGTTAAAAAATCTTACTCAATGTCATAAGAAAGCTGGAATTCAAACCAGGAAGTCTAGTTCCAGATTCCATGCTCCTAACCACCACATCTTTTTTTTTTTTTTGAGACAGGTCTTACCCCGTTACCCAGACTGGAGTGCAGTGGCGTAATCATAGCTCACTGCAACCTCCACATCCCAGGCTCAAGCAATCCTCCTTCCTCAGCCTCCCGAGTAGCTGGGACCACAGGCACATGCCACCATCCCAGGCAAATTTTTATATTTTTGGTAGAGACAGAGTTTCACTATGTTGCTCAGACTGGTCTTGAACTCCTGAGCTCAAGCGATCCCCCCACCTCAGCCTCCCAAAGTGCTAGGAGTACAAGGATAAGCCACCATGCCCAGCAGCTGTTTAATTTTTTTATCAATCAGTTTTCTCTTCTTTCCTTTTTTTTTTTTTGAGACGGAGTCTCGCTCTGTCGCCCAGGCTGGAGTGCAGTGGCACAATCTCGGCTCACTGCAACCTTTGCCTCCTGGGTTCAAGCAATTCTCTGCCTCAGCCTCCTGAGTAGCTGGCACTACAGGTGCCCGCCACCACACCTGGTTAATTTTTTGTATCTTTTGTAGAGATGAGGTTTCACCGTATTAGCCAGGATGGTCTTGATTTCCTGAGCTCGTGATCTGCCTGTCTCAGCCTCCCTATCAATCAGTTTTCTATCTGAAGAAACACATCTACCTATTGCTTACAATAAAAACTTTTCTGTTGCGTATCTTCCAACATGCCATCTGGATGCATCATCTGGATGAGATGCATACCTTTGCCAACATTTTCGCCAGGTATTAGATTTGCTCTACCTGATCCTACAGTCATGCGAGCATAACTAGTCTAGCCTGCTAGACCAGTTTGGGAGTACAATTACAGTCTGCTTTATTTTTTTAAAAATAACTAATTAAATTAATTTTTTCAGTGCATGTGTAATACACTTACATGATTCAAAAATCTAAAAATATGAAAAGATGATACAGTGTGAAATATCTTCCTCCTGCATCCTTCACCTAGTCTACAGATTCTCTCCCCGATGCAAGCAACCTTATCATTTTCTTAAAGCCTACATTAAATATGTATATTAAAATTATTTTGAATATTAAACTTTATTTTGCACTTAACTTCATGTCAGGCACTATGCTAAACACTTTTCATTTAATCTTTCCAGCAATTTAATGAGGTGAGTTTTAATGTTATCCCTGTTTTTCAAATGAAAAAACTGAGGTATAGGATGATACAACTGGGCCAGGCATGGTGGCTCACATCTGTAATTCCAGCCCTTTGGGAGGCCAAGGGAGGAGGATCACTTGAACCCAGGTGTTTGAGACCAGCCTGAGCAAAACAGGAAGAACTCATCTCTACAAAAAAACTATCTAGTAAGAAATTAGCCGGGTGTGGTGGTGCACTTGTATGGTCCCAGCTACTTGGGAGGCTGAGGTGGGAGGATTACTTAAGCCTGGGAAGTCGAGGCTGCACTGAACTGTGACTCCAGCCTGGGTCATATTTTGGTTCTGGGGTGTCTGGCTCCAGAGTTCATGCTCTTACCTACTACTGTATACTGTTTCTCCATGCTGAATCTTTTTATGAGAAATATATAAAATAAGTGGATTCTTTAAAGTTTATGTAGCCCCACAGGAAAATGTTATTTCCATTTCCTAGAGAAAATAAGACACGTACTTGTATATTTCTTTTGTAAACATCATTATTGAGATATAATTTATATTCCATAAAAGTTATCCCTTTAAAATGTATAATTTAATGGCTTACAGTATATTCACACAGTTGCAGCGCCATCGCTATGTCCTAAGTTTGGAATATTTTCATCATGCCCAAAGAAGCCCTGTCAATTCTTCTGTCAACTCCCTAAACTTCCCCTGCCCACCCTAGACAGCCACTCTGTCTCTATAGATTTACTTATTTTGGATTTTTCACATTAATAGAATCATATAATATATAGCCTTTGTACTGAGTTATTTCACTTAGTATAATGTTTTCACAGTTTATATTGTAACATATATCTGTACTTCTTTCCTTTTTGTGGCTGAATAATATTCCACTGTATGAATAGACAGCATTTGGCTAACTATTCATCAGTTGATGGAGATTTGTGTTATTTCCACTTTGGGTTATTGTGAATAATACTTTTATGAATGTTTCTGTACAGGTTTTTGTATAAATATGTTTTCATTTTTCTTGGGAGGAGTGGAATTGCTGGATCACATGGTAACTTTATGTTTAAACTTTTAAGAAATTTCCAGACTGTTTTTTATAGTGGCTGCACCATTTGACACTTCTGTTAGCAGTATATGAGGGTTCCAATTTCTCCACATACTTGCCAACACTTGTTATTACCCATCTTTTTTATTATAGCCATTCTAGTGAGTGTGAAGTGGTATCTTACGTGGTTTTGATTTGCATTGATTAATGAGATTGAGTGTATTTTTACATGTTTATTGGCCATTGGTGTATCTTCTTTGGAGAAATGTCTATTAAAATCCTTTACCCCTTTAAGGCCGGGCATGGTGGCTCACACCTGTAATCCCAGCACTTTGGGAGGCCAAGGTGGGTAGATCACGAGGTCAGGAGATTGAGACCATCCTGGCTAACACGGTGAAACTCCATCTCTACTAAAAATACAAAAAATTAGTTGGGCGTGGTGGCTCACGCTTGTAATCCCAGCACTTTAGGAGGTCAAGGTGGGTGGATTATGAGGTCAGGAGATCGAGACCATCCTGGTTAACACAGTGAAATCCCGTCTCTACTAAAAATACAAAAAATAGCTGGGCGTGGTGATAGGCGCCTGCAGTCCCAGCTACTCGGGAGGCTGAGGCAGGAGAATGGCGTGAACCTGGGAGGTGGAGCTTGTAGTGGGCAGAGATCGCTCCGCTGCACTCCAGCCAGGGCGACAGAGTGAGACTCCATCTCAAAAAAAAAAAAAAAAAAAATTCCTTTACCCCTTTAAAAACTGAATTGTCTTTTTATTGGTGACTTTATGATAGTTTTTAGAATACACTCTGGATACCAGATTCTTTATTGTAAACAATATTTGCAGATATTTTCTATCATTCTGCAGGTTGTCTTTTCATTTTCTTGATGGTGTCCTCTGAAGGATAAAAATTCTAAATTCTGATAAAGTCAAATTTGTCCTTTTCAAGAAACTCTTGTTTCTTGTGCTTTTGGTGTTACATCTAAGAAACCACTGTCCTATACAAGACCACAAAGATTTGCACCTATGTAAGTGTGATGGTTAATACTGAGTGTCAACTTGATTGGATTGAAGGATACAAACTATTGATCCTGGGTGTGTCTGTGAGGGTGTTGCCAAAAGAGATTAACATTTGAGTCACTGGGCTGGGGAAGGCGGATCTACCTTTAATCTGGTGGGCACAATCTAATCAGCTGCCAGGGAATATAAAGCAGTCAGAAAAACATGAAAATGAGAGACTGGCCTAGGCTCCCAGCCTACGTCTTTCTCCCGTGCTGGATGTTTCCTGCCCTCGAACATCGGACTCCAAGTTCTTCAGTTCTGGGACTCCGACTGGCTCTTGTTGCTCCTCAGCTTGCAGACAGCCTATGGTGGGACCTTGTGATTGTGTAAGTTAATACTTAATAAACTTCCCTTTATATATATATATCATATATATGTGCACATAAAATGCAAAAAATCAAGAAGTTTGAAAAACGAAATGCAGGTGAGGATGCGGATTGATGGGGAGTCTCGTGCTTTTTACAGTAGAGTGTTAGTTGATACAACTATTATATATACATATATATGATATAACTATATCATATATGTGATATATATATATATAAAGGGAAGTTTATTAAGTATTTTATATATATATATCTCCTACTAGTTTTGTCTCTCTAGAGAACCCTAATACAGCATTCTTCTATGAGTTTTATATTTTAGCTCTTACATTTAGGACTATGATCAACTTTTACGTGCTGGGATTACAGGCATGAGCCACCGTGCCTGGCCTGGAATTGCTTCTTAATTTCATTAGAAACACAATTATTTTGAATTAAAAATTAGTTCATTTTTGTGTATGGAAGTGGTACACATTTTTTTTTTTGTATATGAATATCCAGTTTTCTCAGAACCACTTGTGGAAAAGACTATTCCTTCTCCATTAAATGGTCTTGGTATCACGGTAGAAAAACAATTGTGCATAAATGTATGGGTTCATTTCTGAATTCTCAATTATACTCTATATATCATTATGCCAGTAGCACACTACTGTCTTGATTATTTCAGCTGTGTAGTAAGTTTTGTAGTAAATCAGAAAGTGTGAATCCTTCAGCTTCATTTTTCTTCAATATTGTTTTGGCTGTACTGGGTCCCTTGCATTTCTATGTGAATTTCAGGATTAGCTTGTCATTTTCTTCCAAAAGGCAGCTCGGGTTTTGATTAGGATTGCATTGAAACTAGATCAGTTTGGGGAATATTGCCATTTTAACAACATGAATTCTTTAAATCGATGAATTTGGGACGATTTTCTATGTTTTTAGATCTTCTTTAATTTCTTTCAACAATGTTTTGTAGTTTTCAAAGCGTATGTTTTGTATTTTTTTTGTTAACTTTATTCCCAAGTGTTTCATTATTTTGGATGCTATTGTAAATGCAATTGCTTTTTTTTTTTTTTTTTTTTTTTTTTGGCGGAGTTTCACTCTTGTCGCCCAGGCTGGAGTGCAATGGCTCTATCTCGGCTCACTGCAACCTCCACCTCCCAGGTTCAAGCGATTCTCCTGCCTCAGTCTCCTGAGTAGCTGAGATTACAGGTGCCCGCCACCACGCCTGGCTAATTTTTGTACGTTTAGTAGAGATGAGGTTTTACCATATTGCCCAGGGTGCTCTCCAACTCCTGAGCTAAGGTGATCCACCTGCCTCAGCCTCCCAAAGTGCTGGGATTGCAGGCATGAGCCACTGCGCCCGGCCTGGAATTGCTTCTTAATTTCATTAGAAACACAATTACTTTGAATTAATTTTTGAATTTATTGAATTTATATTGAATTAACTGTTCAATTCCTGACATGACCTTTTAACAGGCAGTTAATGTTTTCATTCTATGGACTTTCCTTCATTTCCAATTTTCTAATCAGTTGAAATTCTGGTGTGATAACTGTAGAAACAGGTCAGCCCTGATGGTGCTTTTGCAGGTGCTCTATATCTTATTTGAAGGTTAGCCTTGCAGGTTACAATTGACTCTTATAGACCCTGGAATGATGCTTGTGCTTACCCAGGTTCTGCTTGTAGTGCCACAGGCTTGATTGCTGGAGCCTTTTCATTGTTGTTTGAATTTGCATGTTCAGCCATTGCATTTTCAAAGCAGGAATTATGGTGCCAGGCAATCAAGTTTAGAGGTGCTTCTAGCTCCAGCCTGGACCAGAACTCTTAAGATTCTTGTGCTGGAACTGGACATCAGCTCAGTCCCAGTGGTGAGTTTACTTTTAAGATCCTTTAGGTCTCCTTGGCCAGCAGAACTTGGGTCAGCCAATCCTGATCTACTCTGTTTTTCTTAACTTTGAATTTTGGGGAGCAAGTGTTGAGGTCTTTGTTCCTGCCTTCTTAAAAAGCCTAGAGAAAAATCATTAAACTTGGTGTAACTTCTCCTGCCACAAGTTACACACTGCAAGGGCCTGCCTTTGTCAGAACATTAAAAAAAAACCTGTTACAGACATTTCTGGAGCAATGAGTATCTATTAGATAAGAGAGGCCCTTGAAAATTATATTTTGACTAAGGAAGCCCCTTTCCAAGGTGACTTGCTCTATTCAACTAGACAAAGAAGTGGAGCATGGCTTTGGCACCCCCATCACACAATGTAAGGTCTTCCATGTGATAAATCATTCCATTTTATTTTTAAAAATACCATTGCATTGGCTCAGTGCTCTTCAGAGTCTCCAGAGATGTTTCCTTGAACTTCAGAGTTGTGCTTGTGTTTGTGAGTGTGACAAGTGGACTTGGAAATTTGCTCATTCACATTCATTTCTCCTACTGTTAAAACTCTCATGTTTCCTTTTCAAAGAGATGGATTATCTCACCTTTTTTTTTTAGTAGATTTGGCACTCTATGCATTCCATCACATCTTTTTCTTAGACACAGTGAAGAGCAGGGCATTTAAAAGTTTACAGAAAACATGCTAAAATAAAATGTAGAGCAGCTTGAAAGAGATTCACTTACTCTAAGTGTACCTGTAGACCATGGTAGCTGAGTTATTGTCATATCATACTTGGTGAGCATATCAGGCTGGCAATCAAAATGCTGAAGCATTGCTTGCAGAAATTAATAGTCATCAATATGGGGTTTGGTCTTTACAGTAATGTCAAAGTAGGAAGGATCGTAAGTTCAGCAGCAGGCTTAAAGCCAGGGTCACCTGTATTAGAATTATATGAAGTATATTTGTAATTGAGAAAGGTTTATTGTACTAATTTTACTAAGATTTATCCTTCCAGTTACCTGCAATGTGCATTTCCTTCTATAAATGGCTCTCAGCCAGTCTACTGGAGCAAAAAGAAACCAACTGATTGGAATTGTAAGAAATTACTTATTTTTTCTTTAGGAGGAGAGTAGATATTCTGCATGTCTGATTTATGATTATTTATCATGAAAGATTACTGACTATAATAGCCCTAAACGAGCCTCCATTTTCTGGGTAAGATGTAGAAGGAACTAAATAGCAGACATGGCAGAGAGTTCACTAGGAAGCACTTCAACGGATGGACTTCCTCTGCCAGGGCTTCATTTGCATATGGGAGGGCACGGACTAGCAGGATGCAGATCAAGCCCTGTTTTGCCTGCGTCTGAGCTCCTCCTTCCGGCCAGCTGCTGTGCTAGGCACTTAACATACATTGAAAAAGAAAACTAAAAGCCACATTTTTCTTTCTTTTAAAAACTGTATATATTTAAAGCATACAACATGATGTTTTGATATACATATACATAGTGAAGTGATTGCCCTATTTTTCTATTCACAATTTTTCTAGGTCATAATTATGGCTGAACTATTGCTACAAATCTCAATAGATTTAAAGAAAGTAGAAGAGGAAAAGGAAAACTATTAACCCAAGTGACTATGGGAATACAAAGCATCGGGCTAGTTCATTACCTTTTATCTTAAAGATAAGAGAGGAGGTTAAAGATTATTAACAAACTGATGAACATAAAATGGCAAACAAGAAAGAACATTAGCCAGGGGGAACACATGTCCCTTTAAAATTATACCTATATATATTCTGAATTATTAAATTAAAATTATCACTACTTTATCTGCTATTTTATTGCTGAAATTTCTCACAACTTCATTTGCGAATAAACTCTCCTGTGATGGTCTGCCATTTAAATACACATATTTATTGCTGTCTCCTACGGAGTATAATCTTAACCACAAGGCTATGAATACAGTAAAACTTTACATTTTTGTGAGATACTTTATTTATTCAATTTAAGCTCAAGAAGTAGATGCAATTTATTAGAAAATGTTACAGAAAAGGAACTAATTCACCTCAATTCCAATGCACATACTGGGATGAGTAACTCACTGTTTATGACATAGTCAACTTTATTCTGCCACCTTAATATATAAGGGACAATGGCTGGGCTCAGTGGCTCACGTCTATAATCCCAGCAATTTGGGAGGCCGAGGCGGGTGCATCACTTGAGGTCAAGAGTTCAAGACCAGCCTGGCCAATATGGTGAAACCCCATCTCTACTAAAAATACAAAAAGTCTGCTGGGCTTGGTGGCAGGCACCTGTAATCCTGGCTACTCTTGAGGCTGTAATCTCAGCTACTCTGAAGAGGGAGAATCGTTTGAACCTGGGAGGTGGAGGTTGCAGTGACCTGAGATTGTGCTACTGCACTCCAGCCTGGGTGACAGAGTGAGACCCTGTCTCTCTCAAGAAAAAAAAAAAAAAAAAAAATACACACACACACACACACACACACACATATATATCTTGATCACCAAGCCCACTGCAAACTGCTGCTGTTCATTTTCTCACTTTCTCTTGCCTGGACTATTGTAGATTTTCTCACTGACTTTTCTACTCCTAACCTTCCTTTTATATTTGTCCAAAGACTAATCTTTCTCACAATCAGAACCCCTCATATTTTCCCCTTTCTTAAAACCCTTCAATGACTTTATCCTTGCTTTTAGAATGAAGCACCAGCTCCTTAGGGTATTGTACAAAGTTCTTCACAGACTTTAATCTCAGATCTCTATCCCTTGCCATACACATCTTACTATCCAGACACATCTAAAATACTTGCAGATCTCTGGATGCATTATGATATTTAACATCTTCATGCCTTTCTTCATGTTTCAACTGTTTTTTTGTTTTGTTTTGTTTTGTTTTGTTTTTGAGACTGAGTCTTGCCCTGTCACCAGGCTAGAGTGCAGTGGTGCGATCTCTGCTCACCACAGCCTCTGCCTCCTGGGTTCATGTAATTCTCCTGCCTCAGCCTCCCAAGAAACTGGGATCACAGGTGTATGCCATAATGCCAGGCTAATTTTTGTATTTTTAGTAGAGATGGGGTCTCGCCATATTGGCCAGGCTGGTCTCAAACTCCTGGCCTCAAGCGATCTGCCCGCCTCAGCCTCTCAAAGTGCTGGGATTACAGGCATGAGCCACTGCACCCAGCTGACATTTCATCTTCTTTATGGAATTCCTCTGGACTGACCATTGCCTGGACACTTCTCCACTCCGGGGTTTACCACTACCACGACAGGCTACTAAAGTGGGTATCTGTTTTTGTCTGTCTGGCACCCTTCCACTTCCTTTAGGATGCTGATCCACTACAATAATGGAACCTGATAATGCTGCCAGTCATAGCATCTGTTTTATTGATCGCAGGGGTGGGTATATGACAGTGGATATAGGTAATCATGGAGCCTTCTTAGACATAATGATTGACCCAGAGTTGGGTATGTGGCCTAAGCCAGGCTAATGTACGTCGTCCCTGGGATTTGTATGCAAACTAGAGACTTTTCCTTGGATCAATAACTTTATAAATGTCACCCCAGAACCTCTTTTGCCCATTTCTAGACGCATGGAGGAGGCTGAAGAATAAAGTTGATGTTGAGAATGAGACAGAAATGAGAGGTGGGGGGGAAAAAAAAGAAATGAGAGGTGGAGAGAGAGGCCTGGTGTCATTGAATCTCTGAGATCTACTCTTATTAGCCAGTAGATCTTGGTAAAGCTAATTAATTTCCTTAAGTTTCATATTTTTAATCTATAAAATGGGTAAAATAAATGTAATACTAGCTACCTGATAGGGTTCTTATAAAGGTTATGCAAAATAACACATATGAAGTGCTTGGTACACTGCTTAGCATAGAGTAAATGCTCAATAAATGTTAGTAGTGACTGTCGTTATAACTAAAGTTGGGAGAGAGTGTCCTCTTTCTTATTAGTAGTGAAGCAGGGCTTCCCAGTCGGTATTTAGGCCTATTTATCACTGACTATGGGCTAATTTTGGGACCATTTCTTTTTCCCCAGTATCTTCTTGGCCCATCGATCAGGCTAGTAACCATTTTAAAATGACTCACCTTATTCACCTTTACTTCAGTAGCTTTAGACATTTAAATAAATTAAATGTTAGTAAAAATATTTGGAGAACATTTGTATTTAATTGTAATGATGTTAAAGTATTTAAACTACTACAGTGCATGCAGAGATGGATCAGTGAAAATGCTTTTTCCATTACTGGAAATCTAATACATGGCAATGCAAAATAATTCTGATGCTCTCAAGCACTAAATTACTAAGTGGGTATATTATAGTGAAGATATATGTAACAAGGGCATTCTATACCAGTTCAGCCCACTCAGCAAAATTGCTCCAAGAAGTTGCAATATTTGTGTCTTATTAAAAGACTGACTTCATATTTTTATGGGAAATTGATAAACATTCTTTCTTGGTGCCCTCTTAAGATCCATATGAATTGTATAATATTTTAAAGTGGGTGGTCAGTAACCTCATTTCATTTCTCTCTTCTGTGTCTCTGACCCAGCTCTTAAAAAAATGCAGCATCGGCATCTCTCTTCTCTTTTCCTTTAGCTTGTCTGAGATTTAAGCAAAATTCCCCCCAAAATCCATTTGTGAAGTAGGGCATGGGGATACATTAATGATTTCTGCTATTCATTTTAAATTTTGGCCTGAGATTGACCTGTTTAGCCTGCCTCCAGGAACACCATCATTGGAAAACATTTAAGAGCAGTCTTGATGATGGAAAAGTAATAGAAGACTCCTATACAATATGAGAGAGCCTGGGTCCTGGTCTTGTTTCTACCATTTGCTGTGTGACCTGGGGTAAGTCCCTCTCCTTTCTGGGTGTCATTTTCCTCATCTATAAAATGAGAAGCCTTCAGTAGATGCTATCTAATATCCATAACATGGGTGCAGTTTATGGCCTAAAGGTGACTTCAATATTTCAGAGTCAATATGAATCTGAATTGCTCACCCTTTTCCGTGTTTAACTCATCAGAAGGCTTGACTGGGGCTGAAGGATCCACTTTCAATCTCACTCATATGATTTTTGGCAGGTCTCAGTTTCTTTCTAGCTGTTGGCTGGAGACTTCAGTTCCTTATCACATTGGCCTGTCATAGGAGAGAGAGAGAGAGGGAGAGAGAGAGAGAGAGAGGTGTGTGTGAGAGAGAGAGAGAGAATGAACATGAGATCTTAAGACTGAAGTCACTGCCTTTTTATTACCTAGTATTGGAAGTGACAAAGCATTACTTCTGCTGATTGCTATTGGTCACACTGGCCAATCCTGGTACAATGTGGGAGGCAGGGGTCACTGGGGGCTATTTTGAAGGCTGGATATCACACTGTGAGCCTTTAGATATCTAACTTCTTTCAGCCTCACCTTCCCTTCTATTTAATGGGAACAAAATTACTGTCTAGAGATGCTGACTTCATAGGGTTTTACTGAGGATCTAGTGAAATGATAGATGAAAAAACCCTTTACAACTATAAAATACGTTGGGTGAAAAATTTGATGTCATAGATCTGGAGGGGAGATCTGAAAGTCAAAGAGAGGGAAGAATTACAGTCTTATAAAGGGACAAACATGGGTTCTCTTAGGTCACAAACCCTTTCCCCCACCACACACTTCTAAGCTCCCCTAGGGCTTGACTAATTGAGACCATATGGAGTTTGGGGTTAGTTTGTTTATTTATTTACTTATTTTTTGCATAATAAGCTTTTTGTTTCCAAGGAAAATAACTGAAAAAATGAGTTTCAATACAAGGTTTGAAAAGTTTGGAGACATTAACTTGTTCTCACCATACAACTTGTTAAGTGGTCAATTGTCCATGAATTAAAATAATATGGATTCAATTTTACTGAAATGATACATAGCTTGGAAAAACATTTTGGGTTGCACTGAATTTAAGGACATTGAATGGTGCAATCTAATAAAAATTGCCTTGTGTCCTGAGCTCACATAACCTAGTGAGGTCAGCATCAAGGACCATCTACAGGCAAAATGTTCCTGTCTACACACTGGCTGGTCTCATTTCTCATTTGCACATATTGAGCCACCTCTTGACAGCTGTTGCTACACAAATAGGATTTATAATGGAGATGAGAACCCAATGCTGAGAGTGTAATGTCTGAGGTCGTCTGCTAAGCCTGCAACACATCCCTCTGTGTTACAGCAGAAGGACCCCATCCCCTCCCTGCATGAACAGATATATGGCGGAAGGACCCCATCCCCTCCCTGCAGGGACAGATAGACTATAGCTGTACATAGAACAGTGGTGGGGTTGGTCGAATGCCATAAGACACACACGCTTAAGCAGAACAAAGGGATACACATTGAGTCTGAAACAGGGCAAAGCATTCCCACACAAGGTGACAAGTCCAGTGCAGCCTGTGAGGACTCCTTTTCTCTTTGTAAGGAAGTGTTTTAGGCCCAAGTCCAGTTCTTGCACAGCCCAGAGGAGGTTGAAATGCTGTGCACATAAGACTGCTTTTCCCAACGACTTTATTTCGTCAGACCAGCTTCCTTAAAGCAGGACACATATGCATGGGAAACCCTGGGCTCCGATCCTTACCGCAGAAAATGGGGACTCTGTCCCAGGTTCATTTGAAAAGCACAGAAGGACGGTGATTGATATTGCTTGTTATAAACGTCCACCCGTGGTCTTTGTGCTTTAAAGAAGGCAGTCTCATACTGGTGGCTTGACTCTCATCTCTTTTTTTTTTTTTTTTTTTTTTTCGAGACAGGGGCTAGCTCTGTCACCCAGACCACAGCGCAGTGGAATGATCATAGTTCACTGCAGCCTCAGCCTACTGGGCTCAAACGATCCTCCTGCATCAGCATCCTCAGTAGCTTGGACTACAGGTGCATGCCACCACACCCAGCTAAGTTTTAAATTTTTAGTAGAGACGAGGTCTTGCTATGTTGCCCAGGCTGGTCCTGAAATCCTGGACCCAAGTGATTCTCCTGCCTCAGTCTCTCACAGTGCTGAGATTACAGGAATGAGCCACCATGCCTGGTGACCCTAGTCTCTTGTAGAAGTGACTCATCCTATTCCTATGAGAGAGTAGAGGAGGATAATTATGAATGAAGTGTTACATCAAAAGTGGATCATAGAGGTCCCTGAATATCAGGTAAAAATGTTAGATTTTTCAGGAGACACAGGACCATGTGAGATATTTGAAAAGGGAAGTGACATGATCAGAGCTGAGTTTAGGAAGATTAGTTTGATAAGATTGAACAGAAAGTAGAAGGGATGGGTAATGGTGAAGTAGGTAATTTTGCTAAAATATCCATTCTGTTCAAACAACTAAAATAGCTGGAAAATCTAAAAATCATTTTCTTTTATGTGTCAGAGAATGAAAAAGGTAGTCAGGAACTATGGGCTAAGATCTCGGTGGAGATGAGAAACTAGAGAGATGAGATCATCATCCAAGACTACTTTGTTCTTGAGCGTTTACTGAACTTGAAAAGATATATTCTGTCAGTTGCTTTTCCTCTTGGCTCTCAGCTCCATTTCATCTCTTTGCTTTGTATCTCAGGGCAACAAGCCTGAAAACTACTTTTCCCAGACTTTCTTGCCAGCTGAGTTCTAGTTAGGTTCTGGCAATGGGAAACACTAGAGGAAGACTGAAAATGGAAGAAAGGGATGAGAATATAACCGTGAACCCAGACTGAGAAAGTAACAATCTGTCCTGCCATTCAACAGGCTAGGGCAACAGCCACAGATAAAGCCTTGACAGGTCCTGGATTCTTAATGTTTTTCTCTCTAGTTCCAGAAAGCTGCCAAAGTGTAAAGTTAATGGGAAACAATATTTCTCTAAGGCCATGCTGCAGTTGTATAGTGTCATAATATCTTCTTTAAATCACCACTGCTTTCCTACTCATTGGAAAATACCTTTTCCAAAAATCATTTGTGGTTTGAAATTATATCTATAAGAATAAAACACACCTCAGTTTTGCCTGAAGGATCTGAGCCTCTTTGATATAGAGAAGCAAACTTGATATCCAATCTGTATGCTGAGTTTCAGATAAGTGATTTCTAGACACAACATACCACATATATCTTAACTTTTTAGTTTCGAAGGAAACAGGACTCTGATCCACTTTGCAGTCCAGATATGATATTGACCCTTTACACACAGCCTTGTTTCGCTTTGAGCCTATTCAAACAGTGCTTCACTTTAATTTCATCTAAACTGTACACTTCTCCCAAATCCTGTAATAACGCTGTCTTTCCTGGTGTTTGGTGAGATGCTCCATGGTTCCTCTGGTGTTTCCCTCGTTGCAACAGCCGAATAAATCTGTCTTTTTCGAACTATAGCGTTGCCCCCGTGGTCTTAAGTTGATTGGACGAGGAGAGAAAAAAGCCATTTTTCCACTTCTGACAGTGACTTATTGTAGGCTCCAACAACTTTGGTGTTGGTTTCTGCAGCATTGATGGGGTTAACTCCTGAGCTTCTTAGAAGCGGTAGGTCATTTTCAGTAGCAGTGCCAGGAGCAGTGGCAATCGTGTGGGCTGGTGGACTACAACCCAGGGGTTAAGGTGGCTTCTTGATCTCTGGGTGATATTTCCTTTCCCTTTCACTTCTCCAGTTCTTGCAACATTTTTACTACCGATTTTCTGATTATAAACAACTAAATCCTTCTCTGCTAGAAATATAGGGTCGTTTCATTTTTCTCAATGGTCACTAGCCGATACAGTATCTAAGGTTCTAAGCTGCACTTTGGCAGCTTTCTGAGACTAGAGAGAAAAACAATAAGAATTCACAACCTGGCCGGGCGCGGTGGCTCAGGCCTGTAATTCCAGCACTTTGGGAGGCCGAGGCGGGCGGATCACGAGGTCAAGAGATTGAGACCATCCTGGCCAACATGGTGAAACCCCGTCTCTACTAAAAATACAAAAATTAGCTGGGCGTGATGGTAGCCGCCTGTAGTCCCAGCTACTTGGGAGGCTGAGGCAGGAGAATGGCGTGAACCCGGGAGGCGGAGCTTGCAGTGAGCCGAGATCGCACCATTATACTCCAGCCTGGCGACAGAGCGAGACTCCGTCTCAAAAAACAAAAAAAAGAAAAAGAAAAAAAAAAAAGAATTCAGAACCCATCAAGGATTTCACCCTGGTAAGTAGGAGTTAATCAAGAATAAAACAGCTCCCACAACTGAGCTTCCAGTCCTCCGGTTAGATCACAAAACCCCAAGCCTTGAAATTGGATTAAGATGGTCCTGGTCGACTTAAGCCCTCTAGGCTTCTTAAATTAATCAGTTTTGGAAAATTCTCTATCTTCTCAAATATTGCTTTTGCTTCTCTTTTGGGAATAACAATTAATTGCGCGTTGCATATTCTCATTGCATGTTCTATGTCTTTTACCTACTTCTCTGTATTTTCCAATTTTGTCTGCTGTCCATACTTCATCTTGATAGATTCTTTTAACCTAATTTTTAGTTTAATAATTCTGCTGTATCTAATTTGGGATTAAAGCCATCCATTGAATTCTTAACTTTTGTTATTGCCTTTTTCCCCAGTTCTAGAACTTCCAGGTTTTTTTTCAAGTTTGTTACCACTTTTTATAGTTGCTAGTTCTTTGCTTTTGAATTTTTAAAAATTTGGCTTTATCGGTGTTTTAAATTTCTATACTTTTAATAATATGCTTAAAATACATAAATCAAAAATTGATAGAACTACAAAGAGAAATAGACAAGTCTGTAATTATAGTGGGATATGATGAAATACCTCTGTCAGTAATTGATAGAAGCAGCAGACAAAAATTATTAATAATGTGGAACATTTGAACAGCATGACTAACAAAACTACTTAATGTCCATATATAGAGGTCTGCAGTCAACAACCATAGAATGCATATTATTTTCCAAGCTCACACGGAGTATGAAGATGTTGGTTCTTCCAAATGCATATGAAGATTCAGTGCAATCCCAGTCAAACTACCAGGCAGATCCTTTTGTAGTTCGTAAGTGATGACTGGGTTTTCACCCTCATGCATGAGATGTGCCTCCCTCGAACCCTGTTATGAGGTAGGCACGTTAACCATCTGACATGAAAACAAAACAAAATACCAGTCAGGTGTTTTCCAGAACCTGACAAACTTATTCTAAAATTAACCTAAAAATACTAATATTAAAAGACTGAGAATAGTTAAGACACGCTTGAAGAAAAATGGATACTAAAATTAAAGACAGAATAATCAAGACACTTCTGAAGGAAAAAAAAAAGCTTGAGAAAAATTGGCCTACTCACTATCAAGACTTGTAAATTTATAATGATTAAGATAGTGTGATATTGGCATGAAGACTGAAAAATAGACCAATGGAACAGGGGACATAAGCCAAGTATTTATTTATATGTGTATGTTAGTATATAAGTATATATAAATATTGGGAAAAGGCTATCTTTTCAATAAATAATGCCAGGGCAATTTGATATCCATAAAGGAAAAATGAAATAGGATCCTTTTCTCACACTATATATAAAAGATAATTCTAGGCAGTCAGTAGACCTAAGTGTGAATGGCAAAGTGGAAAAGCTTTTCGAAGGTAATACAGGTGAATGCCTTCAAGACTTCAGAGTGTGGAAAAACAAGACTCAGAAAGCTCTAACTATAAAATAAAGGATTGATGCATTTGTTTTTAAGATAATATTAACTACTTTTATTTATATATTTTAGTAATTATTGATTTTCATTAATATTATTTTAATTGATAAATCACAATATACATTTATGGGGTACAATGTCATGTTTTGATACATGTATACAAAAAGGAATTACTAAATCAATCTAATTAGCATATCTAGCACCTCTGTTTTTGTGGTGAGACATTTGGAATTTACTGTCTTAGGTTTTTTGAAATGTATAATACATTATTATGTAATGTGCAATAGACCTCAAAAACTTATTCTTCCTGTTTAACTGAAACTTTGTACTCTTTGACCAATATCTCCCTATTCCCTCCCTACTTCCCTGCACTCCCCAGCCTCCAGTAACCATCATTCTATTTTCCACTTCTGTGAGTTTGGCTTTTTTAGATCCCACATAAGTGAGATTGTACAGTGTCTGTCTTTCTGTGCCTACCTTAATTCACTTAACCTAATGTCTTCCAGGTTCATCCACGTTGTTGAAAATGACAGGATTTACTTCTTTATAGGGTTGAGTAGCAATCCATTAGGTTATATACCACATTTCTTTATCCATTTATCTGTTGACAGATGCCTGGGTTGATTGCATATCTTGACTATTGTAAATAATGCTGCAATGAACATGGGAGTACAGGTAGCCCTTAGACATTGATTTAAGTTCCTTTGGATATATACCCAGCAGTGGGATGGCTGGATCATTTGGTTGTTCTATTTTAAGTTTTTTGAGGAACTTCCATACCATTTTACAGAATGGCTATATTAATTTATATCCAGCAATAGGGTACAAGGGTTTCCTTTTCTTCACATCCTTGCCAATGTTAATCTTTCCTCAGTTTGGTAAATAGCCATTCTCACAGGTGTGAG
The DNA here is from genome assembly GCF_029281585.2 of Gorilla gorilla gorilla. NCBI lineage: Eukaryota > Metazoa > Chordata > Mammalia > Primates > Hominidae > Gorilla > Gorilla gorilla. Next base: position 80,839,432 of record NC_073241.2, read on the forward strand.
GTGATATCTCATTATGGTCTTAATTTGCATTTCTCTGATGATTAGTGATGCTGAGCATTTTTTTCATGAACCTGTTGGCCATTTGTATGTCTTCTTTTAAGAACTATATATTCATATCCTTTGCCCATTTTTAAAATTGGGTAATTAGTTTTTTCGCTATGGAGTTGTTTAGGTTCTTTATGTATTTTGGCTATTAACCTCTTGCCAGGTACATGATTTGCAAATATTTTCTCCCATTCTGTGGATTGTCTCTTCCTTCTGTTAATTGTTTCATTTGCTATGCAGCAGCTTTTTAGTTTGATACTATCCCATTTGTCTATTTTATATACATATAAATTTTGTTGCCTGTGTTTTCAGATATCTATATCTCTATCTATCTATCTATCTATCTATCTATCTATCTATCTATCTACCTATCTATCTATCTATATCAATTACTGCCCAGGCCAATGTCGTGGAGCATGTTTTCTTCTAGTAGTTTTATAGTCTCAAGTCTTATATTTAAGTCTTTAGTCTATTTTGAGTTGATTTGTTCACATGGTATGAGAAAAAGATCTAATTTCACTCTTCTGTATATGGATATCCAGTTCTCCCAACACCATTTATTGAAGAGACTATCTTTTTCCCATTGTATATTCTTGAAACCTATGTCAAAAATCAATTGGCCATAGATGTATGGGTTTATTTCTGGGCTCTCTAAAGGATTAATATATTGGACTACATTAAAATTAAGATCTTTTGCTCACCAAAATACAAATAATGAGAGGCAAACAGCAAACCACAAGATGGGAAAATATGTTTGTAACATATTTTTATTTGTCATGTAACGAATAAAAGGTTTATATCTAGAGTATATTTTAAAACTTCTTCAAATTAATAGTAAAAATACATGTTATCTAATAGAGAAACGGGAAGTGACTTAAATAAGCATATTACAAATAGGATATCTAAATGACCAAGTAATGTATGAAAAGACATATATGCTTATTATTACTCAGGGAAATGCAAATTGGAACTTTGATAAGATAACACTGTGTACTTATCAGATTGGCTAGAATGAAAAAGTTCAACAATTGCAAGTGCTGGAAAGGGTGCTCAAAGACAGAAACTGCCATTTATTGCTGACAAAAGAGTAAATTGGTATGCTGCTTTTAGAAAACAGTCTTTGCAGTGAGTAGAAGATACCCATACCTATTGACTATACCTATACTCCTTGACATGTGCCCTATAGAAAGTTATGATTAGGTGTATCAGGATTCATATTCACAAATGTCCATAGCAGCATTGCTTATAATTGTCTATTTCTGGAGTCTCCAAGCTCCATTAATTACATGCCTATCTTTATGCCAATATCACCCTGTTTAATTACAGTAGCTTTATAGTCAGTCATGAAATTAAATCCCCCAATTTTATTCTTCTTTTCCAAAATTGTTTTGCCTATTATCAGTCCTTTGACTTTTCGTGTAAATTTTATTATATTTTTAATTTTTTTAATTTTTTTTTTTTTTTTTTAAGACAGAGTCTCGCTCTGTCGCCCAGGGTGGAGTGCAGTGGTGCCATCTCAGCTCATTGCAATCTCCGCCTCCCAGATTCAAGCAATTTTTCTGCCTCAGCCTCCAGAGTAGCTGGGATTACAGGTGCCCACCACCACATCCAGCTAATTTTCATATTTTTAGTAGAGATGAGGTTTCACCATTTTGGACCAGGCTGGTCTTGAACTCCTGACCTCAGGTGATCTGCCCCCCCTTGTCCTCCGAAAGTGCTGAGTTACAGGTGTGAGCCACTGCGCCTGGCCCCTCATGTAAATTTTAAAATCAGCTTGTCAATTTTTTTAAAGTTGTCTGCTAAGATTCTGATCGGGACTGCATTGACTGTATAGATCAGTTTGGGGGAGAACTGCCATCTTAACACTATTGATCAATCTATGAGCACAGTGTATTTTTCTTCAGTTTCCTTTTGTGTTGATTTACAGTTTTCAGTGTAGAGGTCTTCTACATTTCTTGTTAAATTTATTCTTAAGTATATTATTAAAAATTTTTATTTTCTAATTTCTTATTATTAGAATATAGAAATGTAACGGATATTTGTAAATTGACTGTGTTCTATGACTTTCTTAAATTCAATTGTTAGTTCTTTTTTTGTTTATTCCTCAGAATTTTTTATATACATGATCATATCTTGTCAGTAAAGAAAGTTTTCGTTATTCTTTTCCCTTTATTATGGTTTTATTTATTTCTTTGAGCCCATTAGTTAGATACCTCAGTATAATGTTGAAGAAAAGTGGGGGTGGATGACTGTCCTTCATTCCTGATCTTGGGCTGAAAGCACTGAACCTTTCACCATTGACCTTCACTGAATATGAAGTTGGCTATAGGTTTTTCACAGATGCCCTTAATTAGATTGAGTTTGTTCCTTCTGTTCCAAACTATGAATTTTTGTAATGAAAGGGTATTGAATTTTATAAAATGCTTTTAAATTTTTTAGTATCAATTAAAGTGATGATATGCCTTTTCTTCTTTTTCATGTTAATATGGAGAATTACATTGGCTGAGTTTTGAATATTAAACTAAGTCTGCATTCCTGGCATAAACATTACTTAATCATGAATACATTAGGCTTTATATATATTGATGTATTTCATTCACCAACATTTTGTTAGAATTTTTGTGTCCATGTTTATGAGAAATCTTGAATTATAGTTCTTTTTTTTTCTTGTGTTATCTTTGTCTAGTTTTGTATTAGGATAAAACTGACCTTACACAATGAGCTGGGAAGTATTTCCTCTTTCTCTGTTTTCTGAAGGACTTTGTGTAGATTTGGGTGTTATTTATTAAATATTTGATAGAAATATTATTAGAGCAATCTTGCCCTAGAGTTTTCTCTGTGAGAAAGTTTTAAATTATGAATTCAATTTTCTTTTGTTGATATAGGGACATTTAATTTATTGATTTCATCTTGGATCGATTTTCTTAATTCACGTTATTAAAAGAATTTGCCCATTTCATCTACATTGTCAGATCTGTTAGCTTAAACTTGTATAACATATTCCCTTATTATCCTTCTAATATCCATAGTATCTCTAGTCTTATGCCCCTTTTTTCATTCCTCATTCTGATAATTTGTACCTCTATTTTTTGTTTTGCTCAATCTATTGAGGCTTGCCAATTTGTTGGTCTTTTCAAAGAATCAGATTTTCTTTTCACTTTTCTTTTTTATTGCATGTTCATTTTTTATTTTATTGTTTTCTGCTCTTTGTTATATTTTCTTCTCTCTCCTTACTTTGAGTTTAATTTCCTCTTGTTTTTTCATTTTATAAGGTGAGATCTCAGATCACTGCTCTAGATCTTTCTTATTTTTAACATAGGCATTTAAACACAGTTATTAATTTCCCTTTAGGCATTGATTTAGTTGCATTCCACAAATTTGATATCAATGATAATTTCATTGTTACTCAGTTCAAAATATTTTCTAATTTCTTTCATGATATCTTCTTTGACCAGAAGATTATTTAGAAGTATGCCATCTAATTATTTGGGTTTTCTCAATTATCTTATTGCTATGGATTTCTAATTTAATTTCTTTGTGATCAGAGCACATACATTGTATTATTTCAATCTTACATTGCTATAAACTTCCCCGTTGGTACTGATTTTGTTGTATTCCATGTATTTTCATATGTTCCATTTCCATTTGTTTCAAGACATTTTAGAATTTTCTTCTTAATTTCTTCATTGACCCATTGATTATTCAGGAGCATATTGTTTAATTTCCATGTGTTTTTGTAATTTTCAAAGTTCCTGTTATTGATTTCTAGTTTTATTTCACTGTGCCCAAAAAAGATGCTCGATATGATTTTGATCTTTCTGAATTTGTTGAGACTTGTTTTGTGTCCTATACTGGAGAATGTCCACGGGCTGATGAGAAGAATGTGTGTTCTGCAGCAGTTGAGTGAAAGGTTGTAAATATCGCTTAGGTCTATCTAGTCTAATGTATAGTTTAACTTCAATGTGTTTGTTGATTTCTGTCTGGATGATCTGTCAATTACTGAGAGTAGGGTGGTGAGGTCCCCTACTATTATTGTATTGTGGTCTATTTTCCCTTTAGATCCACTGATGTTTGCTTTATATATTTGGGTGCTCCAGTGTTGTGTGCATATATATTTACATTTGTTATATCCTCTCACTGAACTGACCCCTTTATCATTATATAGTGACCATTTTGTCTCTTTTTGTGATCTTTAACTTGTAGTCTACAATTGAACTGTGTGGGTTTACTTGTATGCAGATTTTTTTCAGTAAATATATTGGAAATTTATTTGTGACAATTTGATAAAACTCACAAAGCACATAGCCTAGAAATATTGCAAAAAATTTTAAAAAGTTAGATATGTCATGAGTGCATAAAATATATGTAGATGCTAGTCTATGTGTTAATTGACTGTTTATGTAATTGATAAGGCTTTTGGTTAACAGTAGGCTATTAGTAGTTAAGTTTCTTGGGAGCCAAAAGCTATACACAAATTTTCAACTGTGCAGGGGGTTGGCACCCTTTACCTTTGAATTATTCATGGATCAACTGTGTTTTATCTAATATAAAAGTATAGCTACTCCTGCTTTTCAATTGGTTTCTGCTTGCATGGAATATCTTTTTCCATTTCTTCACTTTCAGTCTGTTGTGTCTTTACAGGTAGTGATTTTCTTATGGGAAGCATATAGTTGGGTCCTGTTTTTTTTTGTTTTTTAATCCACCCAGTTACTCTATGTTTTATTGTTTTAACTGAAGAATTTAGGCTACTCTTACATTCAATGTTAATATTGATAGGCAAGGAGTTATTGATAAGTAACTTATTTTGCTACCTGTTTTCTGGTTGTTTTGTAACTCCTCTTTTTTTCTTCCTATCTTACCATCTTCCTTTGTGGGTAAGTGATTATTTTCTGGTAGTATGTTTTAATTCATTGCTTTTATTTTTAGTGTATCTATTACAGGTTTTGCTTTGTGGTTACCATGATGCTTACAAAAACCATAGATAGAACAAGTTATTTTAAACAGATGATGACTTGTCTCAGGTCACAAAGAAAATAAACCAACATAGGAAAATCTAAAAATAACCTCTACACTTTAACTTCATCCCCTCACATTTTGACTTTTTGTTATCTCAATTTATATCTTTACATATTAACAAGTTGCTTAGTTATTATTTTTTGTAGTTTTGCCATTTAGTCTTCATACTAGAGCTGTGAGTGTCCTACATACCACAATTACAACATTAGAATATTCTGAGTTTGTGTATTTACTTTTACCAGTGGGTTTTATGCTTTCAGTTTTTTTTGTTGTTGTTGTTGTATGTTATTGTCCTTTTCTTTCAGATTGAAGAATTCCCTTTAGAATTTCTTATAAGACAGGTCTGACGGTGATGAAGTTTCTCAGCTATTGTTTGTCTGAGAAAGACTTTTAACTTTCTTTTGTGTTTAAAGAATAGTTTTGCTGGGGTATGGAATTCTCAGTTGGCAGTTTTGTTTTTTCTTTCAGCACTTTGAATATGTCATCCCATTCTTGTTTGGTTTGTTTGTTTGTTTGTTTGTTTTGAGACAGAGTCTCACTCTGTCGCCCAGGCTGGAGTGCAGTGGCGCGATCTCGGCTCACTGCAAGCTCTGCCTCCCAGGTTCGCGCCGTTCTCCTGCCTCAGCCTCCCGAGTAGCTGGGACTACAGGCGCCCGCCACCGCGCCCGGCTAATTTTTTGTATTTTTAGTAAAGATGGGGTTTCACCGTGTTAGCGAGGATAGTCTCGATCTCCTGACCTTGTGATCCGCCCGCCTCGGCCTCCCAAAGTGCTGGGATTACTGGCATGAGCCACCGCACCCGGCCGTCATTCCATTCTTTACTGAACCTGTATGGTTTCTGATGAGATGTCTGTAGCCAGATGGATTGGAGCTCCTTTATATGTTATTTGCTTCTTTTCTCATTCTGCTTTTATGATCCTTTCTTTGTCCTTGAGATCTGAGAGTCTGATTGTTGTATGCCTTGAGGTAGTCTTATTTGGATTGAATCTGTTTGGTGATCTCTGACCTTCCTGTACCTGGATATTTATATTTTTCTCTGTGTTTGAAAAGTTTTCTGTTTTGTTTTCTCTGAATAAGCTTTCTGCTCCTTGCTCTTTCTCAAGTCCTTCTTTAACACCAGTGACTCTTAGATTTGCTCTTCTGGAGTTATTTTCTGTATCCCGTAGGTGTAGTTTGTTCCTTTTCGTTTTCTTTTTTCTTCTCTTACAATGTGTTTTCAAATAACCTGTCTTTAGGCTCACTGATTCTTTCTTCTGTTTGATCCATTCTGCTGTTAATAGCCTTTAATGCATTTTTTTATTTTAGCAAATGTATTTCTCAGTTCCAAGATTCGTTTGATTTTGTAAAAATTATTTCAATCTCTTTGTTAAATTTCTGTGACAAATTTCTGAATTTATTTTCTGTGTTATGTTGAAGTTCACTGAGTTTCCTTAAAACTGATAATTTGGAATTCTTGATCTGAGAGTTCACACATCGCCATCTTGCTGGGTTGATCACTGGCTCCTTTCGTTGTCTGTTTGGGGAGACCATGGTTCCCTGTTTGCTGTTGTTTCTTGTGGACATACATCTATGTCTTTGCACTGAAGGACTAGTTAATTATTTCAGTCTTTGCTGTGTGGCTTGTTTTGGTCTTCCTAGAGTGTGTTTGCTTAGAGGTTCTTTGCGGTTCACGTGTTGAGCCCCTTTTACCCTACCTCACTGCCTCCTTTTTGGCAGTAGATGGCACCTTCTCAAGCCTAGGTTTGCCTTGATTCTCACAAACATTCAGACTGCTGCCCATCCCGATTGGGCAGGGGCTACCCAGGCTGCGTGGAAAGACTAGGTAGGGTTTCATGTCCAAGGGACCTGTGGACCTTACCACCTATGGTGTGATGCTGCTGAAAAGCTACACTGATTTGGCATCTCCTTTGGCTGAGATAAACAGGACAATTTCAAAGGCCAGGGTTGCTAGTCCCACCTTCTCTGTTTTTCTCAAGCTGCCCTCAGGGTTTTTCCTCCTTTCAGCCACTCAGAATTTTTTCTGTGGTTTAGGCAGGAAAGGTTTTCCAGTGAAGAAATTCGACATGGTGGAAAAGCTAGCTGTCTGCCTGGATCTCACTTTTTCTAATGTAGAAAGTTTGATTCTGTGGGGACTTTTCTATGCAGTGCACAGCAGCTTGGGGAAAGGACATCACAGATGTAGAGTTCATTTCTTGTACCATCTACTCAGAGTTTTTCACCTCTCTATGGCCCTGGGGATCATTTTGGCCTCAGATTTGAGTTCTGAGATACTGCTGATGATAATGTTGGCTCTAGATATTTGTTTTCAGTTTTCCATGGGGGAGAGTGAAGCCAGATTGCTTCTACTCTGCCATTTTGGTGAAGTCACTCTTCTCAGTCTTTTACATTTATCGAGATTTGTTTTATGGTTAAGGATATTTTTGTGTACTTGTAAAGAATAAGTATTATGCCTATTTTTGTGAATGTTTTACATGCACTTATAAAATATGTATTATGCCTCTGTTGGGTTGAGTGTTCTATAAACATCAATTAAGTCAAGATAGTTGATAGTGTTATTCAGATATTCTGTGTCTTTGTTGATATTTTGTATGATTGTTTTAGCAATTGTTGAGAGAATGGTGTTAAACTTTGCAGCTATGATTGTAAAAATGTCTACTTCTCTTTTAAATCTGCTAATTTTTTCTTTATATATTGTGAAACTATTAAGTACAAACATAGTTATGATTAAGTCTTGTTAATGAATTGCCACTTTTAACATGAAGAATTATCACTTTTGTGTCTGCTAATACTTTTCTTCTTAAAATTCATTTTATTTGATATTAATATAGTTACTCCATCTTTTTGTACCTACTATTTACATGATTTATCATTTCTTTCCATTTACTTTTAGCCTATCTGTGTCTTCATATTTAAAGTTAGTCTTGTGTATATAGAATATAGTGGGCTTGTATTTTTTAATCTATTCTGACAATTTTTCCCTTTTGAGTGTTTAGCCTATTATTAGTAATTACATTAAATATTGATATAGTTTTATTTGAATCTATTTATTATTTTACTTTCCTCTTTAATCTTTCTGTCTTGACTTTTTCGTTATTAGAAGATATTTTAGAATTCTATTTTAATTTTTTCATGATTTTTACATGTACTCTTTTGCAATAAAAGCATAATTGCTGTAGGATTACAATTTATAATCTTATCTTTCTACAGTCCCTTTTCAGCTACAATTGTACCAGTTCACATACAGTATAAAAACTTTGCAACCACGTTGCTGCAGTTCTAGAATTCAGTTCTAAAATTTTTATATGTTTGTTTTGCAGTATTTACATTTTTCTTCTGAGATTCCTATCCTTGCAATTGTTGCAAGCATATTTTATTTTACTCCACTGAGCATGATTACAATAGCTGCTTTAAAATCTTCACTGCTAATTCCAGCATCTTCGGATCAGGATAAAATCTCACTTGATTTTTCTTTTCTTTTGAGAATGTGTTCTGTTTTTTTATTTTTTTACTTACAGTGGCATGATCTCAGCTCACTGCAACCTCCGCTTCCCGGGTTCAAGCGATTCTTCTGCCTCAGCCTCCCAAGTAGCTGGGATTAGAGGTAGGTGCATGCCACCATGCCCAGCTAATTTTTGTATTTTTAGTAGAGACAAGGTTTCACCATGTTGGCCAGGCTGGTCTTGAACTCCTGACCTCGTGATCTGCCCACCTCGGCCTCCCAAAATGCTGGGATTACAGTCATGAGCCATTGCGCCCGGCCGTGTTCTGATTTTTAAAGCCCTTACATGTTGGCTAATTTTAGATTATAAGATTAATATTGTGAATGCAATCTTGTACAGATTCTGGATCCTGTCACTTTTCTTGAATGAGAGTTCTTTTATTTTAGCAAGCAACTCTCTTGGCTGGTCCTGTGTTACAAACTCTGTTTCTCATGCAGTGTGGACTCAGTTTAAGATCTTTGTCTTTAGCAGAGCTGCTTTGAGGGGATTTTTTTTTCCCCCCCAAATGTATGATTCAGGAGTCAGTCAGCAATGTGTATAGATGGAATTTGGAGACCACATTTCTGGCCCTTTCTCTGTTGGGACTGCTCCCCACCCTCACTCTTTCACAGTCATAATTCTCCAGACTCAATTTTTAGGTTCTCCCGGCCCAAAAGACTATGGTTTTGTGTGTGTTTGTGTTTGTTTTTGTTGTTGTTTTTTGTTGGCCTCCTCCCCACCTGGTACACAATGCACTTACTGCAATTAGCAGAAGGTTAAAGGTCATGGGAACAGAAGCCTGTTTCCTGCAGCTCTTCTCCTCCTCCTCTCTGGAAGTTGTTCTTGCTTCTGACCTCCTCCACCTTCCTGGCCTGCTGCTTCTGGACCACTAAGCGCTCTATGTCTTTACTACACCTTGACATTAGGGCCTTTATGTATGTTTGATGGGATAGCAGTTATGCCGAAGTCTTTGGCAGAAGGATAGACACATTGGTTATAGCTTGGTAGAAGGAATAGGCAGAGATGTTCAGAGTGTGAGTTCAGAGTCACCTTCATGGTAGTTCCAGAGTTTCTGGAGAGCAACATAAAGTTACCTCTTTCTTTTTATCCCTCTCTTTTTCTTGTGTTTTAAATTATCCCATTTCTGTTGAATTCTATAAATAGACTCGTGTCTCTATGGTTTTGGTAAACCTCTTTCTACTCAGTAATCTATCTATTAACACATTCTTTCTTTTCTTCACTTGAAAATATTGCTTCTTTCATGACCTCCAGATTTTAATCTTCTGTTTTATCTTTAAACTTCTGAAATCAGGCTTTCACGATCACCATTTCAAACTGCTTTTGCTCCAGACTGCCAGAGACTACCTAAAAGCCAAACCCAACAGATACCATTAATTCTTGTCTTATGCAATTTCCCTGCTACACTTTCCAAGGTGGTTTCTTTTCTTTAAGTCTCATTTTCTGACTTTATGACACTAATTCTCAAGTATCCATCGTGAATAACTTTTTCTTCACTTTTCCATTCAATCTGAATATTCCAAATGATTTAATTCTCATGACTTTTCCTTTTTTTTTTTTAAAATCCCACATATTCTCCCTGGACAATCTCATGTATACCCATGGCTCAATTGCCACCCTATTGTGGGCTGTCATAAGTAGTTTTCTAGCTATCGTGGACTGGTCCTTGCCTGCCTGTCATTCTTCACTTTCTACCACACTCTTATATACACCTGCTCTCTCAGCATCTTCAGCTACTTGAGCTACCCTGAACGATCTTGCAATTTCCACTGCCTGTGCCACTCTTTTACAGGAGTCTGCAACCCCTGGGCCATGGACCAGTACTGGTCTGTGGCCTCTTAGGAACCAGGCCGCACAGCAGTAGGTGGGTGGCAGGTGAATGAGCATTACTGCCTGAGCTCTGCCTCCTGTCAGATCACTGGTGGCATTAGATTCTCACATGAGCAAGAACCCTATTGTAAACTGCACATGTGAGGGGTCTAGAGAATGTAATGTCTGATAATTTGTGACTGTCTCCTATCACCCCGCAGATGGGAACATCTGGTTGCAGGAAAATAAACTCAGGGCTCCCACTGATTCTGCATTATGGTGAGGTGTATATTATTTCATTATCTATTACAACATAATAATGATGGAAATAAAGTGCACAATAAATGTAATGTGCTTGAATCGTCCTGAAACCATCGCACCCTCAAATCTGTGGAAAAATTGTCTTCTGTGAAACTCATTCCTGGTGCCAAAAAGGTTGGGGATTGCTACTCTTTTACATTTAATAGTGCATCTGGATTAAGGGTCTTCCCTTAATCTAAGGATTATCCCCTGTTTTACTCCGTTTAGTGTTGTTACAACAGAATGCCTGAGGCTGGGTAATTTATAAAGAGAAATTTGTTTAGTTCATGATTTTGGTGGCTGGAAGGTTCATGATTGAGCAGCTACTTCTGGTGAGGGGCTCAGGCTGCTTCCACTCATGGTGGAAAGCGGGAAAGCAGGCAAGTGCAAAGAGATCACACGGCACAAGAGGAAGCAAGCGAGAAAAGCGGAGGAAGCCAGCCTCTTTTTAACAGTTCATTCGTGTGGGAACTCATCCATTCCTGTGAGAGAGACAGAACTCACTCACCCCCATGAGAGGGTATTCATCTATTCCTGAGGAATTTGTCCCCATGACCCAAACTCCTCCCTAGGACCAACCTCCAAACACTCATTTAACTTGCATAACAAACCCATAAGTGAAATATTGCTATTATTTCTGAATTATAACAAGAAAATAAAAGCTCAGTCTTCTTAATGGCTAGCCCAGGTTCACAAGGCAGTGGGGAATGGGCCAAGACTCAAATCTATGCTTCAGATGTCAAGGTCCACTTTACTTCCACCATATAGCTTGCATCACTTTGCAGTGCTGCTAATGGCTCATCATGGGGAGCCAGATAAAGGCATTTAAAGAGGAAACAATGCAGGCCCCAGGTGACTTATACTTTTTATGGAGGGAAGACTGCCACACCAAGCCAATGAAAGTGGCTCAAAATCCTGTGGATGGGCATAATCTTCTTCAAGGAAATTTTCAGATTCTTTTCATCTGCTTCAACAGTTTTCAGATGAGATGGTTGCCAGAGAGGGCAGGGCTGCACAGTCCCCGTTCCACAGGGGAAGGGAAGCAGCTTTCTTCTCTGGCTTGACCGCTCTCCTCAGTGCTGATGAGACATGCAGACCACATGAAAACCACAGCTTTCTTCAGCTGCCAACATTCGGAAGGCTCAACCAACCACTGTCTCCCCTTGTCATTACTCAGGATAGTCATTATTCATGATCAGAGGCTTATGGGCTGGATGTATAATAAATGCAACATGGGTTATTAGGATTATAAAACCTTAAATTCACTTTTTTCTTCTTAGATTAAAGCAATGCAATAAAGAATAAAAGCTCATAAAAATGCCAACCAGTTATCTTCAGCTCTATGTATGTGAGGCTGCTCTTTGCAAAGTCAGATACAACAGCAACATACAACAGGTTGCTTGAGAAAGCCCAGCCACTGGCACAGGGGTTAGATACGCCCCAGTGCTCCTGAACAGGAGATGGAGCCGGACTCCTGTGAATAGCCAATTTCATGAAATCATCTTTGAAAGAAGTGAGTAGCACTTTTTATTTTTACAGGAGACATTGTTCAGTATATAAGAGAAATCAGTCTTAGAAATTTTGAGAGTCATGCAAGAAAGATGTTCTCTTTGCTTTCACAGACCTTCAAAGGGGATGCTATTGCCAATCTGAGCATCAAATCAAATGAGTTGCTTGATTAAAGAACAGGGCTACCTTGTGTCTTTTTTTTTTTTTTTTTTTTTTACGATTTCTTTCACTTTTCAAAACCCTTTCCATTCTTCAGGACCCATCTTCCTTGCTTCATGGTTTAACACCTCATGCTTCCTTGAGTCAGTTAGCCAGGAGAATAAGAAATTTTGGCTGAGTATTGTTAGAACGGAGGCACTGGCCCACCTAGGAAGTTAGCCTCCAAACAATGTGCTCAGCAGTTCCAAATCTAGTGGCTCAAAGCTTCATCTCCCTGGCTTTTTTATCTACAGGTGCTGACCTGCTTGGTGAATGGTGGGATCTCTGGAAGAGGGAGGCAGACATCACACACCAGCTGGCAAGTGGGAGCTGGCATGCAACATGCCCCAATACCACTCCCCTCCTGCCATCCCTATCTCCTAATGGTGCCTCCTTTTGGCCAAACCCACCTTTGGCTGGAGGGCAACAGAGCCCATTGACATGGTCCCCTTGCATCTCCTACCTGGGGAGAAAAGAAGGATGGACACTGAATCTAGAGAAATGAAGGAACCCATCCAGAAGAATACTGCTTCTTTATGTTTTTGTAGGTGAGTACTGAGTTGTCATAGAAAGTAGTTTTTTAATTGTGTGTTGTGGTCAAAAAGTTCAAGAAAAACTGGGATAATGGATGGAATTGTTCTGGATTTGCAAGTTGAGGGTTTACCAGAAGCTGTAGCCAGGCAAAGCTGGGATGGGCAGGACTGACTCCAAAGAAAGTCTTTCCTTTACCTCCATTCGACACTGGTTTCTCCTTATGCCGACTGCCTCTGGATCCTACTGCTGTACTTGTTGACCCTTGATATGTTTTGTTTTGTGCTAACATTTAAAACTCTTTATTTTAGATGTACAAATCAGGCCTCCCCATGATATTCTAAACTCCTTGAGGAAAGAAGTGGAGTCCTGGGCTTCTGATGTAGCCTCCACAGTGCTCAGGGGATAGCGACACTGGCACCCTATAGATATTTAATTACATGTGGACTGGAAGAGACCAGACAGCTTCCTGGTATTTCAATCAAACCCGGTGCTCTAGACCTGTGGCTCACTCTGAGCAAACTGTAATGAGTTGAACTTGAATCTGATTCCTGCTAAGAAAGGTTTCATTTTAATAGGCAGTAAGGCTATGAGCTAACACCAGAACTCATTCGAGTTACTAGACTCACTGAAACTCCTCACAGGATCCATCTTTCATGTTTTCTAGATTTTGGTATTCTTATCTAAACTGCAGACCCAGAAACCCTATGGACCCTACCTTTCCAGTTATATTTCTGGGAAGAGTCATTCTCTGCAGAGCTGAAGCATGTAACAGAAAGTTCTCAACCTGAAAAATATACCTTCTGCGCCCAAGCCCCACTTTCTGCCACTATTTGGTAATCTCAAGTGGGTGAGGTGGTCTCTGAACTTCAGCGCTCTCATGGTCAGAGCCACAGGGGGTTACTGGGAGGCTAAAGGGAAGTGGCAAACGTGGCTAAGATTCAGAAAGAAAAGTAGCAAGTGTAGAGAGGCAAGGACTTTTCCATCTTTTAAATTCCTTAAAGGAAGCCAAAGTTCATTTTCCAGTCTCCTTCAGATGCCTCTCCAATCCTTCACAGCAGCGCACACATACCGCAGAAGGAACTCACCATCACAAAAGGATGACAGAGCACTGGGGGCTGGGGCGCCACTTGTGTCGGCTGAAAGCCTGGATGCATGTGAGGTCAAGCCTGACCTTGGGAAAGCTGCTCTCTGGACATTACTTGCTGTGCCGCCCACACAGCTTGGGTTTCTGAGGAAACAACACAGGCTCTAAGGAGGAACTGGAACAGGGCCCAGGGTATATCTTTTACAGCCCTTACTTTTGAGGAAAATAGAAGACAAAAGGTTTTTAAAAAACACAAAGTGTATACACAAAGTTTACAAGTTTGTGTGTTTTAACATCTACTCTCCTTAAGAATAAGTACACAGGAAAGATATTACCTGATATGGGTTAAATTGTGTCCCCAAAAACATGTTTTGAAGTGATAACCTTTGGTACCTGTGGATATGACCTTACTTGGAAATAGGTTTTTGCAGACGTAACCAAGTTAAGATGAGGTCATATTTGATTAGGCTGAACCCTGAATCCAGTATGACTGGGGTCCTTATATAAACAAGAGAGACACACGCAGAGTGAAGATGATGTGTTGAAACACAGGAACAGTGTCATGGGATGCTGGGGACAGCAGTTGGAGTGATGCATCTATGGGCCAAGGGAATGCCAAGAATTGCCAGCCATCACCAGGAGAGAAGCATGGGTACTGATGCCCTCACAGAGCCCTCGGAGAGAGTCAACCCTGCTGACACCTTGATTTCAGACTTCCAGCTTCCAGAACTGTGAGAGAATAAATTTCTGTTGTCTTAAGCCACCCAGTTTGTGGCACTTTATTATGGCAGCCCTGGGAAACTAACACACTACCCTTATTTTCATGCTGAGGAATCTAAGATAGTTTTAGGCACCACCTGCTTCTATACAAGTTTTATGATCTCTCCTCCTAATACTGCAGAAATTATGGGTTTTACCATTTTAGTATATAGCATAATATATCCAGCACACGTTATATATTTAGCACTTTATTAGAGTACCCTGGTTTGCTCTTCTGAAAAACTGTGAGGCTGGATTTGATGCTTTCTAAGGCTTTTTTTCCCCTATGTATTCTCTGATCAGAATACCCTGCTCAACGAAGCCGCTGGTAATGAAGCTCATTAAAAATGAAATCACTTAGGCAGGGAGTTGGAGAGTGACTCATTTAAAACATTGCCTCCTGGAAACTGAAGTTCATTGAACACAAAAGCTTTTGGCAGGACTCAGATTGGTAGGGACTCTGCAGTCTGACGAAAGGGTCTGGTGACAGGGAGCATCTGATCCCGTCTAGGGAGGGTAGGGAGAGGGAGTCCGGAGAGGGATGCATAAACAAGCCTTCTTCAGACATGCTACCTACGCCTCTCTCATGGCTCCTGCATGCTTGGATGTTACACTTCTTTAAAGAGCAGGTGACAGGTTGCCCCTGGGACGCTCAGAGCCAGGCAAGGTGGGACTTGGCCCTGCTCCTCCTTCTTCTATCTGAAAAGTTGCCTTAGTCCCACGGGGCCCCTTCCTGTCACACCGACACAGCTTGCTGGTTTTTGTTTTCTTTCACTGTCCTTTTTCTTTTTTCAAAAGTTCCTCACAGGAAGCGTTTGGCAGGCAGCTCAGGCCCCTGCTGAGATGGAGAATCTAGCAAACTTGTCCCGCTGATTGATTAAACACTGAGGAGGCTCCAAGACCCAAGCATGAAATTCCTTGGCTCTGATTGTGCTAAGGGTAGAGCTCGCTAATGAATGGAGTCTGATTACAGCCCAGCCTCTCCAGTGCCTCCTGTTGCCCCAATTTGGGGAATTCTTCTGCTTCGAGTACATCATGGAAAGCAGCACAGAGTTCTCAGCAGGATCTGCGACGTCTGATCCAAGAAAGATTTTTGTTGTTGTTGTCATTGTTGTTTTTTAATCCTGATCGTTGCTCTCAAACCCTTCTCTACACAGCTTGGCGTGGGGGGTAGTTGATTTCCAGTGAAACCAGGTGGAAGCAGTGCCACTGCCACCTGCGAGGAGGAAATGGGCAACAGTCTGCTTCATCCGTCCTGAACATTCAGGCCTGAATGTTCCAAACTGATGCTAAACTGAGACTCTCTGAAGGCCCATGGGGAAACCTGGCATTGTGTAACCGTTTCTTCTAGCAAGGCTCTCTCCTCACATTCACAGCCTGCCACTTAAAGCTTTGGGAGACAATGTAGTTGACCTGTAGTTCTTCCTGTATGTGGTTCCTGGTCAGTCACTGGGCAAGGAGGAGGCTGCAGGCATTGTGCTATCCCCTTATCTCTCTCTCTGTCTGTCTCTTATCTAGTTAAAATCAGCAAATGGAGCTTGGTCCTTCGTTTGTAAAGTAAGGGGGTGGAAAATGATCCCTAAGGTACCTCGTGGTTTAGAAAAGTCTTAATGCTGTTTTATAATAACTCACCCACCTCTCCTCTTCCATGAGCTCAGAGCTGCCCAGCCCTTGGAATGTGTTTCTGCCACAACAAGGAATACAGGAGGAGTTGAACAGGAAACCTGCCTCCTATCAGATTCACCTGAGGACGTGGTAAGACATGAAGATCTGAATGGATGCTTTATGCTGCTCTTATGGGACTCCCCACCTCTTTCCCTATCTGAATGCAGATACCTGCATTCTCCTAAACTTGGGATGGTTGTCTGGGATTTCCAGCCACAATTCAGCTTTGTCCTTTGGTAGTTGCATTTCGTGTACTTGTGTTAGACTTTGTGAGAATTTGTAGAGCTACCCGGCCCACACATACCATACCCTTCGAGGACTCTTAGGCACATAGACCTACTGCCCACCATCAAGTCCTGGGCTCTCCTAGAGGAACTTCGCTGCTTTTAACACTTTCCTGGATCTGGTATCTCATGTGTCCTCCTGACTCCCTTCCCAAGATCAGAGGTAAATTATCTTGGGCTTAGGATGGATCTCTGAGTTGGTTGTGGGGCTAGTTTGCCAAACTGACAGATTGGGAAGTCCAGCCACTACGGTGCTGGTCTGGTCCTTCTTGTATTTTCCGGCATGAGAATAGAACTGTCTTAAAAGATTGGCGAAGGACTGAATCAACAGTTGTGACCATCTTTGAATGTCAGGACGGTGGTTCTCAACTGATACGTGTGGCTGGGTATTAGGAAGGTAGATGTAGTGTGTGTGTTGGCACATATCATTATTACCAAGATACAATTACCAAATGGGTGTGTGTGTCGTAACTACCAAAATGGGATGTGTCTGTGAATGGGCTAAGACAATTTGATATATCCATTCTATTCCTCTGCTTTTCTGTCTTTTAAAGCTTCCCCATTCTCTTATCCCAACTCTTTTGCCTCTCCCCAACACACAGATTGAGAAATATTGTGTTAGAGGAAGGTAGGGGCAAAGAGATAAGAAGCTCACTACATAGTTCATCTGATTACCTGTCTTAGGGAAATGCTAGCCGACGTAACAAACAAACCCTAGAATGTTACTGTCTTATGTAACAAATGTTCTTTCCTCACTAATGTGATAGTTCAGTGTAGTTGTTCCTGAACAGTAGGCTGATCTCTTTTACACAGTAATTCAGGGACCCATACTCCTACCCTTTCATGGTTTACATCTTCTACCTTGGAGTTCTTTGCTGTAGGTGGCTGAGAAAAGAGAGTATGCAGAACTCCCATGCACTTCTCAAATTCCACGGTCTGGAAGTCAAAATATATCACGTCCTTAACATTCTGTTGGAGAAACAGAGTTATTGGCCCTTCCTGGAAGCAAGAGGGGTTGTGCTAGGAAATGTAGTGGGTGACTATGTGTCTACCTCCCAGCAATACTCCCACTATAGATGTGCACATATTTTGGTGTTCAGCTATCCATCTCTGTCATAATTGCTCATATATTTATCAGAAACTTCACATCACAGAGCTCAGAAACTTTCTTTTACTGTGAGTTTTTATATAAATAAAAATAGAATTGGTAGCCAGCTACAGGAAAAAAAGGGGGTAAAAATATGAATCAGATCTGTGCATAAATCTTGGCTTCAAAATTTAATAATTGTGTAAATCTTGGGCAATTTTCCTAAACTCTTTATACCTCAATTTACAGATCTGTGAAACAGGGATAATAATATTTCTTTTTGAGGTTAATGGTTGCAGATGACATAAATAGAGGAGTTGGCATATAATAAGTGCTCATTAAATAGTAGCTTTTATTTCAATCTCAATAAAATCATTGCAAATGGATTTTCATCAGTTAAGATGTTACTGTTCAACTCACAATATCCTAAAGTTTCAGACTTTTCTTCTGTAACCCAAGTTAGAATTTACTTATTCTTAGAAGGTTAGAGTTAGATGGCCCTTGAAGATTATCTGATTTCTGGGGACATTAGATGACTTTTTCAAGATCACAGAGGTAATTATTGGCAGAGATAAGACTAAACTTTAAGTCTTTTCACTTGTAGATCAGTGTGCTAGCCAATTCTTTCAGTTAAACTTGGTGAAACTGAGTACACTGAACTTGTAGCTTCCAAGTTGGAGCTTTTGAGTGACCCATTTGGCTGCCCAAAGCAGGCCAGGGACACACAGCTGTCCTCCCCCCCTGCAGTCCTGTCTGTTTATTCTGCCCACTTGCTGAGGAATGGGCTGTGGACAAGCTGTTTGGTTTGTTGCATATGATTTCTAGGCTAGCTTTTATTTTCCTGAATTGCCCATCATTTTCACTATCATGGTGCAGGGATTGTCTTCAGAAAATGAGCTTTGTTCTTTCCAGAGAGGTTACTTCTAACCAGTTATTAAAATAGGGCTTTCAGTTCATCTTCTCCTGAAAAGTGGTGGTGCTTTAAAGGACATAAAAAATAGATTCTCTAAATGCCATATTTTAAACCAATATTTTTCTTCCTACCCCTCCTTTTTCAAACCACTGGAGACCCTTTCTTTCAATGGCTTTCAGGCTATTAATATTAAGAACATGCCATATCCATATGTTGTGTGAGTGAGCAAGTATGTATTTCTCACTCAGTAAACACATTATAACATTCTATAGTGAAAATCCAACATGACTCAGCATCATTGTTTTGAGAAAACTGAATTTCTGCCAATCATTTCTAATAAAGGTAGTAACCTTCAACTCTGACTGGTCACATGTTGACCACAAGAAGAACGAGCAGAGTAGCCATTGTCTATCTGCTGTACACTCAGGCAGTGTCACATAGGGCCCGGTTATAGCATTATCCTCGCTTTTTTCTCTAAAGGGTGGCCTTTGCTAACCCTCATAGAGAGGACTTAGTAATCAGGAAATATGATCTTACTGCCTTTTGCACTTTGGAGAAGTCTTCTAGAGTTTCTTTACCACTCAAAATGACAAGGTGAAGTCCCTTTTCCCACCTCCCCAGACTTCTCCAGATTACATACTCTAGTCTTTGGGAAGGGATAAGGGATTCTTAGGTAAAGAGACCTAGAGGGTCAGAACTTCAGAGACTGGAATTATTTCCAGCAGAATTAATTGCTCTATACCACACTTCCAAAGTGTGGTTCAGGCTCAGACCTTTGGATGGAGGATAGCCTATGAGGTTCCCTCTCCTATCCCTGTCTCTCCCCCTTTTTCATGCATCCCTCCCTTCCAAATTCATCAGTCTGGATCTTTCCACCCTTTGCCCCATGGAAGGTGTTCTTCCTCCTATCTTATTCCCAAAAAGAAAAGCAGGATCCTTTGTTCCTCCTTTTCTCATAAATTATCAGGCTTCAGTCATTCGCTGGATATTAATAAAAGTGCTTCCCTGGTTTAGCTGTGATAGACTGGGAATAGTGGGTTCTGGTCCCAATAACAACTTGTTTTCCTCACTGTTCAGCTAGGAAGCAGTCACATGTTACCAAAGAGAGAGTTCTAAAAGACAGCACCGTCCAATATCATATGAAGAATGGACAGTCCCACAGTTAACATGGATTTAACTTCACTTCTTTTGAAATATTAGACCTTGACATTATTGTGTTAAGGGGAATTTGACTTGTTCCTTTGGCCTAACTCACCTTACAAGGGTTTCCCTACCCCACTTACTGTAAATGTCTGGCACATTTATATTGCTACCCAGAAACTCAGGCACTAGTTCTGATTATTTTCTTCTATCTTAATATACCTATGCCTTTAAATATGATGATCAGTGTAAGGGTTGTTGCCACTTTATCCTCCCACAAAAGATACAAAAAATATATAATATACACGTAATACCCCTAATACAAATATTATTGCATGGACCAATAACTTGAGTTTATAATTAGATTGGGAAATTGTATTAGTTATGCCTCCTATTGTTGCAAGTGGCAGAATGTCAGCTGGGACTAAGAGAAAAAAAGGATTAACTCATATAAATGTTAACTTCAGGGAGGTGTATTTAGCTTCAGGCATGGCTGGAGCCAGGGTTATCAAGCTGTATAATCTCTCTCTTCCCGTCTTCTTGTCTCTCATCTCTGCTTGCCTGCCTTGGCTTTTTTCACAGCTGCTGGCAGCCACAGGTGTACTCTGTTGTTACAGTTCCTGAACCCTCTTGGACAATGGTCCAGAGATTATCCTAACTTAGGATACTCAATTCTAGAACCACTTATTGGGAAGGGGAATAATTCTACTGATTAGTCAAATCTGCGTCTTCTGTCAAACTCTAGGAAGGAGGTATGGGGGGATTAGCCCCACTTCAACCACAGAGATGAAGCCAAATTACTTTAGAATGGGGAGGAGCTGTTTCTTATAGGTAAGGGATGCTATACAGGTAACAGATCTTCACATGTCCACTCTGGGAAGTATGGTTTTTCAATGGGAAAGCATAAATGGTACCATACAGTGTGTCATTAAATACTGGAGTGCTGAACTCAGAAAGTCAGTGTAGAGGGAGCTCCTAAAACAGCGAAATCATGAAGAGTTGAGGGTAGTCAGAGGATGTTTCATACAGGAGGTGCTGTTTGTCCTGGATTTTAGAGAAAGCTTCCAGAGAGACAGTGGCTAATAAATGAAATAAAAACATAGCTAAACACTGGAAATGAGAGGTGGGAGTCTAAGGGAGTGGGAGAATCATTTCAGAAAGAGGAAGAAGACCTTGTCAAGGACAAACTTCTTACTTTACAGGCCTGTGAGCTGGCACTGGCGGCATGAAGAGCACTGGGCATCTGACAGGTTAATATCCTTCTGCTTTGTAATATAATAGAAACCTCTCTTATAACTCTTGTTCTGGAAAAACAACATAAATATTTATTTGTTGGTAATTCACACTTTATATGCAGTGTGTGTGTTGTATTATCTCAAGAACTGTGTGATCTTTTGCCCTCAGAGTCACGTTATGCTCTGGGTGAAGTGTCACAGTATGATGAGTGTGTTCTCACTCTTGTTCACAGCCCATGGTTCTGCAGGTGGACAGAATAAACAGACAGGACTGTAGAGTGGAGGACAGCTGTGTGTCTCTGGCCTGCTTCGGGCATGATTATAAGAAAGGCTTTGCTCCTGGGGGAGCAAAAAGCCTTTGTATCTTACTCTGGGCTGTGCTCCCATGTTTATTTTAGGAGCAAGGGAGATGCAGAACCCAGCATGACACTTGGATGACAATTTATTTTTAAAGGGGTTATAAATATGTAATTCCTCTAGCAAGACATCAATGCTTTTTGGGTCTATTTTATAATCAGTTACCAGCACCCTCCCTCTCTCAAAAATAAGCTGGATTATATTTTAATGCAATTTGCATTAGGGATTTCATTTTCATTTAATTATCAGCATTTTCTTTGCTGGCATGTAAGACATGCTCCCAACAGTCGTTTGTTTCAAAGACGTGCTAAGAGGCCCAGTCACAGGGATCCTGGGGTGAGTGCTTCTCACTGAGGCTGAATCAGGGGCAATACCCCTTTCTTACTTCTTGAGACACTCACTCCTAGTTCTCCTTCTTGTTATGGGACTTTCTTTCTAACATCATAAACAGAAACCCTGGCAGAGAGGAAGAAAAAAATAAAAGACAGAATGACATAAGTAGTTAGATTTTGAATAACTTTCCATGTTGGAGTATGTGAGCTTGAGAATTAGACATGGGTGTGTCTAATTCCAAGATAAATTATTACTGCTAATCTTGGGCAAATTACTTCTCTGAATCATACATTTCTTATTTTTAAAATGAAGATAATACTACTTTCATGCGTGTCAGTGTGAAGAGACCACCAAACAGGCTTTGTGTGAGCAATAAAGCTTTGAATCACCTGGGTGCAGGCGGGCTGAGTCTGAAAAGAGAGTCAGCAAGGGGAGACAGGGGTGGGGCTGTTTTATAAGATTTGGGTAGGTAAAGGGAAATTACAGTCAAAGGGGGGTTGTTCTCTGGCGGGCAGAAGTGGGGGTCACAAGGTGCTCAGTAGGGGAGCTTTTGAGCCAGGATGAGCCAAGAGAAGGAATTTCACAAGATAATGTCATCAGTTAAGGCAGGAACAGGCCATTTTCACTTCTTTTGTGGTGGAATGTCATCAGTGAAGGCAGGAACTGGCCATCTGGATGTGTACGTGCAGGTCACAGGGGATATTATGGCTTAGCTTGAACTCAGAGGCCTGACATTCCTGTCTTCTTATATTAATAAGAAAAATAAAACAAAATAGTGGTAAAATGTTGGGACGGCGAAAATTTTGGGGGATGGTATGGAGAGATAATGAGCGATGTTTCTCAGGGCTGCTTCGAGCGGGATTAGGGGCGGCGTGGGAACCTAGAGTGGGAGAGATTAAGCTGAAGGAAGATTTTGTGGTAAGGGGTGATATTGTGGGACTGTTAGAAGAAACATTTGTCATTTAGAATTATTGGTGATGGCCTGGATACGGTTTTGTATGAATCGAAAAACTAAATGGAATAAGAGAAGGAGAAAAACAGGTATTAAAGGTCTAAGAATTGGGAGGACCCAGGACATCCAATTAGAGAGTGCCTAAGGAGGTTCAGCATAGTCCTGCCAGCAAAGATTATTTATCTACTTTAAGAGTTAAGAGTGGCGGTTTGGGGATAGCACCAGGAGATATCAGCTGTGATGGCTTGGAGAAACAGTGTAAACTGGCAGTGTAAACAAGAGCAGGGCATGTATGAGTAGTTGAGAACGGTGAATAGGAGTATGACTAGACAGAAAATAGTGAGGATGACAAGTTTTTTGGGGCACAGTCTAAGTTGGTCTGGTGTCTGGGATGAGACTGGGGCCTAATAAAAAGGAGCATCTATACAGGAGCTCAAATGGGCTGTACCCTGTAGCATTCCGAGGACAGGCCTGAATTCTGAGAAGGGAAAGTGGTAAAAGTATTGTCCAGTCCTTTTTAAGTTGGTGGCTGAGCTTGGTGAGGTGTGTTTTTAAAAGACTTTTAGTCCATTCTACTTTTCCTGAAGACTGAGGACCATAAGGGATATAAAGGTTTCACTGAATACTAAGAGCCTGAAAAACTGCTTGGCCGATTTGACTAATAAAGGCTGGTCTGTTATCAGACTGTATAGAGGTGGGAAGGCTAAACTGAGGAATTATGTCTGATAGAAGGGAAGAAATGACTGCGGTGGCCTTCTCAGACCCTGTAGGAAAGGCCTCTACCTAGCCAGTGAAAGTGTCTACCTAGACTAAGAGGTATTTTAGTTATCTGACTCGGGGCATGTTGAGTAAAGCTAATTTGCCAGTCCTGGGTGGGGGCAAATCCTCGAGCTTGATGTGTAGGGAAGGGAGGGGGCCTGAATAATCCTTGAGAAGTAGTAGAATAGCAGATAGAACACTGAGAAGTTATTTCCTTGAAGATAGATTTCCACGATGGAAAGGAAACGAGAGGTTTTAAGGGGCGGGCTAGTGGCTTGTACTATAGCATAGCCTGCCTTTGCTGGTGTGTGGCAATTAGGCCTGGTGGAACTGCCATCAATAAACTAAGTGTGATCAGGGTGAGGAACAGGAAAGAAGGAAATATGGGGAAATGGGGTGAACGTCAGGTGGATCAGAGAGATGCAGTCATGAGGGTCAGGTGTGGTATCCGGAATAATGTGGGAGGCCGGAATGAAGTCCGTGCCAGGAACAATGGTAATTGTGGGAGACTCAACAAAGAGTGAGTATAGCTGAAGGAGCCGGGAAGCAGAAAGTATATGTATCAGGTATGAGGAAGAAAATAGATTTTCGAAGTTATGAGAACCGTAGAGTGAGTTGAGCATAGTTTGTGATTTTTAGATCCTCTAAAAGTATTAAAGCAGTGGCAGCTGCTGCACGCAGACATGAGGGCTAGGCTAAAACAGTAAGGTCAAGTTGTTTGGGCAGAAAGGCTACAGGGTGCGGTCCCGGCTCTTGTGTAAGAATTCTGACCGAACTAACCATGCCTAGGAAGGAAAGGAGTTGTTTTGTAGAAGGGATTGGGGTTTGGGAGATTAGCCAGACATGATCAGCAGGGAGAGCACATGTGTTTTTATGAGAATTATGCCAAGATAGGTAACAGATGAGGAAGAAATTTGAGCTTGACTGAAGTAATGGGGGCTGTCTGTGAAGACTTGCGGCAGTACAGCCCGGGTAATTTGCTGAGCCTGATGGGTGTCAGGGTCAGTCCAAGTGAAAGCGAAGAGAGGCTGGGATGAAGGGTGCAAAGGAATAGTAAAGAAAGCATGTTTGAGATCTAGAACAGAATAATGGATTATGGAGGGAGGTATTGAGGATAGGAGAGTATATGGGTTTGGCACCATGGGGTGGATAGGCAATACAATTTGGTTGATAAGGCACAGATCTTGAACTAACCTGTAAGCCTTGTCTGGTTTTAGGACAGGTGAAATGGGGAAATTGTAAGGGGAGTTTATAGGTTTTAGAAGCCATGCTGTAGCAGGCGAGTGATAACAGGCTTTAATCCTTTTAAAGCATGCTGTGGGATGGGATATTGGCATTGAGCGGGTTAAAGGTGATTAGGTTTTAGTGGGATGGTAATGGGCATGTGATCGGGTTGCCAGGGAAGGAGTAGAGATGTCCCATACTTGTGGGTTAAGGTGGGGGGATATGAGAGGAAGACGCAAAGGAGGCTTTGGGTTAGGGAGAAGGGCAGCAATGAGATGCGGCTGTAGTCCAGGAATAGTCAGGGAAGCAGATAATTTAGTTAAAATGTCTTGGCCTAATAAGGGAACTGGACAGGTGGGGATAACTAAAAAAGAGCACATAAAAGAATGTTTTCTAAGTTGGCACCAGAGTTGGGGAGTTTTAAGAGGTTTAGAAGCCTGGCTGTCAATACCCACAACAGTTATGGAGGCAAGGGAAACAGGCCCTTGAATAGAAGGTAATGTGGAGTGGGTAGCCTCCGTATTGACTAAGAAGGGGACGGACTCACCCTCCACTGTGAGAGTTACCCAGAGCGTCTGTGATGGTCCTTTAGGCTTCCGAGGTGATCGGGCAGTGTCAGTCTTCAGCTGCTAAGCCGAGAAGATCTGGGAAGGAGTCAGTCAGAGAGCCTTGGGCCAGAGTTCCAGGGGCTCTGGGAGTGGCTGTCAGGTGAGTTGAACAGTCTGATTTTCAGTGGGGTCCCACACAGATGGAATGCGGCTTAGGAGGAATCCCGGGCTATGGGCATTCCTTGGCCCAGTGGCCAGATTTCTGGCACTTGTAGCAAGCTCCTGGGGGAGGAGGTTCTGGAGGAACCCCCGGCAGCTGCGGTTCGGGCATTTGGAGTTCTTGTGTGCTGGAGAAGTGGCTGGGGTTTGTCTCACAGTGGAGGCAAGGAATTGCAACTCAGAAATACATTGCTACTTGGCTGCCTCTATCATTGTACATCTTGAAGGTGAGGTTAAGTCCTGTTGCGGGGTTTGAGGGCCGGAATTTAATTTTTGGAGTTTTATTTAATGTCAGGAGCGGATTGGTTAATAAAATGTATATTGAGAATAAGATAGCCTTTTGACCTTTTAGGGTCTAGGGCTGTAAAGCGTCTCAGGGTTGCTGCCAAACCAGCCGTGAACTGGGCTGGGTTTTTCATATTTGATGAAAGAGCCTAAACACTAACTGATTTGGGAGAGGTTGGATAAAGAAAAAGGAGCATTAACCTTGACTATACCTTTAGCTTCAGCCACCTTTTTAAGAGGAAATTGCCGGGCAGGTGGGGGAGGGCTAGTCGCGGAATGAAACTGTAAGCTGGACCAGGTGTGAGGAGGGGAGGTGATAAAAGGATTATAGGGTTGGGGAGTAGAGGCTGAGGAAGAATTAGGACCTGGCTCCGCCTGGTGAGGGGCAGCCTGGGGAGGAGGGGAGAGATCAGATGGGTCTGTAGAAAAGGAAGATTAGAAAGACTCAGCGACGCTTGGGGTTGGGACTGAGAGAACAGGCGGGAGGGAAAGAAGGAGGATTTGGGACCAGTCGCATTGGGAACAGAGAGTAGGGAAGGAACAATGTGTAAAAGAATGCCTGGATGTCAGGCACCTCAGACCATTTGCCCATTTTATGACAAGAATTATCTAGATCTTGTAGGATGGAAAAATCGAAAGTGCCGTTTTCTGGCCATTTAGAGCCATTGTCAAGTTTGTATTGGGGCCAAGCGGTGTTGCAGAATAAGATAAGGCATTGCGATTTTAGGTCAGGTGTGAGTTGAAGAGGTTTTAAGTTCTTGAGAACACAGGCTAAGGGAGAAGAAGCAGGAATGGAGGGTGGAAGTTTGCCCATACTGAAGGAGGCAAGCCCAGAGAAAAGAGAGAGTAGGGACACGGAGGGAAGGGGTTCAGGGGTTCTTACCCTCCAGAAAAGCGGGAAAGGGGTTGGGGCATGGAAATAAGGGGTTGAGGCACAGAGATAAGAGGTCAGGGCATGGAAATAAGGGGTTGGGGCACAGAGATAAGGGGTCGGGGCATGGAAATAAGGGATCGGGGTGCAGAGATAAGAGGTTGGGGCATGGAAATAAGGGGCAACTTCCTTATGGCATTGTTAAAAACGTGAAAAGACACCAGGCAGGTATGTAATGCACCAGGCAGGTAGGAGTCACCTGCCTACTTTCCTCCTTTTACGTAAGGCAGAGACAAGGATTTTCCAGCCAGTGAAAGAAATACAACATTTATCTTGTTTTGGGGAGCTGTGTATCAGTCAAAATAGGTTAGATTATGCTGCAGTAACAAACAGTCCTGTATTAGTCAGAATTCTCCAGAGAAACAGAATCAATAAGATATATACATATATATAGATACACAAGAGGAAATTTATGAGGGGAATTGGCTAATGCAATTATGAAGGCTGACACCCCATGACATACTGTCTACGAGCTGGAGAAGCAGGGAAGCCAATAGGGTGGCCCAGTTCAGGTCTGAAGGCCAGAGAACATGGTTGATGGGGGTGCTGGTACAAGTCCTGGAATCTGAAGGTCAGAGAACCTGGGGTTCTGATGTATAAGGGCAGAAGATGAGTATCCTATCCCAGCTCTCAGAGAGAGAGAGAGACATGTGCGCACATGCAAGAGAGAGAGAGAGAGAGAGAGAACAAACTCACCTTTCCTCTGCTTTTTTGTTCTATCTGGGCCCTCAGCCAATTGGATGGTGCTTTCCCACACTGGGTAAGGGTGGATCTTCCTTATGCAATTCACTGATTCAAATGTCCATCTCTTTCAGGCCCAGCTTCACAGACATACCCAGAAATCATGCTTTACCAGCTATCTGGGTATTCCTTAACCCAGTCAAGTCAACATCTGAAATTAACCATCAGAAATCCCCAAATCTCAGTGGCTGCAAAAACAAAGCCTAATTTTTGCTCATGCTACAAGTCCATTGTGGGTCAGCTTTATCTTTATTCCTCTTCACTGTAGAATTCAGGACAATGGTGCAGCCTCTATCTGACACATACTAATCATGGTGGCAGAGGGGGTAAAAGCCAATGAATTTTGGGTAAGCAGACTCTTTTCCCAAAGTGACACTTTGCCCACATTTCATTGACCAAATCAAGCTACATGGCTAAGCATGATATTGAAGAAGGTAGAGAAGTTGAAATCTTTATCCTTTTGTGGACTGGCGGGGCTGCCTTGTTGAGACCATAAGTTAAAACCAAGATTCTGAACCAGAATGGTGCTTGAGAATTACCCATGGAGCAAAAAATACGTATATGATAAAGCCCCAATGAATCAAGATCTTGTAGATGGCCCAGGAAAGTACAGTTTTACTACTTTCCACAGGTGTGCACCCTCCAGATAACAACCAATGTGTTAAAAGGTTAAGGTTGACCTAAAAGTCAAGAAAATTAGTAAGCTGATTGTCTTTGAAAGTAAGCATTAGAAAGAGATAACTCTGCCTTTTCCTCTAAATCTTACAAGTCTCTTTTTCTTCAATCTTTTTAATGTTATACTTTAATTGACTTTGTTCCAAGGCTTCCTTATTTATAATTTAGGAAGCAGGTTAATACTTTATATTTCTCTAAGGAAAATAAAGAACCAGATTGCTTTGTATTTGTTTGTGGCTTTCCATTGATTTTTCCATGGGTCAGTGGTTCACAGTAGAAAACAGCATTACCACCTTTGACTTAAATCTTTCTGGGATGCATGAAGATAGATATTTGGTTTGGGTACTTCTCCTGCTGTATAGATAGTCTTCAGTTAGCTTTTCATGGCTTTGTGAGGCAATCAGGAATATTGGGTTTACCTTGCCAGCACACACATTTTTTTCCTGTGGTGCAAAATGAGGCTATGAAAGAAAACCCTTGGGGATGAGGGTGTGAGGGAGGAAGGCACAGCAAGGCAAAGGGGCAGGTCTAAGTTGAGCACCCTCACTCAGTCTAGATTGCTTGTTGGATGGTGATGGTTCTTCAATCTTCATTAATCACATCCTTCAGTTTCAGAGGTCCTTTTGACCATGAAAAGAGACTTGAGTCCCTTTCCCCTTATAGTACTGGGGAAAAGACCCCACTTGTATACCAACCCTTGTGGGATGTTTAGTGAAAATACCATACTGAGGGGAGGGGGTTGGCAACCTCTACTTTCTTGGAGTCAAAGAACACATCATTGTTCAGGACTACAAAGAAAGAATTCTCAATGGGATTAATGGAGTCAGTGAGACTTCCTCTCAGTCTGATGCTTACTCTGGGGTTTGAGTTATTCCTCCATTTCATAAAGTAAAAACTGAACTGCAGAAATTTTAAACAAGTGTTCAAATACTTTTAGAAGCCAAGGATACAAACAGTTGTAGGACCATGGTCTAGCATTATTTTGTTCTTGCATCCCTTATAATTTTGTCTCCTTGTGTGTTCAAATGCCTGGGGAGTGCCTGATAGGGCTGCCTGGCCCTGTGTCTTGGCAGAAGTTCTGCATTGAGGTTTCAGAGCAGCAGAAGTCCCTTGACTCCCCATGCATGCTGCCAGGTGAATGGCAAACAGCTAGAATTCTACTGGCTGAAATACTTTTTAGCTTAAGGTTTCAGTTTTTGTTGTTGTTGTTGTTGTTGTTTTTGTTGTTTGAGACAGCATCTTGCTCTGTTGCCCAGCCTGGAGTGCAGCGGCATGATCTCAGCTCACTGCAACCTCTGCCTCCTGGGTTCCAGCGATTCTCCCACCTTAGCCTCCCATGTAGCTGGGACTACAGATGCGCACCACCATGCGTGGCTAATTTTTGTATTTTTTAGTAGAGACAGTGTTTCACCATATTGGTCAGGCTGGTCTCGAACTCCTGACCTCGTGATCCACCCACCTTGGCCTCCCAAAGTGTTGGGATTACAGGCGTGAGCCACTGTGCCTGGCAAGGTTTCAGTTTTTGATAAAGAGGAAATGCCTCTAGGAGAAGCCAAATCTCAGAATAAGTTAAACAGAAATGTAGTTCTGACAGTTCTGGAGGCTGGGAAGTCCAAGATCATGGTGCAAGTAGATTAAGTGTAATAAGGGCCCATTTCGTGGTCTATAGATGGTGTCTTTTGCTGTGACCTTACATGGCAGAAGAAGGGAGGGATCGCTTTGGAGTCCTTTTTTCTAAGGACCTAATTTTGTTTGTGAGGGTTCTGCACTCATGATCTAATAACTTCCCAAAGGCCCCACTTCCTAATATCATCAACCTGAGGGTTGGGATCTAAATATATGAGTTTATGGGTGCACAAACATTCAGGCTTATCTCATAAAAACCTCCCACACTCACTTACCTGTGGTTCTTCTCTTTCTGGCTGGCTAGAAGGAGATGGCCCCAAGGTGACTTTCACAGCCACATGGTGAAGATGGCTGAGCTTCTGTCAGCCTGGTTCCCTGAATGACTGCATGGAGGAGGGCAACCTCACTGAGCTACTGGCCCATGCAGTACTAGTACTGTTGTGTGGAGCAAGATGTAAAGTTCTATGCTTGAGCTATTATGCACATTGGGTCTAGTTTTTCAGCAGATAGGGGTTAACTTACACAGTTTAAGGATGAGGAAATGAACTGTGAAGTAAAGTGAAAACTACCAGGTCGGGCAACCCAATCTGAACTGGAATCCTAGATTCACTGTTAACTAACTCTGTGTCTATGGCTAGTCTCTTAACTTCTTATAGACTAAATTTTCACATCCATAAAATGGAGAAAATAATTAATTTTTTATCTTCTTCCAGGGTTGTCACGAGCTCCCCAAACAATAAAGCACTTTACGACATAGGAGGCATTATTATTAAGCTGTTTTCAGTCCCTGATACCTGCATGTTGTAGGACCATGGTGCATGAAGGATTTTAAGGAGGCGCTTTTGAAATGTGAAAGGGACATAGACTGTACATCTGGAGCACAAAGGCAGGTTTAACCAGCTTTGTCCTGCTCGGCGCCAGTTGGAAGAGAGCATCTGGCTTTGAAGTGTCTAAAGCCAGGCGTGACGCTGGATTCTACAGCTGGTATGTGTTTCCTTAGACTTTCTGAGGGAAAGAGAAAGGAGTGAGAAGGGAATGTGGAACTAATTCCCACATTAATTGAAGACAATAAGGAGACAGCAGAATACTTGCTTCAGTCATGAGGCCCCTGGAACAGAAGAACTATGTCACATACCAAAGGACAGCATAACCCACAATAAACCCCCACCTCAAAACCCACAGACTATTACCCCATACTGTGGCATAAACTTGAGATGCATAATTGTATTAAGCCGGTGTCTTCTGTGACTTGTGCTTGACCCCTGCCTAACCTCCAGGTAAAGGAAAAGTGAGAGCCATGGCTCCATGACTAACTCCCTTCCCCCTGCCCTGTTGGATTCCCTGGCAGTCTGCAGGAGTGTTCTGAGACAGAGGCTGCAGTGGTCTCTGGGCTACTCCAGAGGAATAGTGACCCTGAGTATGGTGTCAAGGTTGGATGAGGGGGCTTAGAGCACCTCACTAAAAGCCTTGCTTTCCTGTCTTATTGCATACAGCCAGGGCAAAGCTGGTGGGGTAGGGCTAAGGACCTTTCATACCTAAAAGACCTCTGTAGTTCATCTTGGTTACAACATATTTCTTCCACTTCCTTTCCTACCCCAACTGAAAATTCCACCTTCCTGGACTCATTCTCAGGAGCATTTATTTACATTTTATTTTAAGATAATTGTAGCTTGACATGTAATCATGAGAGATAAAACAGAGAGACCCTGTGTACTCTTTGCCCCATTTTCTCCAGTGGTAACATCTTGTATAACTATAGTACAATATCACACACAGGAAATTGACATTGATATAATCTCTTGACCGCATTGAGATTTCACCAGTTTTATGTACATTCATTTGTGTGTGTGTGTGTGTGTGTGTGTGTGTGTGTGTGTGTACTTAGTTCTAGGAAATTTTATCAAAAGTGTAGACTTCTATGTCACCACTACTGTTAAGGTACAGAACAGTTTCATCACAAACATCCCTCCTGCTATTCCTTTGCAGTCACTGCCATGGCCTCCTTTCCTTTTCTCTCTACCCACCCCCAATCCCCACAGTCAGGTGCACTGAAAACCAGATTCGTCTTAAAATACCTGAAATTAAATTAGTTGGTGAGGTTCTTTCTCCTACAGAACTATAAAACTCAGCTATGGAGGCCCAGAAGCAAACATTGAAAGCACGATCCGAAGGTGGCCTGAAGGCCTTGGTCTCTAACCTCCTGTCTGTGACTTACTGTCTATTTCTTATTGGAAATGGTTCCTAACCTATTTGAGCCTCCGTTTTTTCATATCAAAAATAAGGATGTTAAATCCAATGACCTGTGATGTTTCATGAGATAATACCTGAAATGGCACTGTATATTCTAGATAACCAAACAGTGGATGCATTGTCACATATATTATTCATTTAATTCCTACTTCAGTGTGGGATTGATATTGTTGACCTGTTTTGTCATAGAGAAACTGAGGTTCAGAGATGCCTCAATGTGCTCTTGATCAGGAACTTGGATGCCAGAAAATCTAATTTCAAAACCAAGTCTAATGAAGCTTAAAGTCTGTTCTCCTCTGCCCTTTTTATAAACACATGACTAATATTAATGAAAAGAGAAGAAAAAGTTAATTAGGACAAATGTGTGCACGTTGACATGTACACATAGATACATAGGCACCAATCCATATCCAAAATGCCATTTCTGTACCGAGTTCTTTCCTCCTATAGAGCCTGCAAATTAATCTCCCAACCATCACTTTTAAAAACTGCCTACCGTTGTTCTAAATGTAGGTTTTATTATTGTTCAGGTATGGTAAGGCCAACAGATTAGAGGATGACTGCCATTTAAAAGACAGTTTGCTACTTACAGTTCCCAAGAGGACGAGGCACACTGTACCATGCCACAGGGTCACAGGGAGAAGCACCAGGGTTGGTCATTAGGCAGAGTGAGGGGACAATGTGGCAAGAGCCTTTATTGTGGTTTCTGTGGGAAAGGCAAGGCAAGGCAAGCAAGCTTAGGATTGGTTAGTTTGAATAATTTCAGCAGGCTCTGGAGCATCGGAGTTGTCTGTAGTTGTCTGGTACCTGGCCCTGTGGTGATTAGAGCAGAGGAATAGTGACCCAGAGTGTGGAGGAGAGAGGGCCCTGGATAGGTTGGTTTGCATGTGAAAGATGTACGTACAGATGAGTCATTTCTAGTAATTTGGGAGAAGCTGTCCCTTGCAGGTCAGCAAGTCCCCAAGATGTGAAAGCATCAAAAACACAGAAAATAAAAAGACGTGATTAATATGACTCTCAGATTAGAGTTTTCCCACTTAGGAGGTAGAATTGCATTCCAATACGTTCAGGTTTCCAGTACATTCAACTGACCAACGAATGTTTGGTCAGTTAACCAAAAAACTGGAAGGAGCAGTTTGAGAAGCATCAAAGGCTTAAGCAACCTGTGCAAAATTTGGAAAGGCCAATCCAAGGTTTGATGAGCAGACTGGGACATAAAATTTATTGTCAAGAATTGTTAAGAAGAGACTACACTCAGAACCATTGCAGAGAAGGTGAAATCCGTCTCAATTCTTCCTTTTCTGTGCCCATTATTCACTTCTCCATTCCTTCTCCTCAAGGGCCTTGCCCCTCTTTTTCTATCTTCCTCCTGCTCACACTCAATTGCCCCAATTCCCTGCAGCAGTGCTGACTGCTCTGCCTCCGATCTCTCCAAGTCCCCTAGGCTCGAAAATTACCTCCCCTCCCCAGTTCTTGTCACCTAGTCAGGTTCCCACTGTCGGAACATGTTTTCTTTTCTTTTTTTCATAATACCAAATATTTTATCTTTAATAAAATAATCCTGCAAAATAAGTCTCCTATAAGTGTATACAAATAGAGGGATTTTTACTTTTATTTTAAGTTCAGGGGTACAAGTGCAGGTTTGTTACACAGGTAAACTTGTGTCATGGGGCTTGGTGTACAGATTATTTCATCACCCAGGAACCATTAGTTATTTTTCCTGATCATCTCCCTCCTCCCACCCTCCTCCCACCCTCCTCCCACCCTCCATCCTCTGAAAGACCCCAGTGTGTGTTGTTCCCCTTTGTGCGTCCATGTGCAGAACAGGTTTTCTTAAATATTTTGAGAACTTAGAATGCCAAGAAATGTGTGTGTGTATGTATGTTTGTGTATACCTGTGCTAGAATATCCAAGGAAGTTGTCTTTTTTAAAGCAAATTCTGTAGTCAGACCATGCAACAACATATTTGGAAAATCAACATAGAGTAAATTAATCAAGTATCATTGCAATGAGAAATTTGTGTAGTGTCTATTTTGAGTCACTAATATATTTATCAGTGCTTGGAAATGTCAGACCAAAAAGAGACTTTGAGGTTTCAACTCAGGCTCTTTCCTTTGAGACGTCCTAGATTATTACCTCACCTAATAGTTATTAGTGGTTTTGATGAAGCCATGGTGCTATTAGGCAGAGGCTCCAAACAAGCTATACATAGTAGACAATTATCTCTATATGTGGATCTAAATATCTGGTATGAAGAGTAATACTCTAGACTTGTTGGTTTCTTTTTCTCTTTGATTTCATGAAAGATATGGCATTATTGAGAAATAGAAGAATTTTCACTTATTTTTTTATTTTTGAAACAGGATTTTGCTTTGTCACCCAGGCTGGAGTGCAGTGGCGTGATGGAGCTCAGTGCAGCCTTCAATCCCTGGGCTCAAGGAATCCTCTCACCTCAGCCTCCCAAATAGCTAGGACTACAGGTACACACTACCACACCTAGCTAATTTTAAACTCTTTTTGTAGAGATGGGGCCTTGCTCTGTTGCCCAGGATGGTCTTGAACTTCCTGCCTCAAAGGATTCCCCTGCGTTGGACTCCCAAAGTGCTGGGAATACAGGCATGAGCCACCATGCCCAGCCTACCTCATTTGTTGATAGCACTGATTCCTAGCAGGGTTATTTTCATTCCTGGCTTAAAAAAAATAACTTACCCTATTTGCACACTGGAATGGAAGTAATGCATTCAGTAATTTCAGAACCTGAGTGTTGGCTGACATCAAGCAACTGAGATACACTGCAGCTGCTGTTGGAGAAGGAGGCTGGAGGCTGACTCATGTTATGTTGGCTGGCAGGAGTTTGAGACCAGCCTGGGTGGCATAGCGATATCCCTGTCCTGTCTCTAGAAAACTAAAAACATTTTAAAAAATACTGGCTGGATTTTCTAGCCTGCCAGATTAATCTTCTTGAAAGATTTAGACACAAATAATTTATTTTAGCCTTTGTCATTATTACTGTTATGATAGTAAAATAATGAATCTTTTAAGTATTTTTTGAATGCTCAAGGTATATCTCTGAAAGAGTACCAACCAAATGCTGATATTAGGGATTAAATCCAGTTTTGAGAGAGACAGCAATTCATTCAAACTTGTTGCATGCAGGATCCTATGTCAAAGTGTATATGAGAGGGCACTCCGCTGGGTGGCGGCTGCTGTGGTTTGAATCATATGCCTTAGTATTGGCATTTGACAATAAGAGTTGTCAACCTGAATTTCTAGTTGGATGTATAGCCAAGAAAATAAGAAGTTCTGAGGGAGTGGGGAACTTTGAGGGGTGGAGTGGTCCCTCCATGTACCCCTATATTACAGATTGCAGGTTCATACTGAGGATTTTACCTTGAGCTTCTGGGCTCCACAGAACACTTGTGTGTTTCCATAAGGGCCTAGAAGAAGTGTCTTCTATTCCCATGGACACAATGCCAGAATGTGATTCCCTGGTTTTATTTTAAGCTCTTTCTTCCACCCAGAAACACAACCCACCACCCCTGAGAAAAGATGGGAAATAAGTGGATTAAACCAAACATTCAGAAGTTGCTCAATACATTTCCTTGTGCGCTAAAGAGGAGGTACAGTGCTGGGGTCGAGAAAGCAGGGAAGGAGTCAGGGCATGGGCACCCAAACCACTTATTGGCCATGTGTTCTGAGACAGGCTTCCTTCCTGGGCCCTGTCTAAAAACAATGGGCATAATGACAACACCTACCTTATATGGTTATTGAGAAGAAGAGGAGTTAACGTATGTAAAGGGCATGAACAGGTGTTCGGCTTATATGTGGTAAGTGGTCAGTAAGTGTAGTTTTTCTCTCAAAGACAGTTCTCCAGGCAGAGCAAGTGAGGAGGCCTTTTTTCTGCCCCTCAGCTCTTCAGAACTGGAAAGCAGTTGTATTTGCCCATGCATGGAGATACTTCAGCTTTCCCAGAACTGAGCCCATTTGCTAACACTACCTTTTCCCTAAGCTTCCCCTTGAGTACCCCTCTCTCCATCCAGCTGTGAAGCTCTGAAATGAACTAGATCCCCAAATGGCTGGTGGAAGCTGTTGGAATAGAGGTGTTAGAGGAGAAGGCAGAGAAATGTGACAGGAATCCAGCAGGATGTAGGAGTAGCCTGAATATACAAGGGAAAACCTTGAGGTCTTGGCCAGTTTACTGTTTCTAGGGCTAAATGTACCACATCAAAGAAGGGAAAGGGAAGTTGTTCACCCAAGATCTTCAGTTTTCTTCCCCATGGCCTCATTATAGTGCCTTGTTTCTCTCGTGGGGCTTCTGTTTTCTCTGCCTTGTATTATCATTGCATTCTTAATGTTAACATTTTTTCTACAATTGCAGTCTTAATGGAGAATATGTTAAAGAACATGTAGAGATACTAAGATCAGACAAATTTCTCCAATTTCCTTGTGCTTAAAAAAATGTGTTAAGTGTTTACTATCTCTTCTTTCTATTGCCTTCGAAAGAGAAAGACACATTTGTTGGCCAAGGCATTGATGTGCTTCCAGGGGTAGTGGGGTGAGAAGTCTAGTGGAAGGAGGTAGTTTTGGTGGGCAAAGGAGGTGGAGTGAGAGAGAGGAAAGGTGAGGTAAGAAAGAGAACTTGCAAAAGTTGAAGCTTTTACAAAGCAGGGAGGAGATGAACTTGTATCAACTGTGGTGATGTGGCTTTGGGCGAGAAGCGGAAAGAGACGAGAAAAGAACTTCAAAGGAAGGTATTGTTATGCATTGGGTAGTGCGGGTCTCTCTTCACTTTGTCCTCCCTTTTAAAATGAAAAGGTCTTCATTAAAGATGCTCATTGCTCTTCAAGTCTTTGGAGTTGGGTTTGTGTTGTTTTGGAAATCTCGCCATGCTAAGTTGGGTAAGAAGAGCTCACTTTATTTTGGAGAAGTTATAGGTCCCACTCAAGAAGCAAAACAAGGAAAGCTGAAGCTAAAAGGTGCCCCAAAATGTCAAGGATTGAGTGTGGCCACTTTACCCCCAGGTCTCAGCAGGTCTGAATAAGCCATAGTTCTATCCAACAAATATTCACTGATGCCCTTGGAAGAGAGGTAACACACAAGTATATTAAGGCTTAGACAAGGAAACTGGCAATTCCCACACAATGAGCACCAGACTGTGGGAGCCCAAAAGAGAGACCTCATTTGCAGACTTGAGAAGGGGCCCAAACTACGTTCTGAAAAGTGAATAAGATGTAGGAAGATAAAGAAAGAAATGGATGGGATGGGTGAATGCACTGAGCTGGGGAGAGGGAAGTTTTTCTCAGGCCAGCTGCATCTTCTCTACTGGGCCTGGGGAGAAAGGTGTGCTGTGGGAGAGAGACTCCCTGGACCAAGGCCAGGCAAAACCGGGGACTGGACTTGTCTTGTTCTCATGATGTGAACTAGATGCTGATGCTGTAGTGAAACTCTTGCACAATGATGTTCACAGACACGTTTCCCTGGACATCTGTGTCTCCATGGAGGCTGGGCTGATGGTCCTGAAGAGGAAACTCTGATTCCAGCACTGGTGGACTGTAAGGCTGAGTGAACAGCCCTCATTCAGCTTATGTGGGACTCCAAAGCCCCATGAGGAACCTAATTCACTGGGAGTAGTGATGATACCCATAGAGAAAGGTGGTGGGAGTTACTGATTGGATGACATTAGGGACTTGGGCCTCAGAACAGGGGGACATTTTTCCATTTGCTCTGGGTCTTTTTCCAACTTAAAGTCAGCCAGATATGCCACCTCTTCTATTTGGCCCACACTTAGCAACTTAGTTCTGACTGCTGCCTGGCTGTCCACACATCCTATGCCCAGGTTAGACCCACGCTTCTTAACTATCCTGGAGTCTGGACTTTACCAAAGAGAGAAGTAGCCCATCTCCTTCCCCTGGTCTTCCCTTCGTCATCTCTGTCTGCCCCCCAGCAACCCCAGGAAAATTGGGAATCTGCTTCCTAGGCTGATCTAGCATCAAACAGACATAGGAATTTTATGCCCCACCCCAAACCCCCGAATTAGCAAACTAAGTTTTTTGTTTATTGCATTGTTTCCTATGCATCACCCTCCCTCATCCACATGTACAAGACCATGGAGACTTCATTTACTCAAGAAATAAATGACAGGAAACAAAGTAACATAGTGTGTTTTTAGCAGGAACAAAAGCCTCAATGTGAAGGCCTCAGAGTTGAATTTCTGGCTCTTACTAGTTGGTGGGAAGATTCTGTGGGGTATAGTGTCAGGAATTTTCCATTCCTAAAATCAAACCTGATAATTTGAACACCAGAAGAAAGTCTAGCATATAGTGAATGGTTGTGCTTTGAAATTCAGCAGAGAAATGGAATGGATATTTTGAGGGATTATAATGAGGAGAGAAGTGATTTATTTATTTTTTTAAAAAAAGATGGACTAAACTAGAGCACTCATATATACCAGTGGGAATGACCCCATAGTGAGTAATAAGTAATGATGCCAAAGAGGGGACAATTGCAGGGACAAAGCCTGGATTAGCAAGAGGCACACACTGTCCTGAAAAAGTCCAGGAGCTGGCCTTTGATAGGAGGAGGATGAATTCTTTCATTGTGTCAGGAAGGAAGAAAGAATTAGGGTGGATGTTCTCGTGGCTTGGGAGATTCGATGGTGGGAAGATGCAGGTGCTTCTGTCTGATTGATTCTAGTCTCTTGATGGCTTTTGGGTGACATCAAGTTCTGCTGAGTGTGGTGTTGGTGATGGGAGTATGCATTGGAGATTTGATGACAGAAGATGTAAAAGAACTCCAGGAAATGTAAAGTGGAAGTTACTAGGGAGTTGAGTGCTTATCAGGATTTTTATCATCACATTGAGGTTACCTGACATAATAATATGAGTGGGGTTTAAAACTAGAAATTCGGCCGGGCATGGTGGCTCATGCCTGTAATCTTAGCACTTTGGGGGGCCGAGGTGGGTGGATTGCCTAAGTTCAGGAGTTCGAGACTACCCTGGGCAACATGGTGAAACCCAGTCTCTACTAAAATACAAAAGCTTAGCCGGGCATGGTGGTGAGCAACTGTAGTCCCTGTTACGCAGGAGGCTGAGGCATGAGAATTACTTGAATCCAGGAGGTGAAGATTGCAGTGAGCCAAGATTGTGCCACTGCACTCCAGCCTGGGCGACCCAAAAAAAAAAGAAGAAGAAACGTTCAGCTGTTGGGGAGAAGGTTCAGAGTTCAGAGTGTGTGGACATTTTGATTTGACAAGTGTTGGGGTTTTTCTAGGTGTGTGTAAAAAAGGGAGGGGGTGAATTTGTTAAAGATGTTTTCAATGGACTGACTATCATTTTGGGTCAGGGACTTTAGGCTGGGTAAAGTGGAAAGAGAAATAATGAGGGGGTAATAGAGAGTGAAATAGTGGTGGGTTTCATGCATAGAGGTTTCATTGAAGTTGAAGAATTGTTAGTTACTAGGAGTTTAATGGTAGGCTGAAGAATGACCTCCAAATAGATCCTGCTTTGGCATCTGGAATCTGTGAATGTTACCTTATATGGCAAAAGTGACTTTGCAATGTGAGGATGCTCAGAATCTTGAGATGGGGAGATTATTCTGGATTATCTGGGTGGACCCTAAATGTAATCACAAGTACCCAGCTGTACGATGATGATGGTGAGTGTGTGTGTATGTGTGAATGTGCTGTACAAGGTGGATGGCCAAAGGGGGTGGGTTACTCTGAAGTGGACCTGAGTCAGTATCTAGACTCCAACAATTACTAGTAGTATAAATTTGTACAAATTACTAACCTCAGCAAGCTTTG
Organism: Gorilla gorilla gorilla; assembly: GCF_029281585.2. Classification (NCBI taxonomy): domain Eukaryota; kingdom Metazoa; phylum Chordata; class Mammalia; order Primates; family Hominidae; genus Gorilla; species Gorilla gorilla. The sequence continues at coordinate 80,879,208 of NC_073241.2, forward strand.
ATTTTTCATCTATAAAATAATGTTGATAATCCTGTTCACTTTATAAGGTATTATGAAGATTAGGTAAATTAATCTTTATAAAGCACACAATATAATCTCCAGCACAGAGTAAACATATTGTTATTGTTATTTTGTTATTATTTTGGAAGGAATTCTGCATTGCAAACACTGAGATGTAGCTTTTAAGTTAGCAAGTGCCTGTTTGTGTTTAAGAAAAACAGCCCTGCAGTATCTTCATAGTCAAAGAGAAATGCTGCACCTAATCAGGGAGTATTGATTAGAGGGTGTGCCCCAACCTCTGAGATGTCTCCGCAATCTGTTCATAAATGGACAGTGAAGCATGAAGTCATAAAATGTTTTATGGAATAACCCATGAAAACTTCAACACTTCTGTAATACTTATTAAGAATAATTTAAACCGTTCATATTTTATTAGAAAATGCCAGTGGTTATGAGTTAATCAATTTCAAATTGATTTTATTTGTGTAAAATTGGCATTTTAGAAAGTGAATTTATTGCTCACAGTTACGTCTTCCAATGTGAAATTATTGCAATACTGGTAATAAATGCACTCTGATTGAATCTATGTCATTAATCAAATATTCCCAAATTGAACTCTTAATAGTGTCTTATAAGATTAAAAAGACACAGAGGATGTTGGCTGCGTTTCAAGGTCTCAACTAAGGAGGAAGAAGAAATGGTGACTCTAAAGGACATTTACTATTTTTTTTTTTCTTTTTGGTCTTTCTTAACTGCTTCAAGCCTGTAACCCCCTCCTGTGTTTGAGAAATCTACCACCTTATGAGTCTTGGTAGGAAGCAGGGTTCACCTCCTGCTAAAGAAGGTGGCAAGGTAGCAGTCCAAAAATGACAGATTCTTTCCTGGTTTCCCTTGCAGCTAGAGTGTGCATGTGAGCAAGGCTCAATCCCTCAGATAACCTCCACCCTCTGAATCATTGCTAAATGAGGCAAACAGGTAGGCTCAGTGGAGAATTCATTCTGGCAGCAGATGCAATGGCAGAGGCAGAGGCAACTCTAAGTCTGGTGGCACGGGCTGTGCAAGGTGGCATCTAGTATTCTTCAGCTGCAGCAGGGGTGTTGCTTAATTTGCTTAAAATCAGTCATAAGTAGGATGATGAAACATCCTAGTTTGCCAGAGACAGTTCCAGTTTATACCTGTCATCTAGTGTAAGTTTTGATAGCATTCTCCTTTGCTTTCAAAATTTTCCAATTTGGAAAGTAAATGAGATGGTGTATTTACTTTCACCATGGTCAGGATTCTCCAGAGAAATAGAACAAACACAAGATAGATAGATGATAGGTAGATAGATACATACATACACATACATAGACATATACATAGATAGATATTTATTATGATGATTAGCTCACACAATTACAAAGGCTGAGAAGTCCAGCTATCTCCTGTCTATAAGCTGGAGATCCTGGAAAACAGCTGGTAGAGTTTCAGTTCAAGCCTGAAGGCCTGAGAACAGGAGAATGGATGCCATATATACCATTCACCCAACACTCCCTACTCCCTTTACTTGATTTATTTTTTCTTCATAGCACCTATTACCACATGATCTGTTTAGAATATGTAGTTAATTCTTATTATTCTTGTATCCCATATTTGTGAGTTTGCCTGCTTGCTAAAATTTATTTGTAACTTCAACATCAATACTGGAGTTACTTTTTTTTTTTTTTTTTTTTGAGACGGAGTCTCGCTCTGTCTCCTAGGCTAGAGTGCAGTGGTGCGATCTCGGCTCACTGCAAGCTCCACCTCCCGGGTTCACGCCATTCTCCTGCCTCAGCCTCCCGAGTAGCTGGGACTACAGGTGCCCGCCACCACGACCTGCTAATATTTTGTATTTTTAGTAGAGACGGGATTTCACCGTGTTAGCCAGGATGGTCTCGATCTCCCGACCTCGTGATCCACCCGCCTCGGCCTCCCCAAGTGCTGGGATTAGAGGCGCGAGTACTGGAGTTACTTTTGTGGTCATTTGCAGGCATGCACAGAGCAGCAAAATACGTGAGTTACCTGATGCACAGGTTCCCAGCTAGGGTTGAACAAGGTAATCATCTATTTTCTTGTAAACAGGTGTCCTTTTTGTGATATATTTAGTGCCATGTTTTTTTCCCCACATTTTTGTTGGTGATTTCTCTGTTTTTTTTTTTTTTATTATTTTTATTTTTATTTTTTTATTTTTTTTGTCTTTTTTTTTTTAATTATACTTTTAGGGTACATGTGCACATTGTGCAGGTTAGTTATATTTGTATACATGTGCCATGCTGGTGCGCTGCACCCACTAACTCGTCATCTAGCATTAGGTATATCTCCCAATGCTATCCCTCCCCCCTCCCCCCACCCCACCACAGTCCCCAGAGTGTGATATTCTCCTTCCTGTGTCCATGTGATCTCATTGTTCAATTCCCACCTATGAGTGAGGATATGCGGTGTTTGGTTTTTTGTTCTTGCGATAGTTTACTGAGAATGATGATTTCCAATTTCATCCATGTCCCTACAAAGGACATGAACTCATCATTTTTTATGGCTGCATAGTATTCCATGGTGTATATGTGCCACATTTTCTTAATCCAGTCTATCATCATTGGACATTTGGGTTGGTTCCAAGTCTTTGCTATTGTGAATAATGCCGCAATAAACATACGTGTGCATGTGTCTTTATAGCAGCATGATTTATAGTCATTTGGGTATATACCCAGTAATGGGATGGCTGGGTCAAATGGTATTTCTAGTTCCAGATCCCTGAGGAATCGCCACACTGACTTCCACAATGGTTGAACTAGTTTACATTCCCACCAACAGTGTAAAAGTGTTCCTATTTCTCCACATCCTCTCCAGCACCTGTTGTTTCCTGACTTTTTAATGATTGCCATTCTAACTGGTGTGAGATGGTATCTCATAGTGGTTTTGATTTGCATTTCTCTGATGGCCAGTGATGATGAGCATTTTTTCATGTGTTTTTTGGCTGCATAAATGTGTTCTTTTGAGAAGTGTCTGTTCATGTCCTTCGCCCACTTTTTGATGGGGTTGTTTGTTTTTTTCTTGTAAATTTGTTTGAGTTCATTGTAGATTCTGGATATTAGCCCCTTGTCAGATAAGTAGGTTGCGAAAATTTTCTCCCATTTTGTAGGTTGCCTGTTCACTCTGATGGTAGTTTCTTTTGCTGTGCAGAAGCTCTTTAGTTTAATTAGATCCCATTTGTCAATTTTGGCTTTTGTTGCCATTGCTTTTGGTGTTTTGGACATGAAGTCCTTGCCCATGCCTATGTCCTGAATGGTAATGCCTAGGTTTTCTTCTGGGGTTTTTATGGTTTTAGGTCTAACGTTTAAGTCTTTAATCCATCTTGAATTGATTTTTGTATAAGGTATAAGGAAGGGATCCAGTTTCAGCTTTCTACATATGGCTAGCCAGTTTTCCCAGCACCATTTATTAAATAGGGAATCCTTTCCCCATTGCTTGTTTTTCTCAGGTTTGTCAAAGATCAGATAGTTGTAGGTATGCGGCGTTATTTCTGAGGGCTCTGTTCTGTTCCATTGATCTATATCTCTGTTTTGGTACCAGTACCATGCTGTTTTCGTTACTGTAGCCTTGTAGTATAGTTTGAAGTCAGGTAGTGTGATGCCTCCAGCTTTGTTCTTTTGGCTTAGGATTGACTTGGCGATGCGGGCTCTTTTTTGGTTCCATATAAACTTTAAAGTAGTTTTTTCCAATTCTGTGAAGAAAGTCATTGGTAGCTTGATGGGGATGGCATTGAATCTGTAAATTACCTTGGGCTGTATGGCCATTTTCACGATATTGATTCTTCCTACCCATGAGCATGGAATGTTCTTCCATTTGTTTGTATCCTCTTTTATTTCCTTGAGCAGTGGTTTGTAGTTCTCCTTGAAGAGGTCCTTCACATCCCTTGTAAGTTGGATTCCTAGGTATTTTATTCTCTTTGAAGCAACTGTGAATGGGAGTTCACTCATGATTTGGCTCTCTGTTTGTCTGTTGTTGCTGTATAAGAATGCTTGTGATTTTTGTACATTGATTTTGTATTCTGAGACTTTGCTGAAGTTGCTTATCAGCTTAAGGAGATTTTGGGCTGAGACAATGGGGTTTTCTAGATATACAATCATGTTGTCTGCGAACAGGGACAATTTGACTTCCTCTTTTCCTAATTGAATACCCTTTATTTCCTTCTCCTGCCTAATTGCCCTGGCCAGAACTTCCAACACTATTTTGAATAGGAGTGGTGAGAGAGGGCATCCCTGTCTTGTGCCAGTTTTCAAAGGGAATGCTTCCAGTTTTTGCCCATTCAGTATGATATTGGCTGTGGGTTTGTCATAGATAGCTCTTATTATTTTGAAATACGTCCCATCAATACCTAATTTATTGAGAGTTTTTAGCATGAAGGGTTGTTGAATTTTGTCAAAGGCTTTTTCTGCATCTATTGAGATAATCATGTGGTTTTTGTCTTTGGCTCTGTTTATATGCTGGATTACATTTATTGATTTGCGTATATTGAACCAGCCTTGCATCCCAGGGATGAAGCCCACTTGATCATGGTGGATAAGCTTTTTGATGTGCTGCTGGATTCGGTTTGCCAGTATTTTATTGAGGATTTTTGCATCAATGTTCATCAAGGATATTGGTCTAAAATTCTCTTTTTTGGTTGTGTCTCTGCCCGGCTTTGGTATCAGAATGATGCTGGCCTCATAAAATGAGTTAGGAAGGATTCCCTCTTTTTCTATTGATTGGAATAGTTTCAGAAGGAATGGTACCAGTTCCTCCTTGTACCTCTGGTAGAATTCGGCTGTGAATCCATCTGGTCCTGGACTCTTTTTGGTTGGTAAACTATTGATTATTGCCACAATTTCAGATCCTGTTATTGGTCTATTCAGAGATTCAACTTCTTCCTGGTTTAGTCTTGGAAGAGTGTATGTGTCGAGGAATTTATCCATTTCTTCTAGATTTTCTAGTTTATTTGCATAGAGGTGTTTGTAGTATTCTCTGATGGTAGTTTGTATTTCTGTGGGATCGGTGGTGATATCCCCTTTATCATTTTTTATTGTGTCTATTTGATTCTTCTCTCTTTTTTTCTTTATTAGTCTTGCTAGCGGTCTATCAATTTTGTTGATCCTTTCAAAAAACCAGCTCCTGGATTCATTGATTTTTTGAAGGGTTTTTTGTGTCTCTATGTCCTTCAGTTCTGCTCTGATTTTAGTTATTTCTTGCCTTCTGCTAGCTTTTGAATGTGTTTGCTCTTGCTTTTCTAGTTCTTTTAATTGTGATGTTAGGGTATTAATTTTGGATCTTTCCTGCTTTCTCTTGTGGGCATTTAGTGCTATAAATTTCCCTCTACACACTGCTTTGAATGCGTCCCAGAGATTCTGGTATGTTGTGTCTTTGTTCTCGTTGGTTTCAAAGAACATCTTTATTTCTGCCTTCATTTCGTTATGTACCCAGTAGTCATTCAGGAGCAGGTTGTTCAGTTTCCATGTAGTTGAGCGGCTTTGAGTGAGATTCTTAATCCTGAGTTCTAGTTTGATTGCACTGTGGTCTGAGAGATAGTTTGTTATAATTTCTGTTCTTTTACATTTGCTGAGGAGAGCTTTACTTCCAACTATGTGGTCAATTTTGGAATAGGTGTGGTGTGGTGCTGAAAAAAATGTATATTCTGTTAATTTGGGGTGGAGAGTTCTGTAGATGTCTATTAGGTCCGCTTGGTGCAGAGCTGAGTTCAATTCCTGGGTATCCTTGTTGACTTTCTGTCTCGTTGATCTGTCTAATGTTGACAGTGGGGTGTTAAAGTCTCCCATTATTAATGTGTGGGAGTCTAAGTCTCTTTGTAGGTCACTCAGGACTTGCTTTATGAATCTGGGTGCTCCTGTATTGGGTGCATATATATTTAGGATAGTTAGCTCTTTTTGTTGAATTGATCCCTTTACCATTATGTAATGGCCTTCTTTGTCTCTTTTGATCTTTGTTGGTTTAAAGTCTGTTTTATCAGAGACTAGGATTGCAACCCCTGCCTTTTTTTGTTTTCCGTTTGCTTGGTAGATCTTCCTCCATCCTTTTATTTTGAGCCTATGTGTGTCTCTGCACGTGAGATGGGTTTCCTGAATACAGCACACGATGGGTCTTGACTCTTTATCCAACTTGCCAGTCTGTGTCTTTTAATTGGAGAATTTAGTCCATTTACATTTAAAGTTAATATTGTTACATGTGAATTTGATCCTGTCATTATGATGTTAGCTGGTGATTTTGCTCGTTAGTTGATGCAGTTTCTTCCTAGTCTCGATGGTCTTTACATTTTGGCATGATTTTGCAGCGGCTGGTACGGGTTGTTCCTTTCCACGTTTAGCACTTCCTTCAGGAGCTCTTTTAGGGCAAGCCTGGTGGTGACAAAATCTCTCAGCATTTGCTTGTCTGTAAAGGATTTTATTTCTCCTTCACTTATGAAGCTTAGTTTGGCTGGATATGAAATTCTGGGTTGAAAATTCTTTTCTTTAAGAATGTTGAATATTGGCCCCCACTCTCTTCTGGCTTGTAGGGTTTCTGGTGAGAGATCCACTGTTAGTCTGATGGGCTTCCCTTTGAGGGTAACCCGACCTTTCTCTCTGGCTGCCCTTAACATTTTTTCCTTCATTTCAACTTTGGCGAATCTGACAATTATGTGTCTTGGAGTTGCTCTTCTCGAGGAGTATCTTTGTGGCGTTCTCTGTATTTCCTGAATCTGAACGTTGGCCTGCCTTGCTAGATTGGGGAAGTTCTCCTGGATAATATCCTGCAGAGTGTTTTCCAACTTGGTTCCATTCTGCCCGTCACTTTCAGGTACACCAATCAGACGTAGATTTGGTCTTTTCACATACCATATTTCTTGGAGGCTTTGCTCATTTCTTTTTATTCTTTTTTCTCTAAACTTCCCTTCTCGCTTCATTTCATCTTCCATTGCTGATACCCTTTCTTCCAGTTGATCGCATCGGCTCCTGAGGCTTCTGCATTCTTCACGTAGTTCTCGAGCCTTGGTTTTCAGCTCCATCAGCTCTTTAAGCACTTCTCTGTATTGGTTATTCTAGTTATACATTCTTCTAAATTTTTTTCAAAGTTTTCAACTTCTTTGCCTTTGGTTTGAATGTCCTCCCATAGCTCAGAGTAATTTGATCGCCTGAAGCCTTCTTCTCTCAGCTCGTCAAAGTCATTCTCCATCCAGCTTTGTTCCGTTGCTGGTGAGGAACTGCGTTCCTTTGGAGGAGGAGAGACGCTCTGCGTTTTAGAGTTTCCAGGTTTTCTGTTCTGTTTTTTGCCCATCTTTGTGGTTTTATCTACTTTTGGTCTTTGATGATGGTGATGTACAGATGGGTTTTCGGTGTGGATGTCCTTTCTGTTTGTTAGTTTTCCTTCTAACAGACAGGACCCTCAGCTGCAGGTCTGTTGGAATACCCTGCCGTGTGAGGTGTCAGTGTGCCCCTGCTGGGGGGTGCCTCCCAGTTAGGCTGCTCGGGGGTCAGGGGTCAGAGACCCACTTGAGGAGGCAGTCTGCCGGTTCTCAGATCTCCAGCTGCGTGCTGGGAGAACCACTGCTCTCTTCAGAGCTGTCAGGCAGGGACATTTAAGTCTGCAGAGGTTACTGCTGTCTTTTTGTTTGTCTGTGCCCTGCCACCAGAGGTGGAGCCTACAGAGGCAGGCAGGCCTCCTGGAGCTGTGGTGGGCTCCACCCAGTTCGAGCTTCCTGGCTGCTTTGTTTACCTAAGCAAGCCTGGGCAATGGCGGGCGCCCCTCCCCCAGCCTCGCTGCCGCCTTGCAGTTTGATCTCAGACTGCTGTGCTAGCAATCAGCGAGACTCCGTGGGCGTAGGACCCTCCGAGCCAGGTGTGGGATATAGTCTCGTGGTGCGCCGTTTTTTAAGCCGGTCTGAAAAGCGCAATATTCGGGTGGGAGTGACCCGATTTTCCAGGTGCGTCCGTCACCCCTTTCTTTGACTCGGAAAGGGAACTCCCTGACCCCTTGCGCTTCCCAGGTGAGGCAATGCCTCGCCCTGCTTCAGCTCGCGCACGGTGCACGCACCCACTGGCCTGCGCCCACTGTCTGGCACTCCCTAGTGAGATGAACCCGGTACCTCAGATGGAAATGCAGAAATCACCCGTCTTCTGCGTCGCTCACGCTGGGAGCTGTAGACCGGAGCTGTTCCTATTCGGCCATCTTGGCTCCTCCCCCGATTTCTCTGTTTGAAATGGCCCCCAAGTGTAGTTCTGAAGTGCTGTCTAGAGTTTCTATGTGCAGGAAGGCTGTATATGCCTTACATACAAAACATGGTGTTAAATATGCTGTAGTCAGACATAAGTTATATTGCTGTTGGACATGAGCTCAATGTTAATGAATCAATGGTGTATATATACATATTAGATAAGGTACCTTTAAACAAAAACACACATAAAACAAGCTTGTGTATTGATCAGTTGATGAAGATGTAATCAAGGGCTCACAGCAATCTAACTCCGTACTTTTCTTAAGAGCAATGGTTTAGTCTTCACTAATTCGATGTTTGTGGCAACTTTATAGAACATACTTATTGTGAATAAAGAGAGTTGACTGTATTTATTTATTTATTTACAATTAGTTCTTTCTTAGCCAAACTCCAAGAGAATATATATATTTTCATCTTGTTTTCTGCTGTCTCGTTGGCATTTAGAACAATGTCTGGGACACAGCATTTAATAAATTTTTTTTACCTGGATAAATAAATGCACTTCAATGGTCTCAAAAATGAGCATATACTTATGTTTATGCATATTTATTTATAGAGTAAATAAAGACACTGTCAGTCTGTATATACAATATTAGAAAAGCTTAATTTTCATACTTTAGATAAAAATTAAATAAAAATATAATATCTATTTTTTTCTGTATCCCAGTATCTTATTTTTGTGTAACTGTGAAGAATATGTTCCTCATTTTTGAAGATCATTACACTTGACAGCTTCTAGACAATGCTGAAGGTTTTACATGAGATGGTTTTGGTTATATTGCATGGTATGACACTGGGAAGCTTTTACGTTAAGTTCTGTCCAGAATACTACATTTGGAAGGTGTCTTAGTTCCTTTGTGTTACTATAAAGAAGTACCTGAGACTGAGTAATTTATTTTAAAAAAGAGATTTATTTGGCTCACAGTTCTGCAGGATGTATAAGAAGCATGCGTCAGTATCTGCTTCTAGTGAGGGCTTCAGATTGCTTCCACTCATGGTGGAAGGTGAAAGGGAGACAGAGTGTGCAGAGATCATATAGCAAAAAAAGAGGCAAGAGTAGGGGGAGCTGCCAGGCTCTTTTGAACAACCAGCTCTCATGGGAACTAACAGAATAAGAATTCACTCATTACCACAAGGATGCCATCAAGCCAGTCATAAGGGCTCTACCCGCATGATCCAAATGCCTCCTATTAGACCCCATCTTCAACACTGGGGATCAGATTGCAACATGAGATTTGGAGGGTCAAATATCCCAATTACAGCAGAAGGAACTGTAGATTCTTGGTGGTCCACTCTCGCAGACAAAGCATTACCTCTTCTATAACATCTGTCTCCTGCTTTCATCAATTTTTACTTCACAGCCACTTCCTTAATGTTTGGACAATTTTACCACTTAGAAATATTTTTCTTTTAATGAGTTGAAATCTGTCAACCTATATCTTCCAACGATAAGACCTAAATTTGTCCCCTTGAATGCACAAATCAATTTCCTTCCTCTGGCCTATGATGACTCCATATACATGTGTAGAGAGCTATATAGTTGCTTCCGCGTCCTTGACTTTAAATTTTTCCAGTTATTTCAAGCACTATTTTCAAAGGCTTCCTTTTTTGAGGATTGTGTCTTGGCAGCTCAAAAGAGAGAAAGTTTTTAAACAAATTTTGTAGGAGCAAAATGACAATCTACAACAAATTGGCCAGTGAATACAGCTGAAAAACTTTTAAAGAACAGATGTGTTCATTATGTACAATATTAATTTAAAAATTTTTTAAAATCTCCAAAAACAGCAACAACAACAACAACAGAATAGTTGGGTCTAATGTTCGTTTTAGGTTGTTTTCTGTTCTATACTGGTAGTAATCACTTCTTCCACCCCATTATCTCCAAACACTCCACAGTTTCACAGTTTATTGTACAGTAGTCTTGCATTAAAGGTGCCTTTGGTAATACAGGAGAAGAGATTGGACTACAGAGAGATAGCAGCAGATACAGAGACAAAATAATTAGTATGGTGATAGAGAATTCAACAGGAAAAAAATTTACAGAGTATTAACAAGGGGATCACGAGCATACAGAAAATCCAGAGAAATTTTAGGAAAGTCGCGTGGAAATTTGAACTACATCATTTGGATCCTAAAAGACAGGATATAGTAGATTGATTGCAAAAGTGGCCATAATGCTTTCCTTCCCTGTATGCACACCCTTTCAATGTGACATTGTAACTACTTCCATTGAGAAGCAATGTCTATTTCCCACCTCTTGGATCTGGGCAAATCTGGTGACTTGCTATCGCCAATAGAATGCTTCCACAGCAATGCATACCATTTGCACTGCTTCCATTATTCCTTGTCTTACTTTCCTTTTACCTCAGTTTACCTGTCCTGTGTTTACATCTACCAAATATAGCATCAACACTTAATTTCTTATCTGTTTTGCTTCCCAGAGGATCTAGATTAAGGTGTAACAAAAAATTAAAAGGAGATAGTTCAAAATTCTACCAGTAATGTAAAAAAACCCCAACAGGAATATCCAGTTATCCTCTAAAATCCCTAAATTATAAAAGGCAAGCCAAACCATCATTAATGATGTTTAATTGATGTTTAGTATAGTTTGAATTAAACTTAGGTCAGATGTCTCATAAAATAGAAATCTTTTTATTATGGGCTCCTTGTTTATTTGACAAAACTCAAGAAACCTTCTTTTATCCATTTGGTCATTACCTTATGTCTATTTTGTGAATCTTGGAATATAATTTTACTATTTTAATGATTATGATTATGAGAATGCATAGATGTTAGAACTTTCACTTCTGTGGCATATATTGTTCTCCAATATTTATGTTAAATGAAACTATCCACCTTCACCCATTAAAATATAATTCCATGGGATAGCAGTATCCATTAAGATATAATATATTTTATCATGCCTTTAAGATATGTGTAGAGTAAGAATAGATTTTACGTATAGTGGTAGAAAAATGAAGAATGCAACTGCTATTATAAAAGTATTGTCTTCTTTTTGTATATAATTTTTTCTTTTAGTTCTTGGTATCATAATTTTTTAATGGTTAGAGAAAAAAATCCATCAACTGTTTACCCCTACCAATTCTTATTCTATCAATAAAATAGCAAACATACCTTCTTTTTCCAAAGAATTCTGTATTTCCCATGTGGTGTCGTAGAGGGAATGCAGCCCTTCTCTGGTGGTGAATGTTTAGGAAGGGCTGGAGAAATCCTCTGAGACAGTGGGGACCCCAGGGGCCTTGAGGAGGGGTTGAGCAATAGGTCTGTGCTAGGGAAGGAAGGGGAGCAGTGGACACATGCTTGTGCAAGGTGAAGGACAAGAGAGAAAGGAGGGAGAATTGAAGAAGAGGGAAAAACAATAAACAGCAAAAACAGAGAAAGAGAGAGACAACTATGGAGGAAAGAATCCCAGTCTTAGCTCTCTCATGAGCTGTAAGCAGCCTTAAAACATCACTGGTCATGTTTCCATACTGAGGAAAGTAAAATCATTTTATCCTCATTTTATTGGTGGTAAAACAAATGTCTTTTTGATAAAGTGACACATGACTTCTCCTGCCCCCTAATTTTTTTTGCTATGCTTTCTTCTTTAACATAGAAAGGAAGAAATGATACCTATATCTCTATTTATCTATATCTATATCTATATCTATATCTATATCTATATCTATAGAGAGAGTGTCTGTGAGGGCACATTCAAGGGATAGCTATCTAGGAATCTTAGTATTTATTCTCTGAGGCTTTAACTGTAAAATCAATTCAAATCAACAGATATTTATTTAGAATCTATAAAATACAAATTTATTTAGTAAGGAGTTAGGAGGTTATAAAGTAATGAAAGTACATATCTCAAGCCCTAGATTATCCAGAGAAGTCCTGATATAAAACATTTTACTCACTATCTCCATAACTGCATCTGTCCCTGTCAGCCTAAGTAATCAGTTTTGGTTTAAAAAATAGTTAAAATCACATAAGACACCACCTCTGTCTTTGAATTCATCTGGGGAACATCATACATGAAGTGCTAAAGGACAGAAGAAGTAATCTGAGGTGGCAGCCCCATGTGGATGGGTGGGATTGGAGAGTGGAACAGGCTGGTTCTCCTGGAGTGGCAGAGTCTCTCCTTTCCAGCCCTGAGTGTGGCCAGTGCTGAGCAGTGGGTGGTTTTGGTTGTAGCCCTGTGGTTTGGCTAAAACAATTCTATAGTGTAGGTAGGCATTCACCATTGTTAGAAGCTACTGCTTGTCTTCCAAGATGGTTCCAACATTTTACACTCCCACCGGCAATGTTAGAGAACTCCGCTTACCCTACATACTCACTAACTCTCATACTGCCATTTAAAAAACATTTTTAGCCATTCTGGTGGGTTTGTAGTAGTATCTTACTGTGGTTTAAATTTTCATTTCTCAGATGAGCAATTACCTTGAAAAATTTTCTGTGGCCTTGTTGGCAATTTGCATATCTTCTTTTATAAAGTGCCTGTTTAAATCTATCACCTACTTTTATTGAGTTACTTGTCTCATTATTATTGATTTGTAAAAATTCTCTGTATATTACGAATACAAATCTTTTGTCACATATACGCCAACCATACTTTTGGATGCAAAAAACAGAACTTGACTAGTGGTGACTTCAAGGACAATATCAATTCTTTGATATAACAAAAACTCTAGAGCCATGCAGCCCTTGGCTAACTAAGCAGATCTGCCATCCTTAGCAGTTTGGCTTTCCATGCTTAGCTTGTGACCTCATGTTGCAAGATGGCTGTGATTGCTTCAAGCATTATGGCTGTGATTGCTTCAAGCACTATGCCTGAATTCAAAGGCAGGAAGAGTGAGGGCAACAAGCAGGCAATATGAAGAGGTCCTTGAGTGATCACTCCTTCTTTCAGTGGAGATAAAAATTATTTCTCGGAAGCACTCTCAAACTTCCTCTTAATTCTTATTGGCCAGAATTAGGTATCCTGCACACATACATACCAGCAATAGGGAGCCTGGGAAATAAGCGCTGGCAATGGTTTTCTGTACTGTAGCCATGATTAGATTAGACAATTATAATTCATGCCCTGGAGCTGGGATACTGCAGGAACCCAGGTGCTATTAGCTAGAAGAGAGGAATGCTTGTTGGGTAGGTACAACCTAACATGTAAATATTAAATGCCAAAAGCTATGTGTTACTCTCCAATGCAGTGAGAGATCCTTTAAAAAATCTGTAAGCCCCTGGTAGGCTTATGGACAACTTAAAAGTTAGGAAACCAAGTTCTTCATTTAAATCCATAAAACAATGCCACCATCCCAAACTCCCATTAAATAGCTGATTGTAGAGAAGCCCTGCTGGCTTGAACAGCTACATCAAGTTGTTAATTCTGATTACATGTTATTGCTGCAATAGGAAAGCAGAATTAATAACTACATTGTCTAAGGGACAAGGCCAAGTGACTCCAGTGGAAGAGTTGAAGGCAAATGGAGGTTAAGAGCCATTTGCTGGGTTTCCCTGAAAGTAGAGCCTGAGCCAAGGGCATTTTAGGTAGTTTATTTGGGAAGTGGTCCCAGGAAACAGTAGTAAAGGGCTGGGGAGAGTGAAACAGAGGCAAGGAAGGCATTGCAAAAACACACTGAGAGTCGGCCATCTTTGTGGGTGACTATAGCTTAATTGTGCTGGGAGCCTCAGGACCTGCACAGAATACATGGCAAAATTTGATGCCCCAAAGTTCTACAAGTATAGATCAGCTTTGTTGGCATCACCTTGACTGTGATATACCTGCAAATTCATGGGCATCATCCTGACATCCTGAATCCAAAATGTGGTGGAAGTGGGGAGGGGGTGGGTCAGTATATTGTATTTCAACAAGCTCATCAGGTGAGTCTTGTGCATGTTCACATTTGAGAATCACCAGTCTACTCCCCAGAGAGAGTGTTGATTAATTAGCTCATGTGCCCACTGGTCATACCGTTGGGGGTTAAGTCCCTTCTACTTTCAGGTTGCTCATGCATTACTGTATCCCTTACCTCTCATCAGAGAAGCCCCCAGAAGAAAATAAGAGATTTTAGTGCAGCTTAGGCATGGCCCCTCAAGGAACACCCACAGGGTGCTGGTTTCTACAGTGGCAGCTGGAGTAAAAGGTGGGTCAGAAGAGTGTTGCATGAGAGATATCTGACTCAGGAGAGGAGAACCAGATTTGGCCAGCTTAGATCATGACAGCTCCTTCAATTATCTGAACTTCATGGAAGGAGTCAGGAAATCACTTTTTAATGCATTAAGCTCTTTATAAAAGGCCCTAAGCTCCTAGGAGAAAACACACTATGTAATTGCGCAGGACTTCAGTGTACAGAAAACATTAACAAGACACATGAGAAACAGTACCTGTTTGTGCTGTGATATATCCTTGAGTCAGGTGGAATGTTTCCATCTGTTGAAGTAGCCTCTGTGATATTTCCCTGTTGGGATCAGGTTAAAGAGAACAGATTTCTCACTTTATTGGGAAAAAAGCTTCTCAACAGCAGATATTTATTTGCCCTCCCTCAATTTCTTTGGGAATTTAAAGCTGTGCAGTTTACCTTCTCTATTTCTTTCATATTGCCCCAAGAACACTTGATTCTCTGCCAGCCATTTGCTTTTGTTCCAGTTTTTTCCTTTCTGCTTTGACCTTAAAAAAGTCACTATGGTCATAATTTTATTTGAATCATTTGAAAAAAGGAAGAAAATTTTACCATAAGACTAGAGTTAATATGGGCTGGTGGAGAAGGGATGATGAACTCAGGTGTCAGGTGGAGAGACTCACCCTATAAGTCCTCTGTAAGGGATGTTTGATTCAACACATGGAATTTCAGATTTTTATTCAGAATTATCGTTAGGCTGAAGAGGCAATAAAATGAGTTGCAAAGATTAAGACAGTAAACATATTTGCAGGCTTTCTCTATTGTGGATGGGAGGTACATTAAAACTCAATTACAAGATTTCAGCCATTGCAATATGGATCTTAAGAGTCCATGTGAATAGAGGTTTCCCTGGGGAAAGATGGCCAATCTTTTCCTTATTTTCCCCATCTTAGTTCTTCCATTCCAGTGCACAAATCCTAAACACCAACTGTGTCTGGTGATGATGCTTAGTGGATACCTGTCACTGGGGCCTGAAAGTGCCCACTGTATTGGTCCCCTGGCACGGGCTGACTTAGTGCCTGGGAAACTACCACCACCACACACTCTCTTAATTATAACTCAAGGAACTCCAAATTCTTAGGTTTTATTTTTAGTGTCCTTTTTAGATGTTTTGACATTGGCATTGGTGCATATTTAAGCCTCATTGTAATTCTTTATTTTGGTCCAGAGTCTTGTACGACTCTAATGATCTCCTCCTGCTGCCTGGCTCTGGCTCTAGAAATTTTTGCTTGTCTCTGTCACCTCAGTTTATGCTTATGGGGGAGCCAGAATTAAAATATGATTGTTTTGTCATCAAACAGATATTTATTGAGTGCTTACTATGCTCCAAGCATCATATTAGATGTTAAAATATAAAAATGAACAAAACATAGTTGCAGTTTTGATGCAGGATTTTTCTTGGCCACTTTGCCAGCCAGGGACCTCCAGCCAGAGGTGCCCCTGCCTAGGCCTCCCTAAGCCCCGGGCCTGACTCAGGAGGTGGCCTGCCCACCAGGCCCACCAGGCTGCATCTGGCTTGTGTGCCAGCTCAGCCCATGGCTGAGCTGGGAGTGACCAGCCCACCTGTGTTATATAGCTTATACCTGTATTCAGTGGTTCTGGCGTTCTTGTCCCATGTCCAAGAAGAATGAGGTTATGCTGACAATTCAAAGGGTGAGAAGGGCACAGAAGAATTTTACTGAGCAATGGAACAGCTCTCAGTTGAGAGGGGATGTTGGAGTGGTACCCCACCCCTGCAGTGAGGTGGTTTATCTCTCAGTGTGGCTGGGTCCAGGGCTTTTATGGGCTCAGAGTGGGGAGTATGTGCTGATTGGTGTGTGAGTGTGCAAAAAGGCTAAAGAAAAGGCATCACTCAAAGGTGGGCATGACAGTGTAAAAAAAAATTTAGGGAAGGTTAAGTTTATGCAAAATAAGTAGAGGGTGGGGAATCAATCACAGGAAATCATGCCAAAGAGGAAGGCAGGTTCTCAATCTAGTCTGTAGATTTATCCAGGTCTGTCTTCAGCTTGAAGATAGGGCTTCACCAGGGGACCTGCCCCTGTCTGCTTAGGCATTTGTCTGCCTCCTGTTGCTATCACTTTTAGAAAAATTAGAATGTGGGAAATAAAGATCTGAGCATCAGTTACCATCACAGACCATTGAAAGTTATACAAGGGAGGAAACAGCATGGTGCTTTTGGTGCACAGAAAGGTGTCCATTCTTCTTGGAAGAGGAGAGGAAGGACTTGTGAAAAGTTCACAGTGAAGGTAAAAATTGAGCTGGGCTTTGAAGGATGAGTAGGAGTTTGTTGCTTGAACTACAAGGGTAATTTTTCAAGGAAGGCAGATCAAGTGCCTAACATCTTTGGGTGATGCAGAAGAGTCCAGCAGTGTTGCAGTATATTGTGCTTTAGGAGGAATTGAAGGCAGGGAGACCTGCAGGGCAAGTCAGTGGACAGGGTCTGAATCTCTTCCTCCAGTAATTAAGAGGTCCGGAGTAACTTGGGGGAGTGGTTGAAAGACCTAAGTCATAGAATTTTGAGGAGTGAGAGAGGTAGAAAAAGTAGACAGAGTAAATATAACTTACACTTTTACATATTTTGACAGAATGGAAGAAAAATGGATGGTTGTATTTAGGGAGAATATCCAAAAGAGTCCCCCCACCTCTTTTTTGATGGAAGAAGAATTTAATAGAAAGGGAATATTTGAAAGGAAAGGAACTAATTCAGTGCATGAGTTTCAGAAGATGAGGAAGAAAACTGGATTGAGATTAAGGGTGAGTCTTAGAAAGGATTAGGAAATACTTCTCCATGTAGACATTGAAGAAAGGAAGAAGTTTTGGATAAATGTACTTATGTTTCTGGAGGGGAGGATGGAATAAAATCAAGGGAGTTCATGCCTGGTTACTTCTATGTTATTTGAAAAGCAGGAATCAAAGATGTTTGGGGCGAGAGTGGTGGAGGAGAGTGTTAGCATTTTAGATCTGCTGCTGTCATATAGAGGAATGAGATCTGCATAAGGGAAAGCATACATTAAAAATTCTAGAGCCTTCACGTTTTAAGTGTGAGAGAGGAAATCTTCATATGAATAAGGGGGCTGGATGAAAGAGACTTGGCCATTTTTCCTGAGTTTCAACTTCCCTGTGGGATGTGTGTCCATCGATCCCTGCCTCCCATGTCTGGCTGGCCTCTAGGAAGGGGCCAGCACCACTAGAGTTGTCGTCAGATCAGGGATAAATCTTATTCTCCAAACTCCCTTGATCACAACTGAGGCAAGTCAGGGTTTTCAAAATGAATGGATCATTCATTTACAAGTGAGATCCATTTTAGAATGGATCATTCATTTACAAGTGAGGCATAAACAGAGACATACAGGAAAATATTAGAAACAAGAACAGGTTGCAAAATTCAGGTTTCTGAAATTACCTTTTTCTAGCTCATTCCCAGGCTCACAGGCTCTTTCACCTTCCAGAGCTTATCCTGGAAAACGAATTTTCTGTAGTCTAGCCTCCAAGACTGACTTCGTCCCTAGCTCCAGCTTGCCTCTATGGATTCATGGTTTCATAGAATGGCCCACTGTGCAGGCCCTGTTGCCTGGACTCCCCACAGTCAAGGTGGCAGAGAGACTCTCTCTCTGCTTCCATCTCTTCCCATCTTCCACTGGGAAGTTTTCTCTTTAAGAAGAAGTCCCATTTCCCTGCTTGCTGGCAAACCTGTTGAGACTGAATGCAATGAATGAGATCAACATTCTGAGCCACTTTATAGACACAAGGAATCACTTGGAACTTAGTAGAGGCCCAGTGGTATAATGCTATAGTAAAAATATTACCCAAACACCAAGAGCTGCGGTGAAAAGATTTTACCTGGAAATCCAAACATTGCAATTTTTATACAATGAAATTATTCTAAAAGGCTTTATAAATAAATTCTCTACTTTAAATCATACCACTTTAATAATCCAAGATTAGTTTTTTAGTTTATGTCCCCCAAGGTTGTGATTGATCAGTCTATGCTTTCATGGTTGTTCCATCTGACAGATATGTTTTGACAGGAAAATTCTCTTTTTGATTAATAACTGTAAAAATATAAACTATTTTTCTTATTCCTAAATCCTACACAGTAAGTAAACTACAGAACTGGACTGAAACTCAGCTTTGTTTGGCTTCAAGTTTGGTTTACAGTTAAGTTAAATAAGAAGTGCTTCTACCAGAGACCACGGTCCACTGCCAGCAGCAATAATTGACAAACATCCCAGCCGCTTTGGGAAGGTTTAGTGTATTGTCTCAAACATTGCTCCCAGTGCATCATTCAGACTCATCAAAACAGTGAAGTCCTTGTACTCATGGAGTTGATGTTCAAGTGATGATGACTGGGGTCCCTGGGCTTATTCAGGATTTGCAGTCAGCTTCCTGTCCCATTCATTTCCTGACCAACCACGGCCAGGACTTACTGTATCTGGGAAGTCAAGTCAGGTTCCACAGATTACAGACTGGGATGTGAGAGGAACAGGGCTAAGCCTCTTTTGGTTGAAGATTACGATAAATGCTTAAGGCCTAAGAGCAGATTGGAGGGATGGAGCAGATGATGGGATAGAAAACTGGCACTTTGCTGAGCCTGGACCAGGAAGCTCTTCTCCTGTGGTGCAGAAAGAGAAATTACTGTGGTCTCAGTTAGTAGTGGGATTTTACAATAACTTTTATGTAAGCAGAAAAATTACTTGTGTACCATTTTTATTTGATTTCTTGGAAAGCACAACATTCTAATTTTAAACATCATTTGCATCAATTTTGTGAGTCTCCATAATTTTCTGTTTACAAATGTGCAGATCCTTTTAAAAATATTCACTAACAGAAATAATCTTACCTGATTTTTTTAGTATCATGGTTTTAACTGTTTAAACAGTTCAGGCAAATTTTAAACCCTGAAAGTTTAGTTCTGAGGAAAAATTGAACACACTAGGAATCAAGAAAAAAAAAAGAAGAGGAAGAAAAAGAGGCAGCAACATGACAAATACAAGATCAGTAATATGGGTCCTGCTGCTAGTGTGTTTTTGTTTTAAGGACATGTCTCACTCTGTTGCCCAGGATGGAGTGCAGTGGCATGATCACGACTCACTGCAGCCTCGACCTCCTGGGCTCAAGCAATCCTCCTACCTCAGCCTCCCAAGCCCTTCGGACTATGGGTGTGCACCACCACACCTGGCTAATTTTTGAAAAATATTTTGTAGAGGCAGGATCTCACTCTGTTGCTCAGACTGATCTCGAACTCCGGGGCTCAAGCAATCCTCCTGCCTCAGCCTCCCAAAGTGCTGAGATCACAGATGTAAGCCACTATGCCCAGTCTATGTTTTCACTCTCTGACTCTGAGGAGACAGCGCTTATGGAGGAAAAAAAAAAATTTCTGGGCTCTAAGTCTCTGTTGGTTATACTTTTTAGCTTTCATTAACTGATTATGTAACCAATTTATCTGAGTTTCAGCTTCTTTATTTGTGAAATGATGGAACTGAACCATATGACCACAGAACCCTTTCTCTTTTCACATACAAGAAATTTGGATAATTCCTCTTTGGGCCTGAAATAACAACATAAACTTTGAAAAGTATTTATGTTTAATTAAAAAAAACAACTTAGTTTTGTTTAATCAATTTAACTTTGGTTGACTAAAACCTCTTAGCTTTGGATTTCCTAGGGCTCGTGGATAGTACCTGATAACAAATCTGTGTAAATGAAGGTGAAACTATGCTGTCATTAGTGGCCTAAGGCTTCCTTAAGCAAGTCAGACAGTCCGGGGAGCAAACTGCTCTATACCAGACTGGCTCTCGTGTTAGGTATCAACTCCTAGAAGTCACCTCCTGTGACAGAGGGCCAGATACCTGCCACTATTTCTTAATCATTGACTTAACCTATAAAGACACTGGAATGGAACCAGAGCATTTCTTTCCAGAGGAGAAGCACTGGCTGGAAAATTAATCAGCAGATTTGCTTTGTGACATGCACCCCTCCCACAGGGGAATACAGTGCAAAATACTCTTCCATATTACCATTCCCGATGCCAAAAGCCAGGTAGCCTTCCTTTATGAGTGTGGCCCAAGGATTACTTAGTGGAGAGAGACCTTGACTGTAAGTCCCATCAGGTTCTTGGCCTAATTGATGGATTAACTTGAAAAACTCCCTTGTCATGCCTGTTCTCCAGTGTTTTTTTTCCCACCAACTAAATGAGGAAGTTGGGCTATTTCAACATTTTCCTAAGTAGATCAACATCTTCCAAAGAGTGTTACACTTGAACAGTTAAATAAAATAAATCTAATGAAAAAGGGTTCCATGGTGAAATGTTTTGGAAATAGTGGATCAAACAATGTAAACAGCTTTATTACTACAGAACTTCTTGTGGCTTCTACTGTGCAGATGTGATTTTGACTCTCATAAGGGAGTTAAAATGAACCTTTCCCAAAATTTATTTGAAAATGATTTTTATTGTTAGTGAGGGAGTATTGTGTGACAATGAACTGGGGTTCATCAAGGTTGTTTCAGCATTATGAATCCAGGAGTAAAAGGTGATGCAGTAATCATTTTAGAAGGGGGGTTGAAACATCTATCAAACCCTAATATCCTTCAAGGTCCCTGTGAAGATCCACATCCTCTGGGGAGCCACTCTGTATTTCACTGTTTTCCAACAGGAACCTTCTTCTCGACTCATTGAAGAGTTCATTGTCTATGACCAAATGAAAAGGGAATTATCAGAGTACTTTTGAATAATTTGGTGCAGTTTTTCTTTGGCTTCTATTGACTCCCCAACCTTCATATAGTGATGTTTTTTATTCTCAATTTTCTGAAGTACAGCTGTATGAAAAAGTCAATACATAAAAATCCAAACATATAAGGCATAATAATGAAAGGAGAACTATTCATATCACAGAGAACTCTTCACTTTACAAAATGATTCCTTCCAGGGTTTATTTTAAAGAGAAAGGAAGTTGGAGAAATTCATTGATTGTACTTTTTCTTTTTTTTTTTTTTTTTTTTTTGGTCTAAGTTCTGCAGGAACTAGCCTTTTAGTAACTTTAGGCTTTAAAAGTATTTTCTTACATGCCTGTTTAGCCTCCTGTTAAGATTGAGGCCCTACTGAAAGCCAGTGGTTGATTCAGCATATGGAGGCTTAGAGATGGCATACCTCTATCCTCACACTGCCTCTGGCCTGCTCTCTGGCTCCCTACTGAGCAAAGAGGACTTTCCCACTAGCAGAGACCACTGTTTGAAGGCAGCCAGACTCTCCTAGAACTTCATTATTCATTTTCCCAGGGTTGCTTACAGCTTGGAGACTTATTTATTTTTCAGATATTATTATACTTAATTAAAAACCTTGGGAAATAAATTTTTTTTTGGCCATGCATCTGAAACATATGTTCTATTTTGCCAGCTGTCCAAGTAGCTAAGACTTTCTATCCCCTAGTTGGGAAAACTGTTTCTACTTTAGACAGCTGCAATGAATCAAGATGTACACAAACTTGATTTTAAAGGTGTTTCCTGCCTTGTTAACCCAATCATTATAAGACAAAGGAACAGTTGGATCGTTGCTATGTTGGCAAAACGCATTAGCTTTCTTGTAAGGGTGATTTGCCACTTCAGGGATAATTAGGCCACTTAAACGCTTATCTTTGTTAGTCAATGGGCTGGGAAGTCTTTATCCTTATCATGAGTGATGTGGTTCAAAGAAAATCTCAGTTCTAAATGGAGAGGCTCTTTCACTAGGTTGCTGGACATTTTAATCTTTAGAATTTACCAACAGCCTGGTTTATGTAGCGCCAAGACTTATCTCTAAAATATTTCTTCCTTCTCTAATTAAGTAGAATTTTCTATCATTGGTTACTCTTTTGTGTGTGTGTGTGGCAGGGGATGGGGAGGTTAAGCAATGATGTTTTGTAAATTCATAAATTTAGGGGAGGAGTAATCAATTAAAACACAAAATCCTGAAAAAAAAAAATGTCCTTTCCCTGGTTCTCTTCTGCTGCTTGTTTGAGAAAAGGGAATGTAGCATTGAGTAAGGGGTGGAGAAGGGACCAAGACATCCCTGCATCCCACCCACTTACCCCTGTAGCTCAGACCTGTGGTGAGATGCAGGTGACAGGAGATGGGTGTGCTTGGCTAATTTCTCCTATGACTGTGAAACATTATTACAGTCCCAGGGAGTAGGGGAGTCCCATCCTGGCCCTGGCTTTGTGATCATGAGGCTAGCTCAACTTCTCCATTTTCTCATGGTAAAGTATTCCTATATCCCTTCCTTTCTTGGGTTACATGTGTCAATGAAGAGTCAAACTTTGTAAAACATTTAAAGAAATTTATTCTGAGCCAAATATAAATGACCATAACCCCTGACACAGCCCTCAGGAGGTCCTGAGAACATGTGCCCATGGTGGTTGAGGCACAGCTTTGTTTTATACGTTTTAGAGAGGCATGAGGCATAAATCGAATATATTTAAGAAATGCATTGGTTTGGTTCAGAAAGGCAGGACAACTCAAAGAGTGGGGGCAAAGGGGGGCTTCCAGGCTATAGGTAAATTTAAACATTTTCTGATTGACAATTGGTTGAGTTTGTCTAAAGACCTGGGATCAATAGAAAATAAATGTTCAGGTTAGGATAAAAGATTGTGGAGACCAAGGTTATTTTGATGTCTTATAGTGGCCGATCTTAGAGACAATAGATGACAAATGTTTCCAATTCAGACCTTTAAAAAGATGCTAGATACTGACTGAATCTCTTCAGGGTTGGTAGGGCCTGGAAGAAAAAGATCTAACTATGTAATTAGAGCTTCTTTACAGATTCACATTTTCCCCCACAAAGGACAGCTTGGCAGGGCCATTTCAAGATCTGGCAAATAAACATGTTTTGGGGTAAAATATTTTGATTTTCTTGCTTGTCTCATAATGTTATGCTGAGTCAGGGTGGAAAGAAAGTCACAATATATAGGGCTAAATAAAACCTGTCTGACAAGAATTTATGGTTTGTAGGGCATGACTCCCCAGACCTTTAAGATAGGAATTTGGGCAAGATTAAAAAAAAAATTGGAGCTTAGTCCTCACACAGAATGTTGTAAATATATGTTTAAAAAAATATATTTATACAATACTTTTATAAAAACATGTATTGTAAATAAAGCTGGCATTCTACCGAGATTGTATATTTGAAAAGTATAGATTATGATGATTAATGGGCAAGGAGCATGAATTTTTCTTTGCTTCTTTTATATTCTGTTTGATGTACATGGAAGGAACACAGGTATTAGAATTGGACCCATCTGGTTTGAATTCTGACTTTGCTAATTACAGAACTCAGTTTCCTCATCTATAAAACAGAGATAGTGATATCTCTTTCATGGAGTTATTATGAAAACTTGGAAAATTCTATTGCTTTGAATTGCATTCTCCGGATTTGTGACAAGCAACCTTTTCCTAATATCTTTTCCCCCACTTTGGGTCAGTGGGAGGATCTGTGGTGCTGGTGATGTTTTATATCTTGATCTGAGAGGGGGTTACATGTGGAGAATTTATTTTATAAAAAATTATTGAGCTGTACATTTAAGGTCTCTGCCTATATGTTATTTGTAGTAAACGGTTTGCTAGAAGAAAGTTTCTGTAGGCCATAATTAAAAGACACGTCATTATTCCAGAAATCCTAAAATGTAGACAAAAGAAGAATTCAACTTACAATTCAGCACTCATGTATTCATGCATTCATATATTGTTTTCATTGTGATATAACTGATAAACAAAATGTATAGAATTTAAATGTACAATTCAATAAGTTTTGATACCTATATACATTCATGAAATTAGAGCCCCAATCAAGATATAGACCATTTCTATCACTGCTTCAAGTTTCCTTGTGTTTCTTTCCAGTCAATGGCCTACCTAGAGGAAACCAATTGTTCTTTATGTCCCATTGAATTAGTAGCGCTTGTCCTCGAACATCTTAAATAGAATAATGCAGCATATATATGCTTGTATTTGTCTTCCTTCACTTGTCATAATGTTTTTGATACTCATTCAAGTGTTGAATGTACTAATAGTTAATCTTTTATTTTATTAATATACCACATTTATGTATCTATTTCCCTATTATTGAATATTTGGGTTGTTTCTAGTTTGGGGTTATTATGAAGAAAACTGCTCAACGTTCCTGCACAAGTCTTTCTTGAAATGTGACTTGTCTAAGAAATCTTTGCTTAACTTCAGGTGATAAAGATAATTTCCTGCATTTTCTTTTAGAAGCTTTATCTTTTTCTTTTATGTTTATGTCTATGATCTATCAAATTAATTTTTGTGCATACTGTGAGGTAGGGATCAAAGTTCATTTTTTTCCAGCTGCATTTGCTGAATGAAACCTTTTCTTTCCTCATTGGATTACCTTGCCTCACCTATTGACTGTCAACCAGCTGTAAGTGTGTAGGTCTATGTCTGGGCTTTCTATTCTGTTTTGTTGATCTCCTTACTTACTCTTATGCCAATAATACATGGCCTTGATTACTGTAGTTTTAGTGTAAGTCTCATTATGTAGTGAATATCTATGTATGTATGTATGTATCTCTCTATCTATCTTTAGGTAATGCTAATGCATTTATAAACCTCTCTACAATGGAGATGAACTGCATCTAGTGTCCTAGGTGGTAACTTAATTTTATGTTTGATGAGAAAGAATCACTCATATTTCAAAAATCTTCTAGGGTAATGTACCTTAAAATACAGAAGTGTGTATGATACTCAATAAAAAATGTAATGCTGTTTATTAGATGAATTTCTAATGGCTTTGTTGACATTTCTATCCTTACTAGGAAGGCAGTTCTGAGTGGTAACTCTGACCATATCAAGTAGTGGCTTTGGGTATAGAGTAATTGGTGACTATGTTTTTATTTATTTTACATTTTGGTCCCCAGAGGAACTTATAGCAGATTTGGTTGCCTTCCCAAATATTTGTCTTTCCCTCTTTTCTTCTTTGCTGTTTTTTATACTTCATTTTCTTCTTTTCTTCTGAACATTTTTTTTCAAAGAAAGTTATGCTACAGTCTCAACCCAAGGTAAATACAACTAGCCTTAAGGTAATTAGGTGGTCTAATTTCCCTTTTGTCAGTGATTGGTTGAGATATGGGAAAGTGATGCATTTCTAGCCAATGAGAGGTGATGGAGAAGCAGCTTTAGGATTCCTGTGAAAGAATTTCCAGGTGACAAAAAGAAAACTGGAGGTTGGGGGCAAAGTAGTAATTTATATGCTGCTTCTGTGGCTTCTGGATGTTGTCATGTCAGACCGTGCTGCCTGGAACTGTTGTAGCCATCTTATGATCACAAGGTCTACAGGATAACTTGCTGAATTAAACACAATAGAGAGAAGAAAGAAATCTGAGTCCTCAAAGAAATGGATGGAGCTAAAAATCATGTCCTAATCTGTCTCCAATCTTCCAGTTATGGGAGTTAATACATTTTGTTCATTGTTTAAATCATTTGAGTTGGGTTTTCTCTTATTGTTTCCCAAAGCATGGTATCTGATAAAACCATATTGCATTTTAGCAACTCTTTGATGAGCTAAGACTTCATACTGAAAATGTTAAATGAACAAACCGTTAGCTTAAGAACTAAAGTATGAGGAAAAGCATAATTTATGGTTAAATTCTAGCTCTTGGGATATATGATTCTAAAAAGAGGAAAAACGCTTTATAAAGTATGAAAAACATTGCATGAAGTTTTTATTGCTATGTCTTGGAATACAGTTACTTATGATCCAGGTAACTGTGGATGAATTGAGTAGAAAATGGAGATTAAGAGAAACAAAACCAGCTGCAGATACTGACAGAACATCTATAATCATACATTTCCTTTGCCTGATGAGCCACTGGGCTGAGAGAGTTTGGTAAGGTCTGAGCTTGCAAAGATATCAAGTGGCTCAGCTAAGGGGGCAGAGAGCAAGGCAGGGCCAGACAGAAGCAGCTCCAGTTTCTCTATAGAAGGGGCTTAAGGGATATAGGCAAATTGGGGCTTGGAGTTGCTTTTGCAAATAACTTTTCCTATCTGTCACCTGTGTCAAAGAATAGGGATAGGACAGTAGCCATGGAGTTAATTACCTCGTTTGGCGCAATGACTAAGGCCAGGCTAGTTGTCCTGTGTTGGGTTGAGAAAACCCACAGTCATTAAAAGCAAGTCAACCTCAACATCTATAGCTACTTCATTTTAAAATGAAGTTATTATTTCAAATCAAAAGTGCATAAAGAATTTCTGAAGAGTTTCTAAGGCAGAAAATTTCAGTTCAGGTTGGTTTGAAGTCACAGGTAGTCTTTCAGTTTTCAATTTCATCAGAGGTGATGCTTCATAATTTGAACTTTTGATGCTGAAAATTGAACTGAAAATGAGACTCGAGACTCTCCTATAGTTCAACCATTCTGCCTTATTGGTATTATTATTATTATCACTAGGTTATCTTGTCCAAGGTGGAGAAGAAAGAGAGACCCAGTCTTTGCCTTTGAGATATACAACCACAATTCCAGGAAATACGTTTTTCAAATAGCCTGTGCATGGTGGGGAATAGTGTCTTCTATTGATTTGAGACATGGTCTTTTCCACACTCAGGCACAGGGTCTTTTTTGCTCAATTTCTACATTTTAAAATTCTTCCAGTGGAAAGAGAATCAACATGGCTCTTAAAGAGGGGACAACTGCATGGAATTCACAGAGCAAATTGCCTGATTTTATTTTAACCCTTGTACACAGGCAGGGTTGGGAATTTATTGGAAGACCTGTCTTTCTTGCTAACGTGTTAACATGATATTCCTCTTTGGTTAATACATTTAAGTATTTACAAAGGTCTCTGGAAAAATAATGTGAAAAACTAGTTGCAACTCATGTTTACCTGGCCATGAGATGAATCTAGGATTTAAAAAAAAAAGTGTATCCTTAACTCATCTAAAAACTATAGACTAAAGAAAAAGACCCACAGTAAATATTTTCTATTTTAAAGTTAATGTTAGTGACTACTATCTTTCTTTGTGTTGTCAGGTTCTCTCTCTCTGTGGTGTGTGTGTGTGTGTGTGTGTGTGTAGCAGTGCAACCTTCAAGATAAAGCTTTTTCTACCATCCTTGGTATACTTTTTAACTTGAGAAAAAATACTACCAGCTTACAAAAAATTCAAGACTGCATCTAACTAATCACAGAAAGTTGTATAAAAGAGCTTAGCCCTAAAGCATATGTGGGTCATACTAAAGTAGATGCCAGGCAGGATCCTGGGCTCATTGTTCAGAGCCTGTTCATGTCATGTTGCTGTAGTCAGTGGGTTAGTGGGTTCACTCATAACATGCTACATATTGATAATATTGAATGGTATGTAATTTTTTTACCCTTATTGCTAATGTGAGACACTTCTGGTTTGACCGGTATCTGTGAGGGGCAATGAGAACGGTTCATTATTATCAAGTGAAAGACTTAAAAATATTGAAGCAGGGGTGCATCCCATGGGCCATGTCCTTCTCCACCCTTAGAGAGGTACCAAGTTTGCTGATTCCTTTCATACATCAAGATAGTGGAGATTGGGGTGAGCAAATGGAGAAATCAGGACCAGTGATTTTGGAAAGAGGTTGAGGAAGGGGAAGAGTCAGGAGAAGATGATGCTCTTAAAGAGGGCTCTTGGGAAAGAGAAGAGAGATTTGGACTACTATGAGTGGGATTCTGAGAAGAAAAATGGGAAAACATAATCTTTAATATTTGTGTGTGTGTGTGTGTGTGTGTATGTGTCAATCAATTTATATTTCCACTTTCTGAAGTCTTCAGAAAAGCTCCAATCAAAATTGCCTTTTGCCACTGTCAACAGCAGGAGTTGACCCAGTTTTATAAATGAAGGAGTGTTTATTCCACTTTACACCAAATGTTTTTGCCACTTGCCTTTCAAGCTTCCAGATTAGTTATTAAAAAGTTTCTTCAAATTATTCTCTGGTCTTGTTTAGCTATTAGGCAAAGGGTCCTGTAGCTTAGTGAAGGTCTAAGAGTGAGCACCCAGCCCAGATCTGGCTGATTGGACTAAACAGAACTCTGTTGGAGGCTTCTGGAAGAGATGTTTTCTAATAGAAAGAGAGGGTTGTCTACAAAGAAACGGTTTCCTTCTGTCCTGGATGCCTCTTTGCTGCTGCTTTCTATGGTGTTGTGATGAACATGACTGTATTAGTCCGTTCTCATATTGCTATAAAGAACTGCCCGGAACTGGGTAATTTATAAAGGAAAGAGGTTTAATTGACTCACAGTTAGGCATGGCTGGGAAGCCCTCAGGAAACTTACAACCATGGCAGAAGGTGAAGGGGAAGCAAGACATCTTTTTCACAAGGTGGCAGGAAGGAAAAGTGCCAAGTGAAGGGGGGAGAGCCCCTTATAAAACCATCAGATCTCTTGAGAACTCGCTCACTATCAGAAGAACAGCATGGGAGAAGCTCACTCACTATCAGAACAGCATGGGAGAAACCACTCAATTACCTCCATCTGGTCCCTCCCTTGACATGTGGGGATTATGAAGACTGCAATTCAAGATGACATTTGAATGACCATGAAGTGGCCCTCCAGGGGTGGAAGGACAGCCTGCTGATGGTGGAATGGGAGGGTGGAAAGCCTTGGTCCTTTATGGCATTGTTGAGCTATTGAATTAGATCCAGATTGTCTACTTTGGAGCACTGGTTCCAGTCTTCTAAGTGCTGTTTCTAATTGGTATACTTCTCTGTATTTCTTGGCTTTTGTTAATCAATAATAAATTCCCTTATGGTTAAGCTACTGACATTTAACTCTGACATGGAGCCAAAGGTGTTAGTAACTGGCACACAACACATTAGAAACTTTTGCCATTTGTAACCACTTCTTATGTGATAAAACAAAACAGAAATATATTGGAAATTAGAGCTTATAGAAAACTGCAACTGTTATCCATAACATTTAGTTTTCAATGTCTGTGCTCATCAGAATCATCTGGCTTCATTGATTGACTTCATAATAGGCAAATATCACAAATGAAGTCAAATTATAAATTTTAATTAGTAAAATTTTGCAATTTGCCTGTCTTACATTGGTTCCAATTAAGATTTCATTTGAAAAAAGCTAAAATAATTGAAAACCACAGCAAAAGCCAAAGGGAAGCAGGGTAGTTGAATTCGTGTTTGTGTGTATATGCATGTACTAATCACTGCATTCATCTGATCGTTTAAATTCATTAAACCCCTCCTATGTGACATCGACTGTTCTGTGGGCTACAGATTGAGAGCATAATAGAACACAGACTCTGACATCTATCTCAGGAACTCCATTTTGGTAAATGGCAACCACAATTCAGTAAGATGTTCAGGCTGAAAGCCATGTTGTCATTCTTGAATAGTATGTTTCTCACACATTCTATTTATGATCCATCAGCAAAGCACTTTGGGTCTCCTTTTACAGCACTACCTGACTCTAACCTCTTTTCATGTTCTTCATTATCCTCACCCTAGTTCCAGACAACATCATCTTCCACACTTATCCTTCTCTATGGTTTCTTCCCATATGGTAGCCAGAATGATTTAAAAAAAAGAACATAAAGGAGGTCATGACATTCTGTTCTTTTTAGCTCTTCCATGGCTGTGTAGTACTTTTCTTATTTACTTTTTAAGTGGTTTTATTTTATGTGCAAATAATGAACAAATATTGTACCCATAAATTCTACTTTCCAAAATCAGGAGCATTTTTAAAAGAAAACCGTATAACAGCTTTTAAAAGGCACTGGGATTCCTCTGCTTCTGGATCATTGCTAGGCTAGAAAAATAAAGTTTGTTCTACCAGGAATCACAAGTTAGAACTGAGTATTCTCCAAATTGGAAATTCTAGAGTGTAGGGTCACTCCAGGCAAAGATTATTCAATTCTCATCCCCAACTACCTATCAGAAGGGTTAAACAAGGTCAAAACAGTTCAGCATAATTAGGCTTCATCAAACAATGTCATGATGCTCTTCTAAGATGCAAATAAACCAAACAGGAAATACTAAAATCAAAATAATATTTGACACTGTCATACAAATTGTTAGTTCCTTGTTGTATCCCCCCTTCTATAACATTAATAAAGAGAATATTTTCTGCAGAGAATATTTTATTTTATATATCACTAGCCATGAATTTTTGCCATTAGTTATTAGACAAATGCTGCCTAGTGCCATTATCCAAATGGCATAAGCATTTTATGTCCACAATTCACTTCTATAGTTATAAGTAGAATTTTCATGATTTACGTAAGTACATCTATCAGTGAAGGTTTAACACTGAGATGCAATCTAACATCCGTGTATCTGATGTTTTGTAGGAAATATATATTTTAATCTCCTTTCATTTAAGTGATCTTATGTAAAAAATAAACTAATAATTTAGCAGTTCCAAGTCTCCAAGGGGCATTTTCAAATGTACATAAAAGAAATGATTACAGAAATGTTTAAGAAGCATCTTCATGTCCACATCCTCTTGTAACTGCTGTACCATTTTCTCTTCCAACTGCTTCCCTTTGCCTGCAAGAGGGGCTCAGATAAGCTGGATGTTTTGCTTGACTTATTTGATATCCTGAACTTTCTGTAGCTCTTTATTCTTCTTCAATCTGTTCATTATACATTTAGCTTGGTGTTTCTGTTTGATCTCTTCAACTCTCTTCATTGCATCAATAGTTTTCTTCCATAGCTCTCACTGGTATGTGATAGGTTCATTTCTATGTTTTTCAAATTCAAATGAATTATCCACTGTAAGCTCTTCACCAGCTGCTTTCTGGAATGCTTTGGTCCACCAAATTTTGCGAGGATTGCACTTCTTTTTAAAGTTTTTATGACATTTAGATTTACAAAATCTGAACACCTTACAATCGTTGCAGACAAACATCATGCCGTGGCCAGGGTAGATGGGCCCCGAAGAGAAATAACACTTTTTTTTTTTTTTTTTTTTTTTTGAGACGGAGTCTCCCTCTATCACCCAGGCTGGAGGGCAGTGGCGCGATATCGGCTCACTGCAAGCTCCGCCTCCCAGGTTCACGCCATTCTCCTGCCTCAGCCTCCCTAGTAGCTGGGACTACAGGTGCCCGCACCATGCCCGGCTAATTTTTTTGTATTTTTAGTAGAGACGAGGTTTCACCGTGTTAGCCAGGATGGTCCCGATCTCCTGACCTCGTGATCCACCCGCCTCGGCCTCCCAAAGTGCTGGGATTACAGGCGTGAGCCACCGCGCCCGGCCAGAAATAACACTTTTGATATGCATGTTGAACCCACGTGGCTCCCCACTGACCAAACGCAAACTTGAGAATGGCTGTATATTACTATTTAAAAAATCCAAATTCCTGTTCCTCGCATATGAAGTTTCTTTATGATCCAGCACCAATTCTCTCCCAACATAATTTTCTACCCTGCTGTTTCTCGTTGAATTCAGTCCAAGCATTCTGGCCTCCTTGGTGTTTGCTGCACACCCCAACTATGTTTCCTCCTTAGTAACCTTGCCCTTGCTGATCACTTAATTCAGGTCTCTGCTCAAAGTTACCCCAGGGAGGTTTTCCCCTGACTCATTTATATTCTTCTCTATCACTTTACACTGTATTGTATATCTATTAGTTTGTAATCTACCTCCTTCACTTGAACATCAACTCCATGACTGCAAGGACTTCACTGTTTTGATGAATCTGGATGGATGGATGGATGGATGGATGGATGGATGGATGAGCTCTAGGTGAGTTGCTCAGTTCTTTTCAGTCCTGATTCTTCCCTGACTGGTGATGTCTTCTGGACCAGTTTTTTTTTTTTTTCCTCTGTGCCTCTGTATTTGCATCTGTGAAATAAGCGGAAATTTCAAGCCGTGGGGTGGGGAGATTTTTAATGGCAGGCCTGTTGGTTCCCTTCCTTTCCCACTGCTTGGGTGGCTTTCTACTTCGTGCATCAGGCCAGCCTGTTGCCAGGCAGGATAGGAAGCTGGACTATGAGCAAGTGCTGACTAGTGCAGGCATCTCTCACCTTATCTCTGAGACGAAAAGCCAGCTCAGTCAGCCTGGGGAAAACAAACACATGGAGTCAGCAAAGACCTCTTCTGGGCTTGCATCTTTCTGGCACCCTTCCTACTCCTGTTCACCCATTTCCTACCAGGAACATAATGCAATCCTGATACCGTGTGCTTTCATCCTAAGAGGGTGGATTACAAAATTTAACTCATCCACAACTATCCAGTAAATATTTATTCCTCTTTCAGGCATCTTTGCATGGATTTCACAAAGAGCAGTCTATTTTCACCCTAAAACCATACACTCCTTTTGTCCAGGTCCAGCTCCTTCACAGCTGTGTGTTAGGGCAGGTGTCTCTACCTTTCTGAGCCTCAGTTCTTTCCTCTGTAAGATGTGAACACTAAGACTCATCTCATGTCATTGCAATGACAGTTAAATAAAGTTACAAGTAGAAGGTACCTGACACAATGCATACAGCAGCCCCACAATAAGAAAAGACTGCAGAGAGAAGGCAGTGGATAACTCAGTGAGATTTTGATTCACCTTGACTTTCTAGAATCCTTTAAATTTCCTCTGTATGCTATTTCTGTTTAAATAAATAGCCAATCTTGCTTATGAGCACAGAACTGGGAAGTGCTAGAACTGAGGCT
Organism: Gorilla gorilla gorilla; assembly: GCF_029281585.2. Classification (NCBI taxonomy): domain Eukaryota; kingdom Metazoa; phylum Chordata; class Mammalia; order Primates; family Hominidae; genus Gorilla; species Gorilla gorilla. The sequence continues at coordinate 80,912,262 of NC_073241.2, forward strand.
GAGATAAATCGGAAACAATAGTTAAAAACATTAATGCATTCACAAACCTGGACCCATTTCAGCAGAGCCTGTAGCCTGCACACTGTTGGCCATTAGAAAAGCTGCTGGGCCCACGGCCTGGCTTCTTTCTCCCACTACCTGTGATGCTTTCCCTCCAGGGTGGGGCGAGCCTGCTGGAGAGTGGGGGCTGGCCTGGACTACACGTCCCTAATCTGTAATCCTAGCCTGGCTCTGGAGGAGGGGACTCCCCTCTTTCCATCCCCAAATGGCAGGGATGAGGATGGAGGTGGGAGTCCAGCTTGGTCGTTCATGATGACGTGTACCAAGCCTGTGAGAAATGGAACAGAATGAACACACGCAGATTGTCCTTCATGGAGCTCCCCTCTTCCTTATATTTCATGGTTTGAGCTCCTTTGTGCCGGTGTGAGCTGGGGTGGTTTGGGGCTTCTGCCAGGAAGCAGGTGGAGTCTTGCCAACACCTCTGCTGGATGCTGGAGTTTGCCGGCAGAGGAAAACCTGTGTTGAAAGGCCAGAAATCTGCCGTTTCCTGTATGTGGGTGAACAAAGCAGTTTTGTTTACCTGGAGAACTAGTTTTAGAGTCCATGGCAACCACAGTTTTTGGGGCGGAGTTACTCTGAGATGTCCAGTCAGACCAAGGGCTGGGAAGTCCCTGGATCTCCCAGAAAGGGAGGCTGGCTTCTGGGCCAGGATGAGCAGTCTGGATTCCAGCCAAGGGGAGAAAGGAGAGAAGTCAAAAAGGAGGCTGAGGCGTCAAACTGATTTCCCCCTTGGGGCTTTTGCCTGTCTTCTCTCCGCAGTGCTCGCCCTCCTCCACGTGCTTGGCTTCCTCCTCCCTCTGGTCTTGCCCTCAGTGCACCTTATCCCTGAAGCTTGGCTGGAGCCCCTCCTTCCTGACATCCAGTGCCCTCCACTTCCTATCTCTACAGTGTCCCCAAGTGTTTCCTTCTATATTCAGTGTGCCTATGGAGGTCTAAGTCAGTATCTGGCAAATAAAGAATAACTTTGATCCGATTAATTTCCCAATTCATCAATGTATCTACTTTGTAATCAATTTCCAGAATATAACAAAGCTGTCTTAATTCAACATAGACTGTAAAAACTAAGTAATTCATGGGCTAAAGCTTTCATTTGGCAAAAAGAACATTAAGATGGGGGCCTGGGAAATGTGTCCTCCTCTTGTTGTAAACAAATGCTGCTTATCTTCAGGTATAGAATTCTCACTCAAGGCATATCTGTGTGGTTAAATGTGGGCCACTTTCGTAAAGTTATTATACATTTAGTGTGAAAGGAGTTACAATCATCATTTTACTTGAAGCCTCCCCCAAGCGAATGATGAAGCCCATTATTAGCGGGACAAGATTAACTTATTTTTACAAGAAACATATGGCAAGCTTAGGTGGAGTGAAAACTTCTCGCTTTAACCACCCATGTGTGTTTATAATTAAAGAATTTTAAAAAGAAATGCTGTAGAAATGTTAATTGCTGAATCTGTATGTTTTACCGGGCTGGGACAATTTCTAAATACAGTAATCATATTAATCATGGCAAGATTGTTCCGGTTTGGTAGAGAAGGAAAGCAGTCAAACTGGCCACACAACTAGCTCTTCCATGGACCATTATTGTTTTTTCTTTGTTTGTTTTGGTTTTGGCTTTTTTGTTGTTTAGTTTTTTTTTTGAGAGGGAGTCTCACTCTGTCACCCAGGCTGGAGTGCAGTGGCACCATCTCGGCTCACTGCAACCTCTGCCTCCCGGGTTCAAGAGATTCTCCTGCCTCAGCCTCCTGAGTAGCTGAGATTACAGGCATGCACCAACACACCTGACTAATTTTGTATTTTTAGTAGAGGTGGGGTTTCGCCATGTTGGCCAGGCTGGTCTCAAACTCCTGACCTCCAGTGATCCACTCGCCTCAGCCTCCCAAAGTGCTGGGATTACAGGCGTGAGCCACTGAGCCCAGCCCCATGGATCATTATTGGTCACCTACCATGCCAGACATTTTCTAGGGGTTAGGAATTTAGCAGGGACAACAGAGATAAACCTGCCTGCCCTCATGGAACTTTCATTCCAGTGGGGGAGACAGACAATAACAAAATAAATAAAGTATACAATATATTAGAAGGTGACATGCACCATGGAAAAAAGCAGCAGAAATGGGGGTGGAGTATGCACTTTAAAATGGGCCCATCAGGGTGGCACTTAGGTGACATTCAGGCAAATATTAAGAGGTCAGGGGGAGGGGCACGATAAGCAGAGGGAAAGGCCAGTGCGAGGGTCCAGGTGTTTTGAAGAAGAGCAAGGAGACCAGCGTTTCTGGATGGCAGTGAGCCAGGGGCTGGGGTGGGAGGGTTGAGGGTAGGAAATGAGTCAGGGAGGGAAGGGGTGCTGAGCACCAAGGGCCTACATCCAGTGGAATAATCTATGTGCTTTATTCCAAGTGAAATGTGAAGCCAACCCAAGGTTTCACAGAGGAGCTACATGATCTGGCTCACAGTTTTAAAAGATTCCTGGAATGAATCATTTGACAACCTGCATTAGTTTGGCCAAAACACCCAAGTCAAAAAAAAAAAAAAAAAAGGCTTGCAGGCAAGGTCACCCCTAGGTGTAGGGGGGAGTCAGATGCAGATTCCTGTACATGACACTAACACCACCACCCCTTAAAACCTCTGTGTTTTGCTCTCAGAAATGTCAAAAGTTAAAATCAAGGGTGAAGGGGTTACAAGCTCTGGAACTATTTCTGCTCCAAGAGGCCCAAATTCCTCACCTTCCTTTTTTAAACTTCCCTGATTGAAGGAAGAAGGTGGAACTGGGGGGTGGGTCAGGGGAGCTCAAGCTGGAATCTTCATGCTAATGTCCTGCCAGGATGCTCCTGGTCACAGCAGACCTCACCCTAGAGGATCTTATGCTAAGATTTCCTGAGTCACCCTTCTCTTCTACATGTTTGGTATTGATGCCATTATTTATTTCATGGCCTGTGAGCAGGCCTTTTTATACAACCTGGGGCACTTTGTCTAACATGAGATGTTTGAATTATTTTAAAGTTTGAGAAACAGCCAGGGAGATGTGGTTTGGATGCAACATGGACTCTCTGGGGTTTTTGATTTGTCATTATGAAAATAAGGCAACAATTCTTGGACCAGACTTTTCCAACAAGTGGGAACAGGACAACGTTGGATGTCATCAGTGAAGCAGAAGAAGTATCCAAAGGCTTAGGGAGAACAGATTGATTGTAGGAGACTGGCTCACACACTCCCTAACTGCATCCCCACAGAGGGCCCAGAGGCCGCTCCCTTTCCCAAGGCTGCTGAGACGCACTTGTGAGAGGAAACCCAGCATCCTTGAGTAGCTCTGTAGTGCGCCGGGAGTGGCACTGGGCATGGCTGCCATTGGATAGGACTGACTTTAGTGGTGATGATGAGAGGGGCTGGCAGGGACCAAGGGGCACTATTTAATTATCAAAGACAAGATGGGTGTGGCTATTGTAAAGGTTATCAGAGCTGAAGTAGTCATCAGAATAGTATTGAGGAGAGCAAAAACCACCTGGTGACCATCAAGTAGGCTATCTGGAGCCAAAAGACTCCTTATTTGAGGAATTTAGAAGTAATTAGACCTCCCTATTATCTGAAGTCCGCACCTGGTTCCAGGCCTCTTTTCAACTTAAAATTTATAAGTAAGTAGAATTTCCGTACATCTCCAGAATCCATGCATGCTGAAATTCATTGTGCAACTCTTGCTGACATTAAGGCACCAAAATGTCTACAAATGAAATCATTTATCATGCAAACTACCATTTAGCTCCCACTTTAAGGTCCATAAATACCCTTAAGGAAAAATCCACCGGCTTGCTCTGTCCTGTCTCGCTGAGGAGCCCCGCTGCCCTCTTCTGCAGCATTCTTTCTTTTTAATAAAACTTTCCTTCTTCAAACCTATACTGTCATCAGTAAATTCTCTTATCAATCCGTGAGAGGACCAGTTTCTGTTGCTAGGGCTCTGAAACCTCGCCCAGCAAGTATGACCCACAGAAATCACTATCTTGGCTGTTGATCACGATATTCCTTGAGCAGAAATAGATGGCCAGACTAAAGCAATCTCACCTGTTTTGCATAGATGGAAAAGCTCTAGATCTGGCTAGTGGAATCACCGCAATAGTAGGTCCTAGCCCCTCACCCAATTCCTAGCTTTGAACCAGTTTATAGACTCAGTGCCTCTGGGAAAGAGAGGAGGACCAGTCTCCTTAAGGAGATCCTGCAACATAGCCAACAATGTACACTGTCAATTGTCCTCCCAGTCTTCCCACAGGGACCTGTGGCTGTTTATTAGGGTGACTGTTAACGAGGGAAGGGGATATAACCAGACTTTGGGGGAACTGCTGGACACTGGAGACCCCAAACTCTGCTACTGTCACTACTGTCTGCCAGTTATGTGACCATTGGAGTTTGGCTCTGGTTCATCTCTCGGCGTAACTGAAGTGTTCTGCAGATCCACTCTGGTTATTTCTCCAGTTTCAGAAGTCAGAGTTGGAAAATAAATGTTATCAGTGTGGGCAGAGGTCCCACACTGCTTAGAACTCTTTAGCCTGTCATCTTTCAGGTTCCCAAGTGCTGAGTGCCCAGTGCTCAGGGTACTTCCCATACACAGTTGGTCACACACAGACAATGATGTCTGAGGGGCTGTGTGTGAAGAGGTCAACCCACTCTGGTTGTCTGGCTGCTTGCCCGTGGGGCCTAGCATGCTACACAACTGAGGCTGAGGCAGGGACTCTGTTGTAGACCAGAGCAGGCAGCAAAGGGCAGGGAAGAGAAAACCAGTCTCAGTTCTGCCATCACTTCCACGTGGCTTACTGGGCACATCCCTTTGTCTTTCTGAACCTTGGTTTGCTCATCTCTAAGAAGAGAAGTCGGGTTTGAAGTCACTGGTTCTTTGGCTGCATATTGGAGTCACTCAGGGAACTTAAAAAGGACGAATACTTAAGTCCTACGCTAGAGATTTTGATTTAATTGGTCTGGGGTGGGGGCTAAGCACTGATGTTTTTACATCTCCTCTGGTGATTCAGATGTGCATTCAGGGGTGAGCCCTGCTGGCCGAAGTCTTCCCTGAGGTCTCTTCCAGCTTCGACAGGAGGAGTTTACAAGATATTCCTTCACTGAGAGACAGACAGTCTGACACATATGAAGTTAAAGTTACAAAGAGCCTTTGGAGGTGAAAAACCTGAAAACCTCTGTTTCTAAAATTAAAACCTGCCACCGTTGTTCTCTGTGGGAAAAATTTGACTGGTCAGAGCACAGGGAAGCTGGGTTGAGGAATGGTCCTGCTATGGTCTGGATGTTGGTATCTCTCACAATTTATATGTTGGAATCTAATAACCAGTGTGATGGTATTAATAGGTGGGGCATGTGGGAAGGGACTAAGTCGTAAGGGCTCCACCCTGGTGAATGGGATTAGTGCCCTTATAAAAGAGGCTTGAGCAAGCCCCACTCCCGCTGCACCATGTGAGGGCACACAGAAGACACCACCTATGAGGAACAGGCCTTTACCACCCACCAAATTTGCTGATGTCTTGATCTTGGACTTGCCAGCCCTGAGAACTGTTAGCAATAAATTTCTATGGTTTATACATTACTCAGCTTAAGGTATTTTGTTATAGCAGCCTAAGCAGACTAAGATAAGTCCAAATCAGTGTTTGGCTGCTCAAAGATTTGTTCATAGCATGTGCGTGTGCTCTAGACATAGGTCAAAATCTGCCCTTGGGTTTAATCTGCATCTTGCCATACCCCTGATATTATAGATTCAGAAAGATACCCATCCCTTTTGCTTACTGATGGATGCTCTAACACAGCATGTGCCTGTGTTCTAGACATAGGTCGAAACCTGCCCTTGGGTTTAATCTGCATCTTGCCATACCTCTGATATTATATTATAGATTCAGAAAGATTCTGCTTACTGATGGATGCTCTAACTTCTGTGTCTTATTCCTGCCTTCATCTTTAGCTAGCCTTTGATAAATGGTTGTTCCTATTCTGGGAATGGTAGAATTGGTTCTGGCTTCTGAGCCTGACTTAAACACACACTAGCTGTGTGCCCTTGAAGAGGTACCTTTTTCTTCCCGGCATCAATTTCCTCATCTGTGAAACCTATGGCCCCAAGGTGTCTTCTGGATAAAATGCTCTATGCTAATGCAATGTTTTGAAACTCCGCTGATCCATCCAGAGTAGAAAGCTGAGCTGTCTTCCTGAAGCAAAATGGAGCCCAGACTTTTGCAAACTGATTATTCTCACAGGTACCAGAGGTGGATTTGTGGGGAGCATCTTTCCAACTTAGTCCACCCCAAAAGAACTGTCTCTTTCCATCTAGCCCAGTCAACAATGAACCCAGCTTTGAAGCACTTGGAGCAAAGGCTGCTAGATGGCGCTGTTTCCCCAGATTTGCAGGGAATCGGCGTTTCAGCAGATGGCTGTTGGAGAAGAATTAACAATTAATGTCCACTGTATCAGCCAAAGCCGGCAGAAAATATGTTATACTCCAGAAACTACAGAGAGCTGAGATTGCTCAAAGACGTTCGGCTGTTAGCTTGGTCCTCTGCTGGCCAAAAATGTAATCCATCCTCACATTGGTCCCATAAGTAAGGGACATTAATCGCAAGGGTAAATAAGGAATATTATTTGTATGCTTATTTTCTCAGTCTTATTACATTTTCTTCTGAAAGTTTTCCTCATATTTTAATTAGAAAACAATCATTACTGGGCTAGAGGGTGATTATAAGGTAACCAATTCTGATGTGAGTTCACTTTGCGACTGCTTAAAAAAGGAAACCACCAGATGAAACACATGGGCTGCCTCTCCGAATCCATATGGGCGCTTGCAGGGAATCACAAACCGAGGCGCGAGGGCTGTGGTAGCAGGCAGATTTCCCCTGTTTTCCTAACCTTTATTTTTCTACAACAAGGCTGTTTGAGTCAAGAGGTTGAACGCCGCAGATGTCATTGTCTTCATCAAAAGGCAAAGGCATCCTTTGTCACACAAAAGGAGAGTTAGGGAAGCCAGTAAAAGGGAAGGGCAAAGAGGTCGTGTGGCACATTCTCAGCGCTGCTTCTTGCATTTTTCCGTCTTAGTGTTTGCAACCTTCATTCCCACTTTTTCCAGTCCTGCCTTGCTGGGTACTGAAAGGTAAACTCCTTCTAATGATGACAGAGCACAGTGGGAGGAGGGCACTGTAAGATTCTGCTCTCCTGCCTGGATCCTGACGACCTTCTTTGCTTGTAGATACGACCACATTGTGGGTAGCCAGAGGTGCAGTGGCCAGGTTGATTAGCAGAACCGCAGGATTCTCTTGCGGGCATTGGTCACACTCTGAAATATAAAACCTATGCCTTCCGTATCGTGCCCCTTCCCCTTACTTTTTGTGTCCTGACTTCTTCCTTGCCCAGAAATAGCAGTCTGTCAAGTTTAAATTATTAGCTGCTTCACCCTCCCTCTGCCACGCTGTCTGCCGCTCACATTTGCAGGCTGGAGAGAAAAAGAATGAAACCTATGTATTTCCCTCAAGTTTCAAAATTCACAAATTTTGCTTTTTGTGAATTCATGGTGTGCATAGTTTAGATTTAGAAAAATATTCCCAGTGCCAGCTCCTCTGGTGTGCATTTTTTTAAAAAAGCACACATTTTCAATCAACAGCATCAACAACTCAGAACCCAGGCTGGTGGAGAAGGGTGAGTAGGGGGCTGCCCATGGGGAAGCAGAGCATCTTCCCTCCTGTCAGGGAAAGGCTCATCTCTTGACCCAAGGTGCCAATTACTATTTTAACCATCCTCCCCCACTGCCCAAGAGGCAGCTGGAAAGGAATCAGCATGCTGGGAGTTCCCAGAGCGTCTTGCTGGCTCCCCAAGGCTTCCAGGCATTTGCCCATCTGGTGAGGCCTCCGGAGCAGGGGGGCTAATTAGGCGTCATCTGGCCACCTGAGAAGGCTTGGCGGACCTCCTCTGGCTTCCCCCTCCTCCAGGCAGGACTCTGCTCTGACAGCTGCGGATCTCTGGAGTTTGTTTGGTTTAGCAGCTGCCCTGGCTAATTATTGGATAGCAGCGTCCCCAGGTGGCTGCCTCAGACTGGAGGGGGTGGGGTGAGCAGAGAGAGAGTCGAGGAACAGAAAGGGGCAGGGAGGGGAACGATATGAGGGGTAGTAAGAGAGCTATCTGAGGAAGAAACAGAGCAGTTGGATAAACACTCAATTCAAATCTCAGGGGCTGGAAGATGAGGAAGGGGTTTCCTGACTCCTGGCGGGAGAGTTGATCCCATAGGTGGGCCCACCCATGAGAGAATACCAGCCCCTACACGCACACCTCCTGCCACACCATGATATTCTGTATTCATCCCGATTTCTTCCCTTTTAGCACTGTCCTCTGCCTAGACTTACTCCTTCAGTCTAGGAACTAACCAAGAGTTTTTCATTAAGAGAACATGGCCTTACTGTCCTAACTGGGGGTGGGGAGGGTGGGTGTGAACATTTTTAGAAAGAGGATGTTGTATACAAAATTATTGTTTACTATTGTTGGAATTTTAGGCCTCCAGGCATGTAAGTGTTTTAACCCTGGTGTCCCTAAACCATGACAAGTGCCCAGAGAGTTGAACACTCATAGGCAAGTCGGTCTGCCCACCACTTCTGGGGTATTTTCTCTTTCTCTTCTGGGCAGGCACCACATGACATGGGACAAATAGGAAGAATTTGGGGATGAATTAAGAGGAAGCAGAATAAAATCTGCAAGGGGCTGTATTGCAAAAGATGCTACTTCCAGGTCACTGAAATCCTGCTGTCAGTTTGAACCCTCACTTGCTAAGCAGCTAGATTGAGACACTGAAACACTGAATTACATAGTTTTCTCTTTTGTAATGTAGGATTATTTGAAGCAATAAGGTGGAGGTGGGAGGGTACTCCCTGGACTGGGTCAAAATGAGCTCCAGTTTCATTTCTGGTCGTGTTATATCTGTGGTATGTTGCTTTGGATTAAGTCATCGCATTTCCTCTCCAGTCCAATGTTCCTATCTTGACATTGAAAATGTGAGAATACTTTTTTCAGTATGCCAGAACTTAACCATTTTCTGAGAATATTAGAGGTTAGAATTTTATGTTTCTCTATTTTGTTGAACTGTACCCAAGAAGGAATGGCTTTCTGTGTCCCCCTCACCCCCAAACTGCCATTGTGAGACTCAAGGCCATTTTATACTAGGAAAGGAAAACCACTGGATGGAGAACGGCTGTTTTGAGGCTCATCACATATGCCCCAAACATCAGAAAGGTGGGAGCTCTGCAGATGTGCAATACTTGTTGACAGCCGTAGTAATAATTGGAAGGGTGGTTGGGATTTTCGTGATGGCAGGAAGATAATCTTGTTAAGGTTTTGACATCTTGTCTGGTTGCTCACAACTGCCTACCCATCCTTTGCAATTCCAAGGCTGAGATGGGAAGCCTTAGCCTGGAATAGAAGAGTTCAGAGATTTGGATCCATCAAGCAAGATTCACAATGATGAGCAATTCTCTTCAGAGAACTAGAACACTTTGATGCCATTAGCTGGAGACTGCAGTCATCCTTGTCCCTGACTCCCTAAAGCCCTCGGGGCATAAATCCCAGGCACACAGAATGGACCCAGAGGGAGCAGAAAGGAAAGCAAATGAGGGGCTTCTTTCTACTAACTGGTGTCAGCTTTCAGAAGGGTGTAAAATAGTGGAGATTGAATTTCTTCAGTTTGGGGATAAGAGTCATTGTTTTAAATTAGTCTGGGACCAAGATAGACCCCAGAGGATAAATGTTACATTTTTCTGCAGATCACTAGATATCCTAGATTTGTGTTACAGCTCCAGTAGAAAATGATCAAACGTTTCATTAAAGTCTATAGTTCTTCATGGGAACTCTAAGGCCTCTGAGAGTTGATTTGGTCCAGCTTGTCACTCTGGTAGGTTCCCCTCCAGTGTCTCTGAGGAATGGAAACCCATTGTTTACTTGACTACCCCTCAATAGAAGGAACCCAGTACATTCCATCGTGGGCAGTTCAAGTGCTTAGAGAACCGTTCCTTATTTTGAGCTGAAACCCTTTTCTTGAAACTTCTGCTCACTAATCCCTTTTCTGCCCTTTGGAGCTACACAGGATAAATATAGTCCCCTTTTCAGATGAAAGCTCTTCAGATAGTTGAAGCCAGTTATCACATTCTTTAAATTTTCCTTTGTACAAAATGCACATTTCAAGTGTAAAAAGAAGCTATAAATACTCTCAATATTTCCAATAAAGGGAAATTAATATAAGGCAATTAATAAAGGCAAAAGTGAGAAGACCCAAAGATTAGTAAATTCAGGAAGAGACTTCCATTCCTACAGAATGAATAGGAAGTGTCCTGTTGCCTGGAATCCTAGTGGGGTGGGGGTGGGGAGCACCCTAGGCAGAGTGGGAACCATGGCAGAGGTACATGGACAGCGCTGGTATTACCAAGGGGAATTGAGCTGCTGGTGCTGGAACATCTGAAGGGGCACTGCCTGGTTAATGCTGGGACCACCATGGCTGCTGCTGGCATCACTAACATGCTGCATCTCAGCAGGTGAGATTGGCACTGGCTCCAAGGAAGAGGTTTTCCATGCAGATGTGGAAACTGCCAAAAGACCTTGGATGTGAGCTGCCACTTGCTGCTGGAAAGATGTGGAGAGAACTTGGATTCAGGAAGAGAGCTGCTTCTTCCCTCCTCCCATATCCCAGTTTCTTGCCATGCTTTCCATTGGCAGACCCTAACTGAAAGCCACTGGCAAGAGACTTGCAGAAATTAACTTTCCAGAGTCCCAGGCCCTCTAGATTACAGAGAAGAGAACAGAAGAGAGGGAATGGGGCCTGAGACAAATACCTTCATAGTGTTCTTCCTAAAATGTAAAACCAATAATTGAAAACTAAACTCTACATAAGACGGGAATAAAGCTGAGCGATGTAGCTAGCCTCACCCTTGCATTGACAGTAGGGTGTTATTAAAATCAAATACGTGTGGCATAAACACTGTTCTCGGTTACTGAGCTTGCAGTCAACAACATCCTTTATTTACATGAAGCAGGTGAGGCAAAACCTGTATTTTTGAAAATGAGTGTTTGACTGAAGTACAAGTCTCTGGTGGATATATTTGTATATTCTTTTTCTCTCTTTCCTGGCATACTGCCTCTTTCTTCTGGTAATGGTGCCCTTCTTTTTCCCTTGGGAAATTGCCCTCTTCCATCCATGTGGCTGTCCCTCAGTCACATGACTCCAGGAGCCCTAATCACAGGGGAGGGCACAAGAGACGAGCTCTGAAACTTGAGTAGAAACACTGAGGGACTGATGGATGGTGGATCTGAAGCTGTATGTGGCACTTCCCTGCAGATGCAGTCTTTGGGTTGTCTACTGACATCCTGAAGCTACTCTGATTCTTGGCATTCTCAAGATCTGGTTGTTCACCTTTTCTGTTATTGCATCCACTGCCCAGTGTTCTTCCTACAAAATCTTTTCTTGCTTTGGTTAGCCAGAGTCTATTTCTGTTGCTTGCACCAAAGAACCTAGAATGACATGCAGTCTAGTTACTTATATTCCCTATGGGCGAGAAGACACCATCTGGCTTAGGGGAGAGCCATGAAATACTGACCCTCCAGCCAGCATACCAGCTATTCCTCCATCTTTCTATCCTCACAAATATTAGAAGCATAATGGGTTATGGCTGACCTGGAAAGTGAACTTATGGTGATATGCTGGAGAGATTTGTCCTTATTGCAGTGGAGTTTTAAAACCTGTGATGCAGATAAATACATGGAAAGAGATTTTCATGCAGTCATCTTGATGTGGCTATTTTAATTTGGTCGTATCAAAATGGGTAACTCAAAATAGCTTACATTTTATATCAAAATATTTCTTAAAATGTATCATTTTTTATTGTCTAGTAGTAATGGATATCTCAGAGCCCTGTCCCATTCCTGGGCTTGACCTGACTACATTTCTAAAATTCGCTCAGAAATGGAATAAAGATCAGGAGTGAAGTTTGTGTGTAATTATGTTAATTGCTACTTTAAAAAGTTTCTTAACATTAAGTTGTTTTTTAGGGCTGTCAACTTGTCTCCAAAATGACTGCATCAAAATATCATGTGTCTAATTTCTATATAGTCATATGAGTAATAAAAAATGTGCCAAATATATGAGCTGTCTCTCCAGAGCAAGAAGAGCGCCCCTCCATCACTGCACACTGCTTTCTAGGTGGACAGAAATGAAAGTATAAATAGCCTATATCTCCAGATATTCAACTAGTTAAGAAACTCTTCTTTATGTAACCATCTTTCAATCTATGTGTATCTATATTGTCCATAGGGATAGTTTGAGGATGACTTCTTGAAATCTCAACCTAGAAAACTGTGTTGACATCCCATGGTAACTTCTCAACACAGAGACAAAGTTAGTTTGGTAAAGTTTATTTTATAAGAATTATGTTGGCACAAGTAATTTTGTTTAGTAGTTATCTTTTAAATATTAAAATGTATTTAAACTTTTAAAATTTTGCTGGGCATTGATATTTTACAACTTTATGTAATACACCCATTCCATGCTTTTTAAAAAATTGGAGCATATTCCTGTTCTCCCTAATCCTACAATTCTCTCTGCAGCTGCTCCTCAGTCCACACCTTTCTTCGGTGGAGTGGGATGAAAGTCATTCACTTGGTTCTGTGGACTTGAACTCATTTAGAGTGGCTAGGTGTTTTCTTATTGTCTTCTTGCCTATCTAAGGTTTCAATTTCCTACTAACCATATTTGTTCTAGCCATCCCAGTTTGAAGATTGCTTTCCTTGATAGAGAAAGCAATATAGAAATTGAATTGTCCTGTTTCTCTCTGTTTGCTTTCAATATGACACCATTTACCCCCAAGCACTGGGCTATTCCATTCCTCATTCTTCTTTCTGCTCTGAAACCAGTGCAATGCCCTCTTTTAGTGCTCTTACACTGTCCTGTTAAGCCTCAGTGCAGTTTGGGCTCCATTTTTTCCTAGTAGCATCATGGCTGGTTTGTATTGCTTTGTTATATGTGCCTCCTTTCATTATTTCATGCATTTCTTAAAAAAATCTGAGGTCATTAGAGATCTCTGTAGAGCTTTTTTTTTTCTTTTTTAAAAAGTGCTTCGTTTTTTCCTTCATGATCAATGTCATTTGTTATTGTGCTGATTGAATTACTTTCTGTGAACCTTCCTTCCTCTTTCAGACATTTTAACTTTTCTAGTGTCATCAGAAGTCACACCACCTACCTTTTCTCTGAACTTTTAGAAACCATTTTTCCTAAGGCCTAGAGTTCATGTCTAATTGTGGGCAACACTTCCTTCTTCGGATATCAGAAGTTCTAAAATAAAAGGCCGGGCTCAGTGGCTCATGCCTGTACTCTCAGCACTTTGGGAGGCCAAGGCAGGCGGATCACAAGGTCAGGAGTTCAAGACCAGCCTGACCAACATAGTGAAACCCCATCTGTACTAAAAATACAAAAAAATTAGCTGGGTGTGGTGGCACACACCTGTAATCCCAGCTACTGAGGAGGCTGTGGCAGGAGAATCGCTTAAGCCCAGGAGGCGGATGTTGCAGTGGGCCAAGATCACACCACTGTACTCCAGGCTGGGTGACAGAGCAAGACTCCATCTCAAAAAAAAAAAAAAAAAAAAAAAGAAGTTCTAAAATAATTATACTTTATCCAAGTGGTTTTTTGCCTATACTAGGTTGGTTGTGCCCATTCTGCTAATATTAAGGTGATGAATTATAGTGAAAGAGATCAGATCTGTGTCAAATCTCCACAGACCTGCTGATGATCTTAAAAAATCTACTTGACTCATCTGACTTATCTAAGAGAGTTTTAAAAAAATATGGTCAACAGTACAGCTTTGCAGGCTTGCCATTGAAACTGTAAGGTATATGAAATGCCAATAGCTCCATAAATAGTAGCCATTATTATTACTGCCTTATGTTTTTGATATTTTGGGAAAATTTCTTGCCCTAACATTTGCACTAGTATATATGTAGAAGTTAGTAATATAGTGTGAATAAGTTAAAGCTACAAGAGAGACATTAGGGTTGAAGTATAAATATATTGTTGGTCAATACGTACTGGGGAAATGGCTGGAACATTCTGTGTTCCCATTTCTTTATAAAACAATCGTAATTCATGAGGTTGTCACAAAAATTTAAATAAGTGAATATATGTAGTTGCTTAGAACATCACTTGGCACATATCCAGCACTTCATTTGCTCTTAATATTAACGTGCCAAGGACTGGAATGTATGAATGTGGAGTTGAGAATGCCAGCAGTACTAGCATTTTTATGTATGTAAGCCAGGATATATGAAAGAACATTAAGAAATCCTTAGAGAGAAACAAGCCTATGGAAAATGAGTGAAAGAAAATCACTAAAAAGTGTTGACCAAAGAGTGTAAATTCATATCATTCCATTGAGAAACATGAACATTTTTGGAGGTGATGGATTTAGAGTCATTATACTGTAGAAGACTGGACCACAAAGGCAGCTGAGCATCAACCATCAATTTTGGGGTGAATCTTGCTGAATCATTGGAGTCATTGTCTGAGCTGTTTATATACATGCCCCCTGTCCTTTTGTGGAACTGGAGGTGTGCACCATGCTCCAAGATGGATGTTCATATACATTTGGATTTTGAAAGGAAAATAAATCTTAGGGCACCAAAATCACCAAGCTAAAGGGAAAGTCAAGCTGGAAATTTCTTAGGGCAAACCTGCCTCTCATTCTGTTCAAAGTCATCCCTCTGCTCAGAGAGCTAGATGCATATCTGATTGCCTCTTTTGGAAAGGCCAATCAGAAACTCAAAAGAATACAATCATTTGTCTGTCACCTACCTGTGACCTGGAAACCTCCTACCCGCTTTGAATTGTCTCACCTTTCTGGACAGAACCAATGTACATCTTACATATATTGATTGATGACTTATGTCTCCCCAGAATGTATAAAACCAAGCTGCGCCCTGATCACCTTAGGCACATGTTTTCAGGGCTTGCTGAAGCTGTGTCATGGGCATGCACTCTCAACCTTGGCAAAATAAAAATTTTAAATTAACTGAGACTGTCTCAGATATTCGGGGTTCACATTTGGTAACAACAGAGGGATTCTGAGTGGAGATGCCCCTGACCTTTGACTAATCTCTTATTCATGCTTGGTACCAACATGAGCTAACTTTATGGCTCAAACCAATAGCATAATTTACTGAGGCCTGAGAGCACCTCCCTCCAGGGAATCCTTAAGCTCCCCAAATTTGGTTGAGATCTAAAATTTATTTTGCTGTACAACTCCTCTTTTTTTTGGAGTTTTACTTGCTTCCAACACAAGAAGGGCAAGTTTTTCCTGCTTCTATGACAATGAAAGGCAGGTAACTCCTTTTCCTTTATGAAATTTGAGCTCACTTCCAACAGAGAAGATGAGTTGTTGTTGTTGCTTTTTTTCCTGCTTCTAGGATGACAGAGAGTAGTCTTCAGCCTGAGACCAATCCCTAGCTGAATTGGGGTTTGTCGTCTTGGCTAACTTGAAGATTAACAACCAGCTGGTCTTATTTTCTCCTTACTATTAGAATGCTCAGTAATCATGTAAGTTGTGTGATCATTTGTTTGTTTTGCTTAACTGGTTCTTTTTGTTGTTTGTTTGTGTCTGGTTTTTTTGTTTCAGTCTTTTTCCCATTGGATTTGATCAACTCTACCCAACTTGATCAAATTGAAGGAAAGTTCCAAATTATGGGGAGCAAGGCCTCTAAAGTGGCTAAATTCCCACTTACACAAAAGTGGTGGTGTGGTGGGGGAGAAAAATGGCCAGCAAAAGAAAGAAAAAAAAAAGGGAAAGATTTTTTATTTTGACTACTTAAGGGGTTTTATTTACATAACAAGGCCACCTGTTTGCTAGCTAGGCCTAACTGAAAAAGCAATGGCTGTCATCCCATGCTGCAGTTTCATAGCTAAAGTTCTGCTTTCTTTTTTTCACCATGACAACCTGGCTTTGGTTCCTAAATCAAGCTCTTTCTGGTTTGATACTTGGTACTTCTGAAATAGCAGCAGTTTGTCCTAGCTGAAATATAGTAATGAGATTTAAAAAGATTTGTTTAAAGGAACTCAATGGTTAAAAGTCAGCTTAATTTAAAGCTAACATCCAAGATGTGCATGTGTATGTGTGTGTGCTTGTATTTAAAGGGTTTTCATGTGTATTTTTTTTTTCTCACCTAGGACCTTGTCCTTGTTTGAGCAAAAGTTTTTTTCTTTTCAGTTGACAGAATTCTGTTTTTTTCATTTACTTCTTCTGTCACCCCTTTCTCTTGCATCCTCTGCTGCATGGGGGCCCTAAAATAGTTTATAATAGCCTGCAGTTCCTTAAAGAAAATGGAGAAGGCACCAGGCTCCCGTTTGGGGAGAAACCTCTGTTTTTCCTTATGGAACCCCAAGAGTGTAAATAGACAAGCTTGTCTCAGCTCTTAAACTGTTTGCTTTTGTATTGTGTTACCTGACTTTTTTTTTTTTTTTGACTAAAATGTTATTCCAACAGAGACTATTCTTGTCTTTTTAAGGAAAAGTGTAGTTTTGACACTTAGAAATGTCTTTGTTTAAGAAAATTTTTAAAAGTGCACTGTAAAAGCATCACGTGGTCTAGTCTCATACTAATTCTTCCTCTTTAGAGACCCAGCATTTAGGGTGGGCTCTGCCCAGAGCCCAGAGATCCGGTTAAAATATAGGTAGTCCCTATCTAAATAAAATTGGTCTCCTTATACAATCCTATGATAGATTTCTATAATTTTATGTTTAATTGGCATCCATCTTTAATCTCCCTCTAGCACCACCAGACTTTTTCTCTTTGTACCTTGAGATATAAATTTGGCTATCTGATTTTTCACCTAAGAGTTTTTTGCTTCAGTATGCAGATTTAGGGCTATTTAGCTGACAACTGCCAGGATAATGAAATAGGTTATCAAGTGTTTGCAAGTCTAAGATAGGAAAAAAAAGGAGGTCTTATGAATCTATAAGATGCACTTTTATCAGTATGCCTAATACATCTATATATTTATGTGTTGTGTACACAGTGTTTCACTACTAAAAATATATAAAAGAGCTCTAATTAATTAGCTTAAAGAAAAGTAAAAGCATTTAAATCAAATACTTTATCAGAAAAAAGGAAAGACTAGTCAAATCCTTTTTCAAGTTTATGTGACTAAGTAAACTCTTTAATAAATAAGATAGCTTAAAAATTATCAGCCAAGTAATATTAGAAATGTCTTAATTGCCAGCATACAATTTTTGTATTTATTTATTGATCAAGCAATTTCACACTTATCCCTGCGAAATACTACAAGGTGTCAAAATCTGGCATAGCGGTTACAAAACTATAAACCCAGCCCAAAACAGAAGGATCTTTGCTTGTGTAAGTTTTAATGAATAAGACAATGATATTGGCCTAATGAAAACAGCTAAATCTTGAATTGTTTAGCAAAATGACCATAACTTCTAATCTTGTGGCTTTAGACAGTCTAGTCCTCAGGCAGGAAGGGGATTTGTTTTGGGAAAGGACTGTTATCATCTTTGTTATAAGCTAACCTATAAACTAAGTTTTTCCTAAAGTTAGTTCATTATTTGGTTATTTTCCAATAAAAATATATTGTAGGAAAACATTCTTTCTTAAAAAAGCATCCTTTTTAAAAAGGTGCATAATTTTTTCTAATTCAAAGCTTATTTAAAGGTTATATGTAAAACAAGGTAAAAGGAACCAGGAAATAAGAGAGATGTAAAGAAAGTTATAGAAGTAAAGAGGTAGTTTTTGGTGAGAAAGCTTAAAGAGAAATAATTTTATACAAGAAAGAATCTTGTATGATACATTTAGCCCTAGAATAAAATGACTGTTTATTTAAGAAAGAGATGTTCAGGACAAACCAGAAAGTTAAAGCATGTCATGAATGGTCTGTGTAAGTCACAATAAGAGGATTTATTTTTTTTAAAAAAATCAAACACTTTTATATGATCAAGTTGTCTATAATTAAAGGGAAATTATAATGGTCTTTCCAGAGATTGGGTTTCAAGTTAAAAAAGAACCACTTATACACTAAAGAATTGATCAAAACAATTAAATTTTCTTAAGGGGTTGATTTAATAAATTGTGATATTTTAATTTTTTTAACCCAAAGTTCAACTTTTATTGCATATCATTGTTTTCAGTTTTCTGTCTCCTTTTAAAAGGTGCAAAATAGTAACACCCTCCTTCAACTCATTTTCAGGTCATGTAAGTTTTTTTCCTCAGGTTCTGTTTGTTGTGGCCTGATGCTAACAAAGTTTTCTTAAAGGTCTAAAGGAAATGTTTTCTTCCAACATAATATTCTGTACACTGCAGAAGATGTTTTCTTTTGCCTTTTTTAACTGGCCTAACAGATTTTGCATTTTATTGAAATCATTTCTGTGCCATTATTATTCAGTTTTAGTTTACTTATAAAAAAACTGAGATTAAACATTTTATTTTTATTTATTTATTTTTTGAGATGGAATCTCATTCTGTCACCCAGGCTGGAGTGCAATGGCTCACTGAAACCTCTGCCTCCTGGATTCAAGTGATTCTCCTGCCTTAGCCTCCACAGTAACTGGGATTACAGGTACACACCACCACACTGGCTAATTTTTGTATTTTTAGTATAGACAGGGTTTCACCATGTTGGCCACGCTGGTATCAAACTCCTGACCTCGTGTGATCTGCTTGCCTAGGCCTCTCAAAGTGCTGAGATTACAGGTGTGAGCCACCACACCCAGCCAAAACCCTTTTTTTCTTTTAAATTAAGGTTACTACATTTGTATATCTTTCTGTATGTGCTTTTAAAGTTTTTGTGACATTGAGTTACAAGGCTTTGACTCCTGTATCTAAAAAGGACACCAAGTCCTGCTAAATCTTAAACATTGGGTAAACATTGACAGCAATTAATGCCTCATCTTTAGGCCTGATAGAAGATGCCAGTCAAAGTAAAATGTGTTCCTGAGACACAGGGTCAGAAATTAAAGCTGTTTCAACTCCTTGAGACCCAGGGACTACTGTGGAAGAGGTAGGATGTGAGATTGTAAAGGTTGACTTTGAGAGATAAAATAAGTTCAGATTCTCTATAAATTAACCATAAATGTCAAAGGCACACTGATGTAAGACCAGCATATGAGCCCCTGTGGCAGATTAACAAGGTTTTCTTAAAGCACTAACTGACTCCTTAATAAAGGTTATAAAGGTTATAAAAGGCCTATGGAAGTTATATCTTATGGTTAAGATTAAAATTTTATAGATTGTTTATAACATTCTGAAAAACAAATTTAATTGGCTTAATGCTATTTTATTAGGACTTATTGTTTGGAAATTTGTCTCGTCTCTGAAAGAATGAAGGTTTTCACCTTTTTTGGAAATCCTTGAGTTATGTCTTTGGTTAAATGAATGACTTATTTGACAATGACCTGTGATCCTATTTTGTGATATCAAGTATTTTATACCTTTGGTATTTGACAAACTTTTGAAAATCAAATCATAAATTATGTCTCTTTCTGACCTAGTTAATTCTTTAAAATATGAGGTTCTCTAAAATCCAAAAATGACATATGTGGCTTATTTGGTATAAAAATTATACAGGAAGAGTTGTCAAATAGGAAATGGTGTTTGGCTTTCTTTGGGCTGTATTTCTATAAATATGTTATTGGTATGTGTTCCAAAATTATGGGAAACTCCTATAATTCTGATATGACTTAGTATATATTATCAGCAATAATTATAATTGTTGTGTAACATAATATATGTTAAATTATTGTGTACTGCAGAGGTAAGAAATTTCCTTGTCAATTGTGTCTTTGGCTGTAGCTGCCCTAAAACTTTTTGTCATCCATGGACAATTATTGTCTTGTTTTGGCCCTCTTTAGAAAGTGGTTTTATAATCAGCTATAAAACTCTAACAGGTATTCTTGAATGCAGATTTCTGATAACTTTGGAGATTGTGACAGCAGAATAGAGGGAAAACTTTCTGTAATCATGGAGAGCCAAAATATTCATGAATATCAACACAACAGGAATTAACTGCATAGACTGAACTAGTAGAAGACTGAAGTAATCCTTTTGACTTTTTGCTTAAAATGTGGCTGATCCTTTGTTTCATTTTTTGGAGTCAAGGAAACTTTTCTTTTGAGGTATTGACAGGTTTTAACAATTAAATACACTGTACTTCTATTAAAGAAATTTGGAGCATATTTGTTCCTCTCTATCTGATTTCTTCAGAATTTAGAAACTATGTGTGAGTGTTCTTAACTTATGGAAATACAGTTATTTACATAAGTGCAATAAGAATCTGTTTTCATTTGTAACAGACACAATTAGAGAAACTAATTATTTTACCAAGGCTTTCACCGGAATAGTGTGCTTTCCTTTAAGGAATCAAACTTTACTTACAGAGCCAATGAAAGCCCCTTGGGAAAACTGGCCTCATACCTTGTTTTCACTGTCCTGGTACAGGGTTCCTGACATGGGATACGTAAAGAATATCGCTTTCTGACAGGCCAAGGAGCCCCAAGTCATCTTGAGACCTCAAGAAGAAAGGAATTCACCCAACTTATAGGTATTTGATGGTACAAATCCACGGCTGGGCTCAGCTTTTAAAAGTCTTATCTGAGACTCCTTGTATAGAACAAAGTTCCATCAAAACCAATTTTAAAAGCCCATGTGAAAAATAATTATTCTTTCTGCACCTTATAGAAGTAATCTGGCCAAGTATAATAAAGCAAATTGGTACTACCATAATTTGACTTTAAAATGGGAAATTGGAGAGGAAAAAATATGTTTCAAAACCACAGTATACCTTTTGTTGATTCTAGTCTTGCCTAATATTTTTCAATTTTTATTATTTTCTATAGTTTGGATTGAACTCTAATTTTCCCTGGCTACAAGTCTCCAAAATAATGTTTTCAATTTTTTTCTTCCTTTTTCTTCTTTTCCTTTTCCCCTCAATTTTTCCTAATTTGAAATCACTGAAAACTAAGTTGTGTTTTCTTAAAGCCCTGTGAACTGAAACTAGACAACTTAGCTTCAGAAGACAATAATAGCAACCTGTTTACATACATAAGCCAACTCTCATAGCTGCCTACTGATGTATGGACTTCAGAGTAATGTGGCCTATATCGATTTTCCAGGATTATTCTTTTGTTTGTTGTTGTTTTTCTTCCTTTCCCTGCTTATTTTCTCTTCATGGGACATAAGGCTTCACAACCTGCTAAAAATGAGTTTTCCTAATAACTCAGGCCCTACCTGTCCAGGAAAAAACTGTCCTAGCCATGAGAGATCAGATGAAACCTGAGACCAGAGACTCCTTTTCTTCTAAAATGCTTTTTCCAAAAGATTGTAAAAAGAAAAGGGGGAAAATGTGAAAGGAAAATAAATCTGGGGGCCTCCAACTCACTAAGCTAAAGGGAAAAGTCAAGCTGGGAACTGCTTAGGGCAAACCTTCCTCCCATTCTACTCAAAGTCACCCCTCCGCTCACTGAGATAGACACATATCTGACTGACTCTTTTGGAAAGGTTAATCAGAAACTCAAAAGAATGCAACCATTTGTCTCTCACCTACCTGGGACCTGGAAGCCCCCTCCTTGCTTCGAGTTGTCCCACCTTCTGGACAGAACCAACATACATCTTACATATATTGACTGATGTCTCATATCTCCCTAAAATGTATAAAACCAAGCTGTACCCTGACCACCTTGGGCACATGTCATCAGGACCTCCTGTGGCTGTGTCACAAGGCTGAGGATGTGCATCCTCAACCTTGGCAAAATAAACTTTCTAAATTAACTGAGACCTGTCTCATATTTGGGGCTCACAGGGTAGGCATTTATACATATTTATAAATCTTTCTCTTCTCTTTTGTTTTTTGTAAGTCAATCCAGCTTTGAAAATGTAGGACCTCAAAGGTTAAAGTGTGATTAAAGTTAGGGAATGTAACAAACAAGAGACCCTTGATTTAAGAGAGGCCCTTAAAACGAGGTCAGCTCCCTTCAGGACTATTTGCTGGACTCTAAGAACAAAACACTGCTCGGGGTTGGAATAAACATGATTTCAAATGGGAGAACACCTCTTCAGAGAACAGCATTGTTTGCCAGTGGGAAAGATCAGATACATAGATATTCCTCCTCCTTCGGTTTCAGGTAGTTTACTCAAAAACTGATAATCTGATGACCTTTACTTTCACAACATAATAATTTATGTACCCCAATGCATACCAAGTCCTTTGTCACATATGATCTTTCTAGATTTCCCTTGGCCCTGTCAATGTGGTATACTAACCCAGGTTCCCCAAACTCCCAACCACACCAATTTGTCAACATGGACTACGGTTAGAAGAAGCCCATCAGTTCTGGACTATCAGGGTCTAAATCCTGCCTGTTCCATTTCCTACCTGTTCTGTCTTGGCCAAGTTGATGTCATTTTAAAACGTGGATGGTAATAATACCAATCCATTAAATTTTTTGAGGATTAAATGACTTAATACATTACCTGGCAGATAATAAGTGCTCAACAAAATTAGCTATTGTTTATCAAAGACTGTCAGGGAATTGAGGCTTATGAGCTGAGAAACTTTTCTTTGTTCAAGAATTCCCCTTTCTGCCTTCCATAAATATTCTTGCATATCAAAGGTAATATTTGAGGTCAATTTTTAGAAGATTTTAGTCTAGCTAAACCCAGGTTCTATATAAAGTTGAGTCAGTTCAGGATTCTGCTGGGTTTCAGAGCTGATTCAAAACACCATTTCCCCTTGGAAGCCTCTCCGGCTATTCCACATTGTGTGGTGAGGTCCCATTCTGGTTGCCCACTGCCCATTGGCCTAAGCTTTACATGTTGAAAGTTCATTTACATGATATTTTGTATTTCTTTTTCTTCATTGCATCTGAATAAATCTTTTATTCTAGATTATTGAAGGCAATATATACTCAGATTGGTTTTTTAAAAAATAATGAACGAATTTATTTCTTTGTGTAATCCAAGGTTGGCATATAAAGGGAAGATTGTGTGGTGTGATTTTTAAAAATGTCTAAGTGTTGAAGTCAACTTGCCTGCATTTTAGGCTTGGGTCCTTTCCTTATTTGCTCTGCGATCCTGTACAGGCTCTCTAAACTCTCTGAACCTTGATTTCTTCATCAATCATATGAGAATCATTGAGAGGCATTAAGTGGTATAAAGTACATGCCGAATTGCCTGAGCCAAAGGAGGTACTATCCCTTCTCTCTGTCAATTAGAAAACTCTAAGCTCCATCCACCCCTTTGGTCCTTAATCAATTGACAGAACGACCTAGTGATCAGTTAGTTTCTGATACCTTTTTGAACTAGCCTTGAAATTTGGTTGGATTCTTTTTTTTTTTTTTTTTGAGATGGAGTCTTGCTCTGTCACCAGGCTGCTGGAGTGCAGTTGCACGATCTTGGCTCACTGCAACCTCCACCTCTTGGGTTCACGCCATTCTCTTGCCTCAGCCCCATGAGTAGCTGGGGCTACAGATGGATGCCACCATGTCCAGCTAATTTTTGTATTTTTTGTAGAGACGGGGTTTCACCATGTTGACCAGGATGGTGTTGATCTCTTGGCCTTGTGATCCACCTGCCTCAGCCTCCCAAAATGCTGGGATTACAGGCATGAGCCACTGCACCCTGCCTGGTTGGATTCTTAAGATCTTCTTTTCCTTTTTTGAATTTCAACTTTTATTTCAGATTTGGTGGATACATGTGCAGGTTTGTTACATAGGTGTCTTGCATGATGCTAGGGTTTGGAATACAATAGATCCCATCACCAGGTAGTGAGCATAGTATCCAATAGATATTTTTTCAATTCTTGCCCTCCTACCTCTCTCCCAGTAGTCACCAGTGTCTACTATTGCCACATTTATGTCCATGAGTACCCAATATTTAGTTCCCACTTCTAAGTGAGAACATGGTGTGTGTGTATGTGTATATATATATATATATATATATATATATATATATATATATATATATATAAACTCCTCATCTGTCTATCAGAAAACATCTCTGAGCAGGGGTTCTTAACCTTGGGCACACACACAGACTTCAGGCTTCTGTGAGCTCCCCAGATTTGAAGCCAAATCACATGCCTATGCATTTCTTTGGGGGAGAAGTTGACCTACAGCTTTCATTTTATGTATATACCAGAACCCTCTTTCCCACTTTCCCTCTCAGCAAAAAACAAACCAAACCAAACCAAAATGAAAACCTTAAGAACCATATCTCCATGCTCCAGGTCAATTTCCACCCCAGCCATCGGGGCCTAGCTTTCTATAATAGCCATCCAGATGGAGCTGTGCCTACTAGCCTATCCCTTCATGGACCAATATTCTCCCACAGTCTCACCAGTTTTTATTGTCAACATGTGGTTCTTCTTTGCCAGGCACAGTTGTATGTCATGGACAGGCACAGAACATGCAGACATGGCTCATCCAGCCTATCTTCAACTGTTCTTCCAGCTGACTTAGGCTCCTGCTGAGCACCTGTCTTGGAGAAACCCTGCTATGGGCCCTGTGTGGGCCATACTAGGTGTCCAAAGATGGCAGTCCATCAGGCCTTCTCTGGTTGAAAGTTTTCTGCCAAGATTCCCATCAGGAGTTCTATTTTGCATGGGGACATCATGGAAAGTCTCCACAGGGGTCAAACCATCTTTCCTGGGGGAAGGTCTGAGCCCTTTTCACAGCTTGGTTATTCTCCCTCTGAGAAACATGGCCACACTACAGCCCCTTTGGGCACTGAGCCTAATCTACAGTAGGAGTTTCCTTCCTTCTTAGCAGGGAGCACAGTCTAAGCAAACAGGCTCCCTGGGGAATGATGGATAGAACTTGTATGCTGCCCTCTACTCATAGCTCCCTTAATTCCACTTTCCCTGCCCCCTAAGCTTGTGGGATAGGAGCCACATGGGCCTATAATCATTTAATTACCTTGTTTCCTAAGCTCTTCTCTTTATAGGGAAACATCACATAACACCCCCACCCCCAACCATGCTTGATTCTTTATTTATGAAGATCCTGTTTCTCCTCTACTGTGCTTCTACACTGTCCCAGGCTTTGGAATGTTTATAAATGGCTCAGTGCATTTGCTGACAATGCCTTCATGCATGTGTTCTTCCTCTTGGCAGACCCTCTCTGACACAGCCTTTAGACCCAACTAGTTTCATGTTGCGTGGTACTTGCGGGGAGGGCGGTAGGAGACTGGTGTAGCCAAGTGACTCTATCTGATGGCTTCTGTGATCTCTAAGCTCACCCGAGTCTTTACTTCCTTAGTCCTTTTTTGTCTTTCAGTCCCATGATGAAAGCGTTCCTGGAGAAGTCCAGCTTTGATACCTGCACTGCTGATGTCTACTCTGCTGGTAAAAATGGCACACTGAGTCTGGAGATAGTGAAGTGCCTTTTGTATTCACTCCCATCCCTCTAACTGCTCTGTTCTCCTGCCTAGTTGCTTACTCAATATGAGGAGCATAGCAGTGCTAGGCTCTGGAAGAGAGCAGGCAAATATGGCAATATAAAATGCTAACAACAGCAGATGGCAGGACAAGTTTCCTTTAGATTCAGATGAGCAGTTGTTTTTTTCTGGTGGGCTTTTATTATTAAATTTATTTTCATCATTTGGCTAGATAAGCCTATCTTTGTACTTAGTTATGATGTGCCAGAATCATCTTGCTTTTAATATTTGAAACAAAGAGCTGTATATCATACCAATTATAAATACATCTACATGACCTCATGTGTAATTGTCAACTCAGTTACGTGGATTGTAGCCTTTGTGTTTGGAGGGAGTGAATGCTCACTTTATCCTAAAGAGTTGATAGAAGCCTAAAAGCTTGGAAACTTACAAGAAATAATCACTTGTATGGCTTTTCTTCAGGGGCCAAAAAATATTGGAACTTTAATTGATTTCAAACATATTATCCTTATCTAAGGCCTGGAGGTCCTGGGTCTAAGCCCTATTTTACAAGTATTCAAAGCTGGCACTCTTATCTTAATTCCATCACTTCTACCCTTGCGGATTTTTAATTTTTTATTTCTAACTTTCAATAAGAGGAAGCAAAGGTCAGCAGATTCTTTGGAAATTAAATTTAAATGATTATTACACCTTAAACCTGCCCTCCTGCCCCCCAAGGAAGAATTCTTCACCCCCTTGTTAGCAGCAGCAGCAGCAGCAGCAGCAGCAGCATCTCCATTATTGCTCATCTTCCTTCTCTGTAGCTCTTGCCATCAGTGTTGATTAATTTCATAAGTAGCAGAACTGACATAATACAATATATTTCTGACAATTCCAGACCAGGAATCCTAGACTCATAAAATTCCAAGGATACAAAGGAACACCAGGAGGTCATCTAACCCAATCCTCTGCTTTCCAGGAAAGAAATGTTCAAACCATACAGAATGAATTTATTTTCCAGCAAAATATCCTTTGTGAAGAGAGGGATAGTGAAAGAATAATGGACATCAACAGGAAGTTAAAATGAAATGGCTCTTCTCTTTTCACAGGATCTCTAGTTAGTAGTAAAGGACCATGAGTGCTGGGGAAAAAGGCCATCATAGATAATTTTGTGAGCCCAGTGATAATCTTTCTATTGAAGAGAGATGTGCCGTGAACCTGATTATTTTTCAAAGAACTGTCATTTTCCCAAGAGCTGGCATTTTCAGCCTCTTGAAGAGCACCAACCACTGTTATCACAGCTCAAACTTGAGCGATCAATCAGGGGTTTGAAACATTAAACTGGAATATATAATTTCAACAGGGATAATTTTAGCAAAATTCATCCTGAGCTGAAACAGCTTTAGTTAGCCCAGCTTCAACAAGGGGGCCATTGCCTGGCTTTTCTTGGCACTGGCAGCCCCTCCCTGCACTCACCCCACCTCCTCTACAGCCAGAGGAAAGGACACAGCAGGCCATGGGTTTATAATAAGATTTGGAGGGGCTGAGCTTGGCTGATTTACCAGGAGGTAGGTTGATGCCCAGGATGGTGCCCACTGGGAAGCTGCAAGTTGTGAGTAGGGGGATAACAGCTTGAGAAGTACCACTAAATGTCTTCCCATACATTTGCCCACAGTAGAATTTTTCTTCCACAGAAAACACTTTGACATTCTACTGGAATGGAAAGCAAGAGTTTATAAGCATTTTACAATGTCAGGATTTTTACTAGTCAATCTACAAATAGGTAGCATTTTGCCTCTTTGCTCTTCCCTCTCCTGCTTGCACACTATGTTCCTGAGGACTTTTCCTCTCTCTGGCAAGAGGCTACCAAAGAAGCTGGCTCAGCCCCTCCCAATACTCCAGATTCAACAGGCAGCTGTAGTCAGACTCAGTCAAGCCAAAGAACTTGCTTAATTGGTGATTTCTGCTGATGTCAGTGGTGGTGGTGATAAGGATAATATTGGGAATAATGATGATGCTAAATGACAAAGGTCATGGGTTTCAAGGAAGAGTGGTGTTTTTGCTGGTTTTAAATTTTCTACACACTTAATTACAATTTAGGATTTTCATGCTGAGTATGAATCAGGGTTCAGTTAAACAAATCAGGATTGTTAGGTAATGACAGGAGACAATGGGTAGAAGTCATCTGAAGCACCTTGAGAGAAAGAGGGCTGAGGAAGTAAAGCAGTTTATGCAATATCCACTATGCACCAAGCTTGCTTATTCTTGCTCTCTCTCCCTCTCACCGCTCTGTATAGGGTTATATAGGCAAAAGGCAGTAAAAAGACACCTAAAGACATAGAGCCTTTAATGACACTATTTAGGCTGTTGATTAAATGCTCTGATTAAACTCACTGTGTCTTTGGGCTATTACATGAGTTAAATATCCCCTGTGTATTTTAACCCAAAGGTCATATTTTATAAATGATAAAAACGGAGATTTTTTAAGCCAGGTCTTTGACTTCGGGATGCAATCCCTTTTTATGAGAGCAAACGCTCTCCTAAGTGATTAAAATAGTTAAATTTTATGTACAATGCAATACACAGACACACACACATATATATGTAGATCACTGCATTTAATCATTTAATTATCATAATAAGTTTAGAACTGGTATCATTTTTATTTTACCTACAATAAGTGTGAACAAGAGAAGTTAACTAATTTGAAATGATTGTTAGTTGCAGGGCCAAGCGCTTACAAGGACTGAACACTAGTATCAGGGTTGGTCCTTGAAAGATCCATGCCAGTCAGGACATGCCCTTCACCTTAGTGACTGATTTTGGTGACCCAGATCTAAGCCACTCATGGCATTCCCCTTGGCCTCAGAGAGTGGTTCAAGAATAGGCAAATGGTCCATTTAAGCAGGAAAAACCACAGAGAGAGGCCTGTTTGGGAGGTTCTCAGAAAGAAGCATCTCCATTTCTCTGCAATACTCAGGTGTAATATGCAGATGTGAAGCCTGAAACTAATGCAGCCATTTGATCTTATAAGATAAACCCAACTGGCAATGAAACTGACACTGCAGAAGGCAGAGAAATGAGACCTAAAGACATAGAGCCTTTAATGACACCATTTAGGCTCTTGATTAAATGCTCTGATTCTCAGTGTGTCTCTGGATTTTCCATTACGTGAATTAAATATCTCCTGTATAGTTTAACCCAAAGGTCATAAAACTTGTAAATGGTAAAACTGAGATTCTAAGCCGTGTCTTTGACTTCAGGATCCAATCACTTTTCTGTGACTGCAAATGCTCTCCTAAGCGATTAAAATAATTAAATTTTATGCACAATGCAATAGAAAATTAACTTCAGCTCCTCAGCAGGGAAGTAATCTGATCAAAACAATGGGTGAGACAGATGGCCCTGATTTGAGTATTCAGAGTTAACTGGGGAAGGACAGGAAGGAAGGTAGAGGAATTATCTTAAAGTCATTGTTGCAGTGTTCTGGGGATTTGCTACAACAAATTCATGTGTGTCTTCAATAAGTATTTGAGCACTTACCCTGTGCTAGATACTAAGAATATAGTGTGACAAAATAGACATGCTCCCTGCTTATATGAAGTTATAGTCAGTCTGGAGCAGGGGTTGTCAAACCATGACCCTTGAGCCAAATACTGCTGCTGCTTGTTTTTGTAAATAAAATTTTATTGGAACATAGTCAGGGTCATTACTTTATGTATTATCTGTGACTGCTTTGCACTACAATGTCAGAGCTGAGTAGTTGCTGCAGAGAATATATGGCACACAGGGCCTGAGATATTTATTATCTGGCCTGTTACAGAAAAGATTTGCTTATCATTAGAGGGAGGAGACAGACATTGATCAGATTGGATCGTACATTTGTAAATATTGGGTGATAGATATAATCTATCTATTATATCTAATCTATCTATTATATATAATATCTAATATATATAATATATATTATAAATATTGGGTGATATAAGCAATCACCCAATATTTAGATTGTTATAGATTATAGATTGTTATAGATCAGATCTGATTGTGATAACTGAAGTACCTGAGGAAGAATGAGCTGAAGGTACTAATTTGGGTGGGGGAGTTCACTTCTTGGAGGAAGTGATATGTGAGCTGGGGTAATAAATGAGTAGGAATCAGCACTGTGAATGCTAGAGGAAGAGTATTCCCTGCAGGGTGTGTGAAGCCTGGAGATGGGAAAGAGAACACTGGAATAGGTCAAGGAATCAAGAGAAGGGTGATGTGGCTTGAGCATGGTGAATATGGAGGAGTGTGTCAGGGGTGAGGCTGGGAGTAACCAGGTCAGATCATGGAGAACCTTATAGGCCATCATAGGCCATCTGTGTTTTCTTTACATGGAGTGGAAAACCATTTCACTCATGGGAAGCTCAACTTCATCATTTATCTTTAGTGAAGAAGAAACTATATATATATTTTAATATTCAGTATTTTTGGTCTGTTGTCTTTCAACAGTTTTGGCTCAGTAAATAAAAATGAAATAAAAAAACTTTTTATAATATATACAGTCAGCCCTCTGTATGCATGGTTCTACATCCGCAGATGCTACTAGCAATAAATTGAAAATATTTGGGGAAAAACAATAAAAAACAATAGTACAACAATAAACATAATATGAATAAAATACAATATAATAGCGACTTACAGAGCATTTACATTGTATTAGGTATTAGGTATACAGGAAGATGTGCATAGGTTATATGCAAATACTACACCATTTTATATCAGAGACTTGAGCATCCTCAGATTTTGGTATCTTTGAAGAAGGAGGGTGGGGGATTCTGGAACCAATCCCCATCCAATATGGAGGAACAACTATAATTTTTACATCCCTATATATTTTTCAAGGATAAGGGCAACACATTATGATGGACTTCTCTATTACGGGTAGATGTAAGATAGGAAGGAATTTAGAGCATTACAGGGGATGCTAATTAAGTGATGATATAGTGGCAGTTATAGAAAACACTCTCTAGACCATGCTTATAAAAAGAGGAGTACTTCTCTTTATTGCTGCTATGTCTAACCCAACCTCTGTTTACTCGACCAATAAAGGGAGTGTGGAAGGATGGTGTCGAGGGAGGACCCCTGACTTCTTAGAAACAGCAACCTTCTGTTCATGCTCAGAGTAGATGGCATTGGCTGGTCCACCTGGCCAAAGCCAGGGGAAATTTGCAGTGGGTCCAGAAGCAGCATGGTGGGACTGAGAGCATGGAGGTTGGCAGAGTTGAATCCTGTTCTCTTCTATCTTGAGACTCTCTCCCAGGGGGCTCCATGGCTCCATTCAGAATCTGTAGGGAGATGAGCTACAAATTTCTATCTCCACCTTAGAGCTCTTTGTTTTAACCTTCTAACCTATACATCCAAATGCTGCTTGGTATGCTGTCTTGGATGTCTCAAAAGCAGCTTAAACTCAACATATCCTTAAGTCAAGTTAATAGAACAAGCTGCTGCCTGCAGAGGTGGACAGCTCCCCTCAGGATGAGGCACCAAGATTGACTTTCCGACTCTTCAGCACCCTCTCCTTCCCCTTTTCTCTGCCACACATCTTGCCTGTTATTGTGCTTTGACCCCCTCTATTAGCTGACTAAAAGCTTTACTGGCATAATATCCCTTATTTTCATCCTGCTTCTTTTGACTCCCTATTGTCTTCTACCTTAAGAAAAATCAAACTGCTCTGGTGTTTTTCTCAGACCACAGCTACTGCTCTCGATAGACCTGATTACTGCCAAAAATGTAATGACTGTTCCTTTAGCAAATTCACAAGGTAGATTTCCTTCTACAGGTCCATTCTGATACATAAATTTCCCTCACATTATTAATCTCAAACTTTGGTCTTATAAAAATTGACCTTTGACCCCACTTCAATACAGTGTCGCTGCTGAAGTAATGAAAACCTGATTGGCAGAAACCTCCTCTTGAGGAATGGAAAGAATATTGGGGCTCTCCTTGCTACAGTGCTCTGCTTGTTCTCTTCAGTGACACAACTGCTTGCTTTTCAGAAGTTGTTGAAACTCCATTCAAAGAATCTTCCCACCTGGAGAGAGAAAAAAACAAGTCTTATTCCTGTTGTGATAAATTCCCAGAGTAGGAATAGTATAAGTAGAAAGGATGGTCTCGAACTTATCTATGACCCTATAGGATATCATGAATGATACAACTTCTGCTCTGGAAGCCCAACTAAACAGTTTACATTTAGATTCGTTAGCTAATGTTATCATGAGTAATCACGTAGGTCTTAATTTCCTCTTAGCTAGCCAAGGGGAAATTTATGCTGTAGCAAACACTTTTAGTTGCACCTAGGAAGAACAATCTATAATTAGGCTAAGAAAAAACCTCTTGGATCTCTAGAAAAGACCATTTGAAATTTGGGACATGTTTTCATTGCCTGGGTTTCATAATCTAGGTCCCTGTCTTCAGGGCCTATTACAAGAACTAATAACCATTTTTGTTTCTGTTTCTGGTAATTGCCTGTGTTGCAGTGGGCTGATGTATCTTGCCCAGAGTCATAAATGCTACTGTGCAGCCACCGTCTTGTCAGATGATAAGCAACTTGTCCTTCAACAAAGGGAACAAACCTGGTCCCGTACCTGTGGGGTATAGACCACATGGCTGGTACAACCACCTAACCAGCAAAAACTCAGCAATGGTGAGACATGAACATTCTAGATGAATATCTTGCAGCTTAACCTTTTCTGCCTTTGGACAAAAGGGTGGCCTGAGAATGAGAAAAGTAGCCCTGACGGCAAGGAACTTAACTGGTTTTAGGCATTAGGCTGTCACTTTTCTAGGCACGTCCTGTTATTTACAGCTAGGCTGTGGTGTTCCCTTGTGGCACATAAACAATGTCAAAGCACGCCAACATCAGGTAAGGCCACTCAGACGGGACAAAAACAGGATCCAAAAGCATAATCGTCCTGAACACAAAAATGAGCAAACATCACCTCCTCCTGGATACACATGCCTATTTTATCTTTACCAGTCATAATCACAACTTTAGCTTCATTCAGCCATCTGGGTAAGAATTACGAAGATACCCAATTATAGAAAGATCCCTGCTTCCCGACAGCATTCAAAGCAGAGCAAACTCCCATTTCCTTGTATCATCTCCAAATCACCTAACAGAAGCCTGAGTTCTGTAATAAGTCCCTCCTAACAGTCTCTTTCTGAGATCTTCTATGCTTCCCCACTGTGTGCATTCATTCTCTCTTGTCGCAACAAGTCAGCGTGCCCAATCTTATTCAGCGGCAGGCCTGCACTTGCTGGTCTTTGGCTGAAAGGCATCAACATTTTCTTGTACTATGTCGCATCTCAGTAAATGTTACTGTCACCTCTTCCATTCTAATAAATATACAGAGATCAAGAAGTCACACTTGACATCTTCCTCTTGGCCCCATCCTCCATCAATAAAAAGTCCTAATGTTTTTACCACATAAATAGGTCTCATAACCATTTCCTTCTCTATGTCTTTAAAGCAACCTTAGTGGTCCAAGCTACATGCATCCCTCATTTTGTCTACTGTAATCATCTTTTAACTGGTCTTCCTGTAGCCCCCTTGACTTTCTTCAACCTCTTGTTTTCCACACTGCAGTCAGAGTTTTTATTTCTAATGGGAAATTTTAAAAGAGTCATTCTCATGTTGAAAGTGCTTTAACACTTCCAAGTGCTCTTAAAATAAAGACACACTCACTTAGCATGGCTGACAAGGCCACAAGAAGTCTGGCCAGTTCTTGCTTTTTCAGCCTCATCGTATGCTATCCCCACCTCTTTCTATTCCAGCCACATTGGCCTTCTGTCATTTCCTTGAACACCACGTGCTTTTGGCTACCGTAGGGTTTTTGCACATGGCCTCTCTCTGGAAATTCACTCTTCTCCTCCTTTGGTTAATAAACTTTTCTTCACTTTCCAGATCTCAGTTCACCTGTATCTTAGGGTAGCCTCCTTTACCAACCTGAGGAAATCAGTTCATCTTGTTTACAGCTCGTTGCACCATGCATCTCTCTGTGGTAGCTCTTTTAAAATTTGTATTGGTTTGATTCTTTGAGTAATCCTTATCTCCCCCGGAAGACTCCTTGCTCTTAGTAGGTGCTTAGTAAATGTTTTTGAAGTGAGTGACTAGTCTCTGTTCTGCTGCTGGGAGGCTGCATCATTTTGAACACGTTATTTAACCTTGTTATTTGTATTAGTTTGTGAGGGCTGCCATAAGAAAATAGCACAAACTGTGTGGCTTAAACACAGACATTTATTTTCTCACAGCTCTGTAAGCTAGAAGTCCAAGATTAAGGTGCCATCAGGGTTGGTTTCTGATGCAGGTTCTCTTCTAGGCTTGTAGGTGGTGCCTTCTCCCTACGTCTTCAGATGGCCTGATCAGGGGAGACCTACAGTGTCTCTTCCTTTTCTTATAAAACACCAGTCCTACTGAATTAAGGCCTTGCCATTATGACCTCATTTAACCTTAATTACCTCCTTAAAGGCCGCATTCCAAATATGGTAAGTAACATTGAGAGTTAAAGCTTCAACATGTGAATTTGCGATGGGGGAACACAATTCAGTCTGTGGCATCAGCCTTCAAATTCTTTGTCTGTATGAAGAATAATTATGCACGCCTGCTCCTGGCAAGATGTTTTAATGGCAGAATTAGACAATGAATGTTAAAGCTCTTTCAGACATAAAGTGCTAACCCATGGAATGGGGTAGGAGTGCACTGTTTGACCAAAAAGGACTGTGATTAATGCCCTTTCAGTGTAGAAAACATTTATAGGTAAAAAAGCCCACGCTGGGATGGGGGTAAGGATTGTTTTAGATCAACGTTAGAAACATTTTTCTCTAACAGGTAGAGTCAAGGTGTTTGATATGAGCTAGGATTCTTGGAATTGTTAGTCCCCATGTCTGGATGGCTCTTGCAGGACATTCTATGGGCTAGGAGGCTGGACCAGGTTTCTTCTAAATTCTTTTCTCCCTTGAAGCTTTGTTCCTTGTGCTGTGTTACAAGTTGCCTTTACCTCACCAGGAATGGGCCCTGAGCTCATCTAATTTGACCATGTATATGAGAAGTCAGCAAACTACTTCTGAAAAAGACAAGGTGGTAAATAAATATTTTAGTCTTTGCAAGCTATGTGCTCTCTTTTGCAGCCACTTAACTCTGCCATTGTGGCACAAAAGCAGCTTTAGACACTACATAAACAAATAAGTGTGGCTGAGTTTCAAGAAAACCTTATCTATAGACACTGAAATCCAAATTTCGTATGATTTTCATGTGTCACAACATAGTATTCTTCTTTCGATTTTTCTTTTCAACCATTTAAAAATGTAAAAATCATTCTTTCCTGGTGAGTCTGCAAATATGCAGTGCATTGGATTTGACCTAGGGCCGTAGTTTGCCAATCTTTGATGTATATCGTTAACTCTGAACCTGAAATATCATGAATTTCCCGGCTATCCTTAGACCACCAAACTACCTTGATTTTCAGGCATGGCTGGAAAAATCTAATCTTCTCTAATTTGACTTACTGGCTAGACAGAACATTCACTTTATTGTTTCCATAAGTTTCATTTTACTACTGGCTGTGAAAAAATTACTTATCCCTTTGCCAGGTTATAGCAGCTGACGCTAGGCTCTTAAGCCAAACCTGGCCTTTTCCACATTCCCTCTGCTTCTGGCCAACCCTAATTCTGCCATATTCTTGGAGTCCCTTAGCTGCTGCCAATGCCAAGCCCCCAACCTGTAAACCAGCCTCTTCCAATAAGTATTTCCGACGTCTAGATTTTAAAAATACCCCAGTGCCACATGTAGATTCAATTACAAAGCACAGACATGCATCTAGAAGAAGAGAAGGGCGAA
Source organism: Gorilla gorilla gorilla (assembly GCF_029281585.2). Classification (NCBI taxonomy): domain Eukaryota; kingdom Metazoa; phylum Chordata; class Mammalia; order Primates; family Hominidae; genus Gorilla; species Gorilla gorilla. The sequence goes on from NC_073241.2 coordinate 80,947,620, forward strand.
AATTGACTGACGTTCCACCAGCAGCCCTTAGGCCACTTGGCAAGAATGACTCCATTCAATGTAAAGATTGTGTTAAATGACAGTGTCTCATTTTCCCAAAGATCCTTAAATTAGAGTGTACGAAGGCTTCTTCAAATGCCTGACCAGACATAATTCTGCCATGGATGTTTTTAGTGCTGGCAAATCATCTAGTGATCGGGTCAAGAGATGTATGGAACCTTAATCTCTGCATTTTCTCCTGGCTATGGAATGGTTAGCTCTGTACTGAAACTGTCCACTCCTTAATAGATATGAGACTGGTTAGGGAATGTCACAGGTGCCTAGAAATGACCACCTACGGTTCATGATGTGTGCTGTGCAATGGAAAAAAATAGGATTGCTTCTAGCTGGCCAAAGGCATATAGAATATTCCGGCTCTAGAGCTTACATGTTGCAATTTTAGTCTCAGGGCCCTTCTAAAGAAAACTATCAAGTTTGTTTATTGATCAATCTTTATTTATTATATCCCACGTTTAATGTTCTACAGAGCTACCAATCACGTGGCTGCACGCCCATATCCTATTTAAAAAGTGCCAATTTATGTTACCAATGTGTGTGTCCATCCCAGGTAGCACAGTTACAACAAATGCCTGGAGAATTCCTGAAGCAACTCTTTTCCAGTCATACCTCTATGACTCATTCATTCATTCAGTCTTTCGTTCATTCCATCCAGCAATAATCCTGACTTACATATTGTTTTCATTATTTTTACACATGTTTTGGTCATTCACCCATTGCAAGAGAAGTACTAGACACTAGGGATAAAAAAGATAAACAGACATAGGCTCATGTTAAAAAAAATACTATGCATATTTAGTTGTGGGGGAGTAAGGCATTTGCAAAATGTGTCATTTTAGTGTGGAAAATGGCATAGCAGAGGTATGGACTGGGAGCTTTAGGACTAGTCAGGAAAGCAATGGAAGTTTGGAGGCAGGGTAGGTTATGGAAAGCTTCAGAGGTGGCATAAGGACAGGCTATGAAGAATGAGTGGTCCACCAGGGAGAAGATGAGAAAGAACATTCTAGGCAAAGTAGGCAGCACAACCCCCTTACTATTCCCATAACATGCTTTCTTTTCTACAACCAGGCTGAATCGTATCCTCACTTTGCCTGTAACTCTCTCATTTCATTCGGACTCTCATCTTTCTTTGTATACCTTTTCTCTCTGGGCTGGCATACAATGAGCTAGGAGTAACTAGTGGCAGACAAATGTTATATATAGGAAGGGGCTTAAAAGCCAAGCTAGCCATTTTGTCTTATAGTAATGGATAGGTTTCTAAGTAGAGACAAGTCGATATCAGCAATATTTTAGAAGGGTTTGCATGGCCATGGCATAACATGGTTTAGAGGCTAGGTATGAAAGTCACCTAGGATGCTATGTTGGTGATGTATGCATTCTGCCTCCCATAGATCTGTGCAGGCTACATTTTGAGGGAGCAACCAGCCCAAAGTGGGCATCTGGCCCCCGGTGGAGGAAGAGTATCTGCATACCCCCACTATAGTTCTGATAATGACTGAGAACCAGGCAAGGCCTTGGAGGAGAGGCTTAACTTGCAGCTCACTCAGCCCTCCTGAGAAGAGCCTGGAATTACTTAGCAATCAGGGAAATTTGGCCAACATGGCAGATGGGCAGGAGCAACACTCCTGCTTGGCCTGAGGTTGAAAATGAGGTAGGCTGCCATCGTGCTGAGCAGGGACAGGGAAAGCAGAAGCTCACAGGAAGGGTGCAGTAAAAGCTGCCAAGGTGCATGTCAAGCAGGGCTAACAGAGTTCCAGAAACCTGAGCCAGCAAGAAGTGATAAGTAGATACAAGGTTCCCTGCAGAACCCTGGCAGATAGAAGAGTGTTATCAGGAAATACCCTTTTCTCACCATGGTGGGGAAATTTGTTACTTGTCTGGTCCAGATATTTCAAAAGCTGGTTCCCTGAAGGCATAATCCAAATTAAGACATCAAGTGATGGCAACTCTGCAACACTTCTGTTGAGCAGATAAATAGGCTCCAAAATGATTTTCAGATACCTGGGAGATAGTGCAGAGAAGTGGGGGTCAGAAGACCTGGCCCTAGCTCAGCTCATCCCTCCATGTTTTTGTGACTTTGAGCAAGCCATTGAACTGGCTGGACCTCAGTTGCCTAATGTATAAAAGAGGTAGTAGAAGAGGCCAGCTAAATCATCTCTAAAATTTCTTTCATTTTGCAGTTCAAAACATTGTGATTAAGTGTGTGTGTTTTAAAGAAATTAGCAAATTTAAAGTGATGGGAATATCCAAATCACTGTTAGTAGGAACAAAAATTAGTACAACTCATTTGGAAAGCAATTTGGCAATCTATGTTAAGAGCCATTCTATGTTCATAGTGTTATGCCCAGACCATTTGTTCCCCAAAGAAGACCACCAGAGTCCAGAGTCAAAGCCAAGCGGCAAGGATCTTTACTACAAGTTCGAACCTGGTCCCTCCATTCCACAGCATACAAGAGGGCCCTGAACAATGCGAGTGTTTGCTTTTTATAGCCTGAGAGTTACAGGGGAACAAAGGAATTCTTTTGGTTCCCGCTTTTTCAGTAAAACTTTGAACGGCTGTCCCCTTATCAGAGACTTTCCTGGTGGTGTTTGTACTGGGCTCAGGAAGTTTGAGAGATATATGGCGATATGTGGTGAGATGGGAAGATGGGATGTGTTTGTACTGGGCTCAGGAAGTTTGAGAGATATATGGCGATATGTGGTGAGATGGGAAGATGGGATGTGTTTGTACTGGGCTTGTTTGTTTTGAGCCCGGGGCTGAGGAATGTGCCCGGCTCCTTTCAATAGCCATTGACTCAATAATTTCTTTCCTAGAAAACTATTCCAAAAAGTGTTCTGAAATTCAGAAAGAAAACAATGTGCTTTGTATTATAATTTTTTTTTTTTTTGAGATGGAGTCTCACTCTGTTGCCCATGCTGGAGTGCAGTGGTGTGATCCCGCTCACTTCAACCTCTGCCTCCCAGGTTCAAGCAATTCTTCTGCCTCAGCCTCCTGAGTAGCTGGAACTACAGGTGTGCTGCACCATGCCCGGCTAATTTTTGTATTTTTAGTAGAGATGGGGTTTCACCATATTGGCCAGGCTGGTCTCATACTCCTGACCTGGTGATCTGCCTGCCTCAGCCTCCCAAAGTGCTGGGATTACAGGCATGAGCCACCACACCTGCCGTGTACTATGATTTATTTTAAGAGCAAAAATTGTCCAGCAATTGGGGGACAGTGATTCATTGATATTCCAAATGGTAGATATTTTTTAGTAATTAAAAATAATTATCAAGGCATATTAAATGATTTTAAGTAGTAAATAGGGAAATTATTGAATAGGGAAATGTTTATGTTATAATATTTAGTTTTAAAAAAGCAGGATTCCAAGACTAAGATCTCAATGATTTAAAAAGGCATAAACAGACCACAGGAAAATATTAATTTTAAATGTTTGAGATTATTGATTTAATTTTTTCTCATTGTTCTCTAATATTCTAATAAACATATTACTTTTATTATGATAAAAACTGAAATAAGTCAAGTTTGTGATTACTAGTTGGTCATATATATTAAGAAGCTGTCACAAAAAAAAGAAATCACCACAATTATAGAACTTCATTTGTTAATATAGAATGAAATTATGTACCATGCAGCTCAGTGGTTGATGGGTTACTGGAAAGCTTCCTGTACTCATAGTCAAAAGCTCTTGATATAAGTTGTAGTTCTTACATAGCCTAGTTGTATGGTCTTGAATAAGTTAGTCCCATCTCTGAATCTTAGGAATGTTATCTGTAAAATAGAAATTAAAAAACATTTATTGAATATCTACCATGTGCTAAATATTTGTGATATGAAATAGTGATATCAATATCACTATTTATTAGCAAAATATGATTTTGCTAATATTTATTAGCAATCATATTTATTAGCAAATCATTTATTAGCAATCATATTTATTAGCAAAATATGATTCACGCTAATAAAAGATTCATCAATAAAAGACACATCAGTAGATGTCTTCACTGAGTCTTTGAACTTGAGCGATGAGTGGGTGTCAGTAAAATGACACTTTAGCTAGAGGAAACAGCAAATCCATTATCAGGGACCTCCTCTTGATAATGCAGGGAGGTGGCCTGGCCGCACGGAATAACAGAAAGACCATGGGCATGGTGTCATTGGTCTGTGTTCAAATCCTGACTTAGTCTCTTACTAGCTGTGTGACCTTGGGGAAGTTGCTCAGCCTCTCTGTGCCTCAATTTTCTTCATCTTAAAGTGGGGATTCTATTACTTATTTCTCATGAGTATTGTGTGTAGAGACAACTTTTGTAAAGTACTTGATAAAGCAGTGATCCATGTCTTCAACAATTATGTATTGAATGCCCAGTATGTGTTACATGTGGCCACAGAGGCTGAGAATAAACAATAACCAGACAACTTCCTGTGATCTTCCATTTAAAATATGTATTATTATCACTCATAATATAATACTGTTATTGGAAAGAAGTTCTCAGGATTTTCTATGCACCACATTGTCCCATCAGTTTTCATTAGTGCTATGATTTTCATATCAGATCATGGGGGAGGGAGGTAGAGATCACATGCTGATGGAAAATGGCCCACCCGGATACCCTGCTATGCCCTTCCGCCTTCCTGCCGCACTGAGCCTCACTGAGGGGAGAACAGATGTTCCACTGATTGGCTGGGGTGAGGAGGATGGGATACCGCAGTGGCCTCTGGGAAGTGGGATGCTCACAAACACCTTCTAGCCAAGGATGGCTGTCACCCTGCCCAGAACTGGGGAGGTGGAGGAAGAAATAAGAGCCAGGCAGCAAACTCCTTCCAGAGGGCTCCTTTGAAAAGTGGGGCGGGGGAATAATTATGGCAAATGTTTGAGCAGCCACAGGAGGAGGTGAAGGGGAAGGAGGGGGTGGTGGAGGGGAGAGTCTGGTTAATTATGGAACAGATGCCCAGCAGCACCTTGGGGTGAATGCATTAAGAAGGGGGAACTGTCATCTCATTCTCCCTCTCAAATTTATTCACAGTCTCCTGCGGCACCCAGCTGGGGCTGGTTTAGTGTGGGTTTTGCCTCAGTTGGAGAGATCTGCAAGTTCAAAGCCTTCTCCTTATTTCCAAATGGGATCTCCCTCCAGCCTTCTCTCTTTTCCTTCCCCACTCTGCCTCCCCATTGTGACTCTCTGCACACCCCACTGTGCTGCCTCTGCCTGCAGATGCTTTCATTGTTTTGCCTGTACTGGTTCAGGAAAGTGGCCCCCCGACCTTCAGGCAAATAGGAGGAGAGGGCTGGGGCTTCCAGGCATCCTCTGCCTTCCCCTGTCTCCCCTCTGCTCCTTGGCCTGGCCATGGCTGGGAGCCAAGTCCAGCCAGCAGGGTCTTCTCGCAGAGGGTGCCTGAGGGAAGGCTTCAAAGCCGAGCACTGTAGACCTAGGGCTTCTGCTTGCAGCCCAGAGATATGTAAATCAGGTAGCAGGGACACAAAGAACAGAGGCCCATATTCTAATAGTTTGGCTTACAGTACTGTTCGCTATGCAGATACTGCATGGTTTGCACCCTGGCCACATGGTCTTGGGGCCTGAGGCAGAGAGTAGAAAACAAGTCTGGGCCTGGGTTGTCCTGGATTCTCCTTTCCTGCCCTTCAGTGTCTTTCCCACACCTTTCCCGACTGCATTCTCTCAGGCTGCCGAATGGAGTTAAAACCTAAAAATCAAAAGAGGGAAATGACTTGTGTGTCACCTGCTTTCCTCCCCTCAGCATTTTCAAATATGACTCACCTCCCCAGGGGTCCAGCTCAATCCACCTCTGCTATGAAAAATACTCCACCTCTGCAGCACCTCTCATCCCTCTCTTAGCTTTATTTGTCCCTAAGTAAGCACTGGCTTATCTGCTAACACTTTCATCAGAAGATCCTTTCTCTCTCTGGCTAAATGGTAAATTTCTGAAAAAAACTATCCCCACTTCAGAGCCCACCCTGACACATGGTAGATATGGTGCTCTGGGAACACATGCTGCCCTATTTTGTACATGTTCACCCTATGCGGGACGCTTATGGTTGGTCAGCAAAGCAAAAATGCCCTTAGTTATCAGGGAAGTCTATAATCTCTAGCACGAGCATAAAGAAAAAGTGGATGGGGAGATAAACAGGTGATAATTTTTCCTATATAAATAAAATCACTGAATACTGTTAGGATTCAATAAGTTTATTGATTACTGGTGGCAATCCATACAGGTCTACAGCAACCTCAGTTCTTGCCTCCTCAGAAGAAAGAATTCGACTGAGGGGAATAAAGCAGAAAAAGAGATCAAGGCAAGGTTCAGAGCAGGAGTGGAAGTTTATTAAAAAGCTTTAGAGCAGGGGATAAACAAAGTACACTCGGAAAAGACCCAATTGGGCACTTTGGAGGTCAAGTGTAGCGTTTGACCTTCTGACTTGGGGTTTTATATATTGGCATACTTCCAGGGTATAATGTCCCTTTTCCCATGATTCTTCCCTTAGGGTGGACCGCCTGCATGTGCAATGTCCTCCTTGTGCTTGGGAGGTGAGCATGCACAGTGTGTTTGAGGAGGTGTACGCATGCTCACCTGAGGCTTTCTTCCCTTTTCCGGTGGAGTGCCCCCAGAAAGTCTTGTGCTGCCATATCGTCTCTTAATGCGCATGCTCGAGCTCACTCGCCCAACGCCTGAAAGCTGCCGATCAACAGTTACCGGTGTTTTTTTTTTTTTATCTGTATAGGGAGACTGTCTTTCTCTGATGCTGGCTGTCACCAATTATTATTTTATAGAGATAGTTAACAACCGCCTGACCAGCACCTGTTGGTCACCTGACTTTCCTGGTGTGGTTATGGAGGAGCCCTTTCCTGCCCTCCTCATAGGCTGGCTAGCTACCTGCTGTAACAATACTGTGAGTAATTCAAAGCAGATAACACAAATGAACTCATTGGAAATGAAGCACTTAGTGCACTCTTGGCTCTATCCTTGTTCTGTCATTATTCTCCTAATTTCAAGATATGGGTTATCAATGGGATTCAGAAGCGACCTTCGAAGTTACTTAGTCCAATGTCCTACCCAAAAGATAGTTTTCTGACTTAGCAAAAGCTAAGGTAAAATGCTAAAGCAGTTTGTACGCAGAAACACATAAGGAATGTGAAACTGGTGTGAGGCATTTGTCATGCTGTGGAGAAAGAGCAGGGTCTGAAACAATGGGATTTGTCTGGCACCACACTCTGAGATCCATAACCTTCCATGAGAGCATTTAAAGCAGGGATTGCAAATTGGCTCCTGAAGGGTTGATACCCGCCTGCTGGGGTGTTTGGTTTGGCCTGCATATAATTTATTAATTTTTAAATATCAGTCAACATCTGTAATTCAGGAAAGTTCACCTAAAACAAATCAGAATTTGACGTTTTGTTTTTTTTTTTTCCTTAATGGAAGATCTGGAAATAACAGTCCTGCCATTGTACTTGGAAGCAATTAGCTAAAGGAATTTCCTTTAGACCTGGGATAAGCTTTAGGTTTACCACAGTCCTCACCACTCCCTATTAACTCTTTGTCACTAATGTCAGGTGCAAGTTGCCACTTACCCTTATGCCTGTCTTAAAATTTTTTCTCCTCCCTTTCTTCCTTTGTTTCCTCCTTCTCTCCCTTCCTTCCTTCTTTGAATCCTTTTTTCTTTCTTTTTTTTAAAGTAAAAATGGGACAATAAAAGTTAGATTAATATTATATATTCTTCCAAATGCTACTGCACGCATCTTGTGCTTTCTCTCTATACCACTTGCATTCATATTACTTATTTCATGCCTGCCTTTGCCTCTGGCCTGTGAATTCCTAGTGGTAGGGAACTGCTTGTCTTGCTCATACCCGTACCTGGTGCTGTGCCTAACAGTCCACATTGAATATATAACTGAACAGCAGGTTAGTTGCTTGCTGCATGCAGAGTCCAGTGAACAAGAGCAAGGTATGGTATAAAAAAGTGATTTATTCTGAAGCTAGCTCAGGGGAAGAGACACAGATGTCCTGCCTTAAATGTGCCACTTTGCTTTTGGAGCATAAAGTGGGCACTTTTACGAGGCAGAGGAGGAAGCGAGCAAGGACAGGGTGTCCCCATGCTAGCTTGATGCCTTATCTATTGGGCAGTTGAGCTGGCACCTTCCTGGGAAGAAATAAGTTGTAAAAGTGGCCAAGTGGGCATGCTTTCAACATGCCCTCCTGGTGGGTGAAAGTCCTGCAGCACCCCCCTGGAGGGTGAGAGTTCGATGGTGGGCATGCTTTGTTCTGCAAATCGACTGTCAACTCCAGAGGAGAGATCTCTCTTGGAGCACAGAGTTAGATGAACTTGCCCTATAGGGAATATCTGGTGAAGGTGAGGTGAAAGGGTATATTGGCATTTCTAAAGGGCTAAGTAGGAAGCAAGGAACAGGGAGAAAGGGGAAAGGAGAAAAGAAGAGATAATAATTTTTTAAAAAGTAACTCATTCATTTTTTCTTAGAAAAAAATGGGGGCACTTGGTTATAAATATATGTTGTTGAACTGCTGTTATATTCTCTTACTCTTACCTACAAGTAGAGTAATGAGATATCTCATCAGTCAGAATGGACTAAACAAGATAACAAGATGAGTGCGATCCAAAAATTCAACAATATACATGTGGGTAATTGGGAGGTAATGAAAACAGTGCTTTTCAGTTGGTCTGTACTGTCGCAAGGAGCCAAATGGAGAAAGTCTAAATGGTCACAAATCAGTCACTTCCTCACTGCCTCTTCCCACCAGAAGATAAGAAATTCACCTGCCTCTGTTTGAGAATGGGGATTAGGCACAGCATGGGAGCCAGTCATTAATCGAAATGTCTGAATACCCATTATCACAGCAAATGCTTCCTCGGGACCCACAATCAAAGGCTTTTAGTGGATACTGAAATTCTGGCTGGCAGTTGTGGAATCAAAACCCTGCATTGTGACTGGCTGTTTTTGAGGTGCTCCTACAAATGCTGCAGCTAACATTATGCAATTCTCTGTGTTGTTTTGTTGCTGTCTCCTTCACTTGCTTTTAAGCCTGAGACTCAGAACTTTATCTCCTGCCCCTAACAGAGTGCTGTCCCTGGGCACCTGCTCAGAAACACTTGCTCCTTTGTCCAGTGTAAACTGTCTTGAAGAAGTCATTCTCCTGAGACTCAGAACTTTATCTCCAGCCCCTAGCAGAGTGATGTCCCTGGGCACCTGCTCAGAAACGCTTGCTCCTTGGTCCGGTGTGAACTCTCTAGAAGATGTCATTCTCTACCTGGCTCTGCTTTCTGGCTTTGAGCACTGAGGGGTTCTGCCTTCCTCTTGGGTCCTGGACACACCCTGAGTAGGGAACTCAGGAAAGAGTGATCAGCCTTCTCATAGGCTTGAGTCAGAACTCTAGTATATGTCAGGCGTCCTACTTTTTTTCCTTGAGGTTTAGGGGCACATGATTCCTGAGAGGCTTCTCTTGGAATCTAGTACCGTCTGTTATTCCTTGCCTGCGATGAACATCTGGTTTTTGTACTTGGTCATTCTCTCCTCTTTCTGGCCTGTGCTAAACTCCTGGGCAGGGAACCTGGCTAGAGCACTTGAGAATCACTCTCTACCCATTGCCAGGCACCTGCTTCTATCCTGGCACCTGGCTGAGGCTGCTGGCTTACAGGTAGGCATTCAGTATCTGCATAACACCCAGCCCTATCTCCTTTCATCACAGGTGACAACTCAAAGCTGACCTGGAAAACCAAAGGGAAAGTGACTGAATCCATTTTGGCTCTTTGCTTTACTATTGTTTTAGTAATAATTTTTTGTTTTGCTTACTCTTTATGCCCTTCTTGAACATAGCATCTGTGGGCATTTGAGCAAGTTAATTTTAAGGCCAAAGGTAGCCTAGCTCTCATGGTGGCTGGAGGTAGGCTTGCAGGAAGCCGTGATAAATACTGACAGGGCAAACGCCTGAGCTTAGGTACAGCGCACTGCTTCAGTGACACCAATGATGCTACTACATACCTGCCTTCCACCGGGAGCAGTGATTTTGCATCAGAGAGAGCAGGTGGGTCAATTTTGATAATCCAAGCCACCCAGGAAACTTGGATAGCTTCTACAAGCAGTCAGGAGAAATCCCAGCATGCTAAGTGGCTGGTAGGCTTTTCCTAGGATTTAAAGGTCACCTGGGGGTTGCTCTTAATCCTTTCTGATAGAACATATGCCTTCCACTCCCCTGCCATGTGCTCCCTGCCTCCCCAGATCCTGCCTTGTCAAGAACTGCCTGCTTCAATGGTGGCCTTATCAAATGTCACACGATGCAGTTAGTACCTTATTGTTGCCAAAACCTTTTGCAAGACCACTGCCTCAGCTACCTTGAGCCTCTTCCCACTGAGCACACCCCTTCATTAATGCTGCATTTCTCTGATGAGTTCCCCCTCTGCCCTGCTTTCTTCATCTGTTTAATTTGTTTGCTGTGCACTTTGAACCCATCCCCTGGAAGACATGACATAACACCATCTCTTTCTATTTAAACTGTTATTCAGGACATGTTTGAAATGTGCATTATTCATGGGCGTTATTGGAGATCAGTGCAAATCATCTTCATTGGACACCCTGGAGACTGCAGCCGAGTTGCATGTACTTATAAACTGGGTAGTATCATTTCCTGAAAAGCAGGTTTGCTCTGCCTTCTGGGGGGGAAATGACAGTTTCATGGAACCTCTGAGAACAATCATGCTTTTGAAAGGGATCACGAGGCCATTTCATTTGTCATTGGATGCACATATTTCCGCAAGGCTGGAAAATTTCTCATGTGGTTTGATTCACATGGTTTTGAAATCTTATTCAGACACAGACTTTGGCCAGGTCCCTGTAGAAGTCATAGGAGAGTTGGGGTTTCAAGACAAAACAATAAGAACAACAACAAAAATAATAGAACCAACAATCTTCAGTCCTTTTTGCTTAGTGGGGGTGGAAAGGCCAGTGTAGAGAACTTCTTTAATCCAAGGACACCCACACCAATAAAAGCAGACAGCAGGGAACCAGGACGAGCATGGCTGTGAAGGTAAGTCAGGTGTAACTGTGGTGGCCTGCAGCCCTTTCTATGTCTTTTCTTTCTGTTCCGAGTCCCCATTGTACCCTTGGGCTACATGAGGGACCTCTTGTTCTGGAGAAAGTGATTCACGTGTTGGGTGGTAGCAGTTTGCCTTACTGCCCCTCCTAGGAACACTTGCTATTAGAAAGATGAATGTGGGCCAGGCACAGTGGCTCACACCTGTAATCCCAGCACTTTGGGAGGCTGAGGTGGGCAGATCACGAAGTCAGGAGTTCGAGACCAGGCTTACCAACATGGTGAAACCCCATCTCTACTAAAAATTAAAAAATTAGCTGGGCTGGTGGTGTGTGCCTCTAATCCCAGATACTCCAGGAGGCTGAGGCAGGAGAATTGCTTGAACCCGGGAGGTGGAGGTTGCAGTGAGCCGAGATTGCACCACTGCACTCCAGCCTAGGCGACAGAGTGAGACTCTGTCTCAAAAAAAATAAAATAAAATAAAATAAAGATGAATGTGGAACCTCAAGGGGGATGTTTCTGTTGATGGAGATCAAAGATTGTGGTCCTTGGGTGGGGAGACATGTTGAAACAGGAAGGCCTTCCCAAAGCCTCTCTAAATCATACTGCACCATGAAGCTCTTCTCAGCATTTGAGTAGGTCAGGCTCTGTGCCAAAGTGAGGTGGACCCTCTGGTTCTATTTCCTTTGCACTAGCATTCCACATGTTTCAATAGTCCCTGGTGGTGAAGAAGGGTTTGTGGAAAGCACTTACTCTTTGAGGCTTCTGTACAGGTATGTACTAGACAAATGTCTTGACTTTTGAAAAGTCTGGATTAGAAAAGATTATTGAAGTCAGTTTGTTCCAAGAGTTAAAAGTGTTGGTATAAAAGTAGCTGCTAATGCCATTGGTTGTTAATGGGTAGAGTTTATATACCTCTGCCATGGGTTCTGGCTTTGTTCTATTGATAGAAGTTCTTATGTGGGAAGTTTTAAACAAAAGGCCTTTGTGGAGAGGGAAAAAATGAATGGCTGTTTAAAGGATTTAAAGAGGAAATATATTGCTATATCCATTTAGCTCCTTTTATTAACATCTCACATGGTCAGGGCCCAATAAACATCAAACCTTAATTTATTCATTCATACATTAATAAGCTTATTATTTTATTCATTTAATTCAGATTTTGTTAATGTTTACTGTACCGTGCAACACTACGCTAGGTATATGGAATAAAATGGGTAAAGGATTCACTATTATATATGTGTGTGCATGTGCACATGGGCACATGTGTGTTGCAAGGCATAAGTCTAAAAGTTATGATTCAGCAGGATAAGGGGATGGAGGGAAGGTAGGAGTCTATGGGAGTGAGGAGGATAGAAGCACCCAATCTAGCACTGGTGGAGATAGTTGGGAAGACAAGCCAATGAAACCGATGCTTGAGTTGAATCTTGAAGAATAATGAAGATCATTGATGGGAGAGGCTGTAGCTTGGTCAAAGCATAGGGAGCATTTGTATAAAAGCACAGAGGGAATGAAGCTGTTTAGGGAAACTAAAAGCATTTTTATAATTGCGAGTTCTGAAGGATGTTAGGATTTTGATGAAAGAGAAGACTAGAGAGGAAAACCAAATCCAAACAGGAGGTGCTAAAGATTTGAGACCTGATCTTCCAGCTGATTGAAAATTGCTGCAGATTTTAAACAGGACTGTGCATTTTTGAAAGATCATTCTGGAAATGGTGGGGACTGGGTTAGAAGAGAATTAGAAGAGAGGCAGAGAGGCCAATTAGAATGTTATAGCCATAGCCCAGGTGGGAAAGACTTTCCAAGGACAGTGGCAAAGGGGGATAGAAAGGAGCAGAGGGGCCAGAGTCACCAAGGAAGGAGAACTGGCAGAGCTGGTGAATGGGGTGGATGTTGGCGAGACAGAAGACGGCTCTCAGGCATCTGGTCTGGGTGGTGATGATAAGCAGACCAATCCTAGAGAAAAGGCTCGTTGTCTTGAGGAGGCTCCTCCATTAGGAGGAAGAGACCCAAGTTGGAAGAATTTGCATCCCCTTGGGAAATGATTAGACCACAAGGATTTGCTTGTATTAATCAAAGGGAATTCTTAAAAATATATAAGCCAAATAGTCCACAATTGTGTATGCAACTGCTAGACTCAGTGGAGCAGCCATCTTCAGTCATCTGTCTCTCTCTGCGGGGAACAAAGAGCACTGATATTTAGGATGACGACCCTGTGGCCTTACAAATCATGATCAAAGCTGAAATATTCAATTGTATTCATTAAAGCAGGAAGGTGAACTTGGGCATTTGAATTTGAATGTATTCCAACTCTGCCTGCTGCCCACTTTCGAAACAATTAGAGCCAGTTTATAGATTTGGACTGTTCAAGATACACGAGGAAGGCAGAGGAGTAGGAGATTTTCAGGCCCTGGAGTTAAACGGACATCACCTTCTGACGATAAAATACCATGAAACAAAATTTTGGGTTCTTTCCACTAAGGCAAAAATATTTAATAAATTCCTTTTTGGTAATATAAAGCACATACTTTCATCAGTTATTTAAAAAATTCTGCAATGAAATTTATTTTACTTTTTTAAAATTTTAATTTTTGTTGGTACATAGTGGGTACGTATACTTATCAGGTACATGAGATACTTTGATACAGGCATGCAATGCATCATAATCACATCATGGTAAATGGGGTGTCCATCCCCTCAAGCATTTATCCTTTTGTTACAAACAATACAATTATACTCTCTAGTTATTTTTAAATGTACAATTAAATTATTGTTGACTATAGTCACCCTGTTGTTCTATCAAATACTAGATCTTATTCATTCTTTCTATTTTTTTGTATCCATTAGCCATCCATCCCCACCCTGCCACCCACTACCCTTCCCAGCCTCTGGTAACAATCCTATTCTGTATCTCCATGAGTTCAATTATTTTGATTTTTAACTTCCAGAAATAAGTGAGAACATGTAAAGTCTGTCTTTTTGTTGCCTAGCTTATTTCACTTATCATAATGACCTCCAGTTCTATCTGTATTGTCTGCAGAGAAATTTAAACAAAAATCCATTAATAATTACTTCCGGTAAGGTAACATCAGCCTTGAAGTCGTCCAAGATTTAAACTGGAACTTTTTGTCTTCACTCTTCAGGCTAGAGAGTCATCCTTTAAACAACCCTTTTTTTTTTTTTTGATGGAGTCCCACTCTGTCACCCAGGCTGGAGTACAGTGGTGCCATCTCAGTTCACTGCAAGCTTCGCCTCCTGGGTTCATGCCATTCTCCTGCCTCAGCCTCTGGAGTAGCTGGGACTACAGGTGCCCGCCACCACGCCTGGCTAATTTTTTGTATTTTTAGTAAAGATGGGGGTTTCACTACATTAGCCAGGAAGGTCTCGATCTCCTGACCTCGTGATCTGCCCACCTCGGCCTCCTATCCGCCCACCTTGGCCACCCTCAGAGTAAATGTAAAGTCCACCACGCCCAGCCTAAACAACCTTTAAGAATCTCTTTTCCTTCTATTCCAAGCCCAGACCTCCCTCTCTGCATGCCTGGCCCTCTGCCTGGCAAGCTGATGGCACTCTGCCTTCACTGTCTTCCCTCTCTGACCCATCTTGTATGCACCTGTGCTTGTTCACTGATACACAGATGACACCCTAGTTGATATTCCCAGCCCTCACCTCTCCCCTGATTCTACTCAACATCTCCAAAGAGATGTTTAAGAGGCATTTTCAACTCAACACAGTACAAAGTTACCTACTGATTTTATACCCCAAAAGCCATTCTCTGTCTTCCCCAATATCTCCATTACTTGCCAGCTCTGCCAGTTCTCCCTCCCTGGTGATTCTGGCCCCTCTGCTCCTCTCTTTGCTACTGTTCTTGGGAAGCCTTTCCTACCTGGGCTATAGCTACAGCATCTTAATTGGCCTCCCTGACTCTCATCTCGCTGTCCTCTGATTCAGCCCCCACCATTTCCAGAATGACCTTTCATAAATGCACAGTCCTTTTTAAAATCTGCAGCAGTGTTCCCTCAGTGTAAGGATCAGGTCTCAAATCTTCAGCACCTCCTGTTTGGACTCAGATTTCCTCTGCAGTCTTCTCACTTGAATCTTCTTATCTCAATGTCAATTCTGGACTTCCAGTTGCCTATTTTAGAAAATTCTCTTGATTCTACCTGTAAAATCTATCCAGATTCTGATCACCTGTGACTACCTTTACCTCCAATTTCTGGCATTATCATCTATCACTTGGATTGAGTAAAAGCCTCCTGTTGGGTCCCAAGTCTGCCTCTGGTTCCTTCATAATGTTCACAGAGCCATGGCCAGAGTGATCTTATTAATACCTTAGATGTGTTCCTCCCCTGCTCGGATGCCTCTGGCAGCTCCCTCACCCTCAGAGTAAATCTAAAGTCCTTGTAGGGGCCTCATAGCCCTTTCATCTGGTCTCTGGCTTCCTCCTTATTTCCTGCCAGTCTCCCCTCACTCATGGTGTTCCAGCCACACTGACTGCCTTTCTTTCCTTGCATCCAGATCCTATCTGCCTCAAGCGGGAATTCCCTGCTCTGTTCTCCAGTCTTGACACATACTGTTCTCCCTGGAGTCCTTCCCACCTGCCCAGAGCTTCCTCTACTTTCAAGCTCACATAAACTCACTTTCCCCATGAAGACTCCCTTGACATCCAGTGATTTTCCTTTGTCTCCAAACGCCAGTGTTCTATTTTGACCCCTGTGCTCATCTCCTCACTGGTAGGAGGCCGCCTGGTTTCTCTTCCCGATGTGATACAGCTGGCTGTGTGCCCGCCAGCCAATGGGATGATCACTTTCCTGAAGCCAAGGACCATTTAGTTTGTTTTGATATCCTAAAGAGCCTCAGTATGGTCCACCTGTACATAAGCCTCTTAAGGATTCTGTTAGTTTGCTTTTGCCTCTGCATCAAGCTAGAAAAAGGGCACAGGGGAATGGAGAAACATGGTTCTTACTCTGGTTCTGACATCACCCTCAATGAAGAGGAGTGAACCACTGATACATCCAACCACATGGGTGAATCTCAAATGCATTATGTTAGGTGAAAGAAGAGGCACCCCAAAAATACATAGAGTATGATTCCACTGATATGACACGATGGAAAAGGCAAACTGGAGCATTGGAGAATGCACCAGTGGTTGCCAGAGGCTGACAGTGAGGGAGGGGTTGACTACAAAGGAACAGCAAGAATGAATTTTTTTGTGGAAGGTGATGGAAATATTCTGTATCAATTGTGATGCTGGGTCTGTGACACTATGCATTTGTCAACATTCATAAAACTGTATACCAAGAACAGTAAATTTTGTTTCTAAAATAAATTTAGAAAACACAAAAAAGCAGAACACTGCCTAACACATCTAAGTGTTTAATAAATGTTTCTGTTACCAAGAAAAAAGAACTCGGCCTTGCAGGAAATAAAAATTACCAATGGCAAAAACTTATTTATTTATGGAGTATTATCTGAAAAACAAATAAGATTGGTTGCAAAAAGACTTCCTAGTTTGTAAAATATCCAGTTGTACTTATGTTTCACAGGGATCACATAGTATCTTTAAAGTACTAAAAGAAAAAATTGTGAAAACATGGTATCTAAGTGCTAATTTCTTTAAATAATCTAAAATAAAACAATGTGCTTTAGTTTTAAAAAGTTGTGGTGTCCAAAGAAATACATTTTCATTGTTATTTAGCGTATGCAAAAAATTATAAACACAGACATACACAAACACAAATAATTGTTTTCTTATTTTCCAAAGATAAAACTGTAGGGAATTAATATTGAGTCCTGCTTGTGCGAGGCACTGTTGTATTCATTAGATCTTATAATAATCCCATGAGGGAAGCAGTATTATCCCCATTGTATAGATGGCAACTATGAGACCCAGGGAGGTGAAGTGAGTTAAGAAAGGTTACAGGGTTGGTAGCATCTGCTCCAAGATGTAATCCAGGTCTGCCTGACTCTGCGGATGCATTTCCCACAGACACACACTCCTTCTGGCTGTACAAATGGCAGGCAGCCAACAGCTCCAGCTCACAAAGACAAGGCTCCCGCCTGAACAGCGTGCAGCTCTGTCAAGTCTGGCCTCTGCTGAGAACCTCTGTCCCGCTGCCGGACCTGCAACCCCAAGGCTCCTGCCCTGTCAGTGGCTTCAGTGTGGTCACTGTGGTGAGGAAAATCTGCCCCTTTGTGAAGACACTGAGGCAGGGCCTGGATCTAAGCCGTATCTTCCTCAGCTGCAGTGCCAGCACAAAAACAAACAGCCTCACAGGGGGCCATTCTGTCAGGAAGATAAATGCTGTCTCATTGATTCCCTCACCGAGGAGCTTGTCTGAAATGGCAGCTGCTAGACAGAAACGCTTTGAAGATTGAACCCAGGAGTCCAGTTCCAGCCTCTCTTTCAGTCTTGACTAGCAATTCAAACTCGCGTGACAAATTTAAGTCCATGTCACTGCCTAGGATAGAAAGTAAACTGGGTGAATGACACAACTTGCCAGGGATATCCTTAGACCGTTGCCACGTTGCCAGTACCAGGACAGATCCTACTGGCTACTATCTGCCGTAGGATTTACAGCCAGTCCCATCCCAGAATTTGCATAGGTCACAATGTCCTTCAAGGGCAAAGGGAAGTCCTGAAAAGGCAATGAAGTTCGAAAAAGGAGAGTACAGAGCGTCTCCCTTGGCAGGACACGGGGAAGGGAGAAGGGTCCCTCGGAGTCCTGTGTATGAGTGTGTGACTGATACACACACTCATGAATGTGCATCGGGGTCCTATGTATGAATGTGTGAGTGATACATACACTCATGAATGTGCATCAGGGTCCTATGGATGAATGTGTGAGTGATACATACGCTCATGAATGTGCATTGGGATCCTATGTATGAATGTGTGAGTGATACATACACTCATGAATGTGCATCGGGGTCCTACGGATGAATGTGTGAGTGATACATACGCTCATGAATGTGCATTGGGATCCTATGTATGAATGTGTGGGTGATACATACACTCGTGAATGTGCATCAGGGTCGTATGGATGAATGTGTGAGTGATACATATGCTCATGAATGTGCGTCGGGATCCTACGTATGAGTCTGTGATACACACACTCATGAATGTGCGTCGGGATCCTATGGATAAATGTATGAGTGATACACACACTCATGAATGTGCGTCGGGATCCTATGGATAAATGTATGAGTGATACACACACTCATAAATGTGCATCGGGGTCCTCTGTATGAATGTGTGAGTGATACATTCATGAATGTGCATCGGGGTCCTCTGTATGAGTGTGTGAATGGTACATATACTCATGAGTGTGCATCAGGGCTTTTGTTTTTGTTGTACCAGCTAACAGCATCACACCAGCTGTCCCGGTGTCACTGTCTTGTATCAACTGCTGTTCACATCAGAGGGCGACGACTCAGGCAACTACCCCCAATTCCCTGTGTGCCAAGGAAGTGGCCTAATGTCGTGGGTGAGATGGAGTATGAGCAACAGCAGATGATCACATCCAGGGGTGCACCCCGCCCTTGGCATTTCCACCTGGCCCCTCAGTGGAAGAGGTTAGTGTAGTGAGAGATTTCTCCACCAGATGGCGCTCATAGTTTAGCTTTATTTTTACTTTCATTGATGAGAAAATTTGCCCTGCTACCACCGCCGGAGAACGCACATGACTTATGCTTTCTAATTCATGTGCAGATTTCGTGTACTGTCATGTTTGGGGTTCTATTGAATTTTGTACAATTACAACTTATTCTTTCCCTCTGGGACCTTGGCAAGCAACACTATACAAGGATAGGCATTATAACCTGTCGGGTGGAGGGGCGGTGGGGTGTCATTTTTTTATCACACACACAGAAACACACACACATATACACACTTGCTTTAGGGATAAATTCTGCCATTTTGTTTTTTCCTGGTCCTCATCGTGGTCAGAATGGTGTGACCAGCTGATACCCTTTGTTTACTAGAACCCAGTACAGCAACACCAGTTCAGTATTCATGTCCATTACATGGTGGACAAAGCTTGGATTGGCAGCCTCAAAAAATGCTCACCCACCCTGAGGCTTAGCGATCAAAGCTCAGAGGAAAACAGCTGGTGGCAGGCTTGTCTTTAAAGGAGGATATCAGAACTGGTATGTGTGTGAGATGCTGTGGCTGGGTTTTACATGGTGGCTGTCTCTGAAGAAACTACCTGTAGGGCTGAGCTGACTGAGGTGCTTGGAAGCCTTATAGTAATACTACTGCATATGATCCAGTTATTAGGGTTTAAAATAACAGATGTACAATATCATCCCTTTCCTCAAGGAAAAATCCAGTCTACTAGAGACGATAAGAAATTTAGTCAGTCCAGTAACACAAAAGGTAGTTTCTGCTAAGTACATCATGTCAACAAATTTCCTCTGAGAGTTCATAGGAAAACCTATCCCTGTGTCTTGGAATACAACAGTGCCTCGCACAAGAAGAACTCAATATTAATTCCCTACAGCTGGGGAAGCGTTCAGTGAAGGATAGACCTAGGTCAGGCTTTGACAGGATTAGGAATCAGGCAGGGCAGGAGAGGGCATGACGGGGGAAGTGGGAAGGGAATTCTGTAACAGATCATCTATGTAGACCTGGTAAACCTCGGATAGCTGGAGCTCGATTAATTGGCACCCTCAGTAATAGATGGTTCCTTTAAAAATTCTATTTCATGAAAAGACAAAATCACAGTAAGATGACAGTTCCTTACAGTATAGAAGGATGATGTCCCCGAAGCCCAGCAGAATGATTAATCTTTAAGGCAGTATTTATTTTTATTCTTATTAAATACTGAGAGTGACCTCATTCATTCAACACATTTTTTTTTATTATACTTTAAGTTCTAGGGTACGTGTGCACAATGTGCAGGTTTGTTACATAGGTATACATGTGCCATGTTTGTTTGCTGCACCCATCAACTCGTCATTTACATTAGGTATATCCCCTAATGCTATCCCTCCCCCAGCCCCCCACCCCCAACAGGCCCCAGTGTGTGATGTTCCCTGCCCTGTGTCCACGCATTCAGCACATATTTGTGGAGTATTTTCATTGTGCTGAATGTTTTGTGGGAAACTAAGATGTATCAGGCAGGATTGTCTTCTCTGGAGACTTTGTGGTAGGAGAAAAGACAATAAATGTGAATATCACGATAATGTCAGAGAAAAGACAAAGACTCTACGGTAAGTACAGAAAAGTATAGAGCAAGACAAAAATTATTTCAGCTGAGGGTTCAGTGGTAGGATGTATTCATATAAAGATAAAAGGAGAGGAAGAGATTTTTGCATTAAGAAATGGCAAGCACAAAATAAAGAAGTCTGCAAGAAGAGACTGAATGGGGAACACAGAGTAGGAGAGCAGACATAGTGAGCAAGGCTGCTGCAAGCTTAGGTGAGAGCCATATGTCAGGCAGCTTTGCATGGCAGGTTAAAGACTTTCAGTTCAGCTGGGCGCGGTGGCTCACGCCTGTAATCCCAGCACTTTGGGAGGCCGAGGCGGGCGGATCACGAGGTCAGGAGATTGGAGATCAAGACCATCCTGGCTAACACGGTGAAACCCCGTGTCTACTAAAAAATACAAAAAATTAGCCAGGCGAGGTGGCGGGTGCCTGTAATCCCTGCTACTCGGGAGGCTGAGGCAGGAGAATGGCGTGAACTCGGGAGGCAGAGCTTGCGGTGAGCCGAGATCCCACCACTGCCCTCCAGCCTGGGTGACAGAGCGAGACTCCGTCTCAAAAAAAAAAAAAGAGTTTGAGTTCAGTAGGATGCTACATACTTTTGAGTAGACAGATAAGCTGATCTTTAGAAAGACCTGTGTTTCAAAAGATTAGCACATAATACCAACATATAAGATGGACTGACCGGGGGCAGAGAAAGGAGATAGAGGATTTGGTTAAAAGGCTATCCTATAGGCCCCAGAATGAATAGGACTTTATAAATTGACATTTATTGTTATCATTTTGGAACATATCAAAATCCATTCCTCAAAATTAAAAAAAATCTAAGCATATATAATTCACCAGATCTGAAAAGAATGTGTTAAGGGTTACTAAAAGCGACTGAGAACAGGAAGAAATGATGCAAGAAGAAGTGAAGAGCAGAGCCATGGAGAAGTGGGGGTAGGGGGAAGCTATTTCAGAATGCACCAGCATTTCCTGAAGGTGAGAGATATGCCCAGGAGAGCAGATACTAGAATCTTTGTTTATGACACTGGATGTGGGAACAGGTTTAAGCAGAGATGCTGGCAGAAGCTGTCACAGAATGAATTTGGTAGAGGAAAGCAGGGGACAGGGACCTCATCCAGAATTGTACCTTCAACAAGGTGGCTGTAGTTAATGATGATATAGTCTCAAAAACTGCAGAGAGAGTGGATAAGTGTTGTCACCACAACAATGATAACTATGTGAGGTAATAAATTTGTTAGCTAGATGTAACCATTCCCGAATGTCTGTATACCTCAAAACATCAATGTTGTACATCATGCTTACACTGTCAATTTTTGAAACACATTAAAACTTAAATTTAAAAAATGAAAAAAATTGTACCTATGAGCCACATTTGCAAGAATTTATCTTTTCTGCAGCATCACAGATTGCATTGTAAATATCTGCTAGACAGCCCCTCTCCCATAAAGAACACTCCTCCCCAGATTAAAAGGGCTTCCTGCAAATAGCCGGCCCAGGGATTCAATGATAACCAAGAAAAATGAGACCAAGTACTAAATAAACATAAAGGTACTTTAAGAATAAATGAAGCAAAAGAGCATCAAAACTGCTAACAAAGGATGAATATTGACTGGAAAAAAATGTTTCCATAGAGTAGAAAAACATTGTGACCAAATATTTTAACTGCACGTTGAAAGAAAAACATACACAAAGTATCACCTCTACAAATAAAGAATTTTTGAAAAAAAGTAAGAATGCAAGAAAGAGATGGCAAGATAATATGAGAACACAAAGTATGAGGGGTCACATCTTAGAAAGTAGAAAAATAGCCATCAAAGAAATGAAAACAAAATTGTAAGAAACACAGTGGATGACATGTTTCATGAAAAACACAATAAAGGACATAGAGGAAGAAACGAGAGAAATTGTAAAAATAAATGTAATTTTTAAAAATATGTAAAGGCATATATATTTTGCTGTAATTAGAAAAGAATGACAAAGGAGATTCAACATTGGCATAATTGGTGTCTCTAAGATGAAAATTTTTAAAAATGGAAAAGTGAAAAAAAAATTTAAGGCCAGGTGCAGTGGCTCATGCCCATAATCCCAGCACTTTGGGAGGCAAAGGTGGGCCAATCATCTGAGGTTGGGAGTTCAAGACCAGTCTGACCAAAATGGAGAAACCCCATCTCTACTAAAAAAGAAAAAAATACAAAATTAGCCAGGCATTGTGGTCCATGCCTGTAATCCCAGCTACTTGGGAGGCTGAGGCAGGAGAATCGTTTGAACCCAGGAGGCGGAGGTTGCGGTGAGCCAAGATTGTGCCGTTGCACTCCAGCTTGGGTAACAAGAGTGAAACTCCGTCTCAAAAAAAAAAAAAAAAAAAAAATTAAAATGTAATTTAATAAAATTTTATCTAAATAAAAATGACTTAAAGGCTGGGTGTGGTGGCTCACGTCTGTAATCCCAGCACTTTGGGAGGCCGAGGCAGGTCAATCACTTGAGGTCAGGAGTTTGAGACCAGTCTGGTCAACATGGTGAAACCTCGTCTCTACTAAAAATTCAAAAATTAGCCTGGCATGGTGTTAGGTGCCTGTAGTCCCAGCTACTTGGGAGGCCGAGGCAGGAAAATTGCTTGAAGCTGGGAGGCAGAGGTTGCAGTGAGCTGAGATCACGCCACTGCACTCCAGCTTGGGCAACAGAGTGAGATTACATTAAAAAAAAAAAAAAATGACTTAAATAGCTATGTCAAAAGTTCACACCACATGATAGAAAACATAGACCTAGAATGATCAATACTGAAATATAACCAAGTAAATCTGTGAGGTGTAAATATTTTAAAACATTTTCAAAAGTTCATATAAAGGAATTAGTCAGTTCTCAAATTCCTCTACAGCAGAATTTCATGTCAAAGTGTAACAGTGAAAATCTTAAAAAAAAAAAGTCAAGGAGAGAAAATATGTTATGAATTTTCTATGCAGCAAAACTGTCCAAGTATACAAGCTATAGACTATTAAAAGGAAAACTTTAGGCAAATTAAATTTAACAGAGTTTAACTGAGCAGAGAACAAATTGAGAATCAGCCAATCCCTCTCCCCACAGCCAGAATAGATTCAGAATGACTCTGGCGTTGTCACTCGGCTAGAGAGGATTTATGGACAGAAAACAGAACCAAAGTGCTGAAATAGCTGGATTGATTACAGCGGGCATTTGCCCTATTTGAACATAGTTTGAACAGTTGGTCATCCTTGATTGACCAAAACTCTGATATTGGTACAAGAATGGATAGTCAGTTTACATATCCAGTTAGGTTACAGTTCACTATGTACGAAGAAACCTTTGGGCCAAACTTACAACACGTAACAGGCAGCTTTAAGCTAAATTTAATTTAACAGTACAAAAATTATGAATATTCAGGAACTAAGGAAATGCAGTTTTTATGAGCCCTTTCTGACGAAACTTTTAGAGGATAAACTTATGTTAGCTGAGGGATAACTAGGAAGATTAAAACAAAAGGCGGGAAACATTGAATATATTTCACTCTAGAATTAACACTAATACAAACTTGGAGATTAGAGAAATGAATTCTAAGTCTCATGTGTTCAGACCATGTAGGAGTGCTACAACTAACAAACAATTGAAGGAAGTTAGAAAGAAGATGAGTAGTAGAATAGTTTTGCTGACAGTTCCACTAAATATTAGGCAAAGGCCATTTTTTAAAATTGAAGGTATTAGGAGAATTGGCATACTTAAGTGTACAAAGATAAACATTAAGAAAGATAATATTGTTACCTAAAACATAGGTGGTCAGGGAAGAGGAAATGTGCTAATTTTATCATTGCTCAGAATAATAAATTAATATGTATGGTTTAAAGAAACAAAGAACAAAGGGGATTATTTACAATTATACATAACATTTTTCTATATCAGAATATATATACCCAAAAATTCAAGCAAAAAAAAATACTACACAATAAAAGAAAATCTTAGAAAAAAGAGAGAAAAAAAAACACAAAACTAGGCTGGATGTGGTGGCTCACACCTATAATCCCAGCACTTTGGGAGGGCAAGGCAGGCGGATCACTTGAGGTCAGGAGTTCGAGACTAGCCTGGCCAACATGGTGAAACCCTGTCTCTACCAAAAATATAAAAAATTAGCTGGGTGTGGTGGTGCACTCCTGTAATCCCAACTACTCAGGAGGCTGAGGCAGGAGAATTGCTTGAACCAGGGAGGCAGAGGTGGCAGTGAGCCAATGTTGTGTCACTGCACTCCAGCCTGGGTGACAGAGCGAGACTCCCCAAACAAAACAAAACACAACAAAAAACAAAACCAAAAAAACCCCATAAAACTAAATGGTAGATATAAGATGAACGTATTTCTTATATTAATTGATGAAGGGAACTTAACTCATTTCTCAGAAGAAGGAATTTTGAAGTGGATCAGAAAAACAAATCAAACTGTATGGTATATAGAAAACATAAGACAAAGTAATTCAGTAAAATTGAAAATTAGAGGTGAGTAAAGTTGTGCTAAGAAATGCAGCAAAACAAAAAACAAAGCCAACCAACCAAACAAAATAAGATAAAAAATGATGAAACAAAATAAAACAAACAAGAAAAGAAACAAGAAAAAAAAGTAAACAAGCAAGAGTCTTAACATCAAAAATAGTAGAATTTAGGCAAAAATAAGGATTTAATATAATGAAAGGCAGTTTTAACCTATAGTGTGCGCCTCATGAGACTTTAATAATTATGCTTATCTACACATCAAATACCAATGGCACTCACGTTATAAAGTACATATTACAAGAGATAAATAAAAAGGAAAGAAGAAACAGAAGCACTAAGGGACTTTAATTCACCTCTTTCAATCTTTGATAGAGCAAGTGGAACATTGTGGGAAACAAAATAGTATGATTCACAGGTAGATAAGATGGATGTATCTCAAACTATACTTTGAAAATAGAGAACGCACATTTGTTTCATGTTTCTAGGGGATATTTAAAAAAATTAACTATAGAATAGGTCAATAGAGAAAAATCTCAATATGTTCCAAGAGGTAATGCAGACACAGTCATTTTTCACAATGTAATAAGAATAAAGCTTAACAACAAAATCAAATAATAAAATGTGCCTTCTAACTGGGATTTTTTAAAAGTTCTCTTATTCAACTTCTCAAGCAATAATGTCATATAATCAAAATATCATAATTTCTTAACAATAATTAATACACAGTGATTCAAACAACTTGACATGTAAAATATAGGCAAAGAAGTGAGGAAAACAAAATTCACAGTTTTAAATATTTATATCAATAAGTATGCATGAATAAAATAAGTTAGATATCCAATTCAAAAAGTTAGTAAAACAGCAATAAAGTACACTGAAGAAAAGCATAAAGAAGAAATTATTATAAGTAAAATTAGAAATTAATCAATTGGAAAACTGAAAATCACAAACTTAAGCTACTTCCAAAAGCTGGCACTTTACAAAATAATAGAATAAATAAGGTAACAGGTAATCTAAACAAAGGGAAAAATATCTATGTCAGGAGAAGAGACAGGTAAGCAAAATATATAAAATAAGAAAATGAAAAAGGGAAATAACTACATAATTATAGAAAAATTTAAACCTACCTATATTTTACCCAACTTCATGTAAATAATTTTGAAAATTTCGTTTAAGTCAGTTATTTTCTAGGAAAAATAATTGATCAAAATTGACCCCAGAAGAGATAAAACTTATAATTTTGTTAATTTGAACAGAAGAAATAGGTAAACACACTAGATTCAGTTTTTCATATAGAGGAATTCAATCAAATCTTTAAAGAACATTTCAATTCTTCAAGAACAAAGAATAAAAAAATCCATATTTTTAATGAAGTGAATAAACTATTGCTGTCAAAGCCTGATAAAGACTGTACAGAAAAGAAAGTTATAGAAAAATACCACATATGAAGATTAAGTATCCCAAGTAAATCACAAATAAGCAGAATTCAGTACCTCATTAAAAGATTCATATATCTGAGGAAATAGATTTATTTTCTAGGAATGCAAGGTCCTCAGTATTAGAAAAATGAAATAATGTACCATTATAATTGACTGAAGGAGCAAAACAGACACTGAAAATGTTGATAACATTCAACAAGTATTATTGCTCAAAACAGCAAAAAATATCAATTTTCAACATAATAAAATATACCTATCTTAGCCCAAAGTCAACAGTATGTTTAATGAGGGAAATACTAGAGATAATTCCTCTGAAGTCAGAAACTAAACATGATTACATAATTACTAGGTAACATTAGTTACTGCTGGTATTCACCAACACAATTAGAAAAGAAATTAGAAACCTAGAAACAAAAAATAAACCTATGAAAATTTGGAGTTCATATGATGAATAATCTAAGGTAAGAAACAGAAATACGCAACAAAAAATAAGAATATTCAATAAAATAGTGGAGTAAAAAAATAGCACACAGAAATTCATAGCTTTCATATACACAAACAACTTCTAGTTAGAACATATAATGGAAGAAATACTCCATTTACAAGAGTAACTATAAAGGGAAAATACTTATGAATAAAAATAATAAATGTGTACAATCTATAGGAAAAAAACTTTGCAACAGTTCTAAAAGACATAATGATCTCATGTTAATTTTAAATTTAAAGTAGCTCAGCATTATGAATGGTTTACTGAAATAGACAAGACACTTTTAAAGCTCATATGGGAAACTGAAAAATAAGCATAGCTAGGGCTGGGTGCGGTGACTCTTGCCTGTAATCCTAGCACTTTGGGAAGCTGAGGTGGGTGAATTACCTGAGCTCAGGAGTTCAAGACCAGCTTGGGCAACCCCATCTGGTTTCAAAATGGTGAAATACTGTCTCTACCAGAAATTCAAAAAATTGACCAGATATAGTGGTGCACACCTGTATTTCCAGCCACTCAGGAGGCTGAGGCATGAGAATCATTTGAATACCGGAGGCAGAAGTTGCTGCGAGTGGAGATGGCACCACTGACCTCCAGCCTGGGTGACAGAGTAAGACTCTGTCTCCAAAAAAAAAAGTATAGCTGGAAAAATTTTGAAAAAAGAAGATAAATGAGAGGTAAATAGCTTTGATATGCATGAAAATTTATTATTAAGCCACAATAATTATAATAGTGGGTTAACAGTGCATGAATTGATGAATAAACCAAAGGAAAATGATGGAAAACCTAGAAATAGTTTAAAATGAATATGAGCAAATTTAGAATACAATATTTCAGTATAATAAATGATATGGTTTGGCTGTGTTTCCACCCAAAACTCATCTTGAATTGCAGTTCCCATGATCCCCATGTGATATGGGAGGAACCTTGTGAGAGGTAATTGAATCGTGGAGGGGATTAGCCCCATGCTGTTCTTGTGATAGTGAGTGATGAGTTTTCAGGAGATCGGATAGTTTTATAAGGGGCTTTCTCCCCCTTGGTCAGCACTTCTCTCTCCAGCTGCCATGTGAAGAAGGATGTGTTTGTGTCCCATACTGCCATGATTGTAAGTTTCCTGAGGCTTCCCTAGCCATGTGGAACTGTGAGTCAATTACCCAGTCTTTCCTTTCTAAATTACCCAGTCTCAGGTAGTTATTTATAGCAATGTGATAACAGACTAATACAATAAATCACTGGGGAAAATGATAGAATAGCAGAATAAACTCTGAACAGATTATAGATTTAAGGATAAGAAATGAAACCATAAAAATAAAAAGAAAAATTGTGGAAATATTTTTTAATCTTAGTTTTGGGAAGATCTTTCTGGTTGTAATTCAAAATTTGTGAAGTCATAAAAAATATTTGTCTAATTGAACCAAAAAAAAATTAAAAGTGTTCTATATAGCACTTTTGGTCTTCCAGTACATTGTCTTTCATTTCAGGCCTAAACAAATGATTCAATTTAATTGCAGTAATAATAATGGAACATTTACAACCAAGTTAATGCATGAATAGGCAATACCAATTACATCAGAACTACCAGTTGGTTGACAGTTTAACCACTGATTGTAAAATCAAAGATGTAAAAAGCTTTTGAGATAGAAGTGTCAATATTAATGATATCTATAGTACAAAATATATACTTGTATTATTGAAAGTAGAGCAAGCATTCTATGTACCAGTTTGAATCTAAGATAATTAATATTTAATAATTAATTGATCATAATTTCAGTTCCAAAATGGTGTTGTAAACACAAGCTGGTTGCCACCACAGAAAACCAAAAACAAATATACAATGCCAAGATTATCACCAGCAATATCCCAGAACTCAAATATGAAAATGAGTCAGTTCCTGGGGCGATTGAGAAGTGAAAACAACTCTGAGCAGATGGTAAAAGAATTGGATTTCCACATCTGCAAGACCCCTGCCCTACATTTGCCCAGCACCAAGCATGCAGAAAATTTCTTCTGACTCATGGTTTCTACACTGGAAAAAGTAAGATTGAGGTGGACAATCAGCTTCCCCACTATCTTGGGTTTACTGGCAGGAGACCTGTTTCTGCCTCAACACATGGGCAGCATCATGAGTGCCTGAAGGGAAAAATATCTCTGAGGACATCAAGAGACAAAGGAGGGAGGTGAGACTTCCATCCAGCCCTGGAAACCCTGGTCCGTAACTCAGGCAAAAGAGACCCCAAATCAGAGTGGCTGTTCAGCACCACCAGGCTGTAGGAAGTATGTTCCACAGGTCCCATGGACACAAATCCCTAACCAGCCTTCTCATACTGCTGCAATATGCCCTTTGGGACCTCCCACATTCTGGAGGAACAGCACTTTGACTGTGTGCTAGAGCCAAGGCAAATCTGGGCTTAAAGTGCCATCTAATGCTGACAGTGACCTAGCAGAAAAAAAAAATTAAGAAATTCAACAGGTAAATTACTAAGAACCTCTAAGCAAACATATACAACACCCACCACCAACAACAAAAAGCAAGACAGAGAAGATAGAAATAAATAACTAACCTTTTAATGCAAATACATATATTTATCTCCACAAAAACAACAGCAGAAAACCATGACCTCCCTAGATGAACAAAGCAAAGAACCAGCATCGGACAGAAAGAAGATGGAAACTTGTGAGCTCTTTGACCTAGAATTCAAAATAGTACTTTTAAAAAAACTCAGTGAATTACAGCATAACACAAAAAATCAATTCAGAAATTTATTGGAGAAATACAACAGAAATTGAAATAATAAAAATATCAAATGGAAATCTTAGACTGATAAATATGTTTGATAAACTAAAAAATTAATTAGAAGTTCTCAACAGCAGAATGGATCAATCAGAAGGAAGAATCAGTGAACTTGAAGACAGTCTTTTTGACATTACAGTCAGAAGAGGAAAAGAAAAAAGAATGAAAAGGAATGAAGATTGCCTACAAGATATAGCAAATTATCTCCAAGGACCAAATCCAAAAACTATTGGTATTCAAGAGGGAGTTGAAAAAGACAAGAGGGTAAAAAGTTTATTCAAAGAAACAAAAACAGAAAACTTTTCAGAAATTAAGAAAGATATAAATATTCAGTTACAAGAAGGTTAGAGAACATCAAACAGATTTAATCTAATGAGACCACCCCAAGGCATATAATTAAATTCTCAAAGGTTGAGGAAAAAGGGGATCCTAAAAGAACAAACAGAAAAGAAACAGATAATTTATAAGGAAACTCCAATTCATCAGGCAACAATCTTTTCAACAGAAGCGATACAGGCCAGGAGGGAGTGGGATGGCAGTTTCAAAGTGCTAAAAGAAAAAAACTTGCCATCTAAGAATACTGTATTTAGCAAAGCTTGCCATCCAAGAATACTGTATTTAGCAAAGCTATCCTTCAAATATGAAAAAGAGATAAAGTTTTTTCAGATGAATGAAAGCTGAGAGAATTCACCACCACCAGATCTGATTTATAAGAATTGCTAAAGGGAGTTCTTAAGTCTGAAAAAAAATACTAACGTGAAAAAAGAAAATGTTTGAAGGTATAAAACCCACTGGTAAAATTAAGCACAAAGGTAACTCCATAATACTCCAATACTGTAGTTGTGGTATGCAATCCACTCATAACTTTGGTATGAAGCCTAAAAGACAAATCTATAGAAAACAATAACAGCAACAGCAACCTGGTAAGAGATGGGCAATATAAAAAGATGTAAATTGAGACAATGAAAGATCAAAATGTGGGGAGATGAAGTTAAACTTTTGGTTTTTTCTTCATTTGTTTCTATTCTTTTTCAGGATTTAAAATGAGTTATCATCTCTTTGAAATAACTTGTTATATCTATAAGATTTTTTTTTGTAAATGCCAGAGTAGCTACAATGCAAAAATCTGCAGCAGATACACTAAAAACAAAAAAGTAATGAATTATAATATACTACCAGAGAAAATAATTTAACCAAAAAGGAAGACAGTAAGAAATAAAGAAAGGAAGAGAGGAGTTCCAAACAACCAGAAGACCAGCAATACAATGGCAATAGTAAGTCCTTACTTATCACAAATAACACTGAATATAACTGGACTCAATTCACCAATTAAAAGCCATAGAGTGGCTGAATAGATGAAGAAACAAGACTGAACTATATGTTGCCTACAAGAAACCAACTTCACCTATAAAGACGCATAAGAACTGAAAGTAAGAGATAGAAAAGATATCCCATGCAAGTGAAAACTAAAAAAGAGCAAGAGTAGCTATGCTGATATCAGATAAAACAGACAAGTCTGAGACTGTAAAAAGAGACGATGAAAGTCCTTCTATAATGATAAAAAGAACTCAGTTCAAAAAGAGGATATAACAATCATAAATAACTATGCACCAAACACCAGAGCACCCAATTATATAAAGCAAACATTAATAGATCTAAAAGGAGAGTAGACTGCAATATAGTAATAGTAGGGGACTTCAACACCCCATTCTCAGTAATGGGCAGATCATCTAGACAGAAATTCAGCAAAGAAACATCAGAGTTAGCATTTTACCTAACTGTTGCAAAATACATTCTTTTTATCAGCACATGGAACATTCTCCAGAAGACCATATTTCAGGCCACAAAATAAGTCTCAACAGATTCAAAAAAGCAGAAATCTTATCAACTATATTTTCCGA
Source organism: Gorilla gorilla gorilla (assembly GCF_029281585.2). Taxonomy (NCBI): domain Eukaryota; kingdom Metazoa; phylum Chordata; class Mammalia; order Primates; family Hominidae; genus Gorilla; species Gorilla gorilla. The sequence goes on from NC_073241.2 coordinate 80,979,045, forward strand.
ACACAATGGACTAAAATTAGAAACCAATAACTAGAAGAACCTCAGAAACAACATAACCACATACAAATTAGACAACATGTTTCTGAGCGACCAATGGGTCAATGAAGGAATTAAGAAGGAAACAAAAACTTCATTAAAACAATAAAAACAGAAAGACAAAATACAAAAATCTATGGGATACAGCAAAAGCAGTACTTTTAGTAGAAGTTTATAGCAATAAATGCCTATATGAAAAAAGGAAAAGACTTCAAATAAAAGACCTAATGATGCACTTCAAGGAATTAGAAAAGCAAGAACAAAAATCAAACCCAAAGTTAGTAGAAGGAAAGAAATAATAAAAATTAGAGCAGAAATAAATAAAATTGGAACTAAAAAAATACAGAAAAGCAATGAACTGAAAAGTTATTTTTTTAAAGATACACAAAATTGACAAGCTTTTAGCTAGACTAAGAAAAAAAGAGAGAACATCCAAATAAATAAAATTAAATGAAAAAGGAGACATAGTGACTGAGAGCACAGAAATACAAAGAATTGGAGACTATTATGTACAACTATATTGTCAACAAATTGAAAAACCTAGAAGAAATGAATAAATTTCTGGAAACATACAACCTATCAAGATTGAACCATGAAGTGATAGAAAACTTCAATAAAACAACAGTGAGTAATGAGATCAAAGCTGTAAGAAAAAGTCTACCATCGAAGAAAAGCCCAGGACCTGATAGCTTCACTGCTGAATTCCACCAAACATTTATTTATATGTATTTGTTGAGATGAAGTCTCACTCACTCTGTCACCCAGGCTGGAGTGCAGTGACATGATCTCAGCTCATTGCCACCTCCACCTCTCAGGTTCAAGAGATTCTCCTATCTCAGCCTCCTGAACAGCTGAGATCACAGATGTGCACCACCATGCCTGGCTAATTTTTGAATTTTTAGTAGAGATGGGTTTTTGCCATGTTGGCCAGGCTGGTCGCAAACTCCTGATCTCAAGTAATCCACATGCCTCAGCCTCCCAAAGTGCTGGGATTAACAAGTGTGAGCCACCATGCCCAGCCCTCTACCAAACCTTTAAAGAAGAACTAATACCAATTGTACTCAAACTCTTCAACAAAACTGAAGAAAAGGGAATACTTCCAAACTCATTCTATAAGCCCAGAATTACCCTGATACCTAAACCAGACAAGGGCACAAGTGAAAAATAACACTACAGGCCATCATCACTGATGAACACAGATGAAAAAATCCTTAACAAAACACTAGCAAAGTGAATGCAACAACATTACAACATATTAAAAAGATCATTCACCATGATGAAGTGTGATTCATCCCAGGATGCAAGACTGGTTCAATGTATGCAAATTAATAAATATAATACATCGTATTATTAGAACCAAGAATAAAAGGCTTATGATCATTTCAATAGATACTGAAAAAGCATTAGGTAAAATTCAACATGGCTTTATGATAAAAACCTTCATCAAATATGTTAATATAAGGAGTTTAAACAATTCAACAGCAAAAAAGCAAACAAACAATTCAATTAAAAAGTGGACAAAGGGCAGGAGTAGACATCTCTCAAAAAAAGACATACAAATGACTAACAGGTATATGAAAAAATGCTCAACATCACTAATCATCAGAGAAATGCAGATCAGAAAACACTTATCAGAATATATTAATATAAGGAGCTCAAACAATAGCAAAAAAGCAAACAATTTAATTAAAAAGTGGACAAAGGACATGAATAGACATCTCTCATAAAAAAGACGTACAAATGACCAACAGGTATGTAAAAAAATGCTCAACATCACTAAGCATCAGAGAAATGCAAATCAAAACAACAATGATATATCGTCTCACCCCAATTAGAATGGCTTTTATCAAAAAGATAGGGAGTAACAGCTGCTGGTAAGGATATGGAGAAAGGGGGACCCTTGTATACTGTTGGTGGGAAGGTTAATTAATACAGCCACTAAGGAAATCAGTATGAAGTTTCCTTTAAAAACTAAAACTAGAGCTACCATATATCCAGCTGGGTATATATCCAAAAGAAAGGAAATCCATATATCAAAGAGATATCTGTACTTCCATATTTATTGGAGTTGTATGTATAATAGCCAAAATATGAAATCAACCGTTGTGTCCATCATTGGATGAATGGATAATAAAAATGTGATATATATACAATGGAATATCATTCAGCCATGAAAAATGAAATCCTGTTATTTGCAGCAACATGGATGAAACTGGAGGTCATTGTATTAAGAGAAATAAGCCACGCAAAGAAAAACAAAAAACAAACATTATATGTTCTCACTCATATGTGGGAACTAAAAAAGTGGATCTCATGAAGATGGAGAGTAGATTGGTGGTTACCAGAGGCTGGAAAGGGTAGAGGAAGAGAGGGATGAAGACAGGTTGATCAATGGGTACAAATATACACTTAGAAGAAATCAAACATAGTGTTTGATAGATCAGGTGGGTGACTGTAGTTAACATTAATCAACTGTACATTTCAAAATGGCTAGAAGAGAATAATTAGAAAAGATTAATATTTAAAGTGTTGGATATCCCAATTACCCTGATTTGATTATTTGAAGGTATCAAATTATCGCAAGTACTCTGAAAATATATATATTTCTTATATACCTATAAAAATAAAAAATAAAAAATTGATCATTGACAACATGATTATGGTCTCAAAGGATCATCATAATATTTTGTGTGTCACTCATTGAAAGATTAATTATACTAATAGTCTTAAAATAATAGATCAGTAATAATCTTTGCTCTGTATTAAAATTTTCAGAACATTTGTTAAACATTTGCTAAACATTTACTAGATGTTATTATTTGTGTTTAGTAAAAAATAATGAGTGGAGTTCTGTTTTATTCACTATTTATATTCACACACACAGGCATATGTACACCCACATGCACTCTTCTGCATGTACACAACACTCTTTCTCAGTGTGTTCCAGGGTGGGGAAAAAATTAATGTCCACAGCAGGGAAATATTAAAAGCATATTCATGAGTCAGAATTCTGTTTTTAGTTCTATTGTGAAGGGTAATTGTTTGTTACTATAAATAATAGCATGTTCCTTGGTTGAAATTTTCAGCATGGGGCAATATTAACTGTATATATCCCTCTGTGAAATGCAAGCTCTTTTGATTTACTTCTAAGTAACTAACACAATATCACTTAATATCAGGCATTGATTACTCACATAGGCACAGAAGACTTTTTTTCACCCAAAATAAACAACAAACATCAACAGATGTAGCACAGTGGTCCAAACATCAGGACAATCACAAGATAAGCTCATTAGGAAGTTTCCAGTCACTTTTTTTTTTTCAAGATGAGTGATTGACCTCAAAATCAAATTCCAGGTGTTTTCTTATGCAGGCACAGAAAAACAAAAACAAACATTATATGTTCTCACTCATATGTGGGAACTAAAAAAAATCAAATTCCAGGTGTTTTCTTATGCCCTTCAGGATTACACATTTGATCCAAACCAGTCAATTCTTTAGAAATTTATTTTAGAGTAAACAACCTGTCATGGGCAGAATACCAAGTAATTCTGTTGAAACCAAAAGAACACTTTGCTTGGTCATTGAATAAATGTGTTAATTGCTCTTTTTTGCCATAGATTTTAGTCTAACTTTTGTCCTTCACTCTGGCATATCTGAAATGCTGTTATAAATCTAAAGAACTAGAAATGTAGAGCTGATGGTTGTAATATTCAATTTATAGTACCTAATACTAACAACATAGGTCTTCCAGAAGTGGCTTATAAATATTGATTTTACAATGGAAACCTCCAGAAAGAACATAAAAATAATTCTACACACAATATTCTAGAGATTTTTTTAATGTGAGGACCCAAAGCAATCTACTCTGAGTGTGACTGATGTCCTCATTGCCCTTGTCTGGGAGCTGGTGGCCTCCTGGTCTGTTGCCACAGCCCGTTGCTAAACAGTTAAACCTATTGGCATGTGTGTCATACCCCTGCCCAACGGTCGCTTAAGCAAGCCACAAATCTTCCTTGCTCTGGATGACAGTTAATGAACTGTAAAAGTCTTGCACCAATATTTCTACTTCATCAGCAAGCTTGAAGAAGGCAAATTTGTTTTTCACCCTCAAAAAGAACCCGCTGTATTTCTCAGGCAGACAAAAATGATTTGTTTGTGTGGATCTCTTTTTAGTTAGGAGAATATCTTTGGGGCTTGGAAATTCGATTCAGAAAAAAACCACAAGCTTCTAATTATTTCAGGATGTTTTATGTGCCTGGATGTGTTTTATTAGCCCAAATATATTGCAAGCTCTTCCAACTCTGCGACCTTGAGCAAGCCACTTAACCTCTCTGGGCTTATTTTCCCCTCTGTAACATGAGGATAACAATACCTGGTGTTATTACCTCACAAAATTCCTCAGAAAATCAAATGAGATGGTCACTATTATGCTTTCTTAACGATCATTTAAAATGACTCGACTAAACATCATATTAATTCTCAAGAGCTTTAAATTACATTCATCATAACACAATTTATGTATATATATATGTGTGCATATATATCTTTATGTGTATTTAGATATATATGATATATACGTGTATTTAGGTACATATATATTCCCTCACCCACTGAACAGGTTCTGTGATATATTGTTTTTACAGATTAAGCAAAATGAAATATAACTGAACATGAGAAAGCAACTGATTAGCAGCAAGTGTAACAATACATTTTAAGAAACATCTACTGCACATTCTGGGATAATTGCTTTAGGCATATCCCTAGTCATATTATTTGCTCAACTTTTGACTGGAGCCACTTCATAAATTCTAATGTCCTTCTAAATTGTTGCCTCAGTTGTGTTCTGTTTAAGATTTACCAAAATGGTACCATTAGAAATGCTGCTAATGTTTTATTCCATTTCTCATTTATCCTTCTGTGATTTTAGAAAAAGAAAAAAATCTGTTCCTTTTAGTTTCTTCTCTCTTTTCCCAGCTGGCACCATCTCTTGTCTTAGGCAGCTGGGATGTGGAGCACAATGTTCTTGAACCAAGTGTTGAAGTTGATTGTTGATACACACTTCTCAGAGGCTGATCTTTTTGAGAATCCTACTAATTTCACTACACAATTTATCAGAATAATTCCTGGGTCTCTTTTAAAGCAGATTTAGCTCCAACTTGTGCTGGAGAACTTCATCAGTGTAGTTTTTACAGGTTCTAATATCAGTCCAAATCACAACTTTCAGTTGTGGTATAACAGGTCCACCAGCAGAAGGCATTCTCTGCATCTACTGTAGAATCCAAAAGAGCTTCTTGTATGGCCGGATTGTCCCTTCCAGTTGCTGGGTCTGTGTCTTCAAAATGTTGATATTAATAAAGCTTTTGTCATTGTCTATCTCTTCTTTTGAAATTTCTTCATTCACTTTTTAAAAAATTCACCACAATGCATACTTTATACAGATTTGCTTAGTTTTTACTTAATGGCTTTTCTTGTTGTTCCAGGATCCCATCCAAGAGACCACATTCCATTTAGTTCTTGTGTCTCCTTAGGCCCCTCGAGACTGTGACATCTTCTTGGACATTCTTTATTTTTGATGACCTTGACAGTTTGAGGGATAGAGTACAGGTCACGTATTTTGTAGAGACTGTCCCTCAATTTGGATTTTTCTAATTTTGTTCCTCATGATTAGGCTGGGGTTATAGGTTTTTGGGAGGAAGAGCACAGGGGTAATACAGTTAGCCTCATTATATTATCCATCAGTATCTCATTAAATCATATCAAGGGTACATATGATTTGTTTGACTGAGCACTATTGACATTGATCTTGATCACCTGGCCAAGGTATTGTTTGTCAGATTTCTCTATAGCAAATTACTGCCTGCTCCCCATTCACCTTTCCATACTGTACTTTTTGCAAGGAAATCAGTATAGATAGCTCACATTTTGGTCGGGGGGAGTTATGCTCCACATACTAGAGGTGGAGTATTCACATAAATCACTTGGAATTGTTCTTCACAGATTTGTCCCTTTTACTCCAATTATTTATTTTTAAAATCGTCTATATCTGTATAGAATCATGGATATTTATTTTATAGTTTGGGTTATAATTTTATTTTGGCACTCAAATTGACCCAGAGTTGGCCATTGGGAACTCTTATAGTTGTCTCCTATTGATGTATCCTATTACTATGGACCCCCTGTCTCCACCGTTTCTCTCTTTTCCCCTCCCCTTCCTTACCTTCCCTACTTCCTCTCCCCAGCCCCGCTTTCTCTTTCTTTCTTAGCGCTTTCTTACTTTTTGGCACTATAAGGTGCTGCTCCAGGCTTATCTTCTGTGTTTCCTTCACTAGTGCTAGAACAGGCAATTTCTTCAAGGATCCCTGGTTCCTTTTATTGCAGAATGATATAAGGAACCAAGATCTGAGCACTAGGTGTGCCATAAAGATGTTGTTTCTTTTAGGCTTTCTTAGCTGACAGAAGAGAGAATTATATGTATATGTGCTAACCTGTGTACATACACCTATTTACAAATATTTATACATTTAACTATATTAAGCTGAAAATGAGCAAATCTCTTTTTTTTTTTTTTTGAAACAGAATCTCTGCTTTCAGGCTGGAGTGCAGTGGCATGATCTTGAATCACTGCAACTTCTGCATCCTGGGCTCAAGTGATCCTCAACCTTCCAAGTAGCTGGGACTACAAGTGTGCACCACCACACGCAGCTACTTCCCATGTTTTTGTAGAGATGAGGTTTCACTGTGTTGCCAAGGCTGGTCTTGAACTCGGGCTTAAGCAATTCTCCTGCCTTGGACTCCCAAAGTGCTAGGATTATAGGCATGAGCCACCACACCCAGCAGAGTTAATTCTAACATCTTTAACTCTAATCTATTACCATATGAGTCATTCTAGCCTCCTCCACTTGCCTGTAATCTGCGTAGGAAAGCCTTTATCAGTTTGGATACAGTGCTTGTGTACAGTTTCTTTTGCCTTTAGTCTTAAGGTCTCTGCTCATTTCCAAAGTTGCTTAAATCAGCACCTTTTCTCTATACTTCTTTCAGTGAGGTTTTTCATATTCTTGTAACACAGTTGATTGTCCCTATTCTGCATTCCATCCTGTAATTCCCTGACTTCATTAATGATTTTTTTTAATTGTCTTCATCCATTTATACACTTTCTAAACTATAGTTTCTTGGCCTTTTCAGGCACCAACGCATATATATATTAATACTTCTTTACCTAAAAATTCAAGTACAAAGCATGTTGCTCTTTGTATTAATCTGTGCTTTTACTCATAGATAAAAGAATCCACTTTAGCTAGTTTGAAATATATTATTAGTAATAATAATAACAGAAGCAACAACAACCATAATGTAACATTAATGTGTTTACCGTGTGTCAGGATGCATTCTAAATGCTTTACCTATATTAACTCCTTTATACTGTATGAAAACCCTGTGCGACAGCTACCTATTTGCCCCACTTTTCAGATAAGGAAACTGGCATAAAGCAGTGAGATAACTTGCCTGAGATCACACAATTATTAAGCGGCAGAGCCAGGATTGGAGCCCAGGCTACTTTCCCTAGCTCCCAGAGTCACAAAAAGGACTAGAGGGACAATTCTAGGCTGATTTCTACTAACAACTCCTGGAAACACCCTGAGGAACTGGCCACTGATCCCAGGACCCCACTGCCCTATCCATGATAGCAAGTGGCCTCTCCTGCTTCCCCCACTTCCAATCACAGAAACATGTGGCCTCTGCCACCCGCCGGGCTGCAAAATGGAAATCCCATACCTGCCATTTCCTCACTTCCAAATCATAGGCCCTTGCAGTTAGATCTGGTTGAAAGAAACTAAATCACATGCCTGAACCTTAGTATCTCAAGAGACTTAGACTTGTACTGTTATAGTAGAACCATCATATTCTTAGTGCTGCTTCAGTGTGTGTTTTGTAATTAGCTAAGCAACAAGAAAATAAAACATTGTGTTTTGGATTCTTATAACAATCCTAGTTCTAGACGAGGAAACTGAGGCACACAGAGTAAGATAACTTTTCCAAGGACACACAGGTAATAAATGGGTAAGTCAAGTTTTGAACTTGATAGTCTATTGTAAAAAATTAAGCTCTTAACCACTCAGCAATATTGCAAACTATTTTTCTAGACAGTGAGGTAATGCAAAATGGTGCATGGACAAGAGATTTTGCATTTTTTTCTGTTCTTTTATTTCTGGTAGCTTAGCGACTTTAGCTGAGTGCTATCTCCCAAATTCATAAGCCCACAGACACCACCTCCCAGGCTGGGTACCACCACAGCCCTGAGTACTGCACTTTACAAGCTTGAGAACATGAAAAACGTCTCTAAGGACAGAAAAATCTTAGAGGGGGCCTCTGGTAGCTTCTTGGTTACAGAGCTGCTTCTATAGCTCTGGCCTCCTACTATGAAGCAACTTAAAACATTAAAGGAGCTTTAAAGTTATAAAATGTTATCATCACTAGCAATAATTTTGGAGGGGCAGGGATAGTGTCTCCTTATTACTTTTGACTTCCCTATAGTGCCCACACATTTGCAACTAGTGGGCCCTCAATCACTCCTTTATACAAGAGGGAATAAAGAAAAAAAATTTTGAACTCCTTTCAAGGGCTGCAGCATGCTGCAGCCTATAATTTGCGTGAGCCCTGTCCTCTCCTCACCAATCTTGAGTTTACATCCTGGGAGAATGGGTGAGGCTACTGCAGAATCAATAGTTGGAGAAGGCAGTGAAGTCTCATGAGATTTGCTCTCTCTCATTCCCTGTGTGAGGCTTAGAATTCAGCTGGGAGTAAGAGGTTACTCATTTGTCCCTATGAGAATTAATCACTTTTGTGGCCAGCCTCACCTTATTTAGTTGACTTTCATCTCATGCTCCTCCTCACTGTCTTCTTCCCATTAGCTGCTGTGTGCATGGGGAATACCAAGCAACCTTCACAGTGATCCCAGTGAAGTGCAGTCAAGAAGGGAACTATGCTGGCTACAGAAATCACAAACAGCATTAAGTATTCAAATATCAATGAGTTTTGGATTATTTGTGCCACTGCATACCCAATTTTCCCTCTCCTGCATGAATAACCTGCAAGACATCTAATGCCCCGGGGAGGGGTTGGGGATGGTCTCTTTAGTGGACTCCAATCCAAAGCACATTTTACAGGACTACTCCCTTCACCTGATGCAACTCTCTCCTCCTTTTACATTTCAACCTCCTCCACCCCATTCTAACTCTAGGGGAGGGTTTTCCAGAGGGTCAAAAGGGTGCTATATTCTCACTTTAAGGCCAGGTCCAGATTAGGACTTCTACAGACCCAGTGTACACTCTGTGGATGATTGTATTATTTCTCTCAAGTATGTGCTCTCTCCTTCTCTATTATACGTGCCCCTTCATGGCCACGGGACTTGTAGTCCTCTTGAGGGAGCAGCTTACATCCCTCTTTACTTGGCCATGTGACAGGCTTTGGCCAAAGGGATGTGAGCAGAAGTGTCGTCTGCCTTGCGTGAAAGATGCTTTAAAAGGCACCATGGGTTCCATGAATTCTCCTGCTCTGTTTCCTCTTCCACAAGTATGCCATGTCCCGAATATGGGCTGCTTCTTCAGCCTGGGTCTTAGAGAGAGAAAACATGGGGAACAGGGCTGGGAAGAACCACCACAAATGACCTGCACCTGCCAACAATTAAAATTCATGATCAATAAATGCTGGTTATTATAAGCCAGTGGAATTTGGGGGTTCTTACTGCAGTAAAACTGACTGATATTCTCATGTATAATTCAAACTAAGAACTATCCTAAAGGTTAGGGATGCCCAATAAATTGTAATTTTCTCTCCCAACCACAATGATTACTTCAATGATTTATTGGACCTCACTGAATATCAATTTATTTATAACATTTGTTTCCTCATTTTGTTATGGCCACCTGCTGTGTGTGTGTGTGTGTGTTGGGGGGGTGCTCCAAACATGAGCTCAGCCTCCCTCTTGGGTAATCCTGAAGAAACCATGCTTAAATGGACAAAAGTAATGGTTCCCAGTAAGTCAGGATACCCAGTGGCTTATGCATTAATCAGCTTTGTGTGATTTTCAGCAAGTAATAAAACCTGACTGTTACTCAGATGATTCATTTTTTAAAAGCAGCAACTTAGGCCAAATAACTTCAGGTTTGATTCAGCTATAAAATTTATAAGGTCTGGGGGGGACTAATAAATAATGGCCCATTTCCGTACCCATGTTTGGAATCTATTGTAAAAGAGCCACACTCAGGAATTATAGATGATGGAGATCAAAATAGGTTTTATTGTGATAAAAGCTCTGTTGGAGGCCATGGCTCAACATGCAGCTAAAGGAGCCGCTAACCTTCCTCTGAATTTATCTTTCCTCCCCAAACTGTGTGCCTTCTCTTGCCATAAGGCTGGTGCAGAAGAGACTGTGCACTGCCTGCAGATGCCCACAGCCAAGCACAGAAGGGGATAAGCCCAGGGATCTCACCCTCTGCTCCCAAACTTTCCAATCAATTGTCACTCTTTCTACCCTCCGTTGGGGAAAATGGGTTAATGTAGATAGAGGTAGGCCTGCTACTCCTAACTTGGAAACATGCATCCTGGGGAAAGGAAGTTCCCCCCCATAAGAATTCTATAAATCTGTAATTTGAAAGCAGGTTCAGAACACAGTGGAAAGAACGTGTGGCAGAAAGACCTATACTCAAACCTGGGTTCATCACAGACTTCTGTAATTTCAGGCAGGTCAACTCGCCTCTCTAGGCCTCAGTTTTCCCCTCTGAAGAATATGGATAACAAGAATACTAGCACTGCCTAGCAGGTAAGATTTTTCTATGAATCTAATGAGACAATATGCGTGAAAAAGTTTTGAAAACGATGCACTGTACAAGATAAGGTTAAAGTGAAAGGGATATACCATTAAGTCAGGGAAATTAGTGACTGTATAGCTGCAATTTCTAGCCACAATTTTAGCTTTACTAAGAAAAGCAAGTCAGAGGATGGAGGCAGTTTTCTGAATACTATGCTTGGGTTTCTGGACGCACAGCCCAACATCCTTTTCACCCCACCATCATACTGATGGTTCCTTAGTCACACCTGGAAGCCAAGGACTCCAGTCCTAACAAAAATTCTATTTTGTTCAGGCTTCCAGGGCAGCTGAACACCGAGTCCACTACCGTTCCCCTGTGTTGCATTGTTTTTCTCCCCTTGGACCAGGATGGGTAATTTCTGTCCTTTTTGGGTGCTCTCTTTCTTCTCAGTAAAGTGAGTGGCGGTAACAGGCTAGAATGCTCTGTCAGGGGAGAGCCAGGAGCCGGGGAGTCCGGATCAGGAGACCCAAGAGCTCCCCTAGGCTCTGCCTTCGCTCAGTTTTCCACACTGCTTTTGGCATTGCCATAAATTTAGCATTTTCCAAAGTGTATTTCTCAGATTGCCAGTTCCCCAAGACACTCAAACTCAAAAAGTTTCTGTGGTTAAATTAGTTTAGGAAAGGCTCCATGTATAATTCCCCCTCTTTGAGAGTTTCAATGTCCATTAAAATACCAAAGGCCCTTAAAAGTCCTATAAATCCTCTAGCAAACAAAGGTTGTTTATTATTTGCTGTTGTTTAACCCAGAACTTCTAAAATGTATTTGGCATTGAAACACTTATTTTTCAAGAAGCACTACTAACATCCTGGTTTCATGTGGTGAGTGAATCTGACCTTCAAAAACCCCACTCGCACTTCACCTCCATGAAAGAAGGTTCGGCGAGAGTTCTCAACCTTGGCTGTGCTCTAGAGCCATCTGGGAAGCTTCTATAACACCCAATACTTAGACTGCCCCCAAACCAATTAAATGAGCAAATCTGGGGTTGGGTCCCAGGCATCAGTACTACGTAAAGTTCCCTGAGTTCCAGGGTAAGACCAAGGCTGAGAACCATTGGATTAGAGGGAAACGCTTTGGTGGTAACTTTCATTGCCATTGCCTGCCAAGGTCAGCTGAGTTAGCTTTTCACATAGTAAGGCCAGGCTTATTATTTCACAAGAAATAGGAAAAATGTAAAATGCTCATGGTGACTAAGTGAAAATGTCTACTGAAGGAAACTAATAATTTCCTTCAGTTATGTGCAAACATTTATATGGCACATAAACATACATTCTAAATACTTTTCATATATTATTGAAGTGACGTTATTTGTTTGGGGAAATACCCAAGGTTTGTTGTCTCAAGCCAAGAAAATCAAAGACATGGACGCACAAGGAATGGGTTTAGGAGCAGAGGTTTAATAGGCAAAAGAAAGAGAAAGGAGAATAGCTCTCTCTCCTGCAGAGAGAGAGGGACGTCAAAGTGGGACTTCTGGTCCATGGTCCATGGTCCATGGTGGAGTGTGGAGGGTGGAGGGGAGGAGGAAGAAGTTTGGGGTTTATAGACTGGCTTGAAGAGGCAGTGTCTGATTTACATAGGACCTAAAGATTGGTTGGAGCAGGTGTGACATTTACATAGTGTGTGAAGAAGCTGGCCACACGACCCTAATCTTTTTATCATGCAAATGGGTTTTCTACCTGGCCAGTGGCCATGTTGTCTGCTCCTTACTGTACACGTGGTTGACAAGGAAAAGGGAAGATGGAGCCGCCATGTTGAACTTGCCTAGCCCCCAGGTAGCCTTCTCCTATTGGCACAGCTGCCAGCATTCATCCATGCAAGCTTCCAGCTTGCTTATCTATGCTGTGGCTTGGTTTTTTAGGCTGCTTTTTTGTTATAAAAGAAATGATTTGGGGCTGCTTTTCATTCAAGGGAAAACCTTACTGAGGACTTTCTTACCCTATCTGTCTAAATAATTTCTTTTTAACTCCTATATCATTATCACATTTCCACATGTAATAACATAATTCTCTTGACAGTCCTTAAGGGGCAAGTATTTTTAATCACAATTTTACAGGTGAGAAAACTGAAGCATGGAGTTAGGGGTTAAACCACTTAAGGAAGAGCCAGCTGACTTAGTAAGTGAGAAAGCTGGGATTTGAACTTGAGTGTTCTTGCTCCCAAATCTCTAACCAACCTTATTGTGGAGTCCTGATAAGGTAAGTAAGCAGCAATGAGGAAAGGGTTCCAGGTTAAGGAGAATAATTGTTCTAAGAGACAGTGTGATGGTTAATATTGAGCATCAACTTGACTGGATTGAAGGATGCAAAGTACGGTTCCTGGGTGTGTCTGTGAGGGAGTTGCCAAAGGAGATTAACATTTGAGTCAGTGGACTCAGAGAGGCAGACCCACCCTCAGTCTGGGTGGGCACCATCTAATCAGCTGCCCACGTCGCTAGAATAAAGCAGGCAGAAGATGGAAGAGCAGAATTGCTGAGTCTTCTGATCTTTATCTTTCTCCTGTGCTGGATGCTTCCTGCCCTCAAACATCAGACTCCAAGTTCTTCAGCTTTTGGACCCTTGGACTTAACCAGCGGATTGCCAGGGGCTCTCAGGCCTTTGGCCACAGACTGAAGCTGCACTGTTGGCTTCCCTACTTTTGAGGTTTTGGGACTCGGACTGATCTACCACTGGATTCCTTGCTCTTCACTTTCAGATGGCCTATCATGGGACTTTACCGTGTGATCATTATGAGTCAATTCTCCTTAATAAAATCCCTTTCATATAGACATCTATCCTATTAGTTCTGTCCCTCTAGAGAACCCTAATACAGATGGCTAATCGCAAACAACATTTTGGCACAACTACCTCGCTCTGCAGGAAGCCCCAGCAGCATGACCTCGTTCTACATGGAGCCCCCTCCAGCATGATCCTATGAAACTTCCCTCCAGTCCTTGCTGTAAGATTCTCCCTGGGGCCTGAAAGCTTAAGGAGATGAATAACTCCTCCCTTCTCAGGCCCAGTCCCAAAGCACAAGGCCACTTGCGTCAGCAGCGTGAGCCAGCAAGATAGCAGAAGCAAGAAGAGAGCCAGCCGGATGACATGTACCCCTGAAGATCGAGAAAAAGGCCATCTGGGCGTAACGTAGCAGTTACATCAGACTAGGACACCTCTCGTTTACAGGAGACTATAAAAGCTTTGTCCTGTCCTCACTAGGGGCTAACGCCCACCTGCGTTTTAGGCCTCAGCCCACCTGCACCCAGGCGCTCATTAAAACAGCATGTTGCTCCACATTGCCTCGTGTTGTCTCTTGGCGTGCTCTTGGGGTTTGAACCGACACAAGAACCTTACGTCCGCTGCTGAAACCCAGGAGGGGCTCAGGTCTGTGTCCCCCATGGACCTACCCCTCCACCCCGGAGAGGAGGCCACAGCAGCCGGACAAAGGAAGCTCTTCAGCCTCCAGTCACCTCTCTGTGCATGCACATCGGTCACTGATCTCGCCTACTAGTAAGTTTCCCCAGGAGCCTGGTTAACAGAGAAAAATCCACACGGCCTCTCTTGGTTCCTCCAGTCTGAAAATCCAGTGTTGGTCCAAGAAGGCTCTGGCATGTGCCAGGCACTCGCTGAATCATCTGGTCTTAGGGGGATGCCTCTAGGCCATTTGATCCCCTTCCGGAATGAAAAGGCAGCAGTGATGATTTGCTCCTTTTATTGTCTCCCTCCAGCCATCCAGGAAGGTCTTTTTCCCTGTTCTCCCAAGCCTACCCTCCGTTATGGGAAACTCCCAGTCCTCCATTCTAAAAAACAGCCCTCTAGGCTGCCTCATAAAAAACCTGCAAACCTTAGGCCTCAGGCAAGATACTCGCCCTAAGCACCTTGTTGTGTTTTTGCAATTCAGTCTGGCCACAATACGAATTGGATAATGAGTTCGAAGGGCCCGCAAATGGAACAATCGACTTTACAATTTTAACTGATTTAAGCAATTATTGCCCACAACTGGAGAAATGGCGAGAAATTCCTTCTGTCCAGGCCTTTTTGCAATCAGATCACAATGCAACCTCTGCAGTTCTTGCTCACCTTTTCAAATCCTTCTCCCCCATTCTCACCACCTTGATTGCCTTTCTCCTCCTGACCCTGCCTCTTTTTCCTCATTTGATTCAGCTGGCTGCTGTCCACCCCTCTCAGCCCCTACCTCTTCCTCTCAAGATCTTCTTTAACTCCCTAAGCCTTCTTGTTGCCTTCTCAGCCGCCACCTTCCCAGATGCCGTCTTCTCAGCCGCCACCTTCCCAGATGCCGTCTTCTCAGCCACCACCTTCCCAGATGCCGTCTTCTCAGCCACCACCTTCCCAGCCACCATTTTCCCAGCTGCCATCTTCTTAGCCACTATCTTTCCAGTCAGCTGTATCCACTTTTTTTCCTACACCTTCCCCTCCTCAGGACAATTCTAGTATTGCCTGTACCCATTCTCCTTCCTCACCGCCCTCTCCTGAAGACTATAAACCCATCCCGCCACCTTACACCCCTATCTATCCTCCACTGCCTGGTAACTCAACCCCTTTTCCCCCTTCAAATCCTCAGCAGAAACCACTATTTTAAACCTTTGGTTCATCTCTCAATCCACCCCCAATATTCAGTGCAAGCTTCGGAAGCTTGATGACAGCCCTGAAACCCTACAATGAGACCTTCCTAATTTAGCCTTCAAAGTCTTTAACAATTGTGACTAGGAAAGTAGAAGGCAAAAACAGGCAGAGTTTCAAATGCTTGCCTCCGCCATCAGGAGCCCTGAAGGCCCACGGGCCGCAGCTCCACACGGAAGCCTCCTAACAATCCATCTCCACCTGGCGCCTGTTTCAAGTGCTGCAATGAAGGCCACTGGTCCAGACAATGCCCAAATCCAGGTAAGCCCACCAGTCTGTGCCCCGTCTAGGGAGGACTCCACTGGAAGTTGGACTGTGAGCAGCCCCCGCAAGGACCGCCCCCGACCCTTCCTAAGATGGCCAAAACCTCCTACTTGGATCTCATCAGCCTTACCGCTGAAGGCTGATGGTGCCCTGGAATGGACGCCCCAGCAATTACCATCTCTTCATCCAAGCCAAGGGTAACCCTGATGGTGGAAGGTAGGCCAGTATGTTCTTTTAAAATTAATATCGGGGCAACCTACTCTGCTTTATCTAATTTTTCAGAACCCACCCAGTCCTCCCAAGTCTGTGTTGTGGGAATTAATGGATAAGTCTCCAAACCCCGAGCCACCCCTCCACTTTTCTGCTTCCTGCACCCTTTTTCCTTCACTCACTCTTTCTTAGTCCTGCCCTCATGCCCAATCCCGCTCCTAGGCAGAGATATCCTTTCAAAACTCCACACTACTCTCCTCTTCCACATTCCCCATAGTACCCAACACATTACCCAGACCCCTCCAGTACTTCTAGCTTTCTTCTACTCCTTCACCCTCCCACTCTAAAACATGCAACTCTTCCTTATCCCCCATCTGTAGTTAACCCTGCTGTTTAGGATACTTCCACACCCTCAGTCGCAGAACACCACACCCCCATCTGCATTATCCTTAAAAAGCCCACCCAGTTCCTAACACAGAAGCAGTATCCCATCTCCCAAGCAGCTCTCATAGGCCTAAAGCCTATCATTTTTCGCCTCCTTGCCCGTCACCTACACCACCCAACAAACTCCCTTTTAACACACCAGTTCTACCTGTTAAAAAGCCAGATGGAATTTATCACTTAGTACAGGACCTAGGCTCGTCAACCAAGCTATACTCCCAGTGTGTCTAGTAGTTCCTAACCCATATGCTTTACTTTCTGCAGTTCCCTCCAATACCACCCATTTTTCTGTCCTAAACCTAAAGAAAGCTTTTTTCACAATTCCTTTGCACCCTGATTCTGAAGACCTCTTTTCCTTTACATGGGAAAACCCTGATACCCACCTTTCACGTCAGCTCACCTGGTGCGTACTACCTCAAGGTTTCAGAGACAGCTTCCACCTTTTTGGACAGGCCCTTGCTCGTGACTTATGTACCTTATCCCTAAAACCGTCCACTCTCCTTCAGTGTGTTAATAATCAGCTCCTGTGTAGCCCCTCTCAAAGAAACTGCAATGCCCATACTATCTCTCTTTTAAACTCCTTGGCAGAACGGGAGTACTAGGTCTCCCCTAAGAAAGCACAAATATGCACCCCCTCAGTCACCTATCTAGGCCTAGCCCTTACCCTGGGAACCCAAGGGCTTACAACTGACCACATATCCCTCCTCCAGTCCCTCCCACCTCCACAAACTAAGCAAGAAATTCTCTTCTTTTTTTTTTTAAAGTAAAAATGACAAATTCATATACATATGTTAAATGATATAGCTTCTCTTTACATTAGCTCCCCGAGTTACAACCTCTCCCCTTGTGTAGGTACACATCAGTGATTAAAACGCAGAAAAACTTCCCCAATACAGGAATCCGGCTTCTGAAAATAATTGTGCTGGAAAATTTGCAATGGAGGCATGGAAGACTTGAGAAAGGGAGGGCTGGGAAACGAGCTGTAACTCAATCTGAAGACACTCATAAATATCAATTTTAATATCTATTTACAATACAGCAATAAAGGCAAACTAAAAAAGGCTATACAAGGCATTTTGCACATCTTCATGTACTGGGTTCTCTGAAGCCCAATTCCTGTTAATATCTTTTGCTGGAAGAATTTTCTTTTTTTTTTATTATTATACTTTAAGTTCTAGGGTACAAGTGCACAATGTGCAGGTTTGTCACATATGTATACATGTGCCATGTTGGTGTGCTGCACCCATTAAGTCGTCATTTACATTAGGTATATCTCCTAATGCTATCCCTCCCCCATCCCCCCACCCTACAACAGGCCCCGGTGTGTGATGTTCCCCTTCCTGTGTCCATGTGTTCTCATTGTTCAATTCCCACCTATGAATGGGAACATGTGGTGTTTGGTTTTTTGTCCTTGCAATAGTTTGCTGAGAATGACGGTTTCCAGCTTCATCCATGTCCCTGCAAAGGACATGAACTCATCCTGTTTTGTGGCTGCATAGTATTCCATGGTGTATATGTGCCACATTTTCTTTCTTTCTTTCTTTTTTTTTTTTTTTGAGATGGAGTCTTGCTCTGTTGCCCAGGGTGGAGTGGAGTGCAGTGGCACGATCTCGGCTCACTGCAAGCTCCATCTCTCGGGTTCCCGCCATTGTCCTGTCTCAGCCTCCTGAGTAGCTGGGACTACAGGTGCCCACCATCACACCTGGCTAATTTTTTTTTGTATTTTTAGTAGAGACGGGGTTTTACCATGTTAGCCAGGGTGGTCTTGATCTCCTGACCTTCTGATCCACCTGCCTTAGCCTCCCAAAATGCTGGGATTACAGGCGTGAGCCACTGTGCCCAGCTGTGCCACATTTTCTTAATCCAAACTATCATTGATGGACATTTGGGTTGGTTCCAAGTGTTTGCTATTGTGAATAGTGCCACAATAAGCATACATGTGCATGTGTCCTTATAGTAGCATGATTTATAATCCTTTGGGTATATACCCAGTAATGGGATGGCTGGGTCAAATGGTATTTCTAGTTCTAGACCCTTGAAAAATCGCTGCACTGACTTCTACAATGTTTGAACTAGTTTACAGTCCCACCAACACTGTAAAAGTGTTCCTATTTTTCCACATCCTCTCCAGCACCCATTGTTTCCTGACTTTTTAATGATCGCCATTCTCACTGGTGTGAGATGGTATCTCATTGTGGTTTTGATTTGCATTTCTCTGATGGCCAGTGATGATGAGCATTTTTTCATGTGTCTGTTGGCTGCATAAATGTCGTCTTTTGAGAAGTGTCTGTTCATATGCTTTGCCCACTTTTTGATGTTTTTTTTTTTTTCTTGTAAATTTGTTTGAGTTCTTTGTAGATTCTGGATATTCGCCCTTTGTCAGATGAGTAGACTGCAAAAATTTTCTCCCATTCTGTAGGTTGCCTTTTCACTCTGATGGTAGTTTCTTTTGCTGTGCAGAAGCTCTTTAGTTTAATTAGATCCCATTTGTCAATTTTGGCTTTTGTTGCCATTGCTTTTGGTGTTTTAGATATGAAGTCTTTGCCCATGCCTATGTCCTGAATGGTATTGCCTAGGTTTTCTTCTAGGGTTTTTATGGTTTTAGGTCTAACATTTAAATCTTTAATCCATCTCGAATTAATTTTTGTATAAGGCCTAAGGAAGGGATCCAGTTTCAGCTTTCTACATATGGCTAGCCAGTTTTCCCAGCACCATGTATTAAATAGGAAATCCTTTCCCCATTTCTTGTTTTTGTCAGGTTTGTCAAAGATCAGATGGTTGCAGATATGTGGTATTATTTCTGAGGGCTCTGTTCTGTTCCATTGGTCTATATCTCTGTTTCAGTACCAGTACCATGCTGTTTTGGTTACTGTATCCTTGTAGTATAGTTTGAAGTCAGGTAGTGTGATGCCTCCAGCTTTGTTCTTTTGGCTTAGGATTGACTTGGCAATGCGGGCTCTTTTTTGGTTCCATATGAACTTTAAAGTAGTTTTTTCCAATTCTGTGAAGAAAGTCATTGGTAGCTTGATGGGATGACATTGAATCTATAAATTACCTTGGGCAGTATGGCCATTTTCAAGATATTGATTCTTCCTATCCATGAGCATGGAATGTTCTTCCATTTGTTTTTGTCCTCTTTTATTTCGTTGAGCAGTAGTTTGTATTTCTCCTTAAGATGTCCTTCACATCCCTTGTAAGTTGTATTCCTAGGTATTTTATTCTCTTTGAAGCAATTGTGAATGGGAGTTCACTCATGATTTGGCTCTCTGTTTGTCTGTTATTGGTGTATAACAATGCTTGTGATTTTTGCACATTGATTTTGTATCCTGAGACTTTGCTGAAGTTGCTTATCAGCTTAAGGAGATTTTGGGCTGAGACAATGGGGTTTTCTAGATATACAATCATGTCATCTGCAAACAGGGACAATTTGACTTCCTCTTTTCCTAACTGAATACCTTTTATTTCTTTCTCCTTCCTGATTGCCCTGGCCAGAACTTCCAACACTATGTTGAATAGGAGTGGTGAGAGAGGGCATCCCTGTCTTGTACCAGTTTTCAAAGGGAATGCTTCCAGTTTTTGCCCATTCAGTATGATATTGGCTGTGGGTTTGTCATAAATAGCTCTTATTATTTTGAGATATGTCCCATCAATACCTAATTTATTGAGACTTTTTAGCATGAAGGGCTGTTGAATTTTGTCAAAGGCCTTTTCTGCATCTATTGAGATAACCAAGTGGTTTTTGTCTTTGGTTCTGTTTATATGCTGCATTACGTTTATAGATTTTCATATGTTGAACCAGCCTTGCATCCCAGGGATGAAGCCCACTTGATCATGGTGGATAAGCTTTTTGATGTGCTGCTGGATTCGGTTTGCCAGTATTTTGTTGAGGACTTTTGCATCGCTATTCATCAGGGATATTTGTCTGTAATTCTCTTTTTTTGTTGTGTCTCTGCCAGGTTTTCGAATCAGGATGATGCTAGCCTCATAAAATGAGTTAGGGAGGATTCCCTTTTTTTATATTGATTGGAATAGTTTCCGAAGGAATGGTACCAGTTCCTCCTTGTACCTCTGGTAGAATTCGGCTGTGAATCCATCTGGTCCTGGACTTTATTTGGTTGGTAGGTTATTATTGCCTCAATTTCAGAGCCTGTTATTGGTCTATTCAGGGATTCAACTTCTTCCTGGTTTAGTCTTGGGAGGGTGTATGTGTCCAGGAATTTATCCATTTCTTCTAGATTTTCTAGTTTATTTGCGTAGAGGTGTTTATAGTATTCTCTGATGGTAGTTTGTATTTCTGTGGGATTGGTGGTGATATCCCCTTTATCATTTTTTATTGCATCTATTTGATTCTTCTCTCTTTTCTTCTTTATTAGTCTTGCTAGCAGTATATCAATTTTGTTGATCTTTTCCAAAAAAAAAAAAAAACAGCTCCTGGATTCATTGATTTTTTGAAGGGTTTTTTGTGTCTCTATCTCCTTCAGTTCTGCTCTGATCTTAGTTATTTCTTGCCTTCTGCTAGCTTTTGAATGTGTTTGCTCTTGCTTTTCTAGTTCTTTTAATTGTGATGTTAGGGTGTCAGTTTTAGATCTTTCCTGCTTTCTCTTGTGGGCATTTAGTGCTATAAATTTCCCTCTAAACACTGCTTTTAATGTGTCTCAGAGATTGTGGTATGTTGTGTCTTTGTTCTCATTGGTTTCAAAGAACATCTTTATTTCTGCCTTCCTTTCATTATGTACCCAGTAGTCATTCAGGAGCAGGTTGTTCAGTTTCCAGGTAGTTGAAAGGTTTTGAGTGAGTTTCTTAATCCTGAGTTCTAGTTTGATTGCACTGTGGTCTGAGAGACAGTTTGTTACAATTTCTGTTCTTCTACGTTTGCTGAGGAGTGCTTTACTTCCAACTATGTGGTCAATTTTGGAATAAGTGCTATGTGGTGCTGATAAGAATGTATATCCTGTTGATTTGGGGTGGAGAGTTCTGTAGATGTCTATTAGGTCTGCTTGGTGCAGAGCTGAGTTCAATTCCTGGATATCGTTGTTAACTTTCTGTCTCGTTGTTCTGTCTAATGTTGACAGCGGGGTGTTAAAGTCTCCCATTATTATAGTATGGGAGTCTAAGTCTCTTTGTAGGTCTCTAAGGACTTGCTTTATGAATCTGGGTGCTCCTGTATTGGGTGCATATATATTTAGGATAGTTAGCTCTTCTTGTTGAATTGATCCCTTTACCATTATGTAATGGCCTTCTTTTTCTCTTTTGATCTTTGTTGGTTTAAAGTCTGTTTTATCAGAGACTAGGATTGCAACCCCTGCCTTTTCTTGTTTTCCAGTTGCTTGGTAGATCTTCCTCCATCCCTTTATTTTGAGCCTATGTGTGTCTCTGCACATGAGATGGGTTTCCTGAATACAGCACACTGATGGGTCTTGACTCTTTATCCAATTTGCCAGTCTGTGTCTTTTAATTGGAGCATTTAGCCCATTTACATTTAAGGTTAATATTGTTGTGTGTAAATTTGAGCCTGTCATTATGATGTTAGCTGGTTATTTTGCTCGTTAGTTGATGCAGTTTTTTCCTAGCCTCGATGGTCTTTACAATGTGGCATATTTTTGCAGTGGCTGGTACTGGTTGTTCCTTTCCATGTTTAGTGCTTCCTTCAGGAGCTCTTGTAGGGCAGGCGTGGTGGTGACAAAATCTCAGCATTTGCTTGTCTGTAAAGGATTTTATTTCTTCTTCACTTCTGAAGCTTAGTTTGGCTGGATATGAAATTCTGGGTTGAAAATTCTTTTCTTCAAGAATGTTAAATATTGGCCCCCACTCTCTTCTGGCTTGTAGAGTTTCTGCCAAGAGATCTACTATTAGTCTGATGGGCTTCCCTTTGTGGGTAACCCGACCTTTCTCCCTGGCTGCCGTTAACATTTTTTCCTTCATTTCCACTATGGATAATCTGATAATTATATGTCTTGGAGTTGCTCTTCTTGAGGAGTATCTCTGTGGCGTTCTCTGTATTTCCTGAATTTGAATGTTGGCCTGCCTTGCTAGTTTGGCTACATTCTCCTGGATAATATCCTGCAGAGTGTCTTCCAACTTGGTTCCATTCTCCCCGTCACTTTCAGGTACACCAATCAGATGTAGATTTGGTCTTTTCACATAGTGCCATATTTCTTGGAGGCTTTGTTCATTTCTTTTTACTCTTTTTTCTCTTAACTTCTCTTTTCGCTTCATTTCATTCATTTGGTCTTCAATCACTGATATCCTTTCTTCCAGTTGATCAAATCGGCTACTGAAGCTTGTGCATTCGTCATGTAGTTCTCATGCCATGGTTTTCAGCTCCATCAGGTCATTTAAGGACTTCTCTACACTGGTGATTCTAGTTAGCCATTTTTCTAATCTTTTTTCAAGGTTTTTATCTTCTTTGCAATATCTTTGAACTTCCTCCTTTAGCTTGGAGAAGTTTGCTCATCTGAAGCCTTCTCTCAACTCATCAAAGTCAAACTCTGTCCAGCTTTGTTCCATTGCTGGTGAGGAGCTGCATTCCTTTGGAGTCAGAGAGGCACTCTGATTTTTAGAATTTTCAACTTTTCTTCTCTGTTTTTTCCCCATCTTTGTGGTTTTATCTACCTTTGGTCTTTGATGATGGTGACGTACAGATGGGGTTTTGGTGTGGATGTCCTTTCTGTTTGTTAGTTTTCCTTCTAACATTCAGGACCCTCAGTTGCAGGTCTGTTGGAGTTTGCTGGAGGTCCACTCTAGACCCTGTTTTCCTGGGTATCAGCAGCGGAGGCTGCAGAACAGCAAATATTGCTGCTTGATCGTTCCTCTGTAAGCTTTGTCTCAGAGGAGTTCCCAGCCATGTGAGGTGTCAGTCTGCCCCTACTGTGGGGGAGTGTCTCCCAGTTAGGCTACTCGGGGGTCAGGGACCCACTTGAGGATGCACTCTGTCTGTTCTCAGATCTCAAACTCCATGCTGGGGGAACCACTACTCTCTTCAAAGCTGTCAGACACGGACATTTAAGTCTGCAGAGGTTTCTGCTGCCTTTTGTTTGGCTATGCCCTGTCCCCAGAGGTGGAGTCCACAGAGGCAGGCAGGCCTCCTTGAGCTGCTGTGTGCTCCACCCATTTCGAGCTTCCCAGCCACTTTGTTTACCTACTCACTCCTCAGCAATGGTGGGCACCCCTCCCCCAGCCTTGCTGCCTCCTTGCAGTTCCATCTGTCTGCTGTGCCCGTGGGAGTGGGACCTTCTGAGCCAGGCACAGGATATAATTTCCTGGTGTGCCGTTTGCTAAGACCATTAGAAAAACACAGTATTTGGGTGGGAGTGACCTGATTTTCCAGGAGCCATCTGTCACAGCTTCCCTTGGCTAGGAAAGGGAATTCCCTGACCTCTTGCACTTCCCGGGTGAGGCAATGCCTCACCCTGCTTTGGCTCATGCTCGATGGGCTGCACCCTCTGTCCTGCACCCACTGTCTGATAAGCCCCAGTGAGATGAACCTAGTACCTCAGTTGGAAATGCAGAAATCACCCGTCTTCTGCGTTGCTCATGATGGGAGCTGTAGACTGGAGCCGTTCCTATTTGGCCATCTTAGAACCGTCCCCCCAAGAAATTCTCTTTCCTAAGATTAACGGGATATTTTAGACTCTGGGTTTCCTCCTTTGCTCTACTTGCCAAACCGTTATGCCAAGCCACTAAAGGCTGTCACCATGAGCCTTCAAACCCTGCACAGCCTATTACTCAACCTTTCTGTCTACTCCAGAAGGCTCTCACCTCAGTCCCTGTCCGCACTCTCCCAGACCTCACCAAAACTTTTTCCCTCTACACTGATGGATGGCGTGGAGTTGCAATGAGTGTTCTAACCCAATCTAAGGGACCCACCCTCCAGGTTATTGCCTACCTCTCTAAACAGCTTAAAGCCACAGTTCTCAGATGGCCTCTGTGCCTCTGAGCATTGGCGGCAGCTGCTGTCCTCACCCGTGAAAGCCTAAAACAATCTCTCCATGACAACCTAATAGTTCATTCAACTGATAACATCAAAGACATGCTAGCTCACAGCAGTGTACTAAGACTCATCTCTGCCCCACGGCTCCCCCAACTGTATACTCTATTCATAGAAGCTCCCCACATCACCATGCTAACCAGCTCCTGTCTAAACACAGCCATGCTCTTACCTGAAGCTACAACCACCCAAGACCCTACACACTTCTATGTAAACACTGTTCAAACCTTTCTTATACCTTTTCCAAACCTGACAGACCAACCCCTTCCAGATGCCTCCTTTACTTGGTTTGTAGATGGCAGCTCCTTCCTACATCAAGGATGAGGGCATGCTGGCTATGCTATAATGTCACCCCCCCAACATTATTGAAGCCAAGCTGCTCTCCCTAGGCACCACCTCCCAAAAAGCTGAACTCATCACCCTCACTCAAGCTCTCACTCAAGCAGCCAGACAACAGATCAACATATATTCAAATTCTCATTATGTTCCACCTAGTGCACTCACACTTGTCCATCTGGAAAGAATGGGGTTTCCTAACTGCAAAGAACCCTCCTGTCATAAATGGCTCTCTCATCAGCAAACTCCTTCAAGCTGCCAGGCTCCCACAGAAAGCTGCCATCATTCATTGCAGGGGCCACCAAACCCCAGACAATCCTATGTCAGCTGGAAATGTGCTAGTAGACCATGTAGCCAAAAAGTAGCCCTACAACCTGTGCAAGGCCAGTTTCTGTTCCTGTCCGCCTTCTCTCCTCTTTACTCCTCAGAAGAAAAGGTGGACTTCTGAGCCCAAAACCTTCAAAAGCAAGGACCATGGTATGTCAAGGAAGGGCACCTCATTATTCCTGACTCTCAAAGCCTTCCTCACCTCCAAAGCCTCTACAACTCTTTCCATGTTGGTTACAAACCTCTCCTGCAACTTCTCTGCCCTATCCTCACTTGTCCTCACCTTTCCAGCTGTGTTCAAGGGATTACCCAGTCCTGCTCTCTGCTACTTAGTGTCATCCCAGGGCTCCCTCTGGCTGCTGCCTTTTCCTACCCACCAAGCCCGGGGCCAGGTACCCCTGCAAGATTGGCAAGTAGACTTCACTCACATGCCACCTGATAAACGGCTCCACTGTCTTCTAGTCTTGGTCTGTACTTTCTCCGGGTAGGTAGAAGCATTCCCAAGAACTTCAGAAGGTGCAAATGTCATCACACAAACTCTCATCATGCGTATAATTCCCTGTTTCAGACTCCCAACATCCATCCAGTCCAATAATGGGCCTGTCTTCATCAGCCAAATTATGCAAGATGTCTCTACATCCTTAGGTATAAAATGGGTTCTCCACACACCCTACAAGCCTCAATCTTCAGGCAAAGTTAAAAAAATTAACTCTGTCCTTAAAGCCCAACTCACCAAGGTGGCTTTAAAAATCCGCCAGTTGTGGACAAAAAATCTCCCTTTTGCCCTCATGAGACTCCGCACAACACCAAAAGCACCCTCTTTTTATAGTCCCTTTAAAATCATGTATGACTGAACTTTTGTCTTAGGACCTCCATCTTTACCAGACTCTAAACCACTCAAGAATTACCGCCACTCCTTAGTCCAGACACGGTCTTTCATTCATGAAGCAGCAGATAAGGCCATGCCTCTCCCTGTTAACACCTCCTTGTCCTCTCAACATAACTGCCTTGCAGGCACAGACGTGTTTATCTGCCAACCCAACCCTCACCCAAAAGCTACAACCAATGTGGACAGGCCCCTCCACTGTGATACTCAGCATGCCAACTGCAGTGAAAATCCAAGGACTCCCCCACTGGGTCCATCACACCAGGGTCAAGCTCACCCCCAAGACTACTCCTTCCTCCAAAACACTAACAGTGGGCAACACCCTCAGAGTCCCTGTATGTAATAACCTAAACAAAGAAAAACCATCCTTAAAGCTAAGAGGAAGCCAAAGATGGCAAGGGGATGAATGGCCTCCGCAATGGATCATCGAATATTACGGTCCTGCCACTTGGGCTGAGGATGGTTTATGGGATTATCCCACTCCTATATATATGCTAAATAGAATAATTAGACTACAGGCAATTCTAGGGATAATCACTAACCAAATCGCCTCAGCCCTGGAAATGCTCTTGCAACAACAAAACCAAATGCGCTCGGCAATTTATCAGAACAGGCTAGCACTAGACTACTTATTAGCAGAAGGGGGTGGAGTCTGTGGTAACCTTAATATCTCTAATTGCTGTCTTAACATAGACAATAACGGAAAAGCAGTTCTAAAAATTGCTTCAAACATCAGAAAAGTAGCCCATGTACAGTCCAAACCTGAAAGGAATGGGACCCAACAAACCTTCTAGGAGGGTGGCTCTCTAATTTAGGAGGATTTAAAACCCTGGTAGGGACAGTAATCTTCATCACTGGGGTTCTCCTGTTTCTCCCCTGTGCTATCCCACTGATAATAAAAGCCATTAAAACTCTTGTTACAACTACAGTTAACCAGCAGACAACCTAAACAATGCTCCTGCTACAATGACACGATGGATACCAACCCATCTCTCAAGAATACACCAAAAATTAAGTTTTTCTTTTTCCAAGGTGCCCATATCACCCCTATGTCATGCCTGAAGTAGTTATTGAGAAAGTTCTCCCTTTTCCCTTTTCTGTAACCAAATAGACAGGAATGTAAGATTCTCCCAGGGGCCTGAAAGCTTAAAGAGGTGAATAACTCCTCCCTTCTCAGGCCCAGTCCCAGGGTGCAAGGCCACTTGTGTCAGCAGCATGCACCAGCAAGATGGTAGAAGCAGGAAGACAGCCGGCCAGGAAACACGTACCCCTGAAGATCGAGAAAAAGGCCATTCAGGTACAACATAGCAGTTAGGTCAGACTAGGACACTTCCTGTTTACAGGAGACTATAAAACCTTTGTCTTGTCCTCACTGGGGGCTGATGCCATTTTAGGCCTCAGCCCACCTGCACCCAGGCACTCATTAAAACAGCACGTTGCTCCATAGCACCTCCTGTTGTCTGTTGGCGAGCTCTCGGGGTTCGAACTGATACAAGAACCTTACACTCACTTCTTTGCAGACAGCCCTTTCTCTTCTGTGCTACCCATTGCACCCTTGCAACAGATCTTTGTACTTTCTCTAATAAATCTGCCTTTCTTTACCTACAACTGTTCTGGTAAATTCCCTTACTGCCTGCGAAGTAAGTCACACCACGACACTTAATTTCCTTTTCCATGAATCTCTGGGTACTGAGATGAAACCGGTCATAGAAACTTTAACAAAACATCAGTTGTAATTCAGATGGAGAGCCCCAACATATGCCTCATCTAATCCATTGTCTTGATCTCCATGAACTAGACAGGGTTGTCTCATTCCCGTTTGCCCCATGAAGCCAGCAAATATGGGGACCAGAGCTTGCCCAGAAAACTGGGTGGAAGAGGAAAGCTGTGGATATTTAGTAAGTGCTTGAGGCTGAGGCATACTCCTAAGATGCCTGGAATCACAGTTTGCCAGAGGACTTGATACATTAGAGAGGAGCAGGTAGGGGAGTGGGTGGAGCAGGTAGGGGAGTGGGTCCAATCATCCCAAAAGGGAGAGGACTCCAGGAGGAAGAGAGGAAGGGAAAGAGTCTCAAGCCATGCAGGGGACTGTGTCTGGACAGGTTGGCACATCTTCTGAACACTTTGGTAATGAACAATTCCACTCCTCATTGTGGGAGGGGCAGGTAGAGTAGTATCTGGAACAGAGAGGGGATAAGCAGGTTCCACAGGCTTTTGGCAAGCTTCAAAGGGCCACGTGTTGGGCAGTGAGGAGGAGCTCCCTGCAGGCAACCATCATCAGAAAAACAGTGAAGTCAATCTAGCAACTCCCCTCCTCAAAGAGAGAACTAGTTAGAGCATCAAATCATTTGGAAGGCCTGTTAAAGCACAGATTACTGCCTCTCACCCCCTAGAGTGTCTGATTTATAGGTCTGGACAGGGCCAGGGACTTTGCGTTTCTAACCAGCTCCTAGTGAAGTCCATGCTGCTGGTTTGAGACAGCTGAGCTGGAGATGCCCCTGTGGGATAGTAACAAGGGGTCAGCCATTAGGAATGCACTTTGGACAAAGCTGCTCTTGGCCATTCTTGCTTCTGTGTCCTTGCCCAGAAGGGAGACTCTCTGCCACCAGCCAGGCCTCCTACTCCTTATTACAAGGCTGTTGTGACCTCTCTAACCCCAGGTGTCTCCAGGTCATTTTGTGCATCTGGAGTCTTAACTGCAAAAAAATCTGCTTTCTTTCAAGGGAAATCCTTCCATTCCCTAAGAAACAGAAGAGGAATCCCATCAGCAGGACTCAGCGTCATAGCTCCACAAAGTCCTTGTCCCTCCTGAGAGCCACTGCATCACTGCCTGTTGCTTTAGGGGAGTTCCCCTGACAGTGCTGTCTTCTCTGTGGGTTTCAGTGGTTCAGGAACTAGTACCTCTTTCCAAGAGGAATTTTTGTTTGAACATAGTGAATGTCACTAAACCCCCAAGTCCCTTTCATAGGCCTGCCTCAGAAATTCAGAGGGTTATGCAAATGAGGCCCCAAGGCTTGCCTCCAGCACATGGGGGTTCCCCCAGGCAAGTATGCAAATGAGGCCCATATAGTGACCCCCAGCTCACAAAAATGAAGTTTCAAGTTACTTGCTTTATTCTGCATTGCTTTTCTCTGCCTCCTTTCTTACCTCAGTCTCCCCACCTGGGAAAGATGCATGTTTGGTTTATACACTATAATAATGCTCACTGAGGCAGCTTGCTAGTTAAGAATTATGTTGCATTAAGGTTTCCTACACTGTATTATACTCAAAAAAACATATGTCAGTGGGGTTTGAGAGCAGACAAGAGGGCTGAAGGAGATAGCCTCAAAAGGGAAAGGCAGAATGGAAAATCTGCACCTCCACTCCTCATAGAATTCCTAATTTGTAGTTCAGTATACTCTACCTTTCAGATTTAATTTAATGCAGACAACCTGAAATGAAGATAAAGAGAGAAAGAACTGAAGGGAGTATCCTTTACCTTTTCCAGTGTGGAATTGATGACTTATACCAGTGTCCCATAAGCCTCCAAATGTTTAGCAATAGGAGGGAAGGAGGTGGGTGGTGTCAGGCCGATTTACATATTGTCTATTGTTCAAGTGCTGCATGAGGAGGAGCAGGCGTTTGCTTTTGGTGGTATTCTTGGTGCTTTCTACATACAGGGAAATACAGTGATACATAATAAAGTGTACATCTATTCATAGGGCACTCTTTAAGGTAATTTGCATACAAATCCCATGCAATCTTTACAATATCAGCAAGGGAGGTACTATTAGCTCTATTTTCCAGCAGAAAAAGCCGAGGTTTAGAGAGGTTGGGGAACAGGTGTAAGCTGCAGAACTGGAACTTGAGGTCTCATAGTCTTCAGGCCCTTTGCTGCTGCCCCTGTGCTAAGTGCAAATATGTTTCCAGGTCCCTTAATCTCTTTTCATCCTCCTAGCTGACTCTAGGTTCTTTGCCGCCCTGGCCTCTCCCAGATTTCCCCAAATCCTCTTTTCCCACTCACTGCCTAGTTCTCTTCCTCTCTTGGGGTTACTCTTATAAATTGGAAATTTAGGCTGCTTGTACCTGCTGTGTAAGGGATGACTCATATTACAGGGGATGTGTATTAGCATAAAAATGATCTGTGGAATAAGGTTTTAAGTGTTGATAGGAAAGGAATTCACATCACAGAAGCATCTTGAGCCAAGAAACTTGTCCTTCTCCAAGAGAAGAGAGAGGATTAAAAGTTGAAACTAATGCAGAAAAATTTCTTGGCAAATGTGGAGAAAGAAGTAGGGAGAGTTCATACCAAAGTTTCCTTATGACTCAAATCAGCCCCTTGAAAACTTGGGGGTAGTAGTGGCTTCTACTTGGGTAATCCGAGGTGCTGTTTCTGGTGGCATCTCCTTTTAGGCCTCATTTTATTTGAATATCTGTCTTTAGCCTGCACCAACGTTTTGAGCAAGACAAGCTTTTGAGGGCTCTTTGCCATACTTCCTGGAAGGGAGGCCCTGGCTGAGATTTCAGAATTCTGCTATTTACTGAACTGAGTATTAACACCCACTGAAGGGAGAAGTCCATTCAGTTTCCTAAGGGAATCTATAAAGAGACTTAGAAAATTTTTCTTTAAAAAGATCACAATGACTTATAAGCTAACCAGACACTAGGAAAAGAGGCAGTATATCCAGAGGATTAATTACTTGTCTAAGAACCAACTTAAAAAAAAAAAAAATCAATCTTTTTGCCAGGTGCGGTGGCTCATGCCTGTAATCCCAGCATTTTGGGAGGCTAGGGTGGGTGGATGGCTTGAGCCCAGCAGTTTGAGATCAGCCTGAGCAGCATGGCAAAACCCCATCTCTACTAAAAAATACAAAAATTAGCTGGGCATGGTGGTGCATGCCTGTAGTCCTAGCTACTTGGGGGGTTGAGGCAGGAGGATCATCTGAGCCCAGGAGGTTGAGGCTGCAGTGAGCTGTGATCATGCCATTCCCATATGGGCAACAGAGCAAGATCTTGTCTCAAAAAAAATTAATTGTTTTGAATTAAAAAAAATTCTAAAATGCATTGAACTCTCCAGTTTCTCTTGGAAGGAGGGAACTAAATATAAATGGATCTTTTCTTGGTCTAGCTGTGGGCCCAAATTTTCCTGTATTCATTACTCGTTAACAATCAGACTGAGCTGTGATAGGAGGAGTCTCAGGGGTATTAATGTTTCAGGGCTACTCATGTAATCACCCAACAGATATTCCTTGCCTGTTGCCTAAACTGAGCCAATTTATCAAGACAGGGGAATTGCAACAGAGAAAGAGTTTAATTCATGCAGAACCAGCTGTATGGGAGACTAGAGTTTTATTATTACTCAAATTGGTCTCCCCACAAACTCAGGGATTGGGATTTTTAAGGATAATTTGGTGGGTAGGGTAGGCAGAAAGTGGGGAGTGCTGATTGGTCAGGTTGGAGATAAAATCACAGGGAGTCGAAGCTGTCCTCTTGCACTGAGTCAGTTCCTGGGTGGGAGCCATAAAACTACATGAGCCAGTTTATTGATCTGGGTGATGCCAGCTGATCCATCAAGTTCAGGGTCTGCAAAATATCTGAAGCACTGATCTTAGGTTTTACAATAGTGATATTATCCTGAGGAACAGTTTGGGAGGTTCAGAATCTGGCAGCCTCCAGCTGCATGACTCTTGAACCATAATTTCTAATCTTGTAGCTAATTTGTTAGTTTTGCAGATGCAGTCTAGTCCCCGGGCAGAAAAGGGGTTTGTTTTGGGAAAGGGCAGTTATCATCTTTATTTCAAAGTTAAACTATAAACTAGGTTCCTCCCAAAGTTAGTTTGTCCTATGCCCAGGAATGAACAAAGACAGCTTGGAGGTTAGAAGCAAGATGTAGTCGAACGGTTAGGTCAGATCTCTGTCACTGTAATAATTGTCTCAGTTATAATTTTTGCTAAGGTGGTTTCACTCAGTCTTCCATTAAATGGCACAAGGCTATGAAGTATTAGTTGGCTATTGTGTCAGCTATTTAAATTTTTTGGCTCTTTCTGTTGATATGCTCTGTATAGTGTGTAATATGTAGGTACATAGATAAATCAATAGTAATACATGTTGCTATGAACTTTAATGACAGATTATTACTATACTAAGTATTATCTTTCTCAAAATTGGTCATGAGCTTTATTATCTCTCCTGTCTTTTAGCAGATACAACCGGAAAGATTGTTTATAGACTATGATTGGTGACTGCATAACTTTTAATTCCTCTTCTTTTGGTACCAAAAAGTGGAGGTCACCATTTTCTTCAAATAACACTATGGCTCCATGCCAGTAATTGATTTTGTAATCAGTACTTCTAGTATCACTTTAAATGAATGTTCCTACATAGAGATTTAATTGGAATTTAATAAGAGTGCATAATAAGTAAAAGCATATTTACTGAGGATTAACCACCAAGGAGATAAAAATCTATTATGTATAAACCCTGATAAATATTTTTAGAATATTAAATTATATGTAAACATTGTGTATCACTGTAAGTAAATCCAGATCTTTAGCTATATTTGCTATTCTCTTTTCTAAGTAAACATAGCTGTTTATTATAACTAAACTCCATCTTAATCTTATTAACTGATTCAGTACAGTTTAGGGTTGGGAAGGAAAAATCCTCACCCTTAATGTAAAGCAGACTTTCTCAGTCAGTAAGCCTAGGATGGGACCTGAGAATCCACATTTCTAACTAGTTTCTGGGTGATGTGGCTGGTCTGGGAACCATACTTGGAGAAGCACTGAAGTCAAGCATTATCTTGTTTTAAGATTAAATATAGATTTTTCACTTTCTCTGCTCTAACTTAATGTCTGGTCTTAGCTAAAATCTTCACTCATAGGTTGAATACGGCCACACTTTTTTTTGTCACTGTCCCCATTGAGAGGCATGGGTTATTTCTCCTACCCTTCAATCTAGACTAGTTCTGTGATTGCTTAATCAATACAATGCAGAGGAAGTGATGCTTTAGCAGGACCAGCAACTTCTGCCTCCTCCCTCTTGGGCCTAGCTGCCAAGCTGTGGGTAAGCCCAAGCAGAAAGGTCCACATGGAGGAGAACTGAGGCCACTGGCCAATAGCCTCGTTGAGCTCCTGGGCAACGAGGACCAACTTGCCAGCCATGTGACTGAGCTGCCCTGGAAGCTGAGCTGTACCAGTTTATACAACACAGAGCAGAGACAAGCCGTCCCTGCTGAGCCCTGCCCAAAATTGCAACCAGAATAAATAACATTACTGTTGCTTTATACTGTTTTGGGATGGTTTATTTTATCAAGATAACAAAAATTTACCTGTCTCTAAGCTTTCCAAGATAAGTCAAGCATAGATTTTGATTTCTCAGAGTTTGTGTTATAACATCAAAAGAAAAATGTTAACAAGTGACATTTTATGAATGGGCAAAGGTTTATTTCAGAATTTGGCTTTTCAATGGCTTTATTCCCCACAGGCAGAATTTGACTTTATGTGGGGCAAAATAAGTAACTGTCAACAAAGGCATCATTTCAGGGTGTTGGGAAAGTCTTCTTCATTCCTTAACATATGATCTCATAGGGTCACTGATGTCCCTATTTCAATAATTATAACTTAATTCTTTTGCTTTGTATAAATGAGACTTTGTTAGTAAAATGCAAAGAACAATAATGATTTAAAACCTTAATGTTTAGTAGCCATTTACCACTTACTATCATGCCACACTTGTTCTTCCCTAAGAGTAGTCACATCTGGTTTCTTCACAGTGGGCAGGTGTGACCTCTCATAACCACAATCAGGAACCTTATGTGTATTGTGCAGGAATTCCGCTCTTTTAAGTAGAGACCTTGTTAGAAATGCAGATTTTCAGGTCTCACTTCAAACTTATTGAATCAGAAACTCTGGAGGTGAGACCCACCAGCAGCCTGTGTTTTAACAGTTTCTCCCACTGATTCTGATGCATGCTAAAGTTTGAGAACAACTGATGCAGGGTCAACAGCTCTTTTAGTATCAATTTCATTGGAAGAAGCCATGAAGTTGAAAACACATTTACTCATGGAATCAAAGCCATACTTGGAAAATTTACGCTACTGATCAAAAGCTGATACAACTTTTAAAATGCATGCCCATTAACAGCATACTTAGCAATTATCATTTATGTCAGCATAGAATTTATTTGGTGTTTAAAATTTGATCAAATAGTTTATACTGTATCAGTTTCAATGCGACCTTAGACACCCAATTCATGAAAATAATATAGTGTGTGTTTTGTAATATGTTTCAACTGTGTTTTCATTACAATCATCAGAAAGTAAAGCAGTATTCTCTTTTTTTTTTGAGACAGAGTCTCGCTCTGTTGCCCAGGCTGGAGTGCAGTGGTATGATCTCTGCTCACTGCAACTTCCACCTCCTGGGTTCACGCCATTCTCCTGCCTCAGCCTCCCGAGTAGCTGGGACTACAAGCGCCCGCCACCATGCCCAGCTAATTTTTTCTATTTTTAGTAGAGACAGGGTTTCACTGTGTTAGCCAGGATGGTCTTGATCTCCTGACCGTGTGATCTGCCCACCTTGGCCTCCCAAAGTGCTAGGATTACCGGTGTGAGCCACCACGCCCTGCCAGCAGTATTCTTATAATAAGAGATGTTTAACTCAGTTCAACAACTTATTGCCCAGAATACCTATTGTCTGCAAAATAGTCTGCTGTGCACTGCCGGGTTTGAAAGACCTCAGTGAAGTTTAGTTGGAGTAATAAAAACAGAATAAAAATCACTTCAGTCCTAGGTGGACTATCAGTAGTGTCAGAAAAGATGTACAGAATATTTCAGAGATTTTCAAAGTAAAAACTACAAAAAACTAGTTAGAGAGACAAAGAAGCTTTCTTAAGGTATTCAATGCAACAATAAAAACAAGATTCCCTTTCAGTAATATAGCAATTTATACCTTATAAAACAGCTTTGCCCGTGTGCTATCTTGTTTCACTCTTGCATTATGTAGGGCAGGGATTCTCAAAGTTTGTTCCCCAGACCAGCAGCATCAGTATCTCCCGGGAGCTTGTTAGAAGTGCACATTCTCAGGTCTCACTTCAGATTTACTGTATCAGAAACTCAGCGGGGTGAGACCCACCAGAAATCTTCGTTTTAGCAGATCCTCCCCTGATTCTGATGCATGCTACAGTTTGAGAACCGCTGATGTAGGATAAACAATGTATTAATACTTTTGATTTCACATATGATAAAAGGAATTATTTAAGTTGGATCTTATCACGTTTCTAAAACTACACCAGGAAACCAAATTCCAAATCCACGTTATTGTAGCTTCAATATGTAATTTTCTTTTGAATTGCATCTTGAAGAATGGGTAGGATTTTCACAGGTAAAGAAGATTTAGTATTAGAGGGCGTGGAGGAAGCTGGAGTTATTTCAACTAGGTGAAAAATTATCTTTGAGATTTCAAAAGATAGATTTGGGGAAACAGGCTTTTAGGCTCTTTTCCCCCATGAAATATGTCCTAGGATGTTTATTTTGCTTGTCTGTATTTCTTGTTGAATATATGCAGAGATAACTCTTGGCAGTGCATTTGGGTTGAAATGTTTGGGCCTTTACAAGCCTTATGCTTCCTTTTCTTGCTATGCTACTTTAAGAATAAATCTTAAGAATCAGAGACTAATCCTATTTATTCCTTTACTTCAAATGATGACATTTTTCAAATTCGTAAGTGATTTATAATACAGGATCCTAAGCTCATCAAATGCAGGGATTTCATGCCTTTGGTCTTCAACTAGCGGAAATCAGAGATAAATTTGGGCCAGTTCCAACAGATTGAGGCAGGGACCTCTAACACTCATTGGTGATAGCCTGCTATTTCTTACTGCATCGAGAGGACTGAGGCTCTTCTGGGACGTTTTGATGATCGATAACTTGAACAAAGATTCTTTAAGGCAGAGCCTTAAAAAAAGAAATTAGTTCCTGGTCATTTTACTGTAACACTGTTGATATGGGATAAATGTGGCCTGATTTAAGTTTCCAGTTGACTACTGCATATTGATTTTGACATTTACCAACCATTTTAATAACTTTTTAAAAATCTTTTAAAATTTTATTTCCTTTTTACATACAGTAAAATGAATTCTTTATGGTGTACTGTTCTATGTGTTTGACAAACACATATAGTTCTACAATTACCTTCATAATCCAGATAAAGGGCAATTCTATCCCCTCGAAATATTCCCTCACATTTGCTCCTTTGTAGTTAACCCTTTGGGCTCTCCCCAGCCCCTGGGAACCAGAGTCTGTTTTCTGTTCCTATAATTTTGCATATTCTAGATGACCTTATAAGTGGAATCATAGAAAGTAGACTTTTGAATGGCTTATTTTGCTCTCATAATGCATTTGAAATGTTTATTTCTCCTTTTTTTGATGAGTAGTATCCCATTGTATGTTTGTACCACAGCTGGTTTATCTTTTTTTTTTTTTCTGAGGTGGAGTCTTGCTCTGTGGCCCAGGCTGGAGTGCAGTGGCAAGATCTCGGCTCACTGCAAGCTCCACCTCCCGGGTTCACGCCATTCTCCTACCTCAGCCTCCTGAGTAGCTGGGACTACAGGCACCTGCCACCACGCCCGGCTAATTTTTTGTATTTTTAGTACAGACGGGGTTTCACCGTGTTAGCCAGAATGGTCTCTATCTCCTGACCTCGTGATCCGCCCGCCTCGGCCTCCCAAAGTGCTAGCGTGAGCCACCGTGCCCGGCCAGCTGGTTTATCTATTTATGAATTGTTGGACATTTGGTTGCTTCCATTTTTGACAATTATAAATAAAGTTGCTATAAGCATTTGTGTACACTTTTTGTGGGAATATAAATTTTCATGATTTGTAGGTAAATACCTGGGAGTAATGTTACTGGGTCATATGGTAAGTATATGCTTAACTTTATAAAAGAATTTCAATTTTCCAATGTGGCAGGACTATTTTACATTCCCACCAGAAATGCATGAGAATTTCTGATGCTCCACATTTTTGCCATTATTTGGTGTTATCTGTAAAGCTTTAAAAAGTTTAGCTATTCAAATAAAGGAATGGTGGTGTCTCATTGTGGTTTTAATTTGGATGTCTTTAGTTACTAATGATATTGAGCATTTTTTCATGTACTTATTTGCCATTTGTATATCTTCTTTGGTGAAGAGTCTATTCAAATCCTTTGCACAATTTTAATTGGGCTGTTTTTTTTTGTCATTGGGTTTTGAGGATTCTTTATATATGATACTGTTACGCTTTGTGTCCCCACACAAATCTCATCTTGAATTCTCATCCCCAGGTGTTGAGGGAAAGACCTGCTGGGAGGTGACTGGATCATGGGGGTGGTTTCCCCCATGCCATTCTTGTGATAGTGAGGGAGTTTTCATGAGAGAGCTGATGGTTTTATAAATGGCAGTTTCCCCGGGCTTTTCACTGGCTCTCTCTCTCTCCTGCTGCCATGTAGGAAGGTCCAAGCTTGCTTCCCCTTCGGTCATGATTGTAAGTTTTCTGAGGCCTCCCCAGCCATGCAGAACTGTGAGTCAATTAAACCTCTTCCTTTATAAATTACCCAGTCTTGGGCATTTCTTTATAGCACTCTGAAAACAGACTAGTACAATATATTCTCCATAAATCATATTTAGTGATATGTTTTGTAAATAGGTTTAGCAAATGTTTGGAGACTTAACACATTCCCCTCTCCTTTGTTCTGTGATATAATAAAAACCTCACAGTCTTGTCCTAAGTTGTTGAACTGTTACATCACTTGGCCGACATCTGCATCATGATATGATTTCCAATAAGCCAGCTCTCTCCTTGTGATTTCTTTTTCTTTCTTTCTTTTCTTTTATTTATTTATTTATTTATTTTTTTGAGATGAAGTTTCACTCTTGTTGCCCAGGCTGGAGTACAATGACATGATCTCGGCTCACCGCAACCTCTGCCTCTTGAGTTCAAGCAATTCTCCTGCCTCAGCCTCCCGAGTAGCTGGGATTACAGGCATGTGCCACCACGCCCGGCTAAGTTTTGTATTTTTAGTACAGACAGGGTTTCTTCATGTTGGTCAGGCTGGTCTCGAACTCCTGACCTCAGGTCATCTGCCCGCTTTGGCCTCCCAAAATGCTGGGATTATAGGTGTGAGCTACCACACCTGGTCTGTGATTTAAGAACGTATTGGCATTCAGATTGAAACTAGGTATACAAGGACTCAGAAATGTTATGTAAAGGGGTGGCAGGGGCCTGGGGAAATAGAAAGACTAGAAATAAAGGGATGAGCCACATGCCCTTAGCATATTAAGATGCGATTTGACATCATCCATTTGTGGGATACCTCTCATATGTCATAAATACGTTTGGTACAATTGATAGAATATCTCATTAGGGGTTATGCATAATGGTTAAAAAAAACTGTATTTGAATATATACCAGTGACTCCCAGTAAACTTCTCAATACTGTCACTGCATAGATATTCTTTGGGGCACCAAATTATCTTTTTAAGGTTTTCTTGTCTTATCTTCAGTTACTGATAACAGATTCTTAGACTTTTAATAACCCTATGGCCTAAATCTCCTGATCTTTTCTCATTTGTAAAGATACTGATGATGTAGGCTAAAAAGATACTGATGATGTTGTAAGGTGAGCACTGTGAAATAACTTCCTTGTTAAAAGTAAAGGCTTTGTTTTTTATATGACTGTTAACATACCTCTCTCCCTTGGCCATACCTCTACTTGAATAAAGTTCAATCAGATCTGGCCTTTGAAATAATTGGAGTAGGGCTGCAGTGTGTTGCTGTCAGTGACTGCTGTAGGCAACAGACCTCAATGTTGAAGAGACCTTCTATTTGTTCTTCCCCAGCTATGCCCTGTTGAACTGATGCCTTTAACAACCAAGTCCAGTAGCTATCTCTCAACAACACTGACACTGAAAAAAGCAGCATGTGTGGTGCCACCTGCTGGTTATGCCTGTCCTATGCCTAGGTATGCTCCCTGGGCAACTGCATGTTCCTCCAGTTTGGTCCTTAATCCTATCTTTGTGTTTATAGGATGGCATTCTACTTTTTCTGTGTGCATATATATGTATTTTTAACCAGAGTCTTACCCTGCACTGAAGCTGGCTGGAGATTGAACATGCTGTCTAGCCATTACCAGTCTCATTTGCCAGGGCTAGTTCTTGCATCTCATATGTTTCCTACCTGGCTTAGATCTTGCTCCCGAATCAGGTAGGCCTGCTGAACCAATAATGCTCCTGCCATTCCATGTCCACTCCTGCAGAGGGATGTTTATTCAGAACATAGGCCCCCTCCACCCACCCAATGACTGTCACTCTTGGAAGGCATTGGCTATACATTGGTGTTTGACCAATTTCCTGCTTTTCCATGGACCACAGATGTTGATTTTTCTCCTTAAAGCTTTTCCAAAAGCAAACCACTTACTACTTAAACAAGAGAAGATTTATTACATTTAATCAAAAGGATAAAATGTTTCTATAGGAATGCTCTACACATCAGCAAAAGTATCATCCCAGCTGCAGCTGAGTCAGCTGTCAGTGCCTTCCTGAACATCCCTCCTTCTACCACGGCCGTGCAGTAACTGTGGGTCCAGGTTTTACCCCCCAGCATAAAACCATGAAAGGGCAGTCAGATGTCAGATACCACTGCATTCCTCTGCTGAGATGACCTCCTGCAACACAAGCCAATTTCTTAATGCAAGTCAGTTTTATGGATGTTGCTGCC
The DNA here is from genome assembly GCF_029281585.2 of Gorilla gorilla gorilla. Lineage (NCBI taxonomy): Eukaryota > Metazoa > Chordata > Mammalia > Primates > Hominidae > Gorilla > Gorilla gorilla. The sequence continues at coordinate 81,018,741 of NC_073241.2, forward strand.
ACTCAAGCTGGCTCTTGGCCATTTATTTGTTGGTCAGTCTGAGCATGGTATCCAAATGTTCCTCAAATTATCAGAAAGCCACGAGGAAGTAGTAAGGTCAGATATTGGTTGTATTTCAGGCCTCAGTTCCAATCTGAGTTTACTTGCAGGTATGGAGTTCTCAAACAAGTTAGACTATTTGTGTACTTCAAGGATTAGTAAGTCTGTACATTTTCTTTAAGAAAAAGAAAATTTTTCACTTAAGAAAAAATCTCTTATTGAGACACATCTTCAATTTCTTCCTATTTGAGAATAAAATTCAGTTTTTCTGCTTTCAATAGCCACTTGGAACCTCATAGGGTACAATGCATATATCAGCCTAGACATATAGAATCCAAAATATGTGTGTGTGTGTGCACATGCGTGGATATGCACATATGTGTTATTTGTTGGAAAGAGCCCTTGAAATCTGCTATAAGCCTTATAGACTTAAACCCTACAATTATTATGATCTAGGGAATTCTATTGTTCTATGGTCTTTGTCTGAGTGCTCGTGGATGTGGCTGTTGGCTGAGTTTGAGCCCTGCTTGTTCAGAGCCTTCTGAAAAACCTGATGGGCACCATTCATTAGCCACTCCTAAAGTAGTGAACTAGAGATGGGCTGGTGTTCCTGGTCCAGCCTCTTCCTGCCCTGCCTTCTTTCTCAGTAAGCCTGTATTGCAAAGGTCAGGGAAGGGAAGCACTGTAATCCACTTGATTGATATCCATTTGACTGTCTGCTACAATATTTGTGGGATCATTGGTAACAAAGGTCATTTTGCAACCAGATTTGAGTTTCTATTTCCTCTCCTTCATATCTTCCTCCTCATCCCTTTCTTTTGGGAAAAAAATAACCATTTATATTTGCATACCAGCCCAACAAATTCCAAATGCTGGCAAAGATGGCGCTGGCCGTGTTTAGTCTTGTCAACATCTCTTTCCTGAGGCTTCTTTCTCCCTTCTTGATGTTCATTCTCACTTAAAATGAAGTCTATTAAATACCCTGAACAAATTTAGAGATTCACTACTTTATGCACTGGAAGAATAACAGTGAGAGATATGGGCCTGCTCTTTAGTTGCTAAAATGCTAATATCTGGGTATAGTTGAAAAATAGGAATAAAGATAGAGTTTTTAACTTTTCATTCTAAAATGAGATCAAAGCTAAGTAGAACAGTGGAGACTTCGGGTGGCTCCTTACCCTTCATTGTTCTATCGCAGTCTCACCTGAGTCTTCATTTAAACATTTAGTTTCCCTGGCTCTTTCCCTGAAGATTTTGGGATAAAGATCAACAATCTGTTTTTTTCTAAACCAGTGCTCCTACATGATTCTCAGGGTCTTTCAAATTCAAGACACACTGGCCTAAAGGAGCTAAGTCTGAGTCTTAGCTCCTTTAGTAAAAGGATCTTAGAGATCATCACTTCCCCTCATTTTTCAGATCCATAATCTGGGGTACAGGGAGTGTCTGGGCCCTGCTAAGGTCATCCTACTCACTGATCGAGAAACTGTCTTGAGAACCTGGGTTTCCAAACTCCTGGCAAGGTATAGGGTGGTTTTTCTGCCGCACCACCTGAAGATCGCCAAGATGGATGCATGTACCTGGCGCCTTCGTGGAGATCAGAGGAGGACCAACAGCAACACATTAATCTGAGAGAACGTGCCTTTCCAGTAATATCCAACCGGTAGCTCATGTGATCACCCGGCACCTCAACAGTGTGCCATCCACCTCAGAGGGCTGGACAGATGGCACCAACTAATCCTTCATGCCTGTTCCCAGAAAGAGATGGTGCTGGCCATGTTCAGTCTTGTCAAAGTCTCTTTCCTGAGGCTTCTTTCTCCTCTCTTTATGTTTGCATCTAGGGAGTTAATCAAATAGATTGTGAATATTGGGCAAATATTGTATTTGATTTCAGGTTCTGTATACAGCCAATGATAGGTCCTCAGAATATGGGGAAAATGATACAAAATTAGCTTTTTCTACTCTTTTGACTCAACTGAATTTTACTATGTGCTCTTTAAATCCAATATCTGTGAATTATTGCTGGGATATCTGGTATCTTTAATGAAGTCCATTTATTTTAAGGACATGTATAAAAATAAGGGAAAAATCATTTACTGAGAGTATAAAAATCTGTTTAGCTGTTTTTAATATATTATATGTATTATATACTTGGTAGAATTATAAAGTAATAGGACTTTTTTTTAAATGAACCCAAGTTTTCATCCCCTTCAAAGAAGTATTCCTGGAAATTAACCTGTGAGTCATATTAAAAAACCAAAAGAAAAACCTGCTTCATTTTTTATCTCAAACTCTATAATCTTAAATGATCATTCATACCACTACTGAAATTCCAGGTGACTTTTGAAAGGGGTTCCAAGAATCAAATTTGCCTGTGAACATACAGGTTTAAAATATTTAAATGCATGTGTTTCAGGTGTTGGGGAAATACAATTCTGCCAACACAAGACCCTTCTGAAACATAAAGAAGAGGGAGAAACCATTTATTACCTGGTGAGCATTATCAGATTTACGCACACATCCAGCAGCATGGAAGTGACTATAAAGTCTGGACAGAATCGCACATAAATTTATACAGTAAAGTAGAAAAAAAGACAATTAAAATGTCTCATCTGTTTGACAGACAAATGAATACGCACCTTGTGATTGTCCCTATATGCCTCCCGTGTTAATTTTGGAGGCATGTATTTATAGTTCCAAGGGTCAGAAGGCTTGTGACCTGCTTTGTAAAATCAAAAGTTCTGTGGCCTCTTAGTTTTCAGAGACACTCTAAAGAGGAGAGCGCGAGAAGACATCCACATCCCTTATTAAAGAATGTTTTGTCACTTTACACTTACATGTGCCTTGAAGCCAATTCCCTAAGAAATGTTCCAGCAGTGATCTGAGACACATCTGTATGATTGGAAGCAGGATGTTACCTGCTAGGGTGACTATTTGGAACAAAACCCACTAATTTAGTTATCAAAGTCTCAGTATGTTTACTTAAAAAGTCAGTTCCAGTCCCAGTTTGCATGTGGGCAGAATTGCTAAATGTGAACGTTCATTTAAAAAGTCATTTTGCTGAGTCACTCATTCAGTGAAAACCCAAGGGAGTTAATTACACAGTGGGAGTAGAGGCCGTGAGGGCAGATGACTCGATTTGCTCACAGAAAGGAGATGGAAGTGAGGGCCCAGCTTGAGGAGCTGCCTGGGTAGTATTTTCTGAAAGACTAGGAGGAGTCCAGACACTTCCCAACTTGAAGGAAGTGCTACTCTTTTGTTTTAATGCTGTGACTTTGACTAACAGCTGAGTGGAAGCTGTGAGGTAAAGTGCCAAAGCTACAGGAAACAGGTAGAGGATTTGCCAACAAATAGAAATAATTAACATTTTCTTCTAAGCAAGTAGTGATATGGGAGGCAACCTCATTGATGTTATGCTGGTTTGTTTTCCACTTTCTTTGATATACTCAGCTTTTTATTTTATTTTTTATCTTTTGAGATGGAGTCTTGCTCTGTCTCCCTAGGCTGAAGTGCAGTGGTGTGATCTCGGCTCACCGCAACCTCTGCCTCCCAGATTCAAGCAATCCTCCTGCCTCGGCCTCCTGAGTAGCTGGGACTAACAGGCTCCCACCACCATGCCCAACTAATTTTTGTATTTTTAGTAGAGACGGGGTTTCACCATATTGACCAGGCTGGTCTCGAACTCCTGACCTCAAGTGATCCACCAGCCCCGGCCTCCCAAAGTGCTGGGATTATAGGCGTGACCCACCATGCCCAGCCTACTCAGCTTTTTAGAGCAGCTCTATCCCATAAAATTTTCTGTGATGATGCAGATGTTCTATATCCGTAGCTGTCTATGTGTAGCCGGTGGTCACGCGTGACGATTGAGCACTTGAAATGTGGATCATGTGAATGAGAAACTCAAGATTTAATTGTGTTTAATTTTAATTAATATAAATGTAAATAGTTACAAGGGCCCAGCAGCTACCGTATTGGACAATACTTTGGAAAGAACCAAGTACTTCTATAGTTCCTGGAAAGTACTTACACTTTTTTTATAAAGTAAATTTTGCTCATTTATTTTTTTCTTCCACAGCCATATTGTTAACGGAAAACACATAAAGTACGAGTGTTACATTTTTTTTCTTTCTTGTTCCAAGTAACTTTTCCCTGTGTCTGCAGCGTTACAGGCCACAAAGGTCAATCTCATCCTCTAGGACAGGACTCAGTGGGAAGTGTGATTGCCTGGTAGTACTAGGCTTTTTCAGACTTGATGGCACCCACCCTGATCAACAGCTAGTAGAGCTGACATGTCTTAGCAACTTGGCAGACAGAGAAATCACCACTCACTTGGCTTTGGTCATTTCCCTTGTGTTCTCTATTTCTTTTCTGAGAAGACTCTGGGAAAGTGAGAAATTGCACTGCTCATGCTGTGGGCTCTGGCACAGAATTCTGGCTGTTGGGGCAGCAGATGTGCTGCGGGAGGTATCTTTCAAGGAACTGCATATGGGCCAATGTTGGAGGAGGAGGTATCTTTTTAGATAGGATTCTTTCCCTGCCACACAAATGCTGGCTCTTGTCTCTATAATTCCCCTGTGAGATTTAATATCTCTTTCAACACATGGCCATGTGTTTAGCATATACAGGTTGAATAAAGGCACAAAGCATAATTGCTTTCATTTCAAATCCTGCTGGCTTTATGTACATTCCTTAAACAAACTAGAAGGACACTCAGGGATGCTGTGACATTATTTCTTCATTTCACTAACACCTGTGCCGGAGACCCAGGGAGGGGAAGTGTCTTTTTGGGGGTCCGGGTTGCATGGCTGGTTCCTATAGAGACTGGATTTAGTCGATACATTCTTGAAATTGGTTGAATTTGATTATATAATCTCAATCATTAAAATATGATATATTTGATTTAGGGGTAGTATATTAATAATATTTATCCTAGTCTCCCCAAGAAATTGGGAAAGACCTTTGCTTTAATTTTTTTCAGGGCACCAATCCTGTAGTGAGCTCCTGCATGTACAAGCAATATGCTAGGGCTGTAACCTCTGCCTGGTGTCATTACCTTCATTAACATCAGAGTCTTGATAATAAAAACCCCAGGGCTAGGACTTCTGGCCCAATGTTGGGAAATAAATTCAGCAGCTATGACTTTAGTGACCCAGAGAGTCCACCCAGTCAAAGGTGACTGGTTATATTCAATGAAATTCCTGAACCAAAGGGAAAGCCTCTGTCCCACTGGAAACAGGCCCCCTCTCATGACTGTTCTCATTAGAACTGAATTGAGTTTCTCAGAGAATCCCACAGTCCTCTGCTAAAGAGAGACATGAGCCGTGGGAGCTACTTTTTTGGGTACTGATCCATCTGAATTCTGCCTCTGATCTCAGCAGAGCAGCTTGCTACCTACTACTTCTGTGAGTTTACTAGCCATCTTAGCCTGTGTTCTATTTGTGGTTTTATGGTTTAATCACCTAAGTCTATTCCATCTAAGTTCCTACTTCCTCTTTGCTTTTCCTGCCTTGCTTTTGGTAGTGTGCTTTGGTTCAACCCTCAGCCTACACCTGTGTTCCAGATGAGTCCATCTTACATCCTGACTCAAAGGAGGGGAACCTTATTTTGAAGCCTTTCTCTGGCTTCCTGCTTGCCCTTCTGTGTCCTGCCTGGAGCCTGTCTCTGCCACAGAAAGCAAATTCTGATTTGTTGTCTTCAGTCTGGTCCTCATAAATATTTTTCTAAAGCTTTTCTAGATCAAAAGGAAAGATGACTACCTCATAATTCTGACCCTCTATTTTCTCTGTCCCAGCTGCTGGTCTGGAAGAGAGAAGGCTGGATGCAGGAACACTTTGGCACAGGCTCCTAGGATCCTGGGATCAGGACATAATAAATTTACTTTGAATAAATGGTAATGAGGGTTCCTATTTGCATATGTTCTCATATATTTTTCTCCAAGCACTTTCATATTCATTGTTCTATTTGCTCTTCTTGATCTGGAGTAAAGAAATTACTAGATTACAAATCAAAGTAGGAGGTGAAACAGAAACAATCCAGGTCTTTGCACTTGCTGAGTTTAGAGGTTTAAAACTGGGCTTTTTCATACGGTTATTTCTGCAGACTTGTTACTTCTTCTGCTGTCCTTGTTTCAGTTAATATCACAACGTACCCCTTTACCCAATTTAGAAACCTCTGAATCATCTTCTATTCCTCTGTATCTCTGCCTACTCACATCTATCAGTCATCAACTTTTTAAATTTTTTTTTTTTTTTTTACTTTCTCCTCTAAATATTTTTCCAGTCCACCCTTTCTCTACTTCTTTGAGAGGTAGTAAGGGTGTAATTCTGGTCTTTCCCATATATTACTTAGACGGTTAAAATTGCCTTCTAATGAGGTCTTTCTTTGTCCCACCTACTAAGCAAGTTTAATGTAAGCATTTGCAATACTGCTTTTTAGGGTAGCCAAGATTGTCTGCTAAAGTTTATTTCAAAATTTCTTTCCTCTCCTTGAAGGCTTTATGACCAACAGGATATGTCTAAACTCTTTGGCAAGACTCTCTCCAAAGTCACTTACTTCACTTATCCATCCCACAGCCTAGTTTCCATCAAAGGATCTTTTGAATGCCTTCTGGGCTGTACTGAGCTTTTGTGTAAGCTTTTCTTACAACCAAAAGGCCCACCCCCCCATTGTGCAAAAGACACCTCATTAGACTTCAAGATATAACTTAAATTTTCCCTCTGCAAGCCTGTCCTTACTCCATCTCCCGGACAGTGGCAACTTTCCCCTAGATTCCAAGTCCATTGTCCATTCTGTACCTTTGTCTCTTGTCACTTGGATGCTGCATATACTTACTGTTGCACTTGTCTAACTCACAGCCAATGCATGGGGGTGAAGCTAGTTCTTACTCCTGTAAGTCTTGTATTCCACTTGCCATTTTTCTTGCTATCACACCAGCCTTCATAAGTGCCAACATAGTGTCTAACAGATATCAAATATGCATTAAATGTTAATTTTCTTGTCCACTCATGAAAGTAAAGTGACTGTCATTTATTTAGTGATTAGTCGTTGAGCTGTATGTACCTTATTGAGACTCAGTATTATTTCCATGTTCTTTATAAGGATAATAAGATTTCTTCTCTTTTTGCTTTTTCTTCCAGGACATTGCAAAGTGACTCATTGTCAGTATAACAAATTAACCTGCTATAAATTGTTTATTGATTCTATTGGGTGATTGTGTTGTTCTTCTCAAGCATGATATATCCATTCATTAGGAGCCTTCCAAGGTTTTCCCTTAAACGGTGACATTAATGATTGGATAGCAGTGGGGCAGTGATGTGCTGGAGTCAGATTGTACTGACTTCTGAGAATCAATTGTTAAGTTTTCATGATTTTTATTACCTGGTTGTTAAAAACAGCCCTCATCAAAAATTAAATTGTGTAAACTTACAAAATAAGTTATATTTTAAAAGGCAAGTACTCATTACTTTGTAATTATATTGCAGCATTTAACTATTATCTATATTTTGAAGTTATACATTTATTGTACCTGTGTAGTATAAATACTATATATATAATAATGTGCTAGTGGGCATCTCTTCCCAACTTCATGTTTAAAGACATCACATTGGTAGCTTAAAATTGGCCATGATGAGAGTATTTACACCACAGGCATTAGCAAACATTACAAATCAGGCCTACCTCCAACCGTGCCTTGATTGTTAAACATTTATCAGAACAACATGGGGATAGAGGCATAGTCAGAGTCATTTTTTTATCAGAAAAAGAAAATACCCAAAGAATATATAGTCATACATATTCATATATAGTCATATATTCTTTTGGTATTTTCTTTTTCTGAAAAATTCTGCTTATGCAATAATTTTCATGATTTTTTTTCAAATAGTAAAATGTTAAAGACACTTCTATAATGTAAGATCAAACATATACTCTGCCAATATACATCAGCATAGTCATAGTGATAGTCAAATTATAGGCATACTTCTATACTAATTGGCAAAAAAAAGAGAAAAACAAAACTCTCAAAACCCATAGAAAACAAAAATCCTCCAGCTCCAAGATCTTCACGGTCTCCTCAGCCACCTAGGTCAGCCAATCCCTTCGTTAGGATTTCTGGGACCATGCGGGAGCAATGAAATGATCAATGCCTGGCCCAAGAGGGACTTTCCAAAGCCTGACCCTGGACCAGACTTTCAGCCTTTTACTATTTAAGGCACACGAAGGACAGAGGAGAGATCATTTTAGATCGGGAGTTTTTCTTGTTGGTTGTCAAAGTATGCCATGTAAACAATCACCTATTTAACTGACACATAGCACCAGTCTGAAAGCCCAGTGTTTACCCTCCTCTGTTGAGAAGGGTTCTTCAGTTCATGGAACAGTGTATTCTGTGCATTACACACGGCAGTGGGGGGTCATTTTTGTCCAACACAGTGATTCTCTGCGTTGGCTGCATATATGAGTCTTCCGAGGAGCTCCTAGAAAAAATAACAACTTCCTGGCCCTAATTAAATTAGAGCCTATTGGGGGTGTGAGAGAGCACCCTGACATTATCATTCTTTACAAGCTCTCTGCATGCTTCCAATAAGCAGCTGATCTAATATGAAGAATGAGGCCAGAGATTAGTAGTCCCTACATCTCAGCTGGAGTTCTACCAGGTACCAGCTGTGTGATACTGGCCAAGTTGAACTCTGTGAGTCTCAGTTTCCATATTTGTGCAATGGGAATAATAATAACCTGCTTCACAGAGTGCTCTAGAAATTATGTGAACGTGTGAGGGAGAGCAGTTTCTGAGTGGTAAAGTACTAAACAATACAAGTGACGTTGGCTACAACCACATCCCTGCCTTGCCCAACAAATTAGCTTGCTGCCAAGTTGCATATGTCAGTGTTACAGTGCTTTCTTTTTTCTTTTTTCGGAGATAGAGTCTCACTGTTTTGCCCAGGCTGGAGTGCGGTGGCGCAATCTCAGCTCACTGCAACCTCCACCTCCCAGATTCAAGCCATTTTCCCACCTCAGCCTCCCGAGTAACTGGGCTTACAGATGTGTGCCACCATGCCTGGCTAATTTTTGTGTTTTTAGTAGAGACGGGATTTCACCGTGTTGGCCAGACTGGTCTCAAACTCCTGACTTTGGGTGATCTGCCCACCTCAGCCTCCCAAAATGCTGAGATTACAGGTGTGAGCCACCACGTCCAGCCTAGAGTGCTTTCTTAACAATAGCCAAAACCCTCTGCCTAGGTCTGGGGAGATGAATAGCACTAATATTTTTAAGCACACCTGTGTAATTGTGGAATCTGGTTTGAATGCATATCACCCTCCAACAATATGTTCGAAAGCCAGCTAAGCTACCGGCCTCTGTAACATCACAGGGCAGGGAGCTCCAAAGGTTAATTACAATTGGATGCTCCTATACCATTTTGAATGCCCCGCTGTTACATGTCACCCAGTGTCCCATGGTTCTCTTTCATGGACCTGGAAAGCCAATCATCCCCATGACTTTTGGTTCTCTTCCCTTTATTTTAGAAGCAAATACATTTTAGCTTCCAGGATTAGACAACTAGGAAATTGTGAACACTATGTTCCAATCCCTTTGTTTGCTGAAACTTGAAGGATCCTGGCTAGATGCTTACATGTATGAGAATAACAGATAAAAAGAGTTGCAATTTAACTTTGAGACCAGACTAATTTTGAGAGACTGAGTCCTGAAGTACTTTTTTTCAGTCACAAAAGCTTCAGAAGGGCAGAAGAAAGGCTTGACTCAGTAACCCAGGAATGTAGCAGCTGATGTTCGGGGACAAGCTGGTGTATGCAGGAGCACCAGATGTCCCGACAGAAGAAAGCGGATGCCACAGATTGGGAAGAGCTGTGGCAGGGGAGAGAGCCAACTCAGATTTCTTCTTCTGACTAATTCTGATTTTCTGATTAATGAATGCTTGTAATAAAAAAATCATCATCACAGAAAGGGGAAATACATCTACAATACCCATGATTATACTGCACAGAACATCACTTTAAGTTTTGAAGTATAATTCTTTGGGTATTTTCTCTTTCTGAAAAATTCTGCTTATGCCATCATTTTCATAATTTTTTTCAAATAGTAAAATGTTAAAGACACTTCTATAAGACCAAACATAATACTCTTTGCCTTTCTTTCTACTCTCTCTCTCCACACACACACACACACACACACACACACACACACACACACACAGAGACAGAGAGAGAGAGAGAGAGAGAAAGAGAGAGAGAGAGAGAGAATGTCCTAGGTACTGAGCTGTGTGCTAATTTTTAATAAGAGCAATTTTGTGTCAGTCTTACCACAGAATTCCTTGGCTGTCAGAGATAGCCAGAGTTCATCAACAAGCCCTTCTGTGCTAGGCAGGTCTCAAGTTTGCATCCACAATAATCCCACAAAGCATACATTGCAGTATCTGTATCACTCTCTGCTTCTCATCTTGGAAAACTGAGCAAGGTTAAAAATACCTTCACTCCAAATGATGTTAGCTGCAAAGCAGATCCAACCACAGCTCTACCCACTACTCGGTCCTAGCCAGCTGTAAAAGGGGCTAATGAGCAGGCTCTGGGAGAGAGCTGCTGGGGGCGTGTGGCTGGAGTCCTCCACGTCCATCCACTAGCCGATGGTCATCAGTAGGTTGGAGGAAGGTAATTGCCCTTGCAGCTACTTTTAGCAGTCACAGTAAAGGTCCTGCATAAATACCCAGGTCTGGATGCAGGAATAGAATTGCCACACTGCAAGAGTCAAGTGAGTTTATCAACTGGGTCAGCTTCTGTCTTTCCCTATGGGATCAAGGAGATATTAATAAATTTGAGAAATTGTTAGGTACCAAATGTCCAATGGGCCTTCCCTCAAGTCTGTATCAGCCCACCTATGTTTTCCAGTGTGGAATCCCACTCCTCACTAACTGCATCCTCTACAGGCAGCCTTGGAGGATACCCTGTGCTCCTGCAGCAGGTCCACTCCCTAGCTCCACTCCTGATGCACATGTTGTTGTGAGATGTCCCCAACAACCGATGGGCATTTCTTAGGAGGGTTGAAGGATATACATTTTCTTTTAGGCTTGATACCATATGTGGATATGGTTCTTACTAGTCCATGGTTATGCATTTATTTATCATCCACTTAATTCCCTGTTTAAAGAGATTTATAGAATGCTTTACAGGTACTTATGAAGTACTTCAGGGAACACAGAGAGCTATAGGACATGGTCTTTCCCCTAAAGAAGCCTCCATTCTGGAGGTATAAAACAGAGACATACTAAACATATCAGTTGCCAAGGAAGAATATGATTGAACATCATATTTGATGGAAACTGAAGGGGTCTGAAGGGCTATATGTTACCTTTGATAAATTGATGAAAATGATCTGGCTGGCCTGGAGTAGGGGGAAGGAGAGAGGTATATTCCTCAAACAGAACTGAGCAACGAACACGCTAGATCCATGAGACAATGAAGAAACTGGACAAGTCCAGGGAAGAAAGGTATGTTGACTGCTATCTACATGTGGCATGGGTGGAATTAAATCCTGAAGGAAGGGAAAAGACAGTAAAGGGGAAGGGGGAGCTGCTTGATAAGTTCAAAGAAATTTAAATTTGAATGTCTCCCATTTCCCTGGGGTATTGTTACTTCAACAAAGGCTATTACAAAATTAAATTATTCTCTTCTGCATGCCTTAACCTTATTCCTCCTAATGTCTTCTTTCATTGGAGGTCAGTAACTTCAGGTCAGTGGTGGAGATGGTTAAGCATTATGGAGCGTTGTACAACTATTTGGCCTAGTTTGGGAGAGTAGGGTAATAAAGACACTGACTTTTAACTAAATTTTCAATAATGCTGCTAGGTGGAATGGAGTCTGGTCATTTTCTTTCCCTGTAACCAACTCTGTGTGTTTTAAATCTGGTGGGTCATGAAATTGAACAGGCTCCTCAGGATTTTCCCCTAGATCCTTATCCCCACCAGTTCAATGGACCAACCTAGAAGTGATAAACCTCAGAGAATATTAGTAATTTGGTCCTAATGCAACACTGATCAGTTAAAACATGCTGTATTCCCTGTAGGTTTCCCACTTTCCCTCCACAAATGCTCTGCTTAGACCATTGAGAGATAAATAAATCCTGGTGGTATCTTTGTGATGAATCTTCTGGCTTTATTGCCAGTAATTAGAATCAAAGGTTTGAGTCTCTCTTGGTATTCAAGTTATAGCACTCATTCTAAATCTCCTGGGCTGAAAGGTCTAGAGTAGAGTTAGAGAATATCTGATTCATTCCTTTTATATGATATCTGAGGAAACTCAAGACTCGAAAGGGAAAGTGACAGTTTATGCTTCATTAAGGGATGACAGAGTTGGTCCAAGCCTTAATTGCCTGTTTCTACTTGACTGTGCTACTCCTGCCTTCAGCTCAGTCCCCATCTGGCTGTCCACCTCTCCCATTACCATTTATCAAATAACTGTGTAAAAAATATTTAAATGAAAAATTTAAGTCACTAATAATTCCTCTATAATAGTAAAACTACGGTTACTATTTTAATTTATATCTCCTCAATTTTTTGTCTGTGCCTATGGGCTACTGGGTACATAACATATATCTTTTGCTCAAATGGAATCACCATTACATTTGTTTTGTAACCTATTTTCTTTTTGTCTACATTTATCATGAGCATCTTTTCACATCACCAATTATAGACTGGCATCTTTATATTTAAAGATTGCATTGCATTCTGTCTTGTGGATGAATCATAATAGTGAAATACAATATCCTACTGCTGTATTTAAAAATTATTTTTAGTTGCAGCCTATTTCCATTTATTTCCTTAGGACCAATTCCAACAAGTGGAATTTTTAAGTCAAAGGATATGTGCATTCGTTGAGACTTTTGATATATAGACCAAAATGCCCTCTGGGAAAGTTGGAACAATTTACAATCTCACTAGGAATATAGTAGGAGAACATTCTTTCCCCATACCCTCAAACACAGTGAACGCTAACATTTTTTCTCATCCTTTATAATCTGATACGTTAACCATTTTAAGCTCTTCCTATATGAATTTGCATTCCTTGATAACTAGTGAATTAAATTTTTTTCCCACAAGTTAATTGATCATTTGTAGAATGGAAATATTTTCCTGAAAATAATAGGCACAGATTTTCTGCAAAACACTAACTTTCACTGATCTAATTAAAAGAGTATTGAAAGGATGAATTAACCAGTTTATTAAACCCAGTACACATAAGCTAGTGATTTTATTCTTCATTGCCCTTCAAGATTCTTTGGGACTGAAAACTAAGAAGAAACAAATGAACCCATGTGAATAGCAAGGTGCCTTTATATTCCTAAAGCTGCACAGGAATTGGCTTACACACAGAAGTTAACAGCATAACTTATTTTGTTTTGTTTTACTGTTTCCTGGACAATAACAATTATGATTTAAAACTTGGCCAAATCCTATAGAAGCCCCTCTGATACTGTTTCATTCTGTGGGCATAACACCTGGATGAGTCAGTAACTTTCCACTTCTACCAAGTCTATAATCACTTGAATGCTATCCTTTGGCCGGCTACAGCCAATTGTGGCTGATCAACATTTTTCTAAGCACACTAAATTATGTGCATAAAAAATAATAGCCACCCATCTTTGTCCAAGTAGACTTTTCTTACTTAGCCTGCATATAATTCTCTATCAAATAGTCACTATGGAGATGTGTATATTAAATAGACATGTGTATCTATTTATGCCTGGATCCTTATGACAGTGACAGAAACAAAAGTGATGGTAACATTTTATTGGAATGTGGTTCCCTTTGTCTCCAGGGAATCTTGTATGTTGTAAATAATATATACAATAAAATTATTAAAGAAAAAATTTTAAAACAGAAATAAATCAGGGCCCTCATCTGTGGAGCTCCCAGCACCTTGCAGAGGTGTTCCCTCTTCTTTGTCCTCATAACTTTGTTTTCCTCCAGTATTATTCTAAGATTTTTGTATATTTATCTTACAGGGATCTATCTCCTTTATTAAATTAGGGGTATCTTAGAAATGAGTAAAGTATTTCTTTTTATAGCTCCCAGCACTTAGTAGCTGATTCATAAATATTGCTTTAAGAATTCAACTGGATTCTCAATGGAGGATGCAAAGAGGTAGGGACAGGTCTTCAGAATAACACCTTTTGGATGCAGTCAGGAGCTAGAGGGAAATTCAGAATTGCCTAAAAGGATATGGTCTCTGGACAGGGAGTGACATGTCCAACTTTGACTTCTCCAATTTTGTCTTAAGATAGTCCTATGGGCTGCTGATTCCTAAACTCTTGGATGTCACACAGTTAGAAAAATTTCAAGATGGGTAACTTGGCCACGTAATAAAAAGCAACAAATGTTTATTATCATCTCTTATGAAAAATTCGAGAAATTTTGATACCCACCAAAGAGGAGACACATACTATAAGGATATGGGACAGCTTGAAAAAATGAATGCATTTAGCCTGAAGAACACTCCACATTGTATTTATTGTTCTGTTTTACTGTTGGATTTGTGAAAATGTCTTTACACAAAGCACCAGTGGCAGATTGGCATTTAGAAACCATTAGTGTGGCTCAATATTTGGGATGAGTGAGGAGGTACTGGTTTGAGTGCAGAGGGGTCTCCTCTGACAGGTGGACATGCATCTTCTTTCTGGCCATGGGGATAAATTCCAAAGAGGAGACGAGTGTCACAGGATGAGGATCATGTTCCTCTCGTTCTTTATGGCATAAGAGAGAGATTCAGTGTGGCAGTTTTATTGCTGCTGTTAAAGGGGATCACTTGGGCTTCATAATGGATGGGTCTGAGGACTCCCGCAATGTCCTCTAAAGTACTCTCTGACTTTATAATTTTGATATTAATTAGACAAGCTCCTGGAAATCTATTGCAGTGGTGACATTAGCCATTGCTGTGTCAGGAGTTGAAAATAAATAAAAAAGAGGCTCTGGTTTCTAAATTCCTCTTATCTAGAGGAAGCAGTGCATCATATTTGGAGACACTAATTTTGAGTCAAGTAGAAGTCTGAGAAATTATTGTCATTCATTTTTGGGGTCATTCGTTTCTCCCCAAATGCCTTAGCTAGAAGTTTATAGACACTAGGGGGAGATCCTGAAAAAAGAGGAAAGATGGTTAAGGAAAGGAGACTCCATGGTATAGCCATGGAAAGGGCTCTCCATAGACTATTCTTGATGTCTCTTTTCTTCTTCCTTGTCTTAGTTCGGTTTCCGTCAGAGCCAGAGACTGATGTGAGGATTCAAGTGCAAATAGTTTAATGGGAGATACAAGAAGGACCTGTAGGGTGTGCAGGGGGGAGAAGTGAGACAGGGAAACGAGGGCAGCCAGTAAAAGGTACACTGTTAAGCCAGCTACCACACTTTCACACTGGACCTTGATCTTATGGGGGAATGCTGGAAAGTGTTTCAGAATTATCCAGGTCAAGGGATGAGAGATGAAGTATAGCTCCAAGCTAGTTATTACTGGTTAAGAGCTGTCCCTGGGGGGTGCTAATTCCCAGATAATTCTGGTCTATATTGCTGCATGCAAATGGGTTTTGGCAGCTCTGGGCTATGCTCTGCCAGCTGTGAAAGTGCTGGCTATTGAAAGTTAGGACAACATGCCTCTAGAAGTTAAGGAATCCAAGAGACGTGGCTGGGCCTCATCCCATGGACTGGATACACTCTCATATTTTACTCTACAATTAAAATGTTAAAAGATAATGTGCGATATCTCCATACAAAAGAATGAAGTTGGACTCTTACCTAAGAAGATTTACAAAAAGTAACTCAAAATGAATCAAAGACCAAAAGGTAAGCCCTGAAACTGTAAAACTCTTAGAAAAAAACATTGGGCAAAAGATTCATGGCACTGAATTTGGCAGTGGTTTCTTGGATATGATATAAAAGGCAGAGGCAACAACAACAAAATAGACAAATTTGACTTTATAAAAACTTTAAAAAATTCTGTGCATCAAAAGATACTGTCAGCTGAGTTAAAATACTAGCTACAGAATGGGAGAAAATATCAGCAAGTTATGTTTCTGATAAGGGATTAATATCCAGAAGAGATGAGAACTCCTGAAAGTAATCAACAACAACAAGGAAAACCACAGCCCAATTCCAAAATGAGCAAAGGACTGGAATGGACAATTATCCAAAGAAGATACAAAATTGGCCAATAAGAACATGAAAAAATGCTCAATATTACTAAACGTAAAAGGAAAATGTGAATCAAAAGTACTACATGATACCACTTCATACCCATTAGAATGTCTTCTATCAGAAAATAAGAAAAACAACAAGTATTAGCGAGGATATGGGCAGAGCCCCCAACAGGTGGCAATGTAAAATGGCACAGACACTGTAAAATACAGTATGGAAGTTTTTTTTTTTTAAAATTAAAAACAGAATTATATGATCCAGTGATTCACTTCCAGTAGTATACCCAAAAGAATTGAAGGTAGAATATTGAGAGCAGGGTATGGAAAACATATGTGTACACCCATGTATATAACAGCACTATCCATGATAGCTAAAACATGGAAGCAACCCAAGTTCCATCAACAGATGCATGGATAAGCAAAATATGGTGTATACATACAGTAGACTATGATCCAGCATTAGGAGGGAAATTCTTACATATACCACAACATGGATGAACCTAGAGAGCATAATGCTAAGTGAAACAAGTCAGTCACACAAAAAAAAATCCACAAATACTGTATAATTCAATTTATATGAGATACTTAGAGTAGTCAAACTAATAGAGACATTAAGTAGAATGGTTGTTGCCAGAGACTGAGAGGAGGAGGGAATAGAGAGTTATTGTTCCTGGGTACAGAGTTTCAGTTTTATAAGATGAAAGAGTTGTGGAGATGGATGGTGGATATGGCTGTACCACATTATAAATGTATTTAATACAACTGAATGGTATATTTAAAATTGGCGAAGAGGGTAAATCTTACATGTATTTTAACACAATAACATAAAATTGTGATAAAAAGAGATAATGCGCTAAGAGAGAAAAAGGTCAGATGCAGAGGATCTCCAGGTGCGAATGAGTCATGCACAGATTAAAGACCATGACCTTTGTAAATACAGACAAATGAGGAACAAAGATGAATAAGACACAAACAAAAAGTACCCTTGTCAATTATTTACATTTCCACTTGTTGCATTTATTTTTCTCTAAGGATTTAGTGCTTCTGTAAAATATTTTGCAATATTTCTTTTAATGGTGTAAGGTAAGCTAAATGTCAAGTTTGAGAGTTTTTATCCTTGCTTTCTATGTATTGCTGCCATAATCACTTCTCCTAAGTTAGCGGTATGTAAATTCTCATTTCTGAAAATGATGCTCACTTGCACAGAAATATCAAACATAAAATATTTTTTATAGTAGATACTATAAAATATTTTTATAGTAGATGACACATAAAATGCAATGAACTGACTATAAACATTCAACCATCTCTGTATCCCACAGATATTTATTCAGCACCAACTGCATGCCAGGCAATGTGTTAGGCATTAGGAATGAGGAGCAGTAAAGATCTTGTTAAGAACTCATCTGATAATCATCTGGAATCTAGTTCTGGTGTAGTGAAAGAATGAGAAATAAAACTGTAGATTCTGTGTGTTAATGTTGCATGAAAGAGCAGCTCCTGGATCTGAGGAGGGTGATGACAACAGTCTCCATTTTCTGTAGGATTCTCCCCCCAGGAAATATGCTGAGTTAAAAAGCAAAATTTCTTCTAGCCCGTCCACTGATTGTGCGCTGGTCTGTACCGGACACCAGAAGAATAGAAAGGAAGGAAATACTGATTGATTTGCATTGATTTGTGCCCCTTCAAGTTGATATATTGGAGCTATAACCCCCAAGGTGATGGTATTTGGAGATGAGGCCTTAGAAGCTAATTAAGTTTCAATGAGGTTATGAGGGTGGGGCCCTCATGATGGGATTAGCATCCTTATTAGGAGAGAAAGTGACTAGAGCTTACTTTCTCTCTCTCTGTGCCATGAGGGGGCACAGTGAGAAGGCTGCCATTTGCAAGCTAGGAAGAGGATCCTCAGTTCTCATAGAAACCAAGTCCAAGTCCACCAGCGCCTTGATCTTAGAGTTGCCAGCCTCGAGAGCTATGAGAAACAGTGCCTATTCCTTAAGCCACACAGTCTCTGATATTTTGTTACCGCAACTGAAGTTAAGATATATTTTTACATAAAATATCATATGTCTGTGAGTAGATATCATGTCCATTTTATGAACAAGGAAATGAAGCCCAGGAAAGTTAAATAATAACCCATGGTCAAAGAGCATGTTCCAAATCTAAGAGTCAAATACAGGTGGTCATCCAGGGCTAAGCCTATCGCTCTGTTCACCATGACATGAATCTGATTGCTTTGACTGGTGAATGTTATGATTTTATTTCTGAGTCTTCATTAATTAGACATGCAACCTCAAGTGAGTAGTTTTTAACCTCTCAGTCAGTTCACCAATTTATAAATGGAAATAATAGTACTTTAACTTATATTTCATATATGTGAAGGGAATTTTTTTCCTTCCTACATTCTTTCCCTTAGAGTCTAATACAAGCTCTCTGCCCTCCCTCTAGTTTCCTAAAAACAGGACATACGTTGACAAAGACAAAAGGTATCCTGCCCCCTTCTCTACCAGGAAGAACAAAGGTTAACTACTGAAGACATCTTTGAATGCTTAGCAGCCTAAAGATTGTACCAGAGAAGTAGTGCAAGAGGGCACCCTTGTCTTGTGCCAGTTTTCAAGGAGAATGCTTCCAGCTTTTGCCCATTCAGTATGATATTGTCTATGGGTTTCTCATAAATGGCTCTTATTATTTTGAGATATGTTCCATCAATACCTAGTTTACTGGGAGTTTTTTTTTATGTTGAATTTTATCAAAGGCCTTTTCTGCATCTATTGAGATAATCATGTGGTTTCTGTCATTAGTTCTGTTTGTGTG
Source organism: Gorilla gorilla gorilla (assembly GCF_029281585.2). Lineage (NCBI taxonomy): Eukaryota > Metazoa > Chordata > Mammalia > Primates > Hominidae > Gorilla > Gorilla gorilla. The sequence continues at coordinate 81,037,773 of NC_073241.2, forward strand.
ATAAATTATATTTATTGATTTGCATATGTTGAACCAGCCTCGCATCCCAGGGATGAAGCTGACTTGACCATAGTGGCTAAGCTTTTTGATGTGCTGCTGGATGTGGTTTGCCAGTATTTTATTGAGGATTTTCGCACTGATGTTCATCAGGTATGATGGCCTGAAGTTTTCTTTTTTTGTTGTATCTCTGTCAGGTTTTGGTATTGGGAAGATGCTGGTCTCATAAAATGAGTTAGAGAGGAGTTCCTGTTTTTCAACTAGCCTTTAACTGTCAGTTATTTGCCTTCCCTCAAGCTGCCATCCCTGGAGACTCAAAATCCTTTTCTTTTGTCTGGTCACTTCTCTAAAAATTTACTGTTCTTTGTTGAAGATGTGATATAAGCTGAAATTCAAAGTCACCTCTTGGAGAACTACCCATTTCCTGGGTGTTTTCCATGTACATATGAAATATACATATTCATAAACTTCTGTTTGTTGTTCTCTTGTTAATCTGTCTCATTCCAGGGGTCCACTTTGACTAAAAGCCTATTGTTGAAAAAAATTATTATTTTTCCCCTTAGTAGCCATTTGTGTCTGGCTTATTTAACTCATGGTAATGCATATAAAATTTATCCATGTTGTTGCCTGTGTCAGTAGTAGTTCCTTTATATTGCTCAGTAGTATTCCATTATTTGGATGTGCTGCAGTTTGCTCATTTAGGGTATGCTTTAAAAAAATGAAATAATATCTAACTATATATTTATGGTCATTAACCATTTCCACTTCCTATTCCTGCCCCGCTACTGTGACCAGTCTCTGGTAGCCATCATTCTACTTTCTATCTCTATGAGTTCAATCGTTTTAATTTTTAGCTCCTGCAAATGAGTGAGAACATAATAACTAGTATTTGGTAGCACAATAGGGTAGCTACAGTCAGCAATAATTTGTTGTACATTTTAGAATATCTGAGGGAGTACAATCGGAATGTTCATAACTCAAAGAAATGAATGCTTGAGGTGATGGATACCTCACTTACTCTGATGTGATTACACACTCTATACATGTACCAGAATAGCTCCTCTACCCCATAAATATATATACCTACTATGTACCTACAAAATTAAAAAAAAACTGAAATGATATAGGTCAAAGCTTTGGAACTATTAAGTCTATACAAACTAAGATGCATAGCTTATTTATCTGCTTGGTTTTCTGGGAGTACTCCAGTAAATACAGACTTTTTATGAAAAGCTTTGTCTTTCCCTAAAAAGACTTGTTCTATTGGACACTTAGGAAAAGAAAAGACTAAATCATAGGACAATGTTAGACTAAAGTTTGACCTTAAGCTTTCAAGGCAACAGTCCTGAGGGGGCTGGATTTTGTGGACAGTTGTGTCATTCTTAGCTCCCGAGTGTCTCAGATCTCCATGCTGTCCAACTGGCCCATGTGTTTTCGTTGGCTCCATCCTCACCCTCTGCCTAGGTCATGGGGAGTATGCTGCAAGGTCTCTCTTCTTTTAGTCACTTGCCTCTGGTGATCACTCATAGCTCTGCTCCTCAAACCTGGCCTCCCATTTTGTCTGACAGCCATCAGAGACACTTAGCTTTGGAATCAATGTTGCTCTGCTCTCAGCTCCATGGGTTGGATGTTCCAGCTGCCAGGTTTTATAAAATCTTTATTTCCACATCCACTGCTATGGGTTAGCTCTACCCACTTTTCTTACTGGGCTAGAACAAGATGCCACCAGCATTTATCTGTTAAACAAATATTCATTAATAAAGACTATGTGCTAGGTATATACTAGGTTCTGGAAACAGAACAGTGAGACAGTACAGACATGGTTTGTGTCTGCATTAAGTTTATAACCTGAAGTGGGGGTATTTGTGAGGGAATATGGAGAAGGAAGCAGGCAAGTGACAATGCAGTATGATAAGGGCTATATGAGAAGTTAACATGCAATAAAAACACACAAGACACATCTCTTTTGGTCTTAAAGAGATGGTAAGGGAAGGCTTTCTAAGTGGAAGCAACATGGAAGCAGAAATCTAAAAGAAAGGTCACATGAACAGAGTTTTACCAACTTAGAAGGGATGGAAAGAGGGGAAAATAATCTATGAAATGTAATAGTCAACTAAGGGCCCAGAATTGGGAGCAAAGATGGCGAGCTCTGGAACTGACTGGATGGGAGATGAAACTAGAGAGGAAAGCAGGGGACAAATTACCACACGTCTTGTGAGTTGTCCTCATCTTTAGGGCCACAGTAAAAAAATAACTTTAGACTGGGCTATTTATAAACAACAGAAATTTATTGCTCACAGTTGGAAGACTAGAAAGTTCAAGGTAAAGGTGCCAGTGGATTTGGTGTCTGGTGAGGGCTTGTTCTCTGCTTCATGGATCGCACCTTCTAGCTGTGTCCTCCCATGGTAGAAGGGACAAGGCAGTTCCCTTCAGCCTCTTTTATAAGGGCTCTATCCTCATTCACAAGGGACTAAACCACTTCCCCAAAGGCTCCACCTTAATACTACCACATTAGGTATTAGGTTCCAACCTGTAAATTTTGGTGGAACACAAATGCTCAAGCCATAGCAATAATGTTAATTACTTTGTCCTCTGTCCTGAGATTACTGGAACCTATTGAAATTATTTTGGGGAGATGGTGGAGGAACAGCATCATGAATAGGTTTACATTTTTGGAAGATCATTCTGGCTACGTGGGATGGAGTAAGAATAGAGTGGAAACAGAAGACTTTTTTTGCTTGTAGGTTGTTTTGTTTTCCAAGCAGATGATGTCAGCCTGGAATAGAGCAGTAACAGCGAGAATAGAGAGCAATGCTAGAATTCAATATATATATTTAGAAGAGAGAGAAATATAATCTATAAATTTGCTTATTGGTTACAGTAATGAACTGATGCTTGGCAATATTTTTAGTGCCTCCACATTCTTCACACACTTCACTCTCCATGTCTCAGAGAAGGTAACAATTGAGCTAACTTAGCATTTATTATTATTTATTATTATCGTGCATTTTAGGAAATATTAGTACAAGTATTCAAATGTAAAGTTCCATTAAAAAAGCATTTCTTGTTCAATGCAACTATTGTCCTGTCCACAAAGAAACTGATTCCCACACATACATTTTGTTTCAATGAGAGATTTTGGAAGTTGAAGAGAGAGAGAACTCTTGTAAAGTTTTGGCATAATTATAGTGGCCCTAGGACTAGGGGAGAACTTGCTCATTTTTCCTTATATATTTGCTCTGGACTTTGTGTTATTTTCTTATCAGAGTCTGTAAACTACTAATAAGGAACACTTGTGTCTTTGAAAAAGGCCATACATTAGAAGTGTTAAGGCAGGGCTTAATAACCTGGATATTTATCTGTTTTAAAAGTCTTTTATAGACAACAGTGTTTGAGGTCATCCATGACTGAAAACCAGTTATACAATAATAGATTGATTAGGGTTAACAAATACATGTCTCTGTACATTTCACCATATGATTCTGTCATTAGAAAACAAACAAAAAGTAAAAAGAGCAGAGGTTATTTTGTCCCTCTTCTATCTTTGAGATCAAAGGTGATTAATAAACAAAAATATTTTCATAATTTTGAAAATTTCTTCTTTTTGAAAAAAAGAGCCCACTTTCCTCATATTAGGCTATAATCTGAGTAGAGATCAAGTGCCTGGTTGATAGTTCTGTGTTATCTTAACCGTGAATCTAGGAATTAGCACACAACTAGAATATAGTAGATATTTTGCAAATGAATAAAATGACACCTTCTTTCATTTGTTCTATGATAATTTCTTCCAAATTTTATGGTATTTCTAGTTCTAGTATTCTATTCTTTCTCAAATCTGTTGTATTATATAAGCCCAAGGTGTGACTATTATCTCTTTTTTTTTGGTCTTTGATATTACCCCCTTTCAGTTTTACATTTTTCTCCAAACTAAAAAACTCAAACTGTGCTAGCATTATAGTTCCCTATCCCTACTCTGGTTACATGTTTCTTGATGCAATGTGATATGTAGCATCTTATTGGTACAGTAGATGGATAGATAATGGCTCTGATGGGAACATGCAAATAAAATTTCTATTTTGTTTTAACATCCCTTAAGGACATGCAGGGTGGTAGATTGTGTTACTGATCAAAATGATTATCTGCCATTCCTGTAACTTATCTTGCAACATCCATTGCTTCCTGATGGGAGGAGAATACTTCGTGACCCCACTAACATTAAGCATGTTCCCATGGCTTGATTTGGCCAGTGGTTAGAATATGAGCAGACAGGACAGGAGCCATGTTCAAGCAGAACCCCTGAGAGCATCGCATGGTTTACCCACCAGTGTTTTCTCCTTTCCATGAGATGCGGATGGACGTTACTTTTTCAGGCCAGACTATAGATTTGCAATGTGGGTGATACTCCCCTCAATGGCGTATAATTGATTCTTGGGTGGGGGAATTGGCAAAAAAATGAGAGTAGAGATATACATAAAGTACATAAACATATTTTAAAAAGTAAAAATGGGTTGAGAAACACTGGAGTCAATCGTCAGCATGTAGAAGAAACATGCAGCAGAGCCACAGAATGAGTCAACCCACAGCTGATGTACACTGTGACTAAGAAATAAACCCATGCTGTGTGATCCACTCAGGGTTTGAGGTTGTAACCGCGGTACAGCCTGATGAAAGCTGACTGCCACAACTAGCAATCTGTTGGCTTTTGTGGCCTTAACAGCACTCTCCGGGATGTACATGGGCCCAGCTCTTGAGGTTTGGTTCAGAAGGCCTGGTGTGGAGTCTGCGAATATTTATTTTTGGAAAGCTCTCCTAGTAATTTTCCAGTGAATGTTTAGGTATGGGCCAGTGATGTTAATGAGGCCAAAGTTTTATGATTCGCTGGCAGAATCTAGCCATCTAGGTAAATTTGTCTCAGATGTAACATTTGATGTTCTGAGCTACTTCAACATTATCATCTGAGAGCTATCACAGACACTACATGACAAAAGTATCCTAAGCCAAGAGGTAATTTGCAAAACCCACCTGAAGCTTCTCTAGTATTTCTTCCTCCTGTATTTCCTCAAATCTATAGTTATTCTTCTTAAACCAGCTTTGGAACTTGACTGCAGAATATTTGGTGATTTACTTCCATTCCAGCCTCAGCCCCCCAGCCTCTGGTTTCCATTCTGCCTATGGAAACCACGGTCTGGAAATGGAAGCCTGGCTCAGTGTTTGGTTCCCTACTTAGCAGTTGCCCTCTTTTTCATTTCAAACTGGGATCCTGATTTGGTTTTGTTGCTTGTGGATCCAAGATCTTCCAGGTGCAACTCAGTCATCTGTGGCTGGTCTAAGCCTTTTTGGCAATCCTGATTTGTTTTCCTTCACCAGTGGCTGCTTCAGAGGGAGAACATAGGACCAGTTCTCACCAATGTGATGTGAAGGGAAATCTGTCGAGGACTGCGGGAATATTTTTGTCTTCCTTTCTAAAAGGGGCTTAGAAGAAGTTCCTTTTTTTCCCCATTCTCTTTCTGCTAGGGATGGCTGTGGATGAAGATGTAATGAGCAGAGCTGCAGAAGTTATCTGGTGACAATATATTATATGTTACTGACATTTTGAAGAAAGCAGAAAAGACTGAAAGGATTTTGAGTCTTTGATGACACCCTTAAGCTGCTGCTCTAAACCTAGAATTTCCTAACTTCAATTTTTTTATATGTGAGAGATTTAAATGCTTTCACTATTAAAGCCAATGTTAATTAAGCATTCTGTACTTGCAAGCAAAAGCATCTCTAACTGACACAAACTTTCTTCTCAATAAAGACTTTTCCATCTACTCCTGTCCACATTTTCTTTCTTTCAAGTTCCTGATTGTCTCTATTACATCTTTGGTACTTATACCTTGCCAACTATTTCACATATATACATCTTGCCTCTCTAATGGTTTGTAAATGTTTTGTTAGCAGGAAACAGCCTGTTTGTTATTGTAAGTGTTCCACACAATGACTTTCTCAGGATGGAACAATTAAGATTGTGTTGAATACCTGAATGATGTTCATCCTACAAAGTTAATCATTTCAAGGCCAACTGTTAAAATCAGTACTTGCCCAAGTTGACAGCATCCAAAACCAGCTGAAAGCAGCCTTCTTGCTATTTTGAAGATCTACGAGTTAACAGGACCTGGACACTGAGATATACAGTAAAGTTTCTATGAAGGAAAGACTAATACCCTTTGGATAAAGGTAGAGTTCACTTCATGTATTTGTACCTTTTAAACTTGACTTCATGTATTTGTACCTTTTCACCTCATAGTTGCATGTTTTCAATGACATCTTTGGTCTGTGAATATTTGAAACATTAACATAATTATCTATCTTAACATATTGTATTTACCACCTGCTGGGGATGAAACATTGAAACTATCACTAGTAGCTCATTAACAATAACACTAGTCCCTCATTAACAGTGTTGACCCAATTACATGTTGTATATCCCAGAGACAAATAACTGTAATTGCAACTCAAAAGTGATTTCATAAACACAAAGATTCTTTTTTTGAAATGCAAATTGGAATGCATTATTTGAATTTTCCACATAAATACAGGTTTAAATGAAACAAAGTCATTCAACCAAATAAAATAAAAATTCAATCTAAAGAGAGGCCATTTGGAATCAATTGGTACAGAGCACATTCTGCTTTGAAGGATCAAAACACTTTCATTGCTGGGTGCAGAAATTAAACAAGTTCGCAACAATGAAAGCCAGACATCTGGTAAGTGAGATCTACCCTGGCTATCAGCAGGTAGTGATTTTCTTTTGGACTCATTCAGAGTATTGTCTGTTGCCTGGACAATGGAAGTCTGATGAAGCATTGATATAATCTGCCTGCAGGTCTTAAATAAGCTTCATTGAAAAGTTGGAAAACTGGAGAGATTTGTGTGGTAAAAAAATTAATTGTGCATATACATACACAAATACACACACACATAAATAACAGTGCCTCCACCATCATGTAGAAAAGATCTGTATAAACAGAAGCAAATACAGCGTGATATATTTGCAGAGGTAGGGAATGTTCTTTTACTGAGACAATTACTATGATAAAAAATTAGGCAAGGTTAGCCCAGGGAAACTGGGAAGAGACAGCTCTGAGAAAGAAAACCTGTGCTGAAGTCAAGATGTTAAAAGCAGAGACATTTCTTCAATATGAGCAGACTGCTCCGCAGCCGTTTTTTCTGTTGAGGGAAAATTACTGCTGCAGGAATGGGGCCAAGGGATGGAGAAGGAAGAAAAACAGAGGGGAGAATGAAACTGAAATTTACTACCCAGAAAACCAGCTTCTAGGATTTCTTAGGAAGTCTCAGTTCAACAAACATTCAGGGCGGTGGTGGTGCCTGTTCTTATTCTCTTACTTAATGAGGCAATGTGTTGATAAAATGCTGTGTTTACCATTTAAAACATTAAAATAGCCAAGCACATACTGAGTGCCAGAAATCTCCCAGGCATTGTTATGATTGCTGGTGGAGGGATCCTAAGGATGAACACCCATCTCTCTCATGCGTTAATATCAAATAGTGAAGATGGCCTTAATAAATTTTATCACTGAGAAGAAAAGTTCTGTGACCTCTCTTATGGGCTGAAAGAGCATGAGAAATACACTTCTGGCTGGGACACAAGCTGTATGATCAAGGGCAACATACTCTGGCTGAGTCTCATTTTCCTTGTTTTTAAAGTCTGCTTCCTGCTCTACAGGCAGTTGTGAGAATCAAATAATGCAAAGTTTATGAAAAGTGCTTTAAAGATGGCACCCACACAGTGAAAAGTGTTGATGCCATCTATAGGAGAGCAGGTGAAGCGGGAATTGATTCTGGCAAAGGACACACTTTGGGAGTCCCATGAAACTGCAGCATGGCCAGAGGGCTTGACCACCCAGAATGTGCTGAGTTTAGGACTTAATCTGATCCTGTGGATCAATTGTAATTGACTTATGTCACACAAATTTTGCCATTTCTGCAGGAGCCTTTGATGGAAAGTCATTGGGACATTACGTGGTTTCTTAACATGGACAACATTAAGGGACATTTTTTTTGCCAAATATTACTAAACTCTTCGTGATTGCATTTTAAATGAGCACCCTTCAGTCCTTCTTCCATATTGCTGAGGCATCTTCAATGCATTTGTAAAAAAGCATGTAACTTGACTCTCCTCATGTCTTAGCCCCATGAAGTCTTGAACATGTGTTTTTATTAGCTAATTTCAGTTTTAAAACAAACCTCAGGCACAGAAGGTAGAATAGGCAGAGTTTTTTTCCATTTCATTATAGAAGAAAAGAAGGCGCAGACGTTTGCCAAATGACTTAGTGCTTACTAGGGACAGAGCAAACAGAGAACTTGAGGTTTTACTTTCCATTATTATTATAACGCTGGTTTTTCTCAGCACAGATCTGGACATTTTGATGCTCAGAAGTAAGTGCAGGGTCAGTTGAAAGCATCATTCAACTAACTCTCTTTGTTATGCCATCACTAATATTGCATCATGCCGTCTTTTCCCACAGTGAGGTTTATTTTCATTTTTGTTTCCCAGAGTTGAAAATTTAATTAGCTATCTTTTCTTTCTATCCAATTAAGGTAAATGATAAAATAAGGTAAATCAAAGAAAATACTTATATTTAAGGTTCTCCAAAGTCATCCTAAAAGTGTAACAATGGCAAGCATTTATTTTCTGACTTTATGACTTTGGTTAATTTTTTTCTCTTTCTCCTCTTCCTGTCTCTCTCTCTTTCTCTTTCTCTCTCTCTCTCACGCACACACACACACACACACACACACACACTCACACACACTCACACATCCCCCTCAATGGGCCATTTGTCTGTTGACTATGAAGTGATGCCTGCCTTTGTGATTTGACTCTGAAAGTTTTTATCCCCAGCAGTAAGAGATCACTGCTCCAAACTTGGATTTCTAATGGATCACAGATCTCTAGGTGTGGGATAAAGGGGACTTCATTTACAAAGATGAGTCTTAAATTCAGGGCTAGGATTCCTTTACTTTATTTCTTGCAGTCTATTCAAAATAATCTGGTGTAACAAGGGGCTCCTTACTACAGGAAAATCAAGTTTTACCTTTCCCGAATGTATTGGAACAGCAATTAAAAAGAAAATTTGGAAACCGGAGTAATATTACGGTAGTGTAAGAATTATTGCTTTTTCCCCAAAATCAGTATCAAGACTGAACCAGATGATGTTGTTTCAACCACAAAAAAAGTCTGACTTAACAATTTAGAACAAAGAAAACGAGTTTTGCAGGATATACCAAAAGCAAAACACAAAACAAACCCCCACATATTTAAATTTAATAAGTGAAGTTCTCTTGGCAGAGTTTTAAGTATCTGCAGTAGAAGAAGCAGCTGGCTCCATTATAGCTCTGTAAATGAAGAAATATTAAGCCAAACAAAAATACCAAGATGAAACTTATCGTTTTATACCTGGCAATGCTGAGCATCAAGGCGGTGTGTGTGTGTGTCTATAAAGTTGGCTGTGTAAATAGTCTTTGTATCTGTTCACAGCTCTGTTATACGGCAATGTTTTCCAGAATATCTCATTTGGTATTTCCATTAACTGTGAGGAAAACCCAGCCAGTAAACTGGTATGCAAATGTAACAAAAAATGATAATGATTTTGATGATTAATAAAAGAAAAGGGAAGAGGATCTGTAAGATTCGTTTACCTACCATACCTAACTACATCCTTGGTAATAACATCCTAAGTTTTCAGTGAGTACCGCTTTGTCCAACTCTGAATCTATGTCATTGAAATGTTGTTAACTAGGTAGCATCACCCAGGTTTAGTCAATGAGAACTTTTAGAGGGATTTAAAAAATAGAATTGTCAGATATATACTTCCTTTTTCGGATTTCCAGCACCAAGGACAAAGCAAGCTTTGTCTAGTGTCATCTTAGGTACTACATAGACAGACCGTGTGAGATAAAAGCCATCACACAGGGTTGGAAAAAAGAGAAGGAGGGAGTCAAGCTGAGCCCTGAGTGGCGCCTTTGCCTGCCTATAAAGGAGAATTTCTGATAATTGGAAAAACGTGTATTCTTTAGGTGAGTTCCAATTTGGCAAATAAACAGCACCTTCATGAAAAGGAGAAGAGTCCTGCGCTTCTGGGTGAATGCAGCTCATTATTTTGAGAGTAGAGTGTGGCTGGGTGCATATATGCAGTGCACACACTGAATAACCATATGTGGTTGCCCAATCTGTTGCCGTTTCTTGCATCCCTGGATCCAGCCATTTCTGCAGCTACTGTATCCTTGGACTTTGCCATTACGTGAGTCAATAATTTCCCTTTCTGCTCACAGAAGTTGAAAGTCCCTTGCAATCAAATGAACCCTGTACTTAGTAAGTAGAAGCAGAATGTGCAAGTGTCAGATCTCAGAATGAAATTGGTTAAGATGGGGCATGGTTTGAATATTTGTCATCTATCTCAAGCTATAGCAGCGTAAATGGTTAAATTATGGTTTATCGACTCTCGGAACTCAGACAATCATTTCTATTAAGGCTTGAGTTTTAGTGTTTATGTAAAATTGGTCTGTGGTTTTAATTTTGTTTTGCTTTCTAAAATTTATGCTTCATTTTTAAGATGAATTGGGAAGAATTTCCACTGAAATGGAATTATCTCACACTGAAATATATAATCAGACTTACTGAGACAACTGCCTGGGACTAATCTTTATTGAAATAATTTATTGGAAACCATTTCTTTCATAGTTCTTGCTCTACTCAGTTTCTCTACCTATTATTTAGAAAAATATATCAGGAAAATTTACTTGAGAATTTTTTATCATTCCTGACGGTAAAAAATATTTGCAATTACTCTTCTTTCTTGACTAGTCATCTACAGATGTTTCTTTTTTATATACATTTTTAAAAGCCAAAATTTGAAATGTGTAAAACTACTTATACTATTTATCTTTTAATATTTGATTGCTATTTGCTTTCATCATTATAGTTTCTTTGTATTTTTCTTAGATATTTTGGTATTTTTTCCAGTCTCTCAAATTGATTTTATTCTCTCTTTTATAATAATGAAAGTATTTAAGGCTGTGGGGTTTTTTTCTGCTGAATGCAGCTTTTGCTGTATCATTTAAATTTTGGTGCATTAGCAATATTGTTACTTTCTAAATAGTCTGCAATTGTAATTTAGATACTCCCTTTAAACCAGAAGTAATTTAGTAATATTCATTTGTTATGTGTGTGGGTATGTGCCTGTGCCTGTTTATTTCCAAGTCACTGAATTTGTGTTTGTTCATCTTTTATTGTATAATTTAATACATTATGCTCAGGAAAGATAAGAGTCCCAGTATATACAAAGCAGTTGGAGAAAAATCTGGTCACATAATCTTAGGGGATTTTACTGGCTTCAAGATGTTTTGAGAAGACATGAGTGCTAACTTATTCAAAAAAAGAAGCTTTCACTGGGTTTTATGAATCTATCCACCCAATATTTCTACTTTTAAAAATCCCCTCCTGATGTCCATCCTCAACTTCCATTTTATCTTTAAAAGCTAAAATTCAGAATAAATTACTAGAGTTACTAAAGAATAAAGACCCAGAGGAGACCCCTGAGATTTACCTCTGGAAGACTTGGAATCAATTGGTACAGAGCACATTCTGCTTTGAAGGATCAAACACTTTGATCCTTCTTGATTGTCCGTGTTCTATAACACCACTGATTAGATGGATTATTTCAATCATTTCAAATTTTCTTTACCTTCCAAATAATTAAATTCCATCTCGTGCCTCCCTAAATCCACCACCAAAGCATAAAACTATACTAAGTTATGGGTACTTATATATTAAATAAAGAACGAGTTGGTTAAGATGATTTTATCTGGAAGTTGTCAACCTTAATAAAAAACATAGAGAGGCACCCCCCAAAAAAATAATGTTTATTTCAGAATAGGCATTGCAATGGGAATATGCATGGCCTAGCAAACTATGTGTGTACTCAGGGATATAAAAAATGCAACTTTTTTAAGAGAAAATTAGGGAGAGTTTATATAATTGTTTTTGAGATAATTATCCTTGCCTACAAGAATCAATAACATGGGTAGTACAAATCCGAGGTTAAACAGGCAGTTGTTGAGCAGATGTCTTCAAAGACGAATTTTTTTTTTTTTACTGGAAAGTTTCAATGGCCTTTGTGTAAGAGTTGGATTTTGCAGAGTGTTTTGAGATAGTTCTTGTTTTTAGGCACTTATTAATGAAAAACCTCCTTTCATGGCCTTCCATGGTTCTATCAGAGTGTTTAAAACAAGCAACTCCATCTTGATTCTGACAACTTTCACAAAGTTTTTTAAAAATGTGGTTGAATAACAAAATTTATTATCTCCTAAGCCCAAAAATATGGCTGATCTAGGGATTGCTTGTGGTCCAGAATCCCCAAGGACTCAGATTTTTCTTGTCTTCCTGATGTACCTAATCCTAACAGGTCATTTACACCTGCCTTCCTGCACCGTGTTTGCAGGATTGTTTTAGCAGCTCCAGGTCTATCATTACTCAAGGAACAGCAAATCCACTTTTCAAAGAAAAAATTTCCTAGAATATCTTTAGAAGATTTCCCCTTAAGTCTCTTTGTCTGGAATTGTGTGATATGTCCTTTCCTGAAGCAGTCACTCTCAAAGAGCACAGGAAGCATTTTTTATCATAGCGTAATGAGGATTTCTTTCCTTAAATAGGGGAGAAGAGCCTGGTGCTTCTCTGAACACCTGGCTAGTTGATGCCCTCATAAAATCAAGGGCGTGTTTTCTAGGAACGAGGAGGCTTTTGTTTAAACAGCCAGTAGTGTCAGTCATGGAAAACATTGATTTGCTATCAAGACGTCTCAAATGAGCAATGGATAAGAGATAGAATTTCAAAGAGGGGGTCTCTCAGAGAATGACGATTTCTCGATATGGCAAAGAAAAAGAGGGTGATAAAATAGATTTTAAAATTCTCTACTATTCAGTAAAATTTACATTATTTCTACTTGTATATTAGGCCTATATATTAACAACCAAAATTATGGTTGAGTTTTGATTTGACCCAATTTGAACATGTTTGTGTTTAGTGGGAATTGAACAAAGTTTGAGTTATTGTGATCACTGATACATTTTTTTTACCTCTTTTTAAATTTTATTTTTGTTCCACATTTGGAACAAGTTTTTTGTATTTTTCTAGATTGCTATGTTTTGCTTTTATGTTTGCCTTTATGTTTTACAAAAGAGCTTCTTATTTATCCAAATTTTAAAATCAAAAGGGAAATGCTAACATATGAGAAGTTTAACACAATTTTATTTTATCTGCCTCTACCAGATATATTAGTCTTTGGGGAGACTGTTTTTGATCAAAATTGTTTTTATAACATTGTGTTCTTTTTAAAAATATAACAGCTTTATTGAAACATAATTCACATAGCTCACCCTTTTAAAGTGAAGAAAGTTGTGCACGGATTACTGCCATCTAATTACAGAACATTTTTTATCAACCCCAAAAGAAAGCTCATACCAATGGAGTCACTCCCTGTACTCCCCCCTCCCCAGCCCCTGATAAGTACGAATCTACTTTCTGTATACATATAGATAAATTTTTATATATATATATATATATATAAAATCTATATATATAAATTTGCCTATTCTGGACATTTCATGTAAATGGAATCACATCATATGTGTTCTTTTGTGACTTCTTTTAGTTAGCATAATGTTATGAAGGTTCATCTATATCAGACTACCATTCTTTATGGCGCAATATTATTCCATTGTATAAATATGCAAATGTTGTTTATCTCTTCTTTAGTTGATGGGCGTTTGAGTTGTCTCCACTTTTTGGCTCTTATGAATAATGCTGCTATGAGCATTTCTGTGGAACTCTTTGTATAGACATGTGTTCATTTCTCTTACACATAAACCTAAGAGTGAAATACCTGGATCACATGGTAATTTTATGTTTAACATTTTAAGTAAATGTTAAACTGGCTTCCAAAGAAGCCACATCATTTTATATTCCCACCAACAATGGGTGAGGGCTCCAATTTCTCTACAGTCTCACCAAAACTTGTTATTATTTCCTTTTGATTCTAGCCATTCTAGTGGACATAGGCATCTCATTGGGGTTTTGGTTAGTATTTCTCTACAGCTAATGATGTTAAGTATCTTTTCGTGTGATAATTGGCCATTGGTATATCTTCTTTAAAGAAATGTCTACTCAAATCCTTTGCCCATTTTAACTGGATTGTCTTCTTATTCAATTTTAAATTTCTTAATATAATATTTATATTATAAAGAATATATTAAGGTATAGGCAGTTATCAGGCATATAATTTGCCAATATTTTCTCCCATTCTGTGGGTTGTCTTTTCACTTTCTTGATAATGTTCTTTCCAGTCAAAATTTTTAATTTTGATTAAGTTCAATTTATATATATTTTTTCTTGGATTGCTTGTGCATTTGGTGTCATAGATAATAAATCATTGTCTATCTTAAGGTTGTGAGGATATACTTAGGTTTTTGTCTAAGATTTTTATAATTTTATTTCTTACATTTAGGCAGTGGTATATATGAGTCTGAAGTGGCTTCGGTAGTCTAGATATAAATATTTTACGTAATTCACCTGTTTTCAGTATAGTACTCCTACCCTTATCTGCCCAACTTTCTTTAGTCTGAAAGTTGCCTGATTTTACTATCTTTAGAGAATAAACCTTTCCTCTTCTGCAAGTATTGGAGGAAGAAAGACATCAGTTACATGGAATAGGGGATGGGGATTGGGCACTAACAGCTTCTTAAACAAACTTCTAGTTAATGCTCTTCTTTGTAGTTTTACCTCCAACTCTACTTCAGAGGCACTAGGTGCCACTGATACTTAAGATTGTCAGTGTTAGTTAATTTCTGTGGTGTAAATTGGGCCATTTCTGTGTTACCCTTAAAATTTCTTTGGGATTCAGCACTCTAGCCTTGGTAAATTGCTTCTTGTCTATTTACAGCTCAGTTTTACAACTTTTTTCTGCTGCTTTATTCTTTTTGCTTACTTTCTGTTTGGTCTTTAGTGTCAATAACATCTGTCCCATAGTTTCAGTTTCTATGCAGAAGGGAGCAAAAGTAAATGCGTATTTTCACTCTGCCATCTTTATCCAGAAGCCTGAAGAAGCATTTTTTTTTTTGTTTTTTCAATCAAGTGATCTCTTTGATAAAGGAAATTGGAGCTGCACTGTATAGGTTTTTCCCACTCTAGTTCTATCTGATCAGTACTTAGTGTCAGTTCCTCTCACATTCTGCCTTTATGTTTTCTGACAGGTTTGGTTTGCAGAGTTGTGAATCTTCTTTAAAACTTGTCTTCATGGATAGCTCAGTGATAGGTTGAGATAACAATAGGCTGTGTTGCAGTTTTATAGTCAGAGAACATTTGAACTAGAAATCATTTTTGTTTAGAAAATTGTGTGACATAATTGGGTACAAAACTAAAATTGGGGATGCTAGCCTCAGATATTATATTCCTTAAGGGAAAAGCGATTTTACTACATTTTTTCTTTAAATGTCCCGGCACCTGAGCCCTATTGCAGTACATCCAGATTGTCAAGTCACAGGTGTTCAATGTGTTCTTAGCCACAGTTTTCTGAGAGCTTCTCTTACAGCAGAACTCCACAAAAGAGGCCTGAAGACACTGTATCATGCTCACTCCCTAAGGTTATTATTCAATTTCATGATTCTGCAATACTGTCTCTAAGATAATGGGTTCAAAACTTACAACTCTATTTCTAACCTCTTCTTTAAGTTTGGATTAATTTATCCAGCTACCACTTGGGTGCCTATTAGGCATCTAAAAAGGGAAGTCTTAATTTCATCTTCCTACCTGTTTCTTCCCAAGTATTTTCTATCTTGGTAAATAACTCTACCATTTACCCCATTACTCAGGCCCAAATCCTAAGAGTAATTTTTGTAGGGTAACCAGCTACCTTGGTTTGACTGGGAGGTTTACCAAGATATAAGCTTTTCAATGCTAAAACCAGAAATGTCTTAGACAAACTGGGGTGCCTTGAATATTCTAAATTATTGATTCCTCCTTTCTCCCCCTCACATCCCTCACACAAGATATTAAATAAATGAATAAATGAATGATGATTCCCTGACAAGATGGTATCCTATAGAATCATAGTAGCAGGCTGAATTAAACTAGTGGTAAACCACAATCTGATATGTTTCATTTGTAATCATAAAGCCAAAAGTAGAGATGTTAGAATAACTGGAGCCTCATGTTGAGAAACAGCAATCAACTCTTCTATCAGGAAGAGAGTTGTGAATTTGAAATCACTTGTATTCTTCAAAATTACTTCAAATGTTGTTCCATGAATCAGTTTTCAATTCAATAGAGTGCTGTCTGTCTGCAAGAGTTTCCCTAGTATGCTCTGTGTGTGTTAGTAGAGCTGAAATTGAGAGGGTTATCTTGTCTTTATGTGGTTAAGTAATAGCAATAATGTCAACAAACACAGTCTATTTTTTTAGGTAAAATCTTTTGTTTTCTAGTGATGGAATTTCAACTCTGTTTAAAGTCAAAAGTGAATTATTAGTGAAAATTTATTTATTAAATAGTAATTAACTTCTGGGTGACAGGCTCCCTTTAGACATTAAGGGTAAAACAATGAATACAAATATCTTGTCTGCTGGGAGAATCAATTTGATTCACAACAAATGTATAAGTAGAGAAGCATTATGAGGAAAAAGTCAAGATAATAGGGAGTGAAGGGGTAAATTAAATAATATAAAAGCAGATGAAAGACAGTGAAGGGAGTTGCTGTCTTAGATAATGTCTAAAAAGCTCTGCAGAAGTAATAATTGAGCAGAAACCTGAATGAAGTGAGGGAATGGAGGGAGTGAGCTATGCAAAGGTCTCAGGAAGGAACATTCTGAGCCATGGGAAGAATGAGAGCAAGTCCTGCTTGGAGAATAGCAGGTTGTTCAAACCCAGTTGGGAAGAATGAGCATGAAGCCAGGTAGACAATGGGAGTGAAATCACTTCAGGCTTTTAGGCTATAGAAAGGACTTTGGATATATTTTTTATAGGAAAAGAAGCCAATAGGGAAGTCTGACCTCCCTGGTGGCTATGAGGAGAATAGACAATATGAAGATGAAGTGGAAGAAGGATACCCTGGTAGAAAGCTCGACCATTTATCCAGATGAGAGATGATGCTGGCTTGGACTAGGATGGCAGAAGTGAAGAGAGATGGTCAGAGTCTACTTCTGACCAAATGTGATCCAAAAGAATACAGTAATAAATTAGGTGTAGGTTAAGAGAGCGAGAAGAGTCAAATATGGCTACAGATTTTCGGCCTGAACATCTTAGAATAGATGCAATTGCCATCTTTCTCATAGGAGGAGACTAGGGTGGGGTAGAGATGTGTATCTGGGGCAGGAGGAGAATTTAATTTGGGGTGTGCTAAGCTGAGGATTTCTAACAGATGTGCAAGTGACAATGTTGAGTATAGGGAGATTGTGGAACAAATCTGGAGTTCCAGGGAAACACTGGGGCCAGAGACATAATTTGGGAGATGTCAGTGAGTAGATGGTATTTATGGCCGTGAGGTTGAGTGAGATAACCAAGAAAGGGAAAATATGGATGAAATGTGAGAATTGAGATTGCAGGGGGGTGGGGGGCATTAATGAGATGGTATATGTAAGGCACTCAGAGCAAGCATTATTTAGTGAGTGTTAACAGCACATTATTTTAAGGGTTTGTTAAAGCATAAGTCAAAAAGTACAACATTAGAAGACCTGGCAATGGAGACTGAGATGAGGCTGTTGCAAGGTAGAAAAAGAGAAAACCAGGAGAGTGTCACAGGATCAATGCCAAAAGAAAAAACAGTGATCAACTTTTGTTAAAAGCTGCTGAGAGGTTAAGTAAGGTGAGGCAAAAATAAATAAATAAATAAATAAATAAAATAAACATATTTTAGGACAATTAAATTTGATAGGCAAGAAGAAGAAAATGGAGGCATTGTGCTTCAAGTTGAAGAAAAGAGCAGTCTATTTACCATGTATTTTGGGCTATGAGATTGTAGGGTGGGGTTGAGAGATTTAAGCGGGAAAGATGGGTTTCTTCTCCCTGGAAGGCTGTGCCTTGGAAGTGGTGCTGGCAACTAACATGGGTTCCTGTAAGAGCCACACCTTAAAGACAGTTGCCTTGGGAGTCTGAGCAAGGGACTCTCTATGAAGTGGAGCCATTTGCAAAGCTGCTCAGCACCAAGTAGACAACAGAGGCATTGGCAGCAAGCTGGGCAAATGAGATTCTGCTCTAAATCCAACAACAGAACTGGACAGATGGTAAAACCTGAGGCCAATGGTGCATCTTGGGGCTGCAACAGCAATAGTTGCCACTGCAATTGCAGGCTTAGAGGCCTCTTTTGAGGAAGTGAGTTAATGTTGGGGACTCCTAGACAATATCAGGCAGGCTGTTTGCTGAGTAGGATTTAATTTGATTTTAAAGACATGTACATTATTGACACCAGAAGTGCGTGGTGGTGCAATCTGCACTGACGTCTCTGCTTCTGTAATTGTGTCCACTTGTGAGAGATCTGACATTGCTCTCTATGTCTGGGTATGAATGATGTGGTTACTCTTGTTTATGTTGGGGTGACCTCAGTTTCAGGGGATGCTTTCTCTTTGAGATGAGTAAGAATGATCAAGGGTGAGCATGCAGTTGGCAGGTTTCTGTTATAGATGTGCATTATGCAGATTGACCTCTAATGATCCGATTTCCTGCCAACACAACCTTTCTACAGCCTTGTGAAAATAATGTTTGCAAGCTGTCCCTTATAATCTACTTTCCCTGGCACTGGCTAAGTTTCATGTCCACTGAACTTGCCAGTTCCCCATGAGACCACTGGTGGCATCTCCTTTACCAGGGGCAAGTGTATATCAAAGGACTGTATAATTATTTTACCTTGAATAGACCCAGGATTTAAGAATGAAGTTCCCCTAAAGTATGGCAGCATAGAATTTCTGATCCTCAAATTGTTGAATGGCAGCTAAACATTTGACAACATCACAATAGTCATTTGGCTAAGCATTTCAAATGCAGGTATACAACATCATGTTGAATAACTACATTTTAAGCTTTTGGTTAATTTATACTATATATGTATAATGTGTATGCACATATGTACTATAAATGTAATTACTTTATATTCATTGTAGGTGTTCTGGTGCCTGCTTTTAATCTTGGTACCTAAAAGAAAAAAGCGTTTTAACAACAGCAAGTTCTTAATGGCCGCTTTGGTCACAGTTGTTGATTACCAACCTGTCATGCTGAGGTGCTTGGTGGCTGCTAGGATAGGATGGCAGATGAAGGACTAGAGAGACACATGGCTGGGCCTAAAATATAGCCCCAAACCAGTGGCTGAGCTGCAGCTACCCTTGAACAATGTGAGGCATCTGGAAGGACAGTGAGGGGTATATCTAGACCAGATCAAATCAGTAGGTGTACGTCTGTCTGGCAAGGGCACATTGTGGGCAAATGAAGAATTAGAATAATCCATAGGAACACAGCCTAGAGCTTCAAAGGTCTTTGATTGGTCAGCTGGGGTTCAAAGGTTACAGGGCAACACAGATAACTGAGGAAGCAGGGCCTGGAATCCAGGCAAAGAAACCAGACACTTGTTCAGAGAAACAGCAGCAGACAAGGTCTTCTTCCTGAACCAGGTAGTCTCAACTAGGGGAACTAGTTAAGACAGTCTTCCTGTGCATCCACCAGGTGGAGATTCATTTGTTTGTTTGTCGAATTGATGTTTGATTCAACACTTGATGCAGAAGACAATGGCTTGGCTCTCACAAAGCTTATGGTGTACTGGGTAAGACCTACATGAAATTTATACTTGACATCAAGTGATGAGGGTACATTAAGAGCAAAGCCCAGACTAGAAAGAGAAGTGAGAGAGAGAAAATGAAAGGCCATTACTACTCTGTAGTTTGGGCCATTGAGGAACTGAAAGCCCTATCTGGGGTGCAATGGTGGCCTCTTCTCCCTGCCCCTGTAGTCCTTGAACACTCCTAGTGGAGATCACCTCAATCCTGTAGGCTCAGTTCCACCTGAGTCCTGCCTGCAGGTGGCTGACGTTTAAGGATCCAGGAACTTGTTGGGCCCAGCCTTGTCCCTCACCCTGCTGTGCTGGTGACCTGGCAGTTCTATGGGGACAAGGCCCCAGCCTATATGCCTTTTGTGGCAGTCTTTCCCTTTTCCTAGTTCTTTAGTAACCAGATCATACCTTATTCCCAGCAAAGGGTTTCCTGCTTTGAATGTCCATTCCTCAGAGATAGAATTCCCTGGCCTGATGTTCAACTCTAGAAACCAGTTGCCAGCACCTGCTGCTGCTGCTGCTGCTGCTGCTGCTGCTGCGGCTGCTGCTGCCTCCTAACACAAGCCTGCCTGAAATTTGGGCCTGAAATTTGGTGTTTCATCTCTCATTCCTTTGCAGCTCAGGTGGACACCCTCCCTTATTAACTTGGAGGAGTCATTCTACAGACCTTTCTCTTTTTTTACTTCTTTCTTTCAGATGGATTTCTCGGCCTTAGAATGTATGTTTTCCTTGTATCTCGAATTTTAACCTTTGGCATAAAGTCCACTTGATGCCAGTCTTTAACCAGAGCGACATGTTTCCTCATGTGTGCTCTTTTCTAGTCAGGACTATCTGCTGCTTCCCTGGGCTGTAGTTCTGGGAGCAATGCTTACTCAAATCATTCAGGAAAGAAATGCAAATGTAGGAATAGATTTTTGGCTGGTCGTGTTCAGTTGTAGAATTCCTCAGGGCACGACACTGTCCTTTCCCTTTGGACAGAATGACTAGCATTTGTTTCTTTTGTTTCATTTCAAGCAGCTCCAGGGGCAATAAGCTTTAAAAAATGTTCTGTAACAGCAAAGCCTTCTGAAATAAAGGGATTACTCTATTTCCCTGGTCAAATATGATTTTTGATATAATTCTCATGTTTTAGCTTTTCTAGTTTAAAAACCTGCATACTGGGAAAATAAGGAAAAAATCCTAGAGGTTGTATGAGAAGGATGAAGACTCTATGCTCATTTCCATATATGAATGTTTTCCTTTGACTGTAGTCCTAAAACTCTAATGCTTTACTTTAGAAGGAGATTCATTGGTTGCCTCATCATCCATTTTGAAGACCATTACTACTACCATAAATAAATACCCAGTACTTGTTTGGAGAGAATAGATTTTCTTAGACAGCATATCTGAATATTAAGGATAATAAACAGGTACTTGTCTAGAGACTAATCTATCTTTTCTAACTGCTAGATTTTGAAATTATATTTAGTATTAAGGAGAAATTACTGCAGTGTTTAATGAAATATATTTGAAATCAAATCAGGAGTTTCAAATATTAAAAGTAACCAATGTCCTTCAAGGACATAATCTGTATGTGTGTATATATATATACACACTCATATGTATGATATTTTAAAAGCAACTTTACAAATAACGTGAGTGCTTTGAATAGGCTTATCAGACTACTGATGGGTAGGAAACCATGGTTAGGAGGCCAAGACAGAGGGAAATTGAGAAACTTACAGCATGGCTATATCCCATAGGCAATTGGAATTTATTAACCAAAGATGGATGCAAAGGTCAAAACTGAAGGTTGTAGAATGACAGGTTATTATCTGGAAACAACCTTGAAAATATTTATCTGGTCCAGGACCCTTATTTGAGGAAAGTGAGACTCAATTAAGGAGATAAGATTTATACATGTAACCGTATGTATCACGTACCATTACTGTAAATAACATAAGATAATACAACATTAAATGAGCAGTAGTCAGTTCATCTCAACATTTGTTGAGACCTGCATACAGTGTGCTAGGAGCTAAGAATACAAAGATGGATGGCATCAGTATCTGCGCTGGCATACAGAACAGAATATTTAAAGAAGCAAGCTATTTTGGCAGTTGAAAAAGCATGAACTCTGAAGGAGAGCTGCCTGGGTTCAACTTCTGTCTCTAGCACCCACCTCATAGAATGGTCACTTAAGGAATGCATGTAAAGCACCTGGAACAGTGCACCGCACTTAGGAAGCAATAAGAGTCACTGTATGATTTTAGAAGAGTGATGCTCAAAGTGGGTTTTGTACTGAGCTTATGTACAGTAACACACGGGGGTATGTATTAGTCCATTTTCACACTGCTGATAAAGACATACCCCAGACTGGGCAATTTAAAAAAGAAAGAGGTTTATTGGACTTACAGTTCCATATGGCTGGGGAGGCCTCACAATCATGGCGGAAGGCAAGGAGGAGTAAGTCACATCTTACATGGATGGCAGCAGGCAAAGAGAGAGCTTATGCAGAGAAACTCCTGTTTTAAAAACCGTCAGATCTCGTGAAACCCATTTATTATCATGAGAACAGCACAGGAAAGACCTGCCCCCATGATTCAGTCATCTCCCACCAGGTCTCTCCCATAACACAGGGGAATTATGGGAGCTACAAGATGAGATTTGGGTGGAAACACAGAGCCAAACCATATGAAGCTAGATGTTGGAAGGAAGAAAATGATAAAACTTCTATTTAGATTGTAACCTCAAAGTTATAAATTGTTTCATGAGTGCTAGCATCTAAGTTGAAACTGAGGCCCTCATTCAATAATATGGAAGACAGTTGTGTCATAAGAGGATAAGGGAAGAGCCCAGAGGGTTAGAAGTGTGTTCCTATTCACTTGTTTCCAGTATATTGAGATATACTGCATTTGACATATGCCTGGATAAGTGAATTGAGATTTAGTTTTTTAAATTTCTAAATTTTTCCATTGATATTTTAACCTGAAAGAAAAGCTACAAGAAAATATTTCCTGTTGTCCTTTACTAATTATTTATATTTTTCTCAATTTGCTTGATTGCTCTATGTATGTATGTATACATTTTCCTTAATCATTTGAAATAAGTTGGAGACATTGTATACTGTTATCTCTAAATATCTCATTAAGTATTATGGAAGAACAAGGACATTCTCCTAAATGACCACATTACCATGATAAAAATCAGGAGAATCGAATATTGACCCTATCATCATTCCAGGATCCAGTACAGGATCCAGTCCAAGATAACAGAGTATGTTTAGTTCTGTGTCTCTTTAGTTTCCTTTAGTCTGAAACAGTTTATTAGCCTTTCTTGCTTTTTTCTTGACCTTGGTACTTTTGATATATATGGGTCAATTATTTTGTGAAATAACCCTCAATTTGGGTTTGTCTGTTTCCTCATGGTTGAATTCAGGTATGTATTTTGGGCAGGGAATACAGCAGACATGATCATTATGTAGGTCTCAGTGCACCATGTTGAGAGGCACTTGATGTTGGTTTGTCCTATTACTAATGCCATTAAATGTGATCTCTTGGCTAAGGCAGTATCTGTCCAGTTTCTTCACTATAGAATTGCTGTTTTCCTCTTTGTGATTAAATAAATAATTTGGGAGAAGATAATCTACTAAGCAAGTAGCAGAGGGTAAAATGCTACCTGCTAATGGGAAAATATTCATTCTTCTTGCTATGGTTAAGAATGGCTGATTTTAATCCAAAGAAGATAATCATGAACTAAAGTCATTCTTTTATCGCTGAATACTTGGGTAATACATTAGAGAACATTGCTGATGATTTGAAGAGACAAATACTGAAATTTAAAGTAGGGGAGCCTTACTATATAGTTAAAAGAAAGTGCTTTTTTTTAAAAAACAAATTTCAGTGTTTATGATAAGGGCTAGATTGAATTTAAATATTGAAATAGATCAAAGACTAATTTGCGATTTCAAATAGGAAAGATATACTGGAGAATACATTCTCAACAGCAAGTGACTTAAGAAGTTAAACAGAATTTTACGAAAAAGTCAAGTGTAATCACTTATGGAACAGCTGCTTTGATTGGAGTAAACATAGGATTTTAAGTTCTAGGTTAGGTTTACTAAAGACTCCACATATGAAAGTTATTAACTACCCAATTTATGGGTAAAATATTTCAGTCAACAAGTTGAAGCTTGAGGTGCATGAAATTGTAGCATGTCATCAATATTTAATTTTAGATATCAAGTTCTTTAAAATACAGGTGTTTATAATATTACATAATGAGCTGTGTGGTTATCACAAAGATGTTTTGTACCACACAGTGATTCATGGGTTACCTTATGGCAAAATACTTAGACTTACCCCACTTATAAATACTATGCATGTATTTATATATTTAGAAAGACATGTGTTCTAGATTGGCTGACATTTTCTGTGGTGACAAGTGGTTGCTTCAGTGGTATTGAATAGTGTGCTACCAAGCATATAAATAAAAATTTAAAACCCTTCTCTCAAGTAAGGTAATCTTTTCTTTAAACAGTAAGAAAGTAGTAACCAATGAAATAAAACCCAAAGCACACAAAGCAAAAAAAGCAAAGGTACCAACACCACCTACCATGGATTAGAGAGTTGAAAATGGCTGTTTCAAAATGTTGTTATTGTTTTGTGATTTCCCCCCATAAATTATGCCATAATTAAACATCATATATTAAATGTAAAAAAAATTCTAGTAGCATGTTCTCAGGTTTCTTGAACACATGGATCCAAATAAACAAAAATGTAGAACTTTCCAACAGTTGTGCATTAGAGCTCCTCATCAGCCAGTTGTAAGAGCAACTGATTGACATCAGAAGGAATAGAACTCTATTAACCGAATAGTTGGTAGACAGCATTGGTGGTGTGGGGGGCAGTGGATATTATGATTACTAAATACAGCCAATGATGCATTTCCCCTGTTTGTGCTTATGTAATTTTGAGGTATCATTTTCAGCTATAGAGCTATTGAAACAGGTATTGGAATAAACCGAATTTAGACCCCGACTTTTAAGTCACTGTATTACAGAGTATTTAACTGAGATCTTAAAAAACATAGTGAAACATTCAATCATATCGCTTTCTCTCTCCAGTAAAATGGTTTGACTCTTTATAATAGAAATTGTATATTTCACAAGAACCTACCCTTTCAACTTATTTTTTAGTGTTTTCTAAGTAAATGTATTAAAGCAGTTATATGTGTACATGACTTAAACATTTGTACTGATATGGGTTCACCTTCAGGTTGGAGGCCAGATGTCTAGAGCAGGGAGAATCAGCCTAGGTGTGGTTGTCAGGGGACACTTCACAGGGTGATGTGACCGTCTAGAAAGGAGTAAGATTTGGAAGGCAGCCTCTGACCATTAGGGTAAAAGTGATTACAAATAGATCTGGTTTCCTAGAGTAAATGGGGGAAATCAATTCATAAATTTTTCATGCTCATCTCTGTCCTGAGACATTGGAGCTTGGAAAGCCCTGCCCTTAAGAAACCAGAGTTCCTGGACAGAAGAATGTCCTACTTGTGAGGAAGAAAGAATTCAGCAATTATTCGTTGAATACCTTCCATGAGCTTTTATTTACTGGCAAAATATTGGGATGGATACAAAGCAGCCAGGGTATGTAAGAAGATAAGATTAAAACAAGTGACAGATGAGGTCAGAGGGAAAAGCAGATTTTTTTTTTTTTTTTTTTTTTTTTTTTTGCTAGAAAGCTTGTGGCATCACCACCCTTACTCCCTGCCACTTTTATCTTTCACCATCCAAAGCTTTCTACCTTGTTATTCTGGCCTGGAATGCCCCTGGGACATCTGGTTCCTTCTCATCCTTAAGTCTTAGTTCCAATGGTTTCCACTCCAGATAGGTCTCTAATCACCGCTGTCAAAGGCAATCATTCCACTGACATCCATTTTCTATCTTAGGTGGTTCCCTCTATAGCAATTGTTATTGTTGATTATTGTATATTAATTGGTTTGCCTGTTTGTTCTCTTTCTCCTTCCCCTACCCTCAACTAGAAAGTAAGATTAGAGCTTTTACTTTTTCTCTTTCACCACTTTATACCTAGGAATACCTAGCACATAGTACAGGGCTTGACATAAAAGCAATTATTTAGTCGACAAACAAACGTAGTAAGAATCACAACTGAGTCTTGGAGGATGGTAGAATCTGGATTAATGATGAAAGTGAGGGATTTGAGAATGGAGAAACAACTTCAACAAAAATGTGGAGGTAGAGTAGTGTAAAATATGTTTGGAAGATGGAAAAGACCAATTAAGTTGAGTAGAAGGCTTGGGAAATGCAATGGCTGGGCAAAACATTAAATAGGAAATTCCAGCCAGGGCGTGGGAGGTTTTGTACACTAGCCTACACATATCACAAGGCAATTTGGACTTTATCCTGTATGTGGTCAACAGGGAGTCACTAAACTTTGATGGAAATTGTAAATTAGAAAACTTCAATTGGTATATCCCTTGGCACTGGCTAACTGAACACAATACAACCAACCCCCTGTTGGTTAAGGATTCTGGAGAAATGTCTGTCCAGACAATGCTGGAAAGAGCATTGACCAAATTCATGTTGTAGTGGGGAAGAAGTAAGCCTACTTCTGAGTAGAACTCTATTTTCAGTGAGTACTCAAATCCCCCTGGATAAAGAGGAGATGGGTTGTATACTTTTAAATCCAGGAATAAATTTGAATAAAACCCTTATTTATTTTATTCAAAATGTAGCCTGCTTCAGAAGACTTTGCAAGAAGGCTTGGACTCCAGACTACTAAATTATAGACTAACCATTAATCTCTTTAAAAATCTAGGCTCTAAACCAGGTGCAGTGGCATGTGCCTGCAGTCCCAGCTACTCAGGAGGCTGAGGTAGGAGGATTGCTTGAGCCCAGGAGTTCAAGTCCAGTTTGGGCAACATAGCAAGATTGCATCTCTATTTAAAAAAATCAGGCTCTGCCACTTATTTGGGATAACCAGTAAGTTGGAGTAACTTAGCTTCAACTTTTAAGACTGTAGACTGGAGAGAAGAATGCCCTACTTTTGAGGAAGTGAGAAAAAATCCCAGCACTGGCACATTCTTACACAACACATTTCATTCCTAATGTTTAGCTGTATCCCACCCCAGTGTCAGTTAAATAAGGGATAAAAACGTTCCTATTTGGCGCTTATGCAGCCTATCTAGGAAACCTATTGCACAATTTACCTGCAATATGATAGTATTAGTAATACAAATCTTTCAGTGTGACTTTTCCTGTCATTTGCACATCTCTGAACCTGTCAAAAGCCAGGAATGTTTTCTTAGGACCAAGATATCTAGTTATCGAAGTGTTTATTTGCAATTTTAAGCTGGACTTCCCTATTTTTCTTCCTGTAACTTCCTGGTCCCAAACAGCATTTTCTAAATTATCTGTTGTGAAAAATGGATAATAGAGTCATCTGTAATTATTTTCTTTACTGTATGTTTTAAGATCTTAAATTGAGACAGGGCAGTGTGACTCTAGGTGGTTTGCTTTCTGGGCCTATTCCTGGAGACAAGTGGTGGGTGGTTCTAAATGTGTCACTTGGACATTTTGGACCTTAGATTCCTTACCTGTCAACTGGAGGCCTTGGATTGGATGACTTCTGGGATGGCTTTCCCTTGTGAGATTGTACAATTTTTGGAGAAACCTGTATGCGTATCCTCCTAAGTTCTTTGAAAATTTCTGCAAAAAGAAGCTTCTATATGGTGTGGGAGGTAAAACCAGATGACCTCTAAGGTCCTTTCAATTCCCAAATTCTGCAATTAAGTGGGTTCCATAGATTCTCACAGATAATAGCTACTTAAAGACATTGACATCATCCACTTATCCATGTTAGTAAAACTATTCATTTCAAAGCTTATAAATATTTCAGAAAACATGCCGGAATTCCATCTCTCCATCCCTGCTTAGATCATCCTTAGGTAATGGTCCCTTTAAGGTCTCCACGACCTCTGTGCAAAGAAAGTTATCTGGGGCTGGTGAATACTGTCCTGCAAGCTCAAAGGTACACAATCTTCATTCAAATCTTTTGTGGCTTTGGCTTCATGTCCTTGGATAAAGTGACTTAACTCCCTGAACTTTCATATCCTTATTTATGTGACCAAGTATAACATAAAATAGGAAATGTTATTTACCTACTAAATTGTAGAAAGACACACCTGGACTGGGGACAGTAAGTACACACTGAACACTAGTGTTTTCCCCACATGGGTAATAGCACCCAACAGATAATATTTGCCCCACAAGTTATATGCAGATTGGAAAAAGTGGAGTCATGTTCCAAGCATCACAGAAGTACTGACTGTAGCTAGTCTGGCATGTGAGCATTTGTTGTCATTTTCCTTGCCCTTCAATGTTTGTCCTGTTTTACCCTTTAGTTTCCATCAAAAAGCAGCTGCCTTCACTAGAAGGTAAGTGAGCTCCTTGAGGGCATTTGTATACATTTATTTTTGTACCACCATTCCATTGCCTCCGTCAGTGTTGGTGGCAGGTAGGAGCATCTCAATATGTATATACTTGTTGAATTTAACTGTAATGATAAGTGTGTGAGTGACAAAAACAGCTATTATTTAAAGAGCATTTACAATATACCAGCTATAGTGGTAAGTATTGTAACATACTATACTTCACTCAACGCCTTGAGGTGGGTAATACTGCTGTCCATATCTTAAAAATGAGACAACTGGGGCAGAGAGAAATTCAATGCTTTTCTAAAGTTCAAAGATGTTGAGTATGAATTGAACTGGGTCATTTAGTAGAGCCCTGTCCTCTTAGCTACCGCAGTATTACTACTTCCAGGCAATGTGGTCCAAGCCTGATCTGAATCCAGTAATAAATAGCAAAAACATATTACCTTGACATGCACAGCTGATATTGGTAACTGTTCACAAGTTTGTTTCCCAGTACACTTGCATGTGGTTTCAAAATCAGACTTAATGCAGAATCAGGGCCTTAACTCCATATCTGTTGGAGTGTCTACATCCATTAGAGCCATTTGTCAACCATAGCCTGGATGTAAGTTGAGATGTACTTGACGCAACTCCTCACACTATAGCCACGACTCCTCTCCTAAGGACCATAGGTAGGTATCCGAGGGCCTGTTGGATGTCTCCACTGGGATATGCAATAGACTTAAATATGAAGTTATTTGTTCTCTTCTGTGCTATGCCTAAAATTCTTCTTTTTAAGGTCTCTGTTTAAGTTCATGAAAACATCATCTATCCAGTTGCTTGAAAAAAAGGTTATGCTCCTTTCCTCTCCTTCAACCCCTGATAGCCACTCAATCACTGTGTCCTGTCCACTTGACCTTCTAAAATGCTCTTGAATTGGACCCCTTCTCCCTACTCCTTTATCTACTGTTTGTTAGCCTACTAATGGGTCTCTTGCCTGCAGTATCTTCTCCATCTAATCCTTTCTCCCTACTCTGTTTTGGATCATTCCAGTCTGTGACTAATACTCAGCAAGCCCCCATCACCCACAGGATCAAGTCCAGATGTTCCCTGTGCTTCTCACTGCCTTTCACTACTTTGCTCAAGCCTAATTCTGTACCCTCATCTGCAGCCACTATATTCACTTTTTATGCCAGCTATGGCAGGGGATGTACAGATCTGGAATACAGTTGACCTTTGAACAATGTGGAGATTAGGGATATCAACTCCTTGCACAGTTGAAAATCCATGTATAACTTTTGACTCCCCCAAAACTTAACTACTAATAGTCAACTGTTGACCAGAAGACTTACTGATAGCTTAACAAGTTGATTAACACATACTTTGCATGTTGTATGCATTATACACTGTATCCTTACAATAAAGTGAGGTAGAGAAAAGGAAGTTTAAGAAATTCATAAGGAATAGAAAATTTATTCATTAAGAGGAAGTGGATCACTATAAAGTCCTTCATCCTTGTTGTCGTCGCGCTGAGTAGGCTGAGGAGAAGGAGAAGTTGGTCTTGCTGTCCCAGAGGGGGCAGAGGAGGTAGATAGAGAGGCAGGCACACTTGGTGTAAACTTCATTGAAAAAAAATGCACATATAAGTGGACCCAGACAGTTCAAACCTGTTTAAGCATCAATTATACTTGACACATTTTCAAAACATTTCTCAGGTCATGGCTTCTGCCCCAACTATTCTTTTAATTATTTCTGTTCCTAGTAAATTGCTACTTATCTTTTAAGACTCAATGCAAAAGGTTGCTTTAGTAAGTTGGTCTTGGACCACTTTTGTTTATGAATTCCATTTTGCAATCCCAGTTTAATTTTTATGAATCTATTCATTCAAAAAATATTTTTAATACTTCGTATATGTCAAGCACTATGTTAGTCTGATCAGAGAGATGACTGTTAATCATATCACATAAATAAGTGGAAGATTGCACCTGCCATGAGGCAAAGGTTAAAGAGGACACAGCACATGCTCAGCCTCCGAAGGCTGCGTAAGAGCTGGTAAGGTAAGGAGCAATGGGTGGCACTGCAGAGCTGGAGTGTGTAAAGCCCTGTGGCAGGGGCAGGGCCCCTCAGGGGATTGCATGATGAAGCGGGGGTGGGGGTGGGAGGGTGCTTCTTGGCCTGTGCTGAGGCTGGAGGAGTCAGCAGGGGCTGGACTGTGCAGCTCTCTGCAAGCCAGGTAGAGAAAGTTGACATTAATCTGAAGAACAATGGAACATATTTGGAGGGGGTTAAACAGGGGGATGACACAATCAGTTTCACGCTTTGGAAAGGTCACTCTGGCTCCCATCCATAGGGTGGACTGGAGGGGTGCAGGAGGACACAGACAGGGAAGTTAGAAGTCATTTAGTCATCTGGGCAGTGATGTGGGTTAAAGAGATGGTGTTGATGACGATGGCAGCTGCTCTACAGAAGTCAACAGGTCTAAAATAGTATAAAGTGGTCACATCAACTAGCATGGTGATAGACTAGATTTGGGGTTGAGGGTTTGATGACAATTAGGTTTCTGGTTTGTGTCATTAGGTAGGTGAGCTAGAGAACCCTGAAAGAGGACTTGCTTTTGACTTGTGGTTGTGTGTACAGATTTTATTTTGTTTTAAAGGTGATGATGGCATGCAAAGAGGAAGAATCTCATTAGTTTACCTACTGTATTCATTAGAGTTATTTATATGTGTATTTTCTCTATTAGCTTATGAGCTGTTTAAGTCCAGGAAACACTTTCTATTTTTACATATCACCCCAGAGCTTAGCTCATAGGTTTGTTTGATAGTATGGCTTTCCTTAAATTAAGAAATAGAAACAAGCCTTTTAAATAAAATTAAGCACAGCAATATAAAAACGCTTTCAATGTCAACAAGACACAGTACAAATTCCTACAAATATATGTAGAGGAATTATTAGTATTTTTGCTAATTTAGAATATGAAACCCTTTAAAAAATACCCAGAATCCCTCTTTGAGATTCAGAACTAATTCCTAGAGTTAGATTTTCTCAACTGCTTTTCCTTACCTGCTAATTTCAGCTCTTGACCTTCAGTTCCTCTGAGCATGAAGATGTCCAAAGACTGAAATTTCTAGTTCTGTAACTTCTGAAGTTCTCATTTCCAGAGATCATGAAGAACCCCTTCATTGCAGAGTCTATTGGCTATTTCAGTCTTTTTCCACCAGCTATGAATAAACTAAAGACTGCACCTCTTTCTAACATCCCTCTCTGAGTCTTCCTTTTCATCCTTTCATGGGGAAGAAAGGAGGAAGCAGCTCTGGTGACAGGCAGATAGCACAAACCCCTGTTCGTGACTTTTTCTAAATTGAATCTTTTCATGAAGATATTTTCACCTTCTCCCACTAGAAATTGCTTTAGATTCCTCCGTCCAATAGCTTCTCTTCCTAACATGTATATCTTTTCAAAAGATATTACATAAACACAACTGGTATTCCATTCTAATCTTTATCATCCATTTACTAGTGCAACCCGGCAGGGGAAGGACAGTCCTAGAGAGCCCTTTCTTCTGGGCATGTGTTCATTCAAAGCACCTGTCAATATTGATGGGGAGAGAGGTTCTTTCAGAAGAATGGAACCAATTTTGAAAATCGTTGAGGGTAATCAGAGGGATGGTGTGGAGGTTAGAAATGGCTTTTTATGCCTGAAGGAGATGAGAAAATCTCCCAAGAGCTGTCAGGTGATGGATAATTTGAAATCCCTTGAAATTATTTATTGGAAACAGCTACTAAAAACTCAGCCACAGTTTTCAGCTTGACAAGATGGGGTTGTTTCATATTTTAAACATTCAAAGGAAACCGCAGGAAAGCTGTCATTAAGAGATCAGTGAATCAAGCCAATGAGTGAGATAATTGTTCACTAAAGAAGAGGAAGTTGAATTTTTAATGTCTCATCAGTGATAGAGGGATGAGGAGGGGATGTGTTGTTGGCTCACCCCTGAGTGAGCTGCTTGGTCAAAGCAGGACTTGAGATAGAAAGCGGAAGAAAAGTATCTTTGGGAACCCACAAAAATTAATCCTGGATCACTCTTTTGGTGGTGGTGCCAGATACAGCTGTGAGAATCTGTTGGTGTTTATTTTCCTGTTCCAATCAAAATGAAGAGCTGTTTAGGAAGAGATTCCCTTAAAGTGGCTGCCTTGGAGAGACAACCGGTGTTGAACACCAGTAATTGAGGGAGTTATGGTCGTTTGAGTGGAACTGGAGGCAATTCTGAGTGGCGAAATAATAGAACAAAGCACCAGCAGCAAACACCACCATTGAGAAGTAATAATGGAAGACTGGAGAGCTGCTTATCCAATGCTGCTCAGCCCTCTAAGAAAACCTTCCGTCCCTGTATCTGCTAAGACTTTTATGGCAGTGGAGTAGCATTAGAGTTTGAGGCAGCTTTTAAAGTAACAACCCTATTTTTCCCTATTTGCATTCAGAACCACTGTAGAAGAGAACAGGAGTCTCTTCTAAAGAGATACAGATTTTGGGCTTTAATCCAGGTTAATCTCTTTGGAGAATGTGCTTCACTCAAATGACAGAGGTTTGCTTATATTGTATTCCAGAAGGAAACCTACTTGGCCTGAGGAGGGGTTGGAAGACTGCAGACCTGGCTTCCAGAGGCTGAGCCTTTAATGCTAAGCATACTTCAGGCCAGAGTAGACCAAAGCCCCCCAAAGAAGGCAGATTTCAAAAAGATGGCAGAGGTCTGATTGAGCTCTGTCCATTCCTGCTCAACAATCAGTGTAGTCATGGCATGAAGGGGGCACTGAGAGGCCAGAAGCATTCCTCTGAGGGAGGTCACTACAGGTGGAAATGTGTAGTGGGGGCAGGGGATTGAGTCCCACCCCCCAAAGTAGTTCAGGCTATAAGGTCATACTACACGATGTGTTATCTAGTAAAATTGTATGCTCTCCGGCTTTAGTCCATGAGTTTCAGAGCACCCATCACACAGTGCTAAGAAAATCATTGCAGATTGATTTCATATGTACTTTTAGTGAGAGAAATCCTTGAGGGCAGAAACATTTATAATGCAACTTTAGTTGCCAGTGAACTACATCACAGTGTGGGGTATAAGGTGGCCTTCCAGTGAACACATAGTGGGGCAGTCAGGGGCTCAGGTGCTGCAGGTGAGCAGTTTCATATTGCCAGTTCCATTTGCATTTAGAATTTGGACGTTGTTGCCAGATGAGCAAAGGGATTACGTAAGTGCCTTTCTCCTGCTTTCTACCTGAAGTCAACAAATTTTCCAAAGTGTCTCAAGGGCTTCTGGGAGAAAAGATATTGGATTTGATAGCTCATCTGGAACTTCAAAATTAAACATTTGGGGCAGCAACATGCTGGAAACAGTGGTCTTTGAGAGAAACTGAAGGCAAGGGGAAGTCTAGACTGTGTCCCAGTTTCAATAGCAGAACTTTCGTTATGGACAGAGAGCACTAGTGACAAGCATATCATATAGTCAAGGCCCAAAGTCTAGTTTGGGGTGTGCCTTAAGTAAAATGTCTGTGTGCAAGTTGTGCTGGTCAAGAATACTAATTCTTGTGATGCCAGCACATTTGGTCCCTGACTGAGCAGTGATGATAGAAAGTCGCCCTCATGCTTTGAAGAGCCATGAGCCCTAAGTAAATCAGTGGAGACCTTCAGGCCTGGGTGCCAGTGAGTGGGTAAGTCGAGAACACATCTCCGCGGCTGCCAGGGCACCAGCAGGTGACCCAATGAGAGGAAACAACTCTGGGCTGAGCCTCTCGCCTCTTGGAGACAGCGTGAAACATAGCTAAAATGGCAGGATCTGAAGCCAAGATGCCTGGATTAATATCCACCTCCTCTTTGACTTGTCCTCTGTGGCATGGATGTGGTCTCTCTTTGCAGTTTTGGCATTCGTGAAAGATGATGATACCTATTTCATGGGCTGTGTTGGGAGAATTAAACGAGTTGCTATATAAAGTCTTAGCACATTTCTTGGTCTGTGGGCAGCACTATAGGAGTGTTAGGTATTGTTGTAACTGTATCCATATTAGCACTTGTGAGGGTATAACTTAAACTCTTCCCATGAAGTAATGTGTTTCCTATCACTAAAGGTTGCACCAAAGGCTGAGATGCATGTATTTGGGGAAGTTCTTGCATGTTAGATAAGGGGTTATGTTAGATGATCTTGCCTGTACATCTTGTTAGCACCTGTAGCATGTGTTCATTATTGCTGCATAGTGTAAAAGTCCCTATGTCCACCGTGGATGAGCTTTTATCCCATTAACTGCTGATTGCTACCCTTGACACTCAAAGGACTGGACATCATGGTCTAACCTTCACCTACTTACATTCTAGACTAGAGGGTAAGGATGGGGAAGTGCTTGAGGAGAAGGAAGAAGTTTCCATCCGTGCCAGCTTCTCCAGATTGCTAGTAGATTCAGGGTAGGTTAGGGCTCTAAGGAAGCTGGTGGCAGGTTAAGAGTAACATATTAGGGGGATACAAAAGATCTGAGTGTCTAGAGGGTGAGCGTTGGGAGATCCACCTGTTTTCTAGATGTGGTGGGGGTGAGGCATTATGCTCGTGGACTCATGGCAAAGACTGAGTTTAGAATTGCCTGGGAATGCAGGAAACTTCTGTTTGGCATTTCCCCCATACCCTGCTGCCTGTGTTCCACTTTGTTCCACAAGATTCCCAAGGATTATTGGACAACCATTCATGAATGACCTCCTTTGAATAGCCACAGAAGGTTTTACCAGTGGTTCCTCCCTTCTTTTTAACAATTATATATATATATATGTGTGTATATATATATATATGTGTGTGTGTGTGTGTGCATATATATACGTATATATATGTGTGTGTATATATGTGTATATATATACACATATATAGTTAAATATATATATATATATTTAACTTTTGCCTTTGTATTTTTCATATATTCAATTGCCATTTCTATAGTAAAAAATGTAACCTTATCCCAGGGAGGTTTACCGAGCTTGTCCAACCCACCTTATTTTTCTTGTCGTTCTGTTTTGTTTTGTTTTAGGCTTTTGGCAGCCTAAAGCCATGATTTTTAGTTTCTGTCTCTAGTGATAAGCAGAAAAGAGGGATGAGGAAGGGGCTTCACTGGCCCAATCAGAAACAGAAGCTAAGAACCCATGACTGTATTCTCTCCCTTGGACACCCCTGGCCTTTTTCCAATGGCTTTTCAGAAGTAATCTCTAAATCCTTGAAATGTTTTTATTTGCTCAAGAGCCTTGAGCCACACTAGGTAATCTAACAATGTGATTTAGGGTGAGGGCTTTGGATCATGTGGTATCAACGTGACTTTTTTTCTCATAGGGACTAGAAACAGATCTGGCAGGTGGATATGCAATCATTCCTATGTGATGGAGCTCCAGTAAAATCTCTGGACACCAGCACAGGTAAGCTGCTGTGATTGGTAACACTCCACATATATTGTCACATATAAATTTTGGGAAAGGTAGTGCTGTCCATGATTCCATTGGCAGATGACATTTGGGAGCTTTGTGCTTGAAAGTTTCCTGGACTTTGCCTCATGTGTCTTTTCCCTTGACTGACATATCTGTATTTTCAGTGTAAGAAACCATAACTCTAAGTGTTAACAGCTTTCAGTAAGTTCTATGAATCCTTCTAGCAAATTATTGAACACCAGTGTGGCTTTGGGGGCCCCTAAACTTTCTATTTGTATTAGAAGTGAAGATGGTCTTGTGAATGCCTCCCTCTAGCTTTGCACCATCATGATTTTGGCCAAAGAATATTTCATTTTTATTTAGAGGTACATATGCTTCTACTGCAGTCACCTTATAATCACTTAGTGTAAAAAAATAATTCCAACTTTGAAGAAGCAGGGCAGGCCCTCCTTGATCTCTTATGCCTTCTAGAATGTGCCCAGAGGTTATATTCTATCTCGTTTAGTTTTATGAAAAACATATACACACTTAGGTTGAAGGTCTTTTTAATTTTACCAAATGAATTATAGCAAAGTCATCACCTCCAAAGAACTTTCAGTTATATTTAGGATAGAAGGTGAATACCACCTGAGATTAATAAATTCTAGCCATTCTGGGGAGTTAGAGAAGAAGAGAAAGGAGATTACAATACATTCAAAGGTGCAGCATTAGAAACATTGTATCTGAGTCTTGAAAGTATAGGAATTATTACCACTTTACACATTGAAGTAGAAATTATATGCATTTATAAAATCATCATTCTCAGTAAACTATCGCAAGAACAGAAAACCAAACACCGCATATTCTCACTCATAGGTGGGAATTGAACACTGAGAATACATGGACACAGGAAGGGGAACATCACACTCTGGGGACACAGGAAGGGGAACATCACACCCCACACATTGTGGGGTGGGGGGAGGTGGGAGGGATAGCACTGGGAGATATACCTAATGCTAGATGACGAGTTAGTGGGTGCAGCGCACCAGCATGGCACATGTATACATATGTAACTAACCTGCACATTGTGCACATGTACCCTAAAACTTAAAGTATAATAATAATAAAAAAAAATCATAGAATAGGAAAACCAGAAGGAAATCTAGGAGTCATCCAACTCAGTGGTTTCCGGAGGTTTTCTGTAGACATGAGTCAGGTTTTCCCTGAAGGGTTTGTGGAAGAATGGAAGCTTCCAAATGGAAGTATCATTGAGAAGAGTTCATGTTGCTTCTCCTGGCTTCATTAGGAGGTCTCTAGTTTTTTTGAAGGGTCTATTTTATAAAAGACTTCATTTTTAGAAACAATTTCACTGTTCAACCACCCCAACCAGATATACAGATCTAGCAATCCCTTTATCTTACAGACTTGGTAAGTAACATGGGACCAGTGAAGAGTTTTGGAAGGGGAGTGATGTTTTCAGGGCTGTACCTTTAGGGGATCTATCAGTGCTACACATAATCAGTTACTAGGGGCGGTGGGGGGCAGCACATTTGACAGCCACTGAGGACTGAGTTAGGGCAGTGAATGGAGAGATGGGGATAGATGTGAAAGACATCATAGAAGTAAGAAGGACTTGTTGGCTGTAGCAGCCAGAGAATGGAGAACAAAGATCACTCTGAGGTATTTGGATGCCTTTATATACAGACATGGGTAAAACAAGAGTCTGCTCTTCAAGGGAAATGACATGGTTAGTTCTATACAGGTAGAGAGTAAGGTGCTAAAAATACCAGTAGGTAAATAGAATTGTGGAATCAAAGAGTTATATACTTAAGTGTACTCCAGACTCCATTAGGAAGACCAATGTAGTTAAAGAAATGACAGAAGTTCTACCCAGGAGTCAGGCACTTTAAATTACCTCAATAAATGCCTGAAAGAAGTCTTTTAAATGCATTTGAGTTGTATTACACATGAAAGATGACTTACTGACACAGATACATTAAAAATATCATGTTCCTTTAATAGAAATGTTAATACTTTTGGCTTTTTCTTAACTGGGAGATATTAGCCTTAAAATATTGTTTTGATCCCAATTCCCTGATCAGAACCTTTAGTGGCCATTTTCAGAGCTACCCAAATTAGAGAAGCCTCTTTTCCTAGATCAGATTTCATTGCAATTATTTCAACTGCAAATGTTTATAAGAAACCAAGAAACCAGGAAACCAAGCACAAAGACTGGTCAAAAGTGTTCCAGGTTCCGTTACTTTAGATAAAATGTAAAACGTAACAATATCAAAATACCATTCACAATGCTACTGATTTCCCTCTGGGAGTATAATCCTTCTGTTCTTAGAGGGGTCCTAAGTCCATTTCTCCAGACCTCAGCTCCCCATTTCACTCTCCCTCCTCTCCAGCCAAGAAGGTTCATTTGCTCCTGGAATGAGAGGCTGTGCTAAGAGAGATGATTTCCCATAGCCTCTATATGAATACCAGGCAACTACATACACTAGAAGGGGTTGTTGAATTCCCTGAAACAAAAGAAAATTTACTACAACCTGTACCCAAGGTAAAAACAAAAACAAAAACACACAACAAAAAAAACCTATTCATACCTTTTTTGGGGGGTGGGATGGGAGGAAGAGGGTGAAAATCCCAAATCTCCAAAACACATAACAAAAAGATCCTTCATGTATCAAAAAACCTTTGCCTGTACTGTTCATCCTCCCCCAGGGTAGATATGCTGGTATCGTACAAGAAAAGGAATGGCGACCTCCTACTACCTTGCTTAAATTCTATCTGATCTTACTAAGTTATCCAGTAACTTTAAAATAAATCTGAGACTCTTTAGTTTGTAAGAGCCAAATAATATATTTTAAAATTTTAGCCATTGTGTTTCCCCATCACAATCCCCTATTAGCTCACTCCAACCTCTGGGACCTTTTTGTGGGTTTAGGGAAAAAGAGTCTGAAAAAGGAACAAAGGCATTGATGCTCAGCCTCAGCATGTCACAACAGGTTCCTTAAGTGTGCTACAAAGACAACAGATGTGAAGGGCAAGGTTTCTGAACTGCAAGAGCCAGACTTCTGAGCATCAAAAGCTAGACTTGGAGAGTCTCAGAGCATAATGTTCTATCATTAAGAAATACATGAAGTGTGAATTGCCAACCTGCCTTAATCCAGTTTTAAATACAAATGTAAAAGCATACATGTTAAGATTAAGAGGCATTATAAGATCTGAGAACAGGAGTCATCAGAGGGCAAGGCCTTATAAAGACATTTCTGGAGATTAGCTCGGTGCTGAAGAACCTGGTAGGACTCCCAGCAGCAGAGTCTTATGGACTTTTTTTCTTACATCTTTTTGTCTTTGTTAGTATAGAGGCTGTACAAAACAATTAAACGGGAAAAATGAGGAAGTCACACTTAGTAATCAACAAACACTCATCAAGAGCTCTCATGTAATATTACATAATACCTCATTTAATTAGAAGGAATAGCCATAGCACATGGTCTTTGTTATAGTGGATGTGTGGCCACTCAATAAGGCCTACATTTCCAATATATGTGTATATTTTCAACATATATATAAAATTATCTGGGTGTGGTGGCACATACCTGTAGTCCCACCTACTCTGGAGGCTGAAGTGGGAGGATCTCTTGAGCCTGGGGAGTTGAGGCTGCAGTGAGCTATGATTATACCAATGCACTCTAGCCTGGGCAACAGAGTGAGACCTTGTCTGTAAAAAAAATATGTGTGTATATCCATATAAAATGCAGATTCTGACTTAGTAGATCTGCATAATGGGGTCTGAGATACTGCATTTCTAACAGTCCTCCAGAAGATGCTGAGGCTGCTGGTCTACAGACCATATTTTGAGTAGTAAGGTTCTAGAAGGCTCAATTTCCAAGCCATGTAATTGCAATCTTTTAGAATATTTTGATTCTTTGCCTATGGTGCCTGATTTTACTAAACTCTTCTCTCCTGGGACTCCAAAATACCCAATACATATGAGAACATAGTCAGAGACCGTGGGTCTCTTAAGAGTCAAGAGAGGCCCAGCATTTTCAGCTTTGAGATTTAGTGTATTGTAAATGAGGAAATGCTAAAGAAGTTTATCTTAAACTGGTAGGTTTAGAATATTAACATTCACCACAATGAAACTTTTATCACTTAAAAGAATACTGCACAATAAAATTGTTCCACTTACACAGTGTTTCAATTTATATAATTTCATATTCTACTCTAAGTGGTTTGATTGTGAATTTAAAAATATAAAACATATCTGTTTAAACCCTGTAAACATATATCTGAAATCAACAACCTTATTTGGAAAGAGCTTCAAAAGTCTATGTTAGAATTGTTTACGACTCTGAGGCTGGCACCATATGCATTTTGCATTGGTACCATTGATGGGCTCTGCTCATTCAACTTTGAGATTTCATGAGTAGCACTACCTTCATCTGCCTCCAGTCACTTAGGAATATATTTGATAACAAATAACAATGCCAGTAGTCTCACTGTTTTTTATAAAGGAACAGATTTCTGGAGGTTCTTACTCCATCATTCAAGAAGTCTGATTTTCTGACAATGTGGCCTTGAATGGAAGGCTCTTCTCATCATCAACCTATTAGTAGACACACAACTAAGTTATGGCAAATGGTACTAAAAGAGTAGTTTGCTGGGATGTCCTGAAAAAGAGTTCCCACCATAAAGAAAAAAAACAGGAAAATGTTTCCTCCATGCCACTACACAACTCCTGATATTGAAAACAGCTGTTCATGAGTACAATGCTTAGAACTATTATAATCCTCTTGTAACTCTCTATGATCAACAGAGACCTCATCCAGTCTCCTGACTTCTCTGCAAATCTGACATTGGAAATGACCTAATTCCAGCGGAAGTTCTTGTGGTAGCATTCATAGATGTCAATAGCTAGGCCTTATTAGAAAAGAGATTGAGGGAGATGTGAGATTTCCCTTCTTGTAAATGCTGTCCAGGTTTCCCCCGAAAGAGGCAAAACAAACGCCACCAAATGGTAGACTTTCCTTGGTCTAGATTGAGATAAATTTTAGAGGTCACTATGAGACAGGACACTGTGGCATAGTATCAAACACTAGAACGATCAGAAACAAGAACTAGAACCTATCCTTGTTCTACCATT
The DNA here is from genome assembly GCF_029281585.2 of Gorilla gorilla gorilla. Classification (NCBI taxonomy): domain Eukaryota; kingdom Metazoa; phylum Chordata; class Mammalia; order Primates; family Hominidae; genus Gorilla; species Gorilla gorilla. Next base: position 81,078,624 of record NC_073241.2, read on the forward strand.
AATAGATTTCTATATCTTAAGTAAATCATTTTTTTTTCTCTGAGATTTATCATCTTTCCTTGTAAACTTAGGAGCTTGGAATAGTCACTCTCTAGGTTGCCTTTAACTCCAAGAGTCAGTTGTCTCATCCTAGTCTGCTTGGTTCTGTGTCAATTAAAGCATCAAACAAAATATAACTCAGATTTTAAGATACAACTACCTAGAATTATTGAAATAGTTGTTTATTTGTTGTTTATTGATGAATCCTTCCATCCATATATTCATTTTTAATGTATGAGAGCCCTCAGGGAAGATGGTTGTTTTTTATTAGGATAATTTCACTGTGATTCTTCAGTTAGGTAGTGCTGTCGTAACTGAATGCAGGTTTAGATGCTCACTACTTGCAAAGTCAAATAACAAGGATGAGATTCAGTAGGAAGAAAGAGACTTTATTTTCCAAAGCTAGCAAGGGGTAAATGGTTCAGATTCCTGCCTTAATGGAGCAACTTCAAATTTTGGGCAGAAATCAAGGGTTTAAAAAGGGAAGTTTGGCATGAGGGGTATGCAGAGGGCAGGGGCGGTGAGGCAGTGCAGGTCTACACGACTTGTTCTGATGACTAATCACGAGTTATTGCCTATCTGGTGAATGGGCTGGTGCCACTGCAGGCACAAGCAGGTTGTAAGTTAACTGCAGCCTTGAAGTAATCTAGTGGGGAAGAATTTCATAGGCACCTGGATCATTTCAAGATTCAGTCTCTGAAACTTCTAAGCAAACATATAGTTAGAAAAGCTAGCAGCTCAAGGGGTAACTGGTGGAAAAAGAGCAGAGGTTAAAATCACATTCCTAAGGTACTAAGTAAGGAGTCAGCACACATGAAAAACAAGAAAAGGAGAAAGGGATTTGTTTGTTTGTTTGTTAGTTTGTTTTGAGACAGAGTCTTGCTCTGTCACCCAGGCTAGAGTACAGTGGCATGATCTCGCTCACTGCAACCTCTGCCTCCCAGGTTCAAGTGATTCTCTTGCCTCAGCCTCCTGAGTAGCTGGGACTACAGGCACATACCACCACACTCAGATAATTTTTGTATTTTTAGTAGAGATGGGGTTTTGCCATGTTGCGCAGGCTGGTCTCGAACTCCTGACTTCCAGTGATCTGCCTGCCTCAACCTCCCAGAGTGCTGGGATTACAAGTGTAAGCCACCATGCCCAGCCGGGAAAAGCTGTTTTTAAGAAGACAGGGTACTTGGTTATACTATTCCAACCTGGATATCCTTGTACTTGGCTTTCAGAGTAATTAAACATTCCATTTACCTTTGATATGTTAAATATCTGAAAATGATATAATTCTTTGTAAGTAGATGGTATAGAATTGAATAGGAACAATTATTTGAGAAATGCAGTGAAAATGTAGGGAACCACTGGATGAGGAATGATAGTAAAAGAGAATGGTAATCTCAGCAATTTTTGAGTATCATCATTTCGTCCACTGGAGATAATATGTTTTAAAAGGATGTAAGCATTTGCATTATTCTCTATTTTCACAGGTGTTGCTATTAATATTGCTCTGTGTGTGTGTGTGTGTGTGTATGTGTATGAGAGAGCAATCCCTTGAGCAAGTACAGCCACATTAGGGCTCTTCAGTTGCTAGGCAGTTCTTTCATTCAGATATAATGTAGATTTTGGAGAAGCTTGTTTAGGATTTTGCCTGTTAGTCATAACTCCCCACATAAGGAGAAATAGGGTAAACTGTTCATTTTAATTATTTTTAGCTCTCTGTTCTAGGACATATTCAGCAGTTCTTCAAATTAGCTGTCATAATAAAATATATTTTACTTTGGGGACAATTAGCACCATCTTGTCAAGACAGATTTATCTTTGCAACTCACCTGCATGGATGTTCAGGGATCACAAAACAACAGGATGAGCCATATTTTGTAGAGCCGTTGAATTAGTCCATTCTCACGCTGCTGATAAAGACATGCCTGAGACTGGGTAAATTATAAAGGAAAGAGGTTTAATTAACTCACAGTTCAGTATGGCTGGGGAGGCCTCAGGAAACTTACAATCATGGCAGAGGGGGAAGCAAACACGTCTTTCTGCACATGGTGGCAGTAAGGAGAAGTGCTGAGCAAAAGGGTGAAAAGTCCCTTATAAAACTATCAGATCTTGTGAGAACTCACTTGCTTTCACAAGAACAGCAGCACTGGGTAACCAGCCCCATGATTCAATTACCTCCCACTGAGTCCCTCCCATGACACATGGGGATTATTGGAACTACAATTCAAGATGAGATTTGGGTGGGGACACAGCCAAACTATATCAGCTATGTTCTGAAATCTTGCTGGATGTCACCCTGCTTCTTCCAACCTTGGTGCTGGCTAGCCAGAGAGTGTGGTGGCCCTGTATGAGTGACTTTCTTTGACAAGTGTTGTTTATTGTCATTCTGGATACGAGACTATGTCTTAACATGTTGTGTGGGAGCTGAAAGACAGACTGTGCATGGACATTGATTGGTGAGAGCTCTTCTTGGGTGTTTGGACAGCCTCAGGATTTAGGGCCTGAACCCTTGGCAAAATGAATAATAGCCTTGCAATATAATAAGATCAGAATCTCTCTGTATGCCCCATGTTTTCTCATCTTTTACTAATGAGGAAGGTACATGCCAAGCTTTTGACAGGGAAAAGCTAGAGGAAAATAAAGGGAAAAACAAATGCCCAACACTAATAATTCCCCTGTGTCAGTCAAGGCTGTTTAATGCTGTTGTTTACATAAATTTCATTTCCTGAAGTCAATGGTTTTAATTTAACTTATTGAAATGCCCCATTGGCCCCAGGGTATGCCATAGTAAAAGGGGTGTCATAAATCTGGAGTTTGCAGTGAGAATGGCTTTTGTGCACAGCCTTCTGCCTCTCATGTTTCAATCTCAGTGTGGGCAGGGAAGAAAGTTCAGATCTTCAGCAAAAATGAAAACTTCCAATGCCTTTGTTGTTGTTGTTATTGTTGGAGGTGAGAAGGTCAACTTACGGAAGACCTATTTTCATATAGCAGATATTTGTGCTGTCTACATTTTGTCCTCCCTTTATTTAAAACCCAAAACAGATCATCTGAAGCACACTGTCCAGCCGTTAGATAGAAAATATTTATATCTTGATATAATTTCTTATGGCATTTTAAACTTCATCATTTTAACAGTACCTTTAAATATTTATTGGCAAAGAGGCAGTGTTTTCTTTAACTTCCTCTTGGAGAATCTGGAAACTCTCAAGCCATTATTTATGACCTTCATTTGAATATGATCTCCTTCAAGACTGTGGCACTTTAAAACTGAAATTTGGCTGTTTCTGCAGGGATATGGTAAAATATATAGCTAGAAAAGTATTGAGTTATTTTAAAGGAAAAAAGATTGCTTAATGAGTATTATAGATGATGTTTAGGGATTATGATTCATAGGAGGCTTGATCTTTTCCTCACCCTTTAACTGCCTTCAAAATTTCTCCTTCAGTTCTGATTAAATATAATGGATCAAACACGAGCATTTATCTCCTTGTCCTCTGAGAATCTAACTAAAATAGTTAAGGGATTAAAAAAACAGATTGAAACCTTGAAGGACAAAGAACATGAGCAAAGACAAAAGCATAAAAAATATTGGAAACAGGAGCTTCTGGACATGGGGCAAGTGATTTAGCAGACCTTAGAAAGGGGGCTGTAAGCAAGCAGGGGGAGAAGCTGAGAAGATTTTGATTTGTATTGCAGGCCCCTTTAAGGCACAGAAATTGGTACCATCAGGTACATTTGAAAGTGAGGATATTCTCATTGTTCAATTCCCACCTATGACTGAGAACACATGGACACAGGAAGGGGAACATCACACACTGGGGCATGTTGTGGGGTGGGGGGAGGGGGGAGGGATAGCATTAGGAGATATACCTAATGTTAAATGAAGAGTTACTGGGTGCAGCACACCAACATGGCACATGTATACATATGTAACAAACCTGCACGTTGTGCACATGTACCCTAAAACTTAAAGTATAATAATAATTAAAAAAAAAAGAAAGTGAGGGTAATGGTGGGGTTGAAAACAGGATTGGCTGAAAGCCTGATGTTTAGTAGTTCAGATCTCATGTCCTACATACCACTCTTTTTTTTTTTTTTTTTTTTTTTTTTGAGACAGAGTCTTGCTTTGTCGCCCAGGCTGGAGTGCAGTGGCGCGATCTCGGCTCACTGCAAGCTCTGCCTCCCAGGTTCACGCCATTCTCCTGCCTCAGCCTCCCGAGTAGCTGGGACTACAGGTGCCCGCCACCATGCCTGGCTAATTTTTTGTATTTTTAGTAGAGACGGGATTTCCCTGTGTTCGCCACGATGGTCTGGATCTCCTGACCTCGTGATCCGCCTGCCTCGGCCTCCCAAAGTGCTGGGATTACAGGCGTGAGCCACCATCCCCAGTCCACATATCACTCTTTCCACCTGAAAGACTTTCTTCCTCAACCCTAAATAAAAGGAGCAGAGGTTTATTTTCAGGAGAAAGAATAGACTGTGTTGGGAACATATCACAGCTGAGGTTATGGTTACCTTACAGATAACACAGGATGATGTAGAATGTTGTTAGGAACGTTGAAATTCCCAAATTTCTTCCCTTACTGGGCTCTAGGAATAGTTGCAGCTATTCTAATTCCCTTCAAGCAGAGATTGAAATATTCTCCTTGGTTATCTGACTAACATGATATTCTCCTTGGTTATCTAACACACAAAAAAATAATTACTGAAGGAGCTGATTACTATTCCGCTTCTGAATGATCCACTCTTTTATATGAACAGATAGCCAAGGATCTTCAGTCATGTTTTTAGCAAAACCAGCATCACGTATGGCAGATTAACACACAACAATCAAATGCACAGAGAAACAACTTCACTAGCATTCTCAAAAAGATAGCATCCAGTTTGGAGATCACAGATATTGTATATTCTATTTAAAAGGTATTTTTAGAGAAAATAGGATTAAAAGAAATTGTTTTAGAGATGGGGTCTTGCTCTCTTCCCCAGGCTGGAGTGCAGTGGCATGTTCATAGCACACTGCAGCCTCAAATTCCTGGACTCAAGTGATCCTTCTGTTTCGGCCTCCCAAAGGGCTGGGATTACAGGCATAAGTCACCCTGCCTGGCTGAAAATAGGCTTCAAAAATAGAGTAGCAGAAATTTATAAAAATCAGTAGGAGGGTGAGAAGACAAAGCTGAGAATAACTTAGACAGTAAACAATATTAATAGGTATTAACACTAACACAGGTATTTATAGGAAGTAAGGAAACTGTCAAAGTATAGGAGCATTCTAATAGGTTCACTATCTAAGGAGCAATACTCAGAAAAGGAAAGAGAAAAACTGACGGGAGAAAATGATACACAATGTAGAAGAAGTTTCTAGAGATGAGGAACATGAGTTTCCATGCTGAAATGGCCTACCACATGAACAGCAATTTTTTTTGAAAATAGACACCCAGCAATTCACAGTGTGGTATAATTTCAGGACATGAGAGAATATGCTAAGATCCTAAAATTTTCAAGAGATTAAAAAGCAACTACAAATATAACAATAGCTTAACAAAGACAATTTTATACAAAGAGTCAAAATGAGAGTAAAACTAAACTTTCTCACTGCAAAAAATGGAGGCCAGAACACAAGGCGGAAATGCTTCCAAATGGTGGAGGGACAGTGACTTGAACCTAGCCTTCTATAGCCCCAAACCATCAAAAAGTGAGATGGTATGAACAACATTTCAAACACAGAAATTCTTTAAAAACAAAATCAAAAATCCAAACTGTTCATCATTCTCCCTCGATTAGGAAGCTACCGGTAGGATCACTACCTACGATATTCATGGTAAACACAAAATAAATATACTATAAAATAGAACTTAAAAGGCATGCTGAATGAAACTCAACCTCTTGTTAATTCTAAGCCAATAAATTTAGGTTTTATTTCCTCAGCTACAACTAAAGATTTGTAGAGATGGCTGTTGAATTATTTGCAATAGGGTGTTTTTTTTCTCCAACACTAAAATCAGCCTTTTGGGGCTTCAAGAGAGGCTATTTTGGATATGTGGGAGCATCTTTTCATGCCCTTCTCAGAGAGACACTAATAACTCTGACAGCTGAAGACTGTAGGCTGTTCAAATCTCAAAAACAGCATTGCCAGCCAGCTGACTGAGAGCACCCAGTGTTGGCGTACATCAGAATATTTACTGAGCTCACGCTTCAGCCTGCTTCCTTTGGGGCATTATCCGTTGCACGGCAGGCAAACAGCGTTCCTTTGGTTTGTGCAATCTATGCATCCACATTTTATGAAAATAGGATGCATCTTTGTGTGCTATTTTAAATGAGTTTGCTTAGTAAAGGCAACACATAACTAGAAAAGAAAGCTGACCACTGACAATATCTTACATTTGAATAATCCCTTGAATTTATAAAGCACTTTAGCAAACTATTTTATTTGACCCTTAAAACAGGACCGTGAAGTAGAAAGCTCTTTTCTGGTTTAGTGACTAAGAAAATTCTAAAGCGAATTAGGAGCTAGAAAGAGTTAGGTCCTGGGACTCTGGGTTTTCAGTTGCGTGCCCTTTACTCTGTCACTGGGATTCTAAAGAAGAAGTAGAAAGTGCCTTCGAGGTTTTAGCCCCCTTCATCTTTATTTATCTCTACCGTAGGAAGAGCACTTCCTTTGGGCTCCCCAGGTTGACTTGCTTTTACTTGATGGCCATTATATTTTAGAACTGTGTATTATTATTAATAGAACAATTAATAATAGTACACAGCACTTATAAGTTGATTTCACAGTTGACCCTTGAATAACATAGGTTTGAGCTACGGGGAGGGGGGGGGTCTACTTATATGCAATTTTTTTTTTAATAAAAGTTGCACCAAGTGTGCCTGCCTCTCCTGCCTCTCCTTCTACTACTTCTACCTCTGCCACCCTGATACAGCAAGACCTGACCCCTCTTTTTCCTCTTCATCCTTAGCCTACCCGAAAATGATGAGGGAGAATGAAGACCTTTATGATGATCCATTTTCACTTAATGAATAGTTAATATGTTTTATTTTCCTTGTGAAATTCTTAACATTTTCTTTTCTCTAGCTTACTTTATTGTAAGAATACAGTATATAAGAAATATAACATACGAAATATTTGGTAACTGTTATCAGTAAGGTTTTCAGTGAGCAGTAGGCTATTAGTGAAGTTTTGGGGAATCAAAATTTACATGCAGATTTTTGACTGCCTAGGGAAAGGGGGTTTGGTGCTCTAACCTCCACATTGTTCAAGGGTCAACTGTATATTCCTTTTCACTTGTCCCTGCTGCCCCGCAAACAAGTTAGTCCCATTTATTTTCAAGAACCTTCCAAACTTATAAACATTCCCTTCTCCTCCCTCAACAGAATACTCTATTAGTGTATGTTCTGGATCTACCTAACCTTAAACAGCTGAGTACTCAAGCACGTCACTTTCCTTTTCTGGAAATACATTAACTATTTAAAATCAAACAGAAGAGTCTAGCTAGATATTTTCTAAGATTCTTCCAACTCTAGTATCTCTGTTCCACAGTTCTGCTTATGTCCCAGATTTGATGAGGTTACCTTGCTTAGACAAAGGAATGGGACGCACTTTAAGGCTTTGCTAGATGGTCATCTGAGAAAATACGAAGGAAAAAGGAAGGGAGACAGCTAGAATGTTTCTTTTTCACAAAAGAAAATGTAAATAACAGCCATCCTTTCTTTTGATCACTTAACTATATGCCAAGTACGTTTCTGGCTGTATTACATAGATTATCACTAATCTTCATAAAATCTCTTTAAGATGGTGACATTGTCTTAATTTCTGTAACCATTTTTTTTGAAAATAGATTATTCATACATAAGCAACACGTAAAAGAAAAAATTATAAAGAGCATTATAAGATTGAAAAGCAAAATTGCCTCTACTATGTCTATCCATTTGCAGACCAATTCCTAAGGGCTAACACAGGCCATACCTATGTGTCCTTTCCAATGAGAGTAAATGGCTAGAAGCAGAATTGTTAGGATGAAAAATACACACATTTTAATATTTAAAAATGGTACCATAGTTCCCCCTTATCCACAGGGGATACGTTCCAAGACCTTCAGTGAATGCTTGAAACTTCAGGTAGTAATGAACCATGTATATACTATGTGTGAATTCTTTTCCTTCTTCAAAATTGCAGTGACCTCAGCATATAACTTTTTAAAAAAAAAAAAGTCGAACTTTCACCTTTTCACTTAAAAGAAGAACTTTATGGCTTCTCTTTGACATACCTAAATTATCAGCATTACTATTCTTGTGCCTTGGGGTCATTATTAAGTAAAATAAAGGTTACGTGTAACCAAGCACTGCAGTTCTGCCACAGTGGATCTAATAACTGAGACAGCTACTAAGTGACTAACAGGTGGCTACTGTAGAGAACATGGGTCCACTGGGCACAGGGATGGATTACATCCCAGTCGGGAGGGAATGGGACAGTGTATGATTTCATCATGCTATTCAGCACACACACTTTACAGCTTAGGAATTGCTTATTTCCGGAATTTTCCATTTGGTATTTTCGGACCACAGTTGACTGCAGGTAATTTTCTGAAACTGCAGAAAGTGAAATTAGATGAAGTAGGGGAGACTTGTATTTTCCAAAAATGTACCAATTTACATTTCCACCAATATGCAAGCAATATTTTCTGACAATCCTATTTCCCTTTGTGGTTTATGTCTCACAAGCTAGTCAATACTGGGTATCATTAAACCTTTAAATCTATATTATGCTAATAGGTAGAAAATGTATTTTAATGATTTAAATTCTTAAAGGTACAAATACTTATTGGCCAATTGCATTTTTTTTTGTGAAATGCCTTATTGTGTACTTTGTTTTGTTTTTATTAAGTTACTCATCTTTGTCTTCCTTATTTGTGAAAGCTCTTTGTATACTAAAAAAGCTTAGGCCCTGTGTTACAGGGCTGTGTGTTAGAAATATTTCTCAAATTTGTTTCATGGTATTTTCCCAGTATTTTAAACCTTTTTTCATTATTGTGTTGAATTTATTTTCTTTCCAGCTTTATTGAGATATGATTAACAAATGAAATATGCATCCTTTATTCTCTATGATTGATGGGGTGAAAAATTGCATCAATTTTGCATCTATCTAGAATATACAAAAAATGGGATATTTTGACATATGTATACACTGCAAAATAATCACCACAATCACGCTAAATAACATCACCTTACATTGTTCCTTTGTGGTGTGTGTGTGTGTGTGTACGTGTGGTGAGAATACTTGAGACCTCCTCTTAGCAAGGTTCAAATATACATTATATTAACTATAGTTACCCTGCTGTACATTAGGTCTCCATTACTTATTTGTTCTATAGCTGAAGGATTTGTACTCTTTGAGCAATAGTTCCCCTTTCTTCTACCTTCCAGCTCCGTGTAACCCCTACTCTCTGTTACTATAAGCTAGACTTAAATTTTTTTTAAGATTCTATGTACAAGTGACATTATGCAGTATTTTTCTGAGTCTGGCTTATTTCACTTAGCCCTAATGTCTTCAAGGTTCATCTATGTTTTGGCAAGTGGTCGGAATTCTTTCTTTCTAAAGGCCAAATATTATTCCTGTATCATGTGTGTCTGTGTATAAAACCACATTTTTTAACCTGTTCATCCATCAGTGGACACTTAGGTTGTTTCCATATCTTGGCTATTGTGACACTGCATTGAACATGGGAATGCAGATATCCTGTAAAGATATATTTCTTTTGGCTCTGTACCTGGAAATAGATTGCTGCATCATTTGGTAATTCACTTTTTAAGTGTTTGAGGAATTTCTAAACTGTTTTCCATAACAGCTATACCAATTTACATTCCCACCAATAGTGTACAAGGGTTCCCTTTCATGTATCTTCACCAATACTTGTTATCTTTGACATTTTGATAATAGCCATCCGAACAGGTTGTGAGGTGATAATTTAATGTGCTATTGATTTCGATTTCCCTGAAGATCAATGATATTGAGCATGTTTTATATACCTGTTAGCCATTTGCATGTCTTCTTTTGAGAAATGTTTATTTAGTTCCTTTGCCCATTTAAAAATAGGATTGTTTGGTTTTTTTGGCTATTAAGTTGTATAGGTTCTTTATATCTGAATCCCTTATCAGATATATGGTTTACAAATATTTTCTGTCATTCTATAGGTTGCCTTTTCATTGTATTGAATGTTTCCTTTGCTCTGTAGAAATGTTTAGTTTCATGTAGTCTCACCTATATGTTTTTGCATTTGTTGCATGTGCTGTTGGTATCAAATCTAAAACATCATTGCTGAGAATAATGTCGAGAATCTTTTCCCTGATGTTTCCTCTAGGAGTTTTATGGTTTCAAGTCTTATATTTACATCTCTAATCCATTTTGAATTGATTTTTGTATGCAGTTTAAGAGAAGGGTCATTTCATTCTTTTGTGTGTAGATATCCAGTTTTCCCAACATCATTTATTGAAGAGTCTATGCTTTCCCCGTTGTGTACTTCTGGTTCCTTTGTCAAAAAGTAGTTGGCTGGTACATACATGAATATTTCTGGACTCTATTCTCTTCCATTAGCCTATGTGTCTGTTGTTAAGTCAATAACATGCTATATTTATTACTATAGCTTTGTAATATAGTTTAAAATCAAAGTATGGTGCTTCCAGCTTTGTTTTTTGCTCCAGATTGCTTTAGCTATTTGAATTCTTGTGGTTCCAAATGAATTTTAGTTTTTTTTCTATTTCTGTAAAACAAGCCATTTAAATTTCGATAGGTATACACTGAATGTGTAGATCGCTTTGGCTAATATGAACATCTTAACAATATCTTTTCAATCCATGAAGACTGAATATCTTCCCATTTATTTGTGTTTTCTATAATTTATTTATCTATGTTTTATAGATTTTAGTGTACATACCTTTTACTTCCTTGGTTAAATTTATTCCTAAGTATTATTTTTGACATTGTAAGTGGAATTTCTTTTTTAAATAGTTCATTGTTAGTACATAGAAATAAAACTGATTTTTGTATGTTGATTTTTATATCCTGCAACTTTACTGAATTTGTTTATTCTAACAATGTTTGCTTATTCTAAAAGCATTTTCTATATATAAGATCAGGTCATTTGAAAATGAGGACAATTTAACTTCTTCCTTTCCAATCTGGATGTCTTCTATTTCTTAGCTATTTCCTCTGCCTAGGACTTTAAGTACTATGTTAAATAGAAGCATAAGGGTGAGCATCCTTATATTGTTCCTGATCTTAAAGAAAAGGCTTTCAATTTGTCACTGTTGAGAATGATAGCTTTGGGGTTACCATACATGGCCTTCATGGTGTCGGGATACATTCATCCTATCCCTATTTTGTTGTGAGTTTTTAATCACGAAGTGATGTTGAAATCTGTCAAATGCTTTTCCAGCATGTATTGAGATGATCTTGTGGTTTTTGTTCTTCATCGTGTTTATATAGTTTATCACATTTATTGATTTGAATTTGTTGAACCATCCTTGTATTCCATGGATAAATCCCACTTCATCATGGTGTATGATCCTTTTACTATGCTGTTAAATCTGGTTTGCTAATATTTTATTTAGGTCTTTTGCTTCTGTGTTAATTAGGAATATATTGGCCTATATTTTCCTTTTCTTAGAGTGCCCTTTTCTGGCTTTAATTTCAGGGTAATGGTGGCTTGTAAAATGAGTTTGGGAGTATTCCCTCCTCTTCAATTTTTATTAAAAAGTTTGAGAAAAACTGATATTGGTTCTTCTTCAAATGTTTGGTATAATTCAGCCATGAAGCCATCAGTTTCTGCATTTATCTTTGGGAGATCTTTCAGTACTGATTCAATCTCCTTACCTATTATCAGTCTTCTCAGATTTTCAATTTCATGATTCAGTCTTAGTGGGTTGCATGTTTCAAAACTAAATTTATTCATTTCTCCTAGGTTATCCAATTTGTTGATGTATAATTGTTCATTGTAAGTCTCCTATGATCCTTTGTATTTCTGCAGTATCAGTTGTAATGTCTCCTCTTTCATTTCTGATTTTGAGTCTTCTCTTTTTTTTTAAGTCTAGCTAATGGCTTGTCAATTATGTTTATCTATTCAAATAACCATCTCTAAACTTTTTAATCTGTTTTATTGTTTTATGGTCTCTATTTTTTTCTGTTCTAATCCTCATTTTTTCCCTTTTACTAACTTTAGGCTTAGTTTATTCTTTTTCTAGTTCCTTGAAGTACAACATTAGGTTGTTTATTCAAGATATTTCTTTTTAATGTAGGCATTTATCACTATAAACTTCTTTCTTAGAACTGCTTTTGCTACATCACATTAGTTTGGGCATGTTGTGTTTCTATGTTTGTCTTAAGATTTAAAAAAAATTTCCTTTTTGATTTCTTCTTTGACCTGTTGATTGTTTAGGAGAATGTGTGTAATTTCCACATAATTGTGAATTTTCAAGGTTTTTCCTGTAATTGATTTCTAGTTTCATACTACTGCGATTGGAAAAAATATTTGATATGATTCCAATCATCTTAAACTTGTTAAGACTTATTTTGTAGTCTAATATATGACCTATCCTAAAGAATTTTGCATGTTAATTTCAGAAAAATGTGTATTCTGCTGCTGTTAAACAAAATGTTCTCTATTTGTGTGTGGGGTTCATTTGGTCTAAAATGTAGCTCAAGTCTGAATTAAGCCATTCTTTCCTTGCTAAAAAGGAATACCTGAAGCTGTATAATTTATAAAGAAAAGAAGTTTAATTGGCTCTTGGTTCTGCAGGCTGTAGAGGAAGCATGGTGCTGGCATCTGCATCTGGTGAGGACCTCAGGAAGCTTACAATCATAGTGGCAGGTGATGGGAAGCAATCATTTCACATGGCAAGAATGGGTACAAGAGAGTGAGGGAGGAGGTGCCACACACTTTTAAACAAACAGATCTCTTGTGAACTGAGTGAGAACTAACTTATCACCAAAGGGATGGTGCTAAACCATTCATGAAGGATCTGTCCCCATGATCCAATCACCTCCCACGAGGCCCCAACTCCAATACTGGGGATTACATTTCAACATTAGATTTGCAGGGGATAAATATCCAAATCATATCAAAGTCCAATGTTTCCTATTTTCTTTGTGTCTGAGTAATCTATTCACTGTTACAAGTGACATCCCCTACTATCACTGTACTGATGTCTATGTTTCCTTTCAGATCTGTAAATATTTGCTTTATATATTTAGGTGCTGCCATATTGGGTGCACATATATTATAATTGTTCCATCCTCTTAATGAATCAACCCTGTATCATTATATAGCAACCTTTTTGTGTCTCTTTTTACAGTTTCTGACTTAAAGCCTATTTTGTTCAAGTATAGCTAGTCTTATTCTCTTTTGTTTTCCATTTACTTTTCCCTTTACTTTGTGACCATGCATGTCCTTAAAGGCAAAGTGAGTGTCTTGTGAGGAACATACAGTTGCAGCTTTAAAACGAATCCTTTCAGCTTCTTCTTCTTTTTTTTTCCAGGGTGGGATGTCCTTTTGCAGAGGAAGCCCAGGCTGGACTTGAACTTCTGGGCTCAAGTTGCCCATGCTGGACTCGAACTCCTGGGCTCAAGTGATCCTCTGGCCTCAGCCTCCCATGTAGCTGAGTCTACTGATGTGTACCATCACACCTGGCTTTTTCTTTTCATTGGAAAATTTAGTCCATTTACATTTAAAGTAATTGTAATAGGTAAGGATTTACTGTTGTTATTTTGTTTTCTGGATGTTTTGTAGATCCTTTCTTCCTTCTGTTCTTTTTAGTGACTTGATGATTTCCTACAGAGTTGCACTTTGATTCCTTTTATCTTTTGTATATCTACTATAGACTTTAATTTTGTGGTTACTATGAAGCTTATGTAAACATTTTTATGGCATCTGTTTAAATAATGTAAAGTCTTTCCCTCACCAAAACTATAAAAATATTAAATGATTTCCTATAATATGTTTATTTTTACTTTTTACATGTTTTATTTCTCATTTACTTGAAAAGCTTTTAGGTATTTTCAATATAAATAGTGTGGTCTGGCTGTAACTATAGTTCTTCTAATTCTATCTCCCCTTGATAGATGAACAATTGTCTGACATCATCCATCTAGTATCATTTTCTCCCATACTTAGAAATCACCTTTATGATATAAATTCCTGCATATCTTTTGGACAATTTCTGGACTATTTATTCATAGTCCAATGCTTATTAAAATTCTGCTCAACTTATTTTCCTGAGTCAGCACTATATTCTTTTGAATTTTTTTTAGCTTTAAAAAGGTTGTATTTTTGGATGAAGTTAGTCCAATTCATTTATTTTTTTATGATTTTCTGGCTTGCATTAGATATTTATTTTACCAACTAAATGTGGTCATTGTGTGTTTTATACTTCTGACATACCATAGGATTAATACCTTAAATTTCTTTGCATCAGTATTTACATGTAAAAAATGTGGCAAAGATTTTTTTTTTTTTTTGAAGGTGTGGGGAGCTATCTTTGTCAGGTTTTGGTATCAATATTATATTGTCTTCACAAAAAGAATCTTAGCCTTTTCCAAAGTAGGAATAATTCCTATTTTAATGATAATGTGACTGGAGCTACAAGAGGTTTAAGTAAATTTTCCAAGGGTACATACCTTTTAAAGAATAGAGATGTGATTTTTGCCCACTGAATATAGAAATGCTCATCTTGATTAGGTAAGTAGAGAGGCTAGAACATTTGCTCTAGAAAAAGACACCAGGTATCAATAACATCCCTTAAATCTATAAAATATATTCTGTATAATTTTATAATTTTTATGAATAATTATAATAAATTCATACAATCACATCATGGTTCTCAGATACTGCTCATGTCCATTATGTCATTTTTTTTCTTGCCAGTATCCCTTCTATTACAAGGGAGGAAAATAAAACTCAGATTTCAGGAATCAATCAAGGTCATGTAGCAACCTGGTGGTCAGCCAGAGCTAGAAATTATCAAATATGATGATCCAGGTAAGTCCTCTTTCTGTTATGCTATATAGCCTTCTCTTAAGAGTATTACTGAAGAATTATCTGTAGTCTTTCCTCATTCAGAGGAATATGACAAGTTTTTCCACAAAGAGAGTCAACATATTTTGGTTGAAACTTCACCCTGTCAGAGAGGCTGCTTGCTACCATTAGAGCTTTTAAGCAAGGATGAGATAATCACAATAATTATCTTCCATTAGCAAAATGATCTGGCACCAGATTCTTCCTCCGGTTTTTGCAGCCTCCCTTCTGAAGTAGAGAGCATCTGAAATGGGCTTCCAGAACATTGCAGTGGAAAATAATCAGAAGTATAAAAATGAACTGGAGGAGGCTAAATTAGTCAAAGAGTCATGAGTGGTTAAGGACCCAAGATCAGGAAAATCTGATAATTTGGGTTAATATAATTTAGTTTTTGTCTTCTCAATGGATTCACTGTAGAGCAGCCTTCTAATTAGTATGCTTGCATCATACCCTCAATAAGGCAGACAACATTTCAATATATCAATTCTACATTTATCCATCTAATTCATTTCCCCTAAGGGCAGTAAATAAAGCTTGTAAAATACTAATTGCTTTAATTCAAGGTTTGATGCAAACTCATTGTATCTCTGTTTCTCTGGGGAATTCAAAAAGGATTCACAACATATTGGCTAGATCTTTTGCCTCTTTTGCCTAGATCCAATTAGAAATTGAAATTCAAAAGATTTTTGTATTTGTCAGCATAAAAAAAATGACCACTTCTATCACCACCACAATCACAGTCAGCATTTTCACCATCTTTGTCATTAATTTTTTTACCGTTTGCCTGTGTAATATGTTTGTATTCTTTGTGGATCTTGCAACTAAAGTCAGAGCCCATGGTTGCCTCAAGAGTGTTTAAAACAAAAGGAGAAAGTGCATTATCTTATTGATAAAACTATTCTCTGGTGGGCATGGTGGCTCACGCCTGTAATCCCAGCACTTTGGGAAGGCAAGGCGGGCAGATCATGAGGTCAGGAGATCGAGACCATTCTGGCTAACACGGTGAAACCCCATCTCTACTAAAAAGTACAAAAAAAAAATTAGCCGGGTGTGGTGGCGGGCACCTGTAGTCCCAGCTACTCAGGAGGCTGAGGCAGGAGAATGGCGTGAGCTCCAGAGGCGGGGAGGCGGAGCTTGCAGTGAGCCGAGTTCGGTGCCACTGCACTCCAATCTGGGCAACAGAGCGAGATTCCGTCTCAAAACAAACAAACAAACAAACAAAAACTATTCTCAATAAATATAAATGGTGCACTCCCTAAACTAATCATTGACAGCATTAACTCACTAGAGGAGTGCTAGCAAAAGAAAGAGTTGTAGGCTTATTAGATTAACCAGATTGTATGCTCCATGAATGCTGGGGCTATGTCTGTTTTGTTCACCACTATATACCCAGCACCAAATGCAGCATCTAGCACTTTGTTGGGACTCCATAAGTATTAAAGTGAAAGTTAAGACACAGAGTTAAGTAGAGGATCTAGCTCTGTAGTTAAGGTTAATATATGCATGGCCCTAAACTCTACTGGACATTGAAATCTCCTGGAGCAAAATCACATTAAAATACTGATGTTTGGCTCCGTTCCCAGGGTTTTGATCAAACTGATATTAGACACAACCTTGTCAACTCAATTTTTAAAAGTTCTGTAGGTGATATCAATGTTCAACTTTTGGGAAACACGTTAATATAATTAAAAGAAGTCCAACTTTGCACATAAGACAGTCCTAGCTTATGAGCTCATTATGCAATCAATCTAGTTTGCAAACATTTACTTAGCACCTGTTATGTATGAGGCATTCTACCTGGCTCTGGGGAATATAGATGGCATGAGACATGGCTCTTAGAGCTTCCTATTGATTTTGGAGATGAGTAAAACACTAAAAAATGATGCAAATTAAGTAAAGTAAGGTGATATTATATGATATATTACAGAATATAATTGGTACTGTATATGATTTATAGTGAGACAACAAATATTAAGGAGCTTATAGAAAGGAGAAATCTCTCCTGAAGTTTTCAAGGAACACTCTACAGGGGAAGTGACTTTAAACTGGATCTTGAACAAAGTGTGTCGGAAGAAAGTATGCTATAAGATAGACAACAACCTAAAGATACTCCAAGAAGTGATACAATATCAGAAATGATATACTTTCAAAGCAATGCTAGATATATAATTCAAGAGTCTCCTTTATAGGTTGTTGAGGGGAAGGTTTCCAGAGCTTTGTCAGTGTCAACAACCACCAATATGGTGTTTGTCATAGGATCAGAATATTTAACTGGGAGCTGTTATTCAGACCTACGCTGGAAATTCTTAGTTGAGAGTTAATAAGGCAGTGAAAACAGAATGGTTCAACAGAGTGAAAAAAAAAGACTATTTCCAGCAAAAGTAAGGGTGTGAACAAGGAAGGAATGGTTGGGATAAAGTTAGGGGTCATGGAAACAGATTTTCCTGGTGGGAAAGAAATGAGGTTGAAGTGGCTCCAACTGGGGTAGCTTAATAACTTAGGCCTTGTCTTGTGCCCTCTGCCTTTCCAGATGGTTATTAGCTGTCAGACAAAATTTAACCCAAGGGTCAATGTGGCTTAATTATTGCCTTTGTAAAGTCTTGATGACTTGCTATTTATTTTTAATAAGCTTATCATTCATTATATTTCTTACTTGAATGTCAAGATGATGAGGAAAGGAGGGGAGGCTTGCCTTAGTTCTCTCTCCTGTCATTACTGTCAACCAGACATTATTGGAACCCTGTTTCTTAGCCACTGCTTTTGACAATCCATTCTTGATGAAAGAATAAAATGCATTCAGGGGTTGAGGGAGGGAGGGGAGAACACTAATTCCAGTAGTTCAAAACCCCAGCTCAATAAAGAATGAATTGAAAAGAATTAGAAAAATGGAGGCCAAGCTATTGCTAGGGTCTGCTAATTTGGGCACTTGCCTTCAGGGTACCATGAGTTTATAAACAGATGGGAAGAAAGAGGTGGATTACCTAATTCATACTAAAAAGGAAATAGATATATATATTTCAGTAAATATGTATATATTTTTATATATAAATATATATATTTCAGTAAAATATATATATATATATTTCAGTAAAATTCTTCAGTTATCCTCCCTATAAAAGGCTGAGACTTCCTCTCTCTTTTATTTCACTCTTAGCTTAGGCGGCCCTTTAGTGTTTTTTTTTTTCTTTTCTATTCGTAGATTTCATTAGCATGGTAAAATGAGAATGGAAGGGAAGATGACTGGGGAGTGGGTGTAGGAATTAATAGAGTCCTAACTTTTCCCCATCTCTTAAGATGAGCTGAGTTGGGATTGGGGTGTTTACAATACAGCAGGATTGGCAAACTTTTTCTGTAAAGGACTGTAATAAAATAAATATTTTAGTCTTTGTAATTCACATATAGTCTCTGCCACACAGTCTGTTTTGTTGTTGTTGGTGTGTGTGTGTGTGTGTGTGTGTGTGTTTTAACAACCCTTTAGAAATATTTTTAAAAAGGCATTTTTAACTTGTAAGCTGTTCAAAAATAGGCCATGTGCCTCCATTAGGGAATACATCCTCTATGTGTTTTCATTGGTGTAGAGAAAGGCTCTTCTTTGCAACTCTCCACAGGTCTGAGAAAGGAGGAAAAGAGAGAAAGAGAGTCAAAAGATGCAGAACACCTCTGTATGTTACATGAACTTCTCATTTCCTTTCCTTTATCTACAGAGACATGAAGAGTGCCTTTGTGAATTTTGTTGGGGGACATATGTGAGAATTTTCTTTTGGCTGTTTTTGGCTAACCTCCTAGGCTAATTGGAATTGAAGTCAATTCAGTATGGACTAAAAATATGAATAGCTAATATTCATTGAGTGTTTTCATGTTCCAGGCCTCGTTTGAAATGCTATAAAATGTGTTACTCATTTTGTTTCACTCAAGCTCCTATGAAGTAATTTTATCATTCTTATTTGACATATGAGGAATCTGAGACACCAAGCAATTAAATAACTTGCCAAGGCCATGAGTTTATGAATGGCAGAACTTACTTGGATTTGAATTCATGTACTCTGGCTCCATGGTCCACACTTTTAATTACAATGCCTTCTTACCACATATTGAATGTTGACATGTAACAGCAATTTTTCATATTGTATGACTATGCCAGCCAGTAGAAGTCAGATTTTGCTGCAGTGACAAAGCACTCCCAAATCTCAGTGGCTTTACACAACAAAGGTTTATTTCTACACTTTTGCTATATTTCACATGGTAGGAAATTCTCCACACAACCACTTAAGAGTTAGGTGGATGGAGTATATCTGCACCTTCTAGAATATGCAGATTCCTCAGTCTCTGTAGCAGGCTAGGAGAGAGACTGAGAATCTCACAGGAAATTTTCATTGCCTCTACCCAGAAGTGATGGATGTCACTTCCCACGTTTATTGTCCACAACTAGTCAGTCCTCTCACCTAATCGAGTTGGGGCTGGGAAATGTAGAAACACAAGGAGGCTATTTGATGTGTATTAGTCTCTGCGCTATAGCATTTTATACTGTTCAGTGCATCTTCATATACATTAGTTTGTTTGACCTTATTTAATTCTTTCAAGAAGACAAAACAGGCATTATTAATGCTGTTTTACAGATGAGGAGGTGAAAGTTAAAAGAGATGCAGTGATCAGCCCAAGAAGAATGACTGGCTAATAGGAAGAACAGGTCTTTGGGTTTAAGACAAATTTTGGTTTAAAGTTGGCTTCTGTTGCAACCTTGTGACAAATTCTTTAACCTCTCAGAACCTCACTTTATTAATTTCTGTAGTATAATTGTCTCTGCTGTTAAATTAAGTTTAGCCTAAGCCTTATGTATTCTACAGTTAGCCTAAAGGTTTCTAAGTGCATAGTAAAATGTAACTTAACTGGATGTGTAAACAGACTGTAACCTCCTCTTGGACTAAATACTGAGTTTCAGCCAATCAAAGGTGGCCAACTATTCTAGCCATGCTCAAATAAGAGAAATGCTGAGCTGTAACCAATCCTGCTGTTTCAGCACCTCACTTCTGTTTCCTGTATATTATTCTCCTTTTTCTGTCTCTAAATCTTCAATCACACAGGTGCGCCAGAGCCTCTCTGAAACTATTCTGGTTCAGGGGCTGCCCAGTTCACACATTGTTCTTTGTTCAATTAAACTCTGTTCAAATTAATTTGTCTAAGGTTTATCTTTTAACACTACCTTATTGATTTGTCAAAAAAATAAATAACAGTTCCATAAAGTGCTTTGTATTATGCCTGACTGATGGAATAGATTCAATGAAATGATAGCCCTCTTTGACAGTTTTCTCAAGGTTGCATATTTTGTTGGGACATTGGGAGAAGCATTCAGAGCTCTTGTCTCTGAATTGTTGTCCCACAATTAGTGATAGTGGAAAACCATGCAACAGCAGCATAAGACAGGGTGTCTCCATAGGGCAGAGTTGAGATCTTTATACATCAAGCAGTGGGGGAATAATATACAACAGCACCTTTTGAAATGAGGCAAAGATGGTCACTGCTATGGCAATTTAGAAAGGAGTTTCTGTGGATTGAGATAGGAAAGGCTTGCAGGGGAGTTTAGCTGATCTCACCTGCTCTGTCATGTGTTCTGTATCATCCAGTGCCCCACCCTTCATCCTGGGCTCCTTCCATTCCATATGCAGTCTCAGGATTGTAACAAAATGCCTAGCACTGATTATTCTCTCTATTGTGGTTCCTACCTGTTTTTGCTGAGATCCAGGCCCATATATGTCTACCTGACGTTTCTGCCTGTTATGTCCCACAGATATACTGAATTACCATCTCCAAATGTAAGCTCCTTTTCTTCCTTAACTAAAACTACTCATTCTGTTCTATTAGTCTCAGTGATTAGCCATTCATCCAGAGGTCAAGCCAGAAATATTAGGGTCATTTTAGTGTTCTTCTTTGCATCCACTGAATACATCACCAAATTCTGCAACTTTTGCCTCTTCTGTAATATATTTTCTCCCTATGTGTCTGCTCCTCTCTATTCCCCTTCTGGCTAAGTCACTCACTAGTTCCAACCTGGGGACAATATTTATTTTTTAACTAGACTCCCTACTTCCACTGTGGCCACACTCCAATCTATTCTCAAATCAAGCCAGAAGGAACTTTCTGAAATGCAAACCTGATTGTCTCCCTCTTTCATTTAGAGTCCTTCGATGGATCTCCAAGTTTTTATTGGATAGGAAACACCTTATCTTAGTCACCAGACTATTTGTCAGCCCCTGGCTGCCCCTAATCTTAATTCTGGGCATGCCTACAAATTCAGCATTCATTCCAGCCAGGTCAAAATACTTGTAGTTTCCTGGACCCAGCCAACTCTCTCATGCATCCGTGCCTTCATACCCAATAACTTTTGCCTCAAATGTCTTTTTCCCATGTCTTCAGTTCCTATCTGACCTTTAAAACTCAGCCCAAGAAGTAATTAATCTTCGGTTAAAGGTCTCCCTCTGTTTTCCTATAATCCTTAATTTGTTTTAAGGTCTTCCTCTATTCTGTAACACCCACCTATCACATGTACTATAATTCTTGGTATGTTTGTCTTTTCTACCCATTGGCAGCTAGATAGATTCTCTCTCCTAATTGAAGTAAAAGAGGCACACTCAGATTTCCTTTGATACCAAGGAAATGAGAAAGGACAAAAAATACTTCATTGGTTGTGAAGGCAGTCCTACTGGAGCACTAAAATGTCATTTATCATCACTTAGGTTTCAGTAACTCTGTTCAGTAGCTGTTCTTGTGAATTAATAATAATTTTCTAGACTGCCTTATTGTGACTCAGCAGCAGCCCCAACTTTCCTTCCCTTTCTTACCTGCCTCTCCTCTTTGCTTTGCCAGCCACTCTGGCTTCTGCTTAGTAAAAGCTCCAGTTAGGTTGTGGCTTCTCATTATTCTCTATGCTTAGTGTGTTTTCCTCATTTGGTTTATGTTTTTTGCACACATATCTGTGCCTCTTGTGTTAAAAGTCCCTTGTAATGGGGTTCACACATTATTCTCCAATACTGAGCATCCCTGTCTCATTCCAAACAAGTCTAGACATCTGTTTGATTCCATCAGAATGGTGGTGGTGAGGTCCCATGTTACAAATTACAACTACCTATACATAAGATTTCCTTCAGCATGGCTTGACAAAAGTCCTAAGACAGGTCAGAAGGGGGTGTTTTGAGATAATTAAGGGTGCTGTGTCCCAGCTGATTAGGAGTATCCTAGTGTGTGTCCAGTAAATATCTGATGGATAAATGAATTAATTAACATTGAAGAATACAAGGACGAGGTTGAAGAGGGGAAGAAAAGGCATTGCTAATTGGTAGGAAGAAGGGGCACCCATAAGTCAGATTACATGTCTAAGGTCATTATTCAGAAGGATTTCAAAGTTGCCAATTTTGTATAGCAATGTGCTGGCAGACATCTTCAAAATGATTTGGGTTAGTTGACAGAGCGTTTTGATAGCCTCTGGTGAGAAGCTGGTCTTGTTCTCTCTCTAATGCCATTAGTTTAGAAAACTTGATACGATACCTACATGGCCTACAATATATGTTTTGTGTTAGATAGGCTCTATATTTGATGATTATGGTGCCTACAACAATAATATTAAACAAATTCATTGTCATTATCTAGGTCTTTCAATTCTTGGGTGAGTAGCTTGAACTACTTAGTTGTTCTATTCACAGTGCCGACCTGAGGACAGAAAAGGGCAACTGATTCACAGAAATGGCTCTAGGGGCTGAGGCCTGCAGAAGCAAAAGGCTGTGTGGCCCAGCATCACTAATTTTGGGGGATGTCTAGGACTTTCAGGCCTTTTAAATCAAATTGACATAATTGGACAATTTCAGGATGTCTAGGACTATTTGGGGATGTCTAGCATGTTCAGGTCTTTTAACTCACATTGACATAATTGAACAATTGAAATTATCTGAAGATTTGGTTAAAAATAACTTTATGTCTCAAATTTCTGTGCATTTTAGATAAAACTATATATAGTTAGCCCTTGAATGATACAGAGGTTAGGAGTGCTGACTGCCCGCTCCTATCCACCATGTAATGTAAAATCCACATATAACTTTGGACTCTCAAAAACTTTACTAATAGCCTACAGTTGGCCTAAAGTCAATTAACACAAAACAGCCAATTAACACATGTTTTGTATGTTTATGTATATATGCTGTATTATTATAATAAAGTAAGCTAGAGAGAAGAAAATGTTACTAAGAAAATCATAAGAGAGAATGTATTTACTTTTCATTAAGTGGAAGTGGATCATCATAAACACCTTTGTCCTTGTCTTCAGATTGAGCAGGCTGAGGAAGAAAAGGAGGGGTTTGTCTTGCTGTCTCTGGGGTAGCAGAAAATTCACAAATATGTGGTCCTGTGCAGTTCAAACCCATGTTGTTTAGGAGCCACTTGTGTGTGTATATATAAAAAATATGTACATATGTATATATGAATGTACATATGCATATAAACATGTACATGTATGTAGGCATGTGTATGTGTGTGCATGTATGTGTATGTGCATATAATATGTGTATAAAAATAATTTCTCATTGGGTAAAGCTAATTAATAGGGAAAGGTTGTTGTCCACAAAATGAAGAATTAACTAAATTTTGAGGACTTTCTGAACCACGGTTTTTTGTTTGTTTGTTTGGCTTGGGATGTTCTCTACAATTCTTGTGTATATCATTGGGGTACCTGAATGCTATGAGTATGTGGCAAATTTTTTTTCCTCTCCCTGGAACCCTGGCCTCATTGAAGTATTCTGTAGGAAGAACATGGGAGAATGGCGTGGATGGCAGCTCTCCTCAGAAATAGCATATCCTAAGTTCCACCTGAGGTGACTCTGGGGACTTTAGGTAGAGCAGATGGGATCCTGGCTTCCTTCCATGCTTAAGAGCTACAGGCATTTTATAGACAGGAACTATGTGTAGTGGGAAAAGCAGAGCATTAGGAATTGGGAGAGGCAGATTTATCACTGTTTAACTGTGTGATATTACGAAGTTACTTAATTGATCTGGGCATTTTTTTTCCTTTGTTGTAAAATAAAAGGCCTGGATTAGGTGATCTATTAATGGAAGGGATACGTTTATCTCCAAGTGCTATAACATCTAACTTAAGGCATAAGCTAGACAGTTTGTTCTTGGCTGATATAGACAATATCCTCATCCCAGGACACACCTACACCAACCTCTATCTCTTTTAAAAATTCACTTTCATGGGAGTTTTATTTTTGTAATAGAGTTTTAGTTGACTTTTGGTGGGAAGATAAAAGTGTAGGGATTTTTTTCCTTGGACCGGGTCTTTCAAATGGGCTTTGAAGAATGAAATATTACAGTAAGAATGCAACTGTGCTTTTTGTTATGGGCTAAATTGTGGTCCTCTACCACCAAATTCATATGTTGAAGACCTAACACCTGGTACCTCAGAATGTGACCATATTTGGAGGTAAGCTCTTTAAAGAGGCAGTTCAGTTGAAATGAGGCCGTTAAGGTGTGGCCTTAATCCAGTATGTCCTATCTTCTTATAAGAAGAGGAAGAGATACCAGAGATGCTGCACACAGAGAAAAGACCATGTGCAACCCCAGTGAGGGTGGCCATCTGCAAGCCAAGAGAGGCCTCAGAAGGAACGAAACCTGCTAACACCTTAAACTTGGAGTTTCAGCCTCTAGAGCTGTGAGAAAACAAATGTCTGTTGTATAAGCTACTCTGCAGTATTCCGTTAGAACAGCCCTAGCAGATGGATACACTATTGTTCAAGAGAGCTGCTGTAGTGCCCTTGGCTCAGCAAAGCAGGTCCAGAATGGGGCACAGGGTGGGGAAGACAGACCTAATCCCCGACTCCCACAGCACCTGGAACCCCACAGCTGGGACTCTGGGCCCTTCCAGAGACAGCATTGCTTACCTAGACATGGGTCAATGGTTATAGTTCATCACCCCAAGGAGCATAGCAGGGAAGCAGAAAATGTGGTCACATGAGGGCCACAGATGGAGTGAGAGAATGAGGCAAGAGACTGGTAAAGAAGTACATACCGTGGGGACTCCAGAAACACTGGGCAGTCCTTTATATGGGGAGTGTTCTGCTCTCAATCGGCTGTTGTCTTTTAAGCCAATGGACATTTGGATCATACAAGTATTACAAATAACCAAATTTCATCATTTTTTAATAAATGTATTTCCTGAACATACAAGCCCATATTTGGAAAAGCTTGCATGATTCCTTAAAAGTTGTCACCTCCTCTTTTGGTTACTAAGGACTCCCCAAGTCCAAACATAACAACATTGCCAAATGATTGATATTTGAACTATCATACTCTCTTCACGTAGCATAATTGTCCTGCACTTAAACCAAATCTCATATGCTTTAATGATTAGATCTTTTCACCCCCTTTAATTTATAAGGAAAATTGATTCTTTGGATCAATATTCCCAGGGGCACAAGAATCTGGGCTGCTAGTGGAGTCTGAGTGGGATTGCCTGAATGTTAATTGTTGCTTCTGATGTCTCCTGGAGCAGAGATGCTGTGGTTATTTTCAAAGCCAAACTCTGGCTACATGTCAAAATCTATAGCAAAACACCAGAGCCGTTTTTCTCCAGATACAAAATAAAAGAAGATTAATCACATTTGTCTCCTCTACTACCTTTTCAAGAGAAGTTTTTATTTTAAACAGTTGCTTGTTGACAACATTTGAAGGCCATAGAGCATGTCAAAGGATGACGGAAAGTTTTGAAAAGGTCTGTGAAAATGCTCTATGCTTAGAACTCTCTCTACTCACATTAATTTTCTTTACTCAAGTTTTCATCAATAAACCAAATTGGGAAACAGATTTAGTTATGGACACCAGTGGTTTTCAAAGTGTGGTCCCCAGACCAGTAGCAGCAGCACCTGAGAACTTATTAGAAATCGAAGTCCTTGAGCCTCATCCCAGACCTACTGAATCTGAAACTCTAGAGGAGGCGGCCAGGCAATCTGTGTTTTAACAAGCCCCCTATGTGATCCTGGTATAGTCTAGGAACCACTACTCTTGACAACTCCACTGTGGAAACTATTTTCTTGAAATTTCTGGGAAATCATTTCCATGGTCATTTATTCCCCTTTCCTAAGCTGTATTCACATACAAAAGATTCAGATCATCACATCCTAGCTCCTCCTCAGAGGATCTCTCCTGGAAACTGAGGTTCTTTCCCATGGACTTGTAATACTTATACCACTACAATTCTTCATCTACCTCCCTCACTTCTAAGAATCAAAAGGACTCAGAATATGCACCAGCTAGGTTCAGCAATTAAGTCTCTAATTTTTATGTGCGTGTGAGGATTTTGTCTCTGATTGTGATTTCCACAAAGCCTGCCAGTAGGGTTGAATACAAAGACTTTCCTTATAAATGATAGTGCAGTAAGTCTTCACTAATGTCATCATAGGTTCTTGGAAACTATGACTTTAAGTGAAACTACATACAGCAAGCAAGTCTTCAAATAGCATAACTCATTTGACATTGTTTTGTTATAATGTTAATGAGGGGAAAATGGTTTTGTTATATTTCCTTTCACTTATTTATTTTTGAGATAAGGTCTCACTCTGTCACTCAGGCTGGAGTGCGGGGGTGCAATGATAGCTCACTTCAGCCTCTGACTCCTGGGCTCAAGTGATTCTCCACTTCAGCCTCCTGAGTAGCTTGAGTAGTTGGAATACAGGTGCGCAGCACCATGCCCAGCTTATTAATTTTTTGTTTGTTTGTTTTTTTAGAGACAGGGTCTCCCCATTTCACACAGGCTGATCTCCATCTCCTGTACTCAAGAGATCTTCCACCTTGGCCTCCCAAAGTGCTGGGATTCCAGGCATGACACACTGTGCCTGGCTCATTTCACTTAAAGTTGCAATTTCCAAGAATCTACCAGCAACGTTAAATGAGAACTTACTGTAATTGTTTTAAAGTGTTTGTATGGCCAGGCACAATGCTGACCACTTTACAAACTTTATTTTATTGGAGCTGAAAACAATCTATTCTACAGATGAGGAAATTAAGTCACAGAGAAGCAAAATAACTTTGCCAGCTTTAATCAGGGCCAGGGTTGTAGCTCTCACATAGTTCCTATTCAGTGCTGCTACTTGGAATAATGAACAAATGCTTGTGGACTGAGTTAGAAGGAGCTGCTCTGCTTGGATGATTTGGATGTTAGCCATACTTCTTTACTCCATAATTGAAAATAGAAACATAACTGAAGATAGAAACATGATGTCTTTGGCATACAATAGTTATCTTCCACCTACCTAACAGGTCATATGCCTTAAATTATTCCTCTAGTGGAGATACTGAATTGGCAACAAGGGATTCATAGTCTCTTGCTTGACTGTTAAGTAACCAAGGTTGCAATTTTAGTCTCTTGCAGGAAAAAAATAATCTGATCTTTCTAGGGCTTAAATTAGCGACAGGGCTTCATTAATAATCTGCGTTGCATGAAGTAGTCAATTCATGTTAACTTGTTCTGTTATTCTAACAAGGGGGAGAGAATGACTTTAAATACCTTTGTTTCAGCTTCTTCTTACTCATGTAGGACTAGTAACAATTGTTGGATGTGTGAAAAGTACCAACTGAGTTAAAGAAGTAATGGTCTTGGGATTGAAGCATGAACAATTGAATAAAAATTTATGGGTAAGAGCACTATGTAGGCACGTAGACATTTGGCTGGGGCACGACTTCCATAAGTAAGTAAATGGGTAGAGCTTTGGGATACACTGTGATTCACTGTGTCTGGTGCAAGAGGTTTTTTTTTTTTTGGTGGGAATTTTTTTAAGTTTAACTTCTATTTTCGATAAAGGGGGTACATGTAAATGTTTACTATGTGGGTATATGCACCCAGGTAGTGAGCATAGTAACCAATAGGTAGTTTTTCTTTTTATTTTGAGATGGAGTCTCACTCTGTTGCCCAGGCTGGAATACAGTGGCGTGATCTCAGCTCATTGCAACTTCCGCCTCCCAGGTTCAAGTGATTCTCATGCCTCAGTCTCCCAAGTAGCTAGGATAACAGGTGCCCACCACCACGTCCGGCTAATTTTTGTATTTTTAGTAGAGATGAGGTTTCACCTTGTTAGGAAGGCTGGTCTCGAATTCCTGACCTTAAGTAATCCACCCGTCTTGGCCTCCAAAAGTGCTGGGATTACAGGTGTGAGCCACTGCACCCGGCCCAATAGGTAGTTTTTCAATCCAAGCCCTGCTCCCTGTCTACACTTTCTAGAAGTCCACAGTGTCTATTGTTCTCCTGTTTATGTCTAAGTGTGGTCAGTGGTTAGCTCCCACTTACAAGTGAGAAACTGCAGTATTTAGTTTTCTGTTCCTGCATTAAGTGGCTTAGGATTATGGTCTCTATCTGCATCCATGTTGCTGCAAAGAATATGATTTCATTCATTCTTACGGATGTGTAGTATTCCATGGTATATTTGTACCACATTTTCTTTATTCAATGCACCATTGGTGTGCACCTAGGTTGATTCCATCCATGTCTTTGCTATTGTGAGTAGTGTGGCAATGAGCATACACATGACACAATTCCCTCTTCTTAAGAAGAAAATGTTATATGTGCTCCATCTGGGAGGATGAGACCTTTCTACTCCATTGATTTCTACTTCTTTCTTTTATGCTGGTATGGCCCTGAGAGAATTCTTCCAAATCCTGGATGGCAGAGGCCTCATAGGATAATGGGAACAAAGCTGAAAGTTGGAGAAACCTGTGGAGAGGAAGTAGTTTCTAGGTTATTTTCCATGTTGTTGAGCACTGCAACTAGGAAAAATGACTTCAGTCTTCCTTGAACCTTAATTTCCTCATCTATCAAATGAGGATACTGGGCCTGATATTGTCTGGGGCTGGGTTATCTGCTATGAGGAATAGACCCAATTCTTGAGAATAATGTTAGAAAAACACAGTCAAAGGCCTTGATGTCACTATCAAGATTCATCGTGACAAAATCGATTTTTATCTGATTTAAGGTAAACTTCCTCATCATTTGTGAAGTAGAGCCATTCTGTGTTTCTGTGATTACTTACATGGCCTCAGTGGGGACAGATAGCAGGAAAGGTTCATTTATTTTTAAAATTTTCAGTTATTTAAATTTAGTTTTATTCAAATATATAATTTTATTTAAATTTGTAAGTAAACAGTAATCATGGGATTTTGTCATCTTTATTTTTCAATTTTGTTTCTTTGATTTTCTTTCCCTAATCCCACACAAATTTTAACATGCCCTTCCTTTTCCAGTAACCTACAAAACAATCGGATGGGTTTTCTCTCCTATTTCCCCTCTACTTAGATAAGCCTATACACACATATATGCATAAACATATATATATATATTTTTTTTCTTTATTTTTGTGTGTTTGGATTTAAGCAACACCAACATTTTCTTCTATATATATATTTTTTTACTCAATAATACTTTGTTAAGATCGCCTCTGGCAGTTTTCATTCCCTCTTTTAAGTAGCTACATAACATTCCGTGGTGAAACTACCATACATTATTCAGCAACTCCTTTGCTAACAGGCCAATAACTATAGCTAATCCAGTTTTTAGCTATTTCCAACAATTTTGTAGAAGGTTTCCAGGAAGAATTTGGACGAGCTGAGTTAAAGATTTTATTACATTTTAACAGCTTTAATAGATTGTTCTTCAAGAAGGCTGTAGCACATTACCTTCTACCAACAATAGATGAGAATTCCTTTTCCCCATATCCCTATCAAGAGAAGGTGTAGCACCTTTTAGTTTTTATCAGTCTGATGTAAAATCATTCACTTTAACTTTGTTTTTTATTTAGCTAAATTTTCATTAGTATAAAAGTCTTTTCATGTATTTGGTCATTTTAAATTTTTGTTCATAAATTATCAATTTTTATGTATATTCCTTTCCTGTCCAATTCTTCCTGAATTGTCTTTCTTCCTTAGGAACTTGTAAAAGTTCTTGGTATATTAAGGAAACTGTCCTTCTATCTTACATCTGTGTTATATTTCCTCATCAGATATATGACATTGACCTCATGGTATCTTTTTGGATATATGCATTTTCAGTTTTAATTTTTCAAAGAATTTTCAGTGTTTTTAAGTTTTAGTTTCTGAATTTTCAGTCTTGAATAGGAATGTTTCCCTGAACTCTATATTATATAATAGACTTCTTGATTTTCTTTTATGATATTTATTATATATAGTGTTTTAAAATTTAAGCTTTTAATCCATGTAAAACTTTAAGATAGGAGCCCATTTTTGTTTTCTTCTGGGTGGATGAATGACTAGCTATGTCATATTCAATTATTCAAATGTTCATGTTCCTTTTCTCACTAATTTTGAGCTGCTGAGCTTGCCACATACTTAACACACAGTGTTTTAATTTTGATTTCTATTTTCTGTTCAAATATTTATAATTCTTTATATAGAAAGGCAAGTTTCCCTTCAGAATTCTTCCCTTCCTTTTTATAGCTTTATTATCTGTTCTCAGGCATTTGTTCTTTCGTGCTAATTTTTTTTCCTAATTGAAATGAGCTGTATACTAATTTTGAAAGAAATAACATTTCTATTATATCAACTCTTCCATAACAACATTTTATACCTTTTCTTACTTGCTTATTCTTATAGTTCTTTTAATATTCTTTGGTTTTATTAAGATAAATCCCCTCCTTTTCTTTTAAAGTCTATTCCTATTTGTTTTGTTCTGATTGCAAGTAGCTTTTCCTCCCATATTCATATATGGTTACTTTTTGCTAGAATAGAGAATAGCTATTGATTTTTACATATTTGTCCTGCATCCATCCGTCTTACCAAGTTCTATTCTTAGAAGGATAAGGTTTTTGTATTTCTTTTAAACTAATATCTCACAAGTTTTCTAGCTATAAAATAATATAAATTTTATCTTATCTTTTGATGTGTATATAACTTAGCTTTCTCATTGTATTACATTTACTGATGCTGCCAAGTCAATTTTGAATAATAATGGTGATCATAGATTTCTTGCTAGTTCTTGGTTTATATTGAAATAATTTTTGTTGTATATGGTATTTATGTTTGGTTTTTGATAAATGACTAACCAACATGATTGGTTAATATAAATTGTTTCTTTCTGATGGTATGTAGTCTTTTTTATTAGGAATATATGAAGGTTATAAAGTACTTTTCCAGAATCCATAATAATAGACTATTTTTTCTGATTTTATCTTTTGATATAGTAAGTTATGTTAATAAATTTCCTGATATTAAAACACTATTTCTTCCCTGAAATAAATTCAGCTTCTTCAAATATATTGTTTTTTGTATTATCAACTGTTTTATAGGGTATTTAAAATTTTAATTTTTATTCATAAGATTGATCTATCATTTTCTTTTTTATATTACCTTTTCAACTTTTGATAATGAACTTACGCTGCTTTGAAAAGTGAATTAGAGAGCCTTCTATTTCTTCCTATTGTTTAGAGAAATTTAAGCATTCTGTTTTCACAAGGTTGGGTATTTAATGACTTTCCTAATCTTCTCTGGCTTTGATATATCTTTGTTCTTAAATTTTTAGTAATTCATATTTGTCCAATAATTCATCTTATCCAGGACCCCAAAACTTGCTGCCCCATTGTTACAAGTAGAATTTCTTTCCTCTGTATCTCTGCTTAGAGCCTTAGTCTCATGTCTAGACTTCTTGATTTTTGTTTCTTTCTTCATGTTCTGGAACACAAAAGACTTTACTAACATATTAGTCTCTCAAATAACTAGGTTTGGATATGTTTATTTTTTTCTATTTCTATTTCCAAAATTTCAGCTTTTACTTTCGTCCTTCTTTTGGAGTCAGCCTCTTCTTCCCTCGCTCCCTCCTCATATTACCTTAGTTAAGTTCTTAGTTCTAGTTTTATCATCTTTAATTATGAAGACATTTAAGGCAATACATTTTCTCCTAAATATCATTTTCATTGTGTCCTTTAAATTGTGGTATCATGTATGTTCATTTAAATTGCTTTGTAGGTAAATTATAACTTCCATTTTAATTTTAGCTAGAGCTATATGGGTTTAAGTTTATTGTTGTTGTTTTTGCTTGTTTCCTTAATTCTGAATCAGCTAAGTTTTTTTGGTCACTTATTTTTTTCCCCTAATTTTATTGCCTGCAAGAATATGGCCTATAAACATCTGTTATAAACTGATGGCTTTTTTTGTGGTCAAATATTTGATTGTTTTTGTGTACATTGTTAGAACTTACAAAAAATGTGTTCATCAAAAAGATTTAGTGTTAATTCTTATATTTTTACTTTTGTTTATTTTTGATCTACTAGAATTGACTAATCTAGAGAGAGTTTTGTTTCCCATTATAATTATATGCTCTGTCAAATTCTTCCTGTCTTTCCCAACAGTTTTTGGCTTATATGTTTAGCCTACATATTATTTTGTTCATACGGTTTATGATCATTTTGTCTTTTTTTTCCAATTCAAATTGTGTGTCTTTATCTTGTTCATGTTTTTATCTGTAGAATCAAGTTGTTTGCTGTTAATTTTGGCTCTTCTGCTGTCATGTGGTTTGCACTGACCTGGTATCTCTTTGTCCATTTTTTATATCAAAACCAGAGCTTTTCAACTTGGGTACCACTAATGTTTCAGGCCAGATAATTCTTAATTTTGGAGGCCTGTCCTGTGCATTGTATGATAGTAAACAGCAACCCTGGCCTGGTCTCTATTCACTAGATGCTGGGGGCATTCCTCTAATACCTCACATCCATTTCCAGTTGGACAATCAAAAACATCTCCAGACATTACAACATGTCCTCTGCAGGGAAGATCCACCCCCACTTCCCGCCTTTGCTGGAGGTCTGCTGCTTTACAACTTTAGGATCCCAGGTGTTGCACCCTAGGCCTGACAGTTCCACACATAGGTTGTTCTGAATATTTGTTGGGGGCAACTTCATTTAAGTCAGGTGTACCTAGAGTGACCAACCATTTACTTTGTCCTGACTGAATAGATTCCTGTGATATGGGACTTTTAAATTTTATTTTATTATTACTATTTTTTAGAGATGGAGTCTCGCTCTGTCGCCAGGCTGGAGTGCAGTGACACCGTCTTAGCTCACTGCAACCTCCGCCTCCCAGGTTCAAGCAATTCTCCTGCCTCAGCCTGCCGAGTGGCTGGGACTACAGGTGCACGCCACCATGCCCAGCTAATTTTTGTATTTTCAATAGAGACGCAGTTTCACCATGTTGGCCAGGATGGTCTTGATCTCTTGACCTCATGATGTGCCTGCCTCAGCCTCCCAAAGTGCTGGGATTACAGGCATGAGCCACCGTGCCCAATCTGTGATATGCAACTTTCAGTGCTAAAACCAGGAAACTCTTGGGAAAACTTAAATTCTGTTGTTATACAATATAGACTTGACCAAAAAGAACAGTACAGTAAGGTCCACTCAGTCACCAAAGCGGTTCTCATTTTTCACTTTCAGTTTCCCCAAGTAACATGTCCTCATCTAAGTATGTTCTGAACTCAGAATTGTGAAATTATATTAAAAATCTTATATGTATCTGAGAATAATGCTAACATGCCCCTGGACAGCTATAAAGCCTATCCTATACCCTCTTATATGTAATCACATCTATACATTTAACATATTTATTGTTTATTATTGTTTACTCTTAGTCTTGAAATCCCTTTCTGGATTATTTTTTGTTGCATTAGTCCTCTTCCCACCCCTCACGGTATTTTTCTTAGGCAGGATGCTTGGGTAAAATACTTTCTGAATTTCTGCTTATCTTTGTATAACTTGATTTTACTCTCATAGGTGAATGGTAATTTAGCTAGGTGGAGAATTCTTGAGTTTCAGTTCTTTTCTCTCATGAGTCTTTTCTTACAAAGACTTCAAGTTTCTCAGGTTGCATATGAACAGAAAGATGCCAGTTTGATTCTTTTTGATTTGTGCTTATGTTTTCTTTATTGTCCTTGTTTTATTTTTTAAAAACAATAAGTACACATATTCTTCTATAGCTATTATCTCTTTACTGCTACTACAAAGATCTTTCGATGGTGGAGAGACAGTGTATTGGGGAATGGACAGAACTGCCTTCCATCTTCTTTAGCCTAAGGTTAAATATTCATTTTTCTACAAATATTTTGTCTGGTTTTAGGGAATTCTCTATTTATTTAAAATATGCATTTGTCATTTTTTCTGGGAGCTCTCAGACTTCATTCTGTATTTTAGCTGTTTCAGTCTCTCCCCAGAGGAGGCATGCTTGAAGGTGGGAGGTTAGGGCCACTGGAGGTTTGTGATGTCTTCTTGTCATCCAGCTCCAACTCTGGTAGTTCTGAA
This sequence comes from Gorilla gorilla gorilla, assembly GCF_029281585.2. Taxonomy (NCBI): domain Eukaryota; kingdom Metazoa; phylum Chordata; class Mammalia; order Primates; family Hominidae; genus Gorilla; species Gorilla gorilla. Next base: position 81,113,038 of record NC_073241.2, read on the forward strand.
GAACACAAGGAACTCTGCTTGTGGTCTCAAGTCTCTTCAGGGCTAGCATGCCATCTGGATGGTGTTTTCATGTAAATGTGACACCTGGAAGAACTATTCAGGAAATTCATTCTAGGTCTAGCATCTGAGCCTCTTTGGTGTATATTCACTAAATGCAGAAGGGATTTCTCCTCTCTGAGCTGAGCAATTCTTCCTTTCCATCAAAGCATTTTTAAAAAGCGTGTTTTACAATAACTGCATCTTCAGAAGAAACTAGAGAGTGGGAAAGAAATCAGGCAAAACCCTGGGAAACTCTGTGACCTCACTGCTAGAAATGGAAGGGAAACAAGTCAATTACATTTACTGAATATCAGGAGCCATCAAGCATGTATGGAGGGGTTTTATTTGATGCTTTGGGATTCCTTATTTTTGGATGAGTGGCTTTGAAAGTGAATGTATCCCGTAAGTTCCCGTTCCTATGCTACCTTCGCCATGAAGCGTCTTAGTAGAAAATGGTTTCTCTCTGCTCTGAATCCTAAGAAAAGGTTAAATCACTCATGATACTCACACTGTCTTAGGTATTGAGTTATTTTTGTTCACATCTTCTTTTTTTTTGTTCTAGAAGGTCATTGTTACAGACAGGGGCTGTCTTATTCATGTTTGTATTCTCCACAGCCCTTAGCCCTGGCTCTGAAGCATAATAAGTGTTCAATACTGACAAAGAGATAGATGGGTGACTGAAAGAAAGAGACTTGAATCTGCCTGTTTGATTTTTATTTTTTCTTGGGATCAACTCTCCTTATCTATTTGTAAATGTTAGCTTTAGGTCTATGTTCCATTCCACTGCCATACTCCTTCAAGACATCTATAGTTTTTCTTCTACTAATTTAGTTTGGTCCTTATTTAAACCCAGATCAGAAAAATCCTGCATTAAATAATGCTCCAGGGTGTCAATAAACATCAGGTAGCTATAAAGTACTTTCTAGCCATTAATTTGCTTTCTTTCTCCATTCTCCCTTGCTTATCCTTCCTGTCCCTGCCTCTTCTTAGCCAACCCATCTCGTCGACACTCCGATATACAAATACACACCCTGTTTGTTGTTTATGGACAGATACAAATACTTTATTCAATTTCTGTTGGAAATTTCCTTAGGTATTATTTCTGTTAACATTAAAGATATACTTCCTCTGATCAGAAAAACATCTTAATAGGATATGAATTTTAACGTGGGCACAGAGACTAGGAGAGAATTGGGATTTTCTAAGATTCTACTATATCACAGGGCTTTGAATATACATCTGTGTGATACAACAGAAAACATTGACTGGAGTATTAGTTTTTAGCCCCTTCTTATTTTCAAAGTATTTCCCCAAATCCTTCATTCTTATCTACATTTAAAAACAAATAAAAAACATTTTTTGAGTTCTAATGATTTCCACCAAGAATATTCTCTTAGCTACAGGACTTAGTTTCTGATCTTATATTAGGTAGGATCTAGGTTGTTACAAGGGCTCTCCATCAACTCGCAGAAAAGTGCAACTGAATAGATGAAGAGTCGGGAGAATTATGAGCCTGTGTACAATAGGACTTCAATTACTGGATATGTTTATGTTTCCTGTGGGTTAGCACAACGTTTTTGGTGGCAGGAAAGGGAAACTGTTCAAATTAGCTAGATACAGAAAGGAACCTACTGAATTTTTCTGCACCTAATTATATTGTTGGAAGGACAAACATATGCCTTGATAAACAGTCAATCCTCTGTGTGACTGGATATGCAGCCTGGATACCACCTGCTCATCTTTCTTCTGTCTGTATGTTGGCTTTATTGACACACACTACCTTCTTCCACAGAGCTGGAAACATTGCCACCAGCAGCTTGGATGCCCTACATTTTCTACCCCTGCCTCCACAGAGAGAGTGAAAGTCAATTTCTCCATCCAAATTCAAAAATGCTTCAGCAACATCATAGGTTGACCCATCTGGGGTGAGAAACTCAGTCAGCAGTCACTCCTCAACTTTGTCAGCAAATCAGGGTGAATCAGGGTGATACCCACGTTTGAGGCCCATAGTTAATAAAGGAAGAGACCATATCCAAGAAGATGGGAACTGTTCTTTTGAGAAAACCAAATATTAGATCTCTATTTTTCCTGTGAAGAAACAGTTTATAGGTAAGGAAGTTTATAAGATATAAAAATTACCCTTTGCTGATGGGTAAGAAGGTTTCCCAAGGGTGAGAATTCTAGGAGTGAATATCAAGGAACTTCAATTTTTTTCTACCGGTTGATTCAACTTTTTTTTTAACCTCTGAAATTACAATGCCAGGTGTAAAATGGGTACTCTGTAAATACTTATAAAATTGACTTAGGTCCTCAGCATCTAAGGACTCTATAGTTCCACATATGATTGCGCAAGGAGACTTCAACATTCCTAGAGTGTGATTTGTGATTTCTCATGTCTGTTAAGTCACTCCCTGTAAAGATTTATGACCAGAGAAAGAGGGAGGTAAGAATGAAGGGGATGTCAGGCTTGAATTCTGCAAAACTTAGATGAAAAGACCCCATGACTCGATCAGGCTGGGCCTGATCCTGCCGGTATAGGTAGCCAGGTGCTTCCACAAAGGTCTAGCCAAGAGTCAAGTTTGATATCTTCCAGTTCTAAACTTCTGCTTCAAGATCTGAGAGAGCAAATTGGCATTTGCCACAGTGGTGATACTTGGTGTCTATTGTTTGGAATGGAAGTGGGAATGTGTTCATGTAAGGTTAGAGTATCCTAGTTTGTCACAATCCATGGAAACCATGTCATGGAAGCTGGCATTAGAGAAAGATCCATGGACTCTTTTATAGAAAGAAGAAAATTCTTCATTAAATACTAGTTTACTATGACCTCAAAGCTTGCAAGTATTCGTTCACTTAAAATATCTTTATAGCACTGAATTAATCATTGTGGGGAAATTCAGAATCTATCCCACTGTTCTTTATCATCATCTCTTGGCATCAGAAAGACTTTATATTTATCTAGTTCAATGGGCCTCAAACTCTAATGTGCATCAGAGTCATCTGAGGAGTTTATTAAAGATGCAGGTTTCTGGGGCCATCCAGACGTTCTGGTGCGGGATGGTGGAATGTTTTGATAAACAAGCTGTGTAATCTGATACAGACAGCCTGCAACTACACTGTAAGAAATAAAAGTCTAGCTCCATTATTCTCCCAAAGGGTTGCCTTTTCTCCCAGTGGACATGTACTGTCATAAGCTGAGTGACCACATAGCAGAATGTTTATGGAGAGGATTCAAGGATAAGAAGTAAAGCTAACTACAACATTTTGATCTTTTCTACAACATAAATGACTAGTGATTATCTAGCCTTTCTTGGAGTATTTCAGATGAAATGATGTTTGCTACATTACAAAATAATATACTATAAGGTAACTCTAGTTATTCATTATTTACTAAACAGATTTTTCCATCCAAATGCACACTGACCCTCATTCAACTCTCTCTATATCATCAGAGCAAATTGACGGCTCTGTCTGTAATGCGGCTTTTGAGATACTGAAAGACGTCCATCACATTCCACTAAGCGATTTCCCCACCCTCCACCAAGATGATTTTCACTAAGTATTTTAGTCATTCCTCATAGAACGTGGTTTCCAGATTTGGACCCCTAGGTTCATCCTCTAGGTTTTTTCTAATTGCTAAAATATGCATTTACCTAAACAGAATTATATTAGTAAATTTTTGCATCACTACCAAGAAATACCCGAGGCTGGGTAATTTATAAAGAAAAGGGGTTTAATTGGGATACAGTTCTATAGGCTGTATAGGAAACATGGTGCCAGCTTCTGCTCCTGGTGAGGCTGCAGGAAGCTTACAGTCATGGTAGAAGGCAAAGGGGGTGCAGGAACCTCATATGGTGAGAAAGGGAGCAAAAGAGGGATGGGGGAGGTCCCAGTCTTTTAAACAACCAGATCTCATGTGAAGTAATAAGAATGAACTCATTACCAAGGGGATGGTGCAAACCATTCAATAGAGATCCTTCCCTAAGATCCAATCACCTAACACCTGGCCCCACCTCTGACATTGGGAGTCACATTTCACATGAGATTTGGAGGGGACAAACATCCAAACCATGTCAAGAATAACCTAGATATAGTCTGACTCCTGGGGGAACTGAGGAGGTGGGTTTTGTGGGGTGGAGTGTATGTATGGGCAAGGGGATTGGGACAGATAATGGACATTGCCCCTCTAAAGCTGGGAATGGTGAGGCTATACTTCTACTGACTCCATATAAAAGGGTATTTGCCTTAAGGAGAAAAAGTCATAGTTTGGTTCATATAGAGTCAGGGGTGAACAAAAATTTCTAGATCACTTTTACTAGGAATTGCCATCAAGGTTTTCTCTCCATTTGACTTGTGTATTTGTTTTTCTGAACAAAATAAAGTAAGACGAATGAAAGAATGGCCATATTGTGACCAGTAGGTATCTTTTAGACTATTCCTTTCTTCCTTGGCAATAATGTTTTTAGTGTGACCCAGTAACAGGCTAATCTCTCTAGTCTAGTATTTTGAAATTTATTGCTCATATGGGGATTTTCCTATGTGCCTCCAACTTGTGATATACAACTCCTCTAAAATTATTTTTTTTGAAAATGTTTCTTAATTTTCCGATTTTTTTGAACCTTGAAAACCTGGGAAAACAATTTAGATTATTCTTCCTCCAACCCCCGTCTTTTTGTGTCAAACTGCCACAGGATTTTTATATATACTTTATGATAGCTTAAAAAAAATCTTGTATTTTTTTCCTCATCGCTAAGTTTCAGTGACCTTGCTACGTATCTGGTGTCTGGTGTAAATGCCATTTCATTAATGTTATTGTTATTCCAAATGGCGGTGAGTGACTTGCAATTAAACAGTAATTTAGGGAAAGATGAGAATATGATATAAATATTAATTACTATGTATCTTTTGTTTTCCCTGCTCAACCTGTTTTTTTCAAATGGTTCTATGATTATTTAAAATTAGTAAGTCTATGTAACACACCTGGATATCATACCACATTCCCCTATTTGTGCCTATAAATAAATTATATATGTAGTTTGTATAGACAATATATAAAATGTCAATCTGTCATGTGTATGTATGTGTGCGTGTATATAAATTTGATTTATGTCAATATAATCTGCTTTAGTTTAGAGGAAGAATGTAGTTGAGGGTATTGAGGTCATTGTTAATTTCAGTTGTGCTGAGAACTAGGAAATTCACTCTAAACATATAAAGAAAGTTGTGTAACAGACTTAGGCTCCTCTAAAATGAGGGTTCCTCTAAGATATGAGAGAATGAGAAAGCAAACAAGAGAGAATATGTCTTTTCCTCAAACTCCCTGTCCAGGTCTCTAAATTTCTATCTGAGAGACTCACCCCCAAAACCCCATTTAGAATGCCTTATACCTTAAATGTATATTTTCCCATTCTAAGAATCCAAACATGACAGTATCAAGAATTCATTTTTGGTTTGAGGTTAGTATCCTTCTGACTATTCTGGCAGGTAGAGAGCATGTTGACAACAAAAATGCCTTTCTGAATTTTTCACAGCACTATTCTGAACTTTTTGTAATCAGAAAAGGAGAAAAATAATTTCTTATTTCTATTAAATATTCAGTGGACAAATACTAATATGAAAGAAAATTGAAATTCTATGGCACACTCAATAAGTGGCAGTTTAGATTATATTAGAAATATTGTAATTCTCTTCGGGTCGATTAACAGAGTCAAAAATGGAAATCTAAAATGAAGCTAGAACATTGTATTAAGTGTTACAATGTATGCCTCTTTCCCTAACCTGTGAGGGACAGTGACGGAACTGAAGCCTTTGGAGGACCTCAGGGTGAATCTGGCCTCCCACATGTAGAGCTGAGTGGCTATAACTGACAACACTCTCTGTGAGTCAGTTTTTTCATCAGAATCCCTCAGGTCTCTGGACACTCAGGTCTAACTTGAACAGGCTCTAGATTAGCAAATCCGTTCCTTTGCCCATGTCTGTGGTTGTCTTGTTCTACAAAGACAGAGTAGAGTAGTTTCAACAGAGAGTGAACATACCATAGATCCCAAAATATTACTCTCTGGCTCTTTAAGAAAACGTTTGCTGATTTCTAAGTAAATCTAAATGAAAAATGTCTGAGATAAAATGACAATGACCATTATGTCTACCGGAGCAATTTGTCACAGATAACTTAGTTTTACTTTAGGAGGATTCTTGCTGTTTAAATCCAAAAAAGTAACTTCAGCCAAAGAACACAAATAATGGAAGAAATGTATGGGGAGCAGTGTTATTCATGGTGCCTGCAATTGCTGACAGGTAGTTGCCTACTTCCTTAATACAGTTTTGTGATGATGCACCCCAGGCTAGCACATCAGCGTCTCCTGGGAACGAGTTAAAGATGCAAGTTATCAGGCCCCATCCCAGACCTACTGAATCAGAGACTCTGGGTGAGGCCAGCAATCTGTACTCTAACAAGACCTCCAGGTGCTTCTGAAGGCTGCAAACATTTGAGAACCAGGGTTATACTTAAAAGGGTTTTGCAGACTCTGTGGGGTTAGAAAAATATAAGGTTGCACATTCTGTTACATGCTGAATCAGCCTTGATGATATAGGAAAGAAGAAGGAAATTATTGGCTAGAATTTGTATTCCCTTTGGTATCCAAGTAGCTAAATGCAAAGGAATGTCCAACATGCTACTAGGTTTCTGGGCTCTAGACTGCATCTAGAGAAGGGGGAAAAAGACAACGTTAACCTCTGGGGAAGTGGCTCCAGCAAAGAAGATTCCTGTCTATATGCTGTCTTCAGTAATCTTTCAGGCATTCTGCTTGAGATTAATAGTGACAGAATTGCCAATGGCCTTTGAACAGTAGGTTGAACTATAGATATGATGAGGATGATAATTTCCATTTTATAAAGAAATGAAAAGAAAAGATCAACAAAATTGATAGACCGCTAGCAAGACTACTAAAGAAGAAAAGAGAGAAGAATCAAATAGACGCAATAGAAAATGACAAAGGGGATATCACCACTGATCCCACAAAAATACAAACTACCATCAGAGAATACTATAAACACTTCTATGCAAATAAACTAGAAAATCTAGAAGAAATGGATAAATTCCTCAACACATACACCCTCCCAAGACTAAACCAGGAAGAAGTTGAATCTCTGAATAGACCAATAATAGGCTCTGAAATTGAAGCAATAATTAATAACTTACCAACCAAAAAAAGTCCAGGACCAGATGGATTAACAGCCAAATTCTACCAGAGGTACAAGGAGGAGCTGGTGTCATTCCTTCTGAAACTATTCCAATCAATAGAAAAAGAGGGAATCCTCCCTAATTCATTTTATGAGGCCAGCATCATCCTGATACCAAAACCTGGCAGAGACACAACCAAAAAAGAGAATTTTAGACCAATATCCTTGATGAACTTTGATGCAGAAGTCCTCAATAAAATACTGGCAAACCGAATCCAGCAGCACATCAAAAAGCTTATCCACCATGATCAAGTGGGCTTCATCCCTGGGATGCAAGGCTGGTTCCACATACACAAATCAATAAACGTAATCCAGCATATAAACAGAACCAAAGACAAAAACCACATGATTATCTCAATAGAGGCAGAAAAGGCCTTTGACAAAATTCAACAATGCTTCATGCTAAAAACTCTCAATAAATTAGGTATTGATGGGATGTATCTCAAAATAATAAGAGCTACCTATGACAAACCCACAGCCAATATCATACTGAACAGACAAAAATTGGAAGCATTCCCTTTGAAAACTGGCACGAGACAGGGATGCCCTCTCTCACCACTCCTATTCAACATAGTGTTGGAAGTTCTGGCCAGGGCAATCAGGCAGGAGAAGGAAATAAAAGGCATTCAATTAGGAAAAGAGGAAGTCAAAGATGACATGATTGTATATCTAGAAAACCCCATTGTCTCAGCCCAAAATCTCCTTAAGCTGATAAGCAACTTCAGCAAAGTCTCAGGATTCAAAATCAATGTACAAAAATCACAAGCATTCTTATACACCAATAACAGACAGAGAGCAAATCATGAGTGAACTCCCATTCACAATTGCTTCAAAGAGAATAAAATACCTAGGAATCCAACTTACAAGGGATGTGAAGGACCCCTTCAAGGAGAACTACAAACCACTGCTCAATGAAATAAAAGAGGACATAAACAAATGGAAGAACATTCCATGCTCATGGGTAGGAAGAATCAATATCGTGAAAATGGCCATACTGCCCAAGGTAATTTATAGATTCAATGCCATCCCCATCAAGCTACCAATGACTTTCTTCACAGAATTGGAAAAAGCTACTTTAAAGTTCATATGGAACCAAAAAAGAGCCCACATTGCCAAGTCAATCCTAAGCCAAAAGAACAAAGCTGGAGGCATCATGCTACCTGACTTCAAACTATACTACAAGGCTACAGTAACCAAAACAGCATGGTACTGGTACCAAAACAGAGATATAGACCAGTGGAACAGAACAGAGCCCTCAGAAATAATGCCGCATATCTACAACTATCAGATCTTTGACAAACCTGACAAAAACAAGCAATGGGGAAAGGATTCCTTATTTAATAAATGGTTCTGGGAAAACTAGCTAGCCATATGTTGAAAGCTGAAACTGGATCCCTTCCTTACACCTTATACAAAAATTAATTCAAGATGGATTAACGACTTACATGTTAGACCTAAAACCATAAAAACCCTAGAAGAAAACCTAGGCAATACCATTCAGGACATAGGCATGGGGAAGGACTTCATGTCTAAAACACCAAAAGCAATAGCAACAAAAGACAAAATTGACAAATGGGATCTAATTAAACTAAAGAGCTTCTGCACAGCAAAAGAGACTACCATCAGAGTGAACAGGCAACCTACAAAATGGGAGAAAATTTTTGCAACCTACTCATCTGACAAAGGACTAATATCTAGAATCTACAATGAAGTCAGACAAATTTACAAGAAAAAAACAAACAACCCCATCAAAAAGTGGGCGAAGGATATGAACAGACACTTCTCAAAAGAAGACATTTATGCAGCCAAAAAACACATGAAAGAATGCTCATCATCACTGGCCATCAGAGAAATGCAAATCAGAACCACAATGAGATACCATCTCACACCAGTTAGAATGATGATCATTCAAAAGTCAGGAAACAACAGGTGCTGGAGAGGATGTGGAGAAATAGGAACACTTTTACCCTGTTGGTGGGACTGTAAACTAGTTCAACCATTGTGGAAGTCAGTGTGGCGATTCCTCAGGGATCTAGAACTAGAAATACCATTTGACCCAGCCATCCCATTACTGGGTATATATCCAAAGGATTATAAATCATGCTGCTGTAAAGACACATGCACACGTATGTTTATTGCGGCACTATTCACAATAGCAAAGACTTGGAACCAACCCAAATGTCCAATAATGATAGACTGGATTAAGAAAATGTGGCACATATACACCATGGAATACTATGCAGCCATAAAAATGATGAGTTCATGTCCTTTGTAGGGACATGGATGAAGCTGGAAACCATCATTCTCAGCAAACTATGGCAAGGACAAAAAACCAAACACCGCATGTTCTCACTCATAGGTGGGAATTGAACAATGAGAACACATGGACACAGGAAGGGGAACATCACACAATGTGGACTGTCGTGGGGTGGGGGGAGGGGGGAGGGATAGCATTAGGAGATATACCTAATGCTAAATGACGAGTTAATGGGTGCAGCACACCAACATGGCACATGTATACATATGTAACAAACCTGCACATTGTGCACGTGTACCCTAAAACTTAAAGTATAATAATAATAAAATTAAAAAAAAAGAATAACAGTAAAATAAAAAAAAACAAGAAATGAAAAGATGAGAGTGAAGCTCGGACATTAACTTATCTGAGAAAACTCTGCCAGTAAGTGACAGATCCAGGATATGACCTCAGACCTGTCACCAGAGCTTGTTCTCTTTCTTCTACAACACATGCTTCAGCAGGATGGGAGCAATAGAAGGTTCCCCAAGACCTAACCGACGGCACCTGTTAAAGCTGGTTCTGCTGAGCAGTTCTGCCTTTGCTGGCTGGGTTTGGACTTCCTGGATCCCTGTTTGAACACAAAGTGATTAGAAAGCCCCATGTTTGGCAATAAGCATGACGCGGAGTGTGCTGTGTGTGGGTCTACAGGAGCACAATGTGTTCATCATAACCACATGGAGGGAGTGCCCTGCTGGAGTCCCCATCCTGCGGAGGCCAATGAGCATGGCAACCTGGGGAAAATGGCTTCATTGCACCATAGCTTTAATGGACACCTTTGGACAGCAGATTCTGCCCAGCTCACCCAGATAGTGTTTATCAGAAGCACAGCAGGGGTGAGGAGGGTGAAGCTTGGCAAAACATTTTTAAAAATTTAGTATTCCTATTGTTATTTTTAAAACAAATTACTGAAATTATCCCTTGACAGAATCTCCTTGGGGATATGCAGACAGTCTATATGGAAGTATGCAGCTAGCAGGAGTAGAAAAATTGCAGAAGCCCGGCAGTGTACTGCAAACTCCTAGAGCGTTCTCCAGGCTGTGCCTGGAGACTATCCATATCCGTCAGTGCCTGCCACGTACCTTGGACATAGGAGGTGCTGAGAATATGTTCATAGAATGAGAAAATGATAAATCTGTCAAGAGGCATTAATTATCATAGTAATGCTGGAAAGAGATTTCTAAGCATGAAAGGTCTATTTATAAGACTATTTAAATACATATCAAGGTCCTATACTATTATGATGGACATTAATAAATGGGTATGGTACAGATGTTGACAGGGTCGTATTCTCTTACCTGTAATCCATCACCTGGTAGACAAATGTGTTTTCTCCTGTTACCACTTCATGGTGGCAAGTCATGGTAACCTTAGAAATGCATGTTACTGGCCAGATGCAGTGGCTCATGCCTGTAATCCCAGCACTTTGAGAGGCTGAGGCAGGTGGATCACCTGAGATCAGGAGTTCGAGACCATCCTGGCCAATATGGTGAAACCCTGTTTACTAAAAATACAAAAATGAGCTGGGCGTGGTGGCAGGCGTCTGTAGTCCCAGCTACTCTTGAGGCTGAGGGAGGAGAATCGCTTGAACCTGGGAGGCGGAGGTTGCAGTGAGCCGAGATGGCACCACTGCACTCCAGTCTGGCGACAGACAAGAATTGCATCTCAAAAAAAAAAAAAAAAAAAGAAAGAAAGAAAAGAAAAGAAAAAAAAAGAAATGCAGGTTACTTATGTAATTTGATAGGCCTGTTACCTTTGGATGCTGTCTCTTGCTCCTGCCCTCCAGGCCTAACGCCCGTATAGTGCAGCAGGGGGAAGACAGTGTGGGGGAGGAGAATTACCCTAGGCCAGCTGCTAGCCTAGACCTGGCAGCTCCCAGTCCAGGATCAAAGCAGAGAAATACGAACATTCTATATTAGGCTTTTATTAATGCTGTATTACTGCTGTGGGTGAGAACTTGAAGGAGAATGATGAAGAAGCTTAAAGGAGGGAGAGAGATGCAATCTTTAACTCTGCTGGGCACAAGAAACTTTGGAAATAATCCAAGTCAGTCTGGTGTAGATTGGGCTGCTGCAGCTACTAAAATAATTTCAGTGAAAATCCTGGTCTGTAGAAAACAGATAGAAGTAAAAGTGAATCCAAGGAAGGTGTTGATCTTATTTCCCACTCACCTCCTTTCCAGTGACAAATCATCCTCATCTCAAATCACAGCTTCCCCATAACGAGGAGAACTTTATTTCTTGACGATGAAGTCTAATACAAGGAGCTCATCCATTGCATGAAGGGGAAAGGAATTTCCAGGGACTGGGATGAAGGAGCTGAGAGCAGTGCAGTGACATCTTGCAGAGCCCCATTCAGTGGCAGTGGCGGAGAGCCTCTTTGAGAACTGCTGACTACGGTGAGCAGTCCTGGCACCATCACAGCAGACATGGCCACATGGGCAGGGTGAAGAAAACTGCCACTGTCAGGTGCCTACCTAACAGCTCTCAGACCATTCTTCCATGTATACAAGTCTTGTTTTAACCACAGAACAATGCACTCAGGAAAGAATGGCCTCCCTTGGGCCTTAGAGGAAGCACCATGATTGATTTAAGCTAATCATGATTATGTTATTTTCCTTTTCTTGTGACTGTTTTAGCTGTAGGCATGTGACATTATTCTGGCCATTGAGACCTAACCTATGGAAAAACTTACTGGAGGCTGCTCAGAAAGTTTTTCCTCTTTTGTTTTGTTTATTTAAGGAAGAAAGTAATTGATGCATGAGAAGAGGTTCTCTGTCTTCTTCCAGAATCAGCTGTAGGAGGAAGTGTTACCTGAATTTGTGGCAGCCGTTTTGTGACTGCCGTTAACAAATTACCACAATCTTGCAGCCCTAAAACAACGAAAACTTACTCTCTCTCAATTTCAGAGATCAGAAGTCCAAAATTAGTATAATCAGGCCAAAATCAAGGTGTCAGCAAGGTCTGGTTTCCTCTGGATGCTCTGGGGGAGAATCTTTGTCTCTTCCAGCTTCTGGTGGCTGTCAGCATTTCCGGGCTTATGACCCTATTATGCCCATTTTTAAGGCCAGCATCTTCAAATCTCTCCTGCTCTGTCTTTTCATCTCCTCCTCTGAATGTTATCAAATATCCCTTTGCCCTCTTCATATAGGGATATGTGAGATTCCATCTAGGGTCTACCCTAACAATCCAGGATAATTACCCCACCTCAAGCTCCTTAATCCAATCATATCTGCAAACAACCTTTTTTCTTATATAAAGTAATAGTCACAGGTTCTAGAGATTAGGACATGGATAACTTTCCGGGGAAGTTTTTCAACTTACTATAGTGATCAGAGAGGAGAGCCACAAACCCAAAAAAACTAGAAAAGTATCTGAAAACCCAATGCCACTGATTTTCTGAGTTAAGCAACCCTGGATATACCTATCTCTAGACTCATGCAAAATAATTTATTTCTAAAGCTGTATTTGGTCCAGGTATTTTATTATTTGGACTTAAAAGTACTCAACTGGGAAAACCATTTGAGACAACTTCTTGGAGAGTTCTTAAAATATCTAGCATAGGAAAGAGAATGAGGTTGCATTTTTTAAGTGTATGCGTGTGTGTTTTAATCATCATGTAAACTGGTAAGAGTTAAGAAGGATTTCCCAACCTTGGCACCACTGACATTTAGGGCCAGATAGTAATTATTATTATTTTTTCTGTGTGGAGGGTTGTCCTCTGCATCGTAAGATGTTTAGAAGCATCCTTGGCTTCTATACATATGAGATTCTGGTAGCAACCCCCAATCCATTTGTGACAACCAAAATACCTCCATACATTCCCAAATATATCCTGTGTGGTATAATTCCTCCCAGTTGAGAACCATTAGGCTAAGGCTATCATTAAGGATATTTAATATAAATATGACTTTATATGGTAATAAGAGATACCTGACATCAATATATTCAGGTTTTATTTGTTTGGAGAATGTAACTTCTAATCTTATGTCCTTTCTTAAGGGACTAAGGTGGGTTTTTGTAGACAATATACCTGGACTATGAATGCCACAAAGATAGCCACCCATGGGTATAGATAAGTGGAGTGTATTCAGGTATATGCAATTAAAAGTAACTGCATCTGGTTATATAAAACATAGTTGCTTAAGTGATTTATTACTTGATCTAGTGTTATCTGTGTCTCACATATACTTGGAAGATGGAGAAAGTGTTCCCAGACCAAATTGAGGGTTGGGCTGCTATTTCTTGTGGTCCAGTAATGAACTGGGGAGGAAGAGATTTTTTATTTCTGTAACCAGTTACAGGGAGAAGACATAGAAAATATCACCAGACCAACTCAAAATGACAAAGTCTTCCAGAGCTTTATGTACCTTCTAAGCTATATGTCTATGTGTAAGTGTGCATTCATCTAAAGACATAACTGATTAACTTCTTTTAATCTGTAATTAATGTCTGAGTCCTGAAGACCTTCTTCTGGAGCCTCAGTAAGTTTACTTAATCTAAATGGGTCCAGGTGCTGGGATGATTGCCCTTATCTTGTCTCCTACTAAATCACAGAGGTTTGGTGAGTTCCTTCAGACCCTCAATAAACTTGTTTGCAGAGGCCTGGGGAGTTTCTTCAGGCCCCCAATAAAACTTATTTAATCCTAAACAGGTCCTGTTAAGAATTCCTTCATTATTTTGTCATGCTTTAAAGCCCAGGAAATGCCTAGGCAAAACTCTTGGTGGGCTTTTGTTACATTCCAGCCTTTGTATAAAGGCACTGGCTCTTTCGGCTTTTAATATTTAATTTAACCACTTAGTCAGTGCTGAAACAGTTGTTATGGAGGCCTGCGTTAGTGAAACCTGGCCTGCCACAAAAGTACCTAAGGACAATTATATTCATATGATACTCTTTCAGACTTTTACTCCAAGGCTCCCAAGTCCTCTGGCTGAGATGATAAAGATTCTTCTGATTGTGGAATGAAGTCCATATTAAATATTTACGTATCTGTGCTTGTGCTGCTTTGGTGACATATGTGGGCTTCATCATCTACATGTAGCCCACCTAACTCCATCTTTACATGTCTGTGTACCCATCTCTGGAGTTTTGTTCATGTTTACTTTAAACTGTTCTTCTGTGTTACTGAATTCCATGCATCCTTCAGGAACAAACTTATATCTATGTTCACCATAAAATGTCTCCTGATAACTCCAGCCAATACTACAATCCACAACTACTCCCAATATTTTCTGCTTGGCATTTGCAGTACTTCTTGACTTCAATGAAATATTTGAGATTTACCTGTATCTTCAGTTTTTCCTTCATTATTTCATGTGGCCAAGCCTTGTTTCCTTAGACAAAGCACCAGCTTTTTGAGGAGAGGACTGACTGTCTTTGCTATAAAAATCTGTAACTGTCACCCCTAAACAACCCAGACTTAAGAGTGCTGAGTTTCATATATGAGATCATGAAGTATTTGTCTTTCTATGTCTAGACTTCTTAGCAGAATGTCCTCAAGGTTTATCCATGTTATCACAAATGACTATATTTCCTTTTTTTAAAAGGCTGATTAGTATTCCATTGTGTGTATATACCACATTTTCTGTATCCATTCATTCATTGATGGGCACTTTGGTTGTTTCCATATCTTGGCTATTGGGAATAATGTTTCAATGAACAGGGGAGTGCAGATATCTCTTTGACATCCTGATTTCATTCCTTTTGGATATGTACCCAGAAGTCGAATTGATGGATCATATGGTAGTCAAAGGATATAACATTTCAGTTATGGAGGAGGATTAAGTTTAGGATGTCTGCTATAAAACATGATTATAGTTAATGGTATTGTATTCTTGAAAATTTCTAGGAATAGATTTTAAATGTTATCACTAAAAAAAATGCATATGAGGTAATAAATGTTAATTAGCTTGATTTAGTCACTTCTCAATGTATGCATACATCAAAAGGTTATGCTGTATACTATAAACATGTGATTTTTGAAAATTAAAAAATTTAATTTAAAAAAAGAGTGCTGGGCATATCAAAGTACTTCAGACAAAGTACTTGTTGAACTGATTTGAATAAAAAATATCTTAGCAGTCTGGATGTTTACTCCACCCAGAAAAGGCTGCCTTCCTAGGGACTTTCAGTGTGACTCCCAGCCGAGAGTCCTGTTGGAAATAAGCTGGGATGTAGTGGTTTTATGACAATCTAGGACAATGCTTAGTTTGTAGTGCTGGCAAAGAGTTTGACATGTAAATATTGCATGGCACATAAAGAACAATCTGAGGCCAGATATGGTGGATCACACCTATAATCTCAGCACTTTGGAAGGCCAAGATGAAAGAATCACTTGAGCACTGAGGTTCGAGACCAGCCTGGGCAACATAGTGAGACCTGGTAAAAAAAAAATTACACAGGCATGGTGATGTGTGCCTGTAGTTCCAGCTACTTGGGAGGGCCTGGGAGGTGGATCCTGCAGTGATCCATGATTATGCCACTGCACTCCAGCCTGGGTAACACAGCAAGACCCTACTCAAAAAAGGAATATGATTTGCTAAGCCCTGTGCACGTCCAAAGAAATTGACTAGAATCATCTGCGGTCGTGTCTACTCTAGAGGCAACAGTTGAGAAAAGTAGCTCAGAATTTCCTTCAAAAGATGATTTCCTTCAAAAGAAGACTCCAAGAAAAGGAGATTTAAATGTCATGAGCAGGCCTTGTTATATTAAGGAGGGCACACTTTCATAAAGAGAATATGTGGTCATTGTGAAACTCAGGGCCACTGCTTCTCCATGAGCTCTTAGCAATATTAAATAGAATTTCCATGTTTTATTCACTCTAAGATATATTTAAGAAATGTTTTCACATTTGTGAACTGAGAGTACATCTTGTAATCATCATAGGCCAGTGATACTGGAATATAGTGATCATTTTTGAGCATGGACATTAAAACTTGTAGAATGGTTGTTGGAGGCCTGAAAGAAAATTCTAGAGACATTAGTTTATCAGTTTTTTTTTTAAAGTTGCATCACCATTAATGATGAACTGAGGCATGGTATGGAGCGGAAAAGGACAGGTATCATAAGGAGTCATGAAATGATAAGTGTCATATGCAGAATAGGAAGTGATGAGATTAGCTTATTTTTTTTAATGGGTGAACTGTGAGTGACATATGGAAACTAAGTCTAAGTGAATTTAAAAGAGCTCCTGTAAGCTTAAAGTTCTACTCCTAGGTAATAGGAAAGCATGGGCCATATTTTTTAATTGGCAGAATCATTTCTTAGTGATATACCCAGTAATGATATATCTAACATAAATGTTTTCTTAGACTCAGTGAAATTGGCATCAAGGGGGTTTTAGTGACATGAAGAATGAGTCAAATAAAATTATTCTTATACAACAAAAAAGTAAATAAAATGCAGGCATAGAATCTAAGAACTGGAAAATAATGTGAGTTCTAGTCTCCTTAGTTACTATTTAGCCACAATGTTCACCCTTTCAGGCAATTTTTTTCTCCTTGCTTAAGATGTTTATATTTTAATGACTTTTGATAATTGGGATCCCGTTGCTATCTTTAATAAAAAGGAAAGGACTAATATTGGGGGCGTTTTATGTTTAGCATACTGAGGTGCCATGAATCAGTTCATATTGGAAAAAGCTTTTATCCCCCTAGCCATGTGGATGGCAAGGTTTTTATAGGGCCTGGAGTGTCCAGAGAACCCTGGCAGGCTTCTTCTAGCCATTAGGAGCCTCTATTTTTATTCCTGTGTGGTACAAAAATTATCCTTCCCTGGGTATCTCCCAACCTGGAAAAGGTTGTGAGCACTGCTCTAATAGATTGCCGGTGGCGTCTCTGAAAAAATATGGAATAGAAAAAGTTAAAGACCCCATTGCCTCCAAGGCCCTGTCATGATTTGCACAGATTATGTCCAGAAGTTTCTGTGTAAGAGTGACTACTGCACTTGCCTAGAGATATTTCTTTCTACATTTGCAATCCCAGTCAAGCTTGATCAGAACTTACAGTTGTCTTCTTAACAGGTTGGAAAGAGGAACTTCGGCTCTAAAGTAAAGAGTTAAAACATGAAAACAAACATCAATTCTACAAAAGTGATTTTTTTAAAATGTGGTCTCCGGACCAGCAGCATCAGCATTGTTGGAAATGTTAGAGAGGAAATCTTAGGCCCCAACCTGGACTTATCAAATCAGAAACTGTGGGGTGGGTCTGATGTATCTAGCCTTTAACAAACCTTTCAGATGATTCTGATGCTTGCTTAGGTTCAGGAGCCACAGATTTACAGTGTCCAGAAGACAAAAGGTAACAAAAAAGAATATTTGATCTTTTGTCCAACAGACACTGGAATATGGTCCCTGGGATTGGGGTTATATTTCTCCTGTTGTCTTCTTTTATGCCTTTTGCAAATTATTTAGCTTTGCTAGGCCTCAATTTCTTCCAGTATAAAATGAAGGCAATCAATTAGATATTCTTTATTCCTTGTATGGTTTTTTTAATTGCCCTTCTATGTTTAAATTGCATCGTGTGCTATGTAGCATCTTTTAGTAGAGCATGGAGGCAGGGGAGTACAAGTGGGGGATGCAGCTTCTTCAGGATTCTTTAACCATGCTGAGAAGTGGTGGTGGGGAGGAACTTCTTTCTATCCCGGTAAAGCAGGAATTGCAGGGCTTTTCCTGCCTGATGAGTAAGGGATTGCTGTGAAAAGAATGAGAGTTAAAGATGTTTTTATTCTCTGGGTTCCAATCCTGGCCTTAATATTAACTCTCTCTGTGATATCACGTCAGTCTTAACTCTCTGGCTCTAAGTTCTTCTGTAATGTAAGAAATCAAATAGGAAAACAGTTTTATGTGTCTAGTACAATGATCAGGAGAGAGCAAGTGTCCAATAAATGCTCCGTTTTTTTTCCATCTCAAATATTCTGTTCTTTGCAATTTGCCGGTATTCAAAATGCTTTGCTGGCCGGGCATGGTGGCTCACGTCTGTAATCCCAGCACTCTGGGGTCCGAGACGGGTGGATCACCTGAGATCAGGAGTCGAGACCAGCCTGGCAATTATGGTGAAACCCCATCTCTACTAAAAATACAAAAATTACCCGGGTATGGTGGTGCACACTTGTAATCCCAGCAACTCGGGAGACTGAAGCAGGGGGATTGCTTGAACCTGGAAGGCAGAGGTTGCAGTGAGCCAAGATTGCTGCACTCCAGCCTGGGCGACACAGTGAGACCCTGTTTCAAAGAAAAAAAAAATGCTTTGCCAACATCGATTTCGTTCCCACATTATTATGTAGGTTCCCAAGACCATCTCTGGAAGGGAAGTATTTGCTGACAGCCTGTTAGTGTTCTTGTCAGGTCACATAACCAGTTATCCTTATCCTGTGAAGCCTAACTACCTGCTTTCAAACCAATATTTGAGAGTTCTAAGTACTTTTTAGGATTTGTTGCTTATGTGTACCCGCAGTTTCAGGGTATCCTGTAACTCCAAGTTTCCTCTCCAAAGCTGCTGGCCAAATTACATAGCACACCCTTGTTTAAATTGGTGGGGGTGGGGGCAACATGAATCTGAGTATATCAATAACATGTCTTAGTTTAATTAAAAATGACCTACCAAAGAATGAATAGAAGAAACTTAATCTTTATGCATTTTATTTATTCTTGCTATCGTTCAATAGAACCTCACCATTCTTGACACTAACAATGTACTAGACACTTTGTATCTTATTTGATTCTTAGAACAGTTATGTGGGATGGATTGTATTGCCTCCATTTGAGTAACTTGCCCAAGTTCACTCAGTATGCGGCAAAACAAAAAGCGTTTTGAATCTAAGTATTTTTCTTTCCAGGGCCAATGCTTTTTTTTTTTTTTTTACAGAAGCAAAGCTCTCCTAAAACTTATGTTAGCTGGGTAAATGGCTTTAGTGTTTGCATAAGGGGTTCTCTGATTCTCAAAGTTGCTGAGATGGTGTTAAAATTCAAGTTTAATCAATCAACCAATTAGTATTTATTGAATACCTGCTGGGTGCAAGGATTGCACTTGGTGCTATGGGAAATAAACAACAACAACAAAGAATCAAGCTGATCCCCACGCAGTGAAGGAAGAGAAACACATGAAGACTGGCATGAGATCACGAGGAGGCAGCTCCCTGGTAGCCAGGCTAGTCAGGAAATGTTCCATGGTCATGATGGGATTTTCTTACTTTTCCTTTTTTTTTTTTTTTGAGACAGAGTCTAGTTTTGTCACCCAGACTGGAGTGCAGTGGGTGCAATCTCAGCTCACTGCAACCTCTGCCTCCTGGGTTCAAGGGATTCTCCTGCCTCCGCTTTCCTAGTAGTTGGAATTACACGTGCCTGCCACCACAACTGGCTAATTTTTGTACTTTTAGTAGAGATGGGCTTTCACCATGTTGGTCAAGCTGGTCTTGAACTCTTGACCTCAAGTGATCCGCCTGCTTCAGCCTGCCAAAGTGCTGGGATTATAGGTGTGAGCCACTGCGCCTGGCCTATGATAGGATTTTTGTTCTTGGAGTATCTATCAAGTCTTACTATGTTTCTGGCGTTACCTTATGTAACTTTTACAACTACTCTACCCTCATTTTACTGTTGAGTCAACCAAGATACAGAGGGGTGAAATGAACCTTCCTGATTTATACACTTGGCAAGAAGAAGGGATGAGAATCAGTCCTCAGGCTTTTGAATCCAAGTCTGATGCCCCTTCTATAACATTTATTAGAGTGATCTCTAAGAAAGGGTTGTTAACATTTAGTTTCCCTAAAGTAGGCCTGTAATCTTTTAAATGCCAACAAACAGGAGTCTGAAGACCATGAGACTTTATTTGTTCACAGTTTTCCTGGGGAACACACAGTGTTTCTGAAGAAAAGACTTTAGTTCTTCCTTCTAATGAAAGCAGTTATGCTGGTATTTGTTCAGGTACGTGCTAGGGATTCAAACTCATAGATATTAAAAAGAGCCATTTAGAATTGTATACTGCTCTTCAGAGACCCTCCTGCCTACCCCCAACTACTTAAAGCAATAAACTGTCTCTCTGTGGGAGGGAGGTACAACCTTTTTGTGGTTCAGCTGCTGAAGCTGGGGGCTCCTTAGTCAGCAGTTGGTCTGAGCTGAGCTGGGCCAGCCTGGGACGGTGGGCTTCCCAGGGACCAGTGTCCTCAGGCAGCTTGTCCCTTGGGGAAAGCAGGACACTAACTTCTGCCTGCGAATTCACCAGGAAGACCAAGCAGAGGAGCAATGTTAGGCCATTTCAGAAAGTTCAGGCGGCTGCTAAGTAGCCTTCCCTGGTGGGGCCCACAGCCTGGTAGGTGGCATCAGTATGTTACTCAGCTGCAGTTGTGACTTTGATGGGCATCACCCAGCATGCCTTTGATAGGGAGCAGCAAAACAAGACAGTGAAGACTTTCTTGCTTTGTGAAAAGCATGTCAGTGCAGCCCCAAAGAATGAGGCAAACTCAAAGGGAAGCGTGAACAAAACTGTTTGCTTAAGGCGGAGGTGTCCAAGGAGAAATTTGAAGTACCTGCTTTTGTTTGGTTTTGTTTATAGAAAACTTTTAAAAATAACTCCTTTTAAAGCAGAAACCTCGTATGCCTAATATATTATCATAGAGTAATCTAAAGAAATGGTTGTGGTACTTCCTGATAAGAGATTAACATTTAACTTCCCTAGTAGGCATGAGAATGGTCCCAATTAAAAAACTCCAAATATAGTAAAATTTCCTTTCAAGTTCAAATCAGAAAATTGAAATCCTACAACTCCTAGCACAAAGATGTGTATATAATAAACACTCAAAAACATTTATTGCTAAATTAATCTTATTTATTCCATCTTGAAGGCTTTTATCAGAATCTTAATCTTCCTCTACATCCTTATAATGTTTCTATTACATTTAGCCTGGTGTTCAATTTTACTGAATTCTGATTTACAGAGAACTATTAATCCATAGTGTAATTCAGTTAATAATAATAATATTCACCAGAGGGCTTCATACCTGCAACATTATGATTAAGTGGACATAATGCAACCTGCATAATCTACAAATATGAATACTCCAAAATGGGTTAAGCTAAAACCCAGCTTTCCCTGTGTGTCACTTGGATACTGCAAAGCTCTGTTGACTGTTCTCATTGTAAAATATATATGGATTGCTACTCCCTACCTTTTTGGTTCTACCCTGCTTTGTTAGCTTAGTTATCATAAACGTTTCTCCACTCCTACCCCAAAGCTATTTGGGAATAGTATATAAAAATATTGGATGTGAACTTCGATTTCTTTTGTTTAAATCATCTTAAGGGTGGAGATATGAAAGACCGAAAGAAGGTAAGCAAGTAAGAAATAATTCAAGTAATGAAACTTTGGATCCTGACAGAACCCCAGTAATTATCAAAACTAGGTGACTCTCTTGTGTATAGATGTGGAATCTGAGGCCAGTGAATGTCAGTAGCTTGTTCAAGCTCACCCAGTCAGTGGCAGGTATGTGGTGACCACCTGGGACATCTCAAGGTCATCATTTCAGTGGTTTATCCACCAGACAACACTTGGCAGCTGGTTTCCCAGATGTCGACTTGTACTGCACTTGCCTTTGGAGCAGCAGTTGTTGCTTTCTCCCTAGGAGACCAAGAGATGAACTAGATGGTTAGTCAAGTCTTTTTCCAGCACAGTGTGCTGAGTCCAGCTGGAAAATCTTGGAGGAGGCTCGTTTTCCTCACCGGTAAATGGGCAGTGCCTCACATGCAAGCATGCACCACAAGTTTATAAGAGAAATAGAACCAATGGGAAATTTCAATCAAAGCAGATTACTTCCAGGTTTTCATTACTTGAGCAACACTTGAGTATTGCTTCAGCATTCATCCTGATAGCCACCAAGCAAGAACATGACTCTCTTCCCAGTTAGCATCATCCTCTTTGCCGTATACTGTGACTTTGTTTTGACTTAGGACCTTGTCTCTTATTTTCTTATTGGAGTGTTCTTTTACCTTCTCCGAGTAATTTGTATCTCCACTTGGATATGAGCAGCATCTTATCATATGCTCTCAAGTTTTTCTTAGTGCTCTGGCATTTTCTTGAAGAAAAAAAAAATATCAAAAAGAAAAACCTTGCCAACATTCAGGGAAATGGTAAAAAATGCTCCTAGCAAGGCATTGTCTCTCTTGTTCACAACTATTTCTGTTTCTTTCTTCCACATTCACTATCCAACCTACTCAATATGGCCTGTACTCCTTATAGGCAAACTCACCCACAGTTTCCACTCGCCCTTATATGTTGGCATGAAATTCTTTCTCTAACCGAGTTTTTTTTTTTTTCACAGAACAATAAACACTTTTATTACATGGGCAAAGACAGGATGAGGATTTGTTTGCTTTTCCAGGCCTTGATTTTCCTAAGACAGAACTCCATCTCCTTGTCCTCTAGCACATAGCCATCTGCTTGGCCACACTGTCCCACCCTTGATGTGATGCATGCAAGAAGCTTTCCTTGCTGGAACTGCTCCTCCAGGAGACTGCTGATTTTGGCATTCTGTTTCCTTTTATCATATTTCTTGTGAATTTTTTTAGATCGCTTTTTGTTTAAAATCTCCTCCTCCTCAGCAGTCAGCTTTGTCCCCTTCTTGCGGCCCAGGGGCAGCGCATAGTGGGACTGGTACCACTGTTGGTATGGTGCGCTGTTGAAGAGCATGATGCATTTCTTCACCAGGGTCTTGGTACGGACCAGCTCGTTATTGAATGCATTGTAGACAACATCGATGATCACTGTTGTGCAAGTACAACACTCTGAGCCCCAGGAGAAATTCCCCGTGTCCAGCCTCAGGGCACAGTATTTCTCATTTCTTCCCTGCACACGGACTGTGTGGATGCGGCAGGGCTAATCTTGGTGTTGGCAACCAGCCGGGCACCCCAGCTCATACTTTCGCTTCTTGTGGTAGGGCTTTCTCTTGCCCCCAGTCTTGCAGCGCTTGTGCTAGTTGTCCCAAGAGATGCTCATCGCTGTTTAAAATTTATTTATTTCTTTATTATTTACTTATTTTTCCATAGATTATTGGAGTGCAGGTGGTGTTTGGTTATGTAAGTTCTTTAGTGGTAATTTGTGAGATTTTAATGCACCCATCATCTAAGCAGGATATACTGCACCCTATTTGTAGTCTTTTATCTCTTGCCCTCTCCCACGCTTACCCCCGACTCCCCAAAGAATTGTATCATTCTTATGCCTTTGCATCCTTATAGCTTAACTTCCACATATCAGTGAGAACATACAATGTCTAGTTTTCCATTCCTGAGTTACTTCACTTAGAATAATAGTCGCCAATTTCATCCAGGTCGCTGTGAATGCCATTAATTCATTCCTTTTTTATGGTTGAGTAGTGTTCCATCATTTATATATACCACAGTTTCTTTATCTACTTATTGATTGGTGGGCATTTGGGTTGGTTCCACAATTTTACAATTGAAAATTGTGCTGCAATGAACATATATGTGCAAGTATCTTTTTCTTATAATGACTTCTTTTCCTCTGGGTAGATACCCAGTAGTGGGATTGTTGGATCAAATGATAGTTCTACTTTCAGCTCTTTGAGGAATCTCCACACTATTTTCCATAGCGGCTGTACTAGTTCACATTCCCACCAGCAGTGTAGAAGTGTTCCCTGATCACTGCATCCATGCCAACATCTACTGTTTTTTTTTATTTTTTTGGTTATGGCCACTCATGCAGGAGTAAGGTGGTATTGCATTCTGGTTTTGATTTGCATTTTTCTGATCATTAGTGATGTTGAGCATTTTTTCATGTTTGTTGTTTATTTGTATATCTTCTTTTGAGAATTGTCTATCCATGTCCTTAGCCCACTGTTTCATGGGATTGTTTGTTTTTTTCTTGCTGATTTGTTTGTGTTCATTGTTGATTCTGGATATTAGTCCTTTTTCAGATGTATAGATTGTGAAGATTTTCTCCCACTCTTTGGATTGTATGTTTGCTCTGCTGAGCATTCCTTTTGCCATGCAAAAGCTCTTTAGTTTAATTAAGTCCCAGCTATTTATCTTTGTTTTTATTGCACTTGCTTTTGGGTTCTTGGTCATAAAATCCTTATCTATGCCAATGTCTAGAAGGGGTTTTCCAATGTTATCTTCTAGAATTTTTATAGTTTTAGTTCTTAGATTTAAGTCCTTAATCCATCCTGAGTTGATTTTTGTATAAGGTGAGAGATGAGAATCCAGTTTCATTCTCTTGCATGTGGCTAGCCAATAATTCCAGCACCATTTGTTGAAAATGGTGTCCTTTTTCCACTTTAAGTTTTTGTTTGCTTTGTCAAAGTTGGCTGTAAGTTTTTGGGTTTATTTCTGGGTTTTCTATTCTGTTCCATTGGTCTATGTGCCTATTTTTATGCCAGTACCATACTGTTTTGGTGAGTATGGCCTTATGGTATAGTTTGCAGCCAGATAGTGTGATGCCTCCAGATTTGTTCTTTTTCCTCAGGTTTGCTTTGGCTATGTGGGCTTTTTGTTGGTTCCATATGAATTTTGGAATTGTTTTTTCTAATTCTGTGAAGAACGATGAGGGTATTTTGATGGGGATTGCATTGAATTTGTAGATTGCTTTTGGTAGTATGGTCATTTTCACAATATTGATTATACCCATCCATGAGCATGAGATGTATTTCCATTTTTTGTGTTATCTGTGATTTCTTTCAGCAGTCTTTTGTAGTTTTCCTTCTTGAGGTCTTTCACCTCCTTGGTTAGGTACATTCCTAAGTATTTGTGTGTGTGTGTATGTGTGTGTGTGTGTGTATGTGTGTGTGCAGCTACTGTAAAAGTAGTTGAGTTCTTGATTTTCCACTTGGTCGCTGTTGGTGTATAGGGGAGCTGCTGATTTGTGTACATTAATCTTGTATCCAGAAACTTTGCTGAATTCTTTTATCAGTTCTAGGAGCTTTCTGGAGGAGTCTTTAGGGTTTTTGAGGTAAACAATCATATCGTCAGCAAACAATGACAGTTTACCTTCCTCTTTACTGATTTGTATGCCTTTTATTTCTTTCTCTTGTCTGATTGCTCTGGCTAGGACTTCCAGTACTATGCTGAAGAGGAGTGGAGAGAGTGGGTATCCTTGTCTTGTTTCAGTTCCTAAAGGGAATGCTTTTAACTTTTCCCCATTCAGTATTGTTGGCTGTGGGTTTGTCATAGATGACTTTTATAACATTGAGTTGTATCCCTTATATGCCAATTTTGTTGAGAGTTTTAATCATAAAGGGTGCTGGATTTTATCGTACGCTTTTTCTGCATCTATTGAAATAATCTTGTGATTTTGTTTTAATTCTGTTTATGTGGTGTATCACATTTATTGACTTCCATGTGTTAAACCACCCCTGCATCCGTAGTATGAAACCCACTTGACCATGATGAATTATCTTATTGACATGTTGTTGGATTTGGTTAGCTAGTATTTTGTTAAGGATTTTAGCATCCATGTTTATCAGGGATATCTGTCTGTAGTTTTCATTTTTGATTATGTCCTTTCCTGGTTTTGGTATTACGGTGATGCTGGCTTCATAGAATAAATTAGGGAGGGTTCCCTCTTTATCTTGTGAAATAGTGTCAATAGGATGGGTAACAATTCTTCTTTGAATATCTGGTAGAATTGTTATCTATCTTCTGTATCTAGCTGCCCAGCAAGTCTACCAAGCTCAGGGCTGGTACAGGGGGTTGTCTACACAGATTCCTATGACGTGAACCATCTATGGGTCTCTCAGCTGTGGATATCAGCACAGTATTTGGGGTGTCTCCTGGGTCCTGCAGGAGCAGTCTGCTTTCTTCAGAGGGTCTGTGGGTCCTCTTGGGATTCCTGATTCATTCCTGCAGTCGTTCTGGAGCTAAAATTTGTGATGCAAGCCTCCGCACACTGCTCTCTCTGAGTTGGCGCTGCAATCTAGTCCTGTCTCTGGTCTGCCATGATGATCTCTTCTTTTTCTCTAACCCAGTATTTTTAACTGAAGTCCTGATCATAGCTACCTGTCTACCAGAAATCTCCACCTGTATCAAACTCAGAGTCTGAAAAACAAATTCCTTATATCTCCAATCCCTACTTGTCTTTTATTGGGTATCTATGAAGTTACCCAAGCCAGACACACAGCTTTCATCATCTCTGTCTTTTGCTATCCCCTATTGACTCTATCTTCCAAATAATACTGCAATAAATCTCTCCCTTTCTCTACTTGTTTTGACTGCCTTTGCTCATCTTTTGTTTTCTGGTGTTGCATAATAGTATCCTAACTGCTCTCCTGGCTTCTAGTGTTGCCCCTGAAGTTCATCTTTCATACTGCTTAAAGTGTGAACATTCCTAAGATACAAATGTCATTCCGCCATCCTCATGTTTATAATTCTTCAGTGGTTTTCATCTTTTTTTTTTTTTTTTTTTTTTACTAAGTCAAAGTTTCTGCCTATGATGATTCTCCTTCATATCTCTCTACAATGTATCTTGGTTATAAGTGTTGACATTGCCTAGAAATTCAGAGATGTATTGTCAGATGTTTGGTCAGAGGGTTGGTCTGAATCCACTGTTAGAAATATAAAGCCCTTGATAAGCATTCCCTGTCCCTCTGTCATAGGCTGCCGTCTGAAATATGCTAAGCAGGATTAAGTTTATAGACCTGTAAACAGGGACAGAATGCTATCAGGTGATTTAAATGCCATCAGGGCTTTTTATGCCTGGCTTTACTACAACCAGTTTGAAGAAGTTATTTCTGAATAAATGGTGATGTTCTTTTGTTTTGTCTTGTTTTGTTTTTGTAGTCTACTTGAAGACTTTGACTTTAATATTTTGGCTACTCAGAGGATCAGTCCTGCCCCTCTATTTTTAGCAACCTCACACTCTGCCCATACATTATGTGCTTTTAATGATGAAAGCAGCATTCAAAGCTTACATAAAATAAGCAATTAGTAAATGCATTAGTAGTATAGTATTTATATACAACTTATATTATTGGCTTTACTGAAATTTCTCCAGGGGCTTCTCACTAGAGCATGCACTGTGAACAGGATCAAAGGGACCTTTCCTGTCTGCTGATAGCTTCTTTGTCACTCTGTCCTTTTTTTTTTTTTTTTTTTTGAGACAGACTCTTGCTCTGTCACCCAGGCTGGAGTGCAGTGGCATGATCTCTGCTCACTGCAAGCTCCACCTCCCAGGTTCACACCATTCTCTTGCCTCAGCCTCCCCAGTAGCTGGGACTACAGGCGCCCACCACCATGCCCGGCTAATTTTTTGTATTTTTTTGTAGAGACGGGGTTTCACCGTGTTAGCCAGGATGGTCTCGATCTCCTGACTCGTGACCTGCCCGCCTCTGCCTTCCAAAGTGCTGGGATTACAGGTGTGAGCCACGGCGCCTGGTTTGTCCATTTATTTTTTAAAGTCAGGTTTACTGAGGTATAATTTGTATACTGTATAGTAAAATTCACCTTTTTGGGCTTTGTGAATCTTGAATGATGCATACAGTTGTATAACTACCTGTCATAATGAAGATATAGAACACTTCCACTACTCAGAAAAGTTCCCTCATGCCTCTTTGCAGTCAATTCGATTGGTGCCCGCACACTGAGCCCTTGACAACCACAAATCTTTGTCTGTCCTTGTAGTATTACCTTTTCTCTAAGATAATAAACATGGGATAATTCAGTATGCAACCTTTTGATTTTGGCTATTTTCATTTAGCATAATTCACTTAAGAACTATTTATGTTTTATGTGTGTTAGTAGTTCATCCTTTTTTTATTGCTGACTAGTGTTTCATTGTGTGCCTTTTATACTTCATTGCTTTATGTATGCATATACCACAGTGTGCTTATCCATTTCCTAGCTGATACACCCATGGTGTGGTGGACAGACTCTAAGGTGACTCCTGTAATTCCTGCCTTCTGGTGTTTATGTATTTGATTCATCTTCCCCTCGTAAGTGTGGATGGGATCTATGATTTGCTTCTAACCAACAGAATATAGCAAAGGTAATGCTACTCTCATGATTACGTTACCTCATATGAGACTTTTACCAGCAGACTCATTTTACACACTCTTTGCTGTGCGGATAAAGTAGAGGAAGTCCATTTGGTAAAGAGCTAAGGGTGGTCTCTAGAAGCTAAAGGCAGTCTTCAGCTAACAGGCAGAGAAAAACTAGTATCCTCAGTCATACAGAAGCAAGACAATAAATTCTGTCAATAGGCTAAGTAAGCCTGGAATCAAATTCTTCCCCAGTCAAGCCTCCAAATGAGATTGCAGCCTAGCTAACACTTTGAGAACTGAAGCAGCTAAGCCATGACCAGACTTTAGATAATACATGTGCATTTTTTAAAGCCATGATATTTGTGTTAACTTGTTGTACAGCAATAGACAACGAATACATTCTGGTAGTTTGCAGTTTTTAGTGATTAAAAATAAAGCTGCCATAAACATTTATATACAATAATAAGTAACAATAAGTATTGATCTGTATTTTTATTTCTTTTGGGTAAATACCTAAGAGTGCAGTTGCGTATCATATGGTCAGTTTATGTTTAAGTGGATGCCAAACTGTTTTCCAAAGTGGCTGTTCCATTTTCTCTATTTTACATCCTCCTATCCCCCAGAAATGTATGCATATTCTAGTTGTTTTATCACATCTATTGTACATTATTTTAACACTTGAGCTGGATGGATTCTGAGCTCCAGGGTTTTGTTGTTTTCTTTCTTTTCTTCATTTTTTTTTTTTTTTTTTTTTGGAGTGCAGTGGCACAGTCATGGCTCACTGCAGCCTTGACCTCCTAGGCTCAGTCTTCCCACCTCAGCCTGCCAAATAGCTGGGGCCACAGGCATGTGCCACCACACCAAGCTATTTTTTATTTCTTGTAGAAACAGGGTCTACTTATGTTGCTCACGCTAGTCTTGATCTCCTGGGCTCAAGTGATCCTCTTGCTTTGACCTCACAAAATGTTGGAATTACAGGCATGAACCACCATGCCTGGCTTGCTTTGTTCTTTCGTATTTTCTATCTTCTGGGCCTGGTGTTTGACTCATGCTCATAGGCTGTTAAAAGTTTGGAATGAATAAATTCAATGAATTAATCTAAACACTTTACTTTTATAAGCACTCCAAGGGCCTTTTATCTTTTATCTTCAGGATGCAAGGGTCAGAGACACAGCACTTCTGACTTTTCTTTATGTCTCTATTCTCTATAGGAGTCATTTTTAAATGTGATTGCACATTGGAATCACCTGGAGAGCTTTTAGAAATTCGTGATGCTTAGTTTGCTACCTGTACCAATTAAATAAGAATCTACAGGGAGAAGACCCAGAAAAAGATTTTCTTGTTCTTTTAAAGTCACCTGGTTGGGGGGATTAAACAACACAGTCAGTGATGCCTGGGTCACACTCCTGTAAATGCTGAGGCAATTGGTCTGGGTGTGGCCTGGGCAGCCAGGCTTTCCAAAGCTCCTCAGGAAATTCTAATGGGCAGCCAAGTTTTCGATCCGCAGCCCTAGTAGTGGCTTCATCATGTGGTTCACAGAACAGCTCTTTAGCAATGGGAAAATCTATGGCAGTAGCAGAGTCACACCTTCAAGGCTGCACTGGAAGCAGGTGGGGAAATCTGCAATTCAGATAATATGACCTTATTTTGCAGGCTGTGGAACATGGTACTAATTACATTTGTCTGATGCAAAAATGTCAGTTATACACCTGCCCTCAGTTTTTTCCTCCCACAGCCTGTATCATAACCCTGGTTATGGTTCTCAGGGATCCATAGGTTGGCAAATATGAAGTGGGCCCCAGATGCTAAAAGATGGGAGCTAGGAAGCTGCTGACAGAAGCACCCCACACCTTTCATCGCTCTCGTCCTTGGCTCTGACTTTTGTAAGGAAGGCGGCGACTCTACTGCTTGTTGCTCCCTGTGTTTTGACTTTAGGAATTAATGGTGTTTCTTTGCTTAACTTACAGCAATTAATAATGTTTACACTGGTGGGGAAAATTAATGCTGTTGCATTGTTAAGAAACACACAGTAAGGATAAAAAATATTTAGGTTAGTAATCCAGAACGTATCTTCTGATGAGTTTGACTTGCCCCCTTTTAGCTGATTTTATGCATGGTTGCTTCCCAAGACTGCTCAGTGGGCTAAAGCTGACAGAAACAAACCAAAAATTATGACCACATTACTAAGACATGGCACAGCTGCAAAACATACAGAATGTAATAGTGAAGCAAACCCATGGGGGGACTTTTTGCCCTGAGCATTCAGACTGGGCATCCCTCTGTAATTTGCCTCTTGAGCATCTTAGCATCAATTTCTTTGTACTTAAACCCACTCCTATGACTCAGCGACTGTGGTTTTATTACTTGGTTTCTCTGCAATTGTTGTTCTTTCTTGAATCAACCCAGGGTCTCTGATCTGTCTCTGATACTTCATTTTGCAACACCCAAAGGTCTTGTCGATGTTACTATTGGGTAAACACTTATGAAACAATTTTATAAGAGAATCCGTTAACAACCCAGGATTTCTGTTGTAAACAGGTGGACTATATACTTCTTGCCTATAACTTACTCTACTGCTTCTAACAGCCCACCCAAGTGATAATTTTTCTGAAGTGGAGTTCCATCAATCAAATCTCAATGGCCTCATCAAACACACGTTTGCTTAACACTCATGCTCCCTGTTGGTTGGCTGGGGGCTCTGCTTTGATGTATCTGCCCCTACACCCAGGGAAATGGAGCAATCACGGTCTATAATATTGTCAGTAGCAGTGGCAGAGGAAGAAAGTGCAGAAAATGATGGGCCAGCTCTGTTGTCACTTCGCACATGTCGCTGGCTAAAGCATGCCATAAGAGCATGCCTAATTCCAAGAGGGTAGAGACATGTAAACCTATCTATGCCCAAAAGGAGAAATGGAGATATTCAAGGAACACAGGTAATCCTCTATGGGATATTATAAGTTTACCAACGAAAATACTAAGAATTACACATAAAAATGGCTATAAGGAGAAATAGGCACATTTCTGAAGGCAGCACTCTAAAATGAGAGACCGTTAAAGATGACTTTGGGGTTAACTAGGTAAGTGTGTGTGTGTGACTTTGGGACTAGAGTCCTAAATACTTAGGGTCCATATTAGAAGTCTGTCTACATAATTAACACTCATTTAGAGTCAAACAAAAAGTAATACTGCTGGATGCCATCAAAAAGACAAGTTTAAAACCCTCGCATGATAGAAGAAGTAATTAGAGTCCTGAGAGGGGAAGGAGTTTTTTTTCCCAGGGTCACACAGTGAGCAAGAGATAGAACTGAAAATAGACCCTGGTTCTGATTCAGGGTCTAGTGGTCTTTGTGTTGTATAGTATTGTTTGTCTTAATCTATTGATTCCTAAGAAAGTTTGAAAAATCAGATTCTCTTTCCTGATAGCAGCTGTGGATTCAGAATAGGTGAACTTTGAACAGGTTTGCTTCCAAGTGTTCGGAATCTGCTCTTAGGCCAAAGATACTACGCAGCTCCTAATAGGATTTAGATTTCATTGCTTATGGCTCTTAAATACTAATTTATGGCACGGAACTTTTTCAAAGTTTTGGTTTAGTGGATTGGTTGGTTTTGATCAATATTGCAGTAATGCCTTGTAACAATATAGGTTCGGGGTATATTATATGCCAGCTTGTGGGGAAATTAATTATTTTTTTCACGGGAAATGAATTCACCCCAATTCGAAGATAGGATTAGTCGGGCTTGGCCGGCTAAATTGAATCAGACAGTTATATAGCATCAGATGTTCCTGGCACTGACCTTTTTAATGAGAAATGGACCTATTAGATCTGTTTTACTCTGCTGTGAAATATTTTATGAATTTGAACAGGGCTTTCCATCATTTAGATACATATCAGGAGCTGGGGATGGGTCAGGCTGAGACCATGTAAAATTAGCTTTTGCTGGCCTGGCCAGGTGTAATATGTTTAATTTGTTAACTTGCTGACCCTCTTTCTTTTCTAAGACAAAAGACTCAAAAGACCTGACACTAGTGAATACCTTTTATAAAGAGAAGAATAAAACCAAAGCAAAGTAGCAGAAGTTCTTTTGGAAAATCTCATAAAGTATACAGCCTCTCCTGCTAGGGGAGGACAAGGCATCTGGGTCTCTTGGTTTTCCCGTCACATCCACAACTCCTGTCCTTAAATGCAGCTTTGGGGCCCTGACAACTGGAGTTGACTAGTTAAGTGGATCTTAAGTTCCATCTTTAAAATCACCCAGCTGTTCTCTCTTCTCCAAAATAAAATCAACCCAGCTGGTGGGTGGGAGTTTCCCTGCTGTGACCCAGGAAGCTGAGGCCTAAAGACAGGTGTGGATGGGAGAAGTGGAGGGGAAGAGGGGATCGGGGATGCGGAGGCAGGTGATGCATCTCCCAGAATCAACTTTCTTTTGGTCCACTGAAGCCCTGGGAGGTCAGGCTGCCCATGGAGGGAGGGAGCTGAGTGGTTATGTGGAAAGCAGGCTTATTACTTGCTGTGCTCTGCAGACAGGTAGGAGTGGAGGGCCAAGGAACAATGAGATCATCGAATGTTAAAGCTGGAAGGGGGTCTTTGAAATTGAATCTAATCATTTTAGAGATGATAAAGCTGGAGTTCACAGGCTGACATGCTAGGCCCATGGTCACATAACTAGTGAAAGTCCACTTACTCTGACTCCAGTGAGAGCTCTTTGTCCCATACCTCCTGAAGAAGCAGGGTACGGATAGATATGGCCTAGAGCCTGGTGTTAAATTCCTTTTGGTGTCATTGGGAAGACTGTATAAGAAACACAGTATAGTGTCTATAAGAACAAAAATTCATGTCTGCAATACCACTGAATATGCTGAACGCACCTGAGCATGTCATTTAAACTGTTTCTTTGGTGCCACTTCTGTAGGATATTTAATATTCACACACGGATGTAAGTAGTAAAGAATATAATTAAATATAAAAGTTTAATATTCAGTGAATGTATGCCCAAGGCCCTGGGGATGGGAGAGGGGGAAAAACTAGAATGTGCCCTGATCCTCTCTTCAATACAGCTGCCCACAGATCAGAGGCAGAACACCGAGGTTCTACTGAGGCATTTACCCTCCCTCTAGACAGGATCCCTCCCTGGCCTCCCATACTTGGGATTTTTTATTTTAGATGTGGCCTCAACATATCCATTTGGAATACCCTCATCCTACCTTGACCCAAGACCTTGACAAAGAAATGTACTTTTCTAGGCTCTTTGAATAATCCAAGGCACCAGTGTAGCTCCACTAATATAGTCATCAGTGTCAGAAGGTGAGGGTGAGAGAAGAGATGGCTGCTATACCTTGTCCTCCCCTTTCCAAGGTGACAAGTGATTTAGCAGGTACCTTCGTGGTCTAAGCCAAATAGATAAATGACAGCAATGGATTACTATGTCTCGAGTACTTGAATGATCTCTGGAGGATTCCTGCACAGATTCAAATGGGCTCCCCTCTCTCTCTACAAACATCATGCAGACTTGTCCAAGTTGGTCCAGGAAACCTGGCTTTTATTACTCACTCTGCCACTACTATGTGATCTTGGAGGAGAACATACATCTCTGAATTCCATTTTCTCTATCTACAATGGAGACGCTTGTTCTGTATGTTTCACAAGATGGTTGTGAGGATGCAATGACGTAAAGCACGTGGAAGTGCTATGATAGAGAACAGCACATCTGAAGTATCTATCATGAATACTGGTGAGAGAATGTGGCTCACCCATGGGTTGACACAGATGTTGAATGATGGGAGTTAACAGAATAAGCCTTATTGTAAATTGGTAGTTATTTCCTCAGGGGGCATTTCTAGGTGGGGAATGCTCTTAGAACCTGTAATGCAGGTGAGGGAAAGGACCAGAAAAGCAGGTTGAATAGTGTTGAGAATTCCTTTTCTTTTTCTCTCTGCTCCTCATTCCCTCACTTCCCTCTTCTACTCACCCATTTCTACTTCTGTCATGGTTTTCCCCTTTTCTCTCTCCCTCCAGAGGCTTTTTCAACATCAGTTATTGCCTCTGTCAAGTTGCCCAGGAGGGCTGGCCTGTGAACCTCAGGTGATTGTCAGGTATTCCAAATGGATATGTTGAGGCTATATCTAAATAGAGAATCACCTGTGAACCTCAGGTGATTGTCTGCTTGTCTAATGGTCTTGCCCACACACGTGCTAGGAGGGAGCTGCATACCATTGGGTGGGGGTCAGAATGTAGTTAACCTGCTGCCCCATGTTGAGGAGTCGAACCTCCTCTTTGTCTCATACAAACTGCCCTGTTCTGATCCTGGCAAACAAACTGGGGCCACCAGCCAGCTGTGCACTTGGAGAAGCAGCTGGCCCAAGTCTGCATTCATCTGGATCCTGTGCCCGTGCACATGTGCCAGAGAGTCCCTTTCTCATAAAGGGGCTTGACCTATTCAAGATTTCTCTGGCCAGAGAACCTTCTGACTAAATTTACTAAAAAATGCCAAAGTCTAATAAAGGCTATTTTGGGGGACATTGCCAGTAACTCCCAGGCTGGGGCCACGTAGGTGGTGATGCAGGAAACTCTGAAGTTGAGGTTAGAGGAGTATGTTCCCCTGGCATTTGAAGAAGGGGTGTAGAAATGAGCCTTGCTTCATGGGAAGAAGGGTCATGGCTGGTCATGGTGTTTTGATGAAGTACAGCTGCAAGGGCCTCTGAGGCACTGCGGGACCCTCACAGAGGAACTATTTTTGGATGTCTTCTCAGGAGGAGGGCAGAGCAGGGGAGCAGCTTTGATTCAGCTTCTGGCAGGCAAATTCTGGCTGTAGTCAGACAGGCCTCAGTTCTACAGGCTTTTTTTCCTCCCAAACTTAAAGAACTTCCAATTTGGTGCAGTTTTGCCATAGGATCCCATATTGAAACAAAACAAAAACTAAAACAAAACTGGAAAACAAGCAAACAGCAACCAAACTCTGTATTTCAACCTAGGGTTATGAGACCATTACTTTATTCTGTAATGCATTTATTCTTTATCCATCACATATTTGAGTGCTAAGATGTATTAGGCATAGTATTATATAAATAAACCAGTACCTCTTGTCCTTGATCTCACAAAGAATATAGCACAGGGGGAAGTTCACATGTAGTCCAGGAGACACTCAAGTGAGAACCAACAAGTCAATACCTTGGGCAAAGGCACTCTGATTTAAGAACAGGGGTCAGGTATAAGATGCACATTTGAAACACTGTATTCTGCTCAACTTTTATAACTTAAAGTACACTCTCCCCACCTCCTGCCAGGAGGATCACTGAATTTGCTTTAGTAAACAGATAAACTACTTGTAACTAACTCATCACAGTATGGTGAAGATGTACAGGAATAAAAATTTTTCAGTCTTGACAAGCCATCCTCACTTTTCTGAGCTCAAGGGGTGGGACTGAAGTGACTTGAAGGGAGATGCTTTCTGTTACAGAGCGCTGTGAGAGGGAGAGCAATGTGTCATTCCATCCCAGCCATGGCAAAGCAGGAGGCAAGTGTGTGGATGTGAGTTTGCACATCCAGCAGAAAGCAGATGGTCCTGAGGTAGTCCTGTGGAAGGGTGCTCTGAGCTGGTTACAGACCTGACTCACAAAGAGTAAATCTGTCTGCTTACAAGGATGACTCTGCAGCTTCAGATCCCCCAGCCTCAGTGTTGGCCCAGGCAGAAGTGCCACTGAATCATCAATCACTCCAAAGAAGTCTGCTCTAGCCATCTGTCTAGGAGGGAGGTCTGGTCATATATCTTACTCTGAATTCTTGGGTACCCAGAAATCTGAAGGCAAATCAAATCTTCCAACTTTTAGGAAATGGCCAGGTAAGATAAGGAAGCCACGAGAGCTGTTGAGGCAGTGGACATCAGCCACTCCCTACCATGTGAGGGACATCGACCACTCTCTATCATGTGAGGGAAGTTCTTTTCTCTCCCTTCTGCTTCTGCTCTATCCTGGGAGTAGCATCTCTGGATTCTGCATGGTACATTGGGAGATCCATGGAGAAAATCAGCTTCCCAGGTCCTGCTCTGTACAAGACTGAAGGGATACGATGCCCTGATAGTGTCCATCTTCTTATAGATTCTCAGATCCTCACAACTGCAAGTGGCTCTGACAGCAGGATGAAAGGCTCCTTACCATGTATTTCTTGGCCCAGAATTTCATGCAGTGACCCAAATGACCCAAATGACCACCAGGGCAGCTTTACACCTGAAATATAGTCGCAGTGTAAGGAAGAGAGGGGAAACACTTGTCTTTCTCACTGAAGGGCAGAGAGAGGCTGATTATCAGTATATGCATGGGCTTCGTGTGGTTAAGCTTGCTGAGTAAAGAACTATCCATGCTGCCAGGTCCAGGGCCATCCTCCAGATGGCTGAGTCCTGGAAATGAAGGTTTCTGATGGCTACAGACATCCCATCTGGACTCTGAAGCAATTTCAACAGCATCACTTATAAGTTATGCTTAACAGGATATGGCACAAAGGGATTTCTGCTAGTCAGAGCCCTGGCTGCAGTCAGGCACTATTGCCTGAGCCTGTGCCTCTCACTACACTTGATTCTGCAGAACTGTTACTCTGAGAAGTGACAGCAGGAACCCAAACAACTGCTCAGTGTGATCCCAAGTGTGGGAACTGGGAGCAGGAGACAGCTTTAAAGACCTATGAGCCAGCAATGGGACTTGTGCCATCCTGCTACCAAACTCCAACAGCAGCCAGCCTACCCTCAGTCTAGAATAAGCAGATATGAAAATTCCTTTTGAACAAAGTGGTGAGGCATTGGTTACAGTCAACATCATTAGGCCCCATGTCTGTCTCACTTTGCTGTCCATGTTCAAAGGTACTCATCATTTCAACTCAAGGAACATTTATATAAGACCAACTATGTCTTAAGAACTGCCTGAATGAACAAGACATACCCTCTGGAAACAGGACCCTGTAGTCCATCTCTTTCCTGATTCTATTTTTTTTTTTTTTTTGAGATGGAGTCTCACTGTCACCCAGGCTGGAGTGCAGTGGCATGATCTGAGCTGACTGCAACCTCCACCTCCCAGGTTCAAGTGATTCTCGTGCCTCTGCCTCCCTAGTAGCTGGGATTACAGGTGTGTGCCACCATGCCCAGCTAATTTTTTTGTTGTTGTTTTTGTTTTTGGTATTTTTAGTAGAGACAGGGTTTCACCATGTTGGACAGG
Organism: Gorilla gorilla gorilla; assembly: GCF_029281585.2. Taxonomy (NCBI): domain Eukaryota; kingdom Metazoa; phylum Chordata; class Mammalia; order Primates; family Hominidae; genus Gorilla; species Gorilla gorilla. The sequence goes on from NC_073241.2 coordinate 81,150,783, forward strand.
CTGGTCTTGAACTCCTGACCTCTGGTTACCTGCCTGCCTCAGCCTCCCAAAGTGCTGGGATTACAGGCTTGAGCCACCACGCCTGGCTGATTCTATCTTTAAAAGGCCCCATTCTATGAGTAATCTCCATTCAGGAAAGGTGTTCATGGCAATTTTTTCACTGGGAAATCTAAGGTGGTCTTGGCACTGATAGAGGCTCTTTTATTCTCTTGCCTACTTCTTTCTGCCCAGCGTGTTTCCATGTTCTGTTTTCTTACTGCCTAACTGGAACTTTGACCTTAAAGTTTGTCATGACTGTTAGTATTTATATCCTGATTCATGTTGGTTCACGTGTTTTCATTGTTGTTTTTGAAGTTTTACTTAGATCATTATTTCAAGTAATTATGTAAAAAATACTTCTGACAGACAGGAATATGTAACAGGCACATGTTCTATTAAGTATTAACACTTATGTTTGCTTCACTTATTTTTTTAATAGATTAATCATTACAGAGTTGAAACTCTCTGTATCCACCTGAATTTTGAACTGCTTGCACTGAAAACTAACATGTAATGTAATAGACAAACAGCAGGGTGCCCAAGCCTCCCTGGTGGAAAGGGAGGCAAGAGGCCTTACTTAGTCTGGAGTTTCTGGATTCGGCTCTCAGGAAATTTCTCCCTTGTTCATTTTCCTTTAGTGGTCATGTTTTGAAGGGAACACAGAGTATGATTCTACTTTGTAATTTTAAGACAAAAGGATACATATCTAATAAACAATGTTCATTTCAAACAAGATGATTCTAGAGATCAAAATTAGTAATTGAAGTAACTGGAAAGGTCAGTGCCTGGCCTTTTTTTTTTTTTTTTTTTTTTTTTTGAGATGGAGTCTCGCTCTGTCGCCCAGGCTGGAGTATACTGGCGCGATCTCAGCTCACTGTAAACTCCGCCTCCCAGGTTCAAGCAATTCTCCTGCCTCAGCCTCCCGAGTAACTGAGACAACAGGTGTGCGCAACCTTGCCCAGTGAATTTCTGTATTTTTAGCAGAGACGGGGTTTCTCTATGTTGGCTAGGCTGGTCTCAAACTCCTGACCTCAGGTGATCTATCTCCCTCAGCCTCGCAAAGTGCTGAGATTATAGGCATAAGCCACCGCACCTGTCCATGGCCTCTTTTAATTTTAAAAAAATATGTATCTGATTGAGTGCTATGTGCCAGTCATTGTTGTGAGTTCAACGTGCAATCTCTCATTTAATTACCACAATGTCTCTTTGAGGGAGGTATGGTATTAATGCCATTTTACAGATGAAGAAACTACAGAATACAGATGTTATTTGCCAAAGCCCCACATTTAGGAAGTGGTGGGCTAGGATTCAGTCCAGGCATTCTGCTGCCAACAGAGACTGTACCATTAACCAGAACTGTGTGTCTTTGAATATAGGCATCTGAGTCATTCTCCACACCCTGGTGTGATTTGATGGGTTCAGTGAAGGTCGCCTGCCCATATCTTTCTTTCTTCTGCAAGTGCCATCATGCTTCAAATCCCTCTGTATTTATGTTATAGGCCTCCATAACAAATTACTATAGTCTTATTGACTTAAAACAACAAATATGTATTCTTTCACAGTTCTGGAAGGTAGAAGTTCCAAATCAAGGTGCTGGTATGGCTATACTCCCTCTGAAGGCTCTAGTGAAGAATCGTTCCTTGCCTTTTCCAGCTTCTGATGTCTCCAGGTGTAGCTTGGTTTGTGGCAGCATCACTCCAATTTCTGACCCTTTTCAGATGGCTTTATTCTGTCTCCTCTCACCTTCTTGTAAGGATACCAGTAATTGGATTTAAGGACTACTTATAATTCAGGATGAATTTATCTTGAGATCCTTAACTGATTACACCCGCAAATACCTTATTTACAAATATGGCCACTCTCTGAAGTTTCAAGTGGATGTGAATTTTGGAGCACACTATACAACCCATGTATCCACCACTTAAGATTTATTCTTTAGGGTTCAGGATTAATTTTTCTAGACTCCTCTTTTAACAATCCAATGTACCTGGGGAAGACATTTTGTGCATGTGTTTTGGGGCTGTTTCCTGGAATAATGGCAACCTAGAAATCCCAAAAGAATGCTAAAAATGAAGATGAGACACAGAAAAGGCAGATGGGAGGAAGAAATAGCGCACAAATTTTAATTAATTTGTAGTTTGGAGAAGGGTATCACTGAATATATTCTACTGAGAAGCTTTCGCAGAAGGGGATAGAAGCAGTTAACCACCCAATGAAAAAAATCTACCTTCCAGTTTGCTAACATGAGCTCTAAATTGCGTTCAGGCCTGCATAATTTTTTGAAACCGTATTCAGAAGTACATATTGTAAATCTCACTTGCAACAATAAAAACAATTTCTAATTGCATAGAAAGCAAATGGCACCAGCAAAGCATTTCATGATTGTCAAATCCAGTGCCCCCTCATTTTCTAGAACGTGTAAACTGTCTCTGTTACTTTTAAACCCAAAAATGTCAGTTTTGATGAATCCATCTGGCCCTCTCCATGAATATTTTTGTGGAGCATTTTAGGAAAAGAGCTGCTGGGTGACTAAGGATAGTATTGAACATGAGACTAAAACCATTTTCCACCGAAATCTCTGTGACCGTAGGCCAGCCTTTCATGTCTCATTGCCTCAGTCTTTCTGTGAGTCAGTTACCTCCCAGGGATCCTGTGAGTATTTCAGATACATATTTAGACAAAAGCAGGAAACCTCAATGCCAACAGCATGTGGTGAGCTCTGTGTGTAATTGTGTGCCTCTAACTGCTATGTGAGTGGCGGTGGGATGTGTTACCATCTCTCTAAACAGGCGGGGCTTCATAAATCTCAAAGGAACAGGTCCTGTGTACAAAACAAACCCAGTGTTTTCATCCCCATGTCACAGAAGAAGAGCATCCATAGTAGCACCTAAAAATGTTAAACTTAAAAAGTACCACATTAAGTTTGCAAGTGTCATGAACTTCCCAATTGCAACATGAAGATGCACAGAGAGTGGAATGACTTGCTCAAAGTCAATGCTTTAGGATGTCATGTTACTGATTAAAACTGAAAGACTTGTGTTAAAATGTTTATTCAGCCAGCATCCAGTTAAGTGTTCTGCCTGCAAAATAAATCCAGAATCTAACCCACCTCCCACTGCCTCCACCACTACTGGCCTATTCTAGGCCATCATAAGCTTCTGTGCTTAGAGTCCTGCAATGGCTTTTCACCTCACCTAGAACACAACCAAAGTCTATGGAGCAGTCTGCAATGTCCTATGCAATCTCATCTCCTCCCCTACCTTTTCCTGCCCTTTTCACTCCAGTCTAGCCATGCTTGCCTAATTTCCGTTATTTGAAAGCACAAAAATGCTTTCATCTCACAGCCTTTGTGCTTTCCATTCCCTCTGACTGCTGTACTCTTTTCTAGGCAGCCACGGGTCTTCCTTCACCACTCTATATAAACTAGTACCTTCTACATCATTAATCTTCATCCTCTTACCCTAGGTCATTTTTATCAGTAGCATTTAGCCCCTCAGGACAGAATACATACTTTTTTTTTTTCAACGTCTGTCTCCACAAGAATGTAAGCTTCATGAAGCGAGTCTAGAACTTCTTTTCACCATCCTATCTCCAGTACCTAGAAAAGTGCCTATGATCTTGTGTCTGGAATTGGTGGGTTCTTGGTCTCACTGACTTCAAGAATGAAGCCACGGACCTTCGCAGTGAGTGTTACAGTTCTTAAAGATGGTGTGTTCGGAGTTTGTTCCTTCTGATGTTCGGACACATTCGGAGTTTATTCCCTCTGGTGGGTTCATGGTCTCGCTGGCTTCAGGAGTGAAGCTGCAGACGTTTGTGGTGAGTGTTACAGCTCTTAAGGCAGTGCGTCTGGAGTTGTTCATTCCTCCTGGTGGGTTCGTGGTCTCACTGGCCTCAAGAGTGAAGCTGCAGACTTTTGCGGTGAGTGTTACAGCACATAAAGGCACTGCAGACCCAAAGAGTGAGCAGCAGCAAGATTTATTGCAAAGAGCGAAAGAACAAAGCTTCCACACTATAGAAGGGGACTGTGGGTTGCCACTGCTGGCTCGCACAGCCTGCTTTTATTCCCTTATCTGGCTTCACCCACATCCTGCTGATTGGTTCATTTTACAGAGAGCTGATTGGTCCGTTTTGACAGGGTGCTGATTGGTGTGTTTACAATCCCTGAGCTGGACACAAAAGTTCTCCAAGTCCCTACTAGATTAGCTAGACACAGAGTACTGATTGGTGCATTTACAAACCTGGAGCTAGACACAGGGTGCTCATTGGTGCATTTACAAACCTTGAGCTAGACACAGAGTGCTGATTGGTGTGTTTACAATCCTTGAGCTAGACACAGAGTGCTGATTGGTGTATTTACAATCCCTTAGCTAGACATAAAGGTTTTCCAAGTCCCCACTAGACTCAGGAGCCCAGCTGGCTTCCCCTAATGGATCCTGCACTGGGGCCACAGGCGGAGCTTCCCAGCAGTCCAGTGCCGTGCACCCGCACTCCTCAGTGCTTGGGCGGTTGGTGGGACCAGGCGCCGTGGAGCAGGGAGCAGCGCTAGTCGGGGAGGCTCGGGCAGCGCAGGAGCCCACAGCGTGGGGGGGAGGCTCGGGCATGGTGGGCTGCAGGTCAGGAGCCCTGCTCTGTGGGGGGGCAGCTGAGGCCCAGTGAGAATTCGAGCGTAGTGCCAGCGGGCTGGCACTGCTGGGTGACCCGGCGCACCCTCCACAGCTTCTGGCCCGGGTGCTGAGCCCCTCACTGCCTGGGGCCGGTGGTGCCAGCCAGCTGGCTGCTCCGAGTGGGGCCCGCCGAGCCCATGCCCACCAGGAACTCACCCTGGCCCGCAAGCGCCTCGCGCAGCCCTGGTTCCCGCCCGCGCCTCTCCCTCCACATCCCGCAAGCAGAGGGAGCTGGCTCCGGCCTCGGCCAGCCCAGAGAGGGGCTCCCACAGTGCAGCGTCGGGCTGAACGGCTCCTCAAGTGTGGCCAGAGTAGGCGCCAAGGCCGAGGAGGCACTGAGACTGAGCGAGGGCTGCGAGGGCTGCCAGCACGCTGTCACCTCTCAATCTCATGGGAGGTTCATAACCATTAGCTAAATTAAGGACCCCATTTCTTTGTATCTAATGGGAAATAATGCCTCTGCCTTGCTGTCCTCAGGGTTTTGTGGGAATCATATTAGATCCTAGGAGGAAAAAATGCTGCGTAGACTATCAAGTACTATATGGAAATGTGAAGTATTGGTACCTTTAGCCTATGGTCTAGGGTGAATCCAGATTAGAGCTTTGCTTCAGATTCAAGACAGTGAGGTAGAATTCCCCTGTTTAACTTTGAAATACACTTTGTAATATAAGCTAATTTATAATATTAGAATCTGTGAATTTGAAAAGAGTTTGAAAATTATGTAGTCCAACAACTTATTTGATATTGAAATTTTCTGCACCACATTCCTGATATTCAGCCTCTGCTTAAATGCTTTAAGTGACTGGGAGGTCATTCTGCTCTTCTTCAAAGCAACTCCTGGTGATGCACATTTTAGCTGTTAGAATATTCTTGTCTGTGATGAGCTGATACCTGTTTTCCTGTGACATCCACACAGTGGTTTTTATCCCCATTTGGAATCTATGTCAGAATGTATTCTGTTCCTTCAAAGCTCCTCTCTCAGCTGTCTTCATTGATTCCACTTTGCTTAGGACATACTCCACCCCTGCTCAGGGCAGTAGAAATCTGGGCATTGTTGCTGTCCAAATACACCAGACCATCTGACAAGAATGGCAATGATCATTTAAGCTACAATTCAGGAAAAAACATGTGCCAGCTGCTTCCCACCAGGGCTCCCATTAGTTTGTCATTTCCTTGTGTTACTTTACTGCTTCCATGACAGGGGCATGCCAGTTATCAAACATTTCCTCCAGGTCCCTGATTTTGTCTCTCCTCAAGTGCTCCCAGTTGCAAACACTTACTTACTTGCATACTACATTGCACTGATGTCCTTTCAACCCTCCTCTCATTATCTGCTGGAAGAGAAATTGCTCACCTCTTGTCAAAGGATCCTGATCCTCCAGTGATTTTCTTGGCTTTATGCTAACTGGCTGTGTGACCTTGAACAAGTTATCTCTTCTTTCTGTGATTAGTTATTCTGTCAGGTTTTTCCAAAATCAAAAATTTTGAATTTAAGATTCTGAGTGATTCCCATTTTTAAAAATTAGAATTTAAAAACATACTTACCTTCAAAGCTTGTTAATAATTTAATTAAATAACAATTTGTCAGGTAACCATCAGAGCCATAGATGGTTCTAGATATCAATGGGGTATATAATAATTCTGGATCATTTTTCAAACCAGTTTATCTTCATAGAAAGATAATACATGTTTAAAACAGGGTAATTAATAAGTTTTGGAATTAAATTCTACTTAGAGGAATCAAAAAGGGAAAATAAGTAGACAACTGTTGGTTGCTGTATTGGAGACTTGAATTTTGTATTGCTGCTTATGGCTAGGCTTACTAGTGAAGGGCAGATAATTTAGATTTAGATAACCTGGTTCTAAAACTTGGCTCCTTTTCACTAGAGAGGTGAAAGGGGGGCAAGTTTTTAACTTCTCTGTTTTTCAATTTCTTTATTTGAAGTTGGATTTATTAACAAAACTAACTTGTAGATTTCATGTGAGGATAAATGAAGTAATACCTACAGAGCCCTGGAAAAAGAGTCTGCTACACAGTAATTATTCATTAACTCACATCTTTCAGAGTCTGTGCTGTATTTCCATTGGTAGTCTCTTCTACTTGTTTTTCTACTGTTTCTTACAATCCTTACTATCTCATTGTACTAAAATTTCAAGATACTTCAGCAAAGGCAAAGGTCAGCACTTATTTTGGAAGATTTGTGGTGAAGTTGATGAAGTCAGAAGCTTGGGGATGGAGGTGTAAACTCCTATGATGATAGCTTAGGGTGGTATAAATAGGAAAACAAGCAAGTCCCAATAAAAGATGCATGATTTATTTGTTGTTTCAATGTCTTTGCATTAAGCAGTAATAGCAGGAACACCCTTTACATTTCAGGCAAGAGAATTGAGTTGGGTGAATAAGAGCATGACTCTTCAGTATGGAATCAAGGATTTTTTCCCCTTATTATTTAAAACATACTTCCAAAAATGTAAAGAAAATGCTTTTATATGAATACATATTATTCATGTTCCCGAGTATGATATCATGGTAATTTCTCTAAAGAAGAGAAAAGATAACCACAAAATTGAGACTTAGACATGCCTAATGGTCTTCTCATTCATGGCACGTACACTAGAAATGAAATATTCTCTTTGATGGTTATTGGTACTTCCTGTTTGAAGATTATACTGCCTTCAACCAGCTTTCAGTCTCTGTGTGTCTCCTAGGTAAGAGAAAAAAATGTCACCTATTTAGTCAGTCTTCCTCCCTTCTATATTCACAGTGGCATTAGGTTAGGTGGCTTGGCAAAATTACGAAGCTTCTCTGCAATAAGAGCCCCACATTCCCACCCATGTGGAGTGGGGTGGAACCCTCCTCTTCCACGTATCCGTAAGTCAGAGCTAAGTACTCACTGACTCCTTTTTCTTTAATCTTGTGGGCCGTTAAAATGCCTGGTCAAGAGGACAGAACAAGTGTCCAGATTCCTCCTTGCTTTCTTTGTCTCAGGAATAGGACAGCATAGGTAGTACTACATTCTCCTTCCATGTTCCAAAATTCAATTGAAAAATGCCTATTTAAGGGTGTTAAACTTTGTCAAGTGATTTCTAGACACAGAGCCAAAGAGTCCCTCATAGTTAAGTTGAGTGATATTGTTAGCTAGTGGCCAGATATAGTAATATATGAGGATAGTTGGAATTAAGTGGAGAGATAGAACACTACACTTGAGTAGAATGTAGTGGATTTGAGTTCTAACCTCACCCCTACTATTATGTGGCCTTGGAAAATAAACTTATATTTTAGAGAAATAATGTAGCAGTTTCTAAATAGGCATATGATTCCTCAGAATATCATTGAAATGACTGGCCTCAAAACTATAAATTATTAATATAAAAATTAGAATAATAATGATCCATACTTCAGGCAAGATGCAGGTTTCAGCACCAAGGAGAGCTCCCAGTGAGTGAGTTAACTGAAATAGTCTGTATTTTATTTTTTTATCTTTTCAAATTTTATTTTAGATTCAGGAGCCACATATTCAGGTTTGTTACCTTGGGATATTGTATGATTGTGAGGTTTGGGGTATGAATGATCTTGCCACCCAGGAACTGAGCATAGTACCCAAAAGTTTTTCAACTCTTTTCACCTCCTCCCTCAGTAGCCCTGAATGTCTATTACTGCCATCTTTATATTCAAGAGTACCCCATATTTAGCTCCCACTTATAAGTGAAAACGTGCAGTATTTGGTTTTCTGTTCCTGAATTAATTCGCTTAGGATAATGGCCTCTAGTTGCATCCATGTTGCTGCAAAGGACATGATTTCATTTTTTTATGGCTGCATACTCTTCTGTGGTGTATATTTACCAAATTTTCCTTCCATAATCCACCATTGATGGGCACCTAGGTTTATTCTATGTCTTTGCTAGTGTGAGTAGCACAGCAATGAACATACAAGTGCATATGTCTTTTGATTTATTTTCCTTTGGGTTTATATTCAGTTAACAGGACTCCTGGATCAAATGACAGTTCTGTCTTAAGTTCTTTGAGAAATCTCCAAACTGTTTTCCACAGTGGCTGAACTAACTTACATTCATACCAACAGTGTATAAGCATTCCCTTTCCTTTGCAGCCTCACCAACATCTGTTATTTTTTGACTTTTTAAGAATAGCTATCCTGACTGATGTGAGATGGTATCTCACTGTGGTTTTTATTTGCATTTTTCTGATGATTAGTTATGTAGAGCATTTTTTTATATGCTTGGCTGCTTGTATGTCTTCTTTTGAGAAGTGTTCATGTCTTATACCCATTTTAAATTATTTTTTTTGCATGTTCAATTGTACTTCATCATAGACTATTTGGATATTAGACCTTTATTGAATGCAGAGCTTATGAATCAATTCTCCTATTACGTAGGTTGTCTGTTTAGTCTGTTGGTAGTTTCTTTTGCTGCACAGAAGCTCTTTAGTTTAACTAGGTCTCACTTGAAAATTTTTGTTTTGTTTCCAATTGCTTTTGAGACTTAACAATAAATTTTTTCCCAAGGCTGATGTCCAGAATGGTGTTTCCTAGGTTTTCTTCTAGGATTCTCATAGTTTGAGGTCTTATATTGAAACCTTTACTCCACCTTAAGTTAATTTTTGCATATTGTGAAAGGTAGTGTCCAGTTTCATTCATCTTCATGTGACTCACCAGCTATTCTAACACCATTTATTGAACAGGGAGTCCTTTCCCTTACTTATTTTTGTTGACTTTGTCAAAGATCAGATGCCTGTGGGTGTGTGGCTTTATTTCCGGGTTCTCTATTCTATTTCATTGGTCTACATGTCTGTTTTTGTGTCAGTGCCATGCTGATTTGGTTACTGTAGCCTTATAGAATAGTTGAAGTTGGGTAATGTGATGCCTTCATCTTTGTTCTTTTTGTTTAGGATTCCTTTGGCTATTTGGGCTCTTTTTTTGATCCGTATGCTTTTAGCATAGTTTTCCTAATTATGTGAAAAATGATGTTGGAAGTTTGATAGGAATATCATTGAATCTGTATATTTCTTTGGGCAATATGACAGTTTTAATGACATTGATCCTTCAAATCCATTAGCTTGGATTTTTTTTTCTATTTGTTTGTGTCATCTATGATTTCTTTTAGTACTGTTTTGTAGTGTTCCTTGCAGAGATCTTTCACCTGCTTGTTTAGATGTATTCCTAGGTATTTAATTTTTTTGTGGCTTTTGAAAATGGGACTGTGTTCTTTCTTTGGCTCCCAACTTAATGTTGTTGGTATATAAAAAGGGTACTGATTTTTGTACATTAATTTTTGTATCCTGAAATCTTGCTAAAATCATTTATCAGTTCTAACAGCCTTTTGATGAAGTCCCTAGGGTTTTCTAAGTATAGAATCATTTTATCAATGTGTTGAAATAATTTGACTTCTCTTCCAATTTGGCTGCTTTTCTATTTATTCGTCTTGCCTGATTGCTCTGGCTAGTGCTTACAGTTCTATTTCGATTAAGTGTAGTAAGAGTGGGTATCCTTGCCTTGTTCTAATTCTCAAGCGGAATGCTTCCAGTTTTTGCCTGTTCAGTATGATATTGGCTGTGCATTTGTCATAAATGGCTCTTATTTTGAGGTAGGTTCCTTTGATGCCTTATTTCTTGAGAGTTTTTATCATTAAGGGATGTTAGATTTTATCAAAAGCTTTTTTTCCATGTCTATTGAGATGACCATATGGTTTTAAATTCTGTTTATATGATAAATCATATTTATTGATTTGCTCATGTTGAAACAACTTGTCATCCCAGGAATGAAGCCTGTTTGTGGTCAATCAACTTGTTGATGTACAGTTGAATTTGGTATGCTAATAGTTTTTGGGGATATTTGTGTCTACGTTCATAAGGGATATTGGCCTGTAGTTTTCTTTTTTTGTTGTATCTCTGTCAGGTTTTGTTTTCAGGGTGATGCTGGTTTCATAGAGTGAGTTAGGAAGACGTCCCTCATCCTTGATTTTTTTGGAATAGTTTCAGTAAATTTGGTACCAGTTTTTTTTGTATGTCTGGAAGAATTCAGTTTTTAATCCATCTGGCCCAGGGCTTTTCTTGGTTGGTAGATTTTTTATTACTGATTCAATTTCAGAATCAATATTGGTCTGTTCATTGTTTCAATTTTTTCTTTATTCAATCTTAGGAGATTGTGTTTCTAGGAATTTACTTATTCTCTCTAGATTTCCTAGTTTGTTTGCATAGAAGCGTTTTTGTAATTATAAATGTGCTGTCTAGTCATCTCTGAGGATCTTTTGAATTTCTGTGGGATCAGTTATAATGTTATCTTAGTAGTTTCTGATTGTATTTACTTGAATCTTCTCTTTTCTTTTGTTAGTCTAATTAGCAGTCTAGCAATCTTATTTATCCTTTCAAAAAACCAACTTTTGGTTTCACTGATTCTTTGAATGGATTTTTGAGTCTCATTTTTGTTCAGTTTAGTTCTGTTTTTAGTTATTTCTTTTCTTCTGCAAGCTTTAGGGCTAGTGCTTGTTTTTCTAGTTCTTCTAAGTACGAAGTTACATCATTAATTTGAGATTTTTCTGACTTTTGGGGGTAGGTGTTTAGCACCGTAAACTTTCCTCTTAACATTGCTTTTGCAGCATCCCAGATAGTTTGGTATATTGTGTTTCTGTTTGCATTTATTTCAAAAATTTTAAAATTTCTGCCTTGATTTCATTGTTTACACAAAAGTCATTCAGGAGAAAGTTGTTAAATTTCCATGTAATTGTGTGATTTTTGAGAAATCTTCTTGATATTGATTTTCTATTTTTATTCCACTGTGGTCCAAGAGTATGGTTAGCATGATTTTTAAAAATTCATTGAGAATTGCTTTATGGCTGAGCATGGGGACCATCTTGAAGTATGTTTTGTGTGCAGATGAGAGGAACATGTATTTGTAGTTGATAGGTGGAGTATTCTGTACATCTCTGTTCTGTACCTGTATGTGATCTTCCCGCCATACTCCATTGGCCCATACTCTATTCACTAAGTGTCAAGTTTCAGTTCAGAATTTCTTTATTAGATTCCTGCCTCAATGACCTATCTAATGCTGTCAGCGGGATGTTGAATTTCCCCACTATTACTGTGTAGTTCTTCAAGTCTTTTTTTTTTTGTAGATCTAGAAGTACTTGTTTTATGAATCTGGATGCTTCAATGTTGGGTGCATTTTATATTTGGGATAGTTATGTCTCCTTGGTGAGTGAAACACTTTATCATCATATAATGCCCTTCTTTGTCCTTTTGTTTTACTGTTGTTGATTTAAAATCTCTTTTATCTGACATAAAAATAGTGACCTGTGATATTTTCTGTTTTCTATTTGCATTGTAGATCTTTCTCCAACCCTTTACTTTGAGCCTGTGGGTGTCATTACATGTGAGATGAGTGTCTTGAAAACAGTGAATGGATGGGAGTTGTACTTTTTATTCAACTTGTCACTCTGTGTCTTTTAAGTGGGGTATTTAGGTCATTTACAGTCAAGGTTATTACTTATATGTTAGGTTTTGATACTATCATGAAGTTGTTATCTGGTTACTTTGTAGTTTTTATCATGTGGTTACTTTATAGGGTAGGCTATTTACGTACGTGTGTCTTTTAATGATAGCAGGTATCATTATTTTGTTTCCATCTTTAGAACTCCCTTAAAGATCCTTTGTAAGGCTCGCTAGTTGTAATACATTCCCTTGATGCTTGCTTGTCTGGAAAAAAAATTTACTTTTTCTTCACTTATGACACTTAGTTTGGCAGGATACAAAATTCTTAGTTGGAATTTCTTTTTTAAGAATGCTGAAAACAGGCCCCCAATCTCTCCTGATGATATGGTTTTGCTGTGTCCCCACCCAAATCTCATCTTGATTTGTAATTCCCATAATCTCCACATGTGGTGGGAGGGACCCCGTGGGACATAAAATCATGGGGCAGTTACCTCCATGCTATTCTCATGATAGTGAGTAAGTTCTCACCAGACCTGATGGTTTTATAAGGGGCTTCCCTCTTCACTTGGCTCTTATTCTTCTTCCTGCCACCCTGTGAGGAAAGATGTATTTGCTTCCCTTTCTTCCATGATCGTAAATTTCCTGAGGCCTTCCCAGACATGCTGAACTGTGAGTCAATTAAACCTCAGTCAATTAAACCTCTTTCCTTTATAAATTACCCAGTCTCAGGTATGTCTTTATTAGCAGTGTGAGAACAGACTAATATACCTGACTTGTCAGGTTTCTGCTGACAAATCTGCTGTTAGCCTGGTGGGGTTTCCATTGTACATAATCTGTTCTTTTTGTCTAGTTTCCTTTAAGGTTTTTTTCTTCAGTGTTGGCTGTGGACAGTCTGGTGAGTAGAGATACCTTGGTGATGTTCATTTTGTATAGTGTTTTGCAGGTATTCTCTGGATTTCTAATAAATGGGTGTCTACCTCTCTAACAAGATTAGAGAAGTTTTCTTGGATTATTCTCTCAAATATATTTTAGAGGTTGTTTATTATTCTCCTTCTCTCTCAGGAATGCCAATAATCCATAGGTTTGGTTGTTTCACATATCCCATATTCCTCAAAGACTTTGCTTGTTTTTTAAAATTTTGTTTTTTTTAAATTTTTGTCTGAATGGGTTAGTTGAAAAGAACAGTCTTCAAGCTCTGAAATTCTTTCTTCTGCTTGATCCAGTCTACTGATAAAGCTTTCAGTTATATTTTGAAATTCCATAAGTGAGTTTTTAAATTCCAGAGGCTCTGATTGATTTCTTTTAAAGATGTTTTCTTCCCTCATTTCCTAGATTGCTTTAAAAGTTCTTTGTGTTGATTTTCAACCTTGTCTTAGATCTCATTGACTTTCCTTGAATCCATGCTGTTAATTCTTTATTGTGTCATTTCTGAGTTTCCATTTTGGTAAGGATCATTGCTGGAGATCCAGTGCAATTATTTGGCGGTGTTACTACATTCAGATTTTTCATGATGCCAGAATTATTGCACTCATTCTTTCGCATCTGGAGACACTGGTAATTCTAATTTTAGAATTATTTTCCTGTGTGTAGAATTTTAAATTTTTATTTTTTTGCTTATAAATTTGTTGTTATTTTTTTCCCCTTTCCCCTCTCCTTAGGGTGTGTGACTATAGAGAATGCTGGGTAAGGTGTTTTGGATTTGCTTCTATAGCCATATGTATTTCTTTTGGCAGGTTTTATATGGGGCTATAGAGTTCAACCTACAAGCCCATAGATGGTGCTTACAGGTAAAAGCCAGCTGTGGCAAATGTGGCTGGGTATATATTTAACCCTTGTTTACTGGCAGAAGTTCTCTGTTACCTCAGGCAGTGGGCTGATTCATGTAATTTATAGTGGCCTGAGCTCCCTGCTCAGACCTAAGGGGAGTTGGGGCAATGAAGGGCAGGGCCATACCAGACAGGTCTGCCTGGGGGTCCTCCAATGGCAGGCACAGGCACCAGCACTGAGAAAGAATCCTGTGGGCAGCCACCAAGCACTGAGAAGTGTGCCTAGTTGTGAGGCTGGGAAACTACCTCAGCTCCAAGTTCTCTGAACAGGGATGGAAGATGATCTAAACTTCTAATCTAGAAGAGTAGGTGCTCCAGATGCCTAAAGATCTGCCTGAGCACAGAGCAGAGATCCCACCCTCCAACACCAGGATATATGCACAGGAAAGGTGGGGTATCTCGGGCTCCTTATCCAAGTGATCTGGTGCCCTGAGTGCCTGGAGATCTGCCTTCATGTGGAGCAGAGAGAGTCTCACTGCATCATGATTAATGTGTAGGAAGGGTGGGGCAGCTCAGGCTACTGTTCCAGGGAAGTAGGTGCCCCAAATGCCTGGATTTCTGCCTAGGGGTGGAACAGAGAGGGCCTCACGCTGTACCACGATCTCAGGAAAGCAGGGTGGAGTACCCAGCAATGGTACACATAGATCAGTTCCAGGTCATCAAGCTAGTTCTAACTGTAGATGTAGCAGCTCTCCTCCTGCTCCAGGCTTGCAACAGGGTAAAGCACAATTTTAGCCCTACTGCTGAGGCGATTTCCACAGTTCTGGCTGTGGAGGGCCCCACCCCATTCCAGAGGAGGTGCTCCAATCTCTGGCCTGACTAAGATGCCTGAGTAGCCATACTGCTGGGTTGCCAATTAATATCTGAATTTGGATGTGCCCAGATTAAAAAATGGCATCCTGTTCTTGGTCCTTGGTCTGGGAAAATGTCTGCAGCTTTTCCAAGTGTCTCTTTCCCTCACAGTGTCTCCAGGGCTTTCCACAAGTTAGCTCCAGATCTTGGGAGAAACAAAATGTTCTTCCTCAGCCTCGGTTGCTCAGATCCCCAGTGGGAATTTAAGTTACAGAGAGAGGCTCTCTGCCTCTCTCACATACTGGGACTTCACTCACTTTTGTCAACTAGGTGCTGTCATGGGGGCTGCTTGCCACCATTCTCCTTTCCTCAATCTGGGGTGTCTTTTACAATTCTGGTTGATTCCTGTTTTTCTTCTTGACTTAAAGCTCCCAGAGTTGATCTTTATATACTGTCTCACAATTTCCAAGTGGCTGAGCCATGCTGAAAACCCCTAATCCACCATCTTGGAGGAAAGAAAGAGACAATTATTCTTATGTAGGCCTCTATCTTATTGAAATGTGCTTCCTGGGTCAATGTATTCACTCATTTATTCACCATATATACTTTAAATGCCCACTAACTGCCAGATGTAATGCTAAACCCTAGAGATACAGTGGTGAACATGGAATGTACCATCTTGTCCTTATGAAGCTCTATGACTCAAAAGACATGTACTCTAAAACTGTGTCAGAAATTTCCTTGAGAGTGGAATCATTTCAATACTTACTGAACAACTAATCATTCAATGCCTTATAGATGGGATTTCCATATCTTTTGTCACTTATCAATATAACCATTAAAGTCTCCCATGATGATGAATATAAGGAAAGGAATAAAAACCCAGTCAGAGGCTGGAGTAGAGTGTTATTTCCACCATACTCTATTGGCCCAAGCAGCTCACAGAGTCTGCTCAGAATGAAAAGGAGAGTACAAAGACCCTACATATTGATAATGTGATCTTGAGGGGGAAGGTCACATTGTAGACAATCGTGTAGCAAGGGCCATATTATATTACATTTTGAAAATGTGTACTTGTATTATCTGTTCTCACATTGCAATAAAGAACTACCTGAGACTGGGTAGTTTATAAAAAAAAAAGGTGTTTAATTGACTCACAGTTATGCAGGCTGTACGGAAGGCATGGCTGGGGAGGCCTCAGAAAGTGTACAATCATGGCAGGGGGAAGAGGGAAAGGAGAAGCAAGCACATCTTTACATGGCTGGCAAGAGAGAGAGAGCACGAGTGAAGAGGGAAGTGCTACACACTTTCAAACAACCAGATCTTGTGATAACTCACTATCATGAGAACAGCAAGGGGGAAATCTGCCTGCATGATGCAATCACTTCCCATCAAGTCCCTCATCCAACATTGGGGATTACAATTCAACATGAGATTTGGGTGGGGACACGGAGCCAAATCATATCAGTATTCTTCAAGTCTATTTTTATCTTTATGTAGTTACATCTATTATCTACAGGATAGACATGTTGTTGCTATATACCCATTTCATTTTATAGATGATAAAACTGAAAAATAAGCTATTTGAATATTTAATTTTCATACATGGAAATTGACAGGGGAGAAAAAAATCCTGTGTCTGATAGATTTTCTCATGATTCACAGTTACATGTTGGTTACAAATGCTGATTATGTTGGAACCCAAACATTCTATTTGTTGAGTGAATGAGTTAGTGAATGAAAATGAATTGATGGTAGTTTCTTTTGCTACTATCAGAGTGAACAGGCAACCTACAGAATGGGAGAAAATTTTTGCAATCTACTTATTTGACAAAGGGCTAATATCCAGAATCTACAAAGAACTCAAACAAATTTACAAGAAAAAAAACAAACAATCCCATCAAAAAGTGAGTGAAGGATATGAACAGAACACTTCTCAAAAGAAGACATTTATGCAGCCAACAGACACATGAAAAAATGCTCATCATCACTGGCCATCAGAGAAATGCAAAGCAAAACCACAAAGAGATACCATCTCACACCAGTTAGAATGGCAGTCATTAAAAAGTCAGGAAACAACAGGTGCTGGAGAGGATGTGGAGAAATAGGAACACTTTTACACTGTTGGTGGGACTGTAAACTAGTTCAACCATTGTGGAAGACAGTGTGGCGATTCCTCAAGGATCTAGAACTAGAAATACCATTTGACCCAGCCATCCCATTACTGGGTATGTACCCAAAGGATTATAAATCATGCTGCTGTAAAGACACATGCACATGTATGTTTATTGTGGCACTATTCACAATAGCAAAGACTTGGAACCAACCCAAATGTCCATCAGTGATAGACTGGATTAAGAAAATGTGGCACATATACACCATGGAATACTATGCAGCCATAAAAAAGGATGAGTTTGTGTCCTTTGTAGGGACACGGATGAAGCTGGAAACCATCATTCTCAGCAAACTATCACAGGGACAAAAAAACAAACACTGCATGTTCTCAGTCATAGGTGGGAATTGAACAATGAGAACACATGGACACAGGGTGGGGAACATCACACACCAGGGCCTGTCGTGGGGTCGGGGGAGAGGGGAGGGATAGCATTAGGAGATATACCTAATGTAGATGACGAGTTAATGGGTGCAGCCCACAAACATGGCACATGTATACATATGTAACAAACCTGCACATTGTGTACATGTACCCTAGAACTTAAAGTATAATAATAATAAAAAAAATCTAAAAAAAAAGAAAATGAATTGAGATACCTGGGTCTTGCTTGGTGTTATAGACAGATCTAAAATATGGCTTTGATATTTAATAACAGCTACTAACTTATATGGTTTGGTTCTGTACTGATAAGTCAGAAGAAGTAGGCTCAGGACTGGTGGGGTGCTAGAGATGGTGTGTATCTGCTTGAGAAAGGTAATTATTCAGGACTTTTGTGAGCAGGTGGCTAAACTCTTGGTAACTTGAAACTGGCCATAATGGAGATATGTGCATCAGAAAAATGAACAAATATTACAAATACAAGTGATGGGTGTGTACGCTATGTTTACTAGCACACTACTGAATCATGGTAGGTAAGTTTCCTTGCCTCATTGGGAAGATATGACTACTGCAACTCTGCAGAAGGAATCTACATAAATGATGAAATATAACTGTGTATACAGAAAAACTATGAATGGGGACAGTTATAAATCGCTAGTTTACCAGAACACTACTGAACCATGGTGGGTTAGTTTCTTTGCCTCATTGGGAAGATATGACTACTGTAACTCTGCAGAAGGAATCTACATAAATGATGAAATATAACTGTATATACAGAAAAACTATGAATGGGGACAGTTATAAATTCGCCTTAAAGTATCTGAAGATCTTTTATATTTTTGATCAATGATATGCTTAGGTTTTTATATACAAGTTAGTAACTGTAGTAGTTAAGTTAGAAAAATATATAATAAAGCAGTATTTATGCCCAGAAAATCTTAGGAAGGATTAAGTGTCCTTAGAGGGAACTAGAAGGTTATCAACTCAAGGTGGTGGTGACATTTTTTTAATCCATCTAGACATCTTGAAGGAAGATGGTGTGTCTCAGTTTTCTATCTGAGTTAAATCAACTATATATTTCTTAAACTTGGTGTAGAGTTAGCATTCTTGGGGGCAGGCCAATAACAAATGAACATTAGCAATATTTTGTTCAGGGTCTCAGAATACATCAAAATGTCTTCCAGATCCACAATTATGTAGTAGTTTAAAAGGTCAAAGAATGAATCATTCATGACATGCTAAAATACCTATATTGTATTACTGAAGCTGAACACGTTGCCGTATAGTTGGAGAGAATATAATGTATACAAATTTTAGTCCTGCTTTCAGTTCTCTCTCTTCTGTCAACCAGATCAGACATGTTAAAAAATCTAGTTACGTGTAAATGGTGGCTATTTTTCTACTAAGGTGGGTGTTAGGCTGCTAATAGACTGAATATCCAGAAGTTGTTAGAAAGGATGAAGCTCTATAACATTTTACCAAATAAATTTGGATCTCTATGAAGAGGAATTGAGTCCATGTTTAACATTTTGCCTATGAAGTCTCAACATGCCCTGTTCTTTCATTTGAGCAGTGATATTTTTGTGTAGTTCTTTAGGATACACATTTTTGGGGTACAAGGTCAAGACTGCAATGTACAGGCTGTCAGTGGTAGCCTCTTAGCCTAATAGAGCTGAACATAATCTTGAGGTCAGGACAATTCCTGGGTAGGATTAGTATAGCTCTTCATAATTATTAACTGTAAAGCCTACTAGAGTAGTTTCAACAATTGCTAACGTCAGCAATTGTTAACATTTTGTCATTCTTCATTCTTTCTCTTTCTCCCTTCCTCTTCCCACCTACCAACTATTTATTTTTTTGCTGAACTATTTACAAGGATGTTGTAGACATTGATACTTTTTTCCTAAACATGTTTGATAAATGTTCTAAAAATATAAACTTTACCCCGACTAATTATATTACCATTATTACATCTTAAGAAAAATTAACAATACCATTCCAACATCATCTAATATTCTGTCCACACTCAAATTTCTCCAATTATCTCCAAAAAGTCTTACTTAAGGAACAATAGCTTCATCACAGGCCTGTGATATTTAACACTGTAAAATTAAGTCCTGGCACTACCCTTAATCCCCATGTTTGGATGAATATTCAGAAATCCCTTTGTCTGAAATGTTTTGGGGAAAACAAGACTGGGTATTCTCCTTTGTGAAGTGAGAATTACCCTCTTCATTGTCAGGGTGATGCTGTGGTAGTCTGCCATACTTCCCAATATTGTAGATATAAGTAAGAAAAAGTACTTAACAGTTCTTTCATAACAACAAGTAGTGCTTCATTTTGGTCTTCCTAAAACAATACATCAGTCTCCCAAGAAAATGCAGAAGTGAAATCATGCCATACTTACTAAGTAATAGATTTCTAAGTTGGTAGCTTCTTACCCTAGAAACAGAAACATTGGGCTTATTATAATTGAGTTCCTGGTAATTTTGACCCTTATAAGGGTATATACATCCCTAATTTTTTGTGCTCTCATTGGTTTGTGTTGCAGAGATCCATCAGCATTCAGATAAGTGCAGTGATGAAGGAGTTAACTGAACCGGAAGCTGACAAAGTAAGATGCTAGCAGCAGATGGTGTTGTCAAATAGAGGTATAATTGCATTAAAAAAAATCTCTTCAAAATAGTTTCTCAAGCTTCAGGTAACTTAAATGACATTTAGCAGGCTCTGAAAATCACTTAAATGGGTACAGAAATAAAAGAATTATGGAAGAAAATGTCACCATCTGAATTTGTCTTGAGACTTTTTGAGTGGAGACACCTGAGCTTTTGTTAATATTAGCAACTATTTACAGCCCATAGAATAGAACGTGTCATTGCTGTGTTAAGTTTAGCTCATTAGGTGGGGAAGGTCTTTTGTGGCAGTCTGGAGACTAATGGATTTAGTGCTCTAAGATATGAAGTATATGGGAAAAGAAAAAAGTATAAATTATCTTAAGTACAAATATGGGAAAACTCACTGGAGCTTTTAAAGAAAGGTGATTAATGCAATTGAAAACTGCAGGAAAAATAGTCCTTTTTTATTTTATAGTTTGTCACTGTTACTGAATATGGCACAGCAAGAATTAAATGTAAAGTGCTCATAACATTTGGAAGCATTGCAAATATTGATGAAGAATCTAGGATTTTGGGGGGAATAGATACATAGTATACATGAAAGACCTAAGAAGTATACTCATAAAAATTTAGAGCTAGGATAAAGTTGTAATATCAAATCAAGCTTCTTGTTTTACAGGTAAGAAAAATGAAGCCCAAAGATGAGCCAGAGCTAAAATTCTTATTTGGACTCAAGGATGTACATCCTTTGAAATTATACAAAATCTAAAATATTTCATTGTCAAATATATCATAGAGAAGCAGTGATAGGCCAGTTGTCTTACTATAACCACAAATATAAGCCAAGCCTGACATGCGGTATCTTAGAGAGGCAGGAAATGGCACTGATGAGATGATAGATTTGAAATCTAACCATTTGGGAATTAAGCCCTGACTTTAGTCCTTATTAACAGAAATAAAATTACTTAACTTTTCTAGGCTCGTTACTTCCTTTGATCAAGTGTACAGTCTCTACCAGGGCCCATGAGCTTTCCAACAATGGTGGAATTACTAAATGCCAAAAAGGGCTTGTCTTTGTCTCCAAATTCTTGGGGCCACCTCTTTGATTTTTCCAGCTGTGGCTTGCCACAGGTTCTATACAGCATTCTACCTTGACACAAATGCTTTAGCATCACTTGATCAGCTAGATCATAAGCAGTAAAGTTATGCATTATGGCCCAAAGAAACTGAATAACTTTCTTTTATTCTAGGACAATGGTTCCCAAATTGTGGTTCCTGAACCAGCAGCATCAGTATCATATAAAAACTTATTTGAAATGTAAATTATTGAGCATAATTCTACTGAATCAAACTCCAGAGGTAAGAAGCATCTGAAATTTTTAAATCAGAAATCTGCCTCAACAAACTCTCCAGGTGATTTTTATATATGCTAAAGTTTAAAAGTTTCTAGTTGTTTAGAGTGGGAAGTTGTCAGTTTTTCGTATCATCTTGTTAGTGGGTCAGAAAATCATGTTCAGATGCATATTTTGCCACCATAATCCAAAGAGATATTAAGTTTGTATTGTGTGCAAGATGCAGCTACTTGTCCTTCTCTTCCAGGTGTATTGACATACGCCAGGTCATTCCCCCAGAGAGTCTGCTAAAATGGCAGGCCCCTATATTTTCATGTGATCATCATCTCCAACCTGATATCATGTCTTATCAAGAAATTTAGGGGACTGTTAGTTTATGTTTCTTTAGCATCTGTTAGCATTAAGTTATCACCTTATTGCACAACCATGATGTCCTGTGTGGTAAGATGATCGGGACTCTGGCAAACTAAATTATGGCATAAAGACCAGATCACTGACATAACCCTCAAGGATGATGAAAGTGGTGCAGCATCTGTCTTTTCCATGGGAAATCACCTATGATTATTTCTCAGGTCCTGTCACCCATTACATTATCTTGTCTCTAGATGATAAGTGATGAACCTGGCCTTGGCCCCATGGGGATGCCGGCATTTCCTTTGAAATAAGGAAGCCAATGTCAACTGTGGTGACTTTCATTACCATCCCTGGCATATAGGATATAATTTCCAAATACATTCCAAGATCCTGGTGTTCTCCACAGCAGAATATTTTTCAACGCATTGTTGGGAAAAACAGTCATCTGAGTTTTCTTAAATGAGTAGCTCACAAGACATGATAAATTTACTCCAACATTCCTATCTCTTTGGATTCTGCATTCCTTCCTGCATATTACTTGTCAAGGTATTTATGGCATCTCAACTTCATAAATGCTGGGCCACTGTTGAATACAGGTTTAGATTGACCAACTGACCACCAAGGTGGTATCTCCAGGAGTCTACAAGAACTACAGTGTTACTGGGCTTGGAGTGTCCCCTAATGCACATAATACAATAATTACAACCATTCCCCACTGCTGATGCCAAGATGTTGCAATAGTATTCATATTATATATTCACCCCAATTTTGCATCAACTTTCTCCTTTTGTGGTCTGGTGTTCTCAAAATTCATTCCTGCACATGTTCTTCAGGTTTGTAAATTATTAATATTCTACAAGTTTCTTTCTGTAACTAAGCCTTTTTTTCCAGGGTCTGAGTTTTCATTTTATTCCCTGTGGCATCTTAATTATATGTTTGAACTTGGATAGAACATGATGAGATTGAGAACTGGATCCCCTTTTTAAAACACGCTACAACTTGAGTCATTACAGAGTCTTCAAGCAAGGAAGAAATGGCTTCAATGTTGGGGAAGAAAATTTGCCTCTTCTGCCAGGGAAGTCGTGGTAGATGTGTAGTGTCAGGGTATTGTGTGGGTTATAGCTTCCAGTATTTCCCTATTCCAATGCCATTATTCCCTACCAATACTTTAACTTCTCTAAAGAGACCAGGTGAATTCATTGGACATTGGACAACAGACCAGGTGAATTCATTGGACATTATAACTATTTCAGAAAACTGCAGGGTGAAATGCTGAGTTTGATTTGTTTTAAAACTATCTTAGCCCTGCAGCTCTAACAGATAAAAGATTATTTTAGTACAGCTTTAGAGAGTTCCTGATTTTTTTTTTTTTGCCTGTGCCTTGAATCAAGATTCTAATATTTTGAGCTTGAAATACTATTTCTTTCAGTTTCCAACACTCTTAAAAGCATCCTCTCTACCCCCACTCCCAAATCAACAGTCCTTTAGTTTCTCAAGCTCTGGGGTAAAAGAGTGGAGCAAGATGGCCAAATAGAACCCTCCACCAGTCATCCTCCCTGCAGGAACATCAAATTTAACAGCTATCTACATGACAAACACCTTCATAAGAATGCAAAATTAAGTGAGCAATCACAGTACCTGGTTTTAAATTCATATCACTGAGAGAAGTACTGAAGAGGGTAGAAAAGACAGTCTTGAATTGCTGAAGCCAACCCTCCCTTATTCCCTAGCAGCAGCCACGTGGTATGGTGTGGTGCTTCAGGGCGGGAGAATGTAGTGATTGTGAGATGTTGCATTGGAACTCAGTCCTGCCCTGTCACAGTGGAAAGCAATGCTGGGCAGAGCTCAGCTGGCACCCAAAGAGAGGGCATTTAGACCAGCCCTAGCCAGAAGGGAATCACCCACCTCAGCAGTCAGAACTTGAGTTTCAGCAAGCCTCACCATTACAGGCTGAAGGGCTCTGGGGTCCTAAATAAACTTGAAAGACAATCTAGGCCATAAAGACTGTAACTCCTAGAGAGGTCCCAATGCTGTGCTGGGCTTGGAGCGAGTGGACTTGGGGGCACACAACCTAGCGAGACACTGGCCAAGGTGGACAAGTGCCCCTCCCCCAGCCCCTGGCAGTGCAGCTCGCAGCTCCAAAAGAGACCCCTTCCTTCCACTTGAGAAGTGAAGGAAGAGTAAAGAGGACTTTCTTCTAAAAGTTGAATAGCAGCTTAGGCATAGTAGGATAGGGCACTGGGTAGAGTCATAAGGCCTCTATTCCAGGCCCTAGTTTGTGGATGACATTTCTAGACACAACCTGGGTCAGAAGGGAACATTTTTCCTTGAAGGGAAGGACACAGTCGTGACAGGATTCATTACCTGGCAACTAAAGAGCCCTTGGGCCATCACTAATCAGCAGCAATAGCCAAGTAGAACACACCATGGGCTTTCAGTGAGACTCTGAGATGTGCTGGCTTCAGGTGAAACCCAGCACGTTTACAGCTGTGGTGGCTATGAAGAGAGACAACTTCTGCTTGAGAAAACCAGAAGGAGAGTAAAGGGAACTTCATCTTGCAGCTTAGGTACCAGCTCATTTACAGTGAGGTAGATCACCATGTGGGCTCTTAGGGTCTCTGATTTCAGGCCTTGGCTTTTAGATGGCATTTCTGGACCTGTTGTGGGCCAGAGGGGACACCACTGCCTTGAAGGGTGAGTCCCAGGCCAGGCAGCATTCACCACAGCTAAACGAAGAGCCCTGGCCTTAAGCAAACATTGGTAGTAGCCTGGCAGTACTCCCTGTTGGCCTGTGGTGCTGGTGGCCATGGGGAGAGACTCCT
Source organism: Gorilla gorilla gorilla (assembly GCF_029281585.2). Classification (NCBI taxonomy): domain Eukaryota; kingdom Metazoa; phylum Chordata; class Mammalia; order Primates; family Hominidae; genus Gorilla; species Gorilla gorilla. The sequence goes on from NC_073241.2 coordinate 81,175,245, forward strand.
CTGCCTGTGGAAAGGGGAGGAAACAATGGGAAGGACTTTGTCTTGTGGTTCGGGTGTACAAGCATAGCTGCAGTAGAATAGAGCACTAGGTAGACTTCTAAGGTTTTTGACTCTAGTCCCTGGCTCCTAGTCAATATCTCTGGACCTGCTTGGGGCCTGGGGGAACTCCTTGCTCCAAAGAACACAAGCCTGTTTTGCTTCACCACCTGCTGATTGTAGAGATCTAAGGCCTTGAGTGAACATAGATGGTAGCCAGGAAGTGGCAATAGCAGGCCTTGGGTGAGACCCAATTCTATGCTGGCTTCAAGTCTGAGCCAGTGTAGTCCTAGTGGTGGTGGCCACAGGAGTGGCCTTCTGTCACCTTTCCCCCAGCTCCAGGCAGCTCAGGACATAGAGAGACTCTGTGTGTTTGAGAGAAAGTAAGGGAAGACTACAACAGTCTCTGCCTGATAATCCAGGGTATTTGTCTAGATCTTATCCAAGACCACCAAGGTAGTATCTCTAGGAGTCTACAAGAATTAGTGTTACTGGGCTTGGGGTGCCCCCTAAGGCAGATATGGCTGTAGTGACCAAAAATTTAGATCACAATACCCAAGTTCTTTCAAGTACCTGGACAGCCTTCCCAAGAAGGACGTATACAGATAAGCCCAGACTGCGAAGACTACATACAATAAATAACCCTTCAATGCCCAGACACTAACAAACATCTATAAGCATCAAGATCATCCAGGAAAACATGACCACACCAGATGAATTAAATAAAGCACCAGGAACTAATTCCAGAAAGACAGAGCTATGCAACCTTTCAGATAGTGAATTCAATAGCTGTTTTGAGGAAACTCAGTGAAATTCAAGAAAACACAGAAAAGGAATTTAGAATCCTATCAGATGAATTCAACAAAGAGATTCAAATAACTAAAAAAGTCAAGCACAAATTCTGGAGTTGAAAAATAAAATTGGCATACTGAAGAATGCATCAGTCTGTTAATAGCAGAACTTATCAAGCAGAAGAAAGAATTCACTTGAAGACAAGCTAATTGAAAATATAGTCAGAGGAGACAAAAGAAAAAAAGAATAAAAAAGAATGAAGCACGCCTACAAGATCTAGAAAATAGCCTTAAAAGGGAAAATCTAAGAGTTATTGGCCTTAAAGAGGAAGAAGAGAAAGAGATAGGGATGGAAAGTTTATTCAAAAGGATAATAACAGAGGACTTCCCAAACCTTGAGAAAGATATCAATATTCACTTATGAGAAGTTTATAGAACACCAAGCGGATTTAACCCAAAGAAGACTACCTCAAGAAATTTCATAATCGAACTCCCAAAGGTCAAGGATAAAGGATCCTAAAAGCAGCAAGAGAAAAGAAACAGATTACATATAATGGAGCTCCAATAGCCTGGCAGCAGACTTTTCAGTGGAAACCTTACGGGCCAGGAGAGAGTGGCATGACATATGACCTTACCCTAGAATAGTATATCTGGTGAAAATATCCTTCAAACATGAAGGAGAAATAAAAAGTTTCCTAGACAAACAAAAGCTGAGGGATTTCATCAACACTAGACCTATCCTAGAAGATATGCTAAGAGGAGTTCTTCAGTCTGAAAAAAAGGACATTAATGAGCAATAATAAATTATCCGAAGGTACAAAACTCACTGGTAATAGTAAGCATACAGAAAACCACAGAATATTATAACACTGTAATGGTGATATATAAACTACTCATACCTTCAGTAGAAAGACTAAAAGATGAACAATTCAAAACTAACCACAACAACTTTTGCAGACATAGACAGTACAATAAGACATAAATAGAAACAATAAAAAGTTAAAAAGCAGGGTGATAAAGTATGTAGCTTTTATTAGTTCTTAGTTACTTTATTAGTTACTTGTATGTTAGTTTCTTTATGCAATCAGTGTTGTCATCAGTTTAAAATAATGAGTTACAAAATACCATTTGCAAGCCTCATGGTAACCTCAAATCAATAAACATACAATGGATAAGCAAAAAACATTTCTTAATCTCTTCATTTGGTTTTTATAATAGAAGCCATGTGGTTCTCTCCAGCTTTGCCTTCAATGGGCACATCATTTCAAGTGACCACAGGGGATAATTTCTCTTTCTTTACCGCAGGCCATATTTATAAGTCATCTTTTCCACAGGGCCCCATTTTCTTTTTTCCCTGAGGCCTTATTGCATTTATCCATTAAGTTTCTTAATTTTGAGCACTATAAATCAATAAAAGCTAATTTAAGTCCTCAAAGAATTGACTAAAAAAATACTAGGAAGCTCATAGAATTCTTAGAAGGTTCAGGAAACCAGGCTTAGTAGTCACAGTTAGAAACAAGATGAAAGTCATATTATTGCTCTGATGGGCCACTTGCCCCACTGATATGGGAACACTTGCTGGAAGCACCCTCCCTGCTGTCTTGGGAGAGTTGTTTCTGCTGTCACCAATTTCTTTGACAGCATTTCATGCTTTGTCATTAGTTCCCCATTGAAGTTCAACATGGGTAATTGGCTGATACAACCTTGCTTACCTATCCATGCTGTAAATGGGGTGGGGGGCAGAGAAAATTCATATTTGGCATTTCTACCTTTCAAGTGGGAGGTGATCTCAGATTTGTTCAGAAATACTGTGTAAGGTAATGTCTGTAAAGCAATTACACAATATCTAGACATACAGAAGGCTCTCAAAAATAGAATATATAATATGTATTATTGTTATATAATGAGTGAAGTGGTTTTATGATCATCAGGTAGTAGACAAGGATGTAAAATATTGTCTTTCTCAAAGTTTCTAATGTGACTGCCTTGTGCTTTGGGAGCTTAATTAGGATTTCTGTCTTTGGTAGAAGAAAGGTAAGTTTGCTGTAGTTTATTGCACAGTGTTATTTATGCATTCAACAAACGTTTCTTATTTCCTGTTTTTCTTCTTTTTTTCTTTTTATTATTTTATTTTATTTTTGTTATACTTTAAGTTCTAGGGTACATGTGCACAACGTGCAGGTTTGTTACATATGTATACATGTGCCATGTTGGTGTGCTGCACCCATTAACTCGTCATTTTCGTTAGGTATATCTCCTAATGCTATCCCTCCCCCCTCCCCCTACCCCATGACAGGCCCCAGTGTGTGATGTTCCCCTTCCTGTGTCCAAGTGTTCTCATTGTTCAATTCCCACCTATGAGTGAGAACATATGGTGTTTGGTTTTTTGTCCTTGTCATAGTTTGCTGAGAATGATGGTTTCCAGCTTCATCCATGTCCCTACAAAGGACATGAACTCATCCTTTTTTATGGCTGCATAGTATTCCATGGTGTATATGTGCCACATTTTCTTAATCCATTCTATCATTGATGGACATTTGGGTTGGTTCCAAGTCTTTGCTATTGTGAATAGTACCACAATAAACATACGTGTGCATGTGTCTTTATAACAGCATGATTTATAATCCTTTGGGTATATACCCGGTAATGGGATGGCTGGGTCAAATGGTATTTCTAGTTCTAGATCCTTGAGGAATTGCCACAGTCTTCCACAATGGTTGAACTAGTTTACAGTCCCACCGACAGTGTAAAAGTGTTCCTATTTCTCCACATCCTCTCCAGCACCTGTTGTTTCCTGACTTTTTCATGATTGCCATTCTAACTGGTGTGAGATGGTATCTCATTGTGGTTTTGATTTGCATTTCTCTGATGGCCAGTGATGATGGGCATTTTTTCATGTGTCTGTTGGCTGCATAAATGTCTTCTTTTGAGTGGGGGCCAATTTCCTGTTTTTCTTCTTTAGACTATCATGAAGTATTGTGGGAAAATCAAAGGTGAATTCTCACTGCTTGTCCTCAAATTGTGTATAATCCAAAGACAGCAGAGAAAGAGACACCAGAATGTACTGAATATGTGTCAGGCACTATTGGGATGTTACACATATTATCTTATGTAAGCCCCTCAATAGCCTTATTGGAAAGTTGTTACCTCCATTTGATAAGAAGTGGAGCCTCAAAGGGTTTAATAAACTTGCCCAAGGTCATGCAAGAAGGAAAGAGAAAAGCCCAGTTTATGCCCAGAACTGGATCATGCTTAGAGGAAGGAACAAAACCTCAGAGCTAGAAGAACCAGGAGTGGAGAACTAACACGGGATTTGAGAATTTGGTCCCAAGTCGAGAGATTCTTATGTTAGCAATGTTATGGAATCTTTTTAGAGGATATTGGCAGGAAAAAAATGGGTAGATTTTCTTTAAATTGTCAAAACTAGAGTAAATCCATGCTCGAAATATAGCGTGCTCCCTTTTTGACTGAAATTTTCAAAAGATGCAGATAATTCATATCAGGGTCCAGGAAAAAAAAATAAAAGGCCAGTTAGGCAGTTTGGACACATCCTCTTGTCACTAGTTGAACTGGCCACAGATTATGACCTTACCAGGGTCTAAGACCTTCCCAGCGGCTCATAATAACGTACTATCCAATTGACTATTTCTAGACCCACCTGAGTAGTGGGTAGTTGTTCTGGCTTACATTGATTGCCTCAAGGCTTGTGGATTGAACCTGCATGTGGCTGACAGCCCAGTAGCTGGTGGGATTGAGTTTGAGAAAGCCAGGTACTGGCGAAGGCTTGTAACCACGATTTCTCACTGAAGAAACTCAGGTGCTCTTGTCAGAGGTAGACAAATGCATTAGATGGACTGGAGTAATTTGTGGAATAAGCATTTTGGGGTGGTTGTGGTCACAATTGTGCTGGTGGTTATAGTGTCTGGGAAGTGTTTGTAAATAGTTTCTACCATGTGTGATGACTTTGATGCTCTTATAAAATCCCTTGAGAAGGTTTCCTTAAAGAAGTGCACCAGAGTGACTCAGTATTTACTAGGTAGAGTTAGTTCTTATCTTTGAACCACAGATATGAGGCCATGCTTCATTCTAGATGGCATATGAGTGAAAAAGGTCAGATGTTTGTCTATAATAAACCAACTCAAAATCTTGAAAATTATTGCATTTTTACTAGGCAATCTGTATTTTCCAAATCAGCTTTTGCACCTTGCAGGAAACACCAAAACCATTTATTGAGTTGTATTTCCTAACTTTAGCCGTGATACATGTGTGTGCACATACACAATACATGCAAATATAATATATTTATACAAGTTTATAATCATCTTGTTGTATTCTTATTTAGCCATAGAACTTCATCTGTACCACAGTTTTACATTCCTGGCTTAGGGTACTACTGTATGTGCATTTTAATTTGTCTGTGAAACACTGCATAGAGGGCAGTGTGTGTGTGTGCCTCTTCTAGGAGGTATTATTTGTATTTTGTGCCTATATGAAATGCATATGGGATTCTAAAGAGAACATTCTTAGTCTCCAATTTCTCCTCATTTGGAGAATTTATCAAGATAGTGCTATTGTCTACTTTGAGATTGGAAGAGAGTTGGGAACAGTGTGATTTATAGTTGAAACATATTGATGTAAATCTTGGTTCTGTTGTTTGCTAGTTGTATAACTTTGGGTAAAAAAATACAACCACTTGGAAGCTGAGTCCCTTCATTTATAAGATGTGGCTAATAATTTTTCCTCCTTAAGGTTGTTGAGAAGACTAAACACATATAGATATTGCTTCACATAGTATCTGGCATGTAGCAGGCATTATTATTAATATAATAAAAGGTCTGAAATGGAGGGAGTCTTAGAGTTAATAATGTTAACCAACCTTCTCCTTCTGCAGATGAAGACTCTGAAGCCCAGAGGGATGAAATAACTTTAATATAACTAGTGATAGAGTTGAAATGGCCTCCAAATAGCTAGATTCCCATGAAATTCCAAGGAAAAGATGTCAGTTGTATTTGTCAGTGGGAAGAAGAATCGATCTGTGCAATAGTGAAAAATGAAAGGCTCTTCTCTTTGTACTTCCTGAATTGAAAGAAAATTTGGTAATATAAGCAAAGCTTCTAAAATCAGACATCTTTTGAATTTTGGAGTATATATTTGCTACTTGATGTCTCAGGTCTGTTTCTAGGATTTCCAGTTAATAAGTCAATTTGGGAATTTTGGAAAGCCTGATTTTATTTTTATTAAAGAATGCATTTATTGGAGTATAATTTTTACATACTGTGAAATTCACCTCTTTTAAGTGTACAATTCAATGATTTTTAGTAAACACTATAAAGTGCTACTTATCATCACAATCCAATTTTCGAACGCTTTTATCACCTCAAGAAGATTCCTCATACCTGTTCGTGGTTTATATATGTAACCCATAAACACTGGATGAGCACTGATTTACTTTCTGCTTCTATCCATTTGCTTTTCTGGGCAGTTCATACAAGTGAATTTATACAATATGTGCCTTTTGTGGCCGGCTTATTTCATTTAGTGTAATGAGGCTCATTTGTATAGTGGCAAGCTTATTGTTTTGCTTCTTTTTATTGCTGTATCTTGGTTGACTTTTGATATCAGTTCTATTGACTTGACAGGAAAATGGGGGGCAAGAAATGATTTCATCCTCTCCAATTTTGCCACCTGGGAAGCCTGATTCTATGGAATTGCCCATGGAGCAGCTTCGCATAGGGAAGTCACCAAGGTTGAGTCCTCTGGCCTGCTTCCCAGGCTGTAGGGAGGAAATGTTTACATCCTTGTCTTTGATGACTATGCCACTAAATGGTTGGAAAATTGCCCAAGTAGGAGGCAGCAGCTCAGATTCCAGGAGGTGAATAACAGCCTTGAAGTGCACATTAGTGAGGGCAGTGACACACCTGCCATTGAGCTTAGGAGTTTGGGGAAAGGAGTGAGTCCTCATGAGGAGGTGATGGAAAGGGTGTGTAAGTGTCACAGCTAGGGGTGACCCCAGTAGGGAGCAGGTGTGTTTCTTGATTTGCTGGTTGTGAGAGCAAGGTAGTATATGGTAGTGTTCCACAAACAGGTTTGGAAATCAGGCCGAAGTTGGCTGACATTGTGACTTTGGGCTAATCGTGAAGCCTCCTAAATCCTGGGTTTCTTAATGTATATAGCCCTTACCTTGTAGAGTTGTGAGAATTAAATGAGATGATGCAGACAAAATGCTTAGTAGAATCTCTGGCAACTAGAAAATTTTTAGTAGGTGTTAACTATTAATTTCTCACTTCTTGACAATAGAAAGTCTTACGTAATCTTGTGTTTTTGTTGGCTCCCTCCTTAAGTGTCTTTAAATGAAGATTAATTATCTAGAAAGACTAAAGTACTACATTTCTAACATAATACAAATATGCAAGGAATTAATGGAAATGGTGTTTCCTCTTAGAAATAAAAACTAATTTACTTTATTTTTCCCTTCCCTTTCCTTGCCCTTGTTTTCTGTCTTTTCTTCCTTCATTCCTCATGACTTAATTCATACTCTAATTCCAATTACTAGTATTTATGTTGCTCATTATAGGTTATGAAGTGTTTTTTTTTTTCATAGCCTTACTGCATTTGATCCTCACAGCAGTTCTGGAGAGAGCTGCCATTATTATTCTCATTTTAGATATGGAGATAATGGGACCTGGCAAAGTCACACTGCTCATAAATGGTGGGCATCACCTGCATTATTAGATATTGGGAATTAGAGACTGTATTAGTTTCTTAGGGCTGCTGTAACAAGTGACCACAACCAGGTGGCTTAACAAACATAAATTTATTCTCTCATATTTCTCAGAGGCTGGAAGTTTGAAATCAGGGTGTTGGCAGGGTTGGCTCCTTCTGGAGATTCTGAGGCAGAATCTGTTCCTTGCCTCTCTCCCAGCTTCTGTTGATTGCTGGAAACCCGTGGCATTTTTTGGCTTTTAACTGCATCCCTCCCATCTGTGCCTCTGTCTTCATATAACATTGTTCCTTGTGTGTGTCTGTCTGCTATGTTTCCCTGAATATCCCTTTCCTTTTTTTAAAACATAAAAGCATCATTAATTGGGAAGATATAAAGGAAACATTTCCATAATTGAAGGATCTTACAGGTTAATTGCAAGAGTAGAAAGTGGTAGAGTTGTGTGGAGGCTGAGGTGGGAGGATCACTTGAGACCAGGAGTTTCAGACCAGCCTGGGCAACACAGAGAGACCCCATCTCTACAAAAAATTTAAACAAATTAGCTCGGTATGGTGGTGCATGCCTGTAGTCCTAGATACTCAGGAGGATGAGGCAAGAGGATCACTTGAGCCCATGAGTTCAAGGATACAGTGGGCTATAATCATGGCACTATATTCCAGCCTGGTTGATAGAGTGAAACCCTGTCTCAAAATAAAAGAAAATGGCAGTCGCCAAGCAATGCAGAAGCTTTTAGTGACTTGGCTTATAAACCACTGAGTAGTGACCTTTGGTGAGGGAGAATCAGAAGGGCTGGAAAGGACAGACTGGCATGTGGAGATGCTGGAGCTTGTACTTGGCTTCCTTAAATAAGAACAAAATTTGACCTCCCAAAGCCAAATCCTTTGAACCCAGAAGATGGTATTAGCTGTCTGATGAAGTGAGGGGCAAAGTCGAAAGGCCAACACAGACATAATACATAAAGGCAAAACTCCAATCAAATATCACCTAAAGAAGGGTATATGAAATGAATAGGGAAAGAATATTAACTAGTAGCATTTTACAGGAATGCTTGGCAGTAAAACCTTAAAAAGTGAATGGGCTGAGTGACAACAGAGAGGGAAGATGGAAGTCAGACTGCCCCTCTATTGTTGAATGAGAAACCCAGGGAATAAAATGGGTCTGGGAAGCTTTATAAAGAAAGTAGTGCTAGGTAAACTTTTTGTTTTGTTTTTGAGTAAAGTGAAAGCAAGTTTATTAAGAAAGCAAAGAAATAAAGAATGGCTAGTCTCCACAGACAGAGCCTATGGTTGCCCATTTTTATGGTTATTTATTGATTATATGCTAACAAAGAGTGGATTATTTATGACTCCCCTTTTTAGACCATATAGGGTAACTTCCTGACATTGCCATGGCATCTGTAAACTGTCATGATGCTGGTGTGAGTGTAGCAGCGAGGACGACCAGAGATCACTCTCATTGCCATCTTGGTTTTGGTGGCTTTTGGCTGGCTTCTCTACTGCAACCTGCTTTATCAGCAAGGTCTTTATAACCTGTATCTTGTGATGACCTTCTATCTCATCTTGTGATTAAGAATGCTTTAACCTCTTGGGAATACAGCCCAGTAGCTCTCAGCCTTATTTTACCAAGCCCCTACTCAAGATGGAGTTGTTCTGGTTGAAACACTTCTGATATTTCCCCCCTCCCTTTTATAAGAGAACCCCGAATCCTAAAGGTTGTAGAGGGATGAAGATCCATCTTCTGTAACTTCTTGAGGTTGAATAGGGGCGATGATGTTCCTGCCTATTAGGGTCTCTTGTATTCCAGGTAAAGAGAAGCGCAGTCAGAAAGCATTGGTATGGTGAGGGCCACTCATAACTGTTGAGTTCCTACAAAAGGTGATATATGGAAGATTAATAAGTGTTTAATTTAAGAAAACATCCAGTAAGATTACTCTGCTCTTTAGTTCTGTGAGAAGAATACACAAGGCTCACTGGATCCCAAGGAAACTGTCTAAGAGAGCAGGGACTATATCTGCCATGTTCGTGGCTGTGTTTCTCATGTAGGATAGTGTCAGAAATTTGCAGCTGCTCAGTAAAAGTTTTAAGGGGAGAACATAAAGGGAAATTCAGAGGTTCTAGCACATCCTGGAGGTAGGAAGGAGTAGGGTGGGTTAGTGTGCAGTTGGACCTCTACCATACGTGGGTTGGAGGATGCTCTTCATCTGGGCCTGAATTCCCAATCAGCACACTCAAATCCGCCAGGTGCGCTGGACAGGGGCTAGCCTGCCTCATCTTTGCTGGTCACGGCAAAATTCCAGAGCTGCTCCATTTGACATGTTTTCAGCACATAGCTCTGTCTGCACTGGACACTCAGTTGCCAGCTCTGCTTCTCTTTCTCCTGTCTGCCCACACGTTGCCCTTTGCATTAGACTCATGGTTTGCTTCCCAGATGGAATTTTACCTCCCTCTACTCTGCTTCAGCCTTGCATACTTAAGAGTCTTAAACCCACTCAGGCTACAGACACCATACCTCAATAGTATCTTTACCTGGATATCCCTGGACATGGGTGGGATCTAGGAAAATATGGAATATTTTCCTAGATATAAATACAAGCCCATATAATAGAGGGTTAGACACATGAACCTGTTTTAAAGGGAAGAAAAAAGAGGAAGCCATTGAGTTTTGTTTTGGGAAAATTAGTCTGTGTGTTTAAAAGATCAGTATTGATTAGTAGGGTTTTCTATTTGTCATCTCTTCCATATTGAAATAATGTGGTATCATTGATACCGAAAATGTAATCCTTAAGAGCACCACAGGACTTGAGTTTTATTTTTAAAATGACTACTACATAGCAAATTATTCATTTAATAATTTTTCTATATCTGCAACGTGCCAGGCTTCACACAAGTGAATACAGAGATAAGGACACGGATTTGTACTCCTCTTCCCCACAGAATCGAATAGATTGTGGAGACTCACAAACTGTGTATACCTAACTAAAATATAAAACAAAACCATGGAAAAGGAGGGTAGAGATATCACTCCCAGTGGGAGATTCTCAAGCTGCGTTTAAATCTAGCAGCATTGTGGCTTGCCTAGTGGGTTGACCCAAAGGATGTTTGAGCAAGGAGTCGAGTTCTATTGTCTAGAATTTCAGATCAAAGCCTGCTTTCTGCCTGGCCCATGAGTGTGGCTTGCAGTGGAAGTGCCTGCCTATATCTCCAGACAGCTGCTTTTCCAATTTGTCCAGAAGATCAGTGGAAGCATGCAGTTGGCTCTTCCACAATTAACCTAGCTGATGGTTCCTCAAGTCACTCCTGCCAGCAAAAGACTTCATTAACAAGAGCCCAATAGGACACGCCCATGTGTCACCCCCTGTCCATGCAGAAGATCTTATTTATAAACGGTCATACATCTCTGATGGACATTTCTCTCATCTAAAAGCAAGGAGGAGAAGGGCCTTTTGCAGATTTTCAATCACTGAAACCACAAAATGCGACCTGAAAGAGACTCATTAAGCTGTGTAATTTGTCCTCAGGGCCCATCTGAGGGTTTCTTCCTATACATTTGTTCCTTCTCTGCTTGCTGAGCTCCAAGAGGCGAAAACCCAGAGCTCTCTCTGTCTCTGGTGTTTCCTCATGCTCATTTCCTTTTTCCTTTGGCTCTTTAGGCATTTACTTTGTTTCTTCGTTTCTTTCCTTTTTTCCTTTTCTTTTCTTTCTTTCAATAGTGTTTTGGCTTGTCACCCAGGCTAGAATACCATGGTGCAATCAGGGCTCACTGCAGCCTGAAATTCCTGGGCTCATGTGATCCTCCCAACTCAGCTTCCCAAGTAGCTGGGATTACAGGGACGTGCCACCATACCCAGCTAATTTTAAAAAATTGTTGTAGAGTCAGGGTCTCATTGCATTGCCCAGGCTGGTCTTGAACTCCTGGGCTCAAGTAATCTTCCTTGCCTTGGCCTCCCAGAGTGCTGAGATTATAGGTGTGAACCATCACACCTGTCCTTAATTCATTTCTATATCACATATGGAATATCTGTTATTTGTTCAGCAGTTAGGAAGGTAAGCTAAGACGCAGTGCCTGTTCTCAGACTGATCACATTATTTGGCATGAGGCAGAAATGTCTTTTTCTTTCCTTCTAGTACTACTGATATTTGGAAGGTCCAGAATATTACTTTTACAAACAAGCCTCTACCATCCAAAGGCTCCAATACTTACATAGATTTATAGTATGGCATTTGCATATATGTCCTTTAAAAAATCTTTTTTGAAACTATAAATATAATGTAATAAAACATAAGCTTTGGAATCAGAACGATCTCAGGTTAAGCCATAAGGCCTGTATTTATTACTTGTGTGACCTTGACCTCTTTCAGCCTCATTTCCTTTAAGTATAAGCTGATGGGGCTGTTGTGAGGATTCGACTAAAATAGCAGCATGAAGAAGCAAGGTAGGTGCTCAGAAATTGTCTATTCTCATCCCCCTCCTAGGAAAAGGAATGCTGTTTTGTTCATTTTTTTGTCCTTTTATTGCCTTCAGTCAAGCCTTACACATGAAAGATGCAGAATATAGTCCTTGTTGATTAAAACAAATGAGTAAATTGATGAATGAATAATAATTAAAGTCTGTCTCCTTTAAGGGCAGGGTAAAAGGAGAAGTATAATCAGGCACAGGAGGACAGGTAGAACGAAGCACTAAAGTAAGGCTTTATACTGTGAGGTCTTGCAAACCCCACCACTGTGTATGAGCTTGAAGGATACTGAGTCTGGAGGATCCAGATCTGGAACAATGACATAGCACTGCTCCTCTGGCTACCAGAGAGCCACTCCTAGAGCCTTCTAGGACAAGATCTATTAAGCCGTGAAGTGGGCAATTTGACCTCAAGCCTTTGTCTAAGGCTCCAGCTCCTTTGATCTGCTCCCTGGATGCCTCCCACGTCTTTCTGATTAACCTCACTGCTCTTTGCATTGTATCTCTTCTTTTAGGATGTCCTTAAACCCAGGCAAGAGGGGCATCTGCCATGGAAACTGCACATAAGAGAGATCCACAAGTTACAAACGTGCAAAAAAAAAAATGTAAATATTTTAAAGACATCTGCTTACCTCTGACATTAAGGGTCCAGCGTGACCTATAATTCTAAACACCTACTGTTTTGATGATCACTGTTCAGGCCCTAGGAGAAAAGTATCTCTACATCTCTTGTACCATATCTTTAGAACAAAGGGGACTGCAAAGAAATATTTGAAGGTTTATTAGTTGTGATATACCTGGTGTCATAGACAATTTCTGTTTTGGCATGCAAGAAGGATTTGAGCGGAGGTGCTTAGGTAAGAGAAAAGATAAATTAATTTGTCAAATCCTTTCTCTCAGACAGCATGAATGCAATAAATTTTTGCATAATGAACTATCATTTCCCAAGAGTGCCAAGCATCCGTTTTCTTCTCCTCCTGTTCTAATCTGTAGATCCAGAAGTATTCAAGGATTAACACATTTTCTTCAGTTACACACAATGGAAAAGGAATACTCTCAATATTGAACAATTTATATTTTAAAGTTAACTTACATATTATGAGTATAAAGCTGGATAGTAATTCTTTACATTATTCTATGGGTCTAAACATTGCTTTAAGTTAACGTGAAAATCATGATGTTAGTCACAGTGAGTTGTGCATTGGCATTAAAATATTTTATAGTATATTTGCCATGTGATTTATCCCTTTGGACTGTACAATAATAAACGTGATTTGAACAATTTATCATTCAATTCCAAATCTAGGCATCGCTTTGAAATAGGAAATTTCAGTTACCAAGTGCAAGGTTAGCACCTCATGACCCTGAGCTTGACTGCTGCCTTAAATTTTGCACCCCAGGTGCCTTATTACCTCATGCTAGTCCTAGCAGCCCTGCTTTAAAGGGCCAGCTAGTAAACATTTCCTCCTTTGCAGGCCACACAGGCCCATCAAAACTACTCAGTTCTGCCAGTGTAGCACAGAAGCACCCACAGACAATACATAAGAGAATGGTCATGGCTGTGTTGCAATAAAACTTCGTTTTCAAAAACAGGCAACTGGCCCGATTTGGCCCCAAGTGATAGTTTGCTGTCCCCTGGTGTAAACAACAAAGTTAATTCTTTTTCCTGCCACCTATCCATTGTGGATCACTGTGGTTTATTCTCCACATTTCTTTCTGAAACCCAAGTGGATAGAGCTGTCATCATCTTGAGTATTGGTTGATGTTGTGCAAGAGAAAGAAAAGGCTTTTCACTTGCCTTAGCAATTAAGGGCTCAGAGACAGAAGGGACACATTATTTTAGCTCATGATTCATTGGCTAGAATTAGTCATAGGACCACACCTTACCACAAAGCGGCAATGAGAGCTATGATAAAGGTTCAGATTAGGTGTTGAAAGAATACAGTGGGCCGGGTGCAGTGGCTCACACCTGTAATCCTAGCACTTTGGGAACCGAGGCGGGTGGATTACTTTAGGTCAGGAGTTCGAGATCAAACTGGCCAACATTGTGAAACACCTTCTCTACTAAAAGTACAAAAAAATTAGCTTGGCATGGTGTCGGGCGCCTGTAATCCCAGCTACCTGGGAGGCTGAGGCAGGAGAATCACTTGAACCCAGGAAGGGGAGGTTGCAGTCAGCTGAGATCATGCTACTGCACTACAGCCTGAGCAACAGAGCAAGACTCCATCTCAAAAACAAAAACAAAAACAAACAAAAAAGAGGCTGGGCGCAGTGGCTCATGCCTGTAATCCTAGCATTTTGGGAGGCCGAGGCTGGCAGATCACGAGGTCAGGAGATAGAAACCATCCTGTCTAACGTGGTGAAACCCCGTCTCTACTAAAAATACAAAAAATTAGCTGGGCGTGGTGGTGGGTGCCTGCAGTCCCAGCTACTCGGGAGGCTGAGACAGGAGAATGGCATGAACCTGGAAGGTGGAGCTTGCAGTGAGCCGAGATCGTGCCACTGCACTCCAGCCTGGGCAACAGAGGGAGAGACTGTCTCAAAGAAAAAAAAAAAAAAAAAAAGAAAAGAAAGAATATAGTAGAAGAAGGTATAAAATCTGATTAGTGAGTTTGCAGAATTGGTATTTGTTCTGGGCTTCCAAACATGAATGTGTTCCACAGATCTATTTTGATATTAATTTAGCAAAGACAGTAGAATTTATTTTCTAGATATGTTTTAATTAGAGTTAATAAAAGGTATATTTTCATGTTTTTATTAATTTTTTCACTTTTAGTTTCAGGGGTACATGTGCAGATTTCTGCATAGGTAAATTGCATGTCATGGGAGTTTTGTGGACAGATTATTTCGCTACCCAGGTAGTAAGCATGGTACCCCATAAGGCAGTTTTTCCAACCTCACTCTTCTCCCTCTCTCCACCTTCAAGTAGGCCCTGGTGTCTGTTGTTTCCTTCTTTGTATCCATCCATATTTACTCAGTATTTAATTCCTGTTTATAAGTGAGAACATGTGGTATTTAGTTTTCTGTTTCTATGTTAGTTCAGTTAGGATAAATGGCCTCCAGATCCTGCTGCAAAGGATGTGATCTTGTTCTTTTTTATGGCTACATAGTATTCTGTGGTGTATATGTACCACAATTTTTAAATCTAGTCTGTCATTGATGGGTTTAGTTTGATTCCACATCTTTGCTATTGCAAATAGTGCTGCAGTGGTGTGTCTTTATGGTAGAATAATTTATATTATTTTGGGTTTATACCCAACAATGGGATTTTTGGGTCAAATGATAGTTCTGTTTTGAGTTTTTTGAGAAATTGCCAAAATGCTTTCCACAATGGCTGAACTAATTTACTTTTCCACCAGTGGTGTATAAGCATTCCCTTTTCTCTGCAACCTTGCCAGCATCTATTATTTTTTGACTTTTCAATAATAGCCATCCTGACTAGTGTGAGATGGTATCTCATTGTGGTTGTGATTTTTATTTCTCTAATGATAAGTGATGTTGAGCATTTTTTAAATATAATTGTTGGCCACATGTATGTCTTCTTTTGAGAAGTGTCTGCTCATGTCCTTTGCCTGCTTTTTAATGAGGTTTTTTTTTTCTTGTTTATTTGTTTAATTTCCTATGGATTCTGGATATTAGACCTTTGCCAGAGGTAAGTTTGCAAATATTTTCTCCTATTCTGCAGGTTGTCTGTTTACTCTGTTGATAGTTTCTTTCAATGTGCAGAAGCTAAGCTATGTTTTTTTATGCTAAGTTGGTTTCGTGTAGACAGAGAATACTTGGGTGCTGCATATCTATTCATTTTGAAAATTTGTCTTCTAACAGTGTTATAACATTTAAAGTAATTACTAAAATGGATGATAGATTATCTCGCTAGCTGTTTTCTATTTGTTTCATGTTGAGGATCTTTTGTTCTCTTTTCTTTTGCCTGTTTTTGGATTGATTATTTTTTATAACCCTTTAATCTTCAATATTAGCTTATAATTCACACCTGTTTCAAAAAATTTTGCTGTTTTTTTCCTGGGGTTTGTAGCATATCAATTTAATTATTTGCATCTTATATTCCAGTATTATTATAATACTTCACATATATAATAACCTTAACTTGTTTCCAATTGCCCACTTTTAAAGTTTTTGCTATTCTTATGATGCATTTTATTTTCATATATTCCATATATCCAAAATACATTGCTATTTTTTTTGCCTTAGTCAATTATCTTTTAGAGTGATTAAACATAGGGAAAAGCTTCTTTTAAAATATTTACTTTTTTTCTGTTATAAATAAATCAGAGTCTCTGTAGTGTAGATATGCTAATAATAAATTCTCTAAAATTGGCCAGGCGTGGTGGCTCATGCCTGTAATCCCAGCACTTTGGGAGGCCAAGGCAGGCAGATCATAAGGTCAAGAGATCGAGACCATCCTGGCCAACGTGGTGAAACCCCATCTCTACTAAAAATACAAAAAATCAGCTGGGCATGGTGGCAGGCACATGTAATCCCAGCTACTTGGGAAGCTGAGGCAGGAGAATCTCTTGAACCCGGGAGGCGGAGGTTGCAGCGAGCCAAGATTGTGCCATTGCGCTCCAGCCTGGACAACAAGAGTGAAACTCCATCTCAAAAAATAAATAAATAAAATAAAAATCAATTAATTAATTAATTCTCTAAAATTTTGTCTTAAAAAAGGGCAATTTATTTTTGAAAGGTATTTTCACTGTTGTGAATTCTCTCAGCACTTTAAAGAGGTCATTACATTGTCTCATGAAGTTTGCTACATTCTTACACTTCTTTCTTTTCTGTTTTTTATTCTGCTTGCCTTTAATATTTTCTTTTTATCGTTGTTTTCATCAGCTTAAATATGAAGACTTTAAGTTTTTGTTTGTTTGTTTTTGTATTTATCTGGCTTGTGGTTCTCTGAGATTCTAGAATATGTTTAACCATGACTCCTTCACATATTTCTCTCCATTTTCTTTCTCTTCTTCTCCTGGGATTCTAATTGCACATGTGCATGTTGGATTTTGTTCCTCAGCACTTAGATACTGTATTCTGTTTTCCCCAATACCATATTGTCTTTCTTTTTCAGTTTGTGTAGCATCTACTGAGCTTATAGTTCCGGGTTCACTCCTTCTTTCCTTTGTTGTGTTGTCTGCTGGGGAGCCTATGGAAGGCACTCTTAAGCTTTGCTACTGTGTATTGTTTTTATGCCTAGCATTTTCATTTTAGTCTTTATTATAGTTCCGTCTCTGCTAAAATTTTCCATTTATTCATACATGTCATCCGTCTTTTCCACTAACATAATAATAGTTAATTATATCAATAATTATTCTTTTAAATTTCGTATCTGATGGTTCCAACATCTGGGTCATCTCTGAATCTGATTCTTCTAATTTCCTTTTTTCTTAATAGAAGGCTGTTTGTCCTTGCTTTTTTGTGTGTATTATTTTTTATTGAACGCTAGTATTTTGTGTAGAACAATAGAGACAGGGGTAAGAAATATATATTTCTGGGCTGGCCACAGTGGCTCACACCTGGAATCCCAGTGCTTTGAGAGGCTGCAATGAGCTGCGATTGTGCCGCTGCACTATTGCCTGCATGACAGAGAGAGATGCTGTCTTTAAACAATAAAAATAAATATGTTTTCCTGAGCTGGGCATATCGCTTCTTCTGCTCAGCTGCTGTTGCGGAATGTTTACTAAATTTAGTTGGTAGTTGAGCTAGATTTAGATTTTGTTGTTATGCTTACCTTCAGTATACCACTGACTTCAAATTTTTCAATCTTTGCTTTGTACTTAGGCTGGAGGCTGCTCTGCTGGAGGATTTTCCCTCAATGTTCCTGATTAACCCTCAGCTTTAGGCCTCCCTTGTTCTCTTTCCCCACGTAGAAGAGCTCTGTATTCTCCTGAGCTCCCTCTAGAGTAGGCTGCTGCTGGTTGTGACTTTGTGCTCACTGGCCCGATGATTAGGGCCAGAAGGCTTCTTGGTTATCCAGCCTCAGCCTCAGTCAGGTCTTGTGTTCCTGGGTCTCTGGAGAATGCCTTTCCCAGTGATCTTGCCTCTCTCAAACAGATAGGAGATCAATGATCAGAACCTAGGATGGTTTCTTGTCTTTTACCCATTCTTTCTTCTATTCTTTACCTGTAGCTGCTAGAAATGTTCCAGTGTCCTAAGACCACAGTATTTGATGCTCTTCCCACAGCAGCTTAAACCTTTAGTTTTTGAGGGGAAAAAAGCCCAAGAAGGAATTTTCTTCCTTTCCTACATCAGTGGTCTCTACTCTCCCAAAGATTCACACTGCTGATGAAAGTTTTCTCTGGTTTCCTGCCTCTGGCCTTTTCCATGAGCCCCCACTGGAGACCTATAAAGAAAAGTCAGCAAGTGAATGATAACTCACTTTGTGTTTGTGACTCTCCACAACCAGTGTGTCTATACCCTCACACTATTCCACATTCACATCCAGCAGTTCATTAAAAGTTTTAACCAATTTTTAAGAATATCCATTTGTGTGGTGGCCCCATCTTCCTCTCGTGCTCTGCTGTAGGTGAGCCAGTATCCAACTTTGCTGGTAGACAGGACAACTGGTTGCCCTGTAACCTAAGCTCTTTGATGGGTTCAAGAAACTTTATGCTTTTTCTAGACTATAAATGGCTGTTTTTGTTTGGGGAGAGTAATGCTCTTCCTAACTTTACATACCCAAGGCAGAAGTCAGAAATCTT
The DNA here is from genome assembly GCF_029281585.2 of Gorilla gorilla gorilla. Lineage (NCBI taxonomy): Eukaryota > Metazoa > Chordata > Mammalia > Primates > Hominidae > Gorilla > Gorilla gorilla. Next base: position 81,193,955 of record NC_073241.2, read on the forward strand.
CTTTTCTCCATGAGGATTATGTTCCGCTTTATACACATGGGCCAACACTGGTTGAGAATGAGATCATTTTCTATGGCTTTCCTAGAACATCTAGTTTATACAAGAACCGAGCTATAATTATGCTGTGAATTTATGTGAAATTGCTTTGTCAAATTATCTTTAAGCAAATTTGATTGAGCACTCATGTGGTTAAAACAAAAGCTTCCTCCTTAGATGTCTAAAAACTTAGGTCATGATCCCGTCTCTGTCATTTTCTGGCTTAGTGATCTTTGAGCAAGTCACTGGACCTCTTTGGCTCTCAACTTTCTGTAAAATGAGGATGCTGAACTAGTAATTTCTGTGGCCCACAAATTACTCTAAGGTCAATGATGCTGTGTAAATTTTCCTTTATCCATATAATTACAGTACAGGTGTTATTCTCATTTTACAAAGAAACGATTTTTTAAAAAGCCAATATTATACACTTTGGCATTAGATTCTAAGTATAGCAGAATGCTGAATTGTCAAACTTGATCTTGTTCTCGAAGAAGGGTTGGGTTAAACCAAAACACAGAGCAGGTGGTATATTTTCAGCACCTGGAATTTCAACCCAAAGTTTTATTCTCTGTCTTCTGCAGAAGGCCTAATTCAACTACCCTTAAATATGGTGTATAAGTTACATGCTATTGAGTATGTAGTCAAATTATTATAATAACAGTGTGTATGAGAGAAAGAGAGAGACGAAGGCTATTAATCAGTTATAGATTGGGTACATTTGAGGACTTAAAGAGTTAGAATAAGATCCCAGGTCTTTCCATTTTAATACCGGTGTCCTTTTTACTAGGGCATGTTCCCTAAGTGGGGGTTTCTACTACCACCACTGAGCTGTCTTTAAAAATCAGAGCCCTGTGGCTCAGAAAGTTTCTAAATGTTGGAGTATTTGTCTCTAAAGCCATCTTCGTTACAGAGCAGGATATTCAGCACTGAATCAACTCCCCTGTTTGGAATCACATTTCAAAGAAAATAGACCATGGAGATATGATTTGTCCCCTCTTTCATTCAGTGGTTCAGAATAAGAAAGGTCATCTCACTGGCTACATAGTAAGTGTGTGGAAGTGTGAGTGAGTGTGTTGGCAAAAGCCATAATGTTGACTTCATATGGGCATTCATTCTCATCTCCATCTCAACCTGTACAAAATTTATACATCCTTCAATGTCCAATTCAAATCTTACCTTATTGTAAAAAAGCTTTCTTGACCTATTCTAGAACGAATAAAAATTTAGTTCTATTTCTTAACTCCTATAATATATATTATTCAAATGGTTTAGTATGATAAATTAGTAGAAATTGACCTGTTAAGGAATTTCATATTTCTACCTTTACATCCTCAGCAAATGAATGTTAGGAACATAGGAAGGACTCAGTAAATAATTTCTAAAGCTTACTTTTGTTGAGATTTTTAATCTTGAAGATAAGAACAATATCTTCTTCTTTATATTATATTTAAATAAATATCTATTGACCAATAACTATGTTACATCAATTTTTCTAGATAGTAGCGATACAGAACTCAATGAAATAGGCAAATTCCTGTCCTCAAGGAGCTAAAGAGACATGGTAAGAGCACTGAAATGGTGATATAGTTTCTGAAGAAAAATTAAACAGGGTGAGTGACAGGTCTAGACAGTGACTAGAGCAGGAGTTTCTTATTTTGTACAAGAAAGCTTCTATGACTACGCGACATTTGAGTAGAGAGCTGATGAAAATGAAGGAGCAAGACATGAAGGTCTCTGGAAGATAGTTCCCATGGTAATATTGCACAGTTGTGCGTATAATATGATAAAATATTGCATTATATTGAATCCACGTATATTAATGGATTAGAAAAGGTTGAGGTGATTGTGTTATCTCTGTTTGCTCTGGATTAGGGATTTGAGATAATGTGTCGTAGGAAATCTTCTTTTCCTATTTCTAGAAACCAGAGACAATAGGCATGGAGAATTTGTTTCTTAGTAGACTGATCATATTAATAGTACTTCTAGTGAGCAAGCCATTTTTTCCCCAAAGAATGCATTTACCTGAGATACAATGAGAGAGTTCCTGTCACAACAAATTCAAGTGGAAACAGTAGTAGAATGAGGGAAAGGCTCAGTCTAGAATAGATCATATACGAGGTGGACAGTGTCACTGCAGAAAGCAAAATAAGCAGAAGGCTTGCTTTAAAGCCTAAAACCATAAAATAGAAAGATTCAAACAGAACCAGTGGGGTCAAAGATATGATAGCTAATTTATCAGAAAAACTAGAATTCAAGGCTATGGGAGTCATTACAGAGTAAAGCAATTGAAGAGAACCAGTCATCACAATGGGGACAATAACATGAAAGGCAAAGCTGGACCTAGTTCTCTTGGGCCAGCACACTGTCAGTTGTTGCACTAGTTCCCTGAATTAAGAGGGCTTTTGGCAAATTTAATTGCAGATATAGTAATATAAGCTATTTTAGTTATGAACGTTTTATGTTCATATTTTATTATCATTTCATTAAGGAAATAGAGAGTAGCTTGTTTAGCAGTTAAGAGCACTGACTTCGGAGCCAGACTGCCTGTGTTGGAAGCTTAGTTCTTCCCCTAGTTAGTTATGTGACCTTGGCAAGTTACTCCATCTCTCTGTGCCTCAGTTTCTCCATCTGTAAAATGGAATTAGTATAGCACATTATCTCCCAGGTTTGTAATAGAGGATTAAATTATCTAAAGTAGCTAAAGCACTTAGATAGTATTATTTGTATTAATCCCTTGTGATTATGGTCCAGTTTAGGAAGCTTAGCATGATACTGGCCAGCATGAAACCTAAGTCTGCATGGGATTTTATTAACCTAGTTTTCTACATTGATATCCAGGCAAAGAATGACAGCCTGCTTGAATCTACCTGTTCATAATGACTGAATACAAAGTGGATTGAGTTATAACCATTTTTTTTTTTACTTAAAGAGGAATGACTACAATTGCACAATTATAATTTCATCATTAGTCACTAAAATATATTAGCAGTCTCCGGCTGCCTGAAACTTGGAATGATAAAGGTGTTACCAAAAATAATATAAGCCCTACCAGGACAGGTATTATGTCTATCTTGGTTGCCATTAGCTCAGCACCTAGCACAGTGTCAGGTTCCAAACTTAAATATTTGTTAAAATAATTAATTCATTGTGTATTTTAACCAATATATTAAAACTTACAAGTCCAAAAGTCACCTCTAACAGAAGCTATATGTTACCCCAATGATGTAAGAATGACCCTTAAAGCCAGATTTCAAAGCAGAATACCAAACCAGCCACATTTATATCAAGAAAAGCTATAATACACAAGTGCTATCACCTGATTTGGATTACTAATCTTATTCACTACACTTGAATTATTATAACTAAATGGATGTTTTTAAGAAACTAAATTACCCCTCAAATATCAGAATTGATTATCTGATGGGTTCTTTAAGCAAATGTGTTTTGGGCAGTGAAAGACTTCTAAATGAGATCTTACAGAGCTGGAATTTAAACACTGGAGGAAAGAGGGTACAGGCTTTTACAGGAGCTAATTTGAAAGTTTGGAAGCAAGAATGGTATTTTGGATATGCGATTTTAGAATGTTTAAGAGATTGACCACGCTATTGTGACGCTTTACACTGCATTTCTGAGGAGAATAACTGAGAAGAGGTGTGAGTTTTGAGCAAATGAGTGATTTTTACATAAAGCTCGGGAAACACTGGGGCCCTTAAATATGATAGTATTTGTGAATATTGGTGAATTAAACTTTTTTTAGTGGGTACATTATAACAGATGGAATTATCTTTTAAAATATATCCTAGGCATTTTTGAGAATGAAAAATTTTATTTCCAGCTTAGTTCCCTGTTTCAAGATTGAGATAATTTATGAATGAAGGCTCTATGTTCAGTCATATTAGCCCTTGGTAGATTGGTGGTCTGGTCCATTCTCAGGAATTAAATCAATTCAATTTTGTAGCGCTGATGACCAGATTGATTAGACAGTATATGATCAGGTCAAATAGAAATTACCACTTGGAATCAACCAATACGAGTGTTTAAAAATGGAATTGACCTCAAAATGTTTAATATAGTGCCCACTATAGATAGAGACTTCAATAATTATTATCTAGGGCAGAAGTTCCAAACTTTGGGTGCATCTGACTCACCTGGAGGGCTTGTTGAAGCATTTTGCTGGACTCACCCACAGAATGTATGAGGCTAGAAAATTTAAGCTTCTAACTAGTTTCCAAATGACCCTGAGGTTACCCCCTGAGGATCACTGCTCTAGAGAGTAAGCTTTATGTTAGTTGAGTTTAACATATCAAACAGACACAGGTTATAACAATTATTTTTTAGGCAAGAGATTAGTGCTATAGTTATATTTAGATATAGAATGAGGGCTATGGAATATGCAATATTCACACCCTAATATATTCAATATAGGTAGCATATTTTTTTCAGCAATTATACCCCAAACTCTTATTTCATAATCAGAAATTTCTGTTGACTGAACATAAGATAGAGTACATTTCAAATAAGATGTTTCAGATGATGTAAGCTATTAGTAAAGAACAATTCAGTTTTGGTGAAATAAATGAGCAGTAGTAAGTATACGCAATGAAATAATGCACGTGTTCATTTGAGAAAGTATTTGACTACACACACAACACCATGCTATCTACTGAGAAGATTTTGAAGGCTTGTAGGCCAGTCACTGTAATCAATCTAGAGGCCCGTGATCTAGTGAAGGGAACATGTTTCAGACATATGCACTGATCAGCAACACTACGGAGCCACACATTACTGGTACCAGAATGGTTGGTGCCAAGGGTCCGTTTTACAGAATACCAAGGCAAGAGGATGTTGGGGACTTGAGTGACCAGGTCAGGTCTTGTGGAGGAACAGATATTGGTTTTTACTCAATACTATTCACCAGTGATACCAAATTAAACCAGTAATTGAGGGGATTCTGCCTGAGCAACTTTTGCTTCTGTACGTTTTCTTCTGAGGAGTATTTCCAGATTTCCAGAGAAATGAAGCAGGTTAATTAAGATGCTGAGAGGCTGGCACAATTTCTGAGCGGATTAACGTCATGCAAAATTTCGGTGCAACTAACTGGTGTTTGTTCCTGCTTGCAAAAGCTGTGTTTGTACAACTGGGGCAGAGTCCAAAAGGACTGAAAGAAGTTAATTAGTTCAACTTGCCAAAGCCTTGTCATCTGGTTTCAGGACTAGGGAACAGGACAAACCCAATGAATATAAATCTGTACACATATGCAGAAGGTTGTGATTATGATTAATATAACTATTCATTTCCACATTATCAAAGCTGTGGTTTAATAAATTGTTAGCTGAAAATGGAACACAGGTCAGGAGTTTTATGGTAAAAAAGTGAAGAATGGAAAATGTTTGTACTGACATCAGTAGTTCTCTAACCATGGTCCAGTGCCTTGAAAGTCACATGGGATGTTTGAAAACAATACATATTCCAGGCTATCACTGCTAGAGTTTTATTCAGAGTATATGGAATGTACTGGAAATCTGTATTTTTAACAAGTTCACCTAGTGATTTGGTTGCATGGCCAGGTTTGGAAAATATTGGTCAAGATATGCACAAAATATGTGCACAGAACACTCTGCTATGTACTGTACTCAAAGAGTGAAAATGGAAGTGGGACCACTGGCTGTTACTTTCAGTAACCTACTAGCAGAATTTTGGCTTCCTGTTTTCACAGTTTTATGCTATCCTGGCCTAGAGGACTTTGTTCTAGAGGAAACTATTCTTCTACCAGGAGACACAATTCTTCCATTGAACTGGGTTAAGACTGTCACCCAGCCACTTAGGTAGGGTTCTATATGCCTCTGAGTCAACAGACAAATAAGGGAGTTATGGTACTGGCTGGGTTCAGACTGTTAAGGGGAAGACGGACTACTGCTCCACAAGAGAGGTGAGGAAGAGTTTATAATATGAGAGATCCCTTAGGGTATCTCTTAGTATGACCCTGTGATTAAGGTCAATGGAAAACTACAACAACCCAATCCACAAAGAACTACTAATGGCCCAGACACTTCAGAAATGAAGGTTTGTTCATTATGTATTGTAAATTTCACATCATAGTTTTGAAGTTACAAGGTATCAGGAGAAGAGTAAACATCTCCCAAGAACTGCCTTCTCTTTTGGGGAAGGGATTAATGTATTTTTGGTTGTATGCAGGATAGTTGTGTCATATTAAGGTGGAATTATGACCTTGTCATTGCCTTTATTGAGAGACTAAGTATTGTTTAAGGAGATATGTATAGTGCCAGATTAGCAAGAGGAAGACTCGTGATGGTTAATTTTATGTGTCAACTTGTTTGCACTAAGAGATGCCCAGACAGCTGGTAAAACATTATTTCTGGATGTGTCTGAGAGTGTTTCCAGAAAAAAATGAGCACTTGAATCTCTAGACTCAGTAAAGAAGATTGCTCTCACCAATGTGGGTAGGCATTCTCCAATTCCTTGAGGGCCTAAAGAGAAGATGGATGGCCTATTTCAAGCAGTGAATTTGCTCTGTCTGCTTGAGATTAAACATCCATCTTCTCCTGCCCTCAGACATCAGTGTTCCTGGTTCTCAGGTATTTGGGCTCAGAATGAGACTTACACCATAAGCTCCTGTAATTCTCAGGCCTTTGGGCTTATATGGAACTATACCACTGGCTTTCCTAGGCTTCTAGCTTGCAGATGGTAAATCATGGGACTTCTCAGCTTCTATAATTGTGTGGGCCAATCCCTTATAATATAGCTCTATATTATTGGGCCAATAGCTCTATATATCTCTATACCCTATTGGTTTTGTTTCTCTAGACAACCCTGACTAATACAGTTGCAAAGCCAATTTTGGAGAATATTGGTTGAGACATACACGAAAGATGTACGCATAACATTGTGCTATGTCCTTAGAAGATTTAAAATACTTGTAGGTTAGTCCTCACCCAAAGCCCACAATCTAGTAAAAGAAGCATGTTCCAGAGTATGGAGCGGTCAGCAACACTATGAAGCAATGGTTTACTGGGACCATATTGTCTGATACTGAGTGTCTATTTGGGTGAGGAAAATGTAATACTCCAGGAACTGATCATTGAGCAGTAGGTGACCAGTTTGTTTTCTGGTGATCACAGTCAAATGGTGGCTAGTCGGGGAGCTTTCATATTTTCTGCAACAGAGCATAGTAGAGGAGTTATTAGGCTTGGATAGGTGTATATATATACACACATGCACGCACACACACTGTGCTTAGGAGAGCATTTGACACAGAATGGGAGCTCAATACAAATGCACGCCATAATGAACAAAGCCACCCTAGTCATTAGGCATTGCCAGAAGAACCAAAATGACATAAGCTCATGAAAATGCTTTGGATAGTTCAAGTGCTTTATCAAAACATGGACAGTATTGCCACTAATTATCATTATTTATAATTAATTTTATTTTTGAGCCAATTAGTACTCTTTGTTCATCACAGATGACATGCTCAGTTGGTGTCACTGTGCCATGAATCGATATACTGAGAGCTTAATACACTGTTAGCAGTTTAATATTTTATATTCATTGTGATCAGGCAGTGAGGTATCCCCACTAAAGACATGGCGAATCAAATCCTTCTTACCAGCACCTCAGCTGCGACTGTAGACCCAAAGAGGAGGGGATGAGAGCACATCATAGAGTCACTCTGTCTCTCTGGTCACACTCCCTTGCTCCCCACTACTAGATAGTTTTAATGGTGTTACAGCTGTAATCGGTACCTTCATTTATATCATCTGTGGCTTGGTGTTGGAGACATGCTCTCGAGTCTGTGGGTGGGAGGCACCCTGAGGGCACAACACATCTATTACCCTGGAGAAGGTATAACAGGAAACAAATGATAATGGCAAAATGCTAATGACTTAAATGAGCTGAAAATGATGATATAGCACTTGGAGCTTTCCAGTTTTTCTTGTGATGAGGCAGGGCCTATCGTTAGTTTGACATATAAATGTGCCTTAGAGAAGTCTTGCAGGATTGTTTGTCCCTCAGTGATAGAATTCATTAGCATATGGCAGCTCTCTCCAGTGAAAATTACCTGAGGATGTATGTGGACCGCCTTTGCACAGATATTGCAATGTAATTGCACTTAAGGGGGCATTTTGACAAACAAGGCAAACCCATTATTTTTATCCATCTACAATTGCAAATTAATTGAACAATTAGTAGTAATAGCTTGAATGTACATAACAAGGCACCTTGCATCCCAAAGTACTATCCTGACAAAATATGAGCACTAATTTTCCACTAGTGAGAGATGGATTCCTCTGGAGTAGGCACAACAGCTGTTGAACAATCATAGCAACCTTTTTCACTATTCCTGTCGGTAGAAAGAGAATGGTATAATGAGCTGAAAAGGAAGATATAGCTGCCCCCATGGGTGGTTACTGGATAGCTGCAAATAAAGTAAAATACACCTTTCATTTGTTGATTACAGGAAGAGGGTGACATCACTAGACAGGTTCGATGGAACTCTAAATATAACAGTAGAATTGAAGCTAATACTGGAGCCAATTTCCATGCCTCTATGTCTTAAAATGAACTATTTATTGACTTGGGGGCTAGACAGGAAGGAAAAAAGCGAAGGTTGGGGGAGAGGGTGGGCCTACATTTTCATATTAAAGCAACTCTCTCCTCACAAAGATTTTTAATCAGACATTTTGATTGCAAGTCACCCTGTGATTGTCAGAAGTACCATGCTGTGATTGGAAGAGCTCTTCAAGCCCCCACATTCTCTAGCAGACTCTGTGTCATGGCTGCTGACAGCTCACCAACACAGAACTGTTAACAAATGCAATTAGCATATATCCCTACTCTGGAGAGATGTCCCCAAGCTCTAGAGCTGAAATATTATAACTCATAGCACTCTGGACTTTAATAAGTTTAGAAAATATTATTTTTCAAATGAATGGATGATATAATATTTTCTTTTGCTATAGATTGATGCATAAGAAACACCTGAGTTTTATGAATGGTTGGCTATTTTTTCCCCTAAAGGGAAGAATAAATAAATATCACCATTGGCACCCTCTTCACAGCCCATCCATAAATTCCTATATATTTGCACAATGCCAGAGAGTAGAGGGAATCAGAGCTAAACTGAATATCTTTACCTTGGACTAAGACTGTGATACATTCTGTTCTAAAGAAAAAAGCCTTACAAAATAATTACTATCCTTAACATCAGGCATGAATTAAGTTATTTTCTTTGAGTTCTGTGACTTCCATATTTCATCCAAATATTTAACTCTGGTTGATGTGACATTTCCCAAACTATCTATTTGGGTGTTATTTCCCTATCCAAAATATTATAAGTTTTCTCCTTGCCTTAAAAAATCAGTCCAATGCATATAATCTTTTTCTCAGTTTTATTGATATAATCTTTCCAAAATACTGCTACTACAATCTCATTCATCTATTATAAAACTCTCATGTTTTCCATTGCCTCCTAGATAGAATCCAAATGTGCCACTCTGAATTCCAAAACCTTATATAGGCTGGTGCCAATTCATCTTCCTAGAATTTTGTGCCAGTATTCCTTAGGACAAACACTGAATTCTAATCAGACTGCTTAATTACCATCTCTTGGAACCTCCACTTACATTCTGCTTTCTGTATTCTTAGCTCATATTGTTCCCTGTGATTTAGATTTTCTCCTTATAATCTAGTTCTCTTATATAAATCTTGTGAACATTTTAATATTCCACTTAAATACAAGTGCTTTGTGGGAGTTAAAACACACTTGTTCTAGCAGGGAATAAGGCCAAATAGCCAGGGAGCAAAGACCCAAAATAACATGGAGTTTTTAGCAGTCATGGTGCTTGAGAGATAAAAAAAAAATGTAGTTCAAAACCCACCACGAATGAGGAGCCCTAAGAAGCCTTCCAGATTCTCATATAGATATTCCTTTGGAGTAGGAACAATTCTGAAGTAGACTGAGCATTACAGGGTACAAATCAGCCTCATGTTAGTTCAATACCAGATTAGACAAATGATATGCACTCTTGCTGCTGCCAGAGATAGAATGAACCTACTTGGGAGGAAGAAAAACTTACTAGAGCCTCTACAAATTTTCACAAACAGGATTCCATCAAAATATGAAAACAGCTGCAAAAGAAGACATAGACAATAGAAACAAACCCACAAGTGACCTAACTACTGGACTTGTCAGACGTAGCCTTTAAAATAGCTATAATGAATATATCCAGTATAATAGATGTGTGTCATTTCATATTAAAATTCTCAACCTAACAGAACAGCATAATCCTAAATGTGTATGCACCTCGTAACTCAAATATGTAAAGCAAAAAGCCAAAACTCAACCAACCTGTCAATTTTGAAAGTACTATAAAGATATTTTAAACTATAAGAGTTCAGAACATTTATCTCTTATAAACCCTTTTTTTGAAAAGTGTGCTCAAATAAAACTAGGAAGTTTTTGTGTGAAGAAGCAAGAAAATGGCACAGGATATTCAGGAAACAGCATTGAATGATGACAGTCCTAACCAGGCCTGGAGATCAACCACCACAGATTGAGGCAGAAGGACAATGACTCTGAGAGACACTTCTCAGACAAGGGGGGCACCGATAGAATATGTGTCAGGGAACTAAAAACATTAGATGGGAGACATTGGAAGGAAGATTTTTTAAAAGGCAAGGAACTTGGAATTACAAAAGAAAAAGTCAAATGAGAAATAAAATACTATGTATTTATGATACCTTAGTTGGCTCTGCAGTCAATAAAAATTATGTGTCACACTGAAACATTTTTATAATAACCAAAAATGATAAAACTACGTTAGGAGGATGGAGCCAGAGAAGGTGTATTGTGTAAGAGATGAAAAGTGACATCTTTTTGTAGTAAGGCAAAGAGAATGTTTAAAATTGGTAAACCAGCCGGGAGCAGTGGCTCATGCCTGTAATCCCAGCACTTTGGGAGGCTGAGTCGGGCAGATCACTTGAGATCAGGAATTCAAGACCAGCCTGGCCAACATGGCAAAACCCCGTCTCTGCTAAAAATACAAAAATTAGCCAGGCATGGTGGTGCGTGCCTGTAATCGCAGCTAGTCAGGAGGCTGAGGCAGGAGAATCACTTGAACCTGGGAGGTGGAGGTTGCAGTGAGCCGAGATTATGCCACTGCACTCCAACCTGGGCGACAAGAGCAAAACTCTGTCTCAGAAAAAATAATATAATATAATAATTAGTAAACAATAAGTAGCATGATATACAATTATTAGTTAGCAATATAAAGATAAATATGAGAAGGAAAAAAAACTGAGTTAATAGTGGTTGCCTCTGGGAGCAGGATTAGGGTAAGGGTGGGTTAATTCAGAGGACAGTTTTTTACAGTGTTTTTGTTGCTATGATTACTACTTTGAAATAAAGATTAATATCTAGTCTTTAAGTGAAAAAAGTGGAAAAAGCACCATGCTAATTATAAGAAGTCTAAGAAATAGAAAATGATAAAATCATTCTAATTCTACCACCCTTACTAGACTGTTCAGTTTTTGGTATATTCCCTCAAGTCATTTATAAAACATGCACACATACTTTTTAAAACAATAAAATCAAAATGTTACCGCATTAGTTTTTATGCCTAAAATCTTGTTGTGAATATTTTCCCATCCTATCTTATAAATCAAAAACATACAGTTCAATGTTTGCAGTTTTCCATATCTCATGAGATTTTATTTAATCATTAACCAATGATGGAATATTTAAGGTGTTTCTAAATTCAAAAGTATTATAAATAATGTTGCAATAAATATCCTTTTACACAAACATTACATATCCTTTTATCTAATCAGAGGTTTTATAAAAATGTAGCCAAAGTTATCTTAAGCAATTAAAAATGCTTAAGCTTATTAAAAGTACTGATTCTTTGAATGATAAAACTTAAAAATAGAAATGCTCACTCAAGTGTATGACTCATTTTAAACTTCTTGATACATAGCATTACAAAATAGCTTTCTATAAAGGTTGAATGAATAATACTATCAGAGACCAAACTGAGAGATACAGAGAATATGTGATATAAAGGGAGGGGCTTATCAGAGTGGACTGGAGGGAGCAGGCAGACCAATGCTCCATGCATAAACTTAGGTTTGACCCTTACGTCTTTTGGGAAAGTACACTGTACCACTCAACAGCGATGCCAAATAGAACCAATAAATGAGGAGGAGGTGAATTTCTTGCAATTCCTTTGGCTTCACATTTCTTTTGAAGAATGCTCCGTAAGAACTGAAGCAGGTTAATTAGGATGCTAAGGAGGCTGGCACAATCTCTGTGCAGATCACATCACTCAAAACATTCCTGTAACAACATGGGTTTCTTCTTGCCTGCAAATGCTGTGTTTATACAACTGGCAGAGAGCTCCTCAAGAATGAGGGGAAAAAAACAGGGCGATTTGTTTGGTTTGCTGCAGTCTTGTCATCTTGTGTAGCCCCCAAAGCTATAAAGCTGCAAACACATGAGTATAATTATTAGTATAATTCTTCATTATCACTTTAGAAGAGCTTTGGATGTTAAAAAAATCTATTAATGGAAAATAGGAGAGAAATCAGAAAAACTTATAATGGGGCATGAAGGATGATTTCTAAACTGTGGTGACCTCAGACTTACTTGGGGAGCTTTTAAAAACTATAGTATCCCAGATCCATTTCCAGATATTTTGATGCTCTTTTGTATAGTGTTGACAAGGCCCAGAAATCTGCATTTTTAGCAAGCTTTCAGGGATATTTATTTGGAGGCACCAGACTTGAGATAACAGATCATGAAGGAAGTACAGAGGGCATATTTTGCTTTACACTTACCAATCTTTGACTGTGTATGTATACTGGTTTTATAGAGCAACTAAAGATATTTGCACATAGTTGAAATTTGTATTTCTTTTGGTTCTAGATAGAGTGAAGACTTTCATTTATTTTTGTCTTTACATTGTCTCTTTATATTTTAAAAAATCATTTTGCTTCTAGGATATTTGTAATTTTCTTTTCTGGTTTGTAAGAGCTCTTGAAATATTAAGATTTTGTTCTATTTCCTAAGAATTTGGAAATAGTGAACATAAATTTAGTCGCTAAGAACGCAACTTAGAAATTAACATATAATAGAATAGAGTATAAATATGAAAAGGCAGCTTTAAGAAAAAGAATTGCTACCTGGCTGCCAAGAGTTGATTGAATTATTGAATTTATTACCATATTTTTAAAAAATCATGGTATTTGTAAAATTACCTATGAAAATGAACAAAAAATGTGAGTTTAAGTGCCAAATATTAGGTGGCCCAGTCAGCATTGTGGTCTTGAGCAGGTTTAGCCCTATGTTATCTTAGTCCAGTGTTATTAAAGATTCAAATCATGCAGCTAACTACCATTGATTTGATTTTATTCTCCCCAAGAAACTCCTTCATTTGCTCCCTGCATGCCTATAGGAAGGGATGTGTTAGGCAGAGGGCAGATGGTTTGATGTCTCAGCAGTTTTGATTCTCATTACAAATTAATAAACTGGTGTCTTGGTTATATTTTGCATCCTGGGTAAGAATGTGTTGGTTGGCATTTAAAATTGACTAGTTCCTTCTGCAGTTATTTTTTTATAATTAAATGAAAAAATCTCCCTCTGATTTTGTACATCAGTCTCACAAGCTTGCTAAATATGAGTTAAGCCCTGAAACCCTGATAGGTTTACTCAGTCACTGAAAACATCCAAAACTCAAAATAGCAAAACCAAAAAGCATCCTGAAAACATGAAGGTGTGAGCATCCAATATAGGACCTCTGACCTTGGAGATTATCAGGTTTTCCTGCAGACCCCTGCAGCTTCCTCAATGTTGTGCTTAATGAATCTTTTACAGTATCTAAAGATTCCCCTATTAATCTGGAGATAATTTGTACAGTTTATTATTTGATTTTCATTTTGTTTATAGTGTTAAAATTACTCAAATATGTGCAATGTAGAATACAATTATGTATTCATAATTTTATGAGTTTACTCATATTGCATGTTTAACTTGCTATTCTGTGGATGCTCAATAATTCTTGATAATACCCAAAGAACCTATCATCTGTGCAGTTTTAATTATTTCCTGTGAAACTGATTTCCTCTAAGAAGGAAAGAAATTGAAAACATAAACTTGAGCCCAGAACCTGGTCCGTGCTTCCACATGTACCTTTGTCGGGTCTTCATGGTCTTGCGGTATTATGAATTTAGTTGTTCTGGTAAATTCAAGAATTCAAGATCTGGTATAATGTGTATGAAAAACTGCAGGCAGTTTGGTGTTGATGTGGGTAAAATAAGAGGCACCTGATGATGGGAAAAGAGGCTGGTGAGGTCAGTAGTAGCCAGAAGAGGACATACTTATGGGACATGCTAAGATGCTCGGAATTTATTCTGAGGGAAACTGGAAGCCATCGAAGGATTTTAGAGTCAAGGAATATCAAAATGAGATTTGTATTTTTCAACCCAATGCAGCAAAATTGGAGAGTAGAAGAGAGGCCAGTCAGGGGGCTGTGACAATCGTTCAGGCAACAAAAGAGGGCTCAGAAAAGGCATGCAGAAATAGGGGTGGCTCTGAAAAAATATTTGGAGTGGGGAACAAGTAAAATTTAAACCTATTGGAAGAACCCTCTGTTATTTTGAAGTTGGTGTTTGAAGGGAAGTACCCTTAGGCACAGATCACTAAAAGAGTAAGCATACTTCAGGACGTTTGTAACAACCTTTGATATTTTCCACCATACACCCAGGCATGCTGCCTGCTTTCAAAGTCACGGGCAGGGTTAAATCAAGGGACATCATGGAGCAGCCTCGGCCTGTTTTTAGGGCCCCCCGTATCTCTCTTTGTCCTTTTCTCCCTTTTATTCTTTATCATTACTTAGGGAGCAGCTTCAGTCTTCAAGATAAATTCTAGCACCTTTCACATTACTTTTCTACATCTTTTACTTTCTTT
The DNA here is from genome assembly GCF_029281585.2 of Gorilla gorilla gorilla. Taxonomy (NCBI): domain Eukaryota; kingdom Metazoa; phylum Chordata; class Mammalia; order Primates; family Hominidae; genus Gorilla; species Gorilla gorilla. Next base: position 81,208,974 of record NC_073241.2, read on the forward strand.
CAACACTGCTTCCTCATAACCCCAAGTCCTATTCTCTCCTTTTGCCAGGTCCCTAATTTAGGACGAAAAGCTATGATAATTGTGTAACATGCAAATTAACCTGTATTTCTACCTTCAGGGATTGCCTTTCAGATAAGATCCCAGAGAAAGAATGCTAAAGGCGCTAAACCCTAATGAAAGTGCAGATACTGGCAGCTTAGTTGAGAACCGTTTTGGAATAAATAATGGGATCTCCTCCTTCAAATATTACCATTTCAATGTCAAATATTAAGAGCTGGTCATTATCACCTCTCAGAAAGGAGCTCATAACTCAGGCTCTCCCACTCATTTTTTTTCCATGCTTGTGCAAACACAGAAGAACCTTTTATTTAGTTTGAGTCCACTGAGGACAAACCAAAGGTAATTCTGACGGTTTCATAATTAACTTGATGGACCAGAAAACTGGTTAATTTGGAATCCCGGGTGACTCTATGTCTGAGAATAAGGATTAAATTTAACAGCTGGGACAAAATATGACTAATTAAGGGTTCACTTCTGTCTTCTTTAGCTCCATTCATCTGCAAGGTCTGTGCCTTTGCCCCTAGTCTCAGTTCTACAATGTTCTTTTGCTAATTTCAATCAAGCCGCATGTAAGAGCTGAAGAGACCTCACCGAAGTCTGGAGTTAGTCTTGTGGCCATAGCCTGGCTTCCCTGCCGTGAGCAGCTGTCTGTCCATCCTTTAGCCTGCTGTGTGAAATCGTGTGGGATGGTCTCTATGATGGGTCTCATCTCTTTACTTCAGCTTCACACTCTAGTTCCCCTGCTGGCCTTGGAGGCTTGCTTTGAACTCTAGCCCAATTGACTAGGATTTTGTCAACATGCCTAGCACTTGACATCCCCTGTAATTTGGCAGCTGGATGCCGTCTCCTTTAGTTCCAGCCACAGACAAGGTCTTGTTCCAAATTAAATGGACCACCCCAAACTCTGAGGCTGCCACCCACCTGACTTTGTATATTGCATTTGCTTGGTGACTCCTGGTGTTTTTCCTTTCCTGCAGATGGGATCCTCATTAACATCAGTAATGCTTGGAACTAATACCCCTGTGGGCTGTGATGCAAATTGTCCTTTATTCCTGAGAGAAGGGCAGTTCTGTAGCCAGCCAGTGTTCTTTCCGACTCTGGGTTCTGCCCATGCCCAGCTCCCTGTTCCCAGTCCTGCCTTACACATGTCAAGGCTCACATGCTCTGCTACCCACACTATGAAACTGATATATTAAGTTTCTGGCTTGTGTAAACTAGCTTTATTGACACCATATTTAACATCAGCATGATTTAATATTTCTGCTGGGTCTATATTATGTTCAGCAAGGCACATAAACTTATAGAATAAAGATTTGGGAGTTTATAGTTCAACACAAAATATCTGCAAGGCAGCAGCTGACAAACCAATATTACATGATACTCCCTTCTAAAGTTTATATTAGATATGCAGCCAAGATTGATGAAACCCTAAAAGATAAGTTGAAAGAGAGGATACTCAGCTTCTTTTAGTATGTGTGCAAGAATGAAGAGAAGAGATGCTCGTTTGATATTTCAGGCTTCTAAGGGGAAAATAACTTTTAGGGGAATTTTCTTGTACAGTCAGTTGTGTAGAAAACAATGGTACATAGAAATTTGTTGAGAATAGAGGAAATAATTGGTCATTATAAAATGCACTATTTATCAGAGAAAGTATTCAGTGAGTGTTTAATATAGAGCAGTCCATTAGAATGGGCTCTCAATAGTCATAAGTATCTGTTTAACCTACTATTATGTTTAATTGAAAATTACATTATTTTCTATACCTGAGTTTTTAATTTGAAAATAAAAAAATGGATTAGATGCAAAAAAATCAAAACTAAAGAATATATCATCTCTCCTTGATGAACCAAGTTTATCCAGTGCCTTAAGCTATGTCAATGATAAACTATAGAATATGCTGTTTATCTTCAAGCCGTGTTGTTCCTTAGACTTTCAAATATGTCCATTCCTCTTCCTACTCTTCTACTGCCCCATCTTCTCCTGCTTCCGTCTCACATTCCATTGTCCACATGTTTTTCCTTTGTCCCCACGTATTTATTTATTCATTCAGCTAATACTTCAACTATAGGTTGGTGCAAAATAATGTGGTTTCTGCCATTAATTTTAATGACAAAAACTGCAACTACTTTTGCACCAACCTAATATTACTCGGGCATTCTTGTCTGCCTTTCCTCTGCTATCTGAGAACTGGGCACTACATCTTATTTCACGATGTCTCCTCTGGCTAGAACCCTGCTGCAAAATACCACCTAACTCAAACAAAAGCCGCAAGTTCAAGAAAGACATGGAATTAAGATAAAGGAATTCAGCTCTAATGTTTGTCTTGCAAGTGTCAAACAGTAGAACAGTAGAACATTATAATCAGAGAAGCTCTATTGATCCTATAAAGTCACTTTGTATAGTTGATAAGTAATTATTTCTACTAGGAAGTTCTGTAGAACTGTGAACTTGGACCCCAGTAAAGAGGTTGCTGGCAAATTAGCTCTCAATATCTGTGTAACTCTGAAGTAAAGTGTGCGAGACCTGAGCCCAGGCCACCATGTTGGTATTATACAGTCAATCCAGAATGTTGGGATTATAGAATTATGCAGTGAATACTATATTTTACAAATCAGTTGAATAGTAAGTTAATTATGGAGTGACAGCTTATTAATATGGCTGCTGACATCAGCTCCATGGTGGTGAAACAGTTGACCCATCAGGCTGAGTAATACAATATTATCTAAACACAATATTTGTTTTCACCATTGTACAATAACTCAGAGATGAATCCTTATTTATTTATAAAAATTCTGAGATCTACAGTATATAAAAAGTAATGGAAAGAACAGTTGAGCAATTGAGGTGAAACAGGCTTAAATCAAGGTCTTGGGGAAAAATATCTGAAGTCCTAATGTAATGCTTAGAATTTAAATAATGTTTCAAAGACTGATTTGCTAAAAAGCACTGAAAAGTAACCATACTTTATTTTTTCTTTTATTGTATAATATTTCCTGTGTCACTTGTACTACTTAGCTTCTTTTCAAATGCTAGTTCATTTTTTTTCCCCAAGGTGGCTGATTAGAGGCTTTTAGTGTTCTTCAGCCTTGGAAATAGCAAGATAGTGCATAAAGTTCAACTCTGTGAGCTTTAATTCAAAAAGGAAAATGGAAATTCATTGGAATCATGAAGGACACACCCCAAATACCAGGGAGGAGAATGCAGGAAAACAGCCCCCTTGACAGCATCCAGCTGCTAAAAGTGAGCGAAGCCCCAGGGTGTGAGAGAGGCAGAGAGCCTCCCTGTGTGATTCACCTTTCCACTGGGGGATCTGAGCAACCCAAGACAAGGGAGAGCACTTTGTTTCTCCCAAGCCTGGGAGCCAACTTGGGGCTACACTTGGAGTTACTGTAAGGTAAAAACACTGGGAAAAGCCACATTTTCCTAGACCTAGGACCAAGAGCAGGCTGTTATTTTTAATCTGAACCCATACAAACTCAGCCCCTAAGAGTTCCAGGGCATAGATTGCAGTACAGTGGGGCCCTCTCTGTTCCACTCTCAGGCAGATCTCCAGACATTCAAAGCACCCACTCACCTAGATCAGCAGCCTGAGCCATCCCACCCTTCCTCTGCATAGATCGTGATGCAGTGGGGCCCTCTCCACTCCATGCCCAGGCAGATCTCCAGGCAATTGTAATACTCATTCACCTGGATTAGTTTAGGCTGCTGTCCCCTCCACTGACGCAAAGAACTTGGGGCCAAAGAGGTTCTCATTTCCATGCCTAGGCATTTAGTAGCTACCCACTAAATTCTCTGTTGTTGCAGGTATGAGCCTGCCATTGCCAGGGACATGTAGGTTGGCCTGCCTAGTCTGGCCCCAACCATCTTTCGCCTTCCCCCGGGGCTAAACAGGGAGCTCAGGCCACTGGGCACTCCATGGATCAGCCCATTGTCAGAGGCTATGGAGAACTTCTCCCAGTAAACATCAAGTACACAACCAGCCACATGGGCTGCAGCTGGCTCTTATCCGTAAGTGTCATCTACTGGCCTCTAGGTCAAATTGTGCAACCCAATTCAAAACCTGACAAAAGAAGTGCATAGAGCAATAAATGCAAAGCCAAACAACCTATCCAAAATCCTCTATAATCACACTGCCTAGGGAGGGTGATGAATAGAAAGAGAAAGAAAAAATAACTAATAATATTATATGGAAAGAAAGAAAAAATTCCTACCTGCATGAAAATAATTACAAAAATCAGAAGTGCCAGTATCTCCAGATGAGAAGGAACCAGTACAAGAATTCTGACACCATAAAAAAAATCTGAATATAGAGACTCCACCAAAGGAGAGCATATTAGCTCTCCAGTAATGATTCCTAACTGAAATGGAAATTCAGAAATGACAGAAAATTCAAACATGGATTGCAAGGAAGCTCAACAAGATCCAAGACAAGACTGAAAGTCAACATAAAAACTTCTACATCAACCCAGGAATGAAGAAAGAGATAAACTTGTTTAAAAAAGTCAATCAGAGCTTCTGGAATTGAAAAATTCACTTAGGGAATTTCAAAATACTATCAAAAACTTTATCAATAGACTGGACCAAGCAGAAGAAAGAATTTCAGAGCTTAAAGACCCATCTTTTGAACTAACCCAGTTAGACAAAAATAAAGAAAAAAGAATTTTAAAAATGAGCAAAGTTTTCAAAAAATATGGGATTATGCAAAATGACCAAACCTACAAATTATTGGCATTCCTGAGAGAGGAGGAGAAAAAGTAAATATCCTGGAAAACATATTTGAGAGAATAATTCAAGAAAATTCACCTAATCTTGCTAGAGAGGTGGATATCCAGATACAATAAATCTATAAAATGACTGGGAGGTACTATACAAAATTAACATTACTAAGGCATATAGTCACCAGACATTCCAAGGTCAACACTAAGGAAGAAAAGCTTAGAGGCACCTAGAGAAAAAAGGGTATATCACATACAAAGGGAACTACATCAGGCTAACAGCAGACTTTTCAGCAGAAACCTTAAAAGCCAAGAGAAATTGGGGGCCTATTTTGAGCATTCTTAAAGAAAGTAAATTCTAACCAATAATTTCATATCCTGCCAAACTAAGATTCATAAGCAAGGGAGAAAAAAATCTTTTCCAGACAAGCATGCACTAAGGGAATCTTTTACCACTAGATCGGCCTTATGAAAGATCATTAAGAGAGTTCTAAATATGGAAACAAGAGAATAGTACCTGCTACCACAAACACACTGAAGTACATATCCCACAGACCTTATAAAGCAATCACACAGTAGAAACTGCAAAGCAACCAGCTAAAAACTTTTCGATAGGGTCAAAACCTCACATATCAATATTAACCTTGAAAGTAAATAGTCTAAATGCCCCACTTAAAAGGCAGACAGCCTGTATAACCTACAGAATAGTAGAAAATATTTGCAATAGTGCAAGTATGCATCCAACAAAGGTCTGCTCACCAGAACTGTAAGAAACATAACAAGCAAAAGACAAATATTAATAAATTCATTAAAAAGTAGACAAAAGACATAAACAGACACTTCTCAAAAGAAGGCACAGCAAGGGACCAAGAAACACACAAAAATGTTCAACATCACTAATCATTAGAGAAATGCAAATCAAAACTACAAAGTGATACCATCTCACAGCAGTCAAAATGGCTATTAATAAAAGTCAAAAACCAACAGATACTGGTAAGGCTGCAGAGAAGAGGGAATGCTTCTACACTGTTGGTGGTAATGTTCTGCCACTGTAGAAAGTAGTTTGCAGATTTCTCAGAGAACTTAGAACTACCATTTGACCTAGCATCCCATTACTGAGTACAGATCCTAAAGAATGTAAATCATTCTATTAAAAACACATAGTACTTGCATGTTCACCTCAGCTCTAGTCACAATAACAAAGACAAGGAATTAACCTAATGTACCCATCCATGGTGAATGGGATAAAGAAAATGTGATACATATCCACAATGGAATATAATGCAGCCATAAGATAGAAGAAGATAATGTCCTTTGCAGCAACATGGATGCAACTGGAGGCCATTATCACAAGCAAATTAATACAGGAACAAAAAACCAAATACCACATGTTCTCACCTATAAGTGAGAGCTAAACATTAGATATTCACAAATATAAAGATGACAAAAATAGATACTGGGGACTACTAGAGGGGAAAGGAAGGGGAAAGGGGCAAGGGTTAAAAAACTGTTAGGTATTATGCTCTCTACCTATGTGATAAAACCATTTGTATCCCAAACCTTTGTATTATACAATATACCCATGTAACAAGCATGCAAATGTACCCCCCAAATCTAAAATAAAAGTTGAAATTATTTTTAGTAAAACTAAAGAAACTACAAACAGCCCATAAATATATGAAAAATTTCAACATCACTAGTAATAAAAAAATTAAAATTAAAACAGTGAGACATATATTTTACTTGTCATCTGAACTAAGCTTTAAAAAAATCATAGTACTTATGGCTGGCAATGGTTCTGAGGAAAATAAACTCTTCAACTTTATGGAGGGAGTGTGAATTGTCACAACCATCAGTAAAGTCATTTATTTATGTGGATCAAAGGGTTTATGTTTATACCTTTTGATAAGGCAATTCCATTTATAACAATTTATCCTAAGGAAATCACTAGAAATGTTCACAAAGATTTATTTCCAAGGCGGTTCCTAGCAGTGTTGCATATAATAACAAAAAATATTAGAACAACCAAATATGAAGACTATTTATTTATATTCCCCAACACTAAGGGATTTGTTAAATAGATTGTTAGATTCATATAATGGAATGCTAAGTGGTCATTAAAAATCAAGTTCTCAAGTCATTCTTAATTTCAAGAAAAAAAGCCTATGGTGTAGAGTCAAGTGGAAATAAAAAGAATGCTGGACTGTAACAAAAAAACAAAGCAAATGTTGATCTATCAAACAAGAGGAAAGTAAACTTTTCAACTGGGCAATACCAATAGTATACTTTTCAAGATTTGCTGATCTATGTAAGCTGCTAGCAGTAATGTGAGAAAAATATATATAATATTGAGAAAAATATTTTCAAAGAGAAGGTCTTAGAGATAAATTACACTTTTGCTAAGATGCAAGCTGTGGAGTTTCAGAAGGAACAAAGAAAATAGCTGCAAGGAGAAATGGCCAGATGTTAACACTATCTCTTAAAATTTATGTACATTTATTTTTTAAATTTATTCTTTTTTGGTATTGAGTCCTATAAATTTTGATACATTTATAGAGTCATGTAACTACCCCACAGTCAAGATACAGAAACAATCCTTCATCCCCCTAAAATTTCCTCATGCCTCTCCTTTATAGTAAAACATTCATCAAAACCTGGTAGTTAGTGATGATGATTTCTGTTCTCCACCTCCATCAGTTATATACTGATAGTATAATAATCCAGAAAACAGCCGTCAACACTTTGTCTAATACTTAAAATATTTTAAAAATTGAATTTGAACTTACAAAAGTATAGTAGTTGCAAAGACGTGCTATAGAGTGAGAAATTATTTTTTAAAAAAACAACAGGCCAGGCCCAGTGGCTCACACCTGTAATCCCAGCACTTTCGGAGGCCCAGGCAGGCAGATCACGAAGTCAGGGAATCAAGACCATTCTGGCTAACATGGTGAAACCCCGTCTCTACTAAAAATACAAAAAATTAGCTGGGCGTGGTGGTGGGCGCCTGTAGTCCCAGCTACTCGAGAGGCTGAGGCAGGAGAATGGCATGAACCCGGGAGGAGTAGCTTGCAGTGAGCTGAGATCGTGCCACTGCACTCCCGCATGGGCTACAGAGCGAGACTACATCCCCCCACCCACCAAAAAAAAACCTTTCAAGCACAAAACACCTGAAATTCTAAGCAATAAATGTAATAAAAATGTGAATTTGTGGAGGAAGAAAACATTTCTGACAAAGTTAAGCTTCCTCATGTCAATTTATAATGGAAAAACTTCAGATTCAACTTAAAATGTGAATTTATATTAATTCAAAATTATTTTTGAGGAAAAGTGAGCAAAACGTTGAAGACCAATCAACTAAAGGATTGGCCCATCTGTGAAGAGTATTTCCTCATAAAAATCTTTTTGTTCATGATCCTTTACTTCCTCAACCTTCCCACCAAATTAAGTCCTGTTTTCCTTCCATATCCCCTGGTATTTCTCTTTTTCTATACTGTAATCACTTATACAGTAAGTAATTATTTAATATCTCCATTCTTCACTAAATTATAAGCATCAGCATGGGTGTTCAGTCACATTCTTTTACTGATTAAATATCTATATTTTCTTTAGAATGAAATGTGAGATCCTTGAAATCAAAGATCACATCTTTGCATTCCCATGGCCCAGTACTGTGACTGTCATATAATAATTTCTAAAAAGTATTTCATTTAATGAAGAAGTTGTAAGAGAATAATGTTATAAATCATTTAAGAAATTGAGAAGACCTTTGTGGCACCAATGTCATGGCACCATGGTAGAGTTGGTTAACTCTCCACAAAATTCCATGCTTACCTTCCTGTAATTTGGTTGTGTTATTGGGAGATAGTTACCCAGCCAGGGCATGTGAACAGGAGGAGGCCTATAACTTTTAGGCTTCTGTTTTTTGTTTTTTTTTAATAAAGTCGTATGTCTTCTTCACTCTTTTCTCTTCCTCTGATTGGATACAGAGGTTTTCAAGGCCCCAGAAGATGACACCTCACCAAAGCAGAGAGGGCCTGGGTCTCTGAATTACTTATTGGAGGAATGCTGCTTGCTGACCTGCACCTTTCCTATGTAAGACACACCAATATAAGCATCAAATACAGTTTTGTTGAGTTCAGCCATTGAACAGTGGAGATTTGTTTGTTATAGCAGCTAGCATGACCAAAAAGCCCAGTGTTTGTACTGCCTAAGGGAAGATGGGCTCCTGTTTAAAACAATAAAAACAATGGAGGAGTGGTGTAGCAAAGTGCCCTGTGACTAGACAAATAGGATTTAGTAGCTTAGAAATGTAGCATTTTAACTAGGAGGCCCCATCCAAAGGGTAGCTTGGAGAAAACAAAAGCAGGCTGATATAAACAGTGGGAATTCAAATTCTACTGTTTCTGAGGGAAAATATTCCAGAAAAGAAATCTCAAGATTGCCTTTAAATCTGTTGAAAGGAAATAGACAAGAAGAGTCGGGGAAGACTTTGTGATGCAGTAGTAAGGAGCAAGGAGCAGATAAAACAAAATTATTAAAAGCCTGGATGAAAATTTCTAATGGATTAATTAAATATGCTGGTGGTCACATGTCACCAAATGGACACATTCTTCCAGGCTTTGGAGAACCTGGCTGAGAGCAACTTTGAAAATCTTCTTTTTTCTTTTTCTTTCTCTCTTTCCATTTTTAAGAAGTGGCAATTGAGTAAATAAAAAATTTCAATTGGGACCTTTCAAAGCTGAGAGCATCTTTCTAGCTCAGAAGAGTAATTGCTCATTTTACATACTTTGAAAAACTGAGCCAGGGAAATAAAAATGATTTTCACTTATTCCATATTTCATCTAATAGGTCAAGAAACAACTACCTACAATGGGCAAAGCACTGTGGGGAATGACACAGTTTGTCCCCAGTGAGTGTATCATATGCGTATTGATGTGGTGGAGCCAGGAAGAGGGAAGACAGACCTGAGCTCAGAATGTTAAGAATGCAGCCATCTAGGACTGCTCTGTGACTATGAAAACCTCAGCCTCAGGAAGGCTGTTTGCTCTGGGAAAGAGGGTGATATCTAAATGGTATCAAGGCAATTTACAAATCTCCCTGGGAATCTAGTATAGTGGTCACATGGGACTACAAGAAGCAGTGAGATGAGTATTTCTAGTAGAATTATAGGTGATTCTGAGGATATGAGTAATAGAAAGAGTTCCTGCAGATCTGGGTTTGTTAAGTATAGATTAACCTGGCAGCCTTACTCCATATGCCACAAAAACTCTGGCTGGGGACTTAATATCATTGCTCAGCTCCTGGAGATGGCTTAGTTGAACAATTTCCTGAATCATCCCCCTGTTTAAAAAAATTGAAGACACAAGGCAATAACATTCTTAATTTGCTAGGTGGCTTTGCTCATTGTTTCCCAATATTTGGAAACATACACCATGTTGCAGCCTGTTTCACCAAAACAACAAACAACAACATTGCACAGCTGGATAAGAAGAAAGGTGGAGAAAGGAATTGTCGTTGCTACTCCCTTCAGCAGAAGGACGTAGCAAGGACAATTGTTTTATGCACCATTGCTAAGCGGAGTGATCAACCAAAACCCAGATTTAAATAAAGCTGATATGAAGGAGTTGCCACATTTTTCTTTCCAGTTATCTCTATTTCTTTGCTTCATTTGATAAGGGTTTTTTGAATTACCTAATCTATGTCATATGAGTTATCATAATGCTTAAAACTCAAGGCATGTTAATTAAATACCTTGAGAGAGAAAAAATCAGGCCCAAAGGGAACCCAAAGAAAGAGACAAGTGATTCTAAATGGGAGAGATCAGCTGAGGCTTTATGGAAAAAGATACTGCTTGATCTTGACTTTGAAAAACAGAAATTAAACAAAAAACTTCTTCCTGATGTGTAATATACATATGGAAATTTGCACACACTTTCAGTGTACAGGTTGATGAATTATTCTGAAATAGAAGCAAAACATTTCAAGCATCTAGAAGCTCCATCCTGCCTTGTCCTAATTATTATCCACCCCTCCTCCCTAAAAGTAACCACCATCTTGATGGTATGTTTGGCTATGTCCCCACCGAAATCTCATCTTGAATTGTAGCTCCCATAATTCCCACATGTCATGGGAGGGACCTGGTGGGAGATAATGAATGGGTTTTTCCCATGCTGTTCTCATGATAGTGAATAAGTTTCATGAGATCTGATGGTTTTATAAAGGGGAGTTCCCCTGCACAAGCTGTCTTGCCTGCCACCATGTAAGATGTAACTTTGCTCCTCATTTGCCTTGCACCATGATTGGGAGGCCTCTCCAGCCATGTGGAACTGTGAGTCAGTTTTACCTCTTTCTTTTATAAATTACCCTGTCTCAGGTAGTCTTTATTAGCAGCATGAGAACAGACTAATACAGCAAATTGGTACCGGGAGTGAGGTGCTGCTGTAAAGATATCCCAAAATGTGGAAGCAACTTTGGAATTAGGTAACTGGCAGACATTGGGACAGTTTGGAGGGCTCAGAACAAGATAGGAAATGTGAGAAATTTGGAACTTCCTAGAGACTCGGGGGACTCAGAAGACAGGAAGATGTGGGAAAGTTTGAATCTTCCTAGAGACTTGTTGAATGGCTTTGACCAAAATGCTGATAGTGATATGGACGATGAAGTCCAGGCTGAGGTGGTCTCAGATGGAGATGAGGAACTTGTTGGGAACTGGAGTAAAGGTCACTCTTGCTATGCAAAGAGACTGGAAGCATCTTGCCTCTGTGCTAGAGATCTGTGGAAATTTGAACTTGAGAGAAATGATTTAGGGTATCTGGCAGAAGAAATTGCTAAGGAGCAAAGTGTTCAAGAGGAAGCAGAGCATTAAAGTTTGGAAAATTTGCAGCCTGATGATGTGATAGAAAATAAAAACCCATTTTTTGAAGAAAAATTCAAGCCGGCTACAGAAATTTGCATAAGTAATGAGGAGCCAAATGTTAATTACTGAGACAATAGGGAAAATGTCTCCAGGGCATGTCAGAGGTCTTCACAGCAGCCCCTCCCATCACAGGCCCAGAGGCCTAGAGGGAAAAATGGTTTAGTGGGCTGGGGACAGGGCCTTCCTGCTTTGTGCAGTCTCAGGATTGGTGCCTGTGGCCCAGCCATGGCTAAAAGGGGCCAATATAGAGCTCAGTCCATTGCTTCAGAGGGTGCAAGTCCCAAGCCTTGGTGGCTTCCATATGGTGTTGAGCCTGTGGTGCACAGAAGTCAAGAACTGAGATTTGAGAACCTCTGCCTAGATTTCAGAGGATGTATGGAAATGTCTGGAAGTCCAGGCAGAAGTTTGCTGCAGGGGTGGGGCCCTCATAGAGAACATCAGCTAGGGCAGTGTGAAGGGAAATGTGGGGTGCAAGCCCCAACACAGAGTCCCCACTGGGGCACTGCCTAGTGGATCTGTGAGAAGAGGGACACTGTCCTCCAGACCCCAGAATGGTAAATCCACTGACAGCCTGCACCATTTGCCTGGAAAAGCTGCAGACACTCAATGCCAGCCTGTGAAAGCAGCCGGCTGGGGGCAGGGGGTGCTGTATCCTGCTAAGCCACAGAGGCAGACCTGCCCAAGGCCATGGGAACCCACCTTTTGCATCAGCGTGACCTGGATGTAAGAGACAGAGTCAAAGGAGATCATTTTGGAGCTCTAAGATTTGACTGGTCTGCTGGATTTCAGATTTGCATGGGTCCTTCAGCCCCTTCATTTCGGCCAATTTCTCCCACTTGGAAAGGATGCATTTACCCAATACCTGTACCCCCCATTGTATCTAGGAAGTAACTAACTTATTTTTGATTTTATAGGCTCATAGGTGGAAGAGACTTGCCTTGTCTCAGATGAGACTTTGGACTGTGGACTTTTTGAGTTAATGCTGAAATGAGTTAAGACTTTGGAGTCCTATTGGGAAGGGATGATTGGTTTTGAAATCTGAGGACATGAGATTTGAAAGGGATCGGGGCAGAATGATATGGTTTGGCTGTGTCCTCACCCAAATCTCATCTTGAATTACTAGCTCCCATAATCCCCATGTGTCATGGGAGGGACCTGGTGGGTGGTAATTGAATCATGGGAGTGGATTTTTCCCATGCCATTCTTGTGATAGTGAATAAGTCTCACAAGATCTGGTTCTATAAAGGGGAGTTCCCCTGCACGTGCTCTCTTGCCTGCCACCATGTAAGATGTGACTTTGCTCCTCATTTGCCTTCTGCCGTGATTGTGAGTTCTTCTCAGCTCCATGTGGAACTGTGCATCAATTAAACCTCTTTTCTTTATAAATTACCCTGTCTTGGGTATGTATTTATTAACAGCGTGAGAACAGACTAATACACTTGATATTTAACATTGCAGACTAGTTTTACCTATACTTGAATTTTATGTAAATGAAATCACACAGTATATATGCTTTCATATTGGGTTATTTGGTTCTACATTTTGTTTCTAGGAGTGGTCAGTTTTGTTGCATATTGCAACTTTTCATTAATTTTTATCGCTCTGTGGTCTTCCATTTCATATATATATATTAGTTTATCCACTTTACTGTTAATGAAAATTTGGTTATTTTCGACATTTGGCTCCTACAAATAATGATGACATGAACATTTCAGGTACCTATCTTTTGTTGTCCACGTGTATGTATTTTTCTTGATCATACATCTGAGAATAACATTTTTGAGTCATAAGGCATGAATGCATCTGAATAATTTTATTTAATAATGTCAAACTGTTCACCAAAGTGATTGTTGAATGGGATTTAACAAAGCAAACTGTGGAAAAGACAATTGGAGACTGAAATATTTTCATGGTGAAGACACTGAGGCACGATGGAGCCTGGCAGGCTCCAAGACCTGTGAGTCTTTTAGGGTAGCTGGAGGTTCCAGCCTATGAGGGATGTATCAAGTGTAGGTAGGCACAAGAATATGGAAGGCATTAATGACTTTCTAGGAAATCAGAATTTTATAACTGATTGGAAATTATTAAAGAAGCTTGCATAGGGAAGAAATATGATGAGATCTGTGATTTGGGAAGAGGAGTCAGTTTGAAGTGTCTACTAAGTAAGGTCTTAGGAAGGAGAGGATGAGATTCTGAATCTGAATATTGAGAATGGAGGTCAATATCCATCTAGGAAGTAGAATAGCTGAAGATAGCACTTGTCTCAGAGACAAGTGCTCTCTTTTTGCAGCTTAGGGCCCTTTTCCTGCCGAGTTCTGGGAGGTTTTGCTGTACTTTTTCCCTTTCTTCTCTTTAACAGCCACAGGTATTGACTTCTTAAAAATAATTCCTTATATTCTCTCTTTTAGTAAGATTTTTATTCTAATAATAAGAACTACTGTGTGGTTTTAAGTAGCGATCAGGTGGGAAAAATTGACAATTTTATATTTGTAATAAATATTAGAGATAAGCAAGAAGTTACACAAGAGCTGTTGGATTTAAATAGTTCTCTGTAAAAGATGCTGTCAGTTTAAAAGATGCCAAAAGAGTTTATAATTTCTTATCCACACACCCAAATATTGGGATAAGCCCTGTCAATAGCTAGTGCTCTCTTTACAGTTTTAATAGAAAAGGCTTCACAATCTCAGGAAAATTTGTATGAAACCATATTAACCACTGATCACCAGAAGATGAATTTAACCTGATTGTTTTATTATGGTAGGAGCACACTGCTAAGGGGACCAGATGGGTCAACAAAGAAGTAGATAATTATGTGGCAAAGAATGAGTTCTGTCAATCAGTTTTTTTTTTTCTAGCCACACTGAAAAATACATTAACAAACCCCTACAGTGTCAAAGGCTTGACATAACCCCTGTTTTTCAACACGATTCTGCCATTCTTTAACAGCTTTGGGGCTTGGGTTCAATTAGTTTCAGTCTTCCTGGTATGAGCTGAAACCTAGGCTGAGGCAATCACAATAAATACTTGGTAGACTCCAGAAGAATGATTGTATTCCCTAGCCACAAGCAATTAAGCACTAGATGTATTCCTTGTAAACCTTTGCAAATGCAATGAAAAACATGTTTTAAAAGACAAATAATTGAGTGGCTTCTTTCCTTTGGTGGCATTTAGGTAAGGGAAAATTAAAGCTTCTTGTTTCACCTAAGAGGAAAAGAGATTTTCTGCTATAAAAATTACGATGGCTTGCATACAACCTGCTGGTAATCTTTCAGAAATTATAGAGAATGGGATAGATGCCAGAAACCAGATGGGCAAATATCCTGAAATTTAAAAGGAGAAAAAGAATGTCTTTTACAAACTACTGGGGGAGAAACTTAATTTCAATTCCCTACCAACTTTTAGAATGTACTAATAAGAATTTCGATTCTTTTTTTTTAAAGAAAGAGTCTTGCTCTGTCACCCAGGCTGGAGTTCAGTGGCGCAATTTCGGCTCATTGCAACCTCTGCCTCCTGGGTTCAAGTGATTCTCCTGCCTCAGCCTCTCGAGTAGCTGGGATTACAGGCAACCCTGCCATGCCTTGCTAATTTTTGTATTTTTAATAGAGAAGGGGTTTGCCATGTTGGCCAGGCTGGTCTCGAACTCCTGACCTCAGGTGACCCACCTGCCTCGGCCTCCCAAAGTGTTGGGATTACAGGCATCAGCCACTAGCCAAGAATTTAGATTTAAAAGGGAACTAAGCAGACTTATTCTCTAATCCTCTCTAGTTACTCTTTCCCAGTCTCCTTTGGTTACCGTTCATCTTCAACTTGATCCACAGGTATCTTCCTTCCTTAGTACTCTATTTCATTTTATTGAAATATGCTCCCTGGAGCATCTTGCTACAAGTATGGCTTCACCCATGTCTATATGCCAATAACCTCCACATTTAAACCTAGGGCCCAGATTCTTCTTCTGAGGTTCATGTATCAATTGATATAGAATTACCTGGGTATGATATTGGGTAATGAAAGTCAACTTAATCATTTGGCCAACATCCTTCCTATAAACAACTTATCCAACCCCAAATCTGTTACTCTTTCTATAATCCCTCTGTGTATATTCTAACCACTTGTGCCCCCAAGTCACAAACACAGCAGTTATTTGTCACTTCTTCCTTCCTTTCCTCTATACATCTAGCTAATTATTAATTCCAGTCACTTATTCTAGCTGAAAATGTTCATATCTCTTTCTTCCTCTCAACCTCCACTGTAATTCAGACTCACCTCATAGTTTGATAAAAATTACTGCTCAGCCTCAGAAGTTATCTCCCATTTCTGGTAGAGCATCTTCTCTCTGATAGCCAAAATGGTTTATGCATGACATTTACCTTAGTATGTCACTATCATGCCTAAGCATTGTCAGCATTTTTGTGTATTCAGAATAGAAGACAACATATTGGCATGCACATTTATTGGTTGCTCTTGCCTCTTTCTTCTAATTGAGGCACTTCTTTCCCCTTCCCTCTGTACTAGCCATTGCGTATAGGCATGGGAGAGGATGCCCTGGTAGTTGGGTATCAGAGTTTCCTCTAAATGTATACATTTCTTAATTCCTTGGAAAACTTAAAAATTAGACCTCTGTGTCTCATTGCAGACTGACAGAATTGAAGCACCTGGTCTTTCAGTCTATAACTTTGGCAAGTGTCCCACCTGATTTTGGTGCAGGTTTGCATTTGAGAACCACAGCTGTGATGGATAAGAGGGAGGTGGGAGGACATGTCTGTCTCCTAATGATCTTACGCTACATTAGGGAAGTTAACATGACTATACTTGCAAAAACTATGGTATAAGGTGAGGCAGATATTAGGAAACATGAGAAGAGAGAGAGTAGGTTAGAATTTTGCTGTTGGAAGTTAAAGGCATTTGGACAATACTAGGAACCACTTTTTGTCAAGGAAATCTTTCTGAAAATAAGGTCTTGGGCTAGCCTCTCTGAATTACATTTTTTACTCTGATAAAAATCTTAGAGAGCTTTTATTCCACAGGTTTGTCTTTTTAATATGTTACTTCAGCTTGCAAAATTGTACTCCATTTCTGAAGGGAAAAGCCTATCGACACTCAAAAACAATATCTTAGCATAGAAATGAGGGCTGATGGCTACAAGGCACAGAAGACAGGATAATGTGCATGCGGGGTGTCTCTAATACTAACTCTTAGCAAGGGCATGAGAGGCCGGGCATGGTGGCTCACGCCTGTAATCCCAGCACTTTGGGAGGTTGAGGTGGGAGGATCACTTGAGGTTAGGAGTTCAAGACCTGCCTGTCCAACATGGTAAAACCCCATCTGTACTGAAAAATAGGAAAATTAGCTGGGCGTGGTGATGTGTGCCTTTGTACCTAGCTACTTGAGAGGCTGAGGCAGGAGAATCACTTGAACCCAGAAGAGGGAGGTTGCTGGTGAGCCAAAATCATGCCACTGCACTCCAGCCTGTGTGACAGAGCAAGATGCCATCTCAAAAGTAAAAAAAGAAAAAATAAATGACATGACAGTAAGTGAGACTGCATACTCACTCAGTTCTCCTTATGGTCCTCTGCACACAATATGCTGCTCCCAACTCTATGTCCTTAGTTATGCATGCATGCATCTCCCTATGCATTTCCTTAAATCTTACCTATCATTCAGACTGTACCTTGAAAAGCTCTGTGTACTCTGGCTCATCCTACTCTTTTAGGATCTGAATTAGTGACCATTCCCACTCACAGTCATTGTCATCTCCTCCTTTTAACATTCACCAAGTGCTTGCTTTGTAACAAGCATTGGATTAAATGTTGACACAAAATGGGTAACTTAATCCTCATGACAATTCTGTAAATTCAGCAGCATTTTTGTCTTCACTTTACAGATGAAGACAGAGAAATTTAAATTGCCTCCAGTGATAGGGCCCGCAAGTGGCAAAGTAGGGATTGGAGCCCAAGTCTCAATGGTTCCCGAGTCCAGGATGGAATAGTGCTGCCATTAGGTTCTTTGTAACTACTTCATTCATACCAGTTTCTTCTCCTTCCCCCAGATCACTGTAGTTTCCCCAGAGAAATGACTTAGTGGAGTGAGCTGATCATTGAATAGGAGTCCATGTGATGGTGCTTGTTCTCTTGCAGACTCATTCTCAGCACATCTCTGCCTACCTCTGTGTGCCAGGTGGCTGGTCTCTGTGAATCGATCGCATCATCCAAACTCCTTTGACCTCTGTCTTCCTTCTGGTTGCATTTGGCCAATAGGAGTCAGGAGAATGGAGGAGAGAGAAGCCAGAGTATTTCTTCCCTGCTTCATCTCTGCTTTGGGGCTGCTTGGCAATGATGGTATCTCTCTCTTTACTACTCAAAATTTGAGCAAGTATTCTCCTTCCATGGTTTCAGTTCTCAGTTGTTTCCAGTACTTTATTTCTTTCTCTTGTTCCCTTGGCCCTAGGGGTGGTAGCAGCTTCCCACCGTTGCCAACTTCTGGGTGCCTCATTCTCCTGGTTTGTTCCTATTTCTCACACTGCTGTTATTAATCACCTCTGCATTTGGAGCATCTGGGTTCATTCTGATCCTCGCCAGGAGACTACCTGATATACATAACATAACTGGCTTTTACACGCAGCTCTGTACTAACCAGGCCAGCTTTTTCCTGTAGCTCCAGGCATATAAACCTGATTCTCCAACAAGACCATTCCCACTTGGATGCCCCATCGATGTTTTAAACTTAACATTTCCAAACCTGAAGGTATATGTTTCCACAAAGTCTATGTTTGACCCTATATTTCCTAGGCTGGTAGCTGAGTCATTTTAGTTAGAAACCTGTAAGTTATTCTAACCTCTTACTCCTTCATTTTCTCACAGTCAATGCTACTAAGTTCCTTAGTTTACATCCTTACTACAGTTCAAATCCACTTCTTCCTTTCTCTTTCCCAGATGCCATTTGGACAATTAAATTGCAATAGCTTCTTAATTGGTTTCTTCAACTCCAGTCTTGCACATCAATGCTGCTGCCAGAGTGAGCTTTATTTTTAATTTGAAAAGCAAATAGATGTATATATTGGAAATTCAAATAATGTATTTACAAAGTTAAAAGTCTTCCCTCTTAACCTCAAAGCCACTCCCTGGTGGTAACTGCTAAATTTATTTTAGATATGATCATTTTTCTGTGTGTATAAATCATGTATACATACGAACACATGTAGACTTACTTAAAATGTTATTATACAATATGCAGTTTAACAATTTAGAAAACTATAGATGAGTTATTATTTTAAAACTAAGATCTAATATTATCTCTTTTATTTCTTAAAACTCTTCTATATCATCCTATCATTTTAGGATAAAGTCCAGGCACTTCTATATGATAGCACCAAACCCTGCATGATGAAGCCCTTGTCGAATTCTCTGGCCTCATCTCTTCCTACATTCTTTTTCATCCTATGGTCCAGTCATATTGAAGTGCTAACTGCTTCCTAAAAACACCTGACTGTTTCAAGTCCTCTTTGCCTCTCTACATACTTCTCTATTTATGCTAATTTGAGAATGTGTGTTTCTTCACTTAGTAGATTTTAAGCCTCTCAAGGAAAAAGCCATTGCTAGGAGGCTGGTTAATAATTTCTGACTTTTGAGACCTCTAGAAGATATAGATCCTCTCTGATTGCCAGTTTCATTTTGATTGCCACCATCTCCTTATTTCTTAGCTTTGATTCCTAACCTAGTTAGTGGTTGTAAGCTAAGGAATCTTTATATTTGGAAGGCTGCATCCCTGAATGTCATGTGCCACCTTCTAAATGTTTTCACTGCTGTAGATTTAGTTTAAAGTATCTACCTATTACAGGTTTTAGATGGTCATTTTCTATAACATCAATGCCAGAAAATAAAGAGAACTAATTAGAATATTACACTTTACTTATCCCTTAAAATTTCTGATATAAAATAGGTTTTTAGACTTAGAAATGTTGCTCTCGATCTCTATTGTATCTTGAAAATAAATGTGTAGCATAGCAAACCAAGAAAAGAAAAGATAGGGAAATACAAGCAAAAATCATTGGTATTTATACCATAAATATTTTAAACTCAGGTGGCAAAAAGAAGAATGGACACATATAAACTGCTTCCCTTAAAATAGTCTTGGGAAAATAACCTAGGAGAACATGTACATTTCTGCCTTCTTTCAAAAATTAACATACAGAGTAGGAATAACTATTTAGATGATCAATTTAGTCTAATTCTGCTTTTTTTTACTTCTAAGTTATTTTATTTTTTTAAATTAAATTAAATTAAATTAAATTTTAAGTTCTGGGATACATTTACAGGACCTGCAGGGGTTTGTCACATATGTAAATGTGCACCATGGCGGTTTGCTGCACCTATCAACCCATCACCTAGGATTTAAGTCCCTCATGCTTTAGCTATTTATCCTGATACTTCCCTCCCTCCACCTTCCTGACAGGCCCCAGTGTGTGTTGTTTCCCTCCCTGTGTCCATGTGTTCTCATTGTTCAGCTCCTACTTTTAAGTGAGAACATGTGGTTTTTAGTTTTTCCGTTCCTGTGTTAGTTTGCTGAGGATAATGGCTTCCAGCTCCATCCATGTCCCTGCAAAGGACATGATCTTGTTCCTTTTTATGGCTGTATAGTATTCCATGATTTATATGTACCACATTTTCTTTATACAGTCTATCATTGATGGACATTTCGGTTGACTCCATGTCTTTGCTATTTTGAATAGTGCTGCAATGAAGATACATGTGCATGCATCTTTATAATATAATTATTTATATTCCTTTGGGTATATACCCAGTAATGAGATTGCTGGGTCAAATGGTATTTGTGGTTCTAGGTCTTGGCGGAATCGCCACATTGTCTTCCACAATGGTTGAACTAATTTACTGAATCCTGCTTCTTAAATTGGAAGTAAATTTATCTGGCGGGGCAGCTTGGCATAACTCTGTAGCACTCATAACTTACTAATGTGGGAGTGCATATTGGAGTCATAGGAAGGTATTTTAAATTATTTTATTTAAATTTATAAGATTTAAAATTCATACTATAAATTTACAAGGAAATGTATCTGATATAGTTCTAAGAGTATGAAATATTTGAGAGTAATTAAAAATTTAACGCAGGCTAGTGGTAGTCCATGTCAATATTTGGAGCTGAGTTCTCCAAGTGAACACTAATCAAGAGATATTTGTAGGAGTTTTCACTCTCTAGGAATTTCTGTCTGTGAAAAAGAACAGTCAAAATGTCACCTATAAATACTTTAGGCAAAATTATTAGAAAAAATTTAGAATGCATACAATAGACTTTCTAGAATGTTTTGTAGCAATAATACTCCAAAATCCATCTTACCAAGTGATACTTTCCTTCAAGTGAGAGGCACTGTTTGGATCTCAGGTGCACTCATGATATGTTTCTCTTGTTTGTTTCTTTGTGTGGACACAGTTGGTGAGACCATGCTTTGAGCTATCCAGTCTTGATAGCGGCAGAGACTTTCTCCTGGGCTCACCATGGCAATAACATAGGGAGTGAAAATAACCCTGAGGTATTAGCTTGTGAGAATTGTAATGAGTCTGCTCAGACCCTTGCAAAATTTTTTTCCCTTCTTTCATTTTTCACAGTTGTAAGTCCTTATTGTGCTAATGGATACAGGGGTCATAATATGATGAATATAGAAATATACTGGCCAGATTGCAGTTAAACTTTAAGAGTAAGTAGAATCTAATCTCAGAGGTGTAAGGGAAGCCTTCCAGACAGTAGAAACAGCATGAGCAGAGGCAGGATGGTAGTAGAGAATTACCTGGTGAATGTATCACCATTACCTGTGAAAGAACAAAGAAGACAATGGCAACAAAGACGAGGAGACGTGGATGCTTGTTCTACTGTACGATGTGCTATGTCATCCCACTTCCCTGGGCCTAACTATGTGGGTGAACTGTACGTGTATGGCTGTGGCTATGGTTTGGACATGGTTTGTTTGGTGCCAAGCCTCATGTTGAAATTTGATCACCAGTGTGGGAGGTGGGGTTTAGTGGGAGATGTTTGGATTGTGGGGATAGATCCCTTATAAATGTCTTGGTTTCATTCTTATGGAAGTAAGTGAGTTCTCATTCTTAGTTCCTGTGAGAACTGGTTGTTGAAATGAGCCTGGTACCACCTCCTCTCTCCCTTGTTGCTTTTCTCACCATGTGATCTATGCACACATTGACTTCTTTTTCTCCTTCTACCATGAATTGAAGCAGTCTGAAGCTCTCACCAGGAGACACTGGTGCCATGCATCTTGTATAGTCTAAAGAACTGTGAGTGAAAAAAAACTCTTTTCTTCATAAATTACCAGCCTCATGTATTCCTTTTTAGCAAAACAAATGGACTAAGATGGTACGTGTATTATATATACACATAAGGATTTGGAATTAAAGAGTTAAACCACTCCATATCTCAAGCTTTTTCCAGCTCTCACTTCTAGGAGCCATGTTACTTGAACTAAGATCTGTTGGGAATCCTATAGAATTGATGGTGATTATGATGACAATTCCTGTGTATAGTTAATGTTTCTGCCTAGAGAGAGGAGTGGTACGTGTGATCTTGGGTGCAAAAGTATCTAGGTGGCCTTTACTCTCCATTTTACAAGGAACATACTTAGTGGTTTTTGCACAGCCTGTGCAGTAACTTCATGTTTGGTGGGTTTTGTTGTCCATGTGCTGGTTGCTCTCTCTGGATGCTGGAGGAACTTCTGTGTGTGATACCATTCTATGTGAACTTTGAAGTTAGGGAGGATAAGATGAAGAAAAGGAAGATTGGAAGTCCTAGATTATTTTATCTGGGCCCGGCCTATATTGCTTTTTATACCATCAACATATGACATTGTCAACCAAAAGAAATTATGTCAAGTTTAGGAAGCCTCTGAAGTAGTGCTCTTAAATCCTGTCCATGACCCTGTCTTGTGCAAAACTTTAATCAATGTCTTGGAAATCTGTATAGAAAGTATGTTTATTATACTTCAGCTGCAAAAAGGTGGGAAAGATAAATGACATACATGTTCACCTATTACTTAATATTCACCCTACATTACTTAGACCATTTGCTAATAGCTGGCTGTCTAACTGCTCCCAGCCAATAGGCTATGGGCAACACACTTATGAAATGGTGTGAGATGCTCTAGTTCTCTTATGCTGTTGTGGTGATTGTGAAGGGCTCCTATTTTACAAGGTACAGCTACAAAGTACTGAAGCCAACCTCAACCTCGGCCTCTGAGTGACTGTGTAGAGGAGAGCCCTTTGCTGGCCTTGTTGAATAAACAGTGTGAGCAAAAAATAAACTTTGTTATTTTAAGTCACTGAGATTTCATGGTTATATATTACCATAGCCTAGACTCTCCTGACTAATACAGACAGGTAAAGAATATATGTTGCAAATAAATCCCTAAAGATCAGAGCACTTGGAAAACCCAGTAATCAGGCTGAAAGTAATTCGGGATGGTCAAGGAATAACTTGACTGACGGCAGTTCATGTGAAAAGTTATGATGGAGCAGGATGGCTAAAAAAGATAAATTACATCATGTCTGTAGTCTTCAAAAATTTGAGAAATATTGTCAGAGAAGTCATCTCATTCTAGGTTCCTCTAGAGGGCAGAAACAAGACCAACACAGAAAAATTTTGAGAGATATATAGACCCCATTTAACAAAGAAATGTTATCAATGTGAGCTATTTATCAGTGGATAGAGACATCTTTGGAATGATGAGTTTAGGAATAGTCAAAATAGCCATGCTGAGGCCAGATATCTAAGAATCAGGGATGCTATATAACCAAATTCTTCAATATGTAAAATTTTTGTCTATAAAATAAATTGTGTTAAGAGTGTGTCATTTTTTGTTAATAATGGTCATAATATCAGTACATGTATTTTGAGATATGACTTGTTTTATTATTTACTGAGAGGGGGCACTTGGCTTGTAACAACTTATCTACAGTTTCATGCATCTCTTTGTGATGTGGTTTGAACACTGCCTGCTACCACAAAACAAAATTGTATCACTGATGATTTGGCTCAACTAAGTTACATAGGATCAAAAAGCTAGAGCAATGGTTCCCATGTTTGGTCCAAAGATGGTGATGGCTGGTGCATAAACATCATCTGAGGATTTTAATACAAATACCAATTCACAGGCTTTGTCCCTGGAAAGTTTAATTTATAGGTTGGGTTTGGGGTCTGGAAATATGCACTTAAATAAGTTCTGCAGGTTATTCTGATGGGCAGTCTGGTTTGGGAGCTAGTGTTCTACCTGTTTCTCTGCTTTTGTGGGTGTTTCATTCTTTTAGGTTTGTTTTCATCTTCATTGCACAGAAAAAGTTACCTTTTAAAACTCCAAGTCTATCTTAATTGAACAAAAAGAAGGGGGATTTCTCTATGTGATGGTCAGTGGGGCTATGACAGATGGTAGCAGAAGCAACCATCCTAGCTCCAGAATTTGCATTGAGAAAGAGAGAGTCACAGAGGATGAGAGTCAGAACCTGCTTGGCCATCAGGTGCCTCCCCTCTTATCCTCCTCAGCATGTGAGATAGGCAAGGAACCTCCTTGGCTGCAGATGGAGGGATATTGGAAGCCATCTAGTCTAGCATCTTTTTCTAGCAAAAATTTTAAGGAATCAATTCAAAGTGACCACAGTCAGGCAGTGAGCCTGCATTGCACCTTCAGGGTATCATCAGGGGTTCCTCAATTGTCTTGTAATTTTGTGGCTCTTGTGGCATCTGACTGTGACTGAGTTCAGACCTGCCCAAGGCAGCATTTCCAGGAATGAGCTTCTGAAGGAGGGCCTGGCAAATTTCCCTTTCAGGGGAGATGGTAATCAGACACTCAGGGCCATGGTAGAGAACTCTTAGCAGAGTGAATACTGACTCTGAATCAGAGCCTTCTCCTCGGGCTCCTTTCCACATCTTGCCCTCTCTGCAAACATTAGCTGGGTTGAGTGTGAGGACTAAGGCTCTTCATATCAAAGTCTTTTCCCTGGATAGTAATTATTTATTTTTATTTATTTATTTTAATTTTTTTGAGATGGAGTCTCACACTGTCACTGGGGCTGGAATGCAATGGCGGGATCTCGGCTCACTGCAGCATCCACCTCCCAGGTTCAAGTGATTCTCGTGCCTCAGCCTCCCAAGTAGCTGGGATTATAGGCTCCTGCCATCATGCCCAGCTAATTTTTTATATTTTTAGTAAAGACGGGGTTTCACTATGTTGGCCAGGCTGGTGTCGAACACCTAACCTCGTGATCCACCCATCTCGGCCTCCCAAAGTGCTGGGATTACAGGCGTGAGCCACCGCACCTGGCCGGTAGTTATTTTTTAACAGGTTGAGGTAACTACATAGTCATTTGTGTCTGGGAATAAGTGTCCTGGCCTATTTTCAGTACATTTCTCTTTTCTATAATTGTCATACTCTTTAATGAGGTTTGAAACACTCAATTTCGTGACCTCTGTCACAAAGACCCTGGTATTCAGTGCCTATCAAGACAGTGTGAACCTCCTAAGAATGAAGGGTAGAATTCTGATGATCATCCCCCACCCCCAAATATTTTGTGGCTGAGTGTTAACACTGCTGTTGTATTTCCCTTCAGCTAAGACTGTCTCCATTGAATTCTTGTTGTAGCCTGGAATCAGTTCCAAAGTGTTAGCTAACTGGCGTGTCTGGGGAAGTAAATCAAAGGCCTCTAGTAAATTTTAACAGTCATATACCTAGGATCAGTTCAGCAACCTAGAAATTTGATTACAAGTTGAAAATAAACCAGCTACAGAAATACCTTACTTACTCATATCTGGAAGTCTGAACTTTTAGAAAACTTCTATGTTCTTTCCCTGAGTGCTTTCTTTCCCCCTTCCTGCCATTTTCCATTTTTGTGTACTTTCAGTGCCTAGTACAAATCTTTGTGTATTGACAGGACTCAGGTGGTAATTGTCCCTTCCCTTCGAATGAATGGATGGAGAGATGAACAAATAAACTCTCTAGAGTATTGTCAAGAGTCAGATTGCAATTCAAAGAAGAAATGTTATGGGACAATATATATGCACTATCCATACGTATAGTATGACCCCGTGTGCCTGGAACAGTACTGGTTTACTGCTTTGATATATTCATTGATGGCACCTCCATTCACTCAAATATGTTGGGCAGTAAACATATAGTTACCCTATTCATATGCAGTCTTTTCTGGTCCTTTATTAAGAGTTATTTACTCTTGTATTTAATTCAAATAATCTTGGCTAGATTTCTTTCTCATTTTGCAATAGATTAGCAAATTTTAAATAGCCAACAGGTGATAGAGAGGCTGGCCCTTCCTCTCAAGAAGCCTCTGGAAGGCAACACTATTTTACGGCATAAGTGAAGTTTGTTCTATGAGGCAGGGAACTAAGGGATCCAGTAAAACAAGTTTTTTCTTTTCTTTTTTTTAAAAAAAAATTATTGCAATTAAAAAAGATTAGTGTTATCTGAAAAAACTCATTCTCATTCTCATATATTCAGATAAAGTGAAATATTACTATAACATGCAACATTCCTATGTACTATGCACACCATATGTTGAGGGTGAATACATAGAAAATAAAGTGCTAACATTTGAGAAGATTGTAACATATAGTAAAAATGTGATTAACCATACTTCAGTTTATGAATACCATATTAACTATTTTTTTCTTTTTTACTGCCTTTTTGGGGAAAGAGACATGCCACGTGAAAAGAAATTGGTATTACCCATTTAGCTTAAAGAAGAATAAGTAAGTCTCCCTTGATTTCTTGAGATTGTTGTGGACTCAGCTTTCAATCTGTCTAGTTTCCAGCACACTTTCTCCTTTTCATTCTTTTGTGTGAGGCAAGGAGGCTTAGTGCTCAAAGATAAACCCAAGGACCTACAGCTTCCCAGACCACCAAGGAAGGGTTTATTTTCCTTCACTAGATTGTCCATTGAGATAGGATAATGGATTAGTCATTATTTGAAGGATTTTCAGTATCAATCATTGAACTGGTTAATTCTGAGTTGAGCAGAAAATTCAGTTTACTGGGAGCCCTTCTTCCTAAATACCAACATGGGCCCCCAGTTCCCTAAGTGTTTTGGTCCAGTGTGATTTCCTGCTACTATGTATGCAGGATATATAGATAGTAGCTCTGTGGCTGGCAGTGGCTAAGCCATCCCACTCAAGTCAAGACGAACAGGGGAATTAGAGTAGTGTTTTGATATACCACTTGGTAAAGATTTTGAATGGAAGGAAGACAAAAGACTTTCTTAGGTAATACGCTTTCACCTCTGCAAGTAGGGAAAAATCATATTTTGACCCTTGTTCTTTATACCAAAAAAGGCTTTTAACTTAGAAAAAGGAAACTTGAGGTGTGAGTTGTGTAGTTCACTCACTGTGCTTCAAGCAAGACGTACATTTTACCCACTCAGTGCCAATGCAGAATGCATCTCTACCTCATTTTAGCTTATCTGAATCTTATCCTTCCTTCAAGGTCAAGTACAATTTCTGAATTCCCCCCACATTTAGCCTCCCTAGTCTACACAAAGCAGCACCGTCATTGTCTTCATCATCTTTTATTTATAGTTGGATTGGTGGCGGTGGTGTTTCTTTCTCATGACAG
Source organism: Gorilla gorilla gorilla (assembly GCF_029281585.2). Lineage (NCBI taxonomy): Eukaryota > Metazoa > Chordata > Mammalia > Primates > Hominidae > Gorilla > Gorilla gorilla. Next base: position 81,236,290 of record NC_073241.2, read on the forward strand.
CCTTACAAATAGCATCAGCCCCCACTGTCTAAAATGATTTGAATGGGACCCTACCCAGAGGCGGCCACCAATGCTGAGCACTTCTCCCGGCCTCCTCTGGCCTAATGAGCCCTCGATTATTGTTTGGCATTATTAAATGTCAACAATAGGATGGCTCCCCTCTGGGAACTCAGTGAAAATGGCAAGAAATATAAGATTAGAATTGAGAAAACACAGAAAATAGCTTTTATTTATTGGCAGAGGGGAGGAAAAGCTCCTAAGCATCATCCCAGTGTTCCTCTTTATCATCTGTTGTAACTTCTCCTTTTTCCTCCTCGAGGGCAGCAGTTCTGTCTTTGCACAATGTAACACATTAAAGCGACAAGTTTTATTTCAAAGGCAATATTAATAATGGAGTTAGAAAACACTTATTTGCTAATCATTTAAAAGGAAATTTAAGCTGCAAATTGTTTCCTGTTCACACTCCTCTTTAATGGCTTTCTCTGACTTTAAGGCTAGAGATTGTGAATCCAGTCCTATGAGGTTTATTTGGGGAAATGGAAGAAAACTAGAATTTATTGATTGAGCACTTCCTGTGTGCCAGGCCTAGAGGCAGGTGTTTACATTCCTCATCTGCTATCCTTTGAATGTGTCCCCTCTAAGATTCAAATGTTGTTAATATGATGGTATTAAGAGCTAGGGCCATTAAGAGGTAATTAGACCACAAGGGCTCCTCTTTTGTGAATGGGATTAGGTGCCCTTATAAGGGGGGTTGATGGAGGGAGTTTCTTCTCTTTTTGCCCTTCTGCCATGTGAGGACACAGTGTTTCTCCCCTCTGGAGGATGTAGCACTTTGGGCTTTGCCTTGGAAGCAGAGACCTGACTCTCAGAAGACACCTAACCTGCTTGTGTCGTAATCTTGGACTTCCCAGCCTCCAGAACTGGGAATTTTAAAAATCTGCTTTTTATGAATTACCCAGTATCAGCTACTTTGTTATGGCAGCAGAAAACAAACTAATTCATCGGTTCTCACAATCTCCTGGTAAAGGTATTGTTGGCCACGTTTCATAGATGAGAAAATGGAGCAACAGGAGGAAAAGTAACTTATCTAAGATTACACCTGTGTAAGGGGCAGAGCTGGAATTTAAGTCTGAGGCAACTGTCCTGAAGCCTCCTGTTATGCAGACAGTGGGATATGATAGTGGGGTAGGGGGATAGGCCAGAGGGCAGGAGGGACAGTGAATGTTTGTCTTTGTACTGTTTTAGAATTTCTCCCTCTGCTGTCAGAGAAGAGAGGGGCCCGGGCATTTTTGTAGGGGTGGAGAGACAATGCAGGTTAGTGGCTCTATGACTGGGTTGTCTCTTAGGAAGTGGGGATTTGAGAGAAGGACCAGTACCACCTCAGGATTCCAGAGACCTCACAGCCTATCTAGGCTCTGCCCCTGGCTTTCTCTGGAGTCTTGTTTCTTCACCTGTGAGATGGGGACACCAGCATGTGTCCTTCTCACTTCAGTGAGATTTGTTACTCTTATTACCTGACATACTCATTCATATTAAGGAATTAGTTATCCACAATAATTTATTATAGCTCACTGAGGTATGTCTGTATTTTAAATATAGTAATTCGACTATTTCAATGTTTTATACTGAAAAAAGAAAAAGAATCTCTAAACATTGAAGAAAATTAACGCTCCTGACTGCTAAAGATATGCTTTTACATTCCCTTAGTTCTGATCACAAACTATGGCCCATGAAGCCTAAAATATTTGCTATCTGGCCCTTTACAGAAAGTGTTTGCTGCCCTCTGCCTTATGCCATTAACTTATCATAATTACACCATGAGGGAGACATTGTACACACTATTCAGATAGAGGATAGAGGAGCTGAGCTTTCTATTTTTTTTCAATACAAGTATAGAAGACAGGATTTAACCCCAGTCTGGTAATTCTAAAGCTTTCATTCATTCTACTAAACTGCACTGCAATATCCTGGAGTTCTTACAATGCAAAGTTACACATAGAGCAAGTACAAACAGAAAGGATCGGAGGGAGATCAGTAGGGGTGTCATTTGGGGTCAGGACATTCTGAGGGAGAGTTGGACAGTATTTTACCATATAACCTTAGTGTGTCCCTACTATTCCCTGATTCTATACCCAGGACAGATATTGCTAATTTATTAAAGCACTGTTTTTTTGTTGAGTCAGGATGCAGCCACAGAATTCTCCTGAAGACAATCCTCCAAGCATAATATGTATAACATAACTAACATTTCTGACAAGCATGAATAGGGGATATTTGAGTATCTGCATGTAATAGAAGACTTTGAGGTAGTGATGGAAGAAACTATAAGAAAATGAGATAAAACCCTCATTTTCTAAATGAATTAAAAAATACATTTTTATTTATTTTATTAGCAAGAATTTCATCAAGAGGAATACATTCAGGAAATCCTCTTTGTCCAGCATATAGCTAAGAGCAGTGGGGATATAGGAGGGTAGGAAACTGTCTAACAAGGTGGTTGGGATCATGGGCTATGGAATCAAAATATCTGTATCCAAATCCTAGCTATGCTACTCACTGTATGTGATGCTGGGCAAGTTTTACTTACCACATTGTTTCTTAGTTTTTCTCATCCAGTAAAATGGAAAAAAGAAAAAACCTACTCTATGGTGTTATTGTGGAAATTAACTGAGTTGATTTATGTAAAGCATGTAGGGCCACACCCGACATAGGGTAAGTGCTAACATAACTGTTATACTAGTATGGCATGGCTTTTAATGTGCTTAAAATCTAGTTCTCCATCCAAGACAAATATACAGAGAAACTAAGAGAAAACAGAAGATAATATAGTACAAGCCATGCTGAAGGTCTTTATTTTTCTGTGTTGTTTGCCTCTCAGCCCTGTTTCTTCTACCTCTAAAAGTCAAAGATAACAAAAACATTTGGAGTCACCATTTTCTGCATTTATGCATAATGCTGTTCCATTCCATTGAATTTTATCCTCTCATCTCATGGATTTCTCAATAACCCCCAAGACAATGCAGTCTCATGGGAAATCTTGCCGACCTGCAATTTGTCCTTTTTTTCTGCAGCTATAGCCAAATACACATTCTTGCCACTGTGGCAATTTGGAAAATAATTCATGTCACCCAAGTACTTTTCAATAATGTTGATTTACTAATGCATTTAGTCAGGTATAGTTAAGGTCTTATTGTGCCATAAAGCATCTGCAGTAAGGAGATACCTTTAAATATTCCAAATAATTCATTTCAAATTATGGGAACTGTTTGTGTTATAATACTCAGCTATAATACCCCAGAGATATCTTGGCAGTCACTAATGAGCTAAACTATCTTTTTAGCAATCTGCTAGAGAAGAAAAAACATTATATAACTTTAAAGAGTCATTATGTATGCCCTTATGATCTATGGCTTTGCATACTCAATTTTTAGAAATGGTGTTTTCTAAAGGAAGTTCGTAGGAAAAATCAAATTTTAGTGCTACTCCTCACTGAGCAAACAGTCAATGATGAAATGACAATTTTTTCCTGTTGAAATTATAGAATTCTCTCCCACACTCTGTTTTATTTTTTAATCAGCAATTTTAAGTTGGCAGGTGGTGAATTGGTCTAGGGTTCACTGCAGTTGTACTGTTTTAGTGTGAAGAGATGAGTATTTTATGTGGCCACTAAATACACCCTTCCAGCCCTACTCCTAGAAAATGACTAAATTTTGTATCTACTAAACATGATCTCCTGAAGATGTAAGTTAAAGAATATGGAATCCAGCAGTTTATTATTTGTGATATTCTCCAGGTTGGATACCTATCCTACTATTTTTGCAAGCCAAGGCCTCTGACTCAAAAGGCTTCAGCTCGTGTGAAATGCAAAAACGGACAGCTATGATCAGTCTACACAGGACAGTAACACTCCTCGAATAACTCCTACCAACATGGGAATATCTACGATTTGCAATGTCAAAATAACTAAGTGGTGATGATTATAAGGAAGTTTTTCCCATTCTGGCTTATGATTTCAATTGAGCCTGTTTCACGTTAGCCCAACTCTCTTTCCCTCAGTTACTGATAGATGTGGAGAACTGTATAATTTCTGATGTTGAAATCTGACTCTGAAGGACAGTATCAGTCTTTGGGTGTGGCAAATTACATTAGTACCCATTAAGTATTTACTCCCTTCACCTGGCCTCTATGGGAGGGAGGCATATATTTACCCCATTGATTTTGGGTTTGGCCATGTGACTTGCTTTGGCCAATGAACTATAGACAAAAGTGACAGTTTTGAGCCAAAGCTTTAAAAGACTTTCCAGTTTCTGCTCAGCCTTCTGGGGACCTCTGATCTCAGCCATGAAAACATTCCTCAGTTGGTTCCTCCAGGTAGCTGTTCCTCTAGCCGGGCCTAAGAAGGAGGCACACAGGCCAAACCTAAACTGAAACCAAGCTACCATAGCCAATCTATAGGCTCATGTATATATGAAGAGTGAATGCTTGGTTTCAGACACTGAGTTTTGGGGTTTTTGCTTAGGAAGCATTATTGTGGTAATAGCTAAGTAATATAGACCATACCCTTAAAGTTTGCTGGTTAGAGGAGAGGTCCTTAAAATGATACGTTGTCTGATCTTATCTTGCTAGGAGTCTAAACGACCTAAGGCTTGGGAGGAGACTGGGTAAAGCACATCTTACCTGTGATCCTATTACTTTTGGTTAAATCTCCTAATACCCAGCTTATTCTCAAATTAAACTGTGAGTTAGTTGTGACTGAATGGTATTACTAGATTAGCATTTTTGACACCAAAAATTGCCCACATTTCTAAGCTTGTTGTGCCTTTGGGGTACTTGTCTCAGATGGCCTAGCTGGCCTAGTTGATCCCTAGTTGGCTCATTAATTGACGAGAAGACAGAGTGAGGTAGTAAAAAGTGCATAAGAAAAATCTAGGTTAAATTCCCCAGTAGGTCAACTACTTACATTCTCAGCGAGGTTCTTATCTCACTGAGATTCAGTTTCTTCATCTATAAGGTGGTGATAAAACTTTTCTGCAATTTTTTTGGTGAGTTTTGAAGAAACAGCATGCACATTAAGTAAAATGTCTGGTGTAATGCTTGTTGTAATCTTTAATGATTGAGTACTTGCCACCTACTAAGCACATGATGTTTTACTTGTATTTGCTCTTGTCAGCAATAAAAAATGAGATTGATAGTGTTATCATCCCCATTTTATGGATAGGAAGCTGAAGTAATAGTGTTTAAATAACTTGCTCAAGGTTATACAGTTAAGGAATGGTTGAACAGAATTTTTACCCAGATTAGAATGTAGAAAGTTTCCAAGAGCAAGAGACCATCACATATCCTAACAGTAAGAAAAAATTAAAGATAAATTTAAAAATTATAATTTTTGGCCAGGCGTAGTGGCTCACACCTGTAATCCCAGGACTTTGGGAGGCCGAGGCTTGGGGGATCATGAGGTCAGGAGATCGAGACCATCCTGACTCTAACATGGTGAAACCCCGTCTCTACTAAAAATACAAAAAAATTAGCCAGGCGTGGTGGTGGCTGCCTGTAGTCCCAGCTATTCGGGAGGCTGAGGCAGGAGAATGGCATGAACCTGGGAGGCGGAGCTTGCAGTGAGCCGAGAGCACGCCCCTGCACTCCAACCTGGGTGACAGAGCGAGACTCCATCACACACACACACAAAAAATACAAATCAGCTTTGTTTCGGGAAGAAATAAATGCTTTCTAGGAAAGAAGGGTCTTATAGCTATTTTCATTTCTAGGGACATGGAAGAAAGATAATTAAGGACCCCAGAGGTAGGGCTAAGGAGAAACCAGCCTAACTTTTGACACACTTCAAATTCACACATCTGGGCAAGCACAATGAATAGAAACCCCAAGGATCCACAATAATAAAGCAAATATGCATCCAATCTTCAAATATTTCGCATGATGCCTTAATTGAGTGCATGAGAATAACCCACAGAGGGCTGGTGGCAAAGGAGGAAAACAGAGCATTTCTGAGGCAAAGTATGCCCTCCCTAAATGAAAGTCATCAGGTAACCAAAACAAGGCAGAAGAAAACTGAGCAAGATTGGCCTTACCCCAAAGAGCACAGGGCTTTTATGCCTGTAAGATAGTGCCACACTCAAAGGCAGGGTATAAGACAGGAGAGCGAGGTGAGATCCCACCTCCACAAGTTGCATGGGCCTTATTAACAGAACAGAAATACCCAGATGAAGGTTGGAAAAAGAAGAGTTAAGAGAGAACCGCTGCACTAAGGTGCACTCAGTCTTTACTGAAAGGTAAGGATAGGGCAGCAGAGTAGAGAGATTTCCCAAAGCACTGAAATCCAGGCAAGGGCTTTGGAGTGAGAACTCCCCGGGGACTCCAAAAAAGCTGATTGCTGAGTTATAAAGCTGAGAGAGATCTCTTGTAGTTCAGAAGGTTAGTGGCTGACTGTGCAGCATAAAAATATGTGCAGCATAAAAATATGTACATCATCCCAGTGGTGTTCAGATCCTAAGCTCGGCTTAGGGAAAGTTCTGTTCTCACCATAAAACATTTGAAGTCAGTGGTAGGCTGAATCATTCTAAAGCTGCAACAAGACGAAACCCAGCTTAATTGGATATTAGAGTGAATCAGCCTCATACTTATGGTCTGAGAGAAAAAGTTGTATGATCTTATCTTGGGGTAAACATTATTCCTTCCAGGCTCTTTTTTTTTTTCATACAATGTCTGGCTTACAAAAAAATAAAAATAAGTAACCAAGAAACAAAGAAGCAGAAAAATAAGACCTATAACCTAGCATATAAAACAATCAACAGAAGCAGAACCACAGAAGACCCTGATGTTGGAATTAGCAGTCAAAGGTTTTAAAATAACTGTAATAAATATGTTTGTAAATATCTAGTGGAAGTGGTGAACAATTTGCATAAACAAATGGAAAATTTCATTGAAGTGGAAACTAGATAAAAGAACTGAATGGAAACATAAGTGTTGAAAAATATAATATAAGACATAAAGAGTTTATGTGATGAACTTAACAGCAGACTGGACATAGCAAAAGACAAGATCAGTGAACACAAAGTTTAATAAAAAATAACCAAACTGAAATACAAAGAAATAAAATAAATCAAATTACCAAGCAGAGAACTCACTATATGCATGGATATTTTAAATAATATAACATATGGGAAATGAAAGAGAGAAGAGAGTGGGGCAGAAAAAAATTAAACTTATAATAGCCAAGAATTTTCCAAAATTGACCAACGACATCAACCCTCAGGTCCAAGAAGTTTAGTGCTCCTGAGGCAGAATAAGTATAAGTAAAACACACTTATATATCTCATAGTTAAAAGGCTGAAAATCAAGGATAAAAGGGAAAATCATAAAAGCATTTAGAAGGGGTCAGAAAACTGTAGTCTGCAGGCTAGATGTGGCTCAGAAACTGATTTTTTAACAGCCCACATGTAACTGAGTAGCCTAACTTCAAAACGCATTTTTGGTTTCTTTCTTGCTTTTAGCCTTGAAACATACTTTAAAACTCTTGGTTTCCCTTCATTCCCATCAGACACACCCTTGCACTGCTAGCATATCTGATTATATGCCTACTTACAAGTTCCAGGGGCTAATCTTGAGACAAACTAGGCATGGAGACCCAGCTGTGAAATTCTAGAGATTACCTTGAGGTGATAAGTCTACAACCTGGCCATTGTTAAGATGACACAGCCTGCACTCTTGGTGGACCATGACTTAAGAGAGCCACTGGAACAAGACACACAGACCTTGTACCCAGCACCACTCCTGCATGCCTCTCATTCCAAGTTCCCCTTTTAAAATCCCTCTCTCCACGCTGGGCATGGTGGCTCATGCCTGTAATTCCAACACTTTGGGAGGCCAAAGTGGGGCAATCGCTTGAGGCCAGGAGTTTGAGACCAGCCTGCTCAACATGGTAAAACCCCATCTCTACTAAAAATACAAATAAAATTAATAAAAAATAAAATAAAATCCCTCTCTGTAGCCTAAAGTTTAGAATGTTCTTTTCAGGGCATAAGCCTAGCCATTCCCCAGATGCTAACATTTGAATAAAGTTTTCTTTTCACCATACATTTCTTCTCATATTTTTGGCCTCTGAGCAGCGAGCCAGCAGACTTGCTTGGGGTTACAAATTTGGTGCCCCATGTGAGGACTGTGCATTTTGATTCCACTTGCCTGTCTTCCTGGTTTCCAATGAGCTAGGCAATTAGCTGTGGCAGTGTTCCAGAAATTAACTGTTCAAGCTACCAGGTGGGGCAAAAGCCCCTCGTAAATGCCAGCTGCTTGTGGCTAGCTGACCCTGTGGATGGGGCTCTAGGGATTTTCCCAGGAGATGATGAGATGCTTTTTTCTTCGGGAATCTCCTTTCATTTCCCATGATGACACCAGCTGTCTACCATGCTTCGCTGGTGCAAGGGAAGTGACAACTGAAAAGTCACTGAACTTCAGAACGGGTAGGTCAACCAGAGTGCATCCAGAAACCCTCTGTCTCCTCTGCGTTGTGTCACTTGGGCTCTGCTCTGGACCTAGCTGCTTGTGATGCCATCTGTGTGTACACCATCTGTGGCACCACTTGGACTCTCCTCTGTTTGGACTTAGTTGCTCATGGGGCTTTCTGAGGCTTTAGAGTTTTACCTAGTCCCCTTGGTGGGGATCAGTTTGAGAGCAGGCTGTCTGAACATATAGCTGTATGTGTGTGGCATCTATAATTGGGCCCTTATCTCTCTTTTTCTCATCCTCTATTTCTCTCTTTCACTTGAAGGTGACTCACACAGCCTCTGCTCAATCCAGGAATCTGGCCTTGAAGGAGAACGACTTCCATCTCCCTGGCTTTTGGTTCAGTTGTCCTTCCTGGGACCCCAGAGTACTTCTTACAACTATGCCAGACCTTGTGGGGGAGGAAAGCATCAGAACTCTTTAGCAGATTTTTCTAAGCAGGGCCGTCTCTCTGCTTGTGTTTCTCAATGCTGTTTATGTGAGGAAAAGACTGAAAACACCTGGGCTAAATCCTTGAACAGTCCCAACTCCAATCCTTTAACCCTTTTTGTCTTCCTGGTTCATCATCTTATTAGCTGTCATTCAGTTACTGTTTACCAGGGTGGTGAATACAGCAGAACCTGAGTTTGGGGAAAGGTCAAGGTATCAAAATAAGCTGTGCTAGTTATTGCCACTCACCAACTTGCTCAGAGAGCTCATTCTTTGACATCCTTGACTGCCAGCTGTGTGGTGAGATTTGCACAAACATGCCTATTGGCATTGTGCATGATGTTATATAAACTGGAAGTGAAATTTCAGGAGAATCCATCTGACTTCTGGTGATCTAGTTACACAAGACAACTGGTACAGGTGCAGAAGTAAGAGAGAAAACAGACGTTGTCATTGTAGATTTGGTTGACAGAGACAATTGGTACAGGTACAAAAACAGGGCCAAGATGGGTGGCAAAGTGTCAATCCATTCTGGGAGTCTCCTGGGAGATATCTTGGGTAACTAGATGGCCTATAGCTATGAACCCATGAGGAAGAGAAAAATGATTTTTTTAGTACAATACTGTTTGGACTCTGTATAAAGTCCAATTGTATTGTTGGTCTCTAAACAGAAGTACTCAATCCTGCACTCAAATACAGTTAGAATTGTTTTGTCAGAAGTCTGGAAAATGGAAGGAAATGCCTTATTTCCAGGTTTTCACGCTGTTGCATAATCAGGACTCTGGCCAGGGTGGGACATCAACTGCTGGCTGTGTAAAGGGAGGGAAAAGGGCGCTTCCCAACCAGACAGCCAGACCCAAAAGGAAAGAGATGAGGAAGAGATAGGCCTTCTTAATGCCTTAAATCTGGCCATTCCAATGGACCCAGATGCTATGGCTGCAGCTGATCCAGCAGCCACTCTGCTTGCAGTGACCCAGCTGTAGTGGCTCTAGTGGTTCCTCCAGGAGCTGCTCAAGCAGTCGTGCCCATGGCCACTGTGCAACCGCCTCCCATGGTTGCAACAGAAGCAGCTGTTCTTTTGGTGGCTGTCTCGGCTGCGTCAGCATTGCCTTATAAGGCACCAGACCTGGGGGCAAGCGCTGCTCCTCCACCTCAGTATGATAAAGGATTTAGAAAGGTCTTTCCCTCTGAGACATGGCAGGGCACCAACTTTGAACAGGGTAAAACCATGACCAGAACAAGGCAAATACCCACTTAGGCATCTTGGACCCATTGGATATAGCTGGATTTGCATCCCATTCTCAAGATCCAAAGTATTAAAGTGGAAAAGCTCCAACCCACCTTTATAGAGAGAACCCTCAGAAAATGACTGATCTTATCGAATCTATCTTTGCCACCCATCAGCCTATCTGGGCAGATGCTTGGTCTCTTTTAACTATGCTCCTACCTCAGACGAGAGAAAGCTAGTCATAGATAAGGCAAATGAGGAGACTTGATGTCTCCACAAAGCAAACCCAAATGGTACTCTCAACCCACCAAGGGCAGTTCTGGCCATGAACCCTAATTGGGATCCCAATGAAAAGGGGGAGCGGTGGCTCACAACTGTAATCCCAGCACTTTGGGAGGCTAAGGTGGGTGGATCACCTGAGGTCAGAAGTTCGAGACCAGCCTGACCAACATGGCGAAACCCCATCTCTACTAAAAATATAAAAATTAGCCGGGCATGGTGGTGCATCTCTGTAATCCCAGCTGCTCTGGAGGCTGAGGCAGGAGAATCACTTGAACCCAGGAGGTGGAGGTTGCAGTGAGCTGAGACTGTTCCATTGCACTCCAGCCTAGGCAACAAGAGCAAAACTCTGTCTGGAAAAAAAAAACGTGGAGGCGGGAGGGGAAAGAGCCTGACTAGAACATTACTAAACATGCATTCTGGTAAGACTAAGAAGGGGGTTGCCAAAGCAGAAGACCTAAAGGAAGTTCAAGCAATCACCCAAAAAGCAAATGAGGACCCCTCTGAATTCTTGGAACATATTTACCAAGCCTTCCATAGATATACTCATATAGACATGAAGAACCCTGAGAACTCAAGGATGACAAACATGACTTTCATACCACAGAGCACCCTTGATATAAAGGGAAAGCCAGAAAAGTCAGAGATTGCACTAGGAATGACCCTTTTTCAGATGGATGGCATTGCTTTCAAAGGATAATTGCCTTCAAAAGATACAATGGCAGGAAGCTGAAAAAGCAAAAACCAGCCACAGTATATATGGAGACAATCAGGAAACCTCCGAGTCAGAAGAAGAACAAAAGTTGGGGAGAGACTCTGGGCTGCAATTTTTGTGGCTATTGCAGGGAAGAGGATCATTAGAAGGCTGACTCCCCCTAAAAAGGGGATTCAACAGCCAGAAAAAGGAGGTGCTCACTTAGGAAAAAGCCCATCGGCAAATGGTGGAACAGAGCTATGGCTCTGGCAGTAGATAGGGATACCCAGAGGCTCCCCTAAATCTCTAGAGCCAATTAAAATTTCCCCACAGTAGTTCTGGGTACAACTGACAGTGGGGAAGAAATGGATTGATTTTTTTTTTTTTTGTCAACTGGGGTGTGACTTATTCAGTTCTTAACACCCCAGAAAGAAGAAGCACAGAGGTGACTGTACCTGTGACAGGAGTTACAGGGAGAATACAATAAAAAACTTTCTGACAGGCTTTAGAATGTCAATTGGGAAACCTGGAATTGACACACAGGTTCCTCTATATGCCAGAATGCCCCATATCCCTAAATGGGACAAGACCTGCTATGTAAGTGAAATACTCGAGTGACTTTTTTCCTAGAAAAATAGCAGTTACGCCTGCGGGTCCCAGGTGAGAATGTACTGTGACTTGCAGATGCTGCTCACTTACCCTGAGAGGAAAGAGAAAGAGAGCTTTCCCCTAGAGGTCTAAAAGAGACTGACAAGACCCCAGATGAGCTAAAAATGCAAAACTGGTATATATAAAAATAAAAGAGGGAACTAAAATACCTTGGAAAAACAATATCTTTTGAAAAAGGAAGACTTTGAAGGAATTCAGCCTGTTTCACAAAAGTTTCTGGAAAATGGATGAATTCATCCTTGCAGCTCCCCGTATAACACTACCATTCTGCCTATAAGAAAGCCTCACTTGGCCAGGTGCAGTGGCTCAAACCTGTAATCCCAGCAATTTGGGAAGCTGAGGTGGGCAGATCACCTGAGGGTGGGAGTTCAAGACTAGCATGACCAACATGGAGAAACCTGGTCTCTACTAAAAATACAAAATTAGCCAGGCATGGTGGTGTATGCCTGTAATCCCACCTACTCAGGAGACTGAGGCAGGAGAATCGCTTGAACCTGGGAGGCAGAGGTTGTGATGAGCCAAGATCACACCATTGCACTCCAGTCTGGGCAACAAGAGCAAAAGAAAAACTCCATCTTAAAAAAGAAAAAAGCACCTCACTCAAACAAATATTGGTTTGCTCAAGACTTAAGTGCTATTAACAAAATCATCCAAGATATTTATCTGACTTTGCCTAATCCATACACTTTATTAACTGCTATACTTAGGAGCCTTAAGTGGTTTTCAGTGTTATACTGAAAAGATGCCTTTTTTTTGCATTACAATTGAAGAAAAGGGCCAGATGATATTTGCCTTTGAATGGAGAGGCCCAGAGACAGAAACAACCTTCCAATACTGTTGGCCAGTGTTGCCTCGAGGATTCAAATGTTCACCCATTATTTTGGGGGATATACTGGCAAATGATGTGAGATGCATACAATTAGATGAGGGAGTTCTGCTGCAATACATAGATGACTTGCTGAAAGCCAGCCCCAACTATGATAAATGGCTGTCCAAAACCTTCCTAGTTCTAAACCACCTGGCAACGTGCAGATATAAAGTGTCCCCACAAAGGCTCAAATCTGTAAATAAAGAGAAACCTATCTTGGATTCAAGTGAAAAGAAGGCAAAAGGAGTCTGATGTCTGGCAGAAAACAGGTAATAGCTGCCATTAAAGCCCCTGAGAATAGGAGACAGCTGTGAGGATTCTTGGGCATGGCCAGCTTCTGCTGGATCTGGATTCCTAATTTTGGAGTAATGGGTAAGCTCCTTTATGAAGCCTTAAAGAGACTAGACTCAGAGTCCTTTCCCTGGACAACTGAATGCCAGCATGCATTTGACATCATCAAAGAAAACTAATATCAGCTCTACCTTTGGGACTACCAGGTCCCCCAAAGCATTTTAAGCTCTATGTCAATGAAAAACAAGGCACAGGACTGGGAGTGTTTATCTATAAAATACCAAGGGATATGCTCCCAACCTATATCCTATTTTTCAAAACAACTAGATCAAACAATTAGGGGATGTCCTTCCTGTCTCTGGGCGATAGCTGACACTTGCAAGATCTTGCAAAGCAGAAAAGTTTACCATGGGACAGCCAGTCACCATGCTTGTGCCTCATCATGTGCTAACTTTGCTTGAGCAAAATGGAGGTTACTGGCTCACTGTGGGGCAAATGAACAAACATTAGGCCATCCTTTTAGATGACTCAAACATCACCTTGCAAATCACCGTAGCTCTGAACCCTCCTCCTGGCTGCTGAGCCTAACCAGTGGCTGAGCATGACTGCCTGGAGATGCTTGATGAGTTTTATTCCAGTGGGCTGAACTTGTCAGATCAGATGATAATTGTTCCATATTGGGAGCTATACACTGATGGGAAGATCTTCATGGAAAACAAACAACATAGAGCTGGGTATGCCTTGGTGACTATGGACAAGGTAATAGAGGGTTATGCCTGCCTGACCAGGTCCTTTGCTCAGAAAGCTGAACTGATTGCTCTTAACGGGGGCTTTAGAGCTGTGCCAAGGAAGGTGGATAAATGTTTACACTGACTCTAAATATGCCTTCTTGGTGGTGCATGCTCATGTGGCTATCTGGAATGAGAGAAGCCTTTTAATATCAGAGAATAAGGACATTAGATATCCAGTGGAAATCCTGGCCCTGTTAGAAGCAGTATCCTCACCTACCTAGGTCACCATCATGTACTGCCCTGGACACCAAAGAGATGATTTCCAAGTGATCAATGAAAAGCAAGCAGTGGACAAGGCTGCAAAATGGGCTGCTTGAGAAGCACAAATGCTTGGGGCTTTAATATCCACTTAGACCTATTGGATTTGAAACCTCTTTATACCAAGCAAGATGAAGGATTAGCCTGTGACTGGGGAGCTGCTAATGCAAACTCTAACTTGTCTTGAAAAACTAAGGACTCCTGGGATGGTCCTACTCCATGAAGCCCTAGTGTGCCCAGTTTACAAACATCTGCATGAAAGAACACACTATGGGAGGTATGCGTCAGTCAACCTTGTGCAGCCACACGATACGGGCCTACATCTCTGAAGAACTGTTCAGAAGATCACATGGGGACCCATTTGATGTGATAAAAATAATCCTCAGACCGAACACAATCCTCCTAAGAAAGGGGTACTGTACAATGGGCTGTGCCTGTTTAAAGATTAGCAACTAGATTTTACTCAAATGCCCAAGGCCAGTGGAAATTACAGGCTCCTTCTGGTGTTTGTAGACACCTTCTCACTGTGGGTTGAAGCATACCCCACTAAGTCTGAAGGAGTCACTGATGTAGTCAAAGCTTTGTGAAAAGAAATAATTCCCAGATTCAAACTTCCATGTTTTATACAGAGTGACAATGGCCCTTATTTTATTTCAGCAGTTACCCAAAAGGTAAGTCAAGCATTTCAGATCAAATGGAGGTTACATTTGTCATGAGACCAGTCAATGGGACAGATGGAGAAGACGAATCATATCATTAAGAAGATGGTGGCAAAACTCTTCCAGGAAACATTTAAGCTGGGATAAAGTTTTGCCCATTGCATTGCTCTGCATCACAGTAGCACCTGAAGTGGGCTTGGATTAAACCCTTTTGAAATTATTTACAGGAGACCCTTCCAGACCCTCTTACCAGGAATCCAGCCTTTGGATTTCTTAAATGACTTTAGAGTGGAGCAATATGTAAAACAATTAGGACAAATAATACTAACACTTTCATATATAGTGTGGTTGATATTCTTCTCCTTGTCCTCTTTGGCTGCTGTGAATTTTGCTGCTGGTATACACTTTACATGGGGATACATAACAGACTTTCTCAAAAACAAAAAAGGTCCTCACACCACAATGCTCCAATAAGTTTCTGCTATGAGTCTGGGAAGCTGGGAATATTTCTAACTCCAATGAAATAGATTTCATTCTAGTACCCCCTAAGTACACCCCTTTTCAGCAAGAAGTAGACAAACTGACTCTGTCACCCACTTTCCATAGAATTAGAATAGAATTTGAAAGTGTGGACTTATAACCAAGTAGCCTAGCTTCAAAATGCATTTTGAAACTGTTTTCCTTTCTTGATTTTAGCATTGAAACATACTTTAAAAACTCTTTGTTCCCCTCCCTTCCCACCAGACACTCCCTTGTACTGCTAGTTTGTCTACTTTCATGGTTAATCAGAAGTTTCAGGGACTAATCTTGAGAAAAACCAGGTATAGAGACACAGCTGCAAAATTCCAGAGATTACCTCAAGGTGGTTAGTTTATAATCTGGCCATTGTTGAGATGACACCAGCCTGTGCCCCAGGTGGACCATGACTCAAGGTAGCCACTGGAACAAGACATGCAGACCTCGTACCCAGCACCACTCCTTCATGCTTCTCACTCCAAGTTCCCCTTTTTGAGCCCCTCTCTCCAGCCTGAAGTTTGGAATGGCCTTCTAAGGGAATAAGCCTGGCCATTTCTCAACTGCTAGCATTTGAATAAAATTGCTTCGTTTCACCACACCTTGCTTGTTGAGTTTTCGTCTTCTGAGCAGTAAGCGCCTGAACTTGCGTGTGGTTACACATAGTTTAAGAATTTTTTAATATCATTATTATATAAATATTTACATAATAGTCTCAATTTTTTATCTTAGTCTAAAAAGCTGAAATTATTTACTGTCTTCCCAATTACAGTAAAAAGTTTGGCAACTGTTGATCTAGAAAAATAAGAAATAATATGTTTAGGGGAGCAATATTAAGGTTAGTAGAATTCTCATAAAGATAAGGCTAGAGTCAATGGATAATCATCTTTAAAGTGCTGAAGAAGGAAAATATATAACTGTCAACCAAGCTCTGATATTTTTGTCCTGCTTTGGCATTCATTGCCATTTACCCAATTTAGTGTTGTGGAATGCATAGAAGCCAAACCCACATATCGTAATAATTGAACCTAGAAAGATTAAGTTAAACAGTGACAAACATAAGACCAATAGTTGAATTAAAACAATAACAAAAAATTCCCACAAAGAAATTAGAGGAGATATGCTTTACAGTAACATGTGAATAAGAGACAGTGCTTTGTAAATCAGGTCACTTCCTGTTTGCTCTCATCATTGGCTGAGCTGCTGCTAGCAGTGCACATGCTGAATACAACACTAGACTGAAGTCAAGAGGTAGATGTAGAATTGAGTCATACTTCTACCTCTTCAGTGTTTTTATGACAACTTCTGTCAGTTGTGGTATGCTGCTCTGTAAAATAGAGTTTAAAAATGCCCCCCACCCCTATCTTACTTGGTGGATTTGCAAATCAAGGGAATAAGAGTGAAATGAGCAACTGAAAGGGTCTTTGAATACTTCCAAAGTGAAGGTTAAAATATTAATGGAAAAACAAAATAACCAAAATGCCTATCACCAATAAAAATCAACAAGTGTATTCTTATGCTCCATGGACATAATTATAGAAAAAGGGAGGTGATGATTTTTTTCTACTCTGTCCTGGTAAGACCACTCCAGAAATGTTGAGTTTTTGAATGTTGCACATCAAGAGAGAAACAGACCATTAGGGACACCTTCAGAAGGTATTGTTGCATAGAATTCCAAAATTCTTAGGTGTAGAACATTTGAAAGAATAGAGAATTGTTTCTAAGTGAGTAGTAGCCTTGAAGAAAAGAGGTTCAGGGATCCCAAGAGACAAAATGGAAAAGCATGGAGTTTTTCCATTCAAATCTGTGTAAACCCTCACATTTGGAATCTTGGCTGAGACACACCTTGTGGTATGGCCCTGATAAAACTGACTAAGCTCCTCGAATCTCAGTTTTGGCATTTGTTAAATGGAGATAATATTAACTAATTTATCATGCTGTTGAGAAGATTCAGTGATACTATGTAAGATAATACAACCTATAGGCTGCTTTTATATAGAACTTGAAAATAATGAGTATAGAATAATTTTAATTACTTATAAAGTACTTTAAACCATTGAGAGTTATATAGAAATGGAATTGGTGCTTCTCTTTGGTTGAGGAATTCAACTGTAAGCTTGGCGGAGGGTATTCAAATGTCATTGGATGTAGTTGTACTATATAAAGCTTAAGGGGCTTTCCAATCTTCAGGTCTTATTTGGACAGTATCAATAAATATCACTATGCATCAGTTTCTCAACTTTATTTTATTATCATGCAGAGCTTATGTGTATCTATACATAGGATGGAGTAGGGGTCAATAATAGAAAGCATCAGGATAGATTTCTGTATAAGCCTTGTCAGAAGAGAAGAGTAGACCGAGAAGATAAGAGGCTTAAACAGTCTCTTTTACTGGATGTCAATCAAAATCATTGTTCTTTTCCTCTGAATTTCATAGGTTTTCACAATAACACAAGGTTCTCATTTTAAGAGCAGAACAGTTCCATAGATCTTTGTGGAAAGATTTAAAGATTTTACTAAATATCAAATGAGCTTTTGGAGTTCTCTAATAAATGCCAGGAGTTATATATTCTTTGAACTAAGAAACAGGAAACATGCTTCATGGTAGCTCTGTAGACATTTTATTTATGAAAGAAACAAAACAACAGAAGAAACATCTGCAAAAATGACTAGAAATTGTCAGACTTGTAGACATGTTGTTCTTTGTCTCATGCTTTAATAATATATGGAAGACCAGCTTAAAAGAAAGTTCTCTGTTTAGTATTGTATCAGCAACAATGACTGAACTACAAAGGAATGCATAAGGAGAAATGCTCTTAATGGAACACTTGAGGGCTATCTGATAGATCTACCTGGAGAAGGAAAATACATTCTGGCAAAAGAGATATTGTGATTGTCATGGGCCTGCCAGGAGACTTTTTTCCCCTGAGAAGTTAATGTTTTTCTCTGACTGAGAGGTCCTAATTTTGCATGTTGATTAAATTAGAATCTACACAAAAGAGATTTGTTGACATGATTTGCTTTCACCTGTCCTGATTTAGCCATATTTTCTTTCCTTATTTACAACTGCACAGATGCTGAAAAAAATGAGGCCTAAAATTTTGGGTGTAATCTAAGGCTGACCTCTAGATTCAAAGATTAATTTGAGTCCCTCTGTAGTCAAAACAGCTAAATTAGGATAACATTGAGTTTTTTCATTGTTTTACTACTGTCTATTACTTTTTGAATTCTTTTTTTTTTTTTTGAGACAGGGTCTTGCTCTGTCGTCCAGACTGGAGTGCCGTGGCATGATCTTGGCTCACTTCAACCTCTGCCTCCTGGGTTCACACGATTCTCCCACTTCAACCTCCCAAGTCGCTGAGGTGTAGAACACCACACCTGGCTATTTTATTTTATTTTATTTCATTTCATTTTTTGTAGAGACGGGGTCTCTTCACATTGCTCAGGCTGGTCTTGAACTCCTGGACTCAAGCAATCCACTCCTCTTGGCCTCCCAAAGTGCTGGGATTGCAGGTGTGAGCCACTATGCTCGGCCATCATTTAATCGTCTGTATGATGAAAGAAAATGCCACAAAAACGTCCAGCCATTTTTCCATGTCTCCTCCCCCATTCCTTCCCTACCTTCTCAACACAATCCAATTTCCATTCCCATTTGGCTCATGAGAAACAGCTTTCTAGGAATTGAGAAGCAAATCTGTCCATGACTCATATTCTTCATACCTGCCTCTGTGCCTGGCTCTCTACTGCCTTTGCACTCAGGGAAAAGATTTCTTGGGAGAACTTCATTCAGGTCGGGTCAGCTCCTCAGGAAAACAGACCTAAACCTGAATTCAGGTCATCTTCATTTTTAATTCAGGTCATCTTCATTTTTAATCTGAACTTGCCTACTGCTGTCATTTCTTCATCTGCTTTTGTAAACTGATCCCCCTACCCCAAAAGTAGCATCTCTTTATTGTTTTTGTTGTTGTTGTTGTTTTGTATTTTTCTTTTTTCTGTGTGTGTGTATGTGTGTGTGTGACAGGGTCTCGCTCTGTCACCCAGGTTGGATTGCAGTGGAGTGGTCTTGACTCACTCAGCATGCTGTGTCTCAGCACGCTGGGAAGATTTTGTCTGTTTGTTTGTTTGTTTTTAGTAGAGACTGGATTTCACCATGTTGGCCAGGCTGCTCTCAAACTCTTGGCCTCAAATGATCCACCCACCTCAGCTTCCTAAAGTGCTGGGATTATAGGCATGAGACGCCACGCCCAGGCAATTTCTTTTACTCTTTGAAGTGCTTTTTCTCCTGTCTCAGTCATGACACTTTTAATTTACTTTTAATAGCTTTATTCAGATATAATTGACAAACCATACAATTTGCCAATTTAAAGTGTACAATTCAATGGCTTTCAGTATATTTAAAGTTATGCATCTGTCACCATAATCAATTTTAGAACATCTTTGTTACTCAAAAAAAAAACAAACAAACAAACAAAAAAAACACATTTCCAAGACCCAGCCTTTCAGTCCAAGGCAACCACTAGTCTATTTTCTGTCCCCATACTTTTTCCTATTCTGGATGTTTCACATAAATCATACAAGTTGTGGTCCTTTGTGACTGGCTTCTTTCTTTATTTTTTTGAGATGGAGTTTTGCTCTTGTTGACCAGGCTGGAGTGCAATGGCATGGTCTTGGCTCACTGCAACCTCAGCCTCCCCGGTTCAAGTGGTTCTCCTGCCTCAGCCTCCCAGGTAGGTGGGATTACAGGCACCTGCCACCATGCCTGGCTAATTTTGTATTTGTAGTAGAGACGAGGTTTCACCATGTTGGCCAGGCTGGTCTCAAACTCCTGACCTCTGGTGATCCGCCCACCTCAGTCTCCCAAAGTGCTGGGATTGCAGGTGTGAGCCACCTTGCCCAGCTGCTTCTTTCACTGGTGATAATGTTTTCAAGGTTCATCCAGGTTGTAGCATGTATCAGTATTTCATTTATCAAATCGCCAAAAAATATTTATCCCTTTATCTGTTGTTAGACATTCTTTGGCTGTTATGAATAATGCTGCTATGAACATTTGTGTACAGGTTATTGTGAAGATGTGTTTTAATTTCTCTTGGTTATATAATAACCAGGAGTGGAATTACTACATCATATGGTAAGTCTATTTAACTTTTTGATGACTTGCCAAATTGTTTTCCAAAGTGGATACACTGTTCTATATCTAGCAATATATGAGGGTTTCTGTTTCTCCACACCTTCACTAACACTTGCTATTATCTGTCTCTTGGCTTATAGCCTTCCTAGTGGGTGTGAAATGGTATCTCATTGTGATTTTGATTTGTATTTCTTTAATGGTTAATGATGTTGAGTATCTTTTCACATTCTTATTAGCCATTTGTATATCTTCTTTGGGAAAATGTTAAAATATGCCTACTCTTTTAGATTATTTGTCTTTTTATTATTGAGTTGTAGTTGTTCTTTACTTTCTAGATACAAATCCTTATCAGATACATAATTTGTAAAATTTTCCCCCATTCTGTGGGTTGTCTTAAAACATGACATTTTGCCAGGCCATTTTCCTCCTACTTACTAATATTTGCTCATGGAAATGGCTTAGTAAGGTGTTGTCATGATAGCTTTAACCGTATCAAATTACCAACTCCATCATTTACTTTTACATTCAATTAATTTGTTTCCCAGTGCACAGCATGTGCCTTTTGTTGCTTATAGATTTGTTTTAATATATTCTCTCTTCTTTTTTGAGTTTCTGTCTGCAGAATAAACCATTTTAAGAATATTTAAGAATATGGATTAGAAAACATGTGAAAGTAAGGGTGGGTAAATGCTGGATGAAAAATAAGTTGTTTTGTGAAGATTGCTGTGAAAACCAGAAGCTACCCAAATAACTTCTATATAGTAAACCAAAAGGGAAGACTATCAGAAATATGGAGAAAAAATACTCGGAAACACAAGTGACAGTGATAATGGGCCACATGTTCAGGGTTCCACCTGCAGGGAAGGGAAGGACTATATTTCTTATCCAATGAGGTCTCATCTAATGAGGAAACTTGTGTCTGGCAATTTGGATGGTCATTTTTTTATGTTGGCGTTAGGTTACACTGTGGCTCCATAAAATGTTACAGTAAAAAGCGAAAATCCAGGACTCTGAGTACTGAGAAAGTTCACATTGAATTCAGATTTCCTATTTCCTGTGAAAAATTTAGAAAGGCTAAAATATTTCCTGATTTGGAAAGGTGGCAACCACTTGATGTAATACTTCATGTAAGTAGTGTGTAGGGTAGATGGCAATGATGATGATAGTGATAATAATGGTGATGAGGATGGTAGTAATAATAATTGCATCACTCTATAACGTTTTGATTTTTCTGTTTTTATTATACTTTTAAGTTTTAGGGTACATGTACACAACGTGAAGGTTAGTTACATATGTATATATGTGCCATGTTGGTGTGCTGCAGCCATTAACTCGTCATTTAACATTAGGTATATCTCCTAATGCTATCCCTCCCCCCTCCCCCCCTCACCCCACAACAGGCCCCAGTGTGTGATGTTCCCCTTCCTGTGTCCATGTGTTCTCATTGTTCAATTACCACCTATGAGTGAGAACAAGCAGCGATTGGTTTTTTGTCCTTGCGATAGTTTGCTGAGAATGATGGTTTCCAGCTTCATCCATGTCCCTACAAAGGACATGAACTCATCCTTTTTTATGGCTGCATAGTATTCCATGGTGTATATGTGCCACATTTTCTTAATCCAGTCTATCATTGTTGGACATTTGGCTTGGTTCCAAGTCTTTGCTATTGTGAATAGTGCCACAATAAACATATGTGTGCATGTGTCTTTATAGCAGCATGAATTATAATCCTTCAGGTATATCCCCATTAATGGGATTGCTGGGTCAAATGGTATTTCTAGTTCTAGATCCCTGAGGGATTGCCACACTGACTTCCACAATGGTTGAACTAGTTTACAGTCCCACCAACAGTGTAAAAGTGTTCCTATTTCTCCACATCCTCTCCAGCACCTGTTGTTTTCTGACTTTTTAATGATCGCCATTCTAACTGGTGTGAGATGGTATCTCATTGTGGTTTTGATTTGCATTTCTCCGATGACCAGTGATGATGAGCATTTTTTCATGTGTCTGTTGTCTGCATAAATGTCTTCTTTTGAGAAGTGTCTGTTCATATCCTTCGCCCACTTTTTGATGGGGTTGTTTGTTTTTTTCTCGTAAATTTGTTTGAGTTTGTTGTAGATGCTGGATATTAGCCCTTTGTCAGATGAGTAGGTTGCAAAAATTTTCTCCCATTCTGTAGGTTGCCTGTTCACTCTGCTGATAGTTTCTTTTGCTGTGCAGAAGCTCTTTAGTTTAATTAGATCCCATTTGTCAATTTTGGCTTTTGTTGCCATCGCTTTTGGTGTTTTAGACATGAAGTCCTTGCCCATGCCTATGTCCTGAATGGTATTGCCTAGGTTTTCTTCTAGGGTTTTTATGGTTTTAGTTCTAACATTTAAGTCTTTAATCCATCTTGAATTAATTTTTGTATAAGGTGTAAGGAAGGGGTCCAGTTTCAGCTTTCTACATATGGCTAGCCAGTTTTCCCAGCACCATTTATTAAATAGGGAATCCTTTCACCATTGCTTGTTTTTGTCAGGTATGTCAAAGGTCAGATGGTTGTAGATAAGCAGCATTATTTCTGAGGGCTCTGTTCTGTTCCATTATTCTATATCTCTGTTTTTGTACCAGTACCATGCTGTTTTGGTTACTGTAGCCTTGTAGTATAGTTTGAAGTCAGGTAGCATGATGCCTCCAGCTTTGTTCTTTTGGCTTAAGATTGACTTGGCAATGCGGGCTCTTTTTTGGTTCCATATGAACTTTAAAGTAGCTTTTCCCAATTCTGTGAAGAAAGTCATTGGTAGCTTAATGGGGATGGCACTGAATCTCTAAATTACCTTGTGCAGTATGGCCATTTTCACGATATTGATTCTTCCTACCCATGAGCATGGAATGTTCTTCCATTTGTTTGTATCCTCTTTTATTTCGTTGAGCAGTGGTTTGTAGTTCTCCTTGAAGAGGTCCTTCATGTCCCTTGTAAGTTGGATTCCTAGGTATTTTATTCTCTTTGAAGCAATTGTGAATGGGAGTTCACTCATGATTTGGCTCTCTGTTTGTCTGTTATTGGTGTATAAGAATGCTTGTGATTTTTGCACATTGATTTTGTATCCTGATACTTTGCTGAAGTTGCTTATCAGCTTAAGGAGATTGTGGGCTGAGACAATGGGGTTTTCTAGATATACAATCATGTCATCTGCAAACAGGGACAATTTGACTTCCTCTTTTCCTAATTGAATACCCTTTATTTCCTTCTCCTGCCTGATTTCCCTGGCCAGAACTTCCAACACTGTGTTGAATAGGAGTGGTGAGAGAGGGCATCCCGTCTTGTGCCAGTTTTCAAAGGGAATGCTTCCAGTTTTTGCCCATTCAGTATGATATTGGCTCTGGGATTGTCAGAGATAGCTCTTATTATTTTGAGATACGTCCCATCAATACCTAATTTATTGAGAGTTTTTAGCATGAAGAGTTGTTGAATTTTATCAAAGGCCTTTTCTGCGTCTATTGAGATAATCATATGGTTTTTGTCGTTGGATCTGTTTGTATGCTGGATTACATTTATTGATTTGTGTATGTTGAACCAGCCTTGCATCCCAGGGATGAAGCCCACTTGATCATGGTGGATCAGCTTTTTGATGTGCTGCTGGATTCAGTTTGCTAGTATTTTATTGAGGATTTTTGCATTGATGTTCATCAAGGATATTGGTCTAAAATTCTCTTTTTTTGCTGTGTCTCTGCCAGGCTTTGGTATCAGGATGATGCTGGCCTCATAAAATGAGTTAGGGAGGATTCCCTCTTTTTCTATTGATTGGAATAGTTTCAGAAGGAATGGTACCAGCTCCTCCTTGTACCTGTGGTAGAATTCAGCTGTGAATCCATCTGGTCCTGGCCTTTTTTTGGTTGGTAGGCTATTAATTATTGCCTCAATTTCAGATCCTGTTATTGGTCTATTCAGAGATTCAGCTTCTTCCTGGTTTAATCTTGGGAGGGTGTATGTGTTGAGGAATTTATCCATTTCTTCTAGATGTTCTAGTTTATTTGCGTAGAGGTGTTTATAGTATTCTCTGATGGCAGTTTGTATTTTTGTGGGATCAGTGGTGATATCCCCTTTATCATTTTTTATTGCATGTATTTGATACTTCTCTCTTTTCTTCTTTATTAGTCTTGCTAGCGGTATATCAATTTTGTTGATCTTTTAAAAAAAAAAGGCTCCTGGATTCATTGATTTTTTGAAGGGATTTTTGTGTCTCTATTTCCTTCAGTTCTGCTCTGATCTTAGTTATTCCTTGCCTTCTGCTAGCTTTTGAATGTGTTTGCTCTTGCTTCTCTACTTCTTTTAATTGTGATGTTAGGGTGTCAATTTTAGATCTTTTCTGCTTTCTCTTGTGGGCATTTAGTGCTATAAATTTCCCTCTACACACTGCTTTGAATGTGTCCCAGAGATTCTGGTATGTTGTGTCTTTGTTCTCATTGGTTTCAAAGAACATCTTTATTTCTGCCTTCATTTCGTTATATACCCAGTATTCATTCAGGAGCAAGTTGTTCAGTTTCCATGTAGCTGAGCAGTTTTGAGTGAGTTTCTTAATCCTGAGTTCTAGTTTGATCACCTTGTGGTCTGAGAGACAGTTTGTTATAATTTCTGTTCTTTTACATT
The DNA here is from genome assembly GCF_029281585.2 of Gorilla gorilla gorilla. NCBI lineage: Eukaryota > Metazoa > Chordata > Mammalia > Primates > Hominidae > Gorilla > Gorilla gorilla. The sequence continues at coordinate 81,261,244 of NC_073241.2, forward strand.
TGCTGAGGAGTGCTTTACTTCCAACTATGTGGTCAGTTTTGGAATAGGTGTGGTGTGGTGCTGAAAAGAATGTATATTCTGTTGATTTGGGATGGAGAGTTCTGTAGATGTCTGTTAGGTCCGCTTGGTGCAGAGCTAAGTTCAATTCCTGGATATCCTTGTTAACTTTCTGTCTTGTTGATCTGTCTAATGTTGACAATGGGGCGTTAAAGTCTCTTGTTATTATTGTGTGGGAGTCTAAGTCTCTTTATAGATCTCTAAGGACTTGCTTTATGAATCTGGGTACTCCTGTATTGGGTGCATGTATATGTAGGATAGTTAGCTCTTCTTGTTGAATTGATCCCTTTACCATTATGTAATGGCCTTCTTTGTCTCTTTTGATCCTTGTTGGTTTAAAGTCTGTTTTATCCGAGACTAGGATTGCACCCCTGCCTTTTTTTGTTGTCCATTTGCTTGGTAGAGCTTCCTCCATCCCTTTATTTTGAGCTTATGTGTCTCTCTGCACATGAGATGGCATTCCTGAATACAGCATACTGATGGGTCTTGACTCTTTATCCAATTTGCCAGTCTGTGTCTTTTAATTGGAGCATTTAGCCCATTTACATTTAAGGTTAATATTGTTATTTGTGAATTTGATCCTGTCATTATGATGTTAGCTGGTTATTTTGCTCGTTAGTTAATGCAGTTTCTTCCTAGCCTCAATGGTCTTTACAATTTGGCATGTTTTTGCAGTGGCTGGTACCAGTTGTTCCTTTCCATGTTTAGTGCTTCCTTCAGGAGCTCCTTTAGGGCAGGCCTGGTGGTGACAAAATCTCTCAGCATTTGCTTGTCTGTAAAGGATTTTATTTCTCCTTCACTTATGAAGTTTAGTTTGACTGGATATGAAATTCTGGGTTGAAAATTCTTTTCTTTAAGAATGTTGAATATTGGCCCCCACTCTCTTCTGGCTTGTAGAGTTTCTGCTGAGAGATCCGCTGTTAGTCTGATGGGCTTCCCTTTGTGGCTAACCTGACCTTTCTCTCTGGCTGCCCTTAACATTTTTTCCTTCATTTCAACTTTGGTGAATCTGACAATTATGTGTCTTGGAGTTGCTCTTCTCGAGGAGTATCTTTGTGGCATTCTCTGTATTTCCTGAATTTGAATGTTGGCCTGCCTTGCTAGATTGGGGAAGTTCTCCTGGGCGTTTTGATTTTTCAAAGCATTTTCACATACATTGCCACCAGAATCTACAAGAATCAGGCAAGATTGCAAAATAAATCTTTATTGCCCATGTTTCTTCAAAGTTTTTAGTGAAGCATAACATGTATACAAAAAAATTCACATAAGTGCATAGTTCGATGGTTTTTCACGTCAGCAGCTCAAGGAGCGTATCATTACTAGCTTCCCATGTGTCCTTCTTTATGCTCAGCTAATCACTAAAACCTTCAACATACCAGGTAGTCACATTCCTGGCTCTTAATGCCATAGCTTAGTTTTGCCTGTTCTTAAGCTACAAACAAATAAAACCATGCAGTATGTACTTTTTCTGTGTTTGACTTCTTTCACTACATATGTTTGTGAGATTTATCCCTAATCCTCAATGCTGCATTCCATTGTGTGAATAAACCATATTTATGTATCCATTCTAGTGACATTTGGGTTGTTTCCAGTTTATTGTTATTATAAGTAGTATTGCTAGGAATTTTTTTTTTTTACATTTTTTAGGGGTATATACCTAGGAGGAAAGTCACTGTGTCGTGATGGACTATGTACATGTGTTTCAATTTAGAATAAGCTACCCCAAACAGTTATCAAAAGGGGATGATTCAATCTCCCACTAGCAATATATGAAACTTTAGACTTCCTCCAATCCTCATGAAACATTTCATATTTTCTGTGTTGTTAATTCATTTTGAAAATGGAGACTGAGGAGCACTATCATAAGAAAAGCCTAGAGCACAAGCCTACTGATGCAGTGTTAACACAATATGCTTTTACTAAACCAAATACAATATTGCATCACTTGGCAAGGAAGGCTAAGATATCAATAGCACAGAGCATAACAAAAATTACCAAAATATAAACATTTCTGGTTTTAGCAGTGACATGCAAAGAGCTTGGAAGTTGTTGTTTCCATGCTTACAATAACAAAAAGCTGCAAAAACTGAAAAAAAAAATCAATGTCTTCTCTTAGACCCATTGGAGAACTGAGATCACAGGGGAAGCTGTCACCCTGAAATCCTAAAATACAGATGAATCCAGACAGTCCCAGCTGAGATCTGTTTATCTGAAGACAAAGCCATTGGAGCTATAACCTAGTGAGAACATGTAAATAATTTTGATGAATAGCTAGGGGCTGAATGTGAAGTAACATAAGAGTAAGAAACTTCTGCAACCCCCCCCCACTGTCCTGGGTCCTCCTCCAGGAACCCTGCCAGGTTTCCGTGATGAGGAACTGGAGAAAGGGATTCTTTTCAACTCCAGCTCCCCTCTAGCCTTCTTGGGTAGAGACTAGGTGAGACTGGGCTTTAAGGCAATAGGTCTACACTACTGCCGGCAGAGAAAAGAGTAGGTATAAGGGTGAGGGAAAAAGCTATATCACTGAAGGAGGAATACTAACACATATGAAGGTCACAGCCCTGAAACAGGCCTATTAAAAGACCGATTCTTGGCCAAAAGACTTCCCCAACTTCCACCCCTAACCACCACACCAATAAGGATCCAATATAATATGCAATATAGCTGGTAGAGCTCCAAGATATAGACTGTCTCCAAGGAGAAAGGTATGGGAAAGCCCCAAGTTTAAGAAACACAAAAGCAAACACACTGGAACTTAAAGTCTGGTAAGTGTAATTACAACAAACAAACACCAATTTCTACCTAGATTAAGATAGATCCTCACACTGAAGGCCTATTTACCTAATTTCTTGTCTTATACAATACGTCCAACTTTCAACAAAAAAAATTCAATCTATTCTAAAAGGCAAGAAAAAGCACAGTCTGAAGAGATGAAGTAAGTATCAATCAGAATTAAGTATAACACAGATGTCGGAATGATATGACAGGAAATTTAAAATAATAATGTTAAGGGCTGTAATGGAAAGAGTAGACAACATGCAGAAACAGATGGGTAATAGGAGCAGAGAAATAAAAATTTCCAACCTAAGTAGAAATTCTAAGAATCAAAAGGAAATTCTAGGAATAAACACTAACAGAAATAAGGAGTGCCTTTGATAGATTCATTAGTACACCAGGCCAAGCTAGAATTAGTGGGCCTGAAGATAGGTCATTTGGAATTTGAAATTTAAAAATTTTTAAGAGTACCATATAATTATTTGTAATCACCAAAAACTGGAAGCAACCAAGATGTCCTTCAATAGATGAATAAATTTTTACATACCTTCAAAACAATACCATAGAGAATGAATCTTAAATGTACACTGCAAAGTAAAATATACCACTCTGAAAAGACAATATGTTGTATGATTACGATTATATGGAATTCTGGAAAAAGCTATGGAGATAGCAAAGAGATCAGTGGTTGTCAGAAGTGTGAGCAGGGAGGAGGATTGAGTAGATGGAAGCTTGGGATTTTGTTTAGGGTAGTGAAATGACTCTGTGATGCTGCAGTGGTGGGTAAATAAAATTATGCATTTGTCAAAACCCATAGAGCCATACAGAACAAAAAATGAATCTTATTTTATGGAAATTTTAATTATCATTTAGGAAATTGAGTGATCTCAAGAAGGAATTCAGACTTTGACAAAATAACTATATTGCAAATATACTAAATAACTTAAGTATGCTGGGAAAACAGTGCTGATCTAAGTAACTTTGGAAATGAGTAGAGACTGTAAGACTTAAGGCAAAAAGAATCATATTTAACCTGGTTCTCTCATTGATAGTTATTTCTCATGGGTGCATGGGTTAGCAATTTTGAAATCACTATCCGTGTATACTGGAATTGAATAATTAATTATACGGATGACAGAGGTAGGAGACAGATTTCTCACTGTTGAAGTGGAAACTCATGGATAAGCAATGGGAGAGAGCTAGAATAATATTTGTGGTAATGGATTAGAGATGAAGACATCAGTATGAACTCATATTTTGCTTAATACAGATACAAATGATTACATATATAAATATTTATGGATATGCTTATATACAGGACTAGTTTACACATTTGCTACTGTCAGCTGAGGGGGCCTAGTAGTAATTGCACCCCAGTAGCAATGCACACACTGCCCAGATCTGTTTGCAGATGACATGGTCTTATATATAGAAAACCCTAAAGACTCCCTTGCAAAACTGCTAGAACTATTGAATAAATTCAGTAAAGTTGCAGGATAGAAAATTAACACATAAAATCATTTTTCATGTTTGTTGGCCATTTGTATATCTTTTTTAAGAATTGTCTATTCATGACCTTAGCCCATTTTTTAATGGGATTGTTTGGTATTTTCTGCTAATTTGTTTGAGTTCTTTGTAGATTCTGGATATTAGTCCTTTATTGGATGTATAGATTGTGAAGATTTTCTCCCACTCTGTGGGTTGCCTGTTTGCTGATCATTTCTTTTGCTGTGCAGAAATTTGTTAGTTTAATTAAGTCCTATCTATATATAATTGTTTTTGTTGCATTTGCTTCTGGGTTCTTGGTCATGAAGTCTTTGCCTAAACCAATTACTAGAAGGGGTTTTCCAATGTTATCTTCTAGAATTTTTATGGTTTCAGGTCTTAGATTTAAGTCTTGAGTTGATTTTTGTATAACGTGAGAGATGAGAATCCAGTTTCATTCCTCTACATGTGGCTTGCCAATTATCCCAGCACCATTTATTTAATAGGGTGTCCTTTTCCCACTTTGTGGTTTTGTTTGCTTTGTCAAAGATCAGTTGGCTGTAAGTATTTGGCTTTATTTCTGGATTCTCTATTCTGTTCCATTGGTCTATGTGCCCATTTGTATGCCAGTACCATGCAAATAATCAGAGAGATGTAAATCAAAACCACAATGCAATACCACCTTACTCCTGCAAGAACGGCCATAATAAAAAAAATCAAAAAATAATAGATGTTGGCATGGATGTGGTAAAAAGGGAACACGTTTAAACTGCTGGTGGGAATGTAAACTAATACAACAACTGTGAAAAACAGTGTGGAGGTTCCTTAAAGAACTAAAAGTAGAACGCCCATTTGATCCAGCAATCCCACTACTTGGTATCTACCCAGAGGAAAAGAAGTCATTATAGGAAAAAAGATACTTGCACACTCATTTTTAGAGCAGCAGAATTCACAATTGCAAAAACATGGAACCAGCCCAAATGCCCATCAATGAGTGAATAAATAAATTGTGGTATATATCTACTATGGAATACTATTCAGCCATAAAAAGGAGCAAAATAATGGCATTTGCAGCAACCTGGATGGAATTGGAGACTATTTTCTAAGTGATGTAATTCAGGAATGGAAAATCAAACATTGTAAGTTCTCACTCATAAGTGGGAGCTAAGCTATGAGGATGTAAAAGCATAAGAATGATATAATGGACTTTGGGGACTTGGGGGAAAGGGTGGGACAGGGATGAGAGATAAAAGACTGCAAATTGGGTACAGTGTATACTGCTTGGATGATGGGTGCATCAAAATCTCACAAATCACTGCTGAAGAGCTTACTCATGAAACCAAACACCACCTGTTCCCCCAAAACTCTGGAAATAAAAAAAGGGATAACATGTAAAATCAGTTGCATTTCTATACATTAACAATGAACTATCTGAAAAAGAAAAAGCACAATCCTATTTACAATAACATCAAAAACTATAAAATACTTAGGAATAAATTGAAACAAGTAGGTAAAAGATCTGTATATGCAAAACAATAGGACATTGATGAAAGAAATTGAAGATGCAAATAAAGGTATCCTATGGGTATGGATTGGAAGAATTAGCCTTGATAAATTGTCCATAATACCCAAAGCAATTTGTAGATTTAATGTAATTCCTATCAAAACTCCAAAGGCATTTTTCACACAATTCATATGGAACTATAAAAGAATCTGAATTGCCAAAGCAATCTTGAGGAAAAAAAAGAACAAAGCTGAATGCATCATACTTCCTCATTTCAAACCATATGACAAAGCAGCTATAATCAGAACGATATGATATCAGCATAAAAACAGACATACAAACCAATGGAACAGAATCAAGAGCCCCAAACTAAACCCAGGTATACACATTCACCTAATATTCGACAAAGGTGCCAAGAATAAACAATGGGCAAAGTATAGTTTCTTCAATAAATATGGATATTCACATGCAAAATAATGAAATTGGACACCTATCTTATATCATTTACAAAAATTATCTAGAAATGGATTAAAGATTTGAATGTAAGAACTAAAATGGTAAAAACTCCTAGAAGAAAATGTAGGGAAAAAGCTTCTTGATATTGGTTTCGACAACAATTTTTTTGGATATGACACCAAAAGCACAAGCAACAAAAGCAAAAATAAGTGGAACTACATCAAACTAAAAACTTCTGTACAGCAAAGAAAACAATCAACAAAATTAAAAGGCAACCTATGGAAGGGAAAAGTATTTGCAAACAATCTATCTGATAAGGGGTTAATATCAAGAATGCAGTCATGTGTTGCTTAAGGATGAGGATACGTTTTGAGAAGTGCATCCTTAGGTGATTTTGTTATTGTACGAAGTGTACTTACACAAACCTAGCTGGTGTAGCCTACTATACACATAGGCTATATGGTATGGCCTATTGCTCCCAGGCTACAAACATTTACAGCATGTTAATGTGTTGAATCCTGCAGGCGATTATAACATAATGGTAGGCATTTGTGTATCCAAACATATCTTAATATAGAAATTGTACAGTAAAAACATGATAGTATAATAATCTTATGGAGCCATAATTTTATATTGGGTCTGTCATTGACTGAAATATCATTATGCAGTGTATAACTGCATTTAAGAATTCATGTAATACAATAGCAAAAAACCAATCTGATTTAAAAATGAGCAAAGGACCTGAATAAATATTTTCCAAAAGAATACATACAAATGGCCAACAGGTACATCAAAAGGTGCTCAACATCACTAATCATCAGGCAATTGAAAATCAAAACCACAATGAAATAACATTTCACAACTTTAGGACTAACATACAGCATGGCAACTATAATTAACAAGATTGTATACTTAAAATTTGCTAAGAGTAGATCTTAAACGGTCTCACCATACCAACTAAAAAAGGTAACTGAGGTGGTAGATGTGTTAACTAACTTGATTGTTGTAATCATTTCACAATATACTTAAATCATACATTGTATACCTTACATTTATACAATTTTATATGTTAATCACACCTCAATAAAGCTGGGGGAAAGACATTACCACACACACACAAAGAGGAGCCTGAAGCATTGTGTAGAGCCAGAAAGTGCACAAAAAAACCAAATAACAACAATAAAAAAAAATCCTACAATGACTGAGATATATTAAACAAGTAACAGACGCAGGAACCAACTGCAATATCTCACAGTGGCCAATGCTGGAAAACATTTGAGCAAAAAAGAAATATAATAGTAGCTAATTATAACCAATAGTAGAAAATTATAATCCATAGTATAAAATAAATATCCAAGTTCATATTAATATAAATAAATGATTGAAGAAATAAATGTGGAAGAAGTAGTAAATTCCCTATGCAGAAAAATTTCAAATGATATATGTAGATATTCCACCCTTAAGGAGACATAGTAAAACTCTCACTCTTTAAATGTGGGATGTACATAGTGATTCTCTTCCAAGGATTAGAGTATATAAAGTGGGAGAAGAGGGTAACTCCACAGTGGAGAAACCAGATGAACACAACCTCAACTAGGTGATCAAGGCTCACATCAACTATAATAAGGCATATTGACAGTGTGTACTTCTCTTGTGCAGTAATGTGATAAGAATTGTACTTTACTTCTGTGGTGTTCCTCCCCAAAACTCATAACCTCAGGCTAATCATAAAAATACATCAGACAAATAGCAATTGCAGGACATTCTACAAAATACTGACCAATACTCTTCAAAATTGTCTAGGATATTAAAAACATCCAAAGTCTGAGAAACTGTCACAGCCAAGAGGAGGCTAAGGAGACACAATGACTATATTTAATATGAAAACCTGAGTGGGATACTGGAACAGAAAAAGGACGTTAGAGAGAAACTAAGAAATTCTGAATGAAGTATTGATCCTAGTTAATGTATCAATATCAGTTCATTAATTGTGACAAATGTACCATAGTTTTGTAAAATGTTTACAATTGGGAAAGCAATGCGGATATATGAGAACTCTGTACTATCTTCACAACTTTTCAGTAAATCTAAAACTATTCTAAACTAAAACAATATAAAACAAATATGTATTAGAAGAACTTTTCACCAACTTCCAAAACTGTGAGAAAGGCTCCCCAAAATCTCTTGTGTTTAAGGCAAAGAAATTATCATAATTTAAAGCAAACAGACAACCTAGAGAATGGAAGAAGATAGTCACAAACTGTGCATCAGACAAAGCCCTAATATCTAGAATCTATAGGGAACTTAAATCAACAAATGAAAAACAAATAACCCCATTAAAAAATGGGCAAAGGACATGAACAGAAACCTCTCAAAAGAAGACATACATACATGCAGCCAGTAGCATATGAAAAAAATGCTCAACATGATTAATTATTAGAGAAGTGCAAATTAAAACCACAGTGTGATACCGTGTCACTCCAATCACCATGGCTATTATTAAAAAGTCAAAAAGCAAATGCTGGTGAGGCTGCAGAGAAAAGGAGACACTTATACAATGTTGGTGGGAATGCAAATGAATCCAGACACTGTGGAAATGAGTCTATAGATTTCTCAAAGGGCTGCCGTTCGACCCAGAAAATCCCATTACTGGGTATATACCCAAAAGAAAATAAATCAGTCTACCAAAAAGACACAGCAATTTTATATTCACTGCTGTGCTATTCACAACAGTAAAGACAAGGAAGCAACCCAGGTGCCCATCAGTGGTAGATTAGATAAAGAAAATGTGGTGTGTATATACCATGGAAACCGTGCCACCAAAAGAAGAATGAAAGCATGTCATTTGCAGCAACATGGATGGAAATGGAGGCCATAATCCTAAGCAAATTAATGTAGGAACAGAAAGCCAAGTACTGCATGTTTTCACTTATAAGTGGGAGCTAAGCTGTGAGCACACACAGACATAAATATGAGAACAATAAATATTGTGGACTACCAGAGGGTGGAGGGCTGAATTTAAAAACTACCTATCAGGTACTATGCTCACTGCCAGGGTGACAGGATCCATACTACAAATCTCAGCATCTTGTAATATCTCCATGTAACAAAGCTGCACATGTACTCCCTGTATCTAGAATAAAAGTTGAAATTAAAAAAAATACAGTGGAAAGGAAAGGTTGTAAATGTTCAGTTATGATCAGCCATACTTGGAAACATTGAGGAGAAGCTCATGGTCCATATAAGTCTGAACTTGAAATTTCTGGCTTTAAAGTCTTTCTCCAAGAAGCAGATACCTCTCTAGAAGTGGGCAAGAAAACTGGCTACCTGTCTATATAGCCATTCGGTGGAGCTTTTCTGCAGAGTGCTCCCCAAACCTTCTAACTGCTAGACTTATAAGGGCAGATGGCAGTAACTTGTAGCTTCAGGGCAAAGTCTCAGACAATCTTCTGAAAACAAGCAAAAGATTTCTCTGAGGGTTTATCTTTTGTTTTAAAATATAAGAGAATTTTCCCTCCTACTCAGTAATGCCTGTAAATGTACACGTTTCTACCTAAAATCTTTGTATAAAACAGATGCTACAGGAAGATATTCCTTGGCTTCAAACACCCTTGGCACATCGCTGTCTGTTCCCCTGAGAGGGCTCCTCCATTTCTAGTTTGAAAAGCAGAGGTGTCTGTGACATAGTAATTGGAATGAGAGGCATTTGTGTCACCAGAACTCAATGAGGGTTGCGGCACAGTTGAAATTCTGCCTCTTGCTTACCTCCTCCACACATCAGTTCCTCCACTGCCTTAATATTTTCTATTCAGGTTTCTTACAAGCAACAGGTTTCCCATTAGCCTGATCTTTATTTCTAGAGATTGTCTGACTCATCTATAAGGCCTTTAAGGGAAGGGGCTGTGTCTTGTTCATTCTATTCCTTGTACCAATGATTATCCTTTAAAAATCATAGACAAAGAAAACTTGTTCCTTTATTGACTGTTGAATGGTTGCAAGCGTAAGAGCTTCCAGCCTGCAGAATTTTAGCAGAGACAATTGCTTTGTGCTTCAGTCCTCTTCCCAATTCTGTTCTTGCCTCACTGTTTGAAATCCTCCCTGGAAGGTCCACTTATATTTGCAATTACACTTGTAATCACTGCTTTCTAAATTATTTCTCATCAAGTTGAGCTACCAGGATTTCAAAAATATCAGTTCAAAAAATTGTAAAAACCATCTTAAAAAAACTATTTGGAGCAAGACAGCAACAAAACTTGATCACTTGGCAAAGGTGATCTGGGAAGCTTGCATGCAGAAAAGAAAGAAAATAATGGCTATGGCTGGAGACAACATCACAATGAACAAATGGGGGTGATTACTCTTACCCTAGGAAGACCTGAGTGGGACTGTGATTCTAGGAGGCAGCAGGCAGAGATAGGTGGCATGGTCTAGCATGTTCACCTGCAAACTCCCTTGCCAGTTCTGTCAAGTGGATCTAAGAGCCCTCGACATTAGACAACATCCATCGGATCTTGGGAAAGTGGCTCTGGTTGGGCTGATGAGAGCAGCCTGGGTCCTGTATTAGAGGACTGCAAAGACAGGGGCAAGGGAGAGTGTCTACTGCATCTGAGTAAGTGGCCTGTGCTTGACAGTTGGTGAGAATTACCTTGATGATCACAGAAATGAAAATTATAGAACTGTTCACTGGGCCACTTTATTCACTCTGGTGGTTTTGACTCCAGAAGGAAAGAACCAAGCTTTCCTAGACAAAACTATCATGGATCCCACTTTTAGGTGATAAAACGGAGTACATAGTAGTCTTTAGATACATGCTGTGTAAAATGAAACCCAAAGTAAAACCATTTGAGATCACCTGTTTCTTGTTCACCGGATGCTTCTGTGAGATCTGCATCAGTCAAATGCATGCTTTATTATGAGTCAGAATCATATCCTCTCTCCAAATTCAATTACAGGCACCAGGAAGGGAAGTTGGAGCATCGAAGTGTAGTCAGTTCCAATAGACTCCCCACTGCTTTGCACTTACTTGCTCAGTACTGAGGAGACAGACATTTGGCTAGAGAGAGTTTAACTTAGGACCCAGGAATCTGTTAACTTCTAAACAGCCAGAGGAGAAGCGGCCCAAAAAATGTGACTGGAAGTTTGTGACTGCTTCTTCTTACTCACAGCATCTTTTGTCTAAAGCAGGTTTATAATAAGCCTATCCATGAAGAAAGGCAATTATAGGCATTGCACCTATACTTTATAATGCAAATTGGACAGAACACAATAGATTAATTAGAGAACATGGTATGGATTTGCATTATGCAGACAGCAATTGCTTATAATGTGATCGAGTTCAGGAACTAGCCCTTTGGGAGCAGGAAAAAAAGAGCTGTTGGCAGGATGCATAAACACACACCTTACCAGTGTCTGAGGCACTGGCTGCTCAGTTGGTCTACAGTTCATTTTCTTCCCTGAGGCAAAGATCCTGGGGGTCTGGAGGTGTGCTGAGCTGGGGAGAACACAGTTGGTGGGCGGTGCTCTATATTTATAGGTTATTGAAGAGAACTAAGCTGTGGGTTCAAATAAGCTCTTCTAGACACTCATAATTCTCTTTCAGGTGTTCAGAATTTTGAACTTAATTTCTATTATGTTGTATATAACTTTCAGGAATTCCAAGACTCCAGCATCCAGGGGCTTTGCAAATTGATCAAGAACCAAAACTTACACCTGTCCAGTGTCTCAGAGAGACAGCAGGGGTTAAGCAGGTGGTACTAACAAGTACATCAGCAAAAATGTCAACACAAGTTCTTCCCCTCTCTCAAATTTCCAACTTCCTTCACCAAGGAAATACAAGTGCAATTCCCACTAAGAATGATTCTTAAAAGTCTTTGTCCTTTTATAGTTCCTAGAGGGCACTATAAAAATTCTTAACTTTCTAAAAATAAATTGATATTTGTAGAGAAGGGAGTGGGCTCTCAAATCTCTTCAGAAATGTATGCAATTGTGCAGTATACGGTCATATACGGTCACCTTAAGGTATAGTGTGTCAAGTAAACAAGATTAATGACATATATTCATCTAATTGGCTAGCATTTCTATTACTAGTTCAGTGGTGGGCACCAAATTAATGCAAAACATAAACAGGTCATAGTCTGATCTGTTCTTTCTTCTGAGAATTAGGAGACACATTTACTTATTCATTCATATGGTCCTACATTGGGGATGGAGATGTAGGAATGGTTGTGAGTGGCTGGGAAAGCCATCAGTGTGGATGAGCTCTAGAGTGCAGGTGACTGAGCACAGGGTCCTGGGCAACACTGGCATTTAAAGGCCAAATGGAGGAAGAGAAGCCTATGAATGAAATGCTAAAGGAGCAGCCAGACAGTTATAAGTAAAACTAGAGATTCCAAAAGTGAAAAGAAGAGGGAGTCCCATGAAGAGGATGATGAAACCTATTCAATACCACTAGGGTCGCGTGGTCTGTGTTTCTCTAAGAAGATTCTGAAGCACAGCCTGAACCAAGGGAGTTTACTTTGGGAAGTACTGCTATGGAAGGAGGAGAACCAACATGGGGGATACTGTCTAGCTGTCCCTCAGTGGGCAGCTGGAGCTAGACTTCTCTAAGGCTTCTGAGGAATTTTGAAGAATATGCCTCTGAATTGACTGCTTGAGGGTTGGCAATGGGAAGTATTTCCCCACCAGCTCCAGTTCTCCATTGCTCAAGATTTGCCCCATGGGATGGAACTCCATGTATCTCTAGATTCATGCATTGTTGTTCCCAAATGCTCTGTGAGAGTTAGAGAATCTCAGGACAGAAGATGATAGATCCATAGTGTAATTGAAGCAATGCTCTTCAGATGCTTTCAGTTTTTACCTCCCTGGAACTGATGGGCACAGCCACATAAAGCCTTGGCACAGAAGATATGAAGCAGGGCACAAGAGGTGTTCAATGCAGAGGTGATATAAAAATTGAAATAATTTGGTAGAAAGTAGCAAACTAGTTTGAGCAATGCAGGAACATTTTTAGCTCCAATAACCTAGCAGTTTAAGACGTACCAGATTTAGATGTAGCTGGTTGCAGAGATTCAACTGATATCTTCAGATTCCTTAAATCTTCTCTCGGTTTAATTTCCTTTGTGTTGCCTTCATACTCAGAAAGATCTCTGCAGAGTAGAAAAATGGTGCCAGGAAGTTCTAGGTTATATAGTAGCTACAGGAAACAATTTCAGAAGATAAGTATCTTAGTCTGTTTTGCACTGCTATAATAGAATACCTGATACTGGATAATTTATAGCGAACACAAATTTATTAGTTCACAGTTCTGGAGGCTGGGAAGTTCAATATCAAGGTGCCAGCAACTAGTGAGGGCCTCTTGCTGTGTTATCACATGGTGGAAGTCAAGAGAACAAGAGGGAGGGAAAGAGGAGACTAAACTTACTCTTATATAATTGTAACCACTCCCACCCATGAGGGTGGAGCCTTCATGGCCTAATCACCTCTTAAAAGTCTCACCTCTAATACTGTTATAATGGCAGTTTTCAACTTGAGTTTTGGAGGAGACAAACATTCAAACCACAGCAATAAAGTCCACTCTCTCCTTCATTATGAATATCAATCCCTTTAAAATAACCGGTTAGTCCCATTGGGCTATATGCCCATTTAAGGTCTAGTTGCCATGCCCAGGGTGATGGGGTATTTTGATTAGCCAGTCCATGCTATGTGCCTTCACTGTGGCTTTCAACTAAGCAAGAATCCTTAATTGGCAGACCCAACAGAAGCACATGGAGCCATGAAGGGATGGCTTCAAAGTAAAGAAGCTGGGGAGACTGTAGAGGAAGCAGAAAAAATATAACAGACATCCTGTATATAAAGAATGGAAGGGAGAGTGTTCAGGCGACTGCTAATATGGAGTTCCTATTGACTTGAGTTCTAGTCCTATTTCTGCTGCTTACCATTGAGAGACATTGAGTGACTTCCCTGAATCTCAGGTTCTGTATTAGTCTGTTTTCGCATTGCTATATACCTGAGATTGGGTAATTTATTAAGAAAAGAGGTTTAATTGGCTCTCAGTTCCACAGGCTGTGTGAGAATCTTGGCTGGGGTGGCCTCAGGAAACTTTCAATCACTTCTGAAGGCAAAGGGGAAGCAGGGAGGTCTTACATGGTCAGAGCAGGAGCAAGAGACAGGGCGGGGAGATGTTACATACTTTTAAACAACCAGATTTCAAGATAACTCACTCTCACCATGACAACACCAAGGGGGATGGTGTTAATCCCTGAGAAACTGTCCCCATGATCCAATTACCTCCCACCAGGTCCACCTCCAACATTGGAAATTACAATTTGACATAAGATTTGGGTGGAGACACAGATAGATCCAAACCATATCACTTTCTAATATAAAACGAAAGTGAGACCAATTAAATTATTTCTTTTTTAAAAAAGAAATTAAAATTTTATTGAAGAATTTTTAATATTAACTACATAAAATTATCCAAGTCCAGGTCTCAGACTTGCCACAATTAGCATTCTTGTAGATGTTATAGTCATTAGAATGTCCTCGCATCTCTGAGACACATGCTGTGCTCATTGGTGAACTCGGCTTCAAAACTGCCACAAACCCAGGCAATGTTTTCGGCCATAACTCTCCCTCAGCATCAGTTCACCTTATCCCATTTATGTTTCAAAAACAAGATAATATTATCCAGCATTCAGAACATTGACAAGGTATAATATCAGCATCATTTCACTTAAGAGATTTAAGCAATTTAAGTAACCCAGAAATCAAACTCACTTTAAGTCTTTCAACATATGTGTATGTCCCTTGAATGCAAGAAGCATCCATGCGTTATTTGCTGTTATTGCTCTTATGAATGCTCTCATCAAAGCCATGGGTTTGAGAGATACATACAGACACATTTTTTAAAATTGTCTTTTGCACCACCGAGTCTCTGCATGTACTCTCTGCTTTTTCTCACCCATACAGCATTGATGTCAGTACCATCATCAATCCCACCAAAGGTTTCAAATGTTCAAACACCTTCTGTTTCCATATCACAGCCTTGCATTTAGTGTTGATATGACTCTGTGAAATAACAAGTGATAGATAAAAATGGAACACCCACTGTCAAAGATGCAGCAAATGCAGTTTGATGACATATTCTTAAATGAGAAAGTATGTAGACATAAGGAATTCCATGGTAGAATATTTCCAACCCCCTGAAGTGCTGCTTCTATAGAATTTGAAATAAGATAAACTAGAGAGATTAAATGGAGACTTTTATATTACACTATATGATCTAAAGAGAGACAATGTTAAAAAATAAGCCAAAAAAAAGCTGTATATCATTACTTCAAAGAAAGAATTTTCTAAGGAAAAAATCATATAGAAGTTAATCAAAACCAAGAAGAATGAATACAACCCTAATAGGTTCTATTTTAAACATAAAAATAATTTACTTGAACATTCAGAGATCAAACTGTGCTGGCAGAAACCTTTTGATATCAATTGTACTGTATTGGTTTGCCTCTCTGCAGACAATAGTTCACATAATCACTTAATATTTAACATTTTTGGAAACATAACATCATTATTCTTTTAATTCTCCTTATCTAAAAATAATGTCCAAAATGTTAATGAATATACTTCATATTGAACACACTAATTTTGAAAATGTTAGTGGAAAAGTGTTTTTTATAATATCTTACTATTTGCTTAGAAAACCTTAAATTTTCACATGTCTGTTCCAGCCAGAGCCCTGGTCTCACTTCCTGGGCCAGAAGCATTGGAACCCATGTTCTGACTGATGTCTGCTGTAAACTGTTTCCTGCTTTTATTATGATGCCATCTGGTCATCAGACTCAGAAGTGGGGAGTAGCCAAGGTGGGGAGGCATTAAAAAAGACAAAGAAAGAAATATAGCAGACACCAGAGCAGGAATATAGCAGCCATACAGGTACCTCTCACCGTATAGTAACCCCCAAGGACTGCTTGTCCTTAATAAGAGAAAAGCACCTTCTGCTACCTTCCTCTGGTAAAGGGGTGCAATTTCACCAAGACAGGGAATTTGTATTCATTTCTCCTGTGGATATATCATAGGCTAAGTCATTAACATTTCAAGGTTTTCCAGTTTTGGCAGAGAAGCATTGAGTTACCTTAAATCCATAAGCAGCCCAGGGCAATTCTTGATTCATCGGAATTCATTCACTCAATTTTTATTGTATGTGGATTTTGTGCAAGGCATATCCAAAAATCCTTCAGGGATACAAAGATGAGTAATTTGTGATTGCTACCTCAAGAAGTTTAGTATCTAGCTTGGGAGATGAAATATGTTCCAAATACATAAGTGTTGAGTAAATGTTGAATAACACAGAACTATAAAACAGTAGAAAATAATTCCACAAAAGAAATATGCTTTAAGGTCATAGAAAGCAAAACTTAATTCTTGCCATCAAGGAGAACAGTGAAGAATGGGCAGGGTTCCTTTGAACCAGTGGCATTTCATGCATTTGATTTCTTGAACATTTATTTGGTAAGGGCCAACCAGGCACCGTGCTCGGCATTTAAGCTGGACCTTGAGAAAGGCTATGAGTTTGAACCTACAGAGAATGAGACTGGGGGCTCTGGAGAATGGTAATTGGTGGCATATTGGAGCTAGCTCTTAGTGGCTCACGAGAGCCAGTTTTTAAATGTCCAGGGATTTTGTGAGCAGGTTGACCTCTCCTTGGCTGAATTGTTCTTTAGGGAGTTTACCATGGAAATCATCAAATGCTACAATTCAGAATGCCCCTTCCACCCCACCCAGAACCATTTCTTAATTTGTCCTGGATGTGTTCCAGGCAAAGAGAATAAACAACAATCCACTAATTAGTCATTTGATCTCCAGCAATCCCTTCACTAGTCCATAGCTTTTTCTCCTCTGTAAGGGAGTCTGATGCTGCGGAAGTTGACAGAATCAAAATAGAGTCACTAATGTGGAGAAAACCTTGACAAATACAACCAGTCAAAGCCATAAAGAGAGGCTTCTCAGGCTTGTATACCTGATAATGAAAACAGTTACAAAAGACTCTACAAAAAACACACAACTTTTGCACAAATGGCATTGCAACTTACACAAATAACTCTATCTGTGAGGACATCTACCCAGCATTTGCCTGTCTAAACTTGGACTGGCATTACTGTTATTATTGATCTTTGTAGCAAAACATAATTATTTCAAAACAATTATGTAATCATCTTCAGTTTTCTTTTAGAAACCTTTGCATTTTTTTTATCTCCCTGAATATAAACATAGTTTACTGTGGCATGTGTTATTTTCATTGCAATGCTGTATTCCCAAATAAATTTCTTTTAGAGGGTCTCTCTCTGCTTGTTATTTAAGTAGACAATACTTAAGGTTTTCCTAACTCGAACATTTTATTATCTATAGAAGGGAAAGTGGAAAATCAAGTGAAACCCAATGATGAAAGGGTTAGTGAGGATCGGGGCACTTCTCCAGCCTGCCTGCTTAGTGCTGGGCAGGTGCTCCCAGAGAAGTGCTAATAAGCTTCGATCTCCAGGCTGTAATGAGGGGCTGCTGAGGCTCTCCATGGGAGTGCTGTTTTTCCTGTTATGAGGTCTTCTAAAGTGGCTGAATAGAGCCCAGAGAGGGAAAAATTTGAATCCCTCTCCTTGTTTCCCCTTCCTTTGGTCTCTGTGGGACCCCAGGGCAAGTCATTTAACCTCTCAGTGCCTGGTAGTCTTCACCTGCAAATTAGGCTCCCTCTCTTCACCTCTGGCCTCTGCTAAAATAATGTTTAGAGAATCTGAAGGCCAAGCTCAGGTCTCAGCAAGCAAAGTGTTGCTAATGTATAAAGCACTGTTGTCATTATTTGCCCAGGAGGGGAAGAAGGCCTTAAAGATTTAGCCAACATGTGTAACAGCATTAAGTAGCCCAGTCTTAATTGTATCTGGATAGAGAGATGATGGATGCTATTTTGGTCCCACTGACATTTTCTACTAGCCCCTCCCAAGGGCCCTTGCCTGTCTCTCTTTTTGAACCGTTATACCTAGATTCTTCTTGTTTTGTCCAGTGAACAAAAGCAGGAAAGTGTGTGATGGGGATGTGAGGAACTGTGGAGTGGAATGAGTTTCCTTCCCTCTTCACTAACATTCACTAGAGCTTTCATGAATGATGATGTTCTTGCTCCACCACTCATGGCTTCCATTCCTCCGTCAAGTTTCTGAGCGATACAAGTGAATTCCGATTCCTTGGAATGGCCTCAAATTCCTTCACCAAAGAAACCTGTCTGCTACAGATGAGTAGTCTGTGCATTCATGAAACTGGCAACTGTGACATTTGGAAAAGATTAGAGAGACAGTTAGTGTTTAGTCCAAATGTTAGCTCTGCCAGAAAAGATTAGAGAGACAGTTAGTGTTTAGTCCAAATGTTAGCTCTGCCATTTGCTGAGTGATATGGGTCAGGTCATCTCCATCTTCCTGCACTTGATTTTTTTTTTTTTTTTATCAGTAAAGAGAGTCTGTGTCAACCCTGGTTCGTGCTCCTTTTCCACAGGCACGTTTCTGACCTTCCCCTTCTCTGTTTCACCTTGTAGAGGTCCACCCCCGATCCCACAGTTGGGAAATTCCCAGGTGGTCTGGTCAGCTGCCTTCTAACTGGAATTGGCTTCCAGGAGGAGCCTGGGAGGAGACAGGAGCATGTGTGGAAAGGAGAAGCAAGGAGGCTCCTCTTCCTGTCCCTTTCTAAGGGGCTATCTCTAGAGTAGCTGAGCCTCCTCTGTGATTTAATTACCCTAGAAGATGTGACCCTGGCTCCCAGATCCTCTAAGCCCACTTCTCCCATTTTGTCCTCCGTTAAATTTCTGCTTTGGGTAATATTTGTGCTGGTTTCATTTCCTACTTTACACGTCCTTTGTTATAAATATTGGAAGCACTGTGTTTCCCTGGCTAGATCCTGATTGATACAGAGTTGATGATGTAGCTTTTGTAAGAGGATGTTGTGAGATTTAAAGAAAGTCCTATGCAATTTCTTACTAGTGTAAATGCTAAATAAATGTCCACCAAATCCTGTTATCAACTTGATTTTTTTTTTGCTTCCCAACATCACCATTGTTTTGCCCCTTGATATTCTAAAAATTCTGCAAAACTTAATGCAGATGTTACTTACTTCATGAAGCTTTGTTCATCCTTAACCAAATAAGATTTTAAAAAAATTTTTCTCCTGTAGCAGTTTATATATGCATCTCTTGTAGAAGTTGGCATATTCTGCCAAGAGTTTAATTATGTATAAATGTACCTTTTCCTGCTAATCTGTAAGGTTCTGGCTGTCCCTCTAATTTTTGTACCTTTCTCAAACTCACAGCACCAGAAAAGGTGTTTTAAAATATTTGCTGAACTGAATGGAACAGAAATACCCTACTTGGTACTTTTCTCTGCAACTTGATTCCTGTAGTCTGAGGGGTGTTATGGCGGACACCAAGAATGACTCTCCTAATCAGATGTTGGATGCATTCTTGATCTATTAAAAATATTAGTTTTTTGAAGAGTGCAACTGCCCCATACTTTCCTGGGTTTTCATTTTATATCAGGTGTTACCCATCAGGTATTACGTCTATGCTAAATTCACTAGATGCCTCATACTAAACACATTCATCTCAAGATGCAAGGAATGTAAAAAAAACCTGTTTTTATAAGTGAATAGAAAATCAGATGTTCGGTTTGTGTTATGTGAGCTTCATGAGCATATATATGAAATCATATATCTAGTGTCTAGAATTGTGCCCATCATATTCTAGGTGCTCAACAAATATTTATTAAATGCCTGAATAAATGTGTATTTTGGATAAAGCCTTTACAGAAAATTATATGTTAGTCATTATCCTTCAGAAATCATTCTCTGTGAATTCCAAATTAATTTTTTCTCTTTTTTTGTAATCTTCTTTATTATTTATTTTTAATTTGAAAGGAAACTCACCCTCAGGCTATCTCTTCTATTTTTCTTCCTTGTTCAAATATGTTACCCATTATTTGGCCTTGAAAAAGCTTCCTCAAAATGTGATGTGGTTCTGCTTGTTCTTGAGGCTTAATAGTAGGAAAGAGGATAATGGAAGACACCTGTGCACTGGAATGAAGACAATTCCTTGTCTTTTTCTCCCTGCTCCCTTACCTCCAGCACCCTCCTACAAACTAACCTGAAGTTTGTCTGGTCTGGGTGGAGGGAGCTGAGGGTGACTGACTAGAGAACATCACAAACGAAAGAGATTCTAGAGTTTAGTAAAAAAATAAATAAATAAATAAATAAATCCCTTAATAGCAGATTAGTAGACTGAGACCAAGGGTGAAGCGAGCCCCACAAACTCACAGAAGTTAACGTATGTCTTAGTCAGCTTGGACTGCTGTAACAAATACCACAGACTGGGTGGCTTAAACAACAGACATTTACTTCTCACAGTTCTGGAAGCTGGGAAGTCCAAGATCAAGGCTCAGGCAGATTTGGTTCTTGGCAAGGGCCCACTTCTTGGTCTGCAGACAGCTGTCTTCTCATCGCATATTCGCATGGCCCTCCCCGTTGCATGTGCAAGGAGGAAGAGAGGGAGAGAAAGAGAGAGAGGATTATCTTTTCATTTTCTTATAAAATCATTAATTCCATCATGGGGGCCCCACCCAAACGCCTCACCTCTTAATACCATCACACTGGGGATTAGTGCTTCAACAGATGAATTTGAAGGGACGTAAGCATTCAGCCCCTAATAACAGAAGAGCCATAATTTTAGGTTTCCTGATTCCCAGTAAAATAGCAAACAGTGGCTATAATTCAATATCACCCCTGGCCAAATATGGCCTTCAGGAATTGCCTTTCTAAGCTGTCTTGCTCTAGCCCCAGCATACCAGCTAATTACATACACAGATTCTTCGTTACTATCTAGATATAGAGGCCACTGTAGTTTTTCTTACTCTGACTCTTCCAGCTTTTAAAATGTCTTGTTCTCATAGAGAAAATTTACCCTAAAAATAAAGAGTTCTCTTAACTTACAAAGTATTTTCTTCTAACCTCTCCAAGCTTCAGAAGATTGAGTTAAATTTCCCTGGAGATGCAGGCCAGGCTTCTGTCAGCTGGTTTCATCTTCCCTAGGGTCTCTGAGCAAGTTTGCTTCCATGGACTGTTCCTTTCCATTGAGCATTCTTCCCAAGATTTATGATATAGTAAAATGAAAAAGAGCCACGTCAACTGTCCTGTGAAGGAAAATGAGATTCTGGTCAATTTAAGGGGAGTTTAAATGAATAAAAAAGATCAGCATGTTAAATACTATGAAGTAGGATAATAGATTAATTTTAGAAAATTCAGGAGTCATCCTAATTACAGGTATAACTGAGTAGAAAGCTGGATAAATCCCACATAGTTCTTTCATAGGCCATGACATAATTAAATGAGTGTTCATTTTATAGATAAGATATATCTTTGACGTAGACATTGTATATTGGGAAATCATCCACTCTGGGCCCTTAACCTGATGTAGACTCATTCTTAGCTAGAAAGAGCCAAGAATATTCAGGCAGGCATGAATTCTCTGAGAAAAACCATGAGCTTTGGAAACAAAAATTGTTTCTCCACTTAAAAATAACAGTTCATGGATGCTGATATGTACAAGTAACCAGTAGCTCCTCTGGAAGGACTTCACCACCCCAACCCTGGTACAGGGTGGTGAAGTCAAGCAACGGATTGGGAGGGTTTAGCCCCACCCTTATAATAGGCATCTTTTCCACCCTAAACCCACTTCTGTGATATGGCTGATTGTTGACACTTTCTCAGTTTTATGGACTATTCCTCTAGTGCTTCCCTTCATTCCATACTGTCAAGCCCTTGAGGAAATCCTGGTGCCATCATAGAAGGTCTTTATACAATTTAAATCAGTGCGTATGACATAAAGCACTACACATTGTGTCTTGTGTACTCGCAGCTGAATGGCTTCTCTTAGATGTCCCACGGACCTCTCTCAATCTTCCCTTTCACTCTGCCCCATCACTCAGCTCCGCACAATGTATCATCATTGACCCCTCTTTCCTTGACTTCCACATCCAACCTGTTATCAAATCCTGTGTATTCTTTCTTGGCATTGTGTCTCATAAGCCTTCTCCGTCCTGATTTCTATCAGTGCCACCTTAGTATTTATCCACTACTTTTTAAAGTGTGTTTTTCTCTCCTCCAGCATTTCCTTCCCATTCTATCCCACAAAATTTTTCCGAATTATTCTTTCTGAATGATTCAACCAACATTCCCTAAACCTGTATTATATCCCCAGGGCTAAATGATCAAAGATGAAAAAACAATGTGCCTTTACTTCAAGGAACTCAGGCTAGCATAAGACAGAGACACACACACAGACAGTGGAGGGTAGGGGTGAAGCATGGAGGCTCAATTCCAATGCTGGTTCTGACTTTTCCCAGCCATGTGACCCTGTGGAATGTAAGTGTGCCATGCCTGCAAAATAGGGAAAATAGTTTCTATCTAATAGGTTTACAGGAAGGATGGAATGAGATAATCCATGGAAAGCATTTATAATAGTTCTTCACACATAATACATAATAAACACTAGTTCTTATTATAAAGCAGTGCTCCTCAAACTCTCCGGGGTAAAGGACCATTTTGTAGTTTGTTTTCTTATTGAATGTCTAATGCATCATGAACTGATTTATGGCCCTACTATGCTTGACTTGTATGCAGCTCACACAACATGTAACTCAATGCTTGAGTGACAACAACCAAACACCTCTACACCCTGTTTAATGAGACAGGTTCATTGCTCACTCACTTGGATGTCAGGGCAAAGTCACATTGTGAACCCATAACACACAGTTCGTTGGTCAGACCAAGCCCTGAACCACAGGGATTCAGGAACACAAGAATAAAATACAACTGTGGTTGTTTTCACTTTCTTGCTCATGAGTGTCTCCCCATGAGCCATGCAAAGTACTTAATGTGATATTTTGGAGTCTTCACACTTAGGCCACATCCCAATCCCATCTTTCAAGCCTATGTCTCATGATTCCTCTTTGCAAACTTGAGGCTCTAGAACAGTACTTTCAAACAGCTTCAGGAATAAGGATAGGGTGGAGGATAATTTACCCTCTTACATTTTTTTAAGAAAACTCCTGATTATCTGACATCGTCTTTCTGATGATGCTTGCTCATTATTATTTGTCTTTCCTCAGGAAACTAGTCTGCCTACATCCCTGATGCCTAGAGCAGTACCTGGCATATAACAAGTGTTCAATAATATCTATTGAATGAATAAGTGAGTAATAAAAAGATTGTGCTGTTAAACACATTTAAAATTTAATCTACTTGGCACATTATTCACATTAAAATTTGGAATATCTTGCTTTTAACACAAAGCAGTTTTTCCATCTCTTCTTGCCCAGAGTGATTTTTCCCCCATCCATTTTTCCTTTTATTAAATTTTTGGTTACTGTTAATCCACTAAAACTCAATTGAATAATTTTCTACAACACAGCCTCCAAGAAGCCTTCTCCTGACTTTTCATTATACTGTATGTTATCTCTATTACAGCACTTCTAACATGCTTTATCATTTATGTTGTATGCCCTTTTCTAAATTATAAGGTCACAGAGAACAAGAGCCTGGCATAATTCATATTTGCATTTTTAAAAGTGTTTAACACAGTGTCTAATAGGTAATAAGAACCTTGTGCTGAATTATGTGGCATATATCTGAATTTCCCAAGATCTATTTATGTCTCAAGAACCAGTTCAAGTTCTTCCTTCCTAGAGTTTTTCTGAATATTTTCACCTGCAGCAATATATCTGTTCTTTATCCTTACAGCCTTCTTGATATTTAGCTTTTAATTAGCATTTTAAAATTTCATTCATGTTTTTATTTCCCTAGCAAATGTTTATGGCTTTGCTATTATGTTCAGGGAATTGTTATAGATACCAGCGCAGGTAATGAAGAATAAGAAAACCCTTGCCTTCAATAACGATGCAATAGAATTTTCACTATGTAGTTCCAAGTATTGGTGTGTGGGTTATTGTTGTTTTCCTTACCTTAAAAACACACACACACACACACACACGCACGCACACACATGCACACACACCCACACACACACACGCACACACACGCACACACACCCACACACATTCTGGGATCTTGAGGGCAGAAGTTATTGTGAACCTTCTGCAAAAAGTGGCTTAGTGCGCCTATAAAACCTAGCGAATACTCAATACGAACGGGATTAATTAGTGTTCCACACACATATACTGGTATATTCACATGTCACAAGCTTATTATCTCTTATTAGTAGGAAATTATCTGTCTTTTGCAGTGAAATGTGATAACCATGTGACACCGATACTATGGACCCTTAATGCAGGTGAGGTCTGACAATTTTGATATCTTCACCTGTGGAGAAAGCCTGTAATAACCCATGCTCCACACACCACTGAAATCTGGTGCCTCAAGAAATAATTAGATGCAAATAGAATGTGATAGGAAACATTTACCAGTCAGGTAGAGTAAAAACTTTGTTAATTTGAAATGCAAGAGACCAGAAAAATGAGCTCTGAATTAATTGGGTTTGGATTATCTGATATTTTTATTAAGGGCATTTAGTCATTTAGGCAATAACAGCTGCTGTTTGAATTTTTTTAGTGTTAGCCCTCTGAGGTTTTACTGTCAAGGTATGATTTCTTATGGCGGTAATGTAACTATTAACCTTTGTAGCTGGACATAGATATCTAACAATCTGCCCAGGTTTATCACAGCATACCCATGTTTCCGTCTATCAGTGCTGTTTGATTTCATTCATATTTTTACTAACTACCAGTATCAGTGACTCTCTCCAACTTAATTCTCTCCTCTTTGGATAGCACAGAGAATCGATGGGAATCTTTGAAGCAACCAGAGGAAAAGGCCATCTGATTTTCTGCTGCTTATATTTCAAGTCATCTGAGTATTTACTTGCATGGCTGATCCATTGCTTTATTTGCATGATAAATATTGTAGAAGCATAACCATTAGAAAGTGTGAAGGAACAATAAGTCCCTGACAAGGTAGAAAGTTCTTTTAGGACCATTCTAAATCATTTTCGAAAGGTGATATTCATAATACAAAAACCAAGTTTATGTGTGGTGTTCTCTAAGTAGACAGAACACAAAATCCATTAGAATATATTCATGAGTCATCTTAAATTTGAAAACTTTGCTTTGATGATTCTGTTAGGCAAGGAGAAGTGACAGCTTACTGGCAGAATTTAAGGTTTTCTTTTTTTTTTTTTTTTTTTTTGAGACGGAGTCTCGCTCTGTCGCCCAGGCTGGAGTGCAGTGGCGTGATCTCGGCTCACTGCAAGCTCCGCCTCCCGGGTTCAACGCCATTCTCCTGCCTCAGCCTCCCGAGTAGCTGGGACTACAGGCGCCCGCCACCACGCCCGGCTAATTTTTAGTATTTTTAGTAGAGACGGGGTTTCACCGTGTTAGCCAGGATGGTCTCGATCTCCTGACCTCGTGATCCACCCGCCTCGGCCTCCCAAAGTGCTGGGATTACAGGCGTGAGCCACCGCGCCCGGCCGAATTTAAGGTTTCCTTATTCTGCTTAGCTAAATCGATCAGCAGCCTACAGTTTAGTAAGAAAGACAAAGTAACTACACATAAAAGGTAACAACATAAAAATAGTCCAGAGCAATATACTGCAAATATCAAGTTAACAATAGAGGCAATTCTTGTAAGAATTTAGGTAGAGATTCTGATTACATGTGAGGACAGTACTGACTTCCCAAAATTCAAATAATGCTTAACATACAGTGGGTACCAAATACATTCCTACTGAACAACTGATCGGCTTTCCTAATGTGGCAAGGCTGATTTCATTATTAATGGCGGATTTCTAATTTGTTTATTGATACATATCTACTTGTAATACAGGTAACATGTGCCCATTCTACATTTATTTAAGATACTAACCAGCCTCATAGTGTTTCAAAGCTGGAAGGGATTCTCTGATGCAGTGTTGCGGTTGTACAACAGTAGAGATGGGTTGCCTGGTCTGTGTCCCAGAGGCAGGGTTTGGGGTAGAGGGACTGGTCTACCAAGTCAGAGTCTGGCTTCCCCAGATGAAACTCCTGGGGTCAGTTTTATCTTTCTCCATGGTCACTGCCCCAAGTCCATTCATTCAACTTTACGGAAGAGTCCTATATGCACATATTCTAACTAGAGTTGAACATAAAGTGTACCCCTTTTAAATTTTCTTTCTCAAATTTTTAAAATCTCTTTTTATCATTTTTTTCTTCTCTTTTTTCCCCCTATCATGGAAATTCTTCTATTTATGGAATAGATGAACATGGACACTCAGTGTAATTTGTATTAGCCTTGTGTTAAATGAATGGATATAGTTTTCATGATCCTTTAGACTCACATAAGCACTGATTACTGAAAATACATTTTTGGCTCACAAGGAGGGCTGATTTTACAGGCTTCCCCTCAAAGTGGGCTGACTTCAGACTAATGACCTTAAGATGAAGGCCTCTGTAACTCAAACCCACTGAGCCATCCAATACCTGGTCCTTTTTAATAGGTACAAATTATATGATTTATGGGATATAGAGAGATCATCCAACTGACCTGGCTCCATCCCTTGAATGAGCTAGAGCTTGCTTTCTCTTTGAGAATTGCTAATCAGTTCAAAGTTTCCTTTTAAAATGTTACATGGCACTGATAAAAGTTTTGGAGTTGAATAAACTTTAGCTACCTGCAGACAAATGCAGACTTCTGACATCATCGCTGTTAGGGGCATGGCTGACTTGAACAGCCTATCACGGTCTTGACTCCAAATAGCTTTCCAAAAGCCATATTTTGAAGAGCTTGGTATAATATGCTTAGAGTGCAATAAAAGAATGTTCTCTTAACAAGGTCTTCAAATTCCAGGGAAAAGTGCTTGACTAAGTGTATTGGAGATTTCCTTGAACTGAAAGCTTCAGAAAATGGGCTTGAACTATAATTGCCACAAGTAGTAGAAGATTGTGAAATGAGAATAAAAAATGAGAATGTAATTCTGGGATAAGAGAAAGGCAGGGTAAAATTCCAAGATGGAATTTCAATGTACTTACCATTTATGTGGTGCTAGCTGTGTGTTGTCACCATAAAACCTCTAGAGATACTAACCACCTAATCTTTAACTCTATATGGTGGGTTATAACATTAGATTTTTTTTACAAATGGAAAAATCGAGGGATTATCTAACCTGCCCAGGCTTACTCAACAGGTAAGTGGCAAAGGTGGGTTTGAACCCACGAAGGTGGGCTGCAAAGTCAATAAAATCCAACACTAGGTGCTGCTCCCTGTTCTCAGCGAACCAAGTTATAAAGCCAGAACTACTGACCAAGTTGAAAGAAAAAGTGTTTGGTGACCAATTAGAGGATAGTTCAGAACTGCATTACTGGACATGTCAGCAGGGGAAGGATGAAACAGGCAGTGGAGGAGGGAGCTGCATAACTTGAAAGGATAGGAAAGCAGTAAGCTTGGCAGCCAGACAAGCAGTCTAGGAGTGCAAATGCAGGCACTCAAGCCAGAAAGCACCCATACAGAAGCGGTTCAAAGACCCAGTGTCCCTGCAAACAGTCCAGGGTTTGCTGGGAGTTGGATAGCAGGCTTGACTACTCTACTGCAGGGATATTTTTATTCTAAGAACAAATATCCTCACTACCGTGAAAGCACCTGGCTACTTCCTGCTGATGTAGAATAGAATCACAAGACAGAGGCAGCTCACATCCCAGAGAACAGAGTAGATAATTGGGTGCTGAGTGGGAGGAAGGAGGGGATTGTAAGATCCTGGCAATTAATTTAGAGACTCAGGACAATGACATGATCCTCGTGACTTCTCTGTGGCTTTTGCAATGTATATTTCAAATCAATCTCTTGCACTTGCTCTCACTCTCACTCTCCGTCTCAGTCTAGGGAAGTCACCCTACAGATGGAATATGGATTTCTGGGGACCTTTTTTTTCAGAATGAAAGGCCTCTGAAGTTGTGATGCTCTGATTCTCAGGATTTCCTCTCCTCCTGAGACTATTCTGTTCAACACGTCAAGTGCTTCTATCATCTACTGATTTAAAGAAGGCAGGGTGGCCAACGGTCCGTCGGGAATTCCTGCTGCCCATGGGTTATTATTCTGATGTTCCTATACCCTATGCAGACTTTCCACACTTTCAGACTCTGGTTCTGCCAGGCCTGTCAGCTACTGGGAATTTTTGTATCTGACCAAGCAAATCTTTGACTTCTCTCCTTACCTTTGGGCTGCTCACCTGCTTTGCCCAGAACAGTGAGGTGTAGAAATGGCTGAAAAGAGAGGCTGGTCTTGCCTGATGTTATTGGCATCTCTTAGTCATGGTCTTGCTCAGAGAGGAGAAGCTGCTATCAATAGGCACTAAGCAACATTTCTTTCCTTTGGATTCCTTTAGTCATGCTACATGGTGTCTAGACACACCACATGACTTGTGGGCAGAGCCACCAGTGTGGATTCAGGTGTATGACAGTCAGCTACTGACAATGAGCTCTCTAACTATCAGAAAACGAAGCACTCGTTTTCAGTCGCTGCTTGATTATTCTCATTTTGTTTGGGTTTTACCCTATTGCCGTGCAGCAAATGTAGCCAAGCTGATTTCACTTCCAGAGTATTGACCTGGTAAGTAAAATTCCTGAGTGATCATGGTACACAACTGTGTGAAGTACAGGATAAAATCTTGCAGTGACTTGGTGTTCTCTTCTGTAAAATGGGATTAGTTCATGATAAGCAGGAATTGTATATGCATTAGATTGTGCTTAAACTGTGTTGCTACGTAGATTTGAGACTCAGCTGAAAATTAGAGAACATTTATTTCTCAGACAATTCATGTTACTGGAAATCTCCTAGAGTCAAGACCCGAAGAAATATTCACAAGGCTTTCCATATGTTAAGTTTGGCAGGATTATAAAATAAAAAGCATGCTTGAAAAATCGTTTAGATGGTTGATGTGAATATGCAGCCTGAGATCCAGCAGATTTTCAGGAAAATGTGGTGCAAGTACTTTGAATGATGCAATTTTGCACTTCAGCTACTTCTAGCCTCCTTCAGAATTTGACACCATCTACAGCATGAAAAAAAATGGGTCTGTATTCAAAAATATGCCAACCACATAAAAATGTGGGGTACTTAAATTGGACAAACTTGTACTTTTCAAAAAATTGGGCTAACAAGCTTCGAAGAAGGAAGAAAGTGTTAGGAGTGACAGCTCAGAAAATGAGACCAATTGGATGAAGATATATTTTGTACACATACACACAAACTTCAACATGTTTGTGTTCAACGTGTTTTTCCTTGTTCTCTCCCGTTGTATCTCCTTTTAAAAAATGAACTGCTACCTAGGCTGGACTTGGTGGTTCACTCCTGTAATCCCAGCACTTTGGGAGGCCAAGGTGGGAGAATCGCTTAATGAGAGGAGCTTGAGACCAATCTGGGCAACACAGTGAGACCCCATTTCTACTATAAAAGAGAGTTTGCCAGGTATGGTGATGAGCTTGTAGTCCCAGCTACTCATGAGGCTGAGGTGAGAGGATAGCTTGAGCCCAGGAATTTGAGGTTACAGTGAGCTATGATTGCACCTCTGCATTCCAGCCTGGGTGACAGAGCATCCCTGTCTCAAATAAATAGATAAATAAGTGCTATCTAAATGTATCTGACTCAAGATGACCCTAACTTCAAAAGCATACAACAACTGAAGCTATTTGAAAATAACCCCACTGAAGCAGGCTACTAGCATTAGTTAAAACTCGAGATTAAAGGGAGTGCTTGCCCCCTACACCATGGGTTTTCAAAGAGAGGTCTCTGGACCAACTGCAGGAGCATCACCTGGCTCCACTCTAGACCTACAGACTCAGAAACCCTGAAGGTGGGCCTGGCAAGCCGCGCCTCTCAGATTCTCCAGGGGAGGCTGAAGTGCCTCACCTCAGGTTTGAGAACAAATTAACCTTAGCTGCATGTTGTAATCACCAGTGAGGTTTGTTGGTTGATTTTTTTTTTTTTAATATGCAGAGTTTCTACCTCCAGACACTCTGAAGTAATTGATCATGAGTGCAGCCTCTAGAGATTTTAAAAAACTCCCCAAGGGAGCTTTGTAAGATTTACCAGTCATAACTGCTAAAAGTTTGAGGAACTTTTCAAACTGTATTGAACATGAAACTCACCTGGTGATTCTGCTAAAATAAAGATGCAATTTCTCAGGGCTGGGACAGGGTCCAGATCCTTCATGTCTAATAAGCTTCCCAGTGATGCTGACTTTGCTGGTGGAAGGACCACAGTCTGAATCCCAGGCCCAAAGTGATACTGATCATTGCTCCCCAACACCTCGTGGAAGCTCATGGCCAGCCAAGGTCCACCCCTTGCTGCATTTAACAACTGACTCCATTGAATTGGAAACTGTAGAGCATCAGAGGTGTTAGTTTCCTAACAATCCAACCTGTTTACAACACATGTAACATACTATAATTTAGTTAATTATTTTTTACTTTCTAAATTTATTTTCTAGATTTTAGTTAAATATTTTAAAGGCCAATAAAACACTACTGTGAAAAGAAAGATTTTTCTTCCCCTGTGTTACTCTTAAAAATCAGTTAAAAACTTTCAAGTCTCAATAGAAGCAAACTGTACTAGGGAGGCAAAAAAAAAGCTGTCCAGTTAAGTCGACGAAAGTAATATTTTATGACACTAAATCTAGGTAGATTCTACATTGAGAATGCTTTGTCAGTGATTTTAAAATTGTTTGGTTAAAGAAATGGGAAGTGAAATATCAAGGGTGTGGTTCATACAATGCAGGTGATTTGAAATTCCAGTCAGAAGACCCACCCTAAAAATTTCTGATCATATATCAAAAGTTTTGCAAATAGATAAAAACTTATGTTTCATTTAAAATATTTTATACTTGTATGTATTATTTTAATTACTTCCTGCTTTAATGGATTTTATTGGTTCACTACTAGTCTTGATTGTGCCAGGTAAAGAGGCTCTACTGTAATTTTGTTTTATAAGAATATTGCTAATCACTATCGTGCATAGCACAGTAGCTGTGTATCAGGAACCATGAAAGTGTTTAGCATTTATTTTAGCTAATCCTCACGAGAGTCCAGGAAATAACATTAATATTCTCATTTTAAAGCTGAAGAATGCAGTGGAGTTTTTTCTGTTCTCACAATTTACTAACATCCCAAAATCCAGCACAGACTAAGAAATATAAGATTCCTCATAGTCTAATAAATTTGCTTAAAACAAAATTAGAAACATTCAAAGCACAGTGAATAATGTGTGCATACTTATTACTTGATATGAGAAAGCAAATCTACTTATAGATAATACATTGTTGTGTTTTGAGCCAACAAAGGGCCCGGGTGGTTACAGAAGGTGAAAGGCAAAAGGTAATAACCCTTCACAATCTAGATTTCAAGTTTCATCCCCACCTCCATTGTGTACACACACACACACACACACACACACACACACACACACACACACACACACACACACGGTGGCCCAGTAGCTTCTC
Source organism: Gorilla gorilla gorilla (assembly GCF_029281585.2). NCBI lineage: Eukaryota > Metazoa > Chordata > Mammalia > Primates > Hominidae > Gorilla > Gorilla gorilla. The sequence continues at coordinate 81,293,081 of NC_073241.2, forward strand.
AACCTTCCTAATGTGCCTACATCTTCGTGACTTTCCTCATGCCATCTCCTTTCCCTGATGTGAAAGGAAAATATCTTGGGCCCTCGAAATCACTAAGCTAAAGGGAAATGTCAAGCTGGGAACCGCTTAGGGCAAACCTGCTTCCTATTCTATTCAAAATGACCCCTCTGCTCATTGAGATAAATGCATATCCGATTGCCTCCTTTGGAGAGGCTAATCAGAAACTCAAAAGAATGCAACCATTTGTCTCTTATGGACCTAGGACCTGGAAGCCCCCTCCCGTGAGTCCTCTGGCTTTTGCTTTGAGTTGTCCTGACTTTCTGGACTGAACCAGTGTTCATCTTACATATGTCCATTGAGGTCTCATGTCTCCCTAAAATGTATAAAACCAAGCTGTGCTCTGACCACGCTGGGCACGTGTCATCAGGACCTCCTGATGCCGTGTCAGGGGCGCACGTCCTCAACCTTGGCAAAATAAACTTTCTAAATTAACTGAGATATCTCTCATATTTTCAAGGTTCACCCTGGCATATGCTTTCGCCTCTTTTTTCACTCAGGAAACTTCGATTTACCCCTTAAGATTAAGTCATTCCTCCCCTCAGAACACTTAACCAAGTGACTGTCTGTCTCTTGTGACAGTCTCAAGTGACAGTATGTGGAGAAAACAACTAGTTAGTAGAAGCTCTGGGTGAGAAAGGTGGATTTGGCAGAAGTAGTTCATTCAACAAGCACCTGTTAGGCACCTGCTCTGTGACCAGCATGGGTGTGGAAGCCACAATGCTTGCTTTACAGAACCTCCATGCTGGTATCGCCAGGTGACCTGTTTCTGTGTTGTTCCCATGTTTTACTTCCTCACTGTTTTGCCTGCACTTCCTGAGTTTTCTATACTTAGCTCCAGGCTTCAGTTTTAGGTAACGCACTGACTTCTGAGTCCCTCAGGTTCTCTGTGCAACTTCCCAAGAGCAGCCTGATCATCCAGTCTGTCATTCAGGAAATATGATTCTATACTCAACACATTGTTTCATTATATGAGTCTTACAGTCTCCTGATTTTTGTCTCTTCTCAGCCCTAAATTATTCCAGAGACTAGCATCTCTCCTTTGCTGCCCCTTAAACAGCTTATCATGCATCTTTCGGATTGTCCAAGTTCTATATGCAACTTCTCTTTATTGTGCACACTTTCAGACCAAATACTGTCTTATTTATCTTCACTTTCACATTTTGCTTTTCTATTTTTTATTAATGTTAAATACACATAATATAAAATTCACCATTTAAACCATTTTTAAGTGTACGGTTCAGTGGCATTAAGTACACTCACACTGTTTTGCAACAATTACCACCATCCATCTCCAGAACCTTTTTATCATTTCTATGAAATTCTGTACCCATTAAATAGTAACTCCCCATTACCCCGCTCCTTGATCCTTGGTAACATTTATTCTACTGTCTCTATGAATCTGCATATTCTAGGTACTTCGAATGAAATCATATTATTTTTCCTTTTTTTTTTTTGAGACGGAGTCTAGCTCTGTCGCCCAGACTGGAGCGCAGTGGCGCCATGTCAGCTCACTGCAAGCTCCGCCTTCTGGGGTCACACCATTCTCCTGCCTCAGCATCCCGAGTAGCTGGGACTACAGGCATCCACCACCACGCCCAGCTAATTTTTTTTTTGTATTTTTAGTAGAGACGGAGTTTCACCATGTTAGCCAGGATGGTCTCGATCTCCTGACCTCGTGATCCACCTGCCTCAGCCTCCCAAAGTGCTGGGATTACAGGCTTGAGCCACCGCGCCCGGCCAATTATGTGTGGTTTATTTCAGGTAGCATAATGTTTTCAAGTTACATCCATGTTGTAGCATGTATCAGCATTTCACTCCTTATTAAGGTGGAATACTATTTCATTGTATATAGACCACATTTTGTTTATCCATTCAGTTGTTGGACATCGGGGTTGTTTCCACCTTTTGATGATTGTGAATACTGTTTCTCTGAACATGGATGTGAAAATATTTTTTCAAATCCCTGCTTTTAATTCTTTTGGGTCACATTTTGTGTTCAGACTAGGTCCTAGTACAATGGTTATTTCAGTGATGTAGAAAAATGAAGGACTGGCTTATTGAATAAATGATAAAGAAACCTTTTTAAAGCACCATATAATTTATATTTTTTCAAATTTCCATTGCTTCCCACATTTCTTTTTTGCCCTTTTCTAACCTCAAACCACCAACAAAAAGGATACACAATGTTGAAAATTTACATTTTCTGTAAATATAAATGTCATAATTTTCCATTCTAAATTTTTTCAGAAATGTATAATTTCTAATTAAAAGAAGGTGGGACATTCCTGGGATCTTCAGGAAGATGATTGCTCAGAGTGACTCAAAATAAGGAGAGGAGCCAGAGAATGTATGGAAGCTGCATCCCAACCAGAGATCCAGATTTCAGGAAGCCAAGAGTTGCTAGGTTCCACTTGCCTAGGGCCACTACAATGAAGCCAAGAACATAGAGAGCCAGGCATTTGTGATAACATGGTTTTGAGCAAGAGCCAACCATGAGGGAGGGCAAGAGAGTCCCAATAACCTGCAGTAAAAGGTACCATGTAAGCTGGGCACAGTGGCGCATGCCTGGAATCCCAGCACTTTGGGAGGCTGAGACGGGTGCATCACACGAGGTGAGGAGTTCAAGACCAGCTTGGCCAACATTGTGAAACCCCATCTCTACTAAAAATACAAAAATTAGCTGGGCGTGGTGGCACATGCCTATAATTCCAGCTACTCAGGACGCAGAGACAGGAGAATTTCTTGAACCTGGAAAGGTCTCGTCACTGTACTCCAGCCTGGGAGACAGTGCAAGACTCTGTCTCAAAAAAAAAAAAAAAGAAAAGAAAAAAGGTGCCATGTAGTTGGGTGCTGTGGCTAACCAAGTGCAAGCCTTGTGGTGGTCTATGGAGTCCATATGCAGGATCCTTTCCTGCCCCCGTTGTACAATCTGGCCATCTAAGAAAAAAGGCTGAGAAGGTAGAGCAAGTCTATTGAGGTGTCTTAAAGCCGTGGCACTTCAGCAGGGCTCTTCCTATCCTCCCTCTTCCCAAGGGACATTTGGGAATGCAGTTGCTATAATGGGGTTGGGGGTTGCCACTAGCATAGTAGGTAGAGGCTACAGATGCTAAATATTTTTGAATGCACGTAACAGCCCCCTGAATCTAAAAACTATCTAGCTCAAAATGTGAATAGTCCTGGGGTTGAGAAACCTTTTCTAGAACAAGATCCTCACTTTACAGAAAGATGAAGTGACTTATCCAAGACCCCACTGCCAGTCAGAACTACAGCTGGCATACCTTGACCCCAAGCCAGGTGCTTTCGTCGCTAGTATTTCCAGTGTGGGTTTTGAAGCTTGGTTGTTTCCAAAGTACTTGTATGAACTTGAATAGAATGAGCTACTTAAAAAAAAAAGAAAAGAAACTCAGCATATAGCATTTTCTCTGCTGAACGTACAAACTATGCAACCCAATAATTGCTTTCTCTTCTACTTTCATAGGAAATTTTCTCAGAAATAATACGTTGATATTTGCCAAGTGCTTTGAGCTCTTTTTAAGAGAGGTGCTAAAAACTTCTCTAAATTATTTTTATCACCTCTATAAAATTTAAAAGCAAAGTATCATTCCTTGTCAAAAGCAGGCTTTACCTTGATTTTCTTCCATTATAACCTCTGATTAGCTATTGAAACTCTCTGATTACAGGCTGACATTGTACAATCTGAGGCATCATACTAGTTAAATCTATGAAATAATTTATTGTAGCCTGACAAGACTATGAACTATTCTTATAGCTTGGAACAGAGCTTCAAAATCACGTAAAAGATTTGCTGCTAAAACTCTCCTTGTTTCAAATATGAGGTCAATGCTAAGGCTTTGTATATTGATTAATACTGTCAATTTGATTTATTAACTTCCTAATTACTAGGAAAGATTTCTAAGAGTTCAGCACTCTTCATGAGAAACTATCACACTAGAAGGAACCTTGAGAAGTCTTCATCATTTCTATGCCTGCTTTCAAGAAGGACCACAACCTGATGAAGTCCAATTTCTCCTGCCATCACTCCCCTATGAACATCCTTTCACTTTTCTTGGATGATCCAATTTAATCCACTTTTTAAGTGCCCTCCATCATGACAGTCCATCATCCTCTCTAAATACAGGAAGGGAGGAGCAAAATAAAGAACTGAGCCATCTTGGAAGTTAGTAACAATGGACCACAGGTGACCTATGTCCTAACCACCGGCCCAAAGGAGACTACATTACTAATAAGGGTTCAATTACCAGGCAAGTTGATTTTAGAGGGTCTCTGAGGAAAAGTGGTCAATAAGGCCATCTTACCTCTGTCAACTGTGAAGTGCACAGATCATTACCAGAGAGGAACTGCTTCTCCTTCTGAAGGCCCCTTGGGCCCACTTAGCCAAGTTTGTACCTCAGTGTGCTCCTGCTGCAGCTGCAGCTTTCCCAGGCAGTAGGCCAACAGGAGCAGCAGCCACCAGGTTATAAGGTTAGCACCCAGGGAATCTTTTTTCTTTTTTTCGAAATTGCATTTACACAGTAAGCTTGGGGTTTTATTTAGATTGTGTGCTTGTCAAGGAATGGCTTGGGAAGGCCAGTGGTGATTATAGAGGGGCTAAGCTCTCCCAAACCACTTTTTGATTCAGCTACTATTTGAACTTGCAATTGAGATCTGCTAAAATAGGAGTGAGAGCAGATTGTGGACATTAGGGTCGGAGCACTGTGGCAGTAGAAGCTATTCTCATTGCAAGTTGTTATAAACCATAGATGATTAATCCAGGGCTATATTTATTATAATTCTCTGAGTGTCTGAGCTCTAAGCTTTCTGTTGGCCTTTTTTTCTTCTTCCCACTTCCTCAACTTGGACATTCCTTATGATCCTGGCTGTTACCCTCTGCTGCATTCTTTTTACATTCACCCTTAGAGATGTCGTTCATTAGCTACAAAATCTCAGATCAGGTGACCCCAAGTCTATATCCCTCAGCCTGCTTACTTGCACAGCCCCAGCCTGGAGTTCCCAGCTGTCTGTTGAGTACATCACCTGCATGCTGTCCTGACATCTTAATGTGTCTGAAGCCACAGTCATTGGCTTATTCTCCAAATCATCACTCTTTCTGGCTTTCCCCATTTTTCCTCCCAGTAGGGGTCTCTGTCTTCCACCCTCTGATCCGAAGCCTGAGGCATCTTGTATTCTTTCACTCATTTGCTCCCTAAATCTACTTTTATTGGATTTTTCCTTCCAGAACCCATTAATCTGATCCTTTCTCAATTCTACTCCCTGACTATGGCTCTCATCACTTGATACCGTGTATGACTAGAGCTTCTGTGCCTGACTAGTCTCATGCTCTTTCTTCTAATTTAATCTACCTAAGAGTGATGAAAAAGTTTCTAAAATTCTACTTTGGAGGATTTCTTCTAGTAAATATTCAAGACATATTCATTGAGTGTCCTTTGCACGCTAGCAGGCACCATGCTATGTGCCTGTTATAGAACGATTTTAAAAAAGAGACAATATTTCTGCCTTCATGGATTTTAGTGTATAAGGTAGAAGAACACAATTAAAATAAGAAACTTATCACTAATAATTTTAATTTAGTAAGTGCTGTAAGAAAATAAAAACACAGTAGAATGGCAGAATAAATGGGACCTAAGGTGGTGGCAACTAAGGAAGGACCTAAAAGTTGAGAAAAGCCCAATTGTGATCTAGAGCTTCATTTCTTTCCATAAAGTTGAGTTGAAATTTCCTATCTAAAATAAAGGCACTATTTTTTAGACTTTTTCATTGCTCCCTTTATAAACCCCATATGTCAATTCAAGTAGCCCATATGTTATTGCTGAATTCTGTTCTGCATATTCCTGTCTATATATCTTTATCATGAATTTCTTTTTGTGAATCTGTGTTGCCCGCCTCCATCTCTTTCTATTAAGATCATGCCTACATTTCAATGGAGAACTCAAATATACCTATTTCATAAAACATTCATTGGTAACCATAGCTGGAAACCATCTCTTCATTTTCTGGACTGCCATCAAATTATTATTTTTGCATTTCTCTTCTAGCATTTATGTTATGCTCCAGTACACAGTAAATATTTGAGTTCATGCTTTACTCCCCTGCCAAGTTTTACATAGACTACATCATATTTCTTTGTCCTCTGAGATTGTCTAACACAGTTTCTTAATCTACATAAGCATTCAATAATCATTCATTGAATTAATAAATAAGCTATCTTTAAAGAGTGTATCAATTAGAATCATATCCAGTGACTGGCCGAGGAAAGGGATGTGTTCTACTGTTCTATACATTCCTAGCACTTTGCACATTGCCAAGCACATAAGAGGTGTTCAAACATGCTTGTTGAACTAATGGTCGAAAGGTCCTAGAATACACAGAATGTCAACAGCAAGGAGTAGACCGATCCTCGTGTTTGCTAATTCTTGGGTTCCCTTGAGTCCCAGGCTGAGAGTTTGCCAACCACAGAACATCTCCAATAAACCCATTTATTTTTGGCCTGGCTATTTCCATAATGTCGGTATGAACTCCATCATTATAAGAAAAAAACTGGGTGCCACAAGTGTGTAGTGCCTTCCTTGTCATGTTGGTAATCACTTTGTCTGCTGAATACTACAAAACATTTGGGGGAGTTTTTATCCTTTTCTGAAAATCACACATAGAAACATAGTATCATTTCAGTGCTTCAAAGTTTTGACTTAGTGACACAGCTAAACCCTCTGTCTTTCACAACTGTGCTCTTTCCTTTCTTCAAAGCCAAGCTGGATAAAAATAAACTCCACAGATGCTGTTCTGAATGTATGTTCATCAGCATAGACAGTACATGGGAGCAAGATAAAATAGGCAGCATCACAACAGCCTGTTGGAGGGACTAACAACAACCAGTGGAAGTGTCTCCATAGGGCTGTGTCTCCAAAGGGCTATATCTCCATGGGGCTGTATCTCCATAGGGCTGAAACGTGGGACCTTAAGACATGAAAAGGTTTAGTATAAAGTTAGTTCAGCAGGTGAAAAGTTATAGGAGGCAAAAATACCCATTCCCCATTCCTGGGGAACAAACAACAAAAGCAACAGCAACAACTAAAGGATAGAAGGAAAGAAAGGGAGAAAGTAGAGAGGAAGGAAGGAAGGAAGGAAGGAAGGAAGGAAGGAAGGAAGGAAGGAAGGAAGGGTAAGAGGGAGGGAGGGAAAATGTCTTAATTGATTCTCATGTATAGTAACTCAAGCATGAAAGACACTCCCCAGTTAAATTAGCCAAGATTGTAGTCCTCATTATTGTGGGAGAAAATTGAGCCATTAAAATAATTATTCTAAAATGCATATGTTGATGATAATAAGATATGTTTTATTGCCTCTCTCTTTCAGGTTATTGAAATCCCTTAAGAATCATTATCTTATTAAGTCTTATTATATGGTTATAAGGTTGGGGTTGGGAAAATTATTCCCCCTTTGCAGTCTAGCAGATAAGGAAAGAGAGTTGTGTGAATTGTCCCAGCCACTCAGCAACAAAAATTAACAGTAGAAATTGTACTGGGGTTCAAAGGTATCCATTCTTGAGCTAATAAATTTCCCTTTTGTAGTCTATCTTGACTTATGGGTAAGCTGTTGAAGCTATTGCCTGACATGTTTGAATAAATCCAAAGTGCCTCATTTAAGAGTTTTTGTAGCTTTGCTTATTTCTTTGTTTCTGAGAATTAAAACAACACCAAAAACAAAGCTAAACAAAGAAATAACAACAACAAAAAACCATTTTGTCTCAAATAAACCAGAGAAAGGTATATGCCAGGTAGATTATTACCCTTGAAAATCTTTATATTAGAGGCACAATCATTTTCCCCCAAGGGGAAGGTTTCCCTTAAACTCCAAGAGGCAATGCATTCTGACTTGTAAGCATTTCTTCTCTTTATTTATCATGATCCCTTTATTTTTCCCCATTGGGAGGACAGATGCTGACTGAATTTGGTGACTTGGACCATTGACATGTTCTGTGCCTTCATTTTCACTTCCCTTTTCTTCATTATATTCCTGTAGACATATATCACTATGCTCTTTGTGGCTACCTCTTTCTCTTGGCCTTATTAGAAAGCTCCTCTAGGGGTGTCAACTGCTTGAAGTAGTTGAATTAATCAATTACACTCTGGTTCTACATTTTCAGGGTTAAAGACATGTTGATTTGACATCGAAAACTCTGAAAGCCTTTCCGTTCACATCAGAATCTCTTCTCTATCAAGTGAAATTTTTGCACATGGGTTTCCTTCCTCACTTTTCCCTCTCGAGGCTATAAACACATAGATAATGTCTTTTGTAGATAAAATCACCCCTGGCTATTACCGTCTCTTTCCACCTGAAATCCTAATCTTTCATTTTTGGTATCACAATCATCTTCAAAGTAACAACCTGACATATTATAACCACTTGACATGCTTGAAAAAGATGGAATATATTTTTAGCTGCCTAATTTTATACAGCCTTTGGAGAAATAAGCCTGCTATGTAGACAGTTTATTTCTATTCTTAATTGATGACAGAAGAGTAAGGAAAAGAGACCTTTCTTCAAGTGGTTTCTCTTTAATGATGGAATAATTTTAGGACTCCAAACTTGTTTATGAAAATATACAATAGAGTGGGTCCTCCAAATGCTAAAGTTCTTAGGAAATACTAGAAGAAATGCTATAATAAAAGGTACGTTGGTGAGAGAGACAACGAAAGATGAAGCATTTGAGGTTGTTAGATGAGGAAGATATAATATCGTGTTTTCAGAGAATTGCAGTTCTTTTGAGCTCTCTTGTACTTTTTACAATTCAACTGCATCCACCTGCTATCCATGACCTACAGACACCATTTCCTCTCTGCAACTTTCTGGGTTCCATATCCATGTTTCTAAGCAAACTGCTTTTTTGAGACAGAACCTCACTCTGTTGTCCAGGCTGGAGTGCAGTGGTGTGATCCTGGCTCAAGCAATCTCTGCCTCCGGGGTTCAAGTGGTTCTCATGCCTCAGCCTCCTGAGTAGTGGGCATTACAGGTGTGTGCCACCACACTGGGCTAATTTTTTATACTTTTAGTAGAGATGGGGTTTCACTTCATTGGTGAGGCTGGTCTTGAACTCCTGGCCTCAAGTGAATCATCCAACTCGGCCTCCTAGCAATCTCCTTTCTAACACCTTCCTTGGTCTTGTTCTTTTGGATCTCACTTTTTTCTCCTTTGTTGATGGTTTTTGTAAATCTTGGTCTAAAGTCACCGTCAGGCACCTGTCAATTCCCCACCATGCAGGGGCAGTGCCCTTTGAAACTCAATGTAGAGCCCTGTGGAACCACCTGTAAGAGGCTTCCCATGTAGAAGAGTAACCCATACCATGTGGCTGGACCACCCCGTGTCTCTCAGTCTCTTGCCCCCGCTTCTGCTTCTCCCTAGTTATCAGTGCATCCCTTATCCAAAATGTCACCAGAAACAGGGAAGCTGTGAATCTTAAACTCATCTTCATTTTAGATGTTTTCTTTATTCTTAAACAAATTTCACAAATGGGATTCTCTCTTTCCTTCTCCTCTTATTTTATTTATTTATTTTACTGTTGACTTAAAGGAGTCAGTGTCTCCCTTTACATGTGACCATCCACATGGAGTCATTTAGAATCACTTTGGGGATCTGGGCCTCTGGGTCAGTAGGCTGCTACTATACCTCCAGTGAATGCTGGAAGTATAGCTCTCCTGAGATCAGGTTATCCAGGTGAAGACAAGAGGTCCAAAGTGAGAAAAGGTAACATATCTAAAGTTCAAGAGGCCTGTGGAAGTAGCCTGAGAATGTACCAGGTAATGAAGCAAAATATGCACCTTAGAAATAGAGCATGAGCTTTCAAGTCAGAGAGACCTGGATTCAGGGCTTACTAACTGTGCTTGATGATTTCCTACCTGTGCAAGTAACCTAACATAGGGTCCATGAACCCTACCTGTCCAAATCTTTTGGAAAACAGAAATTTTTAAACATAGATTTTTAAGCCAAAGATCATAATCTCTAATATACGTGCTTTAAGTATGAAGTAAATAAAAAAATATATTTTAATCAACTCTGGGTAATTCTAACAGTAAGCCCTACGTTTGGATATGCATTTGGGGTGTTCTGGAATACACGTTTGGGAAGCACTAACTTCACCTCTCTAAGCTTTGTTTTTAAATGGACATAATATTCACCATACCATGGGGATATTATCAATATTAAATGACATAATGCATGTAAAGTGCTCTGCATAATGCCTCTAATATGGAAGATGCTATGAATGGTGGTTGGGATTGAAACCACCATTCATTGAGCATCTTTCATATTAGAGGCATTATGCAAAGACAAATAGGTCCTAAATAAAGGCTGATGCAACTGATAGGCTGAGGCCAGAAAAAATTCTTAGCTAGGCACTGATAGCTGTATTTTTGTTTCTGTTCTATTTTTGTTCTGAAAGAATTTAGGCAAATCATTGTCCTTTAGGCCCATAAAAATCACATCCTTTTGTGTTTAAAAGTGCATGTGTTCTCTGGTTAACTCCTTCCTGCCTTTAGTTCCCTCAGGCACCCACAGCTAATAATTTTTAAAATTTCAGAGGTAAGAAGTAATGTCACCCCTAGTTATCCCCCCTGCCCCTAGTAGGCTTTAGATCTTAGCACCCCCTATGTCTATGGAAACCAAAATTCACTGCATTCTGCTTTGACCTTCACTTTGTGGTCCTCCTGGTTATCCCACTTTCTTCTCAGGCTCAAACACACATACTTAACAGGACTTATAAAATCTGGAAGCAGAGCACATCACCAGAAAATGATCTATTGATGGCCAAAGTGTTATATGTGTACATGTGATGTGATGTGATGTGTGGGTGTGTGTGTGTGTCTGCACATGCTGATGGAAGATCACTGCATTTCTGGCCATTTCTTATGAGCATCTCATGAATGGAAAGGTTGAAGGATTGTCTGGGAAATTCCTGGATCCTGCCAACATGGTGGACTGCCTGGCTAGCTGAGGCTGATTTCTGCAATCAGAGTGGTGTCAGTAGTCCGTCACCATGAGCTAGATACTGCCTATATGTTTTATGTACATCTTTACATTAATTAGTTGTTGGTTGATCTCAGTTTCCTGAGATTCAGTTTAAACAATAATTTGCTGTAAAAGAAAATCATTATTCCTAGATCCTCACCCTGGATAGGCAGATGGTTGGAATTTGTTTCTGATGTTCTAAAATCACTTTGTTTTGAGTTACCTGGTCTATAAAAGTTTTTGTTTTTAGTTTTATAACACGATAGCATTTTCCCAAAGAATGTGTATTCTCCCTTGTTTTTCAGATAAGAAAATGTAAAAACAGTAGATGGGACAGTTTGGCTATACACAAATGAACTTGATTTAAAATTAAAACTGAATACAGAGGATGATAATTCCATAATGTGCTAAGTATGACTTACTTAGTAAATTTATCTTTCCTTGGATCATGAAGAGTCATTAGAGGCAGGGAAGATCATTTCACTGGGATGCAGATGACAGTTACATATCTTTCTTGATTGGAAGGGGGGCAGGAAAAAAATATTAGAAGGTGCAAACTACTTTGTATATACTACCAAAACAACCTGCCTAAAATGTGTTATGTCATACTGCATAAATTTCTTCAGTGGATTGAGTTCAAACTCTAAACAGAGTTACAATCTTCCACTCAAATCTCAAGTTCTGTTGCAGCCCGGTATGAACCATTTGACCCAGACCTGTGCACCCACCATGCCCTGAATACCCGACGCACCTTCTTTCCTCTGGAACTTTATTTCTTCTCAGTCTTTAGGACTTCTTCCCAAATTACCCTCAATCCATAGTGATTTCTCCCTATTTTGGGAGGTTGGAGAGGGCAATTATCACTTTTTAATTATACGTTTCTTACACAATTGAGTTTGCTACCTAGGACTGTCAGTTATATGCTATAAGCTTTTTGAGGACAAAGAACTACTTTTTTCATCTTTGTGTCTCCCATAACATCTAATATATAGCGCAATTCTCTACAAACAGTTGTGTGATTACTAGAACCCTCTATTAAAACAAAAGAGAAGACCTCCCCTGCTTCTGCCTATTAACCCCAGGTCATATTATTGTGGACCAAGTTTCCCACTATTAGACATTATATCATAGTTTCCAAGAACATTTCTCTGCACTGCTGCAGTTATTTTGCAAAGCTATATTATCTCAACCAGGGAATTGATCCAGTGGTTTTGGGCTACTATTTTAAAGAGTCATTAATTGAAGAGTGAAGTATTCTGCTCACCTATGATTGTATAGGGAACTATAAATATATGCACAGTTGTGTAATTATCTCCACCAACGCTATCTTCAAAATGGCAAATTATCACAAATATATAAAATGCAAATTCTGTCTCTAGATGCTATTCAAAAGGAACCATGCAGGTACTGTAATTCTATTGAAAATATCAACTGTGATTTCATTTGCTCAAATGTATAGTGCCTGGCATGTTACTTTCCCAGGAACTTGTGATTCTAGCTTGAACTCCAAGACCCCAAAGATTAGAGCTATAACTTTAATGATGAATTCCTGCTTTGAACACTAATTTCCAGTAACTGAATTTCCTGACCAAGAACCCCAGTCTTCCCATGAGTGTGTTCCTGTTCCTATTACATTCATTGCTTCAGAGCATTGGATATGACCACTAGTTGTGTGACATACAAAACATTACTTACCCTCTGTTTCCTATTCTGTAAAACAAGGTTAATACCAAATTCACATGGTTGTGTTGAGAATTAAATAATGTAATATGTGTAAGGCACATGTTATAGATGCTCAATAAATGTTCTCCTGATTCCTATTTCTATTCTGCCTATTCTTTAACCTATTGGGCTTCATATGCTAGACCCCCTTGCTGTCCTTTTACTCCTGCTAATAGACCAAGTAGAAGGGTTAGAGGAAACCTTTGACTAAGCAAATGCAGCTTATCATTTCAAATAGTGATGATGATTTTTTTCAATGATTGGTTAAAGGATTTGTAATGCTTTCTTATGCAAAAGACCAACAAGGTCATTTTGAAAGGAAAGAGTATCATTGTACCCAGAGCATAGAACCCAAGGGATTGAGGAGAGATACAAGGTAAGGCTGGAAAGCTAAACAAAAATCAGATTTTTTGGAGTTGGGGGGACCATGCTAAGAAGCTGTATTTCTCAAGATTCTGTGACTGATTTATTTTCTCTTTTCTCTGTGGCCTTCCTTCTTTGGAGGATTTACTCCTTGCAATATGTCAAATACTGTCTCCATGATATACCAGTTGAACCAAACTTACTAAGGAATTCCAGAAATGCATTTCCACCTGCTTTATGTATATTCCAATAATTGGACTCCTTACCATCAGCTCCTTCTCTAAGCTTTTCTGTTCTCCATCTTCCCAGTTGCTAAAGCCCTATCCTGAATCCTCCTATAGTTCAACATTTATTCTTTAAGAAAACTATTTATTTTCAGTTTCTGTAGACATTGTACTGGAAATTCACAAAGGGACAAATAATATAATTGCTGCCCTCATATGGCTTATGTTTTATTTGGAAAATTATTACAGCAAATCATACTTTCTGATTTCTCGTTTTTTTTTTGTTTGTTTTTTTTTTTTTTTTAATGCTCCTTCTCATCTTTGTTGCTTCTGCCTTATCTCTCCAACTTTTAAGTTTTGGAGTATCCTAGAACTTGGTTTATGGATCTCTTATCTGACTCTGAAATTTATATTAGCTGCTTCGATCTCTGTTCTGAGTTCTAGGCTAGTAAAAATGAGCTGCTACTCACCACCTCTCCTTGGAAGTGTCATGGGCATCTTGTTGATGATCACTTTTGTGGGGGTTTGAAAATGTGCCACACAGGCACTGACACTCGTTCCCCCAAGGTAGAAATCCCTTTCCTTTATAGTAGACCAAAGTTAGTGACTCACTTTTAATGAATATATTGCAGTGGAAGTAATGAATACAAAAGGTAATAAGCTTAATATGCTTTGGCCTGGCTGTCTGTTTCTTAGGACACACGTTGTAGGAGTCCTGAGTTGACACGAACGATGTCTGGCCACCCTGAAGTTGCCACACTGTAGAGACTGTGTGGAAAGACACACAAAGCTTTAGAGTTGTTTGCGACTTTTCAGCATCAACTGCCAGACATGTGAGTGAGCCTTAGGTGACTCCAGCCCCCTGCCTTTAAGCCATTCCAGGTGATGCTAAATGTGGCAGAGATAAATTAGTCCCCCAAGCCCTGTCCAAACCACAGATTCATGCACACTATCAATGTGATGATTGTTATAAGCCACTAACTTTTGAGATGGTTTGTTTTGCAACTGTCTTCTCTGAAACAATGTCCAAAATGAAGGTCAACCTTCATCCCTGCTTATTGTGCTTTCTTTGCACCTCTATTAAAACCAAGTTTTTCCTACCACGCACTGACATCAAACATTTGTTAACCTTTATTTCTCTCATTCTTCCGTACTCTACTTCTGGTCAGTCAGAATATTCTATTATCCTAAAGCTCCATAAATTGCCAGAATTCGACTACTTGTCACTACCCACACTGCCATGAAAACCTCATCATCTTTGATATGGATTATGAAGATAGTTTTTTGGTAGATTTCTTATGTTAAAAGCCCCAATTATGTACCCTTGCTTGTCCCCATGTCCTTCACATGTGGCTTTGCTACTGCTCTCATCTAGAGTTGGAGTTCTCTTCTCTTTGATTTTGAGCTCAGTCATGTGTTGCTTTGACAAATGTGAAGCAAGCAGAGAAACCTTATCTATTTTTACTTGTTCTATTGCTTCTATGTAATTGCCTTAAGTGCAAGCTGGGGCTATCTTATTTTGCTGGAGAATTAAGATATGTGGTGTAGAGTCAAGTCACTCTAGGTATACAGATGGAGTTCATTCTCAATTAGCAAAGCTGCCTAGCAGACCTGCAGCTGACCACAGACAGGCATGAGCTTGGTCAAGACCAGGAGACCTGCTCAGCTGACTCACAAGTTCATGAGCATTTGTTTAGTGTTTTTAAGCCACTGTGTTTTGTGGTTGTTTGTTACGTGACATTTTGGTGGCAATGACTAACTTATGCAGAAATTGATGCTAGGAATAAGCTGTTACCTTAACAGAAACATAAAATATGTGTCATTGGTTTCAACTCTGGAAATGGGCAGGAATCTGAAAAAATGTCAAGGAAACTGGAATAATTGGGGCCATTGCTATATAGTTGTGAAATATTTGAGAAAACAGTCTCCTGTGGTAACTTGGAAGATGGAAAATAAAACAAATGATCTTTTGGATTTGGACAAAGAGCTCTCCAGGCAAAACTAAAAGTGGGAGCTGGCTTTTACTAGCTATGTAAGATACATTGCTTTAAGGAAGAGATGAATTCTACAAAGACTGTCTAGTTTGAAAGCAGAATTCAAAGGGAATATGAACACCAAGTGCCTAGAATAGTGCTAGGCACTCAGCCAGTGCTCAATAAATATTTGTGGGAGAAATCAATTATTTACTTATAATTTCAATGTGTGTTATAGATAAGAAATATAAAGCTTCATGACAGTCTATAGGACAAAAGCAATCATCTCCTTAACCCACTCCCAGGGCCTAATTTAAATTAGCATGGGCCAGGCACAGTGGTTCAAGCCTATAATCCCAGTACTTTGAGAGGCCAAGTGGGGGTGGTTCACCTGAGGTCAGGAGTTCAAGACCATCCTGGCCAACTAGTGAAACCCCATCTCTGAAAAAAAAAAAAAAAAATTAGCCAGGTATGGTGGTGCACACCTGTAGTTCCAGCTACTCGGGAGGCTGAGGCTTGAGAATCGCTTGAACACGGGAGGCGGAGGTTGCAGTGAACTGAAATTGTGCCACTGCACTCCAGTCTAGGTGACAAAGAAAGCCTCCATCTCAAAAAAACCAAAATTAGCATGGAGGTTGCTAGGAGCCTTAACTCATCCCCATTAGAACAGTGTTGCCCTGACATGAACCTTCATTGCAGGCTTTTCAATTTCTGTAAGGTTAAGAATCCTTCCTGAAATTATCTACATAATGCTGCTTTAAAATCTATGTACATGATATTTTCTGCTCATATAGTTCCTTTTAGGTCATATTTGTCAGTCACATCACCATATCTGATTTTTAAATATCCTTCCAAGCAGACATTAGAACCCAAAATAAAAAGAGAACTCAAAATAATGCCAGACGAGCTCTTGGTATAAATGAATGATTTTCATCTATTGTGTGTGACTCACAGAATGGAGTTTCTGGCTAAACGCCGACCATCATAAACAGTTATTCACCTAGAGTTTGGCTATTATATTTCCACATTTAAGTTCTTCTCAGATTTTCCTTCTTTCTGTTTGTTTTCTTCTTCACCTTTTCAGTTTACTAACAATTTGAATTATATTCTTGTTTCCAAAACATTATTTCCTCCCTGACTGCTAGGTATCCTCTGTACTTTTGATTAGCCTGTCATCTTACAGAGGACATTAAGCAGCAGCACTGGGCCCAGGACTGACCCCTGCCAGCATTGGCTAATATGTCCCTTAGGTTGGTCATAATTTAACAGGAGATGCTCTGAGTCCTACCTGGGGCCAAAAGGTAACTGTGGAATGAGTGTCTTCCTATTTCTTCAAATACACATTTGTTTAAGGAAGAACAATTTTAACAAGCTTGGTCCCTAGGGATGCTGTTTGAAAACTGCTTAATATGTGGATTTTACATCGGGCTGATAGCTTTTGCAAGTGAACCTAATGCTAGTGGAAACCCACCTACTGAGAAGGCTTCCTGGTTTGCAAAAGAAATCCTCAGCTTCAAGGCATTTCTCCAATTTATACACAGTACTTCTACAACTTCAGTTGTGAGGGTTTACTCTCAGACTTGCCTCACAACATCAAATTTCTTTACCAAGTGAACCCATACATAAGATATACTTGTTACACTCTCAATCTATTTAAGAAAAATTCCCATGAGAACTGGAGTCACAGGTCAGTAGAGAGCCCTTGAATTTAAGGTGTGGGGATATCATTATCTGTCAAACTTTAACACACAAACAGAACAACATTGCAGAGGGCATAGTTCCCTTCAGCACAGCCACCATGGCAGACTTGATGCCTGTCCTGAGATTGATTTTATTTAAAATCTCTTTCTCTGTAGTATTTTCTTTTTAAATCTCAAAGGTAATACTTGCATATGGCAAAAATTTCACTGCATAATGAAAAGCAAATGTCTCTGTCACCTCCAACCTTCAGTTCCTTCTCCAGAGAAAAATGTTGTTGAGTTTCTTACATACCTTCCAGAAACTCTACATGAATATACAAGCACATTGCCTATTTTAACAATCCAAAGGAGAGAAAACTATTCCCACAATTCCGAACCATGCCTTTATCCTTCAAAATCTTGACATTATTTCCATAATTAGAATGTAGAAATAAACTTTATACTCAATATTGTCTATCAAGTTGTTTCATTGGCCACGTGTAACATATTTTATTTAGCCAAGCTCCTACTGATGGACAGATACATTGTTCTAGTCTTTTTCCTCTAGAAGAAAAATGCTGTTAAAGGAATTAGGCCATGTGCGTTGGCTCATACCTGAAATCCCAGCACTTTAGGAGGCTGAGATGGGAGGATCACTGAGGCCAAGAGTTCCAGACCAGCCTGGGCAAAAAAACAAGATCCTATCTCTAAAAAAAAAAAAAGAAAAAAAAATTACAACCTAACCAGGTGTGGTGGCACACAACTGAAGTCCCAGCTACTCAAGATGCTGAGGTGGGATGATGGCTTAAACCCAACTCTAGGAATTTGAGGCTGCAGTAAGCTGTGGTTGCACCATTGTACTTCAGCCTGGATGACAGAGGAAGACCCTCTTTGTAAAAGAAAATGAATAAAAGAAGGCTAGTATGGGATTTGCATAGACAGTGTTTGGAGTTGAACCTGGATAAAACGGCCGGCCAGGCCCAGTGGCTCAAGTCTGTAATCCCAACACTTTGGGAGACCAAGGTGAGAGGATTGCTTGGGGAGTTCGAGACCACCCTGGGTGATATAGCAAGACCTGTCTCTATTAAATAAATAAATAATAATTTTAAAATCTTTATACTTTCATATTTGCACACCTGTAATACTATATATCTCTAAGAAATTCATATCAGAAATTCCCATTATATAAAATCACAAATGCATTTAATAAGTTGCTAGCTGCTGTTAAGAGATTGCAGCAATATGTACTTTCCCCCAAATTTATGAAACTATGAGTCCTCATGGTTTCAGCAACACTATGTACTATTAGACTTTCTATATTTGCCAATATGATTGATGAAAATAGTATTTTAGCTTTAGAGTTGATTAGTCAGTTTGAATAATCTTATTTTACCTATAATCTTTAGACAGGGTGAATGGGGATTTATAGGTAAATGAGGATGATAATAATACCAAGCCCAAAAGTTTTCTGTAAGTCTTAAATAAATTAATACAAAAAAAGCATTTAAGTCAGTACCTGCCACAGCATATGCAACTTGGAGGATAATGACTACTTGTAAGTATTATTGTTACTTTGTTATATGCTTGTAAACAGTTCATTTTTTTCTAAATTTGACTAGTCTACTTGTATACTTTGATCATTTTTTCTGTTAGGTTATTGGTATTTTTAATACTGATATTGTTTTAATAACTGTATGAAGAAAGTGAACACTTTGTTATTTTAATTTCAGATATTTTCCTCAGTCACGTATTTTAAACTATGTTTATGATATTTTCTTATGCAGGCACTTAAAGTTTTTGTATGGATAAGTCCATTAATCTTTTCTTTATAGTTTCTGAGTTTTGTGTTTTCCTGAAAAGGCCAATCTTCTCTATGTTTGTAAAAATATTCTCCCAGATTTTATTTATCCATAGCAAATCTGATTTTTAGAAATAGCCAATGCTTAGTTAGAGAACATATACATATATATTCTGTATATATATATATATATATATTCTGTATATATATATATATTCTGTATATATATATATTCTGTCTGTGTATATATACATATATATATAAACCCACATTAACAATAGTAACATATGGTACTACTGTACTATAGTGTAGTATAATAACATAATAATATAAAGGTGAAATACTTAGAAATAAACTCAACAACATGTGTGCAAAGTTTATATGGGTTAAACTTCAGCTACTCCTAAAAGGCACAAAAGTAGAATTAGACACTTAAAAAATTCTTATTCTTGCATAGGACTTACTCAGGATCATAAAAATATATATTCACCTTAAATTAATATATAAATTTAACATGAACTCAATAAAACACTATTCTTTCTTCTTTCTAGATAAGCTGATTCTGAAGTTCATTTGGAAAAATAAGTGTGTCACAATTGCTAGGGAAAGAACCCTGAACAAAGAGCTCCAGTGAGCTATTACCACATACTAGAAAGTCTATTCTATAAAAATGAGTGTTTTATAGAATGCCAATGATTAGAAAAATGAACCAATGGACTAGAACACAAGGTCCAAAGCAAGTAACAGCTATCTGTAGAAATTTGCTCTATTGATAAATGTAGTATCAAATATAATTGGAGAAAAGGTTGGACTTTGAATAAATGGCACTAGGACAACGGGGTCACCATCTAAGTAAAACATCACACTATATATCAAACTCCAAGTGGATCGGAGATCTGAAAGTTAAAAAATGAAGATTAAAACTACTAGAAGAAAACGTAAGTGAATATATAAACTTGGGAGTGTTTCCAACTATGATTCAAAATGCAGGTGCAAAAAGAACAATGATAAGCTTTATTAAATAAAATTTCATGGCAAAAGAGCCATAAGTTAAAAGAAAATGTATTCAATTTATATTGCAAGTGTCCATAACTCTAATAAAGAACTGTTCAAAGTTAAGAAGGAAGAGACTAAACCCAAGAGAAGAATGGATAGAAGACATAAAACAATAGTTCACAGAAAGTAAGAAAGGCAAATAGCTTTAAAACATGAAAAAAATCAGATCTTTCTTATGAGAAAAGAAAAATTAGAACCACACAATGAGATATCATCAGATTGACAAAAATCAGAAAGAAGATTGATAAAACAAATATTCCATTGGTACAGCTGTGGAGAAACATGTACTCTCACACTTTGCTTGTACAAATTCAAAATAGTACAATTACTAAAGAGGGAAATTTGGCACTATCTTACATAATTGCTTATGCCTTTACTCTTAAATGACTAAATCCCACTTCTTCAAATCAACCCTGTAGATATACCTGCATAAAAACAGGACAAAACAGTTACCACAGAAAACATGAACAAGGTTATTAATTGGAAAATTCTTTGTAATGTAAAGGGATTGATAATATACATGAAGTGAATTGGTTAAATAAAAAAAGGTAGATCAAAGTACAATTGAATACTATACAACCTTTAACAAGAATGGGAAACAGCTACCGCATGAGCTGATATAAAGAGGATTCTAAGTTATTTTATCAAGTAAAGAAAGCAATATTATTGTTATTTTGTATACAAAAGAGGAGGAAATAACCATACATATTTCCAGGAAAGACAAATGAGAAACTAATAAACACATTTACTAAAAAGAGAGCAGAAGGGCTAGTGAGTTGAATTTTCCATGTTATGTAGTTATGGGTTTTGAACAATGTAAATGTTTACAAATTTCAAACTAAAGGAAAAAAAATCCTAAGATTAAACCAAAGGACCTGTTTATATAAAATTGATAACAATCACTTAGAGAAAAGCATGTGTTATTTACAATAGCAAAGACATGGCATCAACCTAAATGTCAATCAATGACAGATTAGAAAAAGAAAATGTGGTACATATACACCATAGAATACTATGCAGCCATAAAAATGAACAAGATCATGTCTTTTGTAGGAACATGGATGGAGCTGGAAGCTATTATCCTTTGCAAACTAATGCAGGAACAGAAAAGCAAATATCACATGTTCTTACTTATAAGTGGGAGCTAAGTGATAAGAACTTATGAATACAAACAAGGAAAGGACAGCTGGGGTCTACTTGAGGATGGAGGGTTGGAGAAGGGAGAAGAACAGAAAAGATAACGATTGGATACAGAGCTTAATACCTGGATGATGAAATAATATGTACAACAAACCACTGTGACACGTGTTTACCTATGTAACAAACCCATTTACCCACAAACCTAAAATAAGGAAAAAGAGGGTTTAAGTGATTTTGAACCCCACACTCTGACTGTACATAATGGGGAATATTTGAACAGCACACAATAAGAATTGCATAGAAATCTTAAATTCACACAGTAGGTTTATTATTAATAGTAATGTTAATAGTTATGATTTAGAAATATTAATAGTACTATTTTTAAAAATTAGGCTATATCATTGTAGGATGGAGGAAATAGGTAAATATATTAATGTTATTATGAACCAAGATTTTCAGTGCAAAAAAATGTGATAATAAAGTATAAGTAATAACTTCTTTAATGGCAAATTTAGTTGGAAATATGAATGTAAACTCACAATTTTTCAAATATATATTTCCCCACTCTACCCCCTGAAAAGGCTTGAAAGCAAAACACCCAGGATCAATGAGTGAATCAGCATCCAGATCTGTTTCTAATACTATTGCCCACTTAAAAAAACAAAAGAGCTTTTTGGAAAATTGACTGATTCTAGATATTGTAGTTATCTGCTGCTATGAAATAAACCACTTTGAAATAGAGTGGTTTACAAAACAAGAGCATCCATATTGCTCATGAATCTGTAATTTGGTCTGGACTTGTCAGGAACAATTCATTTCCACTCCACTCAATGTCATTGGGGGCAGCTTGTAGCCTGGAAATGGGACTCACTTGAAGGCTCACTCATATGTCTGGCAAATGATTCTAGGAAGACCCGAATAGCTGCGGGTGGGAAGAGCTGGGGTTTTCCTTATCTCCATGTGCTCTGTACCTTGGTGGTTTCAGGATAAGAAGGCTTCTTACATGTTGGCTCAGTACTGAAGATATATATCTCAAGAAAGAGAAAGAGAGACATCAGCTGTATCTCCTTTTGTGATCAAGTTTTGGAATTCACGCGGCATTACTTTTGTGGCATTCTCTTTGTTAGAAGTGAGTCACTAGGACCAACTCATATTCTGTGGGAAGGGTAGTAGAATCTTCCTTTTGATGGTAGTAATGTCAAAGAATTTGTGGACATGTTTTTAAGCCACAGGTCTACAGAAAAATACAATGTGAGCCAAGATCCCTAATTATACTGAAAATCAAGAAAGTGCTCAAAGATTAATGTAGATATGTAAAAAAGACACAAGAACGTGTTTAAGCATGCTTCTATTGATCAAATTCAGGTCAATTTAAGCATCATAGTGAATAATCAGTATAATCAATTGTAACACATGGGGTTGACATGGTGGCTTATACCTGTAATCCCGGCACTTTGGGAGGCTGAGGTGGGTGGATGACTTGAGCTCAGGAGTTCAAGACCTGTAAGGGCAACATGGTGAGACCCTGTGTCTACTAAAAACACGAAAATTAGCCAGGCATGGTGGCATGTGCCTGTAGTTCCAGCTGCTTATGGGGCTAAGGTGGGAGAAAGGCTTAAGCTTGGGAGGCAGAGGTTGCAGTGAGCCGAGGTTGCACCACTGCATTCGCATTCCAGGATGGGTGACAGAGTGAGACACTGTCTCAAAAGAAAAGAAAAAGTAACACAGGAATAATAAACATTTGAGTCAGAGAGATTCAAAAGGTAGGGGAGGGGTAGCAAAAGCTCTCCTTTTAGATGAATGGTGGCTAATACACTTAGAAAGAAACTGAATGTCACAATTTTGCAAATTCCAATGTTAAGACTGGTTCAGGCAAGGGACAAACATGGATGCTGAACTATTAGTTGAAAGTTTGTTGGAAGCAGTATTTTCACATTGTGCCAAAAAATGACCCCAAATATTATTTACTAATTGCAAAGAGAAAAATATATCTTTACATAGAGATCTGATGGCTACTATTTTAACTAGCTGATCACATTTGGTATTGGCAATGGTAGGACACCTTCACCTACAACATTTTAAGCCCCCCTATTGTGATACCAAATAATGTAGCAAGCGTATCCCATGACATATTCTTGTTTCCAATGATTAATCCAAATTCCACCAGGACTGTAGTTTTAATGTCTTGTTTACAGTAAAAGAAGACAGTAGAATAACAAATTTTTAAATAAGCAAGAAGAAATAGACAAATCCTGAATGTGGGACATCAATAACAAAACTGCCCTGGATTATTCAAAAGGTCAATACTGAAAAACAGGTGAGGGGCTGTTGTTTAATCTATTGAAAATAATTAAAGAGCTATAAGCAAATGAGATGACTTAACACTGATAGGATCTTCTTTCAGTAAGAGAAGGTGAGAGAGAGAGAGAGGGAGAGACAACAAGCTATAATAGACATTCTTAAAACAATCGGCAATATTTGTACATGAACAAAATGTTAAATTATACCATGATATTATTAATTGTCTTATGTGTGATAATGGTAATATATTTTGAATTATACCTTTAGTCACAGGTGATTCAGGGAGAAATATTTAAGGAGAAGTGTGATATTTGCAATTAACTTTTAAATGACCCAAAGGAACAAAATGTTTAAATCTCATTGAATATAGGTGGAGCCTATATGGGGGTTTGTTGTACAATATTTATATGAAAATATTTTATCAAAGAAAATTGGGAGGTGATAATAATACACAATACAGTTTAGGGAACAAAGTAGGTAATCAAGGAGAAATTGTAACTTTTCTCAAAGGAATTCTTCCAATTCCAAAATTTGTGGTCTGTTTTTTCTATAGGGGTTTCAAACTGCCCCTCGATGACCTGAGAATGCCACAGAGGCATCCAAAGAAGTCAAGTGGGAGAATAAACAAGGGATTTGTTGGCTTTCCATACCTTCTCTGTTTGTTTGCCTAAAAGCGTGTTTGAAAATCAATGTGTCAAACTCAATTAGATTTGCAGGGTTAATTAATTGTATGATTTTCAAGTAGACTATAAAGTCTGTCCTCAAAGAAGAAAAACAAAAATGTGTGGACAATACTTGCATTATTGGGATAGCTGTAGTAGTTTAACAGGTTGACAATTTTAGATATAACTATATAACAAGCTACAGTTAAAACTATAAAACTATGTGTGTGTATATATGTGTATGTATTTATAAAGCACAGTAGAGTGATTTTAAAAAAATAATTCCATGATATTCATTAGTCACAATACATACTTACAGAGACTATTAAAAAATTGATGGAAATTGATTACTTCCAGGATGAGAGAAGGCTTTGGGGCTCTGGTGGTCTGAGATCACCCATCCCTCCATTTGCTGCACTTCTATTTCTTTAAACAAATCCTGTCCCTGAGTCAGTTCTATTCCAAGTAATAAAGAAAATAAATTTCAGATGGCACAAGATCGAAAGTACAAATTCAACCCAGATGGTCTTTATTACTATGCCAGGTCTCTGGCCAATAATGTGACTTCAAACATAAAGACGAATGAAACACAACTGACTGCTTCCTAGTCTCTTCTGATTTCAGAAACTGGATCTCCTTGAGAGGAAATCAAATTATGTCTTTGGAAGTAATCTTTCTTTTAATATATATTTATCAATAGTTTCCTCTCTCACTGTCTTTCTGTCTTTTAAATGGTCATATTATATTGCATTTTTACCTTAAATATGCAAGATTCATGTCTGAATTCAAAATCAGCATTACAGATAAAGATAATATCATTAAAAAGTGAGAGTAATGATTGTGGTTTTGGTGACAGAGGAAAAGGTCATATTGTTCAGAGAAGGGAAGAATAAAAAGCCTCATTAAGCCGTCATTTTGGGGTAGAATTCTCTTCCTGGATAGTGGAATGTATTTGCTTTCAAAAAACCTTTGATAGTGGACATAAAGAATACGCTTGAAAGTTAATGGATTCAATGATATAGTCCTACTACCTGCTCTACCCAACTTTAATTTGGAAAAAAATATGGATAGTTCAACACAGATATGGTTTAATCTTTGTCCAATATGGGTCATTTTCTCCCAGGACTACACCATTTCCATAAGCTTCCTGAACAGTTCAAAGAAATTTTTGAGCTCACGAGGATTTTTTCCAACCCCAAATCCCTTAGCAAACTGGCAGAATTCAATCACAGCCCCTGTCTGTTCTGACGTTCTAGATGTCCTGGTTGAGGTTAGCATTAGTAACATGAATAGCTGTCATGTATACTGTGTTGCCAGTTTATATTTTCCTATATAGCATCTTGTCTAGTTCTTACATTAAATTTGTAAGTTATAATATTGTTCTTTTTCCTACTTTACAGATAATAAGGGAGACATTGTTGAAACAATATTCTCTGCTTTTCTACTTCACCAACTTTAGAACTTCCTATGATCTATTAACATTCTTTCCTGCAAAGCGCTTGGAACAGTGCCTGACATAGAGTGCACTCCATGAATTCATATTGTTGATAAGTCTATGCTTCTTAAATTGGGGGGCACACAACATAGGTGGGTACCCAGGCACCCAACTCAGTGCACGTTCTTGAATTATCAATTTCACTTCATAATAAATAATTCAAGTATTATTTTTATTCAAAAAATAGCTTGGGGTAAAACATACGGTTTTTATGAATTTAAAGATAAAATATGAGACATGAACAGACTTCCAGCCTTGCAGCATGCTAATTTGATCTACACCCCTGACTCTCTGAAGTATACAATCTGTTGGAGTCACTTTAGCAGGAAAATTGAAAAAAACCCACGGTAGGTGTTCTGCCATCTTATTCCAGGCTCTGGAGGACTCTGTTAAGCAGTGACTGGCATGGTCTGACTCAGCCCGCCATATCAGGCACCTTGACATTGACCCAGCTCTTGAGAGATGCCAATGGGATAATGAAGGTATCTCAAGAAGTTCTCCTGTCTTTGAATATCTACCTGTTTAAAGAGCTTTACATTTTTTTTTAACCATTAATTATACATTTTCAAAGCAAATTTCCAGGAACAAGTTATTTCAATGTGCTGATTTTATAGATTAGGAGGCCGAGAATCTAAGACGTAGAGAGATTTGCTCAAGGTCACGTAAAAATATTAAAACAGAATCTAAGTGGACCTTCATTTCTTATTCCTGGCCCAGTGCTATTTCCTCTTTCTTTATTTGATTGTCTATCAGTAGAAAGCAATTATAGAATCTACGAGGAAAACACCAAATACACACACTACCAAAGCATAGAGAGGTCGAGATCAGAGTCATTGGAGTAGGATTATATAATGTCAATTTGGGGGAGTGAGACATGGAACATGTGGAGATGTCCCGTGAGAGATCCTGCCCTACCTCTGCCAACCTCTGTCAACAGATAAGGGGTCCAGAATTGCCAGAGGGGAGGTATTCCAACAGATCTTGGGTATCAGTGACTATGATGATAAAGAAGAGTAATGCCAAGAGGAGGAGAGTCATCCAGAAAGGTGGAGAGGAAAAAACTAAACTTTCTACAACATTAATACAGGGTGGCAAACAACTTGTTCTCAAAGGAAAAAAAAAAACCACCCCCCAACCCCGACTCTGTCTGTGAAGCTCTCCAGGGCCTCAAACCCAATTCCTTCCTGGCTTCTTTACAGAACTAAAGCAAACACACTGAGCACTGTTTACCAGAAGCAGTCAACGATGCCCCAAGGAGCAGTATCCCTGAACTTGCAATGCTGTCAGCAGAGAAAATGCTGATGCGATGTTTGAAGTCGGAGTTCAGGGGAGAAAGCCATCAGGCCAGAAAAAAAAAAAATAGAAGTAGCAGTGTTTCAAGTGGATCTCTTTTAATGTCACCCAGCAAGGGCACTATGTTCTAGCATCAAACTGAGGTCAGTAATTAAAACTGACATCTAAGAATGACAATTTCCAAATCTCCCTAAAATGATTGAATAATCCAAAGTGACTATCTATTCTATTCCTTGTTTCCAACTATCTGAAGTGAGTTGGTTGGCTTTCACGGGAAGCCTGCAGTCACAGAATCTATTACTAATAAAAGCAGCCATCTATAGTTTACCCTGTGCCAGGCACTATTCTTGCACTTTTAATTATATTGTCTCAGTTAGTTCGGTTATTAGATCCTAACCACAAGCTTGTAAGGCAGATGTTATTTCTAATATACAAACAAAAAGGTGAAGCTCAGGGAATATAAATATATCGCCCAAAGTTTTGTGGCTACTAAGTGCTGGGGCTGAGATTCTAGCTCCCAAGTTTGTGTTCTTAAACCTACACCCTGCAGGCAGAAGATTTGGCAATAGGAAATTTATGGGAACTAAACAGTTACATTCCCTGTCTTCACGGAGCTCGCTGTTGAGCAACAAAGACAAGCAACTGACTACCCAGGCAAACCCAGTTCAGGTGGTAACTTCTTTGATGGGGGCATCAGGAGATCTAATGGGAACAAGAGGCAAAGCCTTTACCCTGGGTCAGGGGGTCAGGGAAGGCTTAATCTGCAGTAATGTTCAGTTAGTCATCTGAGAGATGAACAAGAATTACTCAATGATGAGGTGGGCTTCTACAGAGGAAACAGAAGGTACTATGACTTGTGGGGGAGAGAGACTGGAGCATTTTCAGGCAAATGAGGCCATTTCAGTATGATAGAAGTGTGGAAGATGAAAGGAAGGAGCAAAAATGCAGAACTGGGAAAGTACGCAGGAACCGAACCCCGAGGGGCCTTATGTTACTATAAGAAAGCGGGTTGGGAGTGGGTATTCTCTTTCCGGTTCTTCTTTTCTTTCTTTCTTTTTTTTTTTTTTTATAATAAATAGGCAGTGTTAGATGATTTTGCTTTCTTTTTTATCTAACATATGGAGATGCAATTGTTGACAAATTTGTTCATCATTGGTAAGCAATTTATCAGCATATTGGCATTCTAGACTTCTGTTCTCATTCCAGCGTAGCCTTTGGAAAACTCTTGAAAGAGAAAAATGTTTTCTCTGGCCACACTGTTTCTCTTAATGATTATTTCTGCAGTGTCAGGATCACCTCTTCCAGATTCTGCTTTAACCATAAGATCTCACAAAATAACTCGAATGATTGCAATGGATTGATTCACAAATATGTAACCCAAGGAGGCAACACAGCTTGACGTGGGTAAGAGCAGAGTGCGGAAACAAACTGGATGTTCAGGCTATAACACTACCCAGTGTAGAACCCTGTGCGAGTGCTTTAGCTCCTTTGTGCCTTAGTTTTATCATCTATAAAATAAGGACTATAATAGCACCTACCTCTTAGTTATATAAAGATGACTAAAAAATTTATTACATATCAAGCACGTGAACAGTATCTGGCACATAACAAGTACTTAAAAACACTAGCTGCATTTTTCACAGCTAGGCACGAGCTGTGTTTGTCACAGAGATTGTGATATGAGCAAAATACTATGGGAATATAGAGAAAGGAGCAATTTACTGGGGGTAGAAAAGTGTTCAGGAAAAATATCACAGAAGATTTGGAATTTTCCAAGTCTCTTTTGAAGAAAAGACAAAGATAATGCTATATTCTCCCACTCCAGCATTAGAGCAAGTAATTCTGTTTTTGGAGGAGCCATTTATTGCAAATTTCTTGAAAGATGATTGTGTCCTATAGGAGCAGTAACCTGGTCAAGCTGTCATTAATGTAGCAAGCCTCAGGACAACATTTTTTTAAATCATGTCCTGAAAGTTGGTGTGTGTTTCCATGTTAAGAAAATATTATTTATAAAAGTCTAAACTTGAACAATAAGGCACTGACCACATTTTAGCAGAACTATTTACTTTATGAAATGATTTGTAGCAAGTTCCTTTTTAAATAACAAGCATTCCTTGAATATTACTTTACAACATCTCAATTTGTACCTTCCATTGCACTGAAAAGACATGAGCTGTAAAATTTGAGATATTCAACTACGTGACACGGAGCAACTGAATAACATTATTTCTATTTTTTACAACAACCGTAAAATATGTGATGTACATATTATTACCCATGTTTTATAGTTAAAGAAATCAATACTCAGAGAAGTTGAGAAATTTGCCTTAGTTTACAAAACCAGTACACAAAAGAGCCTTGATTAAAGACTAGGTTCCAGTGCCTGTGCTCTTCCCTACATGATGCAACTCAAACACATAGATTGAAACATTCTCTAGTAGGAATCATCATTTATTTCCTTTCCTAATCTCTCCATTAAAAAAAAAAAAACCCTACAGGTCATTAAATCAGAGGAGGTTTTTAGGTTCTAATTTGTTTTTGCCAAAGCTACCTTGCTACTTTTGGTTCTCCCCTTAGCTTTGGTTGCAACATAAAACCACCAGTTTAGCTTTCTGCTCTTACCTAATTCAGCTTTCCACCTCACTTAACAAAACACCAGCTTGATGATAGAACAGTCTCTACTTTCCAAAACATAAGCCAGTGAGTGGAAATTTTACTCAATAACCCAATCCCTTTAACTCTAATTAAGCCTATTTCAAGCTTCTGTCTAAATTTGGAACTGACAACTTAATTGGTTGTCCAAGGAAATAAACAAGGAGAATGCTTTCCCTGACTAGGTTGCTCTAGGACTATACTTCTTTCTACATTAGCAAGAAAGAAAAATCCCTGAAGTATAAACTACTCCTGGTGTAATAGAAGTTTTCCGCGATATTTTTAGTTTTTTTTGAGGTCACTTTTGGAAATGAAATTTAGCCATTCTTAGGTTAAGCCCAATCATTTCTTTTTCTTTATGGTTGATGTTGCTGAACCTTTACCTTGAATTTATCTTACAAAGAATTACCTTAAAAGTAGTTAACTACTTTTGGGGTAATAACCTTAACTACTACCCGAAAGAAATAATTCTCAAAATGTTGTCTAGTCATATCGTGTATTCCAGATCAAGCTGTTCTCAGCCTGTTCAACTAAGATGGAATTACTCCACAGATTATCTAGAGTTGGATCCCGTCTCGCAAGTTTAATTAACACATTATGTGTTTCCTGTAGCAGGCAAACAATGGAAAAGCTGTGTATATGTTTGTGTGTGTGTGTGTGTGTGCACGCGCATATATCTGTAATTTATTTGGCCTCAGCCCAGGGGGTCAAGGGATTTATTGGGATCTCAGCAACACAAGTTTTCTAGGGAGGGATAAGGATAATAATGGAGGCTGCAGAGAAAAGGGACTGCCTATATACCATTGGTGGGAATGCAAGTTAGTTCAGCCACTACAGAAAGCAGTTTGGAGATTTCTCAAAGAACTTAAAGCAGAACTACCATTTGACCCAGCAATCCCATTACTGGGTATATACCCAAAGGAAAATAAATCATTCTACCAAGAAGACACATGCACTTGTATGTTCAATACTGTGCTATTTACAACAGCAAAGATTGGATAAAGAAAATGTGGTACATATATACCACAGAATACTATATGACCATAGAAAAGAATGAAATTATGTACTTTGCAGAAACATGGATGCTGTTGGAGGCCATAATCCTAAACAAATTAACACAGGATCAGAAAACCAAATACTGCATGTTCTCATTTATAAGTGAGAGCAAAACATTGAGCACACTTGGACATAAATACAGGAGCAATAGACAACACTGCAGACTACCAGATGCGGGAGGAAATAAGGGGAGTGTGGGTTGCAAAACTACCTATCAGGCACTGTACTTATAACATGGGTGATGGGATCCATACCCAAAAGCTCAGCATCATGCAATATTCCCACATGACAAACCTCCACATGTACCCTCTGTATCTAGAATAAAAGTTGAAGTTAAAAGAGTAATGAAAATGAAACGTCAGCTTCAGAACCGCTGCAAAGCTCCCAATCTTGGCAAGTAATAACTATGAAATCCTTTGCCTCCTCCCTAAATTAGTCTTCCTAATGATGAAACTCATGGTGGGGTCACTGACAAAGTTTAAAAGAAACATTTCGGAACTAAAAGGGGCCTCAGAAATTACCTAATCCACCGGCCTACTTAGATGCAGGTAAGAGAATTGCCCAGGGTCATAGAGGCAGTCAGAAAACCAGCTCTCTAACATTTAGTCTACTGCTGCAACACCAGAAGTTAGGTACCCTGCTGGTTTGTAGTGGTCTATATGTGCTATCAATTAGTATGCTGTTCTTCACTTCTTACAGCCAAGCATAGAGCCAATGAGATGTAAGAATTTATTTCATTTAGTAAAATGAAAGATTCTGCAAGGTAAGATAGTATCCTAGAGGTAGAATGCTCTCTTGCCTTTTAAACTACCAGTATGGTGGGGCATGGTGGCTCACAGCTGTAATCCCAGCACTTTGGAAAGCCGAGGCAGGAGGATTGCTTGAGGCCAAGAGTTGGAGGCTGCATTGAGTCATGATCTTACCACTGCACTCCAGCTTGGGTGACACAGCAAGACCTTATCTTAAAAGGAAAAATACAAAGCAAACAAAATAAAACATACACAAAAAATTCCAATATACTTACATTGGGTATTTAGGAACTTTTACAATGTAATTTTATGAGATTTTCATTTGAATGGAAATATGACACCTAAAAATGAGAAAATTAATATGGTGGAGTAGAGATCAGGTTCTCTACATCCAGAAGCCTGCATGATAGGTCACAGGTAGCACCAAGATGTTTTCTTTCTGCTTGCTTCTGATTTGGCATCCATGTATCACATCCCATGCTTGAGAAATCTCTAGATTGTAAGTGATCTGTATTGCCTGGTTTTGGGGTTTGGGGTCTCCCCTCTCATTCGGATCTGTGTTTCTTGCAGGAGAGGGATAATGGTATCATAGATACTGAAAGTGGTAGGCATGGAACAGGCTCGGGAATCAGTGTTGGCTGTGGATCTCCCTAAGCAGGTTTCTCTGTCCTATGAGTAGCTTGCACCTGTCAGTGCTGGGATCTTTATATTTGTTTTGTGCTGACCCTGGTCAATCAAAAAATTGATCCAATATCCTGATTCCCCTTGGCATTGCTTCAGCCCATCAGAGCTTCTAACGTTTTTTTTTTTTTTCTAAATTGCTGTGGGCAGGGCTTGGTTTTAACAAAACTATAATGTTGGACAACTTGGTCCTCACCTGTATCTCCCCCTTCTGTCTTCTTTCTCATGTCTGGCTTCACCTGTCACATCTCTGCAGGAATGAGGTCTCCACTGAGATGTAAGTTCGTGTCAGTGGACAAAGCATCATTTGTGCATTCAATTTGCATCCAACAAGTATTTGTTGAGCACTGTTCAAGACATTAGCTATTTGTCTAACAAATTCATAATTTCTGTTTTAGGCTCATATTCCCTTATACAATTTCCACAATTTTTGCCAAGTCATCTAAAAAATAACCAACTTTGTATTTTTAATTGAAACTAATTTACTGTTTACTTAAATTAATTAATATCAAAAGAAGAAGATAAACTAAGCACTGGCTATTAACTCTGCCTTCCACATCAAACCTAGGAAATGCTAGAAAATATATAGCTTGGGTGAATGTGGAGTTTATCCTAACAAATGGTACAAAACTGTGAAAATACCTTAGGAGGCTTAAAGTCTCTGCATGTCTTTTTAGGTGAAGGAAACAGCAACCTGGAGCAACCGACAGGGAGAGGGTTGGAGTGGAAGTTCCTAGGCACACTACTATGATTTGGCTGTGAATCCACCCAAATCTCAAATTGTAGCTCCCATAATTCCCATATGTCATAGGAGGCACACAGTAGGAGGTAATTGAATTATGGGGCTGGTATTTCCCATGCTGTTCTCATGATAGTGAATAAGTCTCATGAGACGTGATGGTTTTGTAAAGGGGAATTCCTCTGCACATGCTGTCTCTCTTGCCTGCCACCATGTAAGATGTGCCTTTGCTTCTCATTTGCCTTCTGCCATTATTATGAAGCCTCCTCAGCCATGTGGAACTGTGAGTCCCTTAAACCTCTTTCTCTTACAATTTACCCAGTCTCAGGTATGTTTTTATTAGCAGCATGAACAGACTAATACACACACCCTCACCTCCTTCTCTCAAGTTGTTCTAAGCAGACCAGGCTAGAATATATGACCTGAGTATAACTCCAGTACAGTAGTGTAAAATTTGGCTGGCACTCACCAGAACTTGAACTTCCCAGGTCCCTAAAAAGAAAGAGATTAAAATAAACAACTACACACTGCCTTGAAGACATACTCTGGATTATTAGATTGGCCCCACCTGTAGTATGATTAGGAAGGCTGTAATAAAAGCTAGACATAAACAAGTCTCATCAAATCCAGCCAGAGCCCTGCGGGAATAGATAGCTGACTATTATGTTTATTCACTTATCAGATATTTAGAGAATGGTTGCTCGATAGCCAGGCATTATTCTGAGTGCTAAAGATAGTAGTAAACAACACAAAGTTCCAACCCACAGGAGAAGCTAAAGCAGAAAATAACCAATAAATATGTAGTAATTGGATAACTTCCCATGAGTGTTGTTCCCCATATTCTCCCCATATTCAAAAGAGAGCCTGGTATGATAGGATAACTGATATCCCAGGCATCAGCATAAGACCAGAAAAAAATGGAGGTGGCAAAGCAGATTATATCAATAGGCAATACACCTAGAGATACAGCTCCCCTTCCTCAAAATCACAGATATAACAAGCCTAGGGTTAGACTTCACACTTCCCAGATTAGAGGTGATAATTTAAGGGGGCTAACTCTGGAAAAGGAATACTGATAAGGTAACAGTACACTTATTTTAAGTCACAAAATATTTAATGAGTGTGACAACAATACAAGACAACAACAACAACAAATATACTGGCCAAAGCAGAGCTAACAGAGCAGAAAGAACAGAGACTTTGAATGAGCATAACATATCCTTAGGGAAACATATTGTAAACGTGAACAAAGAACAGATGTGTATAAAAAGAAAACCAGTTGGAGATATTGGATGGGGAAAATATAATTATTTAAATAAAGAATTCAACAGAGAAATGAAATAACAGAATAAACGCAAAGAGTTCATTTATGGGCTGGAAAATCATGGAGATTTTCCCAACAAAGGAGATGTCATAAATAGGCAGCATTTTTTGTTAATGTAAGATGTATAGGAAATCAAATTAGAATGAACACTTTCGTCTTACAGGAATCCTAGAAGGAAATATTTAAAAGACAGTGTAAGGGCCAGACGCGGTGGCTCACGCCTGTAATCCCAGCACTTTGGGAGGCCAGGGCAGGTGAATCATGAGGTCAGGAGATCGAGACCATCCCGGCCAACATCCTGGCCCGTCTCTACTGAAAATACAAAAATTAGCTGGGCGTGGTGGCGCGTGTCTATAGTCTCAGCTACTCGGGAGGCTGAGCCAAGAGAATCGCTTGAACCCAGGAGGTGGAGGTTGCAGTGAGCTGAGATAGTGCCACTGCACTCTAGCCTGGTGACAGAGGGAGATTCCATCTCAAAAGAAAAGAAAAAAAAGAAAAAAAAAAAAGACAGTCTAGGAAGATAATCTTTGAAGACATAGTGGATATTTTCCAGAACTAAAGAAAGCACATGACCTTAGATTGGAAATAGCTTCAGAGTGTAAAGCAGCTCACAATAAACAAACAAATAAATAAAAGCACAAATCCAGACACACCAGAGTAAAATTTAACAATAAAGATCTTCCACAAAGAAAAAGCAAATAAAAGCCATTTCCCACAGTTGTGAGAAATGACATCAAATTTCTTGAAAGCAGCGAGACAATGAGGTCATGCATTGTTGAGGGGCAGGGGAAGGAACTGATTCTAGATAACTCAAAAAATATCTCATTTAAATCATACAGTGAAATAATTTTTTTTTTTACCTGAACACCCATAGACCTCATCTGAATTATTTTTTTAGAGTACATTCTTTAAAGAGAATATAAATTAGGCCACAAGGAGGCAATAATTATGGAAAACAGGAATAAATAAGGGCACTAGTAAAGATTATTTGTTTAAATAAACAATGATTAAAAGGAAATATATATCCACAACACTTAATCTACAACTTAATGTTACATCAACACTGGTATGATGAATTGTAGTAGAGACCAAAGAGAAATAAAAGCCAAGGTTCTTAACATGTAAGAGAGGGAGACATAGGTATTAAATAAATTGAGACATTGCCCAGAAAAAGAAAATTATATGCTTTAATAAATGAATTATAGCCATCAGAGAAATGCAATGAAATACATAATTTTATACAAGCAATGGAAATAAAAGGAAAAGAGAGAGAGGAAGGAGGGAAGGAAAGAAAGAAAGAAGGAAGATTGATCCTATCTGTAAGAGTTACACTTAGAAACAAACCAAAAAGGTAGTGGAAATAAATCCTAGTTTATTTTTATTATAATAAATAAAATGCACTAAAGTCACAGATTTTTAAAAGCAGACTCATAAGATTTAAAAATCTAGCTTTTTTTAACTCTAAAGATAGAGAAAGGTTGAACATAAAGAGATGGAGAAAGAACTAGGAAGAAAATAAAGCTGGGATAGTTATACTTTTACTATCAAACAAAATCAAATAAAAAGCGTACAAACAGATGTATATGTATGTGTACATATGTGTCAGAAATGTCATAGAACAGAACTTAGTACATTGTATGTACTATAGAAGAGCTGGTTGTAATTATCATTAATTTTTTTAATATTAAAAGACAAATTATTAGACACATTTCTTAGGTGTATGACAGTCTACTGGATGATTTCAAATGATTTATTTAAACATTCTGCTATCAAGGAGGTGAAGCAAAACTCCCTACCTTTATGTATGGCCCACTCATGATGATTTTTTCCGGAGTACAGGATGGAAAATATGAAAAAATTGTAACTTTACAGTGGAGAATCCTGACAAACATTCTCAACCAGATCTGATCCAGATTCCTATTAAAAGACGAAAATAGCACTCGACCCTTGTGATCTTTTTCCTCCCAATCCATGATCCCAGTCCAATCATGAGAAAAACATCAAACAACTCCCAGTTGAGGAACATTCTATAAAATCCCTGATTAGTACTTTCAAAACTGTCAGGGTAATCAAAAATAATGAAAGTCTGAGAAACAGTCAAGCCAAGAGGAACCTGAGGGAACATGATGGCTAAATGTATGTGGTATTCTGGAGAGAATTCTGGTACAGAAAAAGGGACATTAGGTTAATTTAAAAAAAAGGAAATTTGAATAATGTGCACACTTTAGTTAATAATGTGTCAATATTAGTTGGTTAATTGTAACAAATGTACCATAGCAGTTTAAGATGTTAACAATAGGGATACTGGTTGTGGGGTGTATTGGAATTCTCTGTATTATCTTCACAATGTTTCTATAAATCTAAACTATTCCTAATTTTTAAGTTTATTTTTTAAATACTAGTTAACAGATTTTTTTTTTAAAAAAAAGAGTCATAGCTGTAAATGTATGAGCTAAATCTATAAAACTCAGAAGAAAACATATGAGTAAATCTTCATGACCTTGGGTTACACAATGATTTCTAGATGCAGTGTCAAAAGTGCTAGTCACAAAAGAAAACAAAAATGGATTAACCGCACCACAATTAAAGCTTGTATTACAATCAATGCATCAAGAAAGTGAAAATACAACTTACAGAATGGGAGAAAATATTGTCAAATTTTACACCTGATAAGAGAATTACCTCCAGAATATATAAAGAACTTCTATAATTCAATAATAAAAAGATAAATAGCCGAATCAAAAAGTAGGCCAAGGATCTGATTAGACATTCCTTTAAAGAAGATATACAAATGTCCAACGTTTGCATCATTAGTCATTAGGAAAACACTTATCAGAACCACAATGTGATAAGTCTTCACACCCACTGGGTGGCTAAAATCAAATGTTCTCTAGGATGGGGAGAAATGAAAAAGAAAGTCTGTATATTGTTGATGGGATTGTAAATGATACAGCTGCTTTGAAAACCAGTCTGGCAGTTCCTCAGAAGGTTAAACATGGAGTTACTATATGATCCAGCTGTTCTATTCTTAGATGTATGCTCAAGAAAATGAAAACACATGTTCACACAAAAATGTGGACACAGGCCGGAAGCAGTGGCTCACGCCTGTAATCCCAGCAATTTGGGAGTCCGAGGTGGGCAGATCACCTGAGGTCAGGAGTTCGAGACCAGCCTGGCCAACATGGTGAAACCCTGTCTCTACTAAAAATATAAAATTTAGCAAGGCGTTGTGGTGTGCACCTGTAATCCTAGCTACTGGGGAGGCTGAGGCAGGAGAATCGCTTGAACCTGGGAGGCAGCGATTGCAGTGGGCAAGATCATGCCACTGCACTCCAGCCTGGATGACTGAGCGAGACTCTGTTAAAAAAAAAAATGTACACAAATGTTTCTAGCAGTATTATTCATGAGAGCTAAAATACAGGAATAACCCAAATGTCCACCAGCTGATGAATGGATAAACAAAATGTAGCCATTACATAGAATGGAATATTGTTTGGCAATAAAAAATGAAACACTGATTCATGCTACAACATGGATGAACTTTGAAAACATTATCCTAAGTGGAATAAGCTACACACAAAATACCTCATATTGCATAATTCCATTTATATGAGTTGTCAAGAACTGGCAAATCCACAGATACTGAAAGCAGAGTAGTGGTGGCCAAAGGCTAGAATTAAGAGGGATTGGGAAGTTGCTGTTAAGGGGTATGAGTTGCTTTCTGGGGTAAAGAAAATATTCTAAATTAAAGAGTGCTGAGGTTTATACAACTCTGTGGATAAATTAAAAATCACAGAACTGCATACTTTAAGGCATAAATATTAAGGTATGTAATTATATCTCCATCAAACCATTATTTATTTAATTTTTTAGAGGAAGCATTTGGAAAATTGAAGACCACACACATCATGTTTAATTGAGTAAACAGAGAGCACATTTCTTCTTTGGCCCGCATTAACCGTTCTTCAAAACGAATTATGTATCAGGCTACAAAGGAATTTCAAGAAACTCAAAGAATCGACACCACACACGTTATGGTCTTTGACACAATGACACAAAATTAGAAATTAATAACAATAGAATACATGAACATTTCCGTGCTTCTAAATGTCCCATGGGTTGAAGAGAAAATCAAAAGTAGAATTGTAAACTATTACAGCTAAACAAAATAAAAGCTGTGTATTTTGAAATGTATGGTATGCTCCTAGAGGGTACCAAGAAGAAAATACATATACAGCTTTGACCATAATTATCAGAAAACAAGAAAGGCTGGACATACATGAGGTAAATGTCCAGCTCATTACTCCAGAAAAATAGAAATAGGCCACATTTAAAAATGAAAATAGAAATAAAAGAGCATAAATGAGCCAGAAATCAATGAAGTAGACAACAGAAATACAAGATAATTAAAAAGAAGTTTATTCTTTAACAAAACAAAGAAATAAACTTGTGGCTTAGCAGATCAAGATGAAAAGAAAAATATATAACAGGCAAATTAAAAAATGTGAAAATCTGTATGTAAAATATAGCAAGTTGCATAAAGACACAAAATATAGTGAACAATTATATGTTAACAGATTTGAAAATCTAATTAAAGACATACATTTATAGCAAAACACAGTGTCGAAATTAGCATAAGAAGATAAAACATGAAAGAACAATGACCGTTAAAAAAATTGAAATGGTAATAAAGAATAAAGGCACCCCTGACATACACACACTTCCTCCTCATCCATCAGACATTTTCTGGCTCAATTTTTGGCTACTAGCTCTTCCCCTCCAGCCCACTTGCAGATTCCTGCTTGACTGCTCTTTTTAAATAGCAAATGTGATGGTGTCCCGCCTGCTTGTAGCTCTGAACTGACTTTCCATAGATTAATGGAAAAGTTCATAATATTTGATTTGCTGTTTGCCCCAATTGTTTTGAGCTATAGTTCTCAAATAGATCATGCTTTTCCACCTTTCCATGCCTTTTCCCATACTTTTCCTTTTCCCTGAAATACCTGTTTCAACCTTCCCATCATCTCTCAAATTATTTCTTATCCCTTAGAACTCCTGTAATATACAACCCACCCCCAGTCTGATTGAGCTTCTCTCATTTTGCATTCTTGATGCAATCTACATGTAAGTAACTAGCATTTGCTCTCATAAATGTAAAACCAGCATCACTTGACATAAAGGGAAGGTAGGTGAAAAACTAAATATTTTTAACATTATATTTTAAATGGGTACTGTGGCTTGCTGTTGACTTTCCACTTGCTGTCTGTTCTCAGTTATTAAAAAATATATTACCACAAGTGAGAGTGGTAAAAACTAGCACTAAACAGAGATTTTTCTCTTTGATGTTACAGGAGGATAGAGAGAGAGAGTGAAAATTAGAAACGGAATAATTTCCTGAATTTCACCGGAAATCATTTTCTGTCCTATACATAGAAGCACAGAGATTTACCTAAGATATGGCTTCAGCCTCCAGAGAGTTCATGCAAAATGCCACTTTTGCTATGACATTCTTGTGTGGGACACTTCAGGACAAAACAAAACAAACAAAACAATGATATGAACCCACTCCCCCCAAAAAAATCCATCTGCAATGGGAATATTTCAGCCTAGAAGGAACTAATTGAGGGAGAGAAAGTAGAACTTTGTGGTTCCCTTTAATTTATACCCTGTAAACATGTAGTGGGATGCCTGCTCTTGAGTTTGGCAAAGGCTGTTAATTCATGATCATGAATAGTAAAGCACTCTCTAAAGGCACCATGTGGGAATGAACTTGCTATAGCAACTTTAATCCTGAACGGAGATGAAAGAGGCTGATCTACCGAGGCAGGCATTGTCCTCATTTTCCTTCAGGACTTCATGCAAGTCTCTCTCAGGTTAAATACTTGCCGATTATGGCTACCATGTCCAAAAATGGGGCTGTATCATTCTTTCATAGAAGAGAGATATAACTTAAACATAAGCTGCAATACTTTTGAGATTCCCACATTTTTTTGATGGTAAAATTAGATTTAAAGACATTGTTGAAATGCACATGATTTTCAGTTCAAAGCCCCTCCCAATGTTGTCATTTTTCAGGCATGGTTATTCCCATTTTAAGTTATGGCAACTTCTTGTGGAATGTCAGTTTTATAGAAATACCATACGTTAATGAAATATAAATTTTTGGCAAAATAGTTCCTTGCAATTAAATATCTCTTTAAAAGGAAATTTACTGAAACCTTTATTTCTAAACCACCAAGGAATGAATGTAAGTAAGCAAACATTAAATCAGAGTGCCTGTCATGACAAATTAAAAAATCTCAAAGTTAAAATAACCACAGAAGTAATCAACATGATATGGAAGAAAGAGAAGGTGAATGACAATTGTAGAATAATTTCCATGGCCATGTCGTTTATAAGCAGGATGAGGAAACAGAAGTCCAAAAAAAGTATTTAATGTCCAAGGTCAAGCAGATATATGTGGCAGAGCAGAATACAGGGTGCAGATTTGCCTGTCTCCAATTACGTTTTCCAGTGCCACTGCTAATTTCACCCAGGATGGTAACTTCTACTTTGGAATACAGTTCCTGTTCTCCCACTCACAAGCTGCATGGCCTTTGGAAAAGTTTCCCACATATATTTTACAAAATTCAGGTTTATTCAAGTATAATTTATAAAGAATCTAAAATATGATTCACCCATTCTAAGTTCAATGAATTCTGACAAATGCATTTAGTCTTGTAATCACCACCACAAATCAGGTTATAGAATATTTCCACCTTTGCAAAGTGTTCACCCATGCTACTTCAGTCATGACAAGAGAGTGGAGTCCTATTCTTTCCTGCTATATATGCTATATACAAGTATGAATCCTGTAAATAGCCCAAGAAACAAATAAAGGGTGGTTAAAAAAAGAGAAAGTGGTTTGGGACCTCAGGTCCACAGAAAGAACACAACCCTGGGGATCCTGCCTTCCCTCACCCAATGGAGCAAGGCTACCCAGACCCAGTGTTTTCCAACCCACAACCTAGCTAAAAAAATGCAGCTCAGGTAGGCATATGTCTCCCAAGATTGAACAAAGTCCACCTGACAGCATCAGAGGATAAGTAGAGAGAAAAAGAGAGGGAGGGGGAGAGAAAAGGAGGGAGAGAGAGAGAGAGAAGGAGACAGAAAGAGAGAGAGAGGGAGAGATATGTGATCACAGCAAGGAGCCCAAAATGGGAAGCCATTTGTCTCCATGGGTCAGAGACTCTACTCTTCCACCCCGAGGCAATGGAACAAGCAAGTGAAATGGAAAAAAGGGACTCCATCCCATCAAACAGCTAATCTGAGATGTCCTTTTCTCTTCATGGGTCCAAGGCTCTCCTAACCTGCTCAGACAATGGGCAGGTGATCAGAAACAAAAAGAGAGCCCTAGTCACAGCAAGCAGCACCAACAGGAAGCCTCTCTTCCCTAGGGAGCTGAGGCTCTTTCTCTTTTCAGTAGATATCAGCAGAAGTATACAAGGGAACCAGCAATAGCTAGTGGCCTGGTCTGGAAGGCTTCTTTGTCCCCATGCACAAGACTCTGCTCCTCTTTTCAATGATACTACAGCAGCTACAGGGGCAATGGTAAAGAGATCCCACCATACCCATCTCCCACCAAGAGATACCTGGAGGCCTTACCTAGGGAAATCTATTTTACCCCCTCAGGCAGTGCCAGCAATAACCAGTGAGACCTGCTGTCGACACCAGATAGGCCAACAAGAACAAACTAATACTGCAAAGACTATGAACATTAAACTGCCATTGGAATCATTGCCCTCAAGAGTAGGACAAGACTTACATGCTCAAATTCAATATGGTTACTGTCTGCCAAAATAAAATATTTAAATGGGACCCAAGCTTTCCTAACATAATAGACAAAATGTCTAGGATGCAATAAATAATCACCAGTCCTACCAAGAACCAGGAATATGACAATTTAAATTTAAAAAGATAATCAACCGATACCAAAACCAAACCAAGGTGAATCAGATGGTGGAAGCTTAAAAGGATTTTAAAGTAGCTGTCATAAGAAAACTTTAATAATTAATTATAAATTTTCTTGAAATGAAAAATAGGAAATCTCAGCAAAATAAAAATGAAGTTATAAAAAATGGAAATGATAGAGCTGAGAAAATACAATAACAGAAATTATTACAGAAAACCCATGGATGGGATCAGCAGTAGAGGAGATGACAGAGAATCAAATTGTTGAACTTGAGGACAAATGAACAGAGACTCAGTGGCCTATGTGACAATTGCATAAAATCCAACATTCATATTATTGGAGTCCCAAGAGAGGAGAAAGAGTGGCACTGAGGGAATATTTAAAGAAATAATATCTGAAAACTTATATTTAGTGAAATACACAAACCTATAGATCTAAGAATCTGATGAAATCAGAGTAAGTCCAAAAAAATCCACACCAAGTCGATTCTACCCCCACCTCATCCTCACACCTGTCTAAGGTCTTTTAGAATAAAGAGTGATTACTAATAGATTAAAATGGTGGCTAGAGACCTAGTGCTTGTTAGAAAAACTCAAACATGGTGTTTTTCTTTGCATAATGTTGAAAGCTTTGTACCACTTGCCTCCAGATAACCTTCCTAGCCTCATGAATAGCTACTCTACTCAACTATATCTATACCAGGTTTCCTTTCCTCTTACCTTCTTGCTGTTTTCTAAACTTCTCAAGTGATTTAATGCTTTGATGCATCAGTGTGTTTTATTGTTATGCTGTTCCCTTTTTTTTGAACATACTTCCTCACTTTCTACCTTATGGATCTCCACTTTATCTTTCAAAATTCAAATCAAGTCAACTTTTAATATTTCTCTGTATCATTGCCGAACGCTGTGAAACACTTTTATTTTTTCTTTGCTTTGTTGTGAACTCACTTTCTGTGGGACTGTATTAAATAATTAGCAATTAGCCAGTTGTGATATAGACATCTGCTTTGGAAGGAATGCTCTTTTGCTTGAGTATGAGTAGTTTCTCAAGAAATAAGAACTGTGTCTTATTTTTCTTTGCATTTCCTAAGACCTAATAATAACATTTGTTGAACTGAATTTACCAAATGTGGATTTAATTGTTTTGCAATATCCAGAGATGTTCTTTGAAATCTCAAACATACGATTATTTTCTTTATCACTTTAACACTTTATCAGTGTTGCAGGTTGTATGCTCTGGAAGCAGATACTGAGAAGGAGTGTGCTGTGTGAAGTGTTTATTAGATCAATAACTTTGGAAGGAAGAGGGATGTGGAGCTGTGATGTAGTCCTAATAGAATCTTAGCTAGCCTCATAGGGTTGCTTTCCAGAGCTTTCTCATGTTGGGTCAAAGACCCATTTTGGGTTGCTGGGTCTTTACACCCTCATCTCGGTCAGCATTTGGATGTGGGCTGTTTCCAGAGGGCATGACTTTGGATGAGGCAACTCTCCAAAGTAATTCATATAGCTGTTGACAGCTGGAAGCCGTCTGCTATCGGTTAGGGTGACAATCTTACCTTGAAGGAAAGAGGGATCTGGGTGGCACATCTTCAGGTCTACCAAGCTAATATTTATTTTGTACCATGTACCAGAATACTGCAGAAAGATTTTATGTACATTATCTTACTAATTTTCAACTTCTCTTTACAAAGAAGATATTATTATTATTCCCATTGTACAGGTAGGACAGCAGCCTAAGAGGAGGTAATTGGCCTCTCCGCAGTCATACAATGAGTATGTGGTAAAGCTTAGATTTTTAACCCAGGCAGTCTTACTCCAAAGCTAAATACCATTTAACCACAATGGTATCCTGTGAGAGCTACTTTGTACATGACTACAACTCCCTGAAACTTGATAATCCACAAGCAGTGAAGAGTTTTCTATTAAAATAGAAAAAGAATGTCAACTTGCCTTTTATTCTAAACATATGTGGACATATTTTATTAAGCAGATACTTTTTGTTTGTTTGTTTCAGCCAGTGTGGTGTATTCTGATATGAGGAGAATTTCTCTTTTGGTCTTGGGCATATTCCGTAGACTGACATATCACTGGGCCAATATTTGAGGTGAGTCTTGAACTAGCCTTACCCGCCTACCGTGTTTATGTTAATGGAACATGCTGATTGAAGTACTGAGAAGCTGTAGGAAGCCAGAGTGTGCCCATCAGCATTTGTAGGCTGTCCAATTTATAACCTTCTAGGGACTAAGATGAAAGTACAGTGGTCACAAAGTTGCTCTCAGCCAAAGAGCTTTTCAAGATCATAATTCACCTTTAGATTTCCATGCATCTGTAGGTAACTGTGTCAATTAGCACTGATGAATTCAGTAGTGGACCTCATTTTCCCTCGGTTATTTTTTGACAGATTTATATTAAATAATGAAATAAACATTGAACAAGTGCGATTAAAAAATCCTTTGCCTTCCCAATCTTATGTGTTTATGGACATGGTAATACTATATATTTTTTATTTTAGAGATTTTCAGTTTTTCTATGCCTTATCTTTTCTCATGGATAGCTGGAATAAAATAAAGATAGACTGTTCCAGTTATTATTAGAGGTGATAATTTGCAGGCTAAGTGTGTTGCTATGGATACCTAAGAACCCCCCCCCCCCCCCCCCCCCCCCCCCACAAAGACTCAGGCCTGGGAGTCAGGGCCTAATCCTGAGGTGCTTTTCAATAGCACCAGCTGTCCGGAGCCTGAAAGGCGTGGCAAATTACACCATTATTAGAGTGAAATGGTATGGCTAAGCTAATTATTTGTGGGCTTTAGACACAGGTGTTCATAAAAGGCTGAACGTGCACTCCTAATCAAGTCTGATTGGGCTAGAACAACAGCCCAGCATGGGACTATCAAAGAGTTGTTTATAGTGTCTTTCATTTAAATAATAAAAGAGGCCACTGTAGG
Source organism: Gorilla gorilla gorilla (assembly GCF_029281585.2). Lineage (NCBI taxonomy): Eukaryota > Metazoa > Chordata > Mammalia > Primates > Hominidae > Gorilla > Gorilla gorilla. Next base: position 81,337,962 of record NC_073241.2, read on the forward strand.
CCTTCTGTTCAGCAGAGTTTTTAATGTTGCTCTGAGTTCCTCATTACAGGTAATCATATTTGGTATCTCCGTTTGACTTCATCCAGTCATGGAAATCTGTTTTCTAATAATATTTTCCTTGATAGTCATATAACAATTTTAGATACATTAGCCATTCCATGACTATTTTTGGTTAATGCTACTTTTAGCATTGCAACATAACTTTACGGAATGGAAGATTAGAACTTCATCACAAAAATGATAATCTGGTTACTACTCATCAAAGAGTTGTTAATATTTCCATTTTATTACCGGTGATATTTCTTTGATAATTTTTGTGCTCATAATGCAGTAGCAAGTTTGGTTCAAAATATACCTTAAAATTTTTCTCTCATTTAATAGTATTTGATTTGTCTAATATTTGAATATCATCAGTTGCTAAAATGTATGTTTGCTGAGAAATGTTATGTGGGTTTGTTATGGTGTGATATTGTACTAAGCATGGTTAAACACTCTTCTTTGCAAATCTGAATTTTTCAATCTTTGCTTCTTTAAAAATAATGAATACTTTTTTTGATGTCCATACTTTATAAAGAAGTTTGCATTTAATAGTTACCAAACAACCATTAAACATCTAATATTTCATTTTCAAATAATAATGATGTAGTAGATTCATTACTCCAACAATTTACAAGGAATTGGCTTGTCTATTTTAGTTTTCCAAGTCTAATCCAGCCCATGAGTATTTTAGAAGTTGATATGATTGGTATTGCTATATAATAATGTTGAAATACCTAGTAGGTATTTTACTTTTTTAAAAATTCTACATCGTCACAAATGCTTGTAAATTTATAAAATGTGGAAACATGTTTCTTTAGAGAAGTAGCCTCTGCTACCGCTATTGGATGAAGATATACTTACCCACTCTCTGTAGGGAGAGAGTGGTCTATTAAGGGAGACAGATGACCTCATAAACGTGTCTATGTGCAGATCAATATGATGGCCTAATATGAGTGTAGATATACTCTCGGATGATTGAGGGAACTGAGTTTTGTCTCCGAGTCCATTCAGTCAAGGTATTCTTTCTCTTTGCAATTCTTCTGTGTATGGGAGTAGGTAGTTCTCAGAAAATAATTATGAGGTTTTTAAGGACAGTAATTAGTGGCTTTTATCTTACACAAATGTATAAGACTTTCTAAATTATAGGTAGAAAGCAAATATGTTGCCTTCCTACCCAGATCTGTAAGTATTGTGCACAGAAAAGAGGACCCTCTGAGGTGACCTTGGCAATGGATACCTTGAAGCGGCAATAGTTGGGTGAATTAGCATTCAGTTAAATTTCAACAATTATCTGCTGAACACCTACTGTGCTTGCAGTTCTGCCAGAGAAAGGACTGGAATTAGACAAAGGTAGGTAGCCACCAATACTAGTGCTCTTTCCTTTTCTTCTAATAAAATATATTTTTGGCTGGGCATGGTGGCTCACGCCTGTAATCCCAACACTTTGGGAGGCTGAGGTTGGTGGATCACCTGAGGTCAGGAGTTCAAGACCAGCCTGGCCAACACGGTGAAACCCCATCTCTAGTAAAAATTCAAAAACAAAACAAAACAAAACAAAAAAAATATGAGCCAGGCATGGTGGCAGGTGGGTGTAATCCCAGCTACTCTGGAGGCTGAGGCAGGAGAATCACTTGAACCCAGGAGGTGGAGGTTGCAATGAGTCGAGACTGTGTCATTGCACTCCAGCCTGGACGACAAGAGCAAAACTCTGTCTCAAAAAATTAAAACAAATATATATGTTATAAATAGATCTTTATAACATATATATTTTTAACATATATATATTTTTTTTTCTGCTGTCATCTCTCATAACCCAGAGATGTAACTAGCCAATCATTTATGGGAAACATAACGATATCTTGCCTTTTGTGATTCTGTGGTGGTGAAAAATGCCTGCTCATTTACTGTGAAAGTAACATCTCTGGTGAAGGGAAATTCTAGATCTCTGATGATGATAGTGAGTTATCTGAGTATTGGTTAAAATTGGATAGGATATGCTGTGGTAGCAAACACTCTGAACTCTCAGGAGCTAAACATGGCCAAAGTTTATTTCTGCTTATGTTACATGTTATTTAAGGTAAGCAGGTGATTCTGCTCACTTTAGTCATAAGGGGCCCATGCTGATAGATACTGCATCTTGACTCCTACTTCTATAATCTTTACAATAGAGGGAAAGTAAATCATGGCTCTTAAAGTTTATGTCCTACTGACACAACTAACTTCCGCTCACATTTTATTAGCCCAGCACATCATATGGCCAAGCTTAAATCCAAAGGGCAGGATCAAGAAAGCAGAGAGCAGAGAAAATAGTTACTGAGCAGAAATAATGACGACTATGGCACCCTCTAAATCACTTTTTTTTTTTCTTTCTTTTTGAGGCGGAGTCTCACTCTGTCACCCAGGCTGGAGTGCAGTGGCTCAATCTTGGCTCACTTAAAACTTCACCTCCCAGGTTCAAGTAATTCTCTTGCCTCAACCTCCTGAGTAGCTAAGACTATAGGTTCCCACCACCATGCCCAGCTAACTTATGTATTTTTAGTAGAGATAGGGTTTCACCATGTTGGCCAGGCTGGTCAAGAGTATAAAGAAACCTCAAGTGATCCGCCTGTCTCAGCCTCCCAAAGTGCTGGGCTTACAGGCATGAGCCACTGCCCTGAATCACTTGTTGTAAGTGAACTCTTTACAACTAAACTGGCTCAAGGACTAGTTACCTAACTGGTACCTAATTAAAATGGAAACACATGTAAGTGATATAGGAGAAGAGATTGTATCAAGATATCAGACGTGTATCTACCCTTTCTTCCATTTTGAAATCTCTTAGAATGATAGAAATATAGAAAAATAATACTATATATGGAATGGGGGAAAGATTCCCAAGAAAATTCTTAACATAAATATCTATATTGGAAACAAAATGGTTTAAAATTAAATGAGTTAAACTTTCAACTAAAGAAATAAACAAATATGAAATACACAAAGAGCCTGAAGGAAAATAACTAGTAAATGTGTTTAAATTAGTAATAATGAAATAGAAAATATTAAATCAGTAAATTTGATCTGTTTAAAAAATCTGGTTCATTTAATCATCAATAAATAGAAAAACTATTGGTAAATCTGATCATGTTAAAAAGGAACACAAAACAGGCAATATTAGATAAGAGAATAAGTATATACATAGTCATAAATACAGATATCAAGCAAATTTAAACCTATTAGAGAATAATATGCACAGCTCCATGCCTAAAAAATGTTATCTACTTAAATTAATCTTGAAAAGGTAGAAATACTAATGGGATAAACAACTTTGGGAAAAAATGGAAAAACTGTCAAAACCACCTAAAAAAAGTCACGAAGTCAAATTAATTTTGTGGATAAGTTCTACCAAATTTCCATGAGAAAAATACCTTTGTTCTCTGTACTATTTCAGAGCATAGAAAATAACTTAAAGCTACTAATTTTCCACAAGCCATATGAGGAGAGTGTATATTCACAGAGAGAAAAGAAACCTAAAACCAAATCTCATGTATTAAAAAATGTGAAACCAGGCACAATGGCTCGTGCCTGCAGTCTCAGCCACTCAGGAGGCTGAGATGGGAGGATCACTTGAGCCCCCAAATTGGAAACCAGCCTGGGCAATACAGCAAGACCCTGTCTCAAAAAAAGAAAAAAGAAAAAAAAGTCCAAGAAAACTATTAGCAAATAAATACTGGATTGTATTAAAAGAGAATTACATTGGAATCAATTAGGGCTAAAGTAGAAATGCAAATTTGACTCACATCAAAAATAAAGTTGCTCACAAATGGGTTAAACAACAAATCTTGATAACATCCCAAATTAGAAAATCTGACATGTATGTAGATTTTGTTAAATGACTTAACATTGTAAGAGTATAAAAAAAACTTTTTAAGGCTGATAAAGCAACTACCAACAAAACATAATAGACATACTTAACGATGAAACAGTAATTTGACAAAAGCCATTAAGATGGTAGCAGTGTCCACTGTCATTACTGTGAAACATGCTAAACATCTTGATTCAAGTAATAAAATGAGAAAATGAAATGGAATAATATAATGGAGATAGCCAGAAATAAGTTATTTGTCTATTTGTCAATCCATCTACTTGATTAGAAAAACAAGTTTAACCAAGGGAAAATGATACAAATTGACATTTGACAGGAAAGTAAAACATAAGAAAATTAAGAACAGAGGTGCTATACTAACTGAGGTCCTCCAGAGAAAACAGAATTAATAGGATCTTCTTTTTCTGTCATTTTAAGGAATTGGCTCACATGATTGTGGAAGCTGGTAAGTCCAAAATCTGCAAAGTACTTTGGCAGGCTAGAGACCCAGAGAAGAACTTATGTGGCAGTTCAAGTCTAAGATAGTCTACTGGCAGAATTCTCTCTTCCTTAGGAAATGTCAGTCTTTTTCCATTAAGGCCTTCATCTGATTAGATGAGGCCCACCTATATATGGAGAGTGAGCATTATTACAATTTTGTGGGGTTTTTTTTCTTCTTAAGAAATTGGAAGAAGTTAAAAACTGGAAATTCACTTAAGAAGAAAAAAAACAAACATACTTAACTTTCCCCATAAGCAGAAATATAACAAACGAAACAACGATTTGTTACTTTATACCCATCAGAGTTGGCTAAATTTACAATTTTGATAATATTCAATGTTGACAATGATGTGAAGTTACTGGCACTCTCATCTACAGCTGGTTGGAGTAGAAATAAAGAATACACTTTGGGAGAGGGTTTTACAATATCTGTCATTTAAAGTATGCATACTTTCAGACCTAGCTATATCAAATTCTAAGGATTTAATCTGTACTGCAGAAGAAACTCTTGCCCATTTGTACCAGGACAGTCATTACTTCATCATTTGTAATAAGGAAAAATTGAAAGTGACCTAAACACCCACCAGTAGAAAGAGGTACATATAAAGTTATATGTAACGAAAAAAGCAAATCACAAAAAAGTACACGTACTATATGTGTAAAGTAAGAAAGTAGATATGTGCTATAAATATAGATGAATAATATCAAAGTATCCTGGGTTGTTGTTAAAATTTCATGCTTTATCTAGAAAGGGAAAATTGTGATATGTACCTGGTGGATCTGTAACACCCTCTTTACCTTCCCGGTCTTCAAATTCATCTTTACCTCCACCAAGTCAAGGCTTACACAGTTATAATTGCCTCATAACATTCCTCCTTGGGAAATTTTTATTGTAACAAGAAGGGATAAGAAAGGTATGTGCTCTAGCAGTAGAATTTTAGAAATTAGCATTCAAGTGCAGAGATGAAGGTAGGTGGAGGGTGAAGTAGGACCTTTCTTGATAGCCCTGAGAACATATCCCTGGCAGTAAACACTCCAGTACTTGGAAAGGTTAGTCCTGATTGGGGATGAGGAGCACAACGTCAGAACCCATGGGGAACAGGGAACAGTTAAGAGAGGGTCTTTCTGACTAAGCTAAGCAGTGAAAATTTTAGCTGTTAGACACACACAGAGTAACTAGATAAAAAGTAGTTGAGGGGAGTAATTGTGAAGAATGGTAATTTTTCGGGTCTCATAAGGGCATGAAGATAATAAGGACCTGGGTAAAAACAGCCAACACCTACATAGCAATGACTCTGAGTCAGATGCCAATCTGAGCACTTCACTTGTATTATTTCATTTAATCCTCACAAAAGTCCTTGACAGAAACACTGTTTATATAATCTCCATTTTACAAGTGAAGAAAGGGAAGTAATATCACTTAAATAAGTATGTAACAGAGCAAGGACTTGAACCCAAACATGCTGGCTCCAAAGCATCTGCTCATTTAGCCGCTGATGGAAACAGGAAGTCAGGAAATTTAGATGTGGTGTTAATGGAATCTTTCAATATCTTTGCACTAAGGTTGTATGCTGATGTGTGGAGGTAAAAAAAAAAAAAAACCTCTCAGGGGACAGGGATAGTCACTCGTGATTCCCTCAGTATCCTACACCATTTCAGACTTCAGGGTTCTGAAATGCTGGTTCTTCCTCCTTGCAAATACCTCCCCCCACCCGTTTTTTTTAACCCAATTAGAATATCCTTTTCTGTATGAAGCACTTTTGTTACCCAGTGTAATGCCTACATGACTTAGATGCATTTCTACCTCACCTTAACTCTGCTTATCTTTAGGATACAGGATGCCTGAGGTCAAAATTTCCCTCTTGTGACCAAACTGGCTAAAGTAGTGGGATCCAAGATGGTAGCTCAACCTCTGAAAAACCTCTAACTTCATTATAATCTGATTTCCATGATAAATGACACTCCCACCAGCACCATAACAGTTGACAATCACCATGACAATGACCAGAAGAAACCATAAAAGGACCAAAAGGAAAGCTGCACTCCAGTTCCAAGGAGTTCTCTGCCCATTACCAGAACAGACATGAATTCGGCCCTTTGCTTTTTTATGCCCAACCCCTTCATTAAAAGCCCTGTATTTGTGACTTCCTGCTCTCACAAGCTGAGAAGTTGATTGGTGAGCCAAGCTCTTGCTTCCCAATTCCATGGCTATTGATTAAAGCCTATACTGCTTGACACTTCAGTTTTGCATACTGTCTTCATGGCATCAAAAAGGGAAAGACCTCATTTTGGGTAACCTGCTTTAGCAGTAACGCTTTTTTACTTTGCCTCTTCCTTTACAGACAATTATCCAAGCCCCATTGTATTTCCAGCATACTTCCAGCGTGTGATTGTCAAACAGTGCATTAATTCATTGCTGAGTGTATCTTCCCACTGGGCTCCAATAGCTGAGCTCCTTGATGGCAGGCGGCTATACTGGTGAATTAATCAGGCTCTTTCCCATGGTGAGAAGCAGAACCATACTATGCCTGGCTCAGATAATGGGGCTAATTACAAGAATACACAGAGCAGTAAGAAGATAGAAAATACTCCCAGAAGCTTCCTATTGGCCATTTTACACTGGGCCAGTGCCTCCTCCCTGATGATGGTGCTTTACCAGTCTGATGTTTCAACTTCTGTCTCTCTCTTCTACTACAGCTGATTTTTCTGATGCTGACTCCCATTTTTAAATGCATATCATATGCAATTTTCCCAAGAGTTTTAAATCAGTCATCACTCAGAACAATGAGCCATTGTTGACTATCATTCAAGTACAATAACACCTCAGAGATCACTGGCCAGAGATCAGCTAGTCATATTTTTGTCAGGCACTGATTCCTATACAATCTGTGATGACTGAAGAAATGCAGTCATATAATACCATACCATGGTGACTCATGGGTAATAGACCATCTGGATGAGTTCCACCAGAGGATGGCTTAGCTATGGAAGGCATTAAGATCACCATGTCCTATGCAATTATAAAGCTATTTGTATATTCATAGAATCTAACATAGTCCCTCTCAAACACCAGACACTAGATATACATTGATTTAGTGTGAAAGAAAATGTTCTGAAATGACAAAAGAAATATCAAAGAAAGCAGAACACCAGTGGTTTTTCTGAACTCTTTATTTATTCAATCATTTAGCAGTCATTTGTAAAATGTCTATTAGGTACAATAAGTATCAGACAATGTGCCAGGTATGAGAGATACAAAATTGAATAGGATGATGTTGCAGACTTTGAGAATTTTAGTTTAATCAAAGTGACTGGCAAGCAAACCTACTATTATGATGCAGGATTATAAAGTAATGTAGAGGAACGTCACTGTATCCCAGCCTTGAGAAGCAGAGTCAGGAATAGTTTGCGCCCCCAAATCTCAAAAGTAATCAGGGTGAGGGAGTGGGAAGTGAAAAGAATTTGAAAATATGCTTTGAGAGAGCTTATCACAGAAATCACTGAGTCAGGGAGCTGGGAGAGATTTTTAAAATATTTACATTAAACCAAATTACTTGTTTCTAATTACTCTCCCTTGAACAATGGCTGTACATTAAGGAAACCCTCAAGTGAGCTGAAGCCTACCCAAGCACACTTATTGGAAAATGATCAAATAGCAGGATGTGAAGGATTAGGTTGTCTTTTCCCTCTCCCTTTTTTCAAGTTAGTTAACAGGACTGTGCTACTGATCTCCTCCTCTGCAGTTAGCGATCCATATGGTGTGCACATACTGTAGACATTTAACCGAATTATCAGATTGCTCTGGCTTTCTACCACTTTTATTTCATGGTTTCTAGATAGAAAGGCCTTGAGAAAGACAGAGTATGTGCATTGGAGAAGCTTTACATGAATAGGTTGTTTTTTCCATCCTTTTTGTCTTCACATCACCTTCCTAGCTGGGAAGGATATTTTGAGTGGTTGTTAGTAAATGGAGTTGATCTTCCTATGGCTGGGGCAAGATTCTTCCTGTAGAAAGTTACTAAGTGTTAGGAAAAAAGGGGGAATATGGAGATACCAAAGGCTTCTAAAATAGTGGGACAATGGTGATGTATTTGGAGCCATTTTCCATAACCAGAGAAAGTGCTAAGAATGTTTAGCTCAGACAAGTTAAAGAGAGAAAGAGGTGGACACATGCCTGAAGAACTAGAGCATATTGTGGGGTCTGGAACACATAGATTGCCATGGAGTGCTCAAGAACATAAAATGAGGACCGGGGCCAACAATTATAGCTATCTAATACTTGAATGGTCTGCCCTTACAACAGTGAATCTCCTGTTTCTGGAATTATCAAGAAGACTCCAGAAAATTATGGGAGTGACTCCGAAATGCTATGGAAGAGATTCCTGCATTGTCATGCATAAAGGCAGGTGAGAGTGAGCCTGGTGAGGTGGCCTCTTAGGGCCCCTTCCAAACACAAGATTCATTATTTGAGGTACAATTGAAAGCTTTGTCTTCCATAAGAATATCTCTCAATATCTGGTCAAAATGCTTGAAATACCCACATGTATTCATTTTGTTTGTGCAAATCCTGACTTATTTCGAAACATTTTTACTTCAGAAATTTCTATCCTTATTAAGTGGGGCATTACTGTCACTTCCTGAATGCCTGGTTTAAAAGCAAACATGATTATATATCTCCTTAATGATGTCATTTGACCCCATACAACGACCTATGTGAAAGAAGTAGATGAGATATTATTCCTGTTTTACAGATGAGGAAACTCATTTCAGAGGGACAATGCTACCTGGAGAAAGGAAATAGGGCTCATTAAGATATCATGGCACATTAATATGAGCACATGAATTTCCTCATCAGAGGAGCTGCAGGCTTGTGTTGGTCCATTGTGTTGGACAAACCACAAAATGGACTAACCCAATAAAGCTGCTGGGACTGGACACAGGAGCATCTTTATGGATATGAAAGATCAGAAGGCTTTGAAATCCAAGGTCTTGCTGAGGCAGCACAAGACCACTAAGTATTAATGATCAAAAACAAACATTATCTTCTTCCCAAATTTGTATAGGGAATTTTGAGAACTTACACAATAGGAGTATACTGTAATAGTCATTTACATGCATTTTCTTATATATTAGGTTGATGGAAAAGTAATTGAAGTAATTGTGTTCTTTGCCTAATAACACTTAAAATTATCCTATGAATATCATTATCTCCATTTGAAATGAAAACATTGGTTCCTCAAGGGAAACCATTTTTAAAATAAAAGGACAAGCTACAAATTAGGAGAAGTTTGAAACCTATTGCTATACAGAGTATATAAGGAATCATAAATCAATTGGAAAAATATAATACCTGCCTCCCCAAAAGTGTGCATTTTAGATTCCTCCAGGAAAACCTGTTTATTAAGCAAATCTGAATATATCAGACTTAAAGCTGCAAGGAAGAATGTCCCCTTTTCAAAGTCTTAGTGATTATTCAAAAGGAGGAAGTTAAGAAAGGATGATTATAGGGTTTGGTATCTGGGCTTAATGGTTTGGGTAGGTCTTTCAAAGCAAGAAAGTAGCTGGCATCAGGCAGTTTGATACATAGTAATTCAGAGCTGCTAAACATGATGGGCAAGGGTCTTAAGTTCTTTTGAGTAAACCATTGTCCTAATAAGAGAGCTGTTTTTTTTCCATATAAGCAAACCGCTCAAGTAAATTGGTATGCAAGTACTATGGTTTGGGTGTGTATACCTTTCAAATCTCATGTTGAAATGTGATCCCTGATAGATGCTGGAGGTGGGGCCTGACAGGAGGTATTGGATCATGGGGGCAGATATCTCATGAATAGCTTAGTGCCATCCCCTTGGTGATGAGTTTTTAGTTTGTTCACAAGAGATCTGGTTGTTTAAGAGTATGGGACTCTCCTTCTCTCTTTCTTGCTCTCTTTCACCACATGATACACTGGTTCTCCCTTCTCCTTCTGCCATGATTGGAAGCACCCTGAGGCCAGACCAGGAGCAGATGCTGGCATCTTGCATCTTGTACAGCCTGCAGAACTGTGAGGCAAAATAAACTTCTTTTTCAAATTAATTACCTAGCTTCAGATATTCCTTTATAGCAACACAAAATGGACTAACAGCAAGAAATTCCCGATGCTAACAGTAAAATTATGTTGACCCAAGCCATCTCATTTTTTAGTCTAAGAGCTATGTTGGGAGGTCTCAGGTTTAGTCCCCTTGTTCCCCCTCTTTGTAGTCTTCTCCAGCCTGAGCTTTCAGTTACTTGTTTTTCTATTCTGTGTATTATTTTCTAGTTACTTTCAGTGGGGGAGCCCATCATTACTGGGAACAGAAGTAAAACATACATTATTTAATTTCCAGATATTTTGGGATTTTTCCAGATATCTATCTGTTATCAATTTCTACATTGATCAATTTGTGATTAAATAACAGAATTTATAGGACTACAGTCCTTTTAAATTTGTCAAGGTTAGTGTTATGGTTCATGGACATGTTCCATGTGTATTTCAAAAGATTATTTATTCTGCTGTTGTTGAGTAGAATATAAATGAAATTAAATTGGTTTACAGTGTTGTTCAGATTTTCCATCTCTTTACTGATATTCTGTCTATTGGTTCTGCCAATTATTGAGAGAGAAGTGTTGACATTTTGTTATAATTTTGACATTTTATTTTATTTTATTTTTTGAGACAGGGTCTTGCTCTGTTGTCCAAGCTAAAGTGCAGTGGCATGATCCTGGCTTACTGCAACCTCCGTCTTCTAGGCTCAACTGATCCTCCCACCTCAGCCTCCCAATAGGTGGGACCAAAGGCACATGCCACCAAGCCTGTTTAATTTTTGTATATTTTGTAGAGATGGGGTTTTGCCATGTTGCCTAGGCTGGTCTCAAATTCTTGAGCTCAAGTGATCCACCCATCTTGGCTTTCTGAAGTGCTGGGATTACAGATGTGAGCCACCCTGCCCAGTGTGATAATATAATTAGACTGCAATTAAAATATCCTATTTTAATTATAAATTATTTTATATAATTAATCTTTTACTTTTATGAGTTTTGCTTCACGTATTTTTAAGTTCTACTGTTAGATGCGTACACATTTAATATTGTTGTGTCTTCTTGATAAATTAATCCCTTTATGATTTTGTAATCATCGTACTCTCTGGTAATTAATATTCTTTGAAGTCTACTTTGTCTCACATTAATTTATCCGTCTCTCTTTTGATTAATGTTTTCATATAATGTCTTTTTTCCTGTTGTTTTTAGCATTAACGTATCTATCCTCTACAATAAAAGTTGGTATTTTATAGATGACAAATAGTTATGGTTGTTACCCTGCATGACAATCTCTGTCTTTTACTTGCAGTATTTAAACAAGTTACATTTAATGTTATGATTAGTATGATTGTATTTAAATCTACCATCTTGCTAGCTGTTTTATACTTGTCCCATGTCTTCTTGGATCCTTTTTTTCTGACTCTTGTGAATCAATTATTTTTTCCAGTGCTATTGTTCTGATAAGCTCACTCTGTATCCAGATGAGCAAACTCTTGTCCTTATAAAACCGTTGCTTTTCCAAATTTGCAAACTATTTGCCTGGATAAAGTAAAGTGCAAGAATTTTCTAAAGATAACAGTGAAGTTATTTATTGCAAGGAAGAATGTCCCCTTTTCAAAGTGTTAGTAATAATTCAAAAGGAGGAAGTTAGGAAAGGATGATTATAGGGCTTTGATATCTGGGCTTAGTGGTTTGGGTAGATCTTTCAAAGCAAGAAACTAGCTGGTATCAGGCAAAGTTTGATACATGGTAATTTAGAACTGCTAAACATGATGGGCAAGGGTCTTGCAATCATATCTTTCTTCATGATGTTTACCTAGAGCAAACAATTACATTATGTTGACACAGGTCATCTCAGTTTTAGCCCCAGTAACTAGGTATACTTTATCTACAGAGTAAGAAAAGAGATAAAGTATAGCATTATTACACACTTGAATATTATACAGTAGCAAACATTAATATAGCAATATGAATTAACATGAAATTGATGAATCTGAAAAACAGCAAAGAGGGCTAGTTGTAAATGAATGCCTCCAGTATGAAATCATTCACTTATGAAAGCCTAAGTAGTAATACTATAAATGCAAGCAGGGAAATGTTGAAAGCAAAATCCAGAAGAGTTCCGTGTCCCTTCTTTCACAAGGAAAAAGAGAGTTATGAACAGGGAGTGTTACCGTGGGAGCATCAGTAATGCTGTCCATTTATTAAGATCAGTGAGCTATTCATGGTTCTTCAATTTGTATATGTTTAAATTCAATATACATTATATACTTCTGATTTTTCAAAACACATTAAGAAGGCAAAAATGCTCACTTGTATAGTTCCCAAAACATAATCTGTCACCTTCTTTCCTTTCTAACAAAGCATCAGCTGACATTGAATCATCAGGAAATCTGGGCATTTTCAAATTGCCTCTATACTCCAGCCCTCAGTTTTCTCTCTGCAAGATAAGAAGATAATGTTGTTATGATCACTAAGGTATCTTACAGAAATAAAATCCTTTGATTTTTATTCAAACCTACTGAATGCATACTTCTTGGTTTCAATTAATTGTTGTGTTCTAATTACTTATTTGTGATCCTCAGACTTCAATTAAGTAGAATATTAAAGAGATTGGATATAATTTTCAGGTAGATGGTAGGAATAAAGGTCAAGAAACACCCCTTTGTTTAAGTAGGTAGGTGGAAATATGAGCATGCTAAACTTTACTTCCAATAAAAAGCTGCCTGGATCTGAATATTTTTTGTGTGTATAATTTTTGATATTCTTCATGGAAGATTTGCCTTCATAAGAATTACAAGGCTCAGGATACTGGAAACTGGATTAACTCTCTTTTCTCCTTCAATTCAGGAATTAATTAAACTTCGATTTCTCTCTGTGTGGTTAACATTAATAATTGACACGGGAGTGTTTTTCTGTGATTTCCTACAAGCTAGCATTTGCCATCATGGAAGTATTAATACTATCACACCCACTAATCAAGGGCAGCCTGTGTGTTGTGTGAGATCATAAATACATAGCCGTAGGGACCTGGAAATAATTGCTAATGAACTTTGGTCTCTCTGAAAGAGCACGCAGCCTTGGACCTCTAGCCTTCCCCATTGTTTCCTTCATTCCCCTAATGTCAAACCCTAACCAAATACTCTGGAGTTTTCTCTCTTCTCTACCTTCTTTTCTGTTTGTTCCCCACCTCAGAATGCTCAGACTACAGCCACCAGATCAAGACTGCTCCTTTCCTAAAGATTTGGATTTGCTAGCAAGGGAACTTAGAGGCAGGAATATTGCATCTGACTATAGCTTTAAGTCCCCAAAGAGGCAAGGCCCCCTGAGACCCTCTTCAGATGCTAATATTCGCACAAAGTGCATTGGCCCCAGCTGGCCTTCACCTGCAGCCCTGACAGGCAGGAGCCTTCAGAATGAGATCCTGGTTTCCATAAAAATAGGAAGGGCACACATGGTAAATAACAGAGATCTAGCACAAGCTATAAAATGATTTGAAGTCTGCTTCCAGACAGTTAAAACTAATTGCTGTGAACACAAAGCCCAGACAGGAGTGCCCCCTCCCCTTTATTTTTTGTAGTTCACGTGAGATGGGGTGATTTGAATCTTCTGCTAATGGCCACACCTAAAATTAATCAATGCCACTAAATTTAAGATGCAGCCATCGTTGTTAATATTCAAATATGTTTTAAGCACAGGAGAAAAGTGCTGCATGGTAGTATGACACATACTAATAGATCATTTAGAATTGTCCTTAGCTGTTTCCTTGGTTTTATGGGGGGTACCCAGTTGAAATGTAGCATTATCGTTATGATTGCTAGTCTCCTGACTGCTTTTCTATTATTGCTGGCCATAGTTTGCAGCCTGTTCATCCTGTTTTTATAAAAGAAATTTGTAAGTGAAAAGCTACTTAATTCACCAATGTATTCCAGATTATAGTAAGCTAATACCAGCCAGGAGGACTCCTTCCTTCATCCTCTTTTTTGGAACTAATTTAGAGATGAGCTGTAAAATCCTTTTTATGTCCCTCCTTTCTTTTCATATGATATGGTATATAGGATATCAGTGAGGCAGGATATTAACTAAGCTCCCCTTACCAGATCCTTTGTTTTAAGAATACAGTGATTTAAAGAAGTGATTTCCATGCTTTTTTAATTTAGAGACTCTTGACATTAAAAAAAAGTATTCACTCAATATTTGAGAAGCCTTTTTAGTTTCCATTGTTTTATAATTTATACATGGATAATATACATTCAGTAATGTCTTAAAGTGAATGTATATTTAGTTAATTGCAATTGCATCTTTATATATATTTGGGAATGATTATATGTATATGTGAAAGATGTTTATTAGGTCTCCAGATAGTGTTTAGGACATATGCATATAATTTCCAGGATGCCTCTCAAAATCTTTATGACCTTTTTAGCAGTCCTCTCTCTCTTCTGATAAGGAACTAAGAATCTAGTGGGAGAAAATTCCATGTAAGAAGTCAGCAGGCTGGGGTTTTGTCTGCTTTCAGTCGTTTGTGCCCTCTTGTCCTTCCATTCAACCTCTCCATACTTGTTTCTATGCTGTAAAATAAGGGTAACTTATACCTGCCAATTTACTGCATAGGTTATAGTGGAAATGATATTCAGTAATAAGAGCTAAATATATACTTGGAAAATATAAAAACTATTCAGGATGCTGTATCTACTTAATTAGAACTATACATTTTATACTTTGACAGAGGATAAGATACTATGTATATTCTCATATTTAATTAGGTAAGAACAACTTTGAGATTCTTAAAAAAAAAGAAAATATAATGTTAAAATTAGGAAGTGGATGAAATCCCAAAATGCCTTAGAAGTTGCAACTTTTTCCCCAAAATTAATCAGGCTTCACAATAAAGACAATTAGGAGAAGAGGAGTTAAAACTTTTTTTTTCAATTTGCCAATATTCAAAATATATATATTGTACATGTGCTTTTTGCCAGATGTAGCACTTTGTTCTCAGGACTGAGATAAACAGTTGCATGTTTAATTTGACTGTAGAATAGATAATCTGTATATGAAGTATTTCCTATTCTTTTTTCTTTCTGTTCTTTTTTTTCCTTCTTCGCATTTCTTCCAGGAATTTTCTTAGTGAAAAATTTGACATTTTCAAGAACATCTGTAAAATTATAAGTATTAAATTTGGCTACCTACTGTTGTACCTACTGTTTGTACCTACTGTTTGTACATCAAGATTTTATAAATTTCAAAATAATAATACTCTTGTTGATGTGGTTTAAGCTGGAGCTATTCATACTTTGGGGTTTTATATTATCATCGTCTACTTGAAGGATGAATATGTGTGACTTTTCATGTGGAAATAAAATTGTTCTCTTATTAACTTCAATTTTAGTAAGTAAATAGAGAAATAAATAAGAAAAAGGAAAATCCATGTATTCTAGTACATTGGTTACAATGACTCTACTTTCTTAAATATCCTTTAAAACAATTTTGACATTATAATAACTATCTTGGACCAAAAGTTCTATGTTTATATACTTACTTTATGTTATTTCTTACAGCAAATAGTCTACTGCAGAGTACCACTATTAATCAGACTTCACTTTATGCAAAAAATTAGGGATTGTATAAGGATGTAGAAAGATTTTTTAAAATTTGTTATTGGTAAATTAAAGGGCATTTCTCCATGGATTAAAATTGATCTTCAACAGCTTCTTGTCCCTGAAGCACTGTAGTTCTTCAGTGGGCAGTCTGCAGCAGAAGGCATACCGCTACGCTTCTCTGTAATGTTAAAGTTGCCAGTGATTTGGAAGAGAGATGAAAACAAGTTAGAGGACTGAGTAGGTGGTGACTCAGCCCTGGCATAAGGAAATGAATTTTGCTATAAATAAGTGTTAAATATCTGGTATCTATAGAAAATAATAATCTTCGCATAGAGGAAAGCGATAATAAGTTTTTTGGCATATTTGTCCAGAAGATAAAACTTCTTCAGAAAATATATGGTTAAATTATAAAGATCACTTTCACTTCCAAGAATATGAAATAGACATTCTTTTCCCTATTCCTCATGCTAAGTGCAATGAAAAATTCTGGACATTTTTACAGTGTAAGGCTGAAATTAAGATTCCATATTATCTGCCCTGATATGTGAAACTAGGAGAGCAGTCCCCCTGTTCTCTCCAGATACGCCCCCATCCCCTCCATGGGAAAGGCTCCTCACCCAGGTAGTCTCCCTATCAGGAAGATCAGCTTTACCACACCCAGTCCTCAAACTAATGGCTTTCACTCTCCTCCTGCCTGCAAACTTATTCTGATAAGCTAATCACATCTTCCCATGGGGACCACGGGGCACCTCAACTTCTTGCTGCTACAAAGCCTGCCTTCCACAGCCTCGACTGGTTCACTCTGTTCCCAAGTACAACTCCAATGTGGCCCTGCATGCCATGTGGCATCCTCCTGTTCAGGGTGGCTGTGAGTGAGTATATGTGAGTCATGAATAGCTGTTGGTCTCAACTGTCAGGTGTCAAGTTTTTGGCCGTCTCATACTGTTTAGGGTAAGGGATCCAAAGGTGAATAGTAGGCAAGCAAAACATATATGGAAATTTTTAAAAAAAGGCCATCTAGGGAAGTTTGGAGTCAAGGAAAGATATGGTGAGTTCCCTGTTTTGTTTTTCTGCCTCATATAACTCAGAGTTAGAGCTGAGGAAGCCAGCAACTTGGAAATGCGATGGATGTTGACCAAAAAGCCCCAACCACAGCCTTCTCTTTCTAGTCAAAGGACCACAAAAGGGGCAGCCCATTAAGAGGAAACAAAATGTAGACAATAGATACTCTAGTATAGCCAAACGCCACAGGAAAAGACTGTGGCACCACCCACACACATAGCGGTAAACTTTGAGTGGGGAACCTAGACTTCCACTCTCACCAGGTTGTAATGAAGTACACTAACTTGCCTGCCAGGGTGAGGGCAGAGGAGACCAAGTGGGGAGCTGGGACTATCATTCCTGCTAGATGATAACAAGGCCCCACTCTTTTGGCAGTGTTAGGGAATACAATGTGGTGACCCTGGATTTCACCCACCCCCATCCAGCAGTAAATAGGGAAATCTCCCACTTCTGGCCAGGGAGGTGGCAGTGGAGGTCTAGAAGAGAGGCAGAGCTGCAAACCCTACCCAATAGTGCGAGAAATTTCTCCCACCCTAGGTGGCCAGTGGAGGCCCAGAGGGGAACCCAGACTTCTACTCACATCTGCCATCAGTGAAGAAGGAGCACTTCTTCCCTGCTGAAGTGGTATCAGAGTAAACTTCTAAAACAGAAGGTTTAAATATGAAGTAGGTTCTTATTTGCAGAGTTCAGGTTTCAATTTTAAAAAATTATTAAAAGAACCAGGAAAACGTCAACTTTAATGAAAAATGACAATCAATAGATATCAATGCTGGGATGACAAGAGGTTGGCAAAGATTTTCGTAGCAGCCATCATAAAATGCCCCATCAAGAAATACTGAACATGCTGGAAACTAATGAAAAATAAAAAAGCTTGGCAGGCCGGGTGTGGTGGGTCACTCCTGTAATCCCAGCACTTTGGGAGGCCGAGGCGGGTGGATTTGAGACTGATCTCCTATTCTCCCCAGCTGCAAAACCTGAATAATAGAATTAAAGTAGAAATCAAAAACAACAACAATATAACAAGAAAAACTTCAAAGATTTAGAAATTAAGCAACTCATATCTAAATGATCCATGGGTCAAAAAGGAAGTCTTAAAACATAGAAAATATATATTTAACTAAATGAAACTGCAACATCAATATTGTGAGGGCACAGATAAATCAGTGCTGAGAGAAAAATATATAGCACTAAATGTCTACATAGGAAAGAGGAAAGGTTTCTAATAAAATAATCTCAGTGTATACCTCAAAAACCTAAAATAACGTGAATCAGATAAATCCAAAGTAAGAAAAAGGAAGGAAAGAATAGGATAAGAGCAGAAATCAGTGAAACAAAAAGCAGAAAGGCAATAGAGAAATTCACCGAAATAAAAGCTTGTTCTTTGAAAAGATCAATAAAATTGGCAAGCCTATAGCAAGACTGAGAAAAATAAGAACAAAGAAACAAATTATCAATATTAGAAATGAAACTGAGGACATTTTCTGTATACCTTGCAGACATCAAAAGGATAATAAGGAAATACTACAAACAACACTACACACATATTTTGACAACTAAGTTGGTCAATTTCTTGAAAAGCAAGCACAAACTACCACAACTCATTTAATGTTACATAGAAAATTTGAATAGCACTACAACTATTAAGGAAAATGAATTCATAATTAATAAATTTCCAAAAAATAAATCTGCAGCCCCAGATATTTCCACTAGAAAATTGTACATAACATTTAAAAAACCAACAGCAGTTCTACACAATATCTACCAGAAAATGGAAGAGAAGAGTTACTTTCCAATTTATTTTATGAAGCTGATAATAAACTACACAAAGACAGTGCAAATAAAGAAAACTAGAGACCAGTATTTCTCATCAACTTAGATAGAAAGACTCTCAACTAAATATTAGCAAACTGAATCCAACAATATAGAAAAATAATTATATCCCATGACCAAATAGGATTTATTCCAAGATGCGAGATTGGTTTAAGGTTTACAAATTAGTAACATAATTCACCATATTAACAAACCAAAAAAGAAAATTCAGTTAATTAATACAAACAAAGGCATTTCAAAAAACTCAATACCCATTTTGATAAAAACTCTCATTAAACTAGAAACAGAGGGAAACTTCTTCAACCTGAAAGAAAACATCTACAAAAAACCTAAAGCTAACATGAAGAGCATAAAACATTAAGAGTAAATTTAAGAGTAAAAAATTGAATGCTTTTCTCTAAAACCAGGAATAAGGCAAAGTTTTCTGCTCTCATTACTTTCATTCAAAGTTGTACTGGAATTTCTAGCCATTGCAATAAGACAAGAAAAGAAAATCAAAGTCATCCAGGTTTGAAAGAAAACAAAACAAAACAAAACAACTATCCTTATCGGCAAGTAACATAATGTTCTATATAGAAAATCCTAAGGTAAGCTTGTCCAACCCATTGCCCTCAGGCCAAATGTGGCCCAGGATGCCTTTGAATGTGGCCCAACACAAATTTGTAAACTTTATTAAAACATTATGAGATTTTTGTTGTGATTTTTTTGTTTTCTTTAGCACATTAGCTATTGTTGATGTCAGTGGATTTTATGTACTGCCCAAGACAATTCTTTTGCTTCTAATGTGGCCCAGGGAAGCCAAAAGATTGGACACCCCTGTCCTAAGGAATCTAAATAACAAAATAACTAGGTGAGTTCAGCAAGGTTGCAGGATACAAGATAAATGTACACAAATTAATCATATTTTCATATAACAGCAATGAGCATGTACATACTAGAATTGAATATCATTTATAATCACTAAGAAATGAAGAAAGAAAAGAAACACCCAGGTGGTCTTACAAAATATATGTGGATGTGTAAACTTAAAACTACAAATTGCTGATGAAAGAATTCAAAGAAGAATAAATAAATGGAGAAACATACTGTGTTTATACATTGGAAAATGCAAAATAGTAAAGCTGCCAATTCTTCCCAAATCGACATGCAGGTTTTATATAATCACTTTCAAAATCTCTGCAACATTTTTGCCTTATATAGAGAAAAATACTCTAAAATGTAGATGGAAAGGCAAGGAACTAAAATAGCTAAAATTATTTTGAAAAAGAGGAATCAAGTGAAAGGAATCAGTCTACATGATTTCAAGACTTATGACACAACTAACTAATTAAGACTATTTGGTGGGATAGACAAATCATTGAAACAGAATACAGAACCCAGAAATAGACCCACACAACTATGTCCAACTGATTTTTGACAAAGTTGCAAAAGGAATTCAGTGAAGGAAGGACAGCATTTTCAATAAATGGCATTGGAACAATTAAACACCCATAAACAAATAAAGAATGACCTTAACATCCCACTAACCAAACACACAAAATATATCACCAACTTTGAAATGACACTATAAAATTTCAAAACTATACATTTAAAAAAAAAGGAGAAAATCTTTAGAATCTAGAGCCAGGCAAAGAGTTCTTAGACTTGACACTGAAGGCACCACCCATAAAAAGAAAAATTAATACATGGGACTTCATCAAATTAACAACTTTTGCTCTGAAAACATGCTGTTCAACAGGAAGAAAATATTTTGCAAACTACTATCCAAAAAAAGAATGAATACTTGGAATATATGAAGAAGTCTTAAATCTTGGTAGTATAAAAACAACAACAATAACAAAAAAACAAATAACTCAAGTAGAAAATGGGCAAAAGATATGAAGAGACATTTCATCATGGAGGAAATATACATGACAAACAACCACAAAAAAGATATTTCATATATGTAGCCATTAGGGAAATGCAAATTAAAACCACAATGGAACATCTATACATACTTATTAGAATGATGAAAATAAAAAGTAGTGACAACCGAAAATTTTGGTGAGAGTGCAGAGAAACTGTTTCACCCACCTATACATTGCTAGTGGGAATGTAAAATGATATAGCCACTCTAGAAAACAATTTTGCAGTTTCTTAATAAACTAAACATGCAATTACCATATGACCCAGGAAATGTGCCCCTGTATATTTATTCCAGAGAAATAAAAATGTCTGTTTACACACACACACCACACCTGATAAAATATTCATAACTTTTTAAATAATAGCCAGAAACTGGAAACAACCCAGTTGTCTGTCAATGAGTGAATGGTTAAACAACCTATGGCATATCCATACCATAAAATTCTACTCAACAACAAAAAGCAACACATTATTGATAAACACAACAACTTGGATGAATCTCCAGAAAATAATGATAAGCAAAGTCAGTCTCAAATAATTATATAAGGTATAATTCCATTTATATTACATTTTTGAAGTCACAAAGTTATTGAAATGGAGGAGGTATCAGTGATTGCCAAGGATTAAAGACAGGGTGGAAGGGAGTAGAGCATAGAGAGGCATATAAGAGGAGTGGAGGTGACTGTAAAAGGGCAAGATAAAGGATCTTTCTTGCGATGGAAATATTTTGTATCTGGACTACATTAATGTGGATATCCTGAATGTGATATTGTACTATAGTTTTAGAAGATGTTTAATCATTGGGGGCAACATAGTGAAGGGGACTTGGGATCTCTCTATACTGTTTCTTCCAACTGCATATGAATATATGACTATCTCAAAATTAAAAGTTTAAGATAATTATGAATATCTGACTCTATCCTCCCAGTTTGACCTATTATTTTTCCATAAGCAATAAGGGACTCCAAAAAGATTGATGTGAAAACTGCCAGAGGATCTTCATCATGTAATTTTCTAGGTGTGGGATGTTTTTTTACAATCCATTTGTAGCTGTCTTGGTTAAATTTTTTAACTTTGTGTTTCTTTTGATACCTTAAAGTCAATGCTATCTTTCTCTTACACTTAATATGTTCTTGATGAGTACAATGCTTCCGTGGAATGCTACATATTTGGAAAAAAAGCCAGCAGAGTTCCCACAGGCTGGGCAACCTTCACATTGGTATGACTCTCACTAGGAGGTAATGAGGTTCATTTGAAACCATCCTTTAACACTACTAATAAAAAGAAAGTTCTGCGTGAAAATGGCCATACTGCCCAAGGTCATTTACAGATTCAATGCCATCCCCATCAAGCTACCAATGACTTTCTTCACAGAATTGGAAAAAACTACTTTAAAGTTCATATGGAGCCAAAAAAGAGCCCGCATTGCCAAGTCAATCCTAAGCCAAAAGAACAAAGCTGGAGGCATCACACTACCTGACTTCAAACTATACTACAAGGCTACAGTAACAAAAACAGCATGGTACTGGTACCAAAACAGAGATATAGATCAATGGAACAGAACAGAGCCCTCAGAAATAACGCCGCATACCTACAACTATCTGATCTTTGACAAACCTGAGAAAAACAAGCAATGGGGAAAGGATTCCCTATTTAATAAATGGTGCTGGGAAAACTGGCTAGCCATATGTAGAAAGCTGAAACTGGATCCCTTCCTTACACCTTATACAAAAATCAATTCAAGATGGATTAAAGATTTAAACGTTAGACCTAAAACCATAAAAACCCTAGAAGAAAACCTAGGCATTACCATTCAGGACATAGGCGTGGGCAAGGACTTCATGTCCAAAACACCAAAAGCAATGGCAACAAAAGACAAAATTGACAAATGGGATCTAATTAAACTAAAGAGCTTCTGCACAGCAAAAGAAACTACCATCAGAGTGAACAGGCAACCTACCACATGGGAGAAAATTTTCACAACCTACTCATCTGACAAAGGGCTAATATCCAGAATCTACAATGAACTCAAACAAATTTACAAGAAAAAAACAAACAACCCCATCAAAAAGTGGGCGAAGGATATGAACAGACACTTCTCAAAAGAAGACATTTATGCAGCCAAAAAACACATGAAAAAATGCTCATCATCACTGGCCATCAGAGAAATGCAAATCAAAACCACTATGAGATATCATCTCACACCAGTTAGAATGGCAATCATTAAAAAGTCAGGAAACAACAGGTGCTGGAGAGGATGTGGAGAAATAGGAACACTTTTACACTGTTGCTGGGACTGTAAACTAGTTCAACCATTGTGGAAGTCAGTGTGGCGATTCCTCAGGGATCTAGAACTAGAAATACCATTTGACCCAGCCATCCCATTACTGGGTATATACCCAAAGGACTATAAATCATGCTGCTATAAAGACACATGCACACGTATGTTTATTGCAGCATTATTCACAATAGCAAAGACTTGGAACCAACCCAAATGTCCAACAATGATAGACTGGATTAAGAAAATGTGGCACATATACACCATGGAATACTATGCAGCCATAAAAAATGATGAGTTCATGTCCTTTGTAGGGACATGGATGAAATTGGAAACCATCATTCTCAGTAAACTATCGCAAGAACAAAAAACCAAACACCGCATATTCTCACTCATAGGTGGGAATTGAACAATGAGATCACATGGACACAGGAAGGGGAATATCACACTCTGGGGACTGTTGTGGGGTGGGGGGAGGGGGGAGGGATAGCATTGGGAGATATACCTAATGCTAGATGACGAGTTAGTGGGTGCAGCGCACCAGCATGGCACATGTATACATATGTAACTAACCTGCACAATGTGCACATGTACCCTAAAACTTAAAGTATAATAAAAAAATAAAAATAAAAAAAATAAAAAAAATAAAAAAAAAAAAGAAAGTTCAAAGGGATGGAACTTAAAACCCGTTCATCATATAAGTAAACAACATTTGCATTTAAAAGGGATCTGTTTTTTGCCCATTAAGTGCACACAAGAGGTTCTGGTAGCTTTTGATTTATCGCCTCACATTTTCAGACTTTCTTTTTCTTTAAATATATAGCAAGCGCAAATCCCAAATTGAAATGCATGGTGGTGTACTAAATTTGAGGCAAATGGCAAAAGGAAAAAATGTCATGAAATGCAATTTTATAATCTTTCATTGAATGACAATCACACTAAAAGTCTAGAGATAACAAATACAAGGGTTTCTGTCTTTTTTCTCCTCCAAAGCTTAGCACTGAGAGTTTCAAAGTCATTCACACAGGCAAGACCAGAAACTTTCAACACAGTTAACGCCTCTGATACCATTTCATGCCTCGATGACGTTGTTTATGTTGGTTCATTGGTCTGCATCTGGCTAACTCAAACTTAACCTAATAATTCACCTCTTCCTCCAGGAAGTCTCCTTCTACTCTTTAAGAAGTAGATGGCTTCTCTTTCTCTTGCTACTCCAGTATACATATTTCAGAGCATTTTATCATATTTAGTGAAAAATACCTCCAATAGTCTATGCCCCTTACAAAGAGGAATTATTCTTTATCCATTCTCCCTGTCCAAGTGCTTTATACAGTGTGCTCAGTAAATGTGGTAGAATCAGGGCAATAGTGAAATTATTTCTTCGGTATAGTTTTCAGAAAAGTGAAAGCAGTTTACAAAAGAAAAGTAAATAAGTTTATTTGAATGCTAGCATAGGGAATTCATTTTGAATTTAATAGACAGAAACAGATGTGGTTCACTGGATGCTTTTTTATGCCTGAACCTTCCTAACAGGGTGAGTGACTTTCATGTATTTATTACTATAAGATTGCAACTGCCTTGAGAACAGAAGCACCACTGTTCCTGCCCATAGAGTAAGCCCTCAAACAATGTGTCTAGAATAAATGATTTACAAGGCCCAGAAAACACCACTGAAAGGTGACTCCCAGTGGGTGCAAAGGCCACTCTCTAATCACATTTGTTCTGTCCCATCCTCTGTTGTGCTCTCTGTGGGTCAGGAACTCTGTAAACTACTTCATGTATATGAACACGTCGTATTCCCAAATAATTCTGTGAGGTAGGTACTGTTTTAAAGGTGATGAAACTGACACACCAAGAGGTTAGTAAATGAGTTAAAAGTCAAGGAAACTGTGAGTGGCAGAGCCAGACTTTGAACTCAGCAGCCTCATTCCATCGTCAGTGCTATTAAATGTTACATCATGTAATCTAGGCCTGGTGATACAAAGAAAACTGGAGTCCCTGCCTCAACTCCACTAGATTTCTAGCCACTGGGACAGAAATGAGCAGAAATAACAGAGAGAGAATAAGGGAAGTCTTCAGCCTGTTATCTATGCAACTGGCAGGCTAACTTGATAGTTTGTAAATAGGGTAAATCTCAGACCCTTCACAGTTCTTGACAAAGGGACAGCTTCCAATCATTCAGTCATTTATTCTTTAAAAATAAAATAAAATCATGAGTGAAACACCATAGGTTACACTACTGAGGCTGCACAAGATGTTGCAAACACCATTTCTTAGTGTCGTGACTTAATGGCGACAGTAAGTCTACAAAGTAGATGATCAAAATAGCAAGATAAGTTACCAATCCTGTAAGAACAAGATGAGAAGCCAATATAATAAAGCCATTTGCTTTCTTAGAAACAAACAAGCAAAAAAACAAAAATCAAACTATTTTGTTCTTTTTTATTAATCACAAAAATAAATTAATTCAATGAAGAACACTTGAAAAATAGGGATTTGGACAATAAAAATGACTTTTAATCTCAGTACCCTGATAAAACCACTATTAACATTACAAAATATCTTTTATGTGTGTTCGTGTGTGTGTGTGTGTCTGTGTGTGTATAGGCGTGCTTATGGTGTATGTGTGTGTAAAGAGTTGATTAGAGAAATAGAATCACACTGAACATTTTTATCCTGCTTTTTCTATTTTGCAACTCATTGAAAAATATTTTACATATTTGTCTACAATATAATGTACCTACACAGTATTTTATCATATAGACATATTTAGTTAACCAATTCTCTATCATTGAAAACTTTGGTTCTGTTTCTTCTCTATTATAACTAATGTAGATTTTCTTAATTTTTAATTTTTGTGAGTACATGGTAGGTATATATATTTATGGGATACATTAATGAGATATTTTGACACAGGCATGAAATGCAAAATAATTACATCAGAGTAAATAGGGTATCTATCACCTCAAATATTTTTCCTTTATGTTTCAAATAATAGAATTATCATCTTTTTAGTTATTTAAATATGAACAATTAATTTTTTTTACTATAGTCACCCTGTCCTGCTAGCAAATGCTAGGTCTTATTTATCCTATTTTATTGTACCCATTAGCCATTCCCTTCCCTCCACCTACTTAACCCTTCCCAGCCTCTGGTAAGCATCCTACTACTCTCCATCTCTATGAATTCAATTGTTTTAATTTTTAACTCCCACAGATAAGTGAGAACATGCAACGTTTATTTTCCTGTGCCTCGCTTATTTCACTTAACATAATGACCTTCAATTCCCTCCATACTGTTGCAAATGACAGAATTTCATTCCTTTTTATGGCTCAATAGTATTCCATTTTCTTTGTGTATTCATCTGTCAAGAAACACTTAGGTTGCTTCCATATCTTGCCTATCATGAATAGTGTTGCAACAAACACAGGAGTGCAGATATCACTTTGATATTCTGATTTCCTTTCTTTTGGGTATACATCTAGTAGTGGATTGCTGGATCATATGGTAGCTCTAGTTTTAGCTTTTTTAGGAACCTCCAAACTGTTCTCCATAGTGGTTGTACTAATTTACATTCCCACCAAAAGTGTATAAGGGTCCCCTTTTCTCCACATCCTTGCCAGCATTTGTTACTGCCTGTCTGTTGGATAACAGCCATTTTAACTGGGGTGGGATGATATTTCATTGTAGTTTTGATATGCATTCCTCTGATGATCAATAATATTGAATGCCTTTTTATATACTTGTTTTCCATTTGTATGTCTTCTTTTGAGAAATGTCTCTTCAGATCTTTTGCCCATTTTAAAATCTGATTATTAGATTTTTTTCCCTATAGAGTTGTTTAGCTTTCTCCGATTCTGTGAGTTGTCTTTTCACTTTGTTGATTGTTTCCTTTGCTGTGCAGAAGCTTTTTAACTTGGCGTGATCCCATTTGTCTGTTTTTGTTTTGGTTGCCTGTGCCTGTGGGGTATGTTTTCTTTTAGTGGTTTCATAGTTTGAGGCCTTAGCTTTAAGTCTTTCATCAATTTTGATTTTATTTTTGTATATGGCAAGAGATAGGGATCAGTTTCATTATTCTGCATATGTATATCCAGTTTTTCCAGCACAATTTATTGAAGAGACTGCCTTTTCCCCTGTGTATGTTCTTGGAACTTTTGTCAAAAATGAGTTAACTGTAGATGTATGCATTTATTTATGGGTTATCTATTCTATTCCACTCATCTGTGTGTCTGTTTTTATGCCAGCACCTGCTGTTTTGGTTACTATAGCTCTGTAGTGTAATTTGAAGTCAGGTAACGTGATTCCTTAAGTTTTGTTACTTTTGCATAGGATGACTGTGGTTATTCTGGGTCTTTTGTGGTTCCATGTAAGTGTTAAAATTGTATTTTCTACTTCTGTGAAGAATGTAATTGGTATTTTGATAGGAATTGCATTAAATCTGTAAATTGCTTTGGGAAGTATGGACATTTTAACAATATTGATTCTTCCAATTCATGAACATGAAATATCTTTCCATTTTTTGGTCTCCTCTTCAATTTGTTGTGTCAGTGTTTTGTAGTTTTCATTGTAGAGATCTTTCATTTCTTTGGTTAATTCCTAGATATTTTATTTTATTTGTAGCTATTGTAAATGGGATTACTTTCTCGATTTCTTTTTTGGGTTGTTCACCGTTGGCATGTAAAAATGCTACAGATTTTTGTATATTGATATTGTATCCTACAACTTCACTGAATTTGTTATTCAGTTCGAATAGCTTTTTGGTGGAGTCTTTAGGTTTTTCCAACCATAAATCTTATCTGCCACCAAGGATAATTTGACTTTTTCCTTTCCAATTTGGATGCCCTTTATTTCTTTCTCTTGTCTGGTTGCTCTAGCTAGGACTTCCAGTAGTAAGTTGAATAACAGTGGGGAAAGTGGCCTTCCTTGTCATGTTCTAGATCTTAGATAATTCAGCTTTCAATTTTTCCCTGTTCAGTATGATACTAGCTATGGGTCTGTCACGTATTACTTTTATTATGTTGAGGTATGTTACTTCTATACCAAGTTTTTCCTTTTTTTTTGGTTTCATAAAGGAATATTGAATTTTCTCAAATGCTTTTTCAGCAGCAATTGAAAGGTTCATATGATTTTTGTCCATCATTCTGTTGATATAATGTATCACATTGATTGATTTTGCATATGCTGGACCACTCTTGTATCCCTGGGATGAATCCCACTTGGTCATGATGAATGATCTTTTTAATGTGTTGTTGAATTTGGTTTGCTAGTATTTCACTAAGAATTTTTGCATCATTATTCATTGGTGGTATTGGCCTGTAGTTTCCTTTTTTTGATGGGTCTTTATCTGGTTTTGGTAGCAGGGTAATACTGGCCTCATAGAATGACTTTCAAAGTATTTCCTCTACCTCTATATTTCAGAATACTTGAGTAGGATTGGTCTTTGTGTAGTATTGTTTTGTAGAATTCAACAGTGAAGCCATCGATCGGGTCCTGGGCTTTTCTTTACTGGGAAAGTTTTAATTATAGCTTTTATTTTGTTATTTGTTATTAGTCTGTTTAGGTTTTGGATTTATTCATGGTTCAATCTTAGAGGTTGTACATATCTAGAAATTTGTCTATTTTTTCTTAATTTTCCAACTTATTGGTATGTAGTTGCTTATAGTAGCCCACTAATGGGCTTTCAAATTTCTGCAAAATCAGTTATAATTTTTCATCTCTGATTTTATTAATTTTGGTCTTCTCTCTTTTTTCTTAGTTTGGCTAAAGGTTTGCCAACTTTGTTTAACTTTTCAGAAAACCAACTTTTTGTTTCATTGATCTTTTGTATTGTTTTCTTCATTTTAATTTCATTTATTTCTGCTCTGATCTTTATTATTTCTTTTCTTCTACTAATATTGGATTTGGTTTGATCTTGCTTTTCTAGTTATTTAAGATACATCATTGGGTTGTTTATTTGAAGTATTTCTTCTCTTTTCATGTAGGCACTTATAACTATAAACTTCCCTATTAGTACTGCTTTTGCCATATCCCATAGAGTTTGGTATGTTGTGTTTCCATTATCATCTGTTTCAAGAAATTTTTAATTTCCTTATTAATTTCTTTATTGACTCACTGGTCATTCAGGAGCATATTGTTTAATCTCCATGTATCTGTGTAGTTTCCAAAATTCCTCTTGTTACTGATTTCCAGTTTTATTCCATTTTGGTGAGAAGAGACACTTGATATTATTTTAATATTTTTGAATGCTTTAAGACTTGCTTGTTACCTAACATATGGTCTATCCTTGAGAATGATCCATGTGCTGAGGAGAAGAATGTGCATTCTGCAGCTGTTGGATGAAATATTCTGAAAACATGTTTTAAGGTCTATTTGTTCTATAGTACACATTAAGTCTGATGTTTCTTTGTTGATTTTCTGTGTGGAAGATATGTACAATACTGAGAGTGGGATGTCGAGGTCTCCAGCTATTATCGTATCGGGGCCTGTCTCACTCTTTAGCTCTAATTTTTCTTTATATATCTGGATGCTACAGTGCATATATATTTAACTTTTCAAAAAATTCATATATATTTACAATTGTTATATCCTTTTACTGAGTTGACCCCTTTTACCATTATATAGTGATCTTGACTCTTTTTACAGTTTTTGTCTTGAAATCTATTTTGTCTGATGTAAGTATAGCGACTAGTGTTCTTTTTTGGTTGCCATTAGCATGGATTATCTTTTTCTACCCTTTTATTTTCAATCTATGTGTGCCTTTAGAGGGGAAGTATGTTTCTTGGAGACAACAGTACAATGGATCTTATTTTTTTATCTGTTCAGCCACTCTATGTCTTTTGATTGGAGAGTTTAGTTCACTTACATTCAGTGTTATTATTGATTAGTAAGGACTTCTGACTTTTGTTATTTGTTTTCTGGTTGTTTTGTTATCTTCTTTTTGTTTTTTCCTTCCCTCCTGTCTTCCTTCAGTAAAGGTGATTTTCTCTGGAGATATGATTTAAATACTTGCTTTTCATTTTTTGTGTATCTGTTGTATATTTTTTCATTGAGGTTACCATGAAGCTTGCAAATACTATCCTATAACCCATTATTCTAAGCTGATAACAACACAGTTTGCATAAACAAGTGAACAAGAGAAAAAAAACTAATAAAAACTCTACATCTTAATTTTGTCTTCCTGCTTTTAAACTTTTTTGTTGTTTGTATTTATATCTTATTGTCCTGTCTATGTCTTGAAAAGTGGTTGTAGTTATTATTTTTTATTAGCTCACTGTTTAGTATTTCTACTTAAGAGTAGTTTATGCACCACAGTTACAGTGTTATAATATTTTGTGTATTATTATAACTGTGTATTACACAGTTAAGTGTCATAATATTCTATTACCAGTGAATTTTATACCTTCAGATGATTTCTTATTGGTCATTAATATCCTTTTCTTTCTAATTGAAGTGCTTCCTTTAGCATTTCCTGTAGGAAAGATCTGGTATTGATGACATCCTTCAGCTTTTGTTTTACTTGGGAATCTTTATTCCTTCTTTATGCTTAAAGGATATTTTTACCAGATGTATAGGTAAAAGTTTTCTTTTTAATGTAGACTTTAGTAATCTTATTTATTCTTTTGAAAATCAATATTCTTTTTGATTGAAAAATTGTAGTTGTATACATTCCTGCAATACAATTTTATGTTTTGACACACACACATACACATACACACACACTCACATACACGTACAATGTGGAATGATTAATTCAAATGAACTAACATATTCATACCTCGCTTATTTTTGTGGAGAGATGTTCTAAATTTGCTTTCTTAACTATTTTGAAATATACAATACGTTATTTTTAACTAAGATCTCAAAAACTTCTTCCTGTTTAACTGAAACTTTGTGCCTTTTGACCAACATCTCCCTATCCCCTCCTTCAACCCCTCCCTAGCCTCTGGTACCCACAATGTTACTCTCACATCTTTGCTCCTAAACTTGATTATTTCTCTAAAATAGATTACTGCAAATAAAACTGATGAGTCATAGACTATGCATATTGGATTTCCTTTATATATGTGCAATTTAAATACCTTTTAGAAAGATTTTAAGAATTTGTATCTTATTCAACTTCATTTTCCTTATAAATGTTGGAATTGTATTTTTAATGGATGAAAATTGTAAAATCATTTTATTTGTATTTAAGAAATACGGCTGAGAGGCTGTGAGCTTTATCTCTAAAGCAGGATAAATAATACTTTTCTTGTAGCAGTATTGGGGAAACATTCAAATAATGTATATAAGTTATAAACATTATGCCTAGCACAATGTATTTTCAAGTAAGTATTAGCTTTTGTTATTACAAGTATTAGTCTTTCATTAACAGTAAGACTGAGCATTTGACTGTGTCTATTTAAAAACTTGTAGCTCTGCTTTAATTTTCTCTTTCTTCCTGCATTGCAAAGTTTACCATTGTAACTTTAGTTACTTCAGTAAATCTTTCTGACACCTATATTTTGAGTGTTTTTACCTATTTTGTCCTCTGCCATTTAATGTTGTCTACAGTAATTGGCTTTTATACCCAGAAGGGTAGAAGTCAGCCTTGTTCTCCAAATATTTCCACGTCTCTTTACTTTCCTGCCCCCTTTAAAGTTAAACATAGTCATACGACTTGCTTTGGCCAATAACCTGTGAGTAATAATGATTGCATCACTTCTGGGTAAATGCTTTAACGGCCAGTGCACGATATCCTATCCTCCTCTGTACTGATCATGACAGCATGTATAGAGACTATGTTAGCCTAGTTCCCCAAGTGACTCAGATGAGTGGAGCCTTCCTACCCTCAAAACAGGTAGACAAAATAAACCTCTCTTGTGTTGAACTACTAACATTTGAGAATTGTTTATTAGGGTAACGTAATGTACCATATCTTTACTGATACAAGGATATTTTTGTTTGGTTTATTATTTTTTTGAAATGTGGTCACATTTAGCCATCTTTCCCCTAGAAATACTGCTTTTGATGTTATGCTGAGAAAGTCCAGGAAGACCGTTCTGATCATTGGCATGCCCAAACATGCGCTGCTGAATGGCCTTTGAGGTAGTGAATTATCTGCATATGAACGTTTTTAATCAGAAGTTATGACTGTATGTCAGGGATGCTGTGTAGTAATATATTATGTGTGTAATCAGAGTAGTAGTTGACCTTTAAGTTTCCTTCTAGCTATTTGGATGTTAATTGTAAAACATAGTTGCTACTCTCAGGGGAACTTGCAAGCTACCTCAATATTTGCAAAGACAAGGTGGAATCTGGGAAAAAGATACTTCCATCTTTTTTCAAATAATCAATAATGAATATGTAGATAAAACAATGCCCAATTTGTACAATAGATATAAATTTCCATGTATATTAAATCTCTGTGTATATTAAAGTTTTATGCTCTATATTAAAGTTCTATGCTCTTTAGCATCTCTTCAATGATGTAATTTGGCCCAAATAGTACAAAATAAAAAGTAATACTTTCCTATGTAACTTGAACATATTTCCTATTGACTCTACATTTTTGTCGTTGTTGTTGATTGAGTTGTTCTATACACCAAGCTAATAAGTAAAGACAGAGATGAGGGATGTGGAATCCTGCATGGGGGATGATTCTTAAAGCAGCATTAATTGGAGGGATCAGTATTTCTCACCTGTTCTGACCAGGGTAATGCTTTAAGAAGTTGGTGAAGAGAGTAGAGCAAGCTTTGAGCCTGTGAACTGCCTCATATCAACGGTTTCCTTTATTCTCCATGCCACCAAGTGACTCGAGTACAGAGCAAGCTTTGCTACTCAAATGGGTTCCCAGGATTTATTTCCACCTGTGCTTGCCAGCCTCCTCCTTATATTTCCTATGGGTCTTGAATTTTTGGGGAGAAGACTCAATGTATGTAAAAGCAGAAAAAATAATTTGAAAATGTATATTAAAATATTATTCCAAACTGTGTATTTAGATTCTCTGAAGAAAAGTACAAAAGGATGAGCAAAGAAGGAAACTATAACCTTATTAAATTTTGGTTGAGAAAATTTCTGCTACTGAGGATGGCACATATACTTTTGTAAATGATTTTTTTTCCTTCAGCATAGTAACATTTTGTTCCCATCTCTATCAGCTTTTTCACCCTTGGAACCCAAGTGTGTGTGTGTATGTGTGAGTGTCTGTTGCTCAGAGAAGGTGTGTTGGGGCAGGAGAGAACTCCAATATAATCCTATGCTACCACTGATGTTGCAAATATCTGAACTTGCTCTCAACAGTGAAGATGAGTGGCTAATTTTACGTGTCAGTTTCAAAATGCTAGGAGGAAACATTGTGAAATATATAATAATATTTTCTTTAACATCCACCTTGATTCCCTTCTCAATGCAGTTTTTGAAATTTAGGTATGCAGAAGGCCACTCATCTCTCCTCCCTCTCTCCTCCTCTCTTTTCATTACAGCCCCTCAACTGGGTCTAGCATTCCTCTACACAGAGTTCCTTTGTTAATCTTCTTCACAAATTAAATCTCCTACATTTTGTTGGTGTTTACCCTTTAAATTCATCTTAACTTTTAGAGAAGCTGATGCCATCGTTACTCCACAAAGTAAATCAGATTGGTTATTGATTGGCTTTTTCCATTATGGTCTAGAATTTGGCTTTCTGGGGTTTGTCTTCAATACATATTTCTATAGTATAATTGTAGCAGTGTTTTATGAGGAGAAAATATTACATGTGGATTCAAATGGCCTCTTTCTCACAGAGGTTCTCTAGATTCTATTTTAATTGTGATTGACATAGGTTATATAATATTTAACTTTGAGACAAGGGTGCTTGTTTTCCTACATATTGTAGGGAATACATTTACTTGTCATATGAGTGTTATAGGAAATCAAATCTGAGTTTACATCAAACTTGCAAATTAAATCAAGAGACTATAATTTCATTTCTTATTAACTCAACAGATGTAAAAACGAATCAGATTCTCTTGAACTGAGGAAACAACACTTTCTTACCCTCTTTCAAGTACAATAAAAGTTACTCTAAGTATCGATTCTAGCAATAACATTTTAAAAACTGTAAGGAATCTTGACTTTGTCCTCAATGTAGTGGTTCATCTTCTAACCTCCAATACTCATGGATTACAGTTTATTCTTCTTTGGAAGATAAAAGGGAAGGAAAATATTGAGTTTTTTTCCTTGATAAATTTGTATTCTGATTTGGGAGATAAAATTATGACATTTACATGTAATTGGGAATTAATTGGATGTGCAACAAATCAGAATAATAGCTTTTCATATATCTGTAATATCTATAGAATTAAATTAATGTATACGTTCACTCATATTTTTATGTCCATGTTTCCATGGTTTAATTACTTAAGTTTAAAAGTGTACAAACTGTATTCATTAAATATTTCCTTTAGATTGTAATCCTTTGAAATCAGCAATATCATTTTTCGCATTTTTTTATTTTCTTAAATAATTCTATGCCTGTTCTAAAACAGTGCTAAGAGAGGTACCAATTCATATACATTTAATAAAGTTACGGTTAAATTTTTATATACCTGGAGGTTATAAAGACTAGGTAAAACATTGAATTATAAAAAGAGGAAAAACACATCTAAGAGAAATAAGCAAAAATAAATAAAACAATGTTTATTTAAATATATCTTTTATAAATCCAAAACCATTTGCTTTCATTTGCTTTTCTGAGAGTTAGTTGATGGCCCAACAATCTCCTTCTGATCCTTACCCAGTATCCCAGCCTATAAAAAATTTATACTCAAGCTGGAGACCTTGAAGTGCTGTGTTACACATGAAATAATATACTTATGTTGCTCATCATGGGTTCTACTTGAAAAAGGCAAATTAGTTTTAAGAAATTTTTGTTTTAAAGTAAATCATCTCACTGAATTCTTATGCTTTGCAAGGTTTTGTTGTAGGTGCCTGAAGAATACAAAAATAAGGCACAGTCCATGTCATTAAGGATTAAAATTTAATTGAGAAACAAAATAGCCACAAATAATGATTTAACTAACAAAGTGCCAAATGAGGACACTACATGAGTTCATATAAAAAGATTATTAATGATACTGCTACTAATAAAGCTAACAAGTATTTATATAGCACATATTATGTTTAAGCACTATTCTGAACACTTTACATGTATTAATCCATATTAATTTTCATAGTAATCACATGAGGTAGGTACCTATTATGTTCATTCAATAGTTGAGGAAATGGATACATGGAAAGGTTAAGTAACTTACACAAGGTAATACAACTGGTAATGTAGCTTGGAATTAAAACCAGAAAAGCAACATTGTAGAACATTAGAGAAGGGTATTCACAGAGTAAAGTGAATTGGAACATGAAGCATGTTAATCACCAGAAAGACATGGGATGAGATGCTCAACTTTATGTGAATCAAAGTTTGAAAGTAAACATATGCAAAACTAGGAGAGGGCGGGAGCAAAACGGTGGAATAAAAGGCTCCATCAATCCTTCCCTCCCAAGGACACCAAGTTAACAACTGCCTGCACAGAAAAATCACCTTCCTAAGAATCAGGTGAGCACGTATGGTACCTGGTTTTAACTTCATATTGCTGAAAGAGACACTGAAAAGATAGAAAAAAACAGTCCAGAATTGCGAAGGCCACCTCTCCGTACCCACAGCAGTGGCAGTGTGGTGTGAACAGTGTCCCTGGGCACTGGGGAAGGAAGAACACAGCAATTGTGAGGCATTGAACTCAGTGCTGTCCTGTTAGAGCAGGAAGAAAGACCAGACCAAACTCAGATGATGCCAACCCATGGAGGGAGCATTTAAACAGCCCTAGCCAGAGGGGAATTGCTGATCCCAGGGGTTGGAACTTGAGTGCATGCAAACCTTGCCACTGAGGACTACAGTGCTCTGTGTCTCCAGGTAAACTTGGAAGGTAATCTAGGCCACAAGGACTGCAACTCTAAGGTGAGTCCTAGAGCTGAACTAGGCCCAGGGACAGTGCACCGGGTGGGCATGCAACATATTGAAACACCAGCTCAGACAGCCAAGGGAGCGCCAACATCCCCCGTCCCCTAATCCCAGACTGCACAGCTTGCAGCTCCAAAAGAGACCCCTTCCTTCCAGTTGAGAAGAGAAGAGGGAACAGTGGGGAGGACTTTGTCTTACATCTAGGATACCAGCTCAACCACAGTAGGATAGGGCACCGGTCAGAATCATGACCTGCTCTAGGCCCTAGCTCACATTTCTAGACACACCCTGGGCCAGAGGGATATGCAAAACTAGTTCAGATTTGCATGAGCTCAGATATTATATAAGGTGAACATGTAAGTAAGTATGAGGTTAATGTATAATTTCTTTTCCAAACTGGGGCACTTTTAAGAGTGAAAGGAAGGGGCTGTTAACTGTGATGCTTGGACAACAGGCACATCTGTGACTGTTCCATGCAAATGAGACCTATGGTCACCCTCATTATGTCCCTCACTCAGTCAGTAGAGGGACCCTCATAAATTGGTTCTTACAATGGAGATTACATGATCAGGGCTAGCTTCCCCATATCAGACTGTATAAAATGCAGGAGAGAAAAATAAACTTTAGTTCTATACTCAAGATTGGGCTCAAGGTTTTCACTCCAGTGCAATTGTCTTTGACACTATAACCCCCTGGACTTTAGATTTTGCCTTCTGAGAGCTGTTTTTCTTATTTTACTCGTCTTGTATTAATGGATTTCTATGAACACAAACTGACTTGCTTGAACTTATGCAATCCACATCATCATTTGGGGTATGTCAACAACTGCAGAACCTGACCTATACTCTTTTTAACTTACGGAACTTGTCAAGACTCTTCCTGCAGAGCCAAAATCCTGTCTTTTCTAGAATCATAGCTACTCTTGCTAGATCTGGCTCTTTACCACCTGTCAGTGTGATGATCTTTCTTATACAGTGGAGTTGTTGAACAAAAGTTGGAGTGGGTCCTGCATCGAGTAAGCATATTTTCTGTAGCTGGAGCATGGGGGTCAGAGAGAGGGTTATTAGTGGATTTTAAGAGGAAAAATGACAAGATGAGAATCAATGGAATTTCTCAGTAAATGTAAGTTAGACCACAATGAGAGATTGAGAACAGCAAAACCAGCCAGGATGACACATAATTATCTATAAATTAAGTAACAGATACTTACCTCACGGTGACAGCAGTGAGAATCCAAAGGAAAACACAGGTCAAAGAAGTATTGCAAAATAAGAATCCTCATGGCACAATAACTTTTCCAAACCCGAAATATGACTAAGAGTTCTTTAGGTTCTGTGAATCAGTGAATAATCTTAATTTATTTTATGTTAGTTTGGGCAAGGTAGAAAATGCTTGTGTTTCTTCTTTATCCTCCCACAGAATACATACTATTATGTAATTTTCAATGTATTTCAACTGTCTTTTTTTCAGAAATACTTTCTCTAGAGCAAATAGTGCATTCGGCTTTTTATATGCAAGGTTTAGCTCACTGGCTGGAACTGGCTGGCACAGGATGGTGTTAGGTGGTGGCTTTGTCAGCATAGTTAGGTTGGAAGTATGTTTCCATGAATTTTCTTCTCTGTATGGCTTCAGGTTTGGATTGGCACAGGAGAGATGGGCATGATGTTTGGGTGGTGGAAGTAAAGCAGCAGATATTTTTTATTCCTTGAAGATTGGCACATGAACAGTGGCAGCACACACCTGTTAACAATCTGCTAGCTCACCTTGTAGTATGTGGCATTTGTGATAATCAGGTGCTGATGGAAGCAAGCAAGACTTTGAGGGTCCAAGAATATGGCATAGAATAACTTAGTGAAAGTAAGGAGTATAATAAGGCTAGTTGATGCTCTCAAGTGTGGTGGAGAACTTGTGGACATAAAATTTTAAGCCCAGAGCTTTGAATTCCCAGCTCAATGTCTGGGAAGAATCCAGGAATCTCTCAGACTGCCCTAAAGGAAACCTTTATTTCTTATAACATCATGGCTGAGATTGCTGAATATTGAATACAAAGTCTAAACCTGTACATAGTAATTATTACACAAATTGAATTGTTAATTACACAGGATCTTTTATGTTAAAGTTAGGACATTTGTGTGGGAGGACTAGCATCCTAAAAACTGGATTCACATGTGAAGATTCTAATGAAGCTGACGGTCCAGCTCCTAAATTTTACTGACCCTCTTTTACCAGTAGAAGCCACCTTTCTATTCCTGTCTGAAGAGATGAGTATTACCTTGCCTGAAGAACCTGAAATGGTCTTCCATTAGGTATGTTCCTTGCAGAGGACTGCTGTTCCTCTTCAAGCCCTATATGTTGTAAACTGAAATATAAAATTCTAAGGTCCCCCAACCGTCTGATTGGATCCCTCCTGTCGGCCAAGTGCATTTCTAAGTTAACCTGAAAAACTTGTTCAGGTCATGAGGGAAGGGGATTTTGAACATGCCTCATTATACCTTCCTTCCTTCCTTTTGGAATTCAGAAAAAGCTGAATAACATTAACATCAACACAGATCTTAAGTCTGGTAAGAAACATTTACAATCCATTCTGTCTGAAGCCTGCTACTTGGAGACTTCATCTGCATGACAAAACTGTATCATGACCTAGACATTTTTTCCTGTTGATAATAGCTCATTCAACCAATTCCCAATCAGAAAAAAAATTAAATCTACCTATGACCGGGAAGCCCCTGCTTTGAGTTGTCTTGCCCTTCCAAACTAAACCAATGTAAATCTTACATGTATTGACTGATGTATTATGTCTCCCTAAAAGATATAAAAGCAAGCTGTATCCTGACCACCTTGGGCACGTGTCATCAGGACCTCCTGAGACTATTTCATGGGCATGTCCTTAGCCTTGGAAAAATAAGCTTTCTAAGTTGATTGAGACCTTTGTCAAATACTTTTGGGTTCACAATGTGAACCTTCCATTGCTTCTTGACTTGTAACCAAACTCAAATCCTAGCAGTGCCTGAGAAAGTAAAGCACAAAATATGACCTATGAGGAGGTATAATATAGAGTAGAAGAATTGCAAGGTATGGCCAATGTATGTTGACAGCAGCCTGGGGAGCAAGTACAGGAATGGATTCTAAGTGTGTTGGAGAAGGGTAGAAAGAATAAAATATTGTATTGGAATGAATTTGTTAACATGGCTTAACTAAGCAGTAATTCTAGAATCAATGTTAGCTGAGTAACTAGGAGTCTCTCTAACAGTTTTCTTGGTGATTTGATTGAAACCTGTATCCCAAAGCATCCTAGACAAAGTGAAGTTAAAATGCCAAAATTTTCTTGGCATATTTTAAAGGAAGACATTCAAAAGCTTAGGGAGCTCTGAAGGCTGTGATACATTTTCCAAGTAAGACTTACTTATCCATCACTAATGACATTTCTGGAGGTCCAGAAGACAATTCTTAACCAAAGCAGTGATAGAAACATTTATAAGTAGAGCATCTTTTAAGAGTTCTTTGATGGCTATTCTGTGTCAGCCGAGAATGTCAGTGGGACCTGCTGCCATCAAACTGGCTCCCTGAATTAAATAGGGATGATAGGTTGAGGGCTGGTAGTGGCCAAATGGTAGGATTTAATCATCAGAGACAAAGTGGATTTAGTAATGGTAACAGCCATCAGAGCAAAGAAATAACCAGAATTGTCTGCCTACAGAGATCATTCTCATGGCTGAGTTGATCATCGTGTTTCTAGAACTGAAATAGATGAACAGCCTATTAGAGTTTTACTTGATTTATACAAACAAAAAACTCTAATCCTGGAGAACACATGTCTAATATGTATCATCTCAACAGTGAATCCTGGGCTTTCAAAAAAAATTCTGGATTTAAGCTGGGCCTGGTGGTTCCCACCTGTAATCCCAGTATTTTGGGAGGCCAAGGCTGGTGGATCACCTGAGGTCAGGAGTTTGAGACCAACCTAGCCAACATTGTGAAACCCCATCTGTACTAAAAATACAAAAATTATCTGGGTGTGGTGGCAGGCATCTGTAATCCCAGCTACTCGGGAGGCTGAAGCAGGAGAATTGCTTGAACTCAGGAGGCAGAGGTGGCAGTCAGCTGAGATCGCACCGTTGCACTCCAGACCAGGCAAGAGAGTGAGACTAGATCTCAAAAAAAAAAAAAAAAAAAAATTCTGGATTTAAGCCAGTTTGAAGAGTTGAAACCCATTGAATGATGGGGAGGTAAGGTTTCCTTAAGGAATGACCCTGCTAACAGTCAAAATTTAATCTTTAAATATACCTAGACTTCTTCAAAGGAACTTGAGGCCATTTATCAGTGGGTTGTGCATGGACAAAGGGAAAATAAACAGACTTTTTGGGGATGACGATATACATTTTTGGAATTGACACTTTCTTGGAGATCCAAAGTTTTAATGTGGTCCATAAATTAAAGAAGAAAATTATGGAATCCAGGAAATGGAGTTTTGAATTGAGTTCATTTCACAATGAGTCCAGTTGTTACCTCAAACACCTGTATTCATAGCCCTACTTTTGCAATGCATAGTTGATATAAATATACTCAGAAAGTGGCAGAATCTATACAGTGTTTCCCTGACTCATGAAATGAGGACAATTATGGTAGTGTGTGGGCAGACATTGAAGGATTTTCCCCAAGAAAACAATCACCTGGTTATTCAATAAAATACTAATATAGGCATTGCCATGAAGAGAATTTTTCAGATGAAATAACCATTCCAAATTAATTGACCTTTAGGTACAGAGAGATTATCTGAGTGGGCCTCATTTAATCTCACATCCCTTCAAAGCTGAGAGTCCTCCAGGTGATGGCCGAAGGTCAAGTCAGAGAGATCTGAAGCAAGGAAGGGATTGGACACATCACTGCTGGTTTGAAGAATGAGGTGGGCACATGATGAATGAAGCAGGCAGGTTCTAGGAGGTGAAAGCAGCCCCTAGCTGATAGCCAACAAGGCAATGAGGACTTCAGTCCTACACCTATAGGATCTGAATTCTGTCAGTTACAAGAATGAGCCAGGAAGAGGACCCTGAGCTCAAAATGAGAATGCAGCTGGACAACACATTGATTTCACCATGAGCAGAGAACCCATCCATGCCATGCCAGACTAAAGAACTGTGAGCTAATAAGTGGGTGCTGTTTTAATCCACTAATCTTATGGTAATTTGTTAAGCAGAATAAAAAAACTAATACAGGTAGGAAAGTTCAAATGGAGGCCACTCTAATTTTCTCTCTCTATCAGAATTATAAAATAATAATAATACAACATTCCTAAGGGAATTGTAGAATTGTCACCATCAAGGACTTGAACATTGGAAATGATGACGATTCCTAAAACAACTTCATTCAATTAACTTTTTTGGCCTGTGATGAAAGCAGATGAATATTGATGAAGGGCAGTAGACTATTATAAATTTAATGAGATAGCTCCAATTGTATCTGTTCATCCAGATGTGGTTTCATTGCTATGGCAGATGAACATATCCCCTGGCCCCTGGTATGCAGCTATTTATCTGGCAAATACTTTTATCCTCTGTACCTATTAGTCAAGACCATCAGAAGTAATTTTCTTTTCATTGGCAGAGCCAGCAATACACCTTTACTGTCGTCCTTCAGGGCTATATCAACTCTCTAATCCTATGTCGCAATAGAGTCCACAAGGAACTTCCTCACCTCTGCAGACCACAAGATATCACACTCTTCTCTTACATTGATTGTATCACAAGTGTAACAAAATCTGTAGTTTTCTGATTTAGACACTTAGAGAAAGGGAAATCAATTTCACAAAAATTCACTGCCACCTAATATTCATTTCCTATTGTTCTTGTAACAAATTATGACATACTTGGGGTCTCAAAACATAAATATGTTATCTCACTGTTCTGGAAGTCAGAAGTGCTATAATTAAGGCATTGTCAGGGCTGCATTTCTTTTGGAGGTTCTAGGGGAAAATATGTTTCTTTGTCTTTCCCAGCTTCAGGAAACTGTGTTCGTTATCTCATGGTTCCTTCCTCCAGCTTCAAAGTCCACAGTACAGCATCTTCAAATACCTCTGTCTCTATCTCTCCCTGACATTTGCTTCCATTATCATATCTCCTTCTCAGACTAGGACCCTTCTGTCTCCTTTTTATAAGAATCCTTATGATTGTATCAGGAACACCTGGATAATATAGTATGATGTCCCCACCTCAAGATAATAACATAATCACAGCTGCAAAATTCTTTTTGACAGGTAAGGTAACATATTCACAGGTTTGGAGGACTGGAATGTGGGCATCCTTGTGGGGGAGCATTAGTTTGTCTAGCACACACTTCAACAATTTTTCAGGATCCTTTGATCTGAGGTAGTCTCCTTTTCAAAGTGAAAGGCAAGTTACTGCATCTGCCCTTTTCCACCAATAAGAAATATGCATCATAACTGATGGGCCTGTTTGTATTTTGGAGGAAATGTATATCTCATTTGTGCACTCTACTGCAACCATTTACTGAGAAATCTGAAAAGCTACTAGCTTTGAACTGAGTCAAGGCAAGAAAAAGAAAGCTCTGTAATAGGTCCAGCCTGCCATGTAAGCATCTCTTCTTCTTGGACTATGTGACCCAGCAGACGCAATGGCACTCGAAGTGTCAGATAGGGAAGGGAAGCCTTTGAAAGGCTCTCATATGCAAATCACGTTGCAGACCCTCTAGGATTTTGGAACACAACTATTCTAATCTCTAGAGATAATGCTTATCATTTTGAGAAATTCCTTCTAGCTTTCAACTGGGCTCTTGAGATGACTGAACACTTGGCCATAGACTGTAAAATTTCCATGTGACTTAAGATGTCCATTTTTAAATGGGTATTTTCTATACCACCATGCATAAATGTAGGCATACACAGAAGCACTTTATCATAAAATAGAAGAGGGATATACAATCTTGGGCTTAAGTAGATCCTGAAGGCACAGGTAAGCTGCATAAGTCAAGTGGCACAGATTTCCACATTCCATATTTATGCTGCATTTCCTCCTCCTCCTCTCAACATGCACCTATAGCCTCGTGGGAATTTCTCTATGATGAATTGATTAAAGAAGAAAAAAGGGTACTGGTGAGGCAAAATTCTTTCAGTGGGCATAACATCAAGCAGTGCACCTAAATTTTGCCTAGAAAGAGACATTGCCAGAGGTATGAATCTACACTGATTCATACAACATATCAAATTGGTTGGCTAGATAATCAGAGGTTAAAAAGAAATTGGAATTGGAATTGGTGACAAGAAAGCTTGAGTAACAGTTATGTTGATACACCTTTCCAAATTAGTAGAATTTGTGAAGATATTTGTGTCTTGTGTAAATGTTCACAAAAGAGCAGCTGTAGCAGGGGAGGATGTTAGTAATAACTGAGTAGATAAAAAAAGCTATTCTGTGGACATCAGTCAGTCTCTCTACCTAGCTCCCTCTGTCCTTACCTAATGGGCTCATGAACAAAGTGGCCAGCATGGCAGAGAGGAAGGTTATGCATGAGCTTTCATTTATCTAAGCTGATTTGGTTACAGTCTTTGCTGAGTGCTCAGCCTGCCAACAGCAGAGACCAACACTAAGCCCTTAATATGGTACTCTTCTCCTGGAGGCAGATAGATTGCATTACACAATTTCCATAACCAAGAGGCAGTAATTTGTTCTTACTGGAAAAGACACTTACTCTGCATATAGGTTTTTCTTCTGTTCCCTCAATGTTTCTGCCCAAACAATTCACAGATTTACAGAATGCCCCATTCATAAAATTGTATTCCAGAGTGTTGCTTCTGGTTAAGGAACTCATTTCATATCATATAAAGTCCAACAAAGAACCCATGCTTGCAAAATTTGTTGTTTACCATACTCTCCATCTCCCTGAAGCAGCAGGCCTAACAGAATTGTAGAAGGGCCTTCTGAAGACTCAGTTATGGCGCCAATTGGTGAGAACACCATTCAGTGATGAAATAACATCCTCCATGATATAGTTTTGCACTAAATCAGCATCTAATATACGGTCCTGTTTCTCCCATAGCCAAAATTAATGGGTCTGGAACTAAGGGAAAGCAATAGCAGTGGCTCATCTCACTCTCATACCTTTGAATCAACAAACATGTTTTCTTCTCTTCCCCACTGCATTGGGCTCTATTAGTGTTAAAGTCCTAATTCCCAAGGGAGAAATGCTTATAGCAAAAGACACACAATGTCTCCAATAAACTGGAAGCTAAGAATATCACCTGGACACTTTGGTCTCCATATACCAGTGAATCAACAACAAAGCAGGTTGCTATACTAGCTGTGGTGATTTATCTGAACATAGGGACAAATGTCATAATTACTACACAATGGTGATAATAAGGAACATGTCTAAATACAGGAAATTCTCTGCAAAGTCTCTTAGTTCTCTCATATCCTCTAATCAAAGTCAATTAAAAATTACT
This sequence comes from Gorilla gorilla gorilla, assembly GCF_029281585.2. Taxonomy (NCBI): domain Eukaryota; kingdom Metazoa; phylum Chordata; class Mammalia; order Primates; family Hominidae; genus Gorilla; species Gorilla gorilla. The sequence continues at coordinate 81,382,494 of NC_073241.2, forward strand.
ACAGTATAGGCAGGACTCCTAACAACCCAAGCCCTTAAGGAATGAGATCACCCTACCAAGCAAGAAATTACAAGTGACTCAGGGCTGCTGAGGACAAAGAGAATATAAAATGAGTAGTAGAAGAAGATCCTAAAAACTGTACTTAACCAGGTGACCAGATACAGCAATGAGGATGAAAATAGCTATGAGTGTATCTTTCTTGTTTTGATATGAATATATTTTTATATTTCTATATTCTATATTTCCTATATTCTATATTTTGATAGCTCCCTATTTTAATTACAGCACATCAAAGGTTGGTAGATGGTATGTCAGAATCAGACAAGGAATGAACATCACCCACAAATGAACAAAGGGCTTTGAATCCTCTTTTGGGGAAAGTAATGGCATATTTTCCATTTTCTGAGTGATGGTTACAAAAAATTAGGTAAAGCGTGATTTTCCTCTTTTCCTTATTTGGAAGTTAAGTGTGATGAAAAGAGGAGCATGTGGATGCCAAGCTAGTAAGGAGTGGATTCTTTCTGGTGGCTATGCATGCTTTCAAACTAGTTAAGCTGAAACTACTTTTACAATTCCCTTCCTTGTCTGCTACTAGATTAGGTTCAGTGACAAGAGAAATGTGTTCAGTATTTGGAAAGCAGACATGAAGCAGCATCCACTTTTGTGCCCTGAAGCCTGGCGTACGACACTGGGAACAATGGCAACTCATGGGTTTTGCTGCTGATCTGCTGGCTCACCTTATGCGTGTGCTGTATCACCCAGACTTGCAACTTGTCCAGCTCCTGGCATGTATCCTTCTTGAGCTCCTCAGTTCTGGGCTAGGTGTGTATTTGAACCCATAGTAAAAGGCATCAGGCTGTCCTGAAAATCATCCATTCATCCACATCACTGCAGTGAAGGGCAATGAGATATGGATATAAGTTCCAGGTGGTCCTCATGGATACCAGTTTGTCTGAACTGGCGAGTTCTAGTTTAAGCTTCTTCTCCACAACCTCCTTTCTGATTACTGACCTGGTTAGCCTGTGGTGGCTTTAACCCAAAACTAAACTCAGAGGTGACAGGCTTGCATAGCCTTCACCACTAACTCCAATTATAGCATAAAACACAGTTTTTATAAGTCCTTTATATCATTCCCAGAGTTTCTGCTTCTCTAATCAAACCCTGACTGCCACATTTTTATCAACGTTTGGTGAATGAATCAATAAAATATGACTGTAGAACTCCTAACCTGACTTTGAAGATAACACTTGTTATATTCTATCCAGAAAATGGAAACACAGGAAATGTGCTGGGAAAGAGAATAAAGGTGTCAATCAGAAACCACAGTGGTTAGTCAGAATGAAGGGCCATACAGTGCATAAATGTGCACATGGAATTGAAACTTAGGAATGTTGAGATTCTCAGGGCCAATTGTGGGTCTGGAAAAAGAATATCTTCATCGTTCCATGTTGAGTCAGTAGGACTCAGAAGCAGGAAGAAGATACCACTAGCTACTAATGGGACACTTTGAGAAACAATAATGAGGATAATCTCAATAGATTAAGACATTTGAATATGTTTAAACTCACAAGTACATGAGAATACAGACAACAACAAGATACTGTTCACTATTGGAGGATGCTAGGAAACAAACTAATTACTTTGAAAACGTGTATAAAAGGAAATGGTCCAACATTTTAACCTGCCATTCCTATGTAGTCTGTACTTTTGGCTAACTAAATAACAGAATGGAAGGATAATTCTTTATGATAGTTTTTTGCTAATAAATGAAGAAAAATTAATAGATGTAGAATATTACTCTTTTAAATCCCTAATGAATTAATACAAAGGCGTTCATGGTTAACAGCTGCTGACATTACAACAAGAGGGTACATCTTGTTGAAACACACACCACCACTGATAAAATGTTCTAGATAAAGGCAATTTATACCAACTACCATTAAAGAGTAAATAATTAGTAAGTGAATTAAAACTGCAGTTATTTTTATAAAATCTGTAAATGTAAATTTATAAGAATTTATAAATTATAAATTTATTTTTAAAACTAATAAATAGTGATTAAAAAACATAAAAATATATGGGAATGAACTCAGTAAAATAAAAAATCTAGAAAACTCTGTGGAACAAATGACCCAGTCAGTTTCTTCAACACATGAATTTAAAAAAAGAAATAAATCGAGAGATGAAGGGGAAACCTATAGATTAAGAGAGACAATGTAAAGTTACTAAAATCATTGACGACTATACTTAAACTCAGTAAATGTTATGGTGTGTTAATTGCACCTGTGTGTGTTTTTTTTAAAGAGAAACTTAAACATTATACTAATCAATGAACTGATCTTATTTTTATCTTGATCCAATCAAACAACTGTTAGCCAAAATTGCTATTTAGGATACAATTAGAAATGTAAACATTTACAAGATATTTGATGGTATTAAGGAATTCTCAATTTTATTCTATGCGATAATGTATTGCAGTCAGGTTAAAAAAGAAAAATGAAGACCCCTTATCTTGTAGCGATGTATATTGAAAAATGAAATGAAAACAAAAAAGTTGATTTCCGAAATTTAAAGCCTACATAACTGTGTTTTGCAGTTCCAGAATATCATGGAGAGGGGGTGCAAAGTGGCATTGATCTGTAAGAGGTTTCAGCAGGAAAGTTTCTTTTCTGGGGCTTAACAGGGATGCTCAGATTTTTGCCTGAAATTTTACTAACACTCCAGTAGGAAAATGCATTTCTTGCTATGCTGGCTCAGTTTTGATGTCTCACGACCTCTGCCCGAAGGAACTATTCCCAGCTGGTAAATGCAAAGATCCACTGCAAGTTCACAAAAGCATAATTTAAAAATATACACACATCACCCTAAATAGAGACATAGATCAAATACACATTAGAGAAAATAAATGTATGGTTCATTTAGAGTCATCTTATTTTCTCTTAGAAACATTTTCCTAATTAGAATAATTGCTAGGCTATTTACAGTCACTTAATTTTCACATTTTTTTGAAATTTATTTTAAATAGAATGCAAATTTTGTTAAGAGGCAGTTATTCCCTAGACACTTAGAAATGTATATATTTTAATGTACCTGGTGATGCATGATTGGAACCGCATAACTGTGACTGAATTTATATTAAAGAAGTAGGCAATTTTATGATCATTAATAATGGTTGTAGCTGTGCAGGCAAAGACAATGATATGGGTAATTGAATCTCATGCTTCAGAGCACAAAGTGATTGCTGTGAAGAAATCAGGGGAAAATGTCTTGCCCCGTGTAGAGCATTACACATTTGAAGACTTAGGTAGAGGAGGATGAGGAAAGATCACCTTTTCCTGAGGTGTAAGGGATTTAGTGCAGTGGAACATCTCATTGAGTAAAACAATGGCATTGGTCCTGCATTAAAATTCATCACAAGTTCCATTCAACCTACACATTCTGTGAGACTATGGGTAGGGTCATGTCAAACCTATGGCTATGTGAGTGAGTGTCAGCTCTTTTCTGGCACATTGAGCAGGAAAAAGGAACAGTGGTCTGAAAGATACATAGAAAGAAAGGGAGGAAGGAAAGGAGGGAGAGAAGTAGGGAAGGAGGAAGAAAGACCACCTTTTAAGTTACAGTACCAAACAAAACTAAGAAATGGGTTCTGAGCCAAAAGTGCTGGGATTGCCAAATATAAACAAAACCAAGACTTTTGGTCGTTTCATAAAGAACCATTATTAGGCAAAACTTGAATTTTCAAAGGAAACTTTGACCTGTGACAGCTCTTATGGAACCACAGCTTACCTTTGATTCCTTGCAGCAAGGCAGTTAATACATGCACTACTAGAACATATGGCCATTCTTTCTTCTCAGAAAGCTCAATAAATAGACAAAATGTTTACAGGGATTCCATGCACTCAATGAACAATTTTGAAATGGGCACTGATCCTGCATGCTGCAGGGGGAAAAGTATGGAAAGATCACTCTCAACTTCCCTCTGTGCCCTTATTATTATTACTATTTTTTTCCCATAGAAAGTGAGGAGCCTTTTGAGAAGTGTCTGTTCATATCCTTCACCCACTTTTTGATGGGGTTGTTTTTTTCTTGTAAATTTGTTTAAGTTCTTTGTAGATTCTGGATATTAGCCCTTTGTCAGATGGATAGACTGCAAAAATTTTCTCCCATTCTGTAGGGTGCCTGTTCACTCTGATGATATTTCTTTTGCTGTGCAGAGGCTCTTTAGTTTATTTAGATCCCATTTGTCAATTTTGGCTTTTGTTTCCATTGCTTTTGGTGTTTCAGTCATGAAGTCCTTGCCCATGCCTATGTCCTGAATGTTATTGCCTAGATTTTCTTCTAGGGGTTTTATGGTTTTAGGTCTTATGTTTAAGTCTTTAATCCATCTTCAGTTAATTTTTGTATAAGGTGTAAGGAAGGGATCCAGTTTCTGTTTTCTGCATATGCGGCCAGCAAACATGAAGAAAAGCTCATCATCACTGTTCGTTAGAGAAACGCAAATCAAAACCACAATGAGATACCATGTCTTGCCAGTTAGAATGGCCATCATTAAAATGTCAGGAAACAACAGATGCTGGAGAGGATGTGGAGATATAGGAAAGCTCTAACACTGTTGGTGGGAGTGTACATTAGTTCAACTATTGTGGAAGACAGTGTGGCAATTCCTCAAGGATCTAGAACCAGAAATACCATTTGACCTAGCAATCCCATTACTGGGTATATACCCAAAGGATTATAAATAATTCTACTGTAAAGACACATGCACACATATGTTTATTGCAGCACTGTTCACAATAGCAAAGACTTGGAACCAACCCAAATGCCCATCAATGATAGACTAGATAAAGAAAATGTGGCACATATACACCATGGAATACTAAGCAGCCATAAAAAAGGATGAGTTCATGTTTAAACCATCATTCTCAGCAAACTAACACAGGAACAGAAAACCAAACACTGCATGTTCTCACTCATAAGTGGGAGTTGAACAATGAGAACACATGGACACATGGAGGGGGACATCACACACAAAGGCCTGTCAGGGGTGGGGGGCTGGGGGGGCGATAGCATTAGGAGAAATACCTAATGTAGATGACGGGTTGATGGGTGCAGCAAACCACCATGGCACATGTATACCTGTGTAACAAACCTGCACATTCTGCACATGTATCCCAGAACTTAAAGTATAACATAATAATAACAATAAAAGTGAAGAGCCTTTCCAGTAGGAAGTCAACTTTAAACCACAAATCCAAAGCCAAGTTGTTATATCAGGTTTATTAATAAATATGACATTTTAATTCATCCACTTATCTGTGCCTTATTTCTTTTCATGGATTCTAACATTGGGAAGGGGAAAAAGGATACCCTAAATTCCCAATGCTGAGGTCTAGAAAAAAATAATAGTGATCAATCTAGTGTTCTCATTGTATCACTGTGCACCTCACAGTTTCGTTTTACAGACCATTCTTTGATTTCATAGCTCAGGCACCATGCTGTCTGTGAAGTATGTTCTGGACCCCACACCTCACTCAGTTGGGTTAAGGGGTTAAAATCAAAATTGAGTGAAAAACTTGGATTAGCTCTGAGATTCCTCTGGCTTCCTCTGCTTCTCTCTGCTGCAGTACTTAGTGCATTTTATTAAAACTGACTGTTTACTTTTCTTATTTGTCACCCCTGCTAGAGAGTGAATTCCTTTCCAACAGAGACAAGTTTGCATATTTGTATTTTCAGTTTCTAATACAGTGCTTGGCCTTCAGAGAGGATTTGCTGAATCAAAATGAATTTCCAAGGCCCGGCATGGTGACTCACACCTGTAATCCCAGCACTTAGGGAGGCCGAGGCAGGTGGATCACTTGAGGTCAGGAGTTCGAGACGAGCCTGGCCAATATGGTGAAACCCCATCTCTACTAAAAACACAAAAATTAGCCGGGCATGGTGGTGTGTGCTTATAGTCCCAGCTACTTGGGAGGCTGAGGCAGGGGAATTGCTTGAACCTGGGAGGCGGAGGTTGCAGTGAGCAGAGATTACACTACTGCACTCCAGCCTGGGTGACAGAAGGAGACTCCGTCTGAAAAAAAAAAAAAAGTTTTCCTCTTAAACTTATTTGTCTAAAATCTGACTTCTCATCATATTTGATGTGATATCTGGATTTCATGTTTGATGTTACATGCTGCTCACCAGGAAGAACTACTAAATGTGTTGTTCTTACCATATCAGAAAGCTGCCAAGGATATTCTCTCTTGTTTTTCTCTTTCTAAGAAAGAGGTTAAGGACACTTGGTGGCCCCAGAAGTCTCTGTGAGAATCATAATACTCCTAACCGGAAAGCTCCTTAGCCTTTGGAATTAATCGTCCACCCATGTGATTTCAGTCTTAGCCTCCCTCTTTGTCTTGGTCCCTTAGGCTGACGTCCTGGTTTAAGACGCTGGCTTATCATGATATCTTGTTAAAGGCATATTCTGTTCTTTTTCTTCTCCAAGGGGAGAGTGTAGGAAAGGGTCCTAGATTATAAGGGGCATGCCTAACTAGCTCTCAGATCAAATCCTTTAAGTCTTGAGGATAAGATTCTTCTTGAAGGGAATAAGATGCACTCTTTGATTCTTCATCTCTGAAATGATGGAAGTGAAACTAGAAATTGTTTACAGTTCCAAGATTTAAAAAATGAAGAGTTTATTTCTAAGATGACTTCCTTAACTTATTCAGTTCACATACATCTCCTTTCTCTAAAGTCCTAAAGCAGTTAATATTCCATACCCCACAATTTCTCAGTTGATTACATATATCGTTTGGTAATATTCACTAATTGTCTCGTATAAAAATCTTGTTACTGTAAATAGATTGTACAGTCTTTGAGTTTAGGAAAAACATCCTTTGCTTCCTCTTGTTCCCTACATATCAGTTCTTCCTTTTGCTCTTTTTCTCTGTACCTAGGTAACTGCCTAATCTCTTTGTTCTTTCCTCTAGATTTAACAGAGCAATGTTTAGAGCTCTTCATAGCTTACAAAACATTTTCTCCCATATTAGACATTTGGTTCTCATCTAAATCCTGGGAATTAAGCATTCAATTATCCTCATTTTCTTTTTTGTTGTAAACGAGGAAGCTGAAGTTTAGGGTTTTCTTCCCCTTATGTCTGTTTACCTAGTTAGATGATAGAGCTAGAACTGGAGGTTGAACTAGATTCTTTCCCTTGAAAGTTTTGTTCTTACTATTTATCTTGCTTTATGGAAAAAAGGAAATAGCAACAAAGACAAGAAAAAGAAAAATAGTATATAAGGCATCAAATTTTTTTACTGTATATTACATTTTTGTGACTAAGTGGAAGTGGTGCTGTAAAATCGGACGGGTTTTCATTGAAGACTTAAGGAATACAAAAGGAATGTATGGAGCACTTATGAGTATGGAGCAGAATTTAGACACCATTCTCACCTTTAAGGTGACACTAGTGGTACAGGACAATAGCATTTCAACCCACCACCAACATAATGTGAATGTGATAATCTTTCCTTTTTCTCAGGACTCCACTATTTAGCGCACAGTTGTGTAACATACGAGAGGAGAAAAAGGCTTCTGAGAGACAAAAAATAACTTGCAAAAATTGCTGGCCCTAAAGATCCTATCTTTTCTTTTGTTTCATAAAGTAGTTTTTATGCTCTAACTCACAGCCTACTTACTTACATTTAGCTTTGCCACACCTTTCAGTACCTGGGGTTTCCTATCCCACAGTAGAATAGAAATAAGCAGGATAGTAAAACTGTAGGAAGCACAGGTAGAAATTGGCATGGTGGTTAGTGGCAAGAATCGATTGCATAACAGTAAAGAATAGGAGAAGAAACAATATAAAGATAATTTGTAACTCCCATAGTTCAGAATTTTTCACAAAAGGGCAGCACTGTTAGAGCCCCACACATCTTTTATGGAGCTGAAGTTATTCACTCAGTCATGTATCCATTCATCCGTTCACTAATTTAGCAAGTATTGAAGTGCCAGGCACTACAGCAATTCTGCATATATGAAGATGGGCATATATTCTGCTTCTATGGTGCTCAGAATTTATTGTGGGGCAAAAAGTAAGTAAACCAAAAATTATAAAAAAGTTAGGGAAAAATGGTTAAATATAAGAAGAATATAGTGTAATGAAGGCCCTGGGTGAATTTAACCCAGCTGGTGGAGAGGAGGGAAGGGAGATGGGCAGGGAAATTGGTAGCAGAATGTGTTATGAGGAAATGAAATCAATTAGGAGAAAGGTCACAAAGGGGAAGCTCAAGCTAAACCATGGTAGCAACAGTGTCTAATCTGTGTAAATAGCTAAATGGGAATAAAAGGGGAGAGTGATGTAGGCGATACAATTCTTCTCAGTATTGTCTTCTAGAATTTGTCTTTGTGGAATCTTTCAACCATGAGGAAGTAACTACATTAATAAAGTTTTGTATCATCTATAAAGACTGAAACAGAATTGGCCACGTGGGTAGTATAATTTTTAAAGTCTAACAGTAGTTTTGCCTCTGTCTGAAATCTCAATGGTAATGCTTTCTTAAAGAATTAAAAGCCTTTGTTCAGATTCATTATTATTTGGTAGGTTTAACATATCCATCTAGAAATGGTAGTTAAGCCAACCACTAATTTATCAGAGCCCTAAGGTGAAGAAATGGCTAGCAGGCATGTGTTGGTTAGGATGTGTATGTGGGTGGCTGTTGTTGTGGGGAGAGTTATCGCTCAGGAAAGAAAAGGTGGTGATTCTTTATCAAGGATGTTACTAACTTCTCTTAGGACTTCTAAGCAAATATAAGGACTTGGGGGTGACCAGTAGGGAGCTAGGGGTGACAACAAAAAAGAAAGATCCAGAAAAGAGAAAAGTTGAAGGGTCAACATGAACCAGAACACATACAATAGGAGTATGTGTGCCTCTTTCAGTCAGGAGTCCAGATGAATCCATGGCACTGGAACTGAAACCACAGTCGACACCTCTTCCAGCACTTCACTACCATTAGCAAGAGTAAAGGGGCAGCCACAAAAACTGAAGAAAAGAGTGAAGAGGGAGGCTTTGCAACCCTGTCCAACAGTAGGTATTATTTCTATGAGCTATCTCGAGAAACGCCGGTCCTCTTGGTCATATCTCATCTCCAAACTGTGCTCTCAGAAGGATCTGTGCATTCTGCCTTCCTATGCTACTTCTTCCCAACTTTTGAGCCCCTTCCACTGTGCCTTCTGGAATTCAAAATCATGACTAGCAAAAATCCCATCCCCTCAGCCTCCTCTCTGAAATTTCTTTTACCCTAGTTTTCTAAGGAAGGGTTTCTCGACCTCAACACTATTGACATTTTGGGTCAGATAATTCTTTGTTGTGGGTGGCTGTCCTGTACTTTGTGGGATATTCCACAGTATCCCTGACCGATATCCACTAGATGCCAGTAGCTCTTCCACCCCAGTTTGCTAAATGACCTGGTGGAGGGAATGCCATGTGGTTTAAAATCACTCCCCACTGAATACCACTATGCTAATGGCACTAGCCTGTGCCCAAGGACGTAGCTTTTCTTAAAACCTTCTCAAGATATGACTGGTTTTGTTTCTTCTCTCAGCCCTCCTACAACTGGGAATGAAATGGGGTAGGCAACCATTTTGCTGCTTACTGTCACATCGGACCACTCTCCTTTCTTCTCTCCCTACTTCCCAAACATTTTAGCTTGAAATATCATGTCATCAGATTACATCATCCTCTACTTTTCATTTTGGTATTATCTTCTGATTTTTTATTTTTGTCCCATCATTCTTTGATTTTTTTTTTCAGCTCCTGGCTTCCTATATTAATTATTTTCAATTGTAGAACACATAAAAATGATTCTTCCAACACCCTGACCCTCAGTTTCTTGGATTCCTTTCCACCACTCTACAGCAGCCTCTCTCGCCATGGACATATCCTAGACATTGTAACTACTAATACCTACAACTCCTCCCTCCATGAGTTTAATTCCATGCTGCTTGTTCTAATCTTTCCAATCCATTCATTCAGCTTCACTGAATTAGTTCTGGCCCTCTGAGAAGCATACATAGAGATACGATTAGAAGTACAGGAGATTTACTTGGGAAAAATGTCAATGAAGAAAGATGGGAAGGAAGGTGGCTGATGTTGGCAGAACCTTCAGATGTTAGTGCAGGCCCTGTGCAGGAGACAGGGAAGGATAAAAGTTTGGATAGGAAAAGTCTTTGATTGCAATGAAGTTTTAAGACAGTTTTTGCAGGTCTGATTGGGGGTCCTTTAGCCAAAGTTGCCCATTGGAAACTCCTGCATCTTCCGGGAATGAATCTGCCTTAATATCCCTCCAGTACTCAGTTGTTGGTATGGAAATAATTTCGGGAAGTTTGACCTTGCCAAAAACGTAATGATAGATTTCAAAACTCACAAACTGGCACCATTGGGTAATTATACTCCCTGTACTTGGAGATCTGAGGGATGGTTGCTCATGGCCACCACAGATCCCTATCCCAACAATCCTCATTGTCCTTTTCTCCATCCCTACCTGGAAACTCTAACCCATTTATCTACCCTCTTTAACTGTCTTTTGATGTTCCCTCTTCCTTCTAATCTAATTTAAATTACATGGCTAATAATTATACTAACTTCTTTGTATAACCCCCTTCTCCTCTCTTGCTTCTTTATACTTGACTATTAAACTACAACTATAGTTAACACCAAATCTCTACCTATGGCTACTCCCACGCAATTGGATAAGGCTGGAGAAACACACACACACACACACACAATTTATCCTTCGTCTTCACCTAGATGATGACCTTGCTTCCTATTTTCTTACTTTCCAAAGCAAATTGAAACACTCAGAAGAGAGCTTCCACAGATGCCCACAACTATATCACTCCTTACCTTCCTGTGTCATGTTCCTCTCTATGTTCAGTCCCTCTACTTGCTCTTTAATCCTCCCCTCTCTCCCCGGAAACACCATTTTTTATCCTCTGCCCTGGAACATTCCTGTCACCATACAAAATTCTGTTTTGTCTGTCTTTGAAAAACAAACAAAAATTATCTTTTATATCTACACGAATTTCCTTGATGATCTCATCCAATCTCATAGCTTTATGTTTCATTGAAATACCACTGACTCAAAAACTTAAATGTCTAGTCCAGTTCTCTTCACTGCATTCCAGACTTGTCCAACCAGCAGTTAGTTAATATCTCCACATGTGTGTCTAGTAGACATCTCACACTCAATAATGGCAGCAGTGAAGCCTTCACCTACTTTCCAGACACTTGGTCTGCTCCAGCTTAATGGATACAATCCTATCTTTCAAAGAAATCTGAGTTGTCTTTGATTCTTCTTTACTCCCTATGTCTGAACTATCAGGAAATCCTTTTATCTCTATCTTCAAAACATCCACAATGCAACCACTTCTCACCACCCTACCGAGACCTCTCAGGTTTCAACACTTCCATATCTTACCCAGATTATTGCTGTAGCTTGCTAAATGGTCTACCTGTTTCTATATTTGTTCATAGTCAATTCTTAACATGAAAATATGATTTTTAAAGAACAAATTTAAATTCTGTAACCTCTTCAAACTATTGCAGTCACTGCTTAAGGCAGACAGAAAAAAGCTAATGTCTTTGCAGGGGCCTATACTCCTTATATAACCTGCCGACCTCAAACCCCCATTACTTCCCTGCCTTCAAATCTCCCTTTTTACTCTACTGCAGCCATTTTGGTATTTTTGTTATTCCTTGAACATGTCAAGGAATAATTTCCTCCTCAGGCCTTTGACTTTTCCCCTGCCCAATGCCTCATCTCTCAGATACTCACTTCCTTTATTTTATTTATTTTTCTTTTTTGTTTTTTTGAGACGGAGTTTCACTCTTGTTGCCCAGGCTGGAGTGCAGTGGCACGATCTCAATTCACTGCAACCTCCATCTCCTGGGTTCAAGCGATTCTCCTGCCTCAGCCTCCCTAGTAGCTGGGATTACAGGCACCTGCCACCATGCCTGGCTGATTTTTGCATTTTTAGTAGAGACAGGGTTTCACCATGTTGGCCAGGCTAGTCTCAAACTCTTGGTCTCAAGTGATCCACCTGCCGCAGCCTCCCAAAGTGCTGGGATTACAGGTGTGAGCCACCATGCCCGGCCCCCACTTTCTTTAATTCATGGCTCAAATGTTACCTTTCAATGTGACCTACCAAGCCACTCTTTTTAAAATTGTAGTCACCCCCTCCAACTGCCCAATTCTTCCTCGTTTTGCTGTAGTTATTCTTTTTTTTCCTATAGCACACATGACTGTCTAATATGCTATATAACTTATTTATTATGTTTATCATATATTTTTTATCTCCCTCTGGCTAAAATGCAAACTCTATGCTAGTAGCCATCATCTTCACTGATGTATCCCAAACACTTTGAACATTACCCAGTAAATAGTAGGGTTTAATAAGTATTTGTTGAATTAACAATGAATGAATGATAAACTGAATTTGGTAGACTTGTACATTTTGCCTCATTTCATGCCTCCCTCTGATGGTGGTGGCTGTAAATTAGGCATCTTTTATAGCTTGCCTTGAGGCTCTGTGAAAGCTTTAGTCATTCACATATTCATTGAGTATCAACTAAAAGTGTGGCATTGTTCTGATGAATATAAATAATTGAAAATAGAATCTTGCTAAGACTAAGCAAAATGAGCACTTTTTTTTCTCTGTCTTCCAAGAGAAACAGTATCCACTCAGATGGCTAAAGAAGATAGATTTCTATCTGGAAGAAATTTGCTGATTATAAGCCACTCTTCATAGCTCTACAAATCCTTCACTTCATCATTCATTTGCTATTTATTGTAAGCCCACTATGGGCTAAGTATTTTGACTTTTAAGCAATCCTAACCTCAGGCTGGTGTTGGGATCAGGGCTAGAGACAGGGAGGAACAGATACATGATTTTCTCCTGGGCATCCATTTATGCCAATGTGATTAATTCCACAACAAACAAAAATCGTAGCACATGACAAAAAACCTATGTTCAACAGGCAAAAATACTCCTCTCCAAAAGACTATCTGGCAGGTACAAGCTTAAAGGTAAAAGAACATAAGCCACATCTTTTGTCCAGATGCAATTTTGGGAGCTGCTCCCCTACCTTACGTCCCTGGAGGAAAACACTACAATATATCCTCTGGTGATGATTTGGGTAGCCTGGTCCAATATTGTAAGCTATTTTGAAGTATGCTGTTTTAAATTTGGTATGTTTGAAAGTGATTAGATAAGTTTAGTATATTGAGGTCAATGAATTATTAATTATGTATTCTTTTTAAATGTTGTAAGAGCTATACCTGCACCTTCACTCCCTCCACCCCACCTTCTCATACCCTTAAGTTGGCTGTTTAAAGTGTGATTTAATTGTTTGAAGTAATTAAAGTATAAAATACTCTTTATATTTTAAACTGATAAAAGCACTTTTACACAGACACATGTAAAAGTAGTCATTTCCCCCATATAATTGCCAGTACTTGAGAGTATCAAACTTAAATTTTTCTATTTATTAACCTTCAGGCATAAAACAATACCTATTGCTACAATTCATTCTAACTTGATAAGTAGTGTGAAATAAGCCCCCCCCCCCCCTTTCAGGCATTAAGTGAGGTAAGAAAAAAATTACTTTGTTTAAGTTAGTCCATGTTAATTAAAAGGAAACTCTGAAGTAAATTAGTTAACTTTAAGTGTATTTTGCTGGTGAAAAATCTATGTTGTAAATTGCTTCTCTTTGTTGATAAGAAATGTCAAGGTTACAGACTATTTATTACTCAGAGAGCTAAACAGAGAATGTGCCTGATAAATAATGAGATTGAGAGAAAGTAAAACAGAAAAGTTGATTTTGTATAATTATAGTTGACAGATTTCTTGTACGAGGGTTTTACTTTCAAGCAATGTATGTAAAGAGACAGAGTCTCTTGGTATTCACGTTTTACTCTTCATGTACTATGAAACTTGCTTTTGAAAATTTTCTCATGTTTCACGAAACATGCTTGAAAATTATGAAGTCATAAACCATAACTGGTCTAAGAGCTAATACAATTTCATGAATGGGACTTCTTTAAAAATTTACCTACAACTAAAATTATAAAACTCAGCCACAATATCTCCAAAACTACGAAACATCAAAACAGTGCCTGTAGGCCGGGTGTGGTGGCTCATGCGTGTAATCGCAGCACTTTGGGAGGCCCATGGCGGGCAGATCACGAGGTCAGGAGTTCGAGATCATCCTGGCTAACACGGTGAAACCCCATCTCGACTAAAAATACAAAAAATCAGTTGGGTATGGTGGCACTCGCCTGTAGTCTCAGCTACTCGGGAGGCTGAGGCAGGAGAATCGCTTGAACCTGGGAGGCAGAGGTTGCAGTGAGCCGAGATGGCGCCACTGCACTCCAGCCTGGGTGACAGAGCAAGATTCTGTCTCCAAACAACAACAACAACAACAAAAAACAGTGCCTGTATTTTTGGATGACTTCCTTAATAAACCATCTTTGTTTTACAAAAATATAATTATAAAGAAGGTGCTTTCAACAGCATCAAAACTTAAATATAACATAAAATCTTGCCTAACTTTGAAACTAATGAGACTTACCATCTTTTCAGATATTCATTGAATATCCCTTCTACGTAAAATTTTTTAATGTAGCCTTTACCTAAGTTGTCAGCTTTTTTCCTATTTGATTTGCATGAATTCTTTATACTTTTCAGTATTAATTATTTGTTGGCTGTATGCATTGTAAATGTCTTATTCCTCTATGTGATTCACTTTTACTTTTGTTTACTATAACTTTCCTCAATCTAAAAAAGACCCTTTATAAAAACTTACAGCTACTGTCATATTTAATAGGAAAAAAATGCCTACCTTCCCTTTAAGATGGGAAAAAGGCAAAAATGTCTGCTCTCACCACTCTTATCATGTTTGAAATCCTAGTCAATGCAATAAATCAAGAAAAGTAATACAAGATATATAGACTTAAATGAAAGAAGTAAACTATCACTATTTATAGACAATATGATTGCCTATATAAAATTACTATGGAAGCTACAAATAATTATGGGATAAGTGATTATAGAAATGTTTCAGGATATAAGATCAACATACAAATATGAACTATATGTCTATATTATAGCAATAAACAGTTGGAAACTAAAACAAAAACAATGATACAACTCATAATAGCTTTAAAAATGTGAAATATTTAGGTAATAACAAAATATGTACAGATTTTCATGCTGAAAATAACTAAATGATGCTGAAATAAATGAATAATGGCCTAGATAAATGGAGAGGTATTTCATGTTCACACATTGGAAGTCTCAGTATAGTAATGAGGTTATTTTTATCCAGATTGATTTATAACTACAAGAAAATCTAAAATCAAACTCCCAGGAGTATACATTTTATAGACAAATAAAGCTGGTTCTAACCTTTATATGGAAATTCAGATAAACTGGAACAACCAAAAGGATTTTTACAAAGAATTAGATTGGAAGTCACACATACTCAGACATTAAGATTTATTATAAAGCTATAGTAATAATAAATACAGGATGGCAGTGGTGAAAGTACAGGCACACAGATAAATGGAACAGAAGAGAAAGTCCAGAAATAAACCTATGCATGCATGTTCAACTAGCTTTTGATAAAGGAACAAATGTAATTCCATGGAGAAAGTCATCTTTTCAATAAGCAGTGCTGGAACCATTGAACATCCATATGTAAAAAATAAATAACAAATTTCCATGTCATACAAAAAATCAACTGAAAATGGATCATCGACTAGAATGTAAAAATTCAACACTATAAAGTTCTTAGAATAAAACTAAGAGAAAGCCTTGGCAACCTTGAGCTAAGTAAAAAGTACTTGGAAATAACACCAAAAGCATGGTCCATTGAAAAATTGATGAATTAGATTTTATCGAAATGAAAAACTTCTGCTCTGAAAAAGACACTCTTAAGATAATGAAAAGACAACCTGCAGACTGGGAGAAAATATTTGCAATTACATACCTGATCAAGAATTTGTATCCAGAATATATATAGAGAGAACTTTCAAAACCCAACAGTAAGAAACCAAACAACCCAATACAAAGTTGAGCAAAAGATGTGAACAGACATTTCACCAAAGAAGATATTCAGAAGGCAAATAAACACAAGAAAACACAGTCCGTATTATTAATGCTATGGTGCTCCTATACAAATGGATTTATTTTTAAGACAATACCAAGTGCTTACTTGGATGTAGAATAACTGGAACTTTATACATGTAGAATAACTGGAACTTTCATACATTGCTGCCTTTAGGAATGCAAAATAGTACAGCTATTTTGGAAAATGACTTAATAATTTCTATCAAGTTAAGCATACACTTAGCCTATGATCTTACAATCCCATTCTTATTCACTCTAGAGGAATGGAAAAATCTATCTTTAGTTAGAAAGGATACACAAAGGTTTGAGCAGCATCATTCAAAATCACCAAAAACTGGGAACAACCCAAATGTCCTACAGTGAGTGAAGGTTAACAGACTGTGGCTCAGCTGTGTAACAGAATACTCTTCAGCATAAAAAGTCATGGGCTATAAATATATACAGCATGGATAATCTCAAAGGCATTATCTGGAGTGAAACAAGCAGTTCCGAAAGTTTGCATATTGTATGATTCTACTTATATGACATTCTGGAAAAGAAAAAATTACAAGAGCATAGAAAAGATCATTGGTCACCAGGGGTTGGGGTGAGGAAGTATTTATTGCAAAGTGTATTAGGGTTCTCTAGAGGGACAGAACTAATAGGATAGATGTATATATGAAGGGGAATTTTTAACGAGTATTGGCTCACGCAATCACAAGGTGAAGTCCCATAATAGGCCGTCTTCAAGCTGAGGAGCAAGGAAGCCAGTCTAAGTCTAAAAACCTCAAAACTAGGGAAGCTGACTTCGGTCTGTGGCCAAAGGCTTGATAGCCCCTGGTGGATCACTGGTGTTAAGTCCAAGAGTCTAAAAGCTGAAGAACTTGGAGTCTGATATTCAAGGGCAGGAAGCATCCAGCATGGGAGAAAGATGAAGACCAGAAGACTCAACAAGTCTAGTTCTTCCATGTTCTTCTGCCCACTTTATTCTAGCCATGCTGGCAACTGATTAGGTGGTGCCCACCCAGATTGAGGGTAGGTCTGCCTCTCCCAGTCCACTGACTCAAATGTTAATGTCCTTTGGCAACACCCTCACAGACACACCCAGGAACAACACTTTGCATCCTTCAATCCAATCAAGTTGACACTCAATATTAACCGTCACACAAAGGGACAGAAGGAGTATGATTTGGGGGGTGATGAAACTGTTCCATTTCCTTATTGTGGTTGTATTTACTACATGAATACATCCATGTAGTAAAATTCATAGAACTGTACATCCCAAGGAATGAATGTTACTGTATGAAAATCTAAAAATTTTATTCAGCATTTCTACGTGTTTTCAGTAGTGAGACAAGATCAGCATCAGGGAAATCCATCCTGTGGCATTAAGTCATGTTTTTATTGCTTTTGTAATAGGAAAATACAACACAATAAAAGTTATTTTGTTTTTTTAAAAAGACAATTACATTGACAATACTTCGAGCTAAGAACCAAACATCCAGATACAAAAATGAGTTTGTATTGCTTAATAAAATTCTCCGTATTCTAAACTTCAGATAGGAATGAGCTTTGCCTGTTTTGCCAAACTTATAGGGACTAGCATAGAG
Organism: Gorilla gorilla gorilla; assembly: GCF_029281585.2. Lineage (NCBI taxonomy): Eukaryota > Metazoa > Chordata > Mammalia > Primates > Hominidae > Gorilla > Gorilla gorilla. The sequence continues at coordinate 81,400,247 of NC_073241.2, forward strand.
CTTGCAGAAAACAAGTTCTTAATAAATACTCTTTATAACATCACTCAATAAATGACAGTGTAAACACAGACCTACTGACAGTGGGAGAAGTGGGAAAAGCCAAAATCACAATGCAGAGCATACAGAATTTGCTTAAATAATCTATACCCATATAACAAGGGCAAACATACAAACATCAAATCTCCTGCCTTTTATTTTTCTAATTCTTTTCTCGGAGTCAAAACCCTACTCATTGTTTAAGGTTCAGATCGGATTTTATTTCTTCCAAAAAAATCTTCCATACCCTCTCCATCTCACTTTGATTATTCTCTTATTTGAATGCTAACTTGCATTCTGACTTTGAGAGTAACCATATAAGCCCCTTGTAAAGCACACTCTGTCATGCAGCTATGTCTTATCTCTCCAGAATAATTAAAAACCCATGGATGATAAAAATCTAATTGAATATGTAGTCATGTTTTTTCTGAATTCTTCTCAGTACCTACATGTTACTAATGCACCTGGAGGGCATGACTGATGTTGCCTCAGAGCTGACACTCTACAAAGGTACTCATGCCTCACTTGGAAGTTGTCAGGGAATGTGGCTTTGCTGAAACCAAGGGGTTGAGTACATAAGAGGACAAAGTTGAGGTAGCCCCATGTTGGCCCAGAATCTCACAGGACGGCATCAGCAACTTCTTAGAAAGCACCCAGGCCTCTGAAGTTTCATCATTAGTATAGCACAGGTATCCAGCATGGGCACTTGCACCGTGAAAGAATGAGTACTTGCTCTTATCATCCAGACTTTGTTCAGGAACCTCAGCTCATTCACAGAAAAACTCGCTACTCTGACTCTACAGAATGAAAAAAACAAAAAAGGAAAGCTTGTTTTACTCTAAATGAGAAAATGTTAGATTGCATTGGGTCCTTTTCGAAGAAATGAAATTAATGGAGTTACTCATTTCCTTCAAGGAAAGAGTAACAGTGCAGTTTCCCTCTAAGTTTTGCTTTCTCCTTCACACAGCGCTCCTAATAAAAAAGGTTTACTATCATCAAATTGATTTAATCAGTGGATTTAAATGGTGCTTGACATTGAACCTAGTGATTATGACTTTGGTGTATTTATGTGTTTAGTACATTTGCACGTGGTGCGCTTATTAAACGAGCAAATAATTTGCAGCAGAGTCGGCTGAGTCTTTGCAAGCTGAAGGAAGTATATAGCATTGTTTCCCCTCATCTGCATTCTTAAGTGCCTATTCTCTATAAGGCTTAGAGAATAAAGCTTTGCATTCATTTGTGAGCTGAAGTTAGGCTTGTTTCCATTAACTTCAAGCAACATTTCTTGTTCTTTCTCATCATTAGAACCTTAGCTTTTGGAATTTTAAGATATTCCTGTTTCAGAAATGGACATGGCTCTGAACTCACTAAGACTCTCACTAGGTAAAAAGAAAGAATGCTAGAGAGAGAGAGAGAAGTGTCCAGAACATAAGGTGCTTCTCTGATTCTATCTATACTCACTCTTTAACTCCTACCTTTATAGGAAACCATTCCTGATCACACCAGCTTATATTGAAATCACACACTACTAATGGTCAGTACCCTACAATTTGATACTGCCTTACATTGCTTTATAGTGGTTGTTTTGAAATTGATTTTAATGACTCAAATTTGGGTTTCTTTTTTCAGGGTTGAGGATATGCTGCTCACTTTTTCACGTGTCTCCCACAGACCCTGTTGCAGTATAAGCCTTCAGTGGGTGCCCAATAAATACTTAGTTTGCTAGCTCCTGAAAATGGCTTGTCAATTTTCCAACACTGGCACAAGCACAAATGGTAGTAGATGCTGCAAATATTAATTTCTCGTCGTTAGAAAATAAATATGGCATTTTGTGCTTGGCTGGGGGGCTGTCCTTTTGACCTATAGCATTTTCACAGTTGTTTAAAATAGAGCATAACTGCCACTTTTGACCCCATGAAATAGTGTACTTCCACTGACCTTATTGCCTTATTGGTTTTGCCTAGTTTTGTGTGTGTGTGTTTTTTGTTTTTTTTTTTTTTTTGAGACGGAGTCTTGCTCTGTCACCCAGGCTGGAGTGCAGTGGCGCGATCTCGGCTCACTGCAAGCTCCGCCTCCCGGGTTCACGCCATTCTCCTGCCTCAGCCTCCCGAGTAGCTGGGACTACAGGTGCCCTCCACCATGCCTGGCTAATTTTTTTGTATTTTTGGTAGAGACGGGATTTCACCATGTTAGCCAGGATGGTCTCGATCTCCTGACCTTGTGATCCACCCGCCTCGGCCTCCCAAAGTGCTGGGATTACAGGCGTAAGCCACTGCGCCCGGCCGGTTTTGCCTAGTTTTAAAGGGAATATAAGCAACTATGGAAGGTCCAATAATTTCTTCCCTTCCATAGAGTCAATATATCTAATAGCTGCTTTCCTCAGCTGACTAACATTGACTTCCCCAACACAATAAAGAGGGCAGAGATCTGTCTGAGAGGGTCCTGCTGGGAAGTGAGCATCTGCAGAGGGTCTTGGCAGACCCCTGACGAGCATAAGACTTTAGGTACTGTCTGCCCCTCCTGCCTCTTCCTCTTGCTCTCTACCTCGTCATCCAGCAGCCGTGTAACTGTGGCTTCTGCAAGTCCATCCTCAGCAGCAGCCCCTGTTCAGTGTTACTTTCCCTGGAGGTGGCTTTTTCCTGCCTGGGCTATAGTCTCATAAAGCTGTCACAGCCCTGTAATCAGTTTGTCTTACCCTCTGAGATAGCTCAGAGGTATCTCACTTTTCCTGAGGAAGTACTACTTACGAGTCCCTGAAGTCTCATGGTATTTAATGTAGGAGACGATGTAAATGATTTAGTCTTCTTTGAGAATCCTAATGATGGCAGGTGGCCAGCTTTGGACTGTGCTGTGGACTAAATGTTTGGGTCCCTTCCAAAATTCAGATGTTGAGGCCTTAATTCTCAATGTGGTGGGCTTTCAGAGGTCTGGCTTCTGAGGAATGAAGTCATGGGGGGTAGAGCCCCCATTATGGGATTGTTGTCCTTATAAAGCAATGAAGGAAGCAGAGCTCTTTCTCTCTTCCATGTGAAGATACAGCAAGAAGGAGGCTATCTACAAACCAGGGTGAGGGCTTTCACCAGGAAATGAATCAGCCAGCACCTTGATCTTGGCCTTCCCAGCCTCCAGAACTGCAAGAAATAAATTTCATAATTTAAACTAGTCTATGGCATTTTTGTTATAGCAACCCAAACCAACTGAGGCAGGCTACATTACTCTCTGGGACCCTTTAGGTGTAGGAACAGATTATTTTGCTTAAAGGTTGGTTACCTATTAGTCATTTACTGTCTACTGATAATGTTACCCCTGCTGCTTTCTGCTCATCTTGGCCTTTCTATTTGAACAGTGGTCTCCTAAACTGTCCTGTCTAGATATGAGACCTGAAACTGGGGCAGCCATTGCGAGACCCTGATGACAGCCAGCCCAATGGCAATGCAGACACACATAGCATGGTGGCATGAGATAATGTCCTAAGAAATGAGAGAATTTGATGTCATCGTGTGCTGCAGTCAGCCAGCCTTGGAACTCACCATACCTCTGGACTGCTTGATAGGTGAGAAAAGAAATTTGATATTGCTTATACTATTTTGAATTGAGATTTTCTATGACTTGAAGCTAAAAGCATCACTTACACAGTTGCTTAAGTAAAGGTTGGTTATGAGAGTTTCTACATTTACCTACCACAAAGGGTTCTCATGAGAATCTGATGGGATTTGATGATGGATAAATAGATATAGAAAATATGGTATGAGTATCTACACACACACACACACACACACACACACACACACATATGTTTTAGGCTGTTCTTGTGTTGCTATAAAGTAATACCCAAGGCCAGGTAATTTATAAAGAAAAGAAGTTTAGCTCACAGTTTCGCGCCTGTACAAGCATGGTGCTAGCATCTGCTGGGCTTCTCGGGAGGCCTCAGGGAGATTTTACTCAAGGTGGAAGGCAAAGTGGGAGCAGGAATGTCACATGGCCAGAGCAGGAGCAAGAGGATGGAAGAGGTACCAAATACTATTCTTTTTTTTTTGAGACAGATTCTTGCTCTATCACCCAGGCTGGAGTGTAGTGGTGCAATCTCAGCTCACTGCAACCTCTGCCTCCCGGGTTCAAGCGAATCTCCTGCCTCAGCCTCCTGAGTAGATGGGATTACAGGCACACAACACCACTAATTTTTGTATTTTTAGTAGAGGTGGGGTTTCACCATGATGGCCAGGCTGGTCTCGAACTCCTGACCTCAGGTGATCCACCTACCTTAGCTTTCCAAAGTGCTGAGAATACAGGCATGAGCCACTGTGCCTGCTGGTACCAAATACTTTTAAACAACCAGATCTCTTGTGAACTCAGAACAAAGGGCTCACTTATCACCAAAGGGACAGCCCAAGACGTTCATGAGGGATCTGCCTCCATAATACAAACACCTCCCACCAGGCCCCACCTCCAACACTGGAGACCATATTTCAATATGCGATTTTGAAGGGACACATATTCAAACCATATCATTTATACACACAGATATATATACACACAATGAAATGTTGGTTAGCAATGATAGAAGAAGGAAATCTTTCCATTTGTGACAACATGGATAAACTTGGAGGACATTATTCTTAGGGAAATAAGCCAGAAACAGAATGACAAATTTTGTATAATCTCACTTATATGTGGAATCTAAAAAAGCCAAATTCATAGCAGTAGAGGGTAGAATGGTGGTTGCCAGGGTCTACAAGAAGGGGAGAACAGGGAAATGTTGGTGAAAAGGCAAAAATTTTCAGTCATGCAGGGTAAATAAGTCCTGGGGATGTAATATACAGTAACAGTAATGTGACTATCGCTAACAGAACTATATTATATACTTGAAATTTGCTACAATGGTAAATCTTAAGTGTTCTCACCACAAAAAGAGAAAATAATAACTATATGAGGTGATGGATATGTTAATTCACTTGGTGATTATTTTACAATATATACATATATCAAAATAGCAAATTGTGCACCTTAAATATATACAAATTGTATTTGTTAATTATACCTCAATAAAACAAAAATATATATTATTATGATTATTGGTCTGGACATGTGTGTGCTCAGGAATGGTACTAGGCAGTAGAGGTCCAATCTCAGCTCTCACGAAGTTTATAATCCCAGGGAAGAGACAATATTAAAGAAAAAATTATGCACATATTTTCTTTTAAATAATAACTACTTTGTAAACCTACAGTGTAGACTGTTTGTATGATGGCACTAATACCTTCCAGCCTCAAAAAATAGATCTTGCTTTTGAAGGGCTTGTGGGTTCCACATGTGACATAAAACATGTGCCGATGGTAAGCAGAAAACTGGAGGGAACTTAGAAGGATGGACTGAAAAAGGAGGCTTTACCTTGGGAAAGGGTGAGGGTCATGTTTATTTTGGAGGTCCTTACATATTCAGAACCTTTTTAAAAAATTTTGGGCCAAAATCTATCACTGCATTTTTAGGTGCCGGCAGGTATCAAAAATGTAAACTGATAGAATGTTAATTTGTAATAAATCCTCAGGAATAAATGTAATAGCTCATCCGTGAAGGATGACTGTGTTTCTTTCCCTTATGAAGAGACCTTGATAATATATTAATGAGCGGCATAATGCTTACCCTTCAAGGGTGACATGCTCCATATATATGCAAAAGCCACATCACCCCACACTGAACTTTGGATAATGTCCAAATGTCTTCCCTCTATCCTGATGTTGTGTCTCTCATATCTGTTTGCTAGGTACATGCTCTGGCACTGCTTGGGTATAAATAATAACATCTGGAGGTTGAAGAATCTAACCATGTTTTGCTGATTGATGAATTAATCAATTTTTATTGATTACCAGAATGTTCTATTAATTCCATTATGATGTCTAAAGGGGAATCCATTGCAATTAAACAAAAAGACATTTGATAGTTTTTGTGGTAATTGAATTTGTAAATTTATTAGCTTTCAGTTGTTTACTTCCAATATAAGTAATTAATATTTCATGTTACTCTTTTAAATGGGAAAATGCTTATGGGATCATTTTAATTAAGGAGCAGGTATTGATTTGAAATGAAACCTCTAAAAGCCCTGAGTTTGTAATTGGGTAATACCTGGGTTATCAAAAACGATGTATTCTGATTACATTCATATTTCTCCAAAATCTCATTCCCTGACACAGAAGGCATAAGAATCTGTGCTTAAATGTCAGCTGGGGAAGAATGCACTAAGGTGCAAAGAAATCATTAAGTACCAGCTGAAATAATGTCTGCTGCAGCAGTGAACATGAAATCTGCATTGTGGTCTCAAGGCAGACAGGGATTCACTAAGATAAAGGCAGAAACAGTAAGAGAAGTCCTAGTGCTCAGGCAAAGAAGGAGGAAGGGGATGTTGAAGAGGCAAGCAGAAAGGGAAAGCTGGTGTCCCTGTGCCCGGGCAGAGATCGCAGATATTGGAAGGCTTGGTTCGTAACAATGGACAGAGGCTCCTCTAGCCTAACAGCAAGGAGAGGGCTAGGCCTAGATTTTAGAGGTCTTCTAATGTGGAACATGGAAAAAAGTACTTCATCCTCCTATAATTTGTGAGTGCCAATGACCCTAAGGTCATCACAGAATGGTGACAGGACTATAGGCCAAGTTGATCAGAACCCATTCATTTGGAACAAACACATGCAAGACCCGGAGAGTAGGGTCAGTCAATCAAGGAATGAGTGTCAGGGGCATGAGGCCAAGGCAAGAAAGGAAGGAAATTCCAGCACTGCACTTCAGCAGTAAGGAAATCAGGCGAGCAGCCATAGCAGGTTAACACCTGGGCTGGGTGCAGTGGCTCACGCCTGTAATTCCAGCCCTTTGAGAGGCTGAGGCGGGCAGATCACTGGAGGTCAGGAGTTCGAGACCAGCCTAGCTAACATGGTGAAACACCATCTCTGCAAAAAATACAAAAATTAGCTGGGCATGGTGGCAAGCGCCTATAATCCCAGCTACTAGGGAGGCTGAGACAAGAGAATTGCTTGAACCCAGGAGGCAGAGGTTGCAATGAGCCGAGGTCTCTCCATTGCACTCCAGCCTGGGCGACAGAGCAAGACTCTATCTCAAAAAACAAAACAAACAAAAAACAACAAAAAGAAAACCAACAACAACAAAAAAGAACGTTAGTTCCTGAGGGGACGGATAGTACCAGAATTGTTAACTAAGTATTCCCAGCACATAGAATAGTGCTTGATGTATTATAAGTCCATGTGTTAATTCATGTGGATGAAGACCCCATTGAAGACATAGGACATGGAGAGTGGGCAGGGGAGGGTATCCTAATGAGTATATGGACAATGAAACATGTAATGTGGCTTGTTGTGTGATTTCCACAATTGTCTTTAACTTTTTTTACTGCTTAGAATCTGCTTTAAAGGACAACATTGCTTGATTTCTACCTGGATCATTTCATAAAATTCTACAATGAGAGAGAAAAAATTTAGGGCACCTGTGATGCCATTACATATGCTATGATATCTGATAATTTCTTATTTTAATAATACATCAAGGGTGAGGGAAATGTACAGATGGAGAGACGAGGAGAGCTTTGCAGTTTTGAAATGGCCACAATTAGAGGGTGTGGGCTATGAATTAAGGAGAAATGCTGTTGCAGATTCTACCAGACTTCGTATGTTTGCTTTTAGGTCTGGCTCTAGTTACCTCTAATAAGAGGCCACATATGAAAACTATTTTAACGTGTAGTTCAAGCACTGCTTGTGATATGTTTGTATTTTAATAAGGTAGTTTCATTCACAATAAAATGATCACTATTATAAGTCATTTTTTTTTTTTGAGATGAGATCTTGCTCTGTTGTCCAGGCTGTAGTGCAGTGGCTCAATCACAGCCCACTGCAGGCTTGACCACCCGGGCCTCAGGGATTCTCCCATCTCAGCCTCCTAGGTAGCTGGGACCACAGGCACACACCACCACACCAGGCAACTTTTTTTATTACTATTTGTGGAGATGAGGTCTTGCTCTGTTGCTCAGGCTAGTCTCAAACTCCTGGGCTCAAGCAATCCTCCCACCTTGGCCTCCCAAATTGCTGGGATTACAGGCATAAGCCACTGTGCCTGGCCATTAAGTACATTCTTAAGCACAGTATTTTATTTTAAAATCCATCGCTTACAGTACTTTCATTTGGACAAGACAAAGTAAAATTCTTATTAAATTAAACTTCCGAGATCATGCAGGATAATTGCTTTGATGTTTCAAGATCCTTCCAAACTTTACAATTTTTCTTGCACATGTATAATTTTAACAAATTGAAATGTAGTCATAAATTGCTTAACGACAGAGATATGTTCTGAGAAATGCATGCTTTGGTGATTTTGGCATTGTATACATATCACAGAGCACATAGATGGCAGAGCCTACTCCACACTGAGGCTATATGGTGCAGGCTGCTGCCCCCAGGCTGCAAAACTATACAGCAGGTCACTGTACTGAATATTGCAGACAATGGTAACACAATGGTGAGCGTTTGTGTATCTAAACATACCTAAACATAGAAAAGCTACAGTAAAAATACAGTATAAACAACTTAAAAATGATACACCTGTTTAGTGCATTTACCGTAAATGGAGCTTGCAGGATCGGAAGTTGTTCTGGGTAAAGAAGTGAGCACGTGGTAAGTGACTGTGAAGGCCTAGCACATGACTGTATAGTACTGTAGACTATCAACTCTGTACACTTAGGCTACACTAAACTTATTAAGTAATTGTGCTAGAACATTACAATGGCTACAGAGTCACTAGGGGATAGGAATTTTTCAGCTCCATTATAGTCTTATGAGGCCACCATCATATATGTGATACTTTATTGACTAAAATGTCATTTTGCCACTTGTGACCGTACTAAACATTAGAGAAGTAGTATAGAAAATTAGAACACGCTGAAATGTCATGACTCCAGTTCTAGTCCTGTGTCATTAACTAGCTGGGTGATCTTGAACAGGCACTTCACCTTTCTGGGTCTCGCTTTTCTTACCAGCTAAATTACAGAACTAAAGTAGATCATTTTTTAGATCATTTCTATCTCATTCTGACAGTCTGTGAGCCACAAATACAATTTAAAATTATAAATGTACATGTAGCCATGTGAAAAAAAGCAAGAAGAAATAGATGAAATTAATTTTAATAATACTTCCATTACTTAAATCAGCATATCCAAAGTGGTATTTTTTCAACATTTGATCAATATAAAATTATGGAGTTATTTTACCTTTGTTTTATCATACTGAGTCTTTGAAATCCAATGCGTATTTTACACTTACAGCATATCTTAGTTCTGACTGGCTACTTTTTGAGTACTCAATAATCACCTGTGGCTAGTAGCTATTGTATTGGACAACACAGGTCTATAGTATTCAGCTAGAAAAAAACTTCCATTAAATGGAAAGAATACTTTCTCGGCAACATTTGTGACATATGAAAACTTTTTTGAAGAGTAGAAAAGAAGCTACATTATCAATTAAAATGACGAGTTTGGCTCAGTTGCCTGGTGCCTGGTGGCTTCAGCCCCACAATAGCAGGAGCTAGAATTTACTCCCTTTTGAGGTTCTCTTTTGTTTATCTGCTGTCACCAGATCCCCAGCTGTGGCTTGAGCTCTGCTGTAGAGTTCTGTTTGCTTTTCTGTGGGTCCTTACCCAGACTATGGTCACTACTTTCCCAAAAGATTGCATGGCCTCAGCAGGGGAGTGTGCAGCAAGCAGGTGCTGACCCACCCACCCTGGCCTCACCTCCAGGGTCTCTACAGCTCATCCTTTTATTCTTAACTTATCCTCAGCAACACCAACATATGGCTGCTGTGTGTGTGCATTACATGATCACTAATGGTGTGAACATATCTTGAACAAACTAAACATCATGGTGGAAAGTTGAAGGCAGATGATACTTAGGGCTGTTTTCAAAGTCAAAGAGAAAAGAAGAATAGGAGTTTTCTCATGGTAGGGTTGCCAGATAAAGTGCAGAATGCCAGTTCAGTGTGAATTTCAGATAAATAACAAACACTTTTTTAGTGTAAACATGCCCCAAACATTGCATGGGATATACTTATACTAAAAAATTTACTATTTATCTGAAATTCATATTCAACTAGGTATCCTTTTTTTTTCTTTCTAAATCTGACAACCTTCTTCATGGATATGTTCAGTTCAGGTGTGACTGATCCACAGAGTGATAGACCCTTTTTTTAAACGTTCCACTGTTGATCTCATACCCTTCAAGAAAGCCTTTTTATGCTTTAGATCGGTCTTCTGCTCAGTCATTCCTTCCACTATTTTTTGGTGATAGCAATTCACTGCAGAACATTTTCTAGGGTCTAATATATTCACATAGAGGTCACAGGAGACTTCTAATGATACCTTTTATGGGCTTTGAAATTCAAAGTCCAGTTGTGTTTGGGTAAGTACCTCTCCTCATGTGAGTTCAGTACATCACTGCTTCTTTCTGCCATCTTCCAGCCTCAAGACCTAGTGTTCAGAGAGAAGTCTTTGAACAACACACACACACACATGCATAACATACACACAAAGAAGACTCCAAGCAGTAATTCCAAGATAATAAGAAAGGAAAAAAGTGGCTTCCTAAATTAATGTAGTCTGTAAAGATTTCACTTTCCAAATGAAGAAAGAACTTTTCTACTATTATGTGAAGCAGTTTTTACTTTACTTTCTCAGCCACTAGCTTTCAAACTGCTCAGTGGTCAACTTAACCAGAAAAGGAAGTCTGCCTACTGGTCTATCTGGACCAGGTCCCACCGGGTGCCTTCTCTAAAAACAGCATCTCCCTTCACAGCTGCTGCTGCCTCTCTCATCAGGACCTGCAATCACCTGCCTCAGGCACACACATACACTGAGGAAGACAAAACAGCTGCAGTTTTAAAGTAGCTCTTCTTTCTCCTTTTTGTCCTGATACACAAGGAATTGTTGATAATTTTGCTCCTAAGTAGAGGGTCTGAGTCAGGTTAGATTGCCTTTGTATGAGATCCAGGACTAACTCTAGGCAAAACTGAGGAGTAAAGCCAGCACTTTTATCTCTCCTCTTAAACTCTTTTCATTCCTCTACATACTCACGCTACTTGCCTTCATGATTTTGTCCTCCCAGTACCCTCTGCTGTTCCATCACAACTAATCTCTGATATGTTATTTACATACAGCCAAGCATTACCAGATAAACATTCATAACAGGAGTTTGCAAACTTTATATCATGAATGCTTTTTGAGAATGTAGTGAAGATGAGGAATCTTTTTCCTAGAACCAGTGCCTACAGAAATGCTTCTCTGTGTGTGTGTGTGTGTGTGTGTGTGTGTGTGTGTGTGTGGTGTAATGGAGTATTATTATTTTTTCTTTTTAGAGATGGGATCTTGCTCCGTTGGCCAGGCTGGAGTTTAGTGGCCTGATCATAGCTCACTGCAATCTCCAACTCCTGGACTCAAGCAATCCTCCTGCAGGGAGGATCCTCAAGCATCCCAAGTAGTTAGGATCACAGGCATGTGCCATCAAGCCCAGCTGATATTTATTTATTTATTTATATTTTGTAGTGGCAAACTCTCATTATGTTGCCCAGGCTGGTCTGGAACTCCTGGCCTCAGGTGATCCTCTTGCTTTAGCCTCCCAGTGTGCTGGGATTACAGGTGGGAGCCACTATTTGTGGCTATCAGGGATTACTGACATAGTATAACAATATTAAGAAATGGTAAGGAAAAAAAACAGTAGATAAAGCAAGAGAATTACATTTTGTTCATTCCTAGCCTGTACTTGAAAAGTGTGAGTTTCCCTGTAGAAGACCAAGGGGCTAAATCACACCATGAAACCCTGGTCTTATATGAATGTGTAAGCATGCCTTGCCTCACACATTCTGAGGCAGTTCCAGAAAAATCATTAAAGTTTGCTGGGCTTGTACACATTACTGTATATATAACATTTCTGTTCTCTCTGCTTTACCATCAATTTGATTCTGGAGAAAAGCAAAATATAAAACCTCTGTGAAAAAGAAAATAAGTTACCCCAAAGAAAGGCACCCCCACCAATTTTTGGGAGGTGATAAAACTTATAAAGGGAATCGTCTGTACCTAGTAAATTGTACATATGTAATTTACATAATGTAAATACACCTCAAATTAATTGCATATATGTAAATACACTCTAAACCTCAGGTTGTATTTTGGTAGTATCTGGTCAGACCTTATTCTTTCTCTTTCAACATATGTCCAACCTATTGAAAAGTTTGTAGAATTTTGAGTAAATGCCCATAAATTCACTACCTGTATCATTAATATTTTACTAGATTAGTTGCATATCTAACCATCTACTGATTCCTGTCTTTATACATCCATTTATCTTAAATTTGATGTATTTTGAAGTAAATTACAATTTAATACATTTCTTCTCAGTTATATCACCATGGGTATCTTTATTAAAGTTTAATATTTATTTAATTTTTTTTCTTTTTAAAAGGATCCTTCTTTTGGTACACAGTTGGCATCAATCATTGACTCCCTGTTCATCCAAAAGTTTAGAGGCCAAGGTGACATCAATCATTCATGGCTCCGTGTGAACTTCTCTAGTGACAGAGAGTAACTCACGGACAGTCAAACATTTGTTCCCCTTCCATTGATAGAACTGTTGCTGGAAAGAAGTTGCCAAGTCAGAGTATACAGTCCCTCTACCCTTTGCATCTAGATGAGGCTATGTCACTAGATTTTGCCAATGGATTATAAACAAAAGAGTTGCCTATAATTCCAGGCCTAGATGGTGAAGTAAGGAGTCTGGGGTACCCCAAACTCTCTTTTCATCATTTACTGACTAGAATTCAGGAGTCTCCAATCTTTTGGCTTCCCTGGGCCATATTGGAAGAAGTAGAATTGTCTTGGGCCACACATAAAATACACTAATGATAGCCAATGAGCTTAAAAAAAACAAACACAAAAAAGTTTCAAAATGTTTTAAGAAAGTTTATGAATTTGTGTTACACTGCATTCAAAGTCATCCTGGACCACATGTGGCCCTGTGGGTCATGGGTTGGACAAGATTGGACTAGATGATACCAGGATGACCTTGAAGATGCTAGATTGCAGAAGACAAGACCAAAGTAGCTTAGGTTCTTGAGTCACTATTTGAAGCTGAGCCACCGTTTGAAGCTGAGACCGTGATTTAATTGAAAAATGAACTCTGTTTTGTTAGGCTGGAGAGATTAGGGGTGGATTGATATTGATGAAGTGCCAAACTGAAAGTAGTGTTTAGAATATGGCCCAGAATCAAGGCTAGTGCACTGGGAATGTGGACAGCTGAGCTGATGTATTGGGTGGGTTCAGGGATATGGCATTGGGTAGAATATAATGGAGGAAGAATCATTTATTGAGTGTGCCTTATTCTCTTTAACCTTCACATCCCCACAACTCCCTAACCTCTTTTCTCACTATTCCTCCTGCCTCTATTCATCCTGATTGAAAAATCTTGTGATGTGTTTGACCTCCTGAAAGAGTAAGTTGCTAGTAGGTGACAGTCATGTTCCTCAAACACATGATGGCATTTTTCCTCTTATGCTATGGCTAAATCCTATCTCTGATTGGCACAGTTACAGTACCATGTATACTTGGCATTCCTGCATCCTCATCCAAATGTTTGACAGTGTGATATTCTGATCTAGCTTCCTGAGCTTCCATTTAGGTTTAGACATTCTTGAAATATAGAGCTGTCCTTTTCCCCAATACTTCCTTCTCTGAGCGTTATCTTTTCCCTTAAAGCTGGATATTTTCTCCTTTTATCATCATTTGTCAACAATCCTACCTACTCTCAGTGGCATTCATGACCTTGTATGGATTTCATTGGGTTAAATGTCTCAAGTTCATTTTGTTTATTACACATACTTCTTTCATTGCTATAGTCACTCTGAAGATGTCAGATTTACCCTATGATTCTATTCTCTGTTATTTCGTTTTATAAATTACTTGGCATCTTCTCCATTGCTTCTGTCCCCCCCAGCTAGTTTATACCTAATAACCTCCAAGGGCAGTATTTTATAGTGTAAGCTGTGCATTTGCCCCCTCTTTTCTCAATCTTCAATTGAAATCTCTCTTTATCCTGTTGGCAAGTCTCCTAGAAAATATATTCTTCTCAGGTCCCATGAGATAAACTCTATTCCTTGCCAAGAGCATTTCATTTTGGTGTCATAAGTCATGATCTTAAAAATAAAGCATATTATTTTCTTTGACATAATCTCTATAGCCAGCTGTTCATGTCTCATAACCTCTAGTTGATTCTTAAGTCATGACCTTTAACTGGAAAGACAAACGAAAAGTTCACCTTTAGCCTTAAGCAATTTTGGTTTTAGCATAATAATTTATGAAAACTAGAGACACTTTTGCCAATTTTTAGTAGAATAATTTGACCCCACATAATTTATACATGGTACAGATATCTATTGTAATTATAATTAGTTCAAAGAAATTATAACATGGATATATAAAAATCATTGTACAAAATGAATGACTACAAGGTATAGGATCCAGTTGGGTAAGAACTGAGGCTAGGATAGGCTGATTCTTGGAGTCAGTAAACTTCAGCTTCTACTAGTGCTTAGCCTAGTCCGCTTATGTGTAAAGTTCCAGAACTCTTATTGAAAGATAATTTGAGCCTCATTAATAGTTGGGATTCAGATATTAACAACTAAGTTTAGTGAGCAAGAGAGAGTAGTGGTCATAAAAGCTAGATTGCAGGTGGATGATGTGTACAACTGACCCTCCATGAAGAAAAAACCACCTGAACTAAGAAAGTTATTAGGCATGGCAGTTCAGACTAAGCAACTAGGCTTGGCTGTGGGAAGAGAACAGAAGGTAGTCACAAAACACAAGGTAGAACAGAAATTATTAGCTCAGTTCTCTTAGAGGCACTTATGTGCCCAGGAAAGACGGGGACTCTAAGATAATACTAAAATAACCTTCCTTATTACTATGGGGCATACAAATTCCGTGGTTGTTTATAAAAGTGGATTTGCCTTTTGCATTACTATATCAGCACCCGAGATCAAGGGATAGCGAAAATGTAGAGAGACTATAAATAGCAACAGCAAAATCAAAAACAGAACAACAACAAAAGCTATGTCAACATCATTATGAGAACAAATAATTCCACTGCCATTAAACCTACAAGCAAAGGCAATGGTGAACAATATCTGAGATGAATGGCAAAGAGCTCCCAGAGCAGAAGGAAAGCAGAGATTCTCATGTTTTCAACGGTTTGTTTTAATCAGGTATAGTAAGAAGGCAGACACAGAGATAACTGCTTTTGAAAGAAGAGCTTATTACCCACAGTTTCCAAGATGAGAAGGTGCACCATGCCACACAAGGCCACATAAGGAGGCACAAGCTTAGTCAGGGGGCATAAGGAGAGAGGAGGAAGCATGGGTGTGAGTCTTGATTACTATAGTGATGAAAAATTGGTAGGTTAGGGTGTCTCCAACTGGGCAGGAAACAAAGCACAGATGTTGGGGTTTGTAGTCAGTGAAAAACGTAGTCTGTTAACATGGCCTTGTGACACTGTATGCCAAAATGTCAATCACAGAATCCCAAGAACGATTATTATATGCGGTAGTGGTGCAGATTTTCTGACAAACCCTACTTTGGTGTCTTTGGAGAGAAACAAGAAAAGGAAGAAGCTGAGAAGATTTAGAAAAAGTGGCCTTAGGGAAAACAGAGAGCCTCTCACTTTTAGGAAAGAGAACATTTTGCTTACACTGGGAAACATGTGAATTAATGGAGACTTGATGAGGTTTCTCATTTAACAAAGACATTTTGCCAATCTTGGACTACTATTGGATCAGCTCCTACATTTTGAAAGTAGAAGCACCCTGGCCCTAACTCAGTCATATAAATGTTAAGGCATTTACCTCTTGAAGACACAGATGAAAGTAGGAAAAAAAAGAAAGGATTTTCCTATAACTTGGTGAGCCAGCCAGAATATGTCAAAGGAGAAAGATGTTTTTTCCTTTTATCATAGGGTTAACCATTCTTGTAGGTGTCAGTATTCTCTGAATATTCATAAATCGTTTAAATTAGTACAAACTGATACAAAATGAAGAATAATATGTGAATAAAAATGTCCTGGGACTGGAAGAATAAACATCATAATAATGTCAACTTAATGTAAAATGTTAACACAGTCAGGTTTTTTTATGGAGATAAGTTATTTATAAAGTTAAAATGGAATAATAAGCATCCAAGAGTAGTTATGGAAACAATAAAATAGAAAAATAATATGTAGGTGCTAGCCATATCAAATATTAAAACATATTATAAAACCTCTATAATTAAAATGACATGATTTTAGCTCATGAACAGATGAAAAGCAAAGGGTAGAGAATCAAAATTCTAGAAATAGACAAAATGCATATAAAATTTTTATGTCTAATAAATGTGACATCTCAAACCAATTGAGAAAATGCAGGCCTTTTAATACAAGGTGTTGGGACAATTGGTAAGACATTTGAAAAAGATCTTTCTCTTACTTCATCCATACAGATAAGTTCCAAATGACACAGTGATATTAATGTAAAAAAAAAAAAATGAGGCCTGGCGTGGTGGCTCATGCCTGTAATCCCAGCACTTTGGGAGGCCAGGGTGGGCGGATCATGAGGTCAGGAGATCGAGACCATCCTGGCCAATATGGTGAAACCCCCATCTCTACTAAAAATACAAAAATTAGCCTGGTGTGGTGGCATGCACCTGTAGTCCCAGATACTCAGGAGGCTGAAGCAGGAGAATCATTTGAACCTGGGAGGTGGAGGTTGCAGTGAGCCGAGATCACGCCACTGAACTCCGGCCTGGCAACAAAGTGAGACTCTGTCTCAAAAAAAATAAAATAAAATAATGAAACCATACATGTCGCCAGAAGAAAACACAGGCAAATACCTTTATAAGCTAGGAAATAGAAAGATTGGAAAAAGCCTAACCATGACTGTGAGAGCTACATTCTTGCTGTAGGCCCTGTTTTCTGTCTTTTCCAGCTTTTTAGAAGCTGCTATGTTCCTTGGTTCATGCCATAAACCTCTGACTTCTTCCATGTTAACATCTCCCCTGGCTCTGACTTTCCTGCCTTCCTCTTACAAGGACCTTTGGGATTAAATTGAGCTCACCAGGATAACCTCCTCATTTCAATATCCTTAACTTATTCATATCTGCAAAGTCCTTTTTGCTATGTAAAGTAACTAACTCACGGTTTCTGAGACATGGGTATCTTTAGGAGGCTACTATTCTGCCTACATAGTCTTTCCTCTGACTCCCAAAGATTCACAGCCATCCCGCATGTCAAATATTTTCATCCCATTCCAAGGTTCACAGAAGTCCCTATCCATTACAGCATGAACTCAACGTCCATACTTTCATCTAAATCTCATCAACTCAGAGTCCCGAATCTCATGATCTAAATCAGGAGAGGGTGAAACTCTGGGTATGAGCCAGGGGCAAAATTTCTCTTCCTCCGTGGACCTATGTAAAACCAAAAAATAAGTTATCTGCTTCTAAAATACAATGGCAGAGGAAGGCAGGCATAGAGTAGCAGTTCCAAACATTTCCTTTCGAAAACGGAGAAAATTAAAGGGAATAAAGAGACATTGTTCTTAGGTAATTTTGAAATATCACTGGGCAAACTCCATTAGGTTTCAAGGCCTTTAATTAATCCTCTGTGCTTCAACACTCTGCCCCGGGCTCAAAGCCCCACCCTTAGGGTCACTCCTTATTTTATATGAAGGGCAGCATGTATTTTCCACTGAGTTGTTTTATCAGCTTATTTATTTCCTGAATGTAGCAATTCCAACAAGGGGGTTGACAGCCTTTGTTTATCGTGTCCTCTCTCTGTCCCTTTTGATCCAAGCTGGCAGTATTTCTGTTGGTGTAAAATTCTCAAATACTTTGTCTTCCACGTACGTCACAGGGATTCAGTTCATTAGATGAGAGGCTCCTCCACAGAGGTATCCTAGACAACCTCACCTGTATCGTGGCTTCTGTGGAGTTGACTTAGGGGTTCTGTGAGTAACAAGCCTAACTACAGATGTATTCAACAAGATAGATGAATCTCAAATGCATTATGGTGGGTGAAAGAAGCCAGGCTCATTTATATGACATCCTATAAAGGCAAAACTACGGGGATGGAGAACAGATTAGAGGTTGCCAAAGGTTGCAGTCAGGTGGGGGTGGGGAAGTTTGATTGAAAAAGGTAGCACAAGGTAATTTGCAGGGAACAGTGTTGATCATAAAGAACAACTGGGCTCCCAGCTAAATTGCACTCTCGAGCTTGGAAACTTGGCCCTAAGTGAAAGCAGCTGACCCCATTTTTTCCACCCAAATGATTGCCTTTTTGGCCTGCCCCACCCTGTATCCTGTCCCCATAAAAACAAGACCAGCTGGCAGAAAAAATAAGGAAGAAAAAAGAGCAACACAATCTGCTGAGCCTTGGGCTGAGCAGTGAGCAGAGAAGCAACTGAACTTCAGGGACCTTATGTTTGCAGAGAGGAGCCGAGCCATAGATGGCTGGGCTTCAGAGAAAGAACACCTTCCTGCACCAACCCCTTTCCAGCTCCCCTTCCACCGAGAGCCACTTTCGCTGCTCAATAAATTCTTCTGAATTCATCATCTTTCCAACAGTTCGTGTGACCTGATTCTTCCTGGACTCCAAACAAGAACTCAGGTGTCAAAAAGGGCAGGTTCAGGAGGCTGACACTCTGACCCTTTACTGAGCTGTTAACACTTAGCCGTCCACAGACTGCAGGCTGAGTGAAATGAGCCACTCTAGTTCCTGCCCAAAAAGGAGGTAAAGGTCAAGGGAGATATTCCCATCTCATTGATGGAACTGTTCTGTGTCTTGTTTTGGTGCTTATACAACTCTTATGCATTTGTCAAAACTTATAGAGCTGAAGATCACAAAGAGTGATATTTACTCTATACAAATTAAAAATAAGTTATAAAACAATAGGAGACAGAAGAAGTAGAAGGAAGAAAATTTAGACCTCATTAGTTGACTTCACATTCTTGTGAAAGATCCAGAATGAAAGTGAATATAAGAGAAAAATTAACTATTTCTCTCAGGAAAATACAATTTGTAAATACCCCTTTTCTTTCTCTACCTATTTCATGCTTTGTAAGGAAGGCAGATTCTGTACAGAAAGCTCAGCACCCATGTTAAAAGCATCCTACAATGACTTCAGCTTTAAAGCTGAGCTTTCATTTCTAATGCTTTAAAATAGAATTCCACAAAGCTAGGGTTTCACTCTCCATTTAAAGTTTACCGCATTTGCTGACCTTTAATTAATTAATAATGGAATAATTTGGATACTACACTATAAGTTACTTGAGGATAAGATCTAGTTCTACCTCACTTTGCTTTTCTCAAACTTCCTATCACAATTCCTTGCTAATACTGCAGGCCTTCCATAGAGCTACATTTACTAAATACATCTGTCAACAAACATTCTCTCTTAGAAATGCAAATGCCCTGCAGGCTTTGAGGTTTTTTTATTGTTGTTGTTAATACTGCCTTATATTTCTTATATTTTCTATAGTAAACATAAATTACTTTTATAATTAGAAAAAAGCAATAAAAGTTATTTTGCAAATGCAAACACATCTGGGAGGGTTGTTTCAACCTTATTGCTTTTCTTGAAAGAATTGACTTATGTTGCACAGAGGGAGTGAGTTTTGACTTGGAAGGGGTAAAATAAGTCATTTGACAACAAGGACTACTTTTGGGATGGGGCTTAGAGCAGCTGGAGAGCACGAGAGATTTGATGGGAGGTGAGCGAAGATGCAGAAAGGGAGGTGGAGGGAATAGGTTAGGTCTGAAATAAATGTAATATTGTCAAAGCTTTTTTCTGATACCACTACATTAATAATAATAGGAAGAAGTAATTTTGCCTTTTTCTCTTTCATCCAGACTGACTTGATTCTTGAGAGCAGGAATCAAGAAAACCTCATATTTGCTAAATGTTTTTCACTCCAAAGTACGGAAGCTAATGTCAGTTGGTGGCAAAGGTCTTCAGATCAGCAAGGAAATTAGAAAAATAAGAACAGTGTAGACAGTTTTACATAGAGCTGTTTAGTCATTTAAAAATTTTTGATATAATCTCCTCTCTAATTTTTCTGTTAGAGTATTCTTTACTTTATGGAGTGATAATGATAGAGGAGCTCAATTATTCGTTAAAGACTTTTCAAGTCCTTAAAATCTAAATCTGGGCTTTACCCATTAGGCTGTAAGCTCCATGATTACCATCATGGAGTGTGTTTTAGTCTTTACCTCCTACTTTCATATGCCTGTGCCTAGCACTGTGTCCAGCACATAATGATATAAAACAGTATCTGTTGATTCTCTGACTATGGTAATTCAGCTACATTATGTCGTGTTTGTATTTCTGAATTAGATTGGAATCTAATCCCATTGAATAACTCTTCAGGTTATGCATTCCAAGTTGACAGAAAGTTCCTAAACAATATGTTCTCTTGTTATAAATTTCAAACATAACTCTGTCATATCCCATTTGGTGTAATTCTGACAAAAATATACACTAGTTTGTTCACTTATTAGTAGTCTGACACCTTTCAACAAAATGGAAGCTTCTGTGAGTTTAGTACAGAGCCTGACACATAGAAAGTGTCTTAACTTTTTTTGTTGAATGAATCACTGTGTTAACTCTATCATCTGCCCAGTGACGATGTCTTGGTTATATTATGTCCCATGGTGGTAGGCACATCTGGCATTGTGTAATCACATTTTTAGCCTTCTCTGCCACCATTCCATGTCATGTGCTACTGGGACACTAAACTCGCAGAGACGGTATCTGGGCTGGGTGTTAAAAAGATAGGTCTAAATTTTCCAGGTGTGAGTATAGAGGGATTGAAGGAGGAAGTATGGGAGGAAAAAGAGGGAACTATGTACCAAATAGAACAGCACATTATTTCAGGATCAGAATGACAGAATTTTTCTCTGTCTTGAAATATTCATACTTCTTCAGATGCCCCTAAACAAAATAACTTACTGTGATTTCTTGTATTCATGTTGGCCTCTTAAGTGGACTAAATCCTTTAGGAGGTTGAGACCACCTGTTATTTACCTTTGGTTTTATAGAATCTTGTCCAAAGAAGCACCCAATGAATATTAATTAAATAAATGTCTAAATGTAAAATCTAATAATAACAGTAAAGTATTTCTGTATCACTTTATAGTTTACAAAGACTATTGTTAGATTCATAAAACTGTTGAGGTAGGTAGAGGAGGTCCTCATCCCCATTTTTCTAGTAAGGAAACTGAAGTTCACAGAATTGAGCATAGTCCAAGATCATGAAACCAGAGTATGGTTAAGCTAAGACTTAAATCTAGGTCTCCTTACTTCAAAGCCAATGTTCTTGGTATTCATCCATACATTCTTTTGTTCTTTCCTTCAATGAATATTTACCAAATAGTACATTTTCCTTGATTCTTACATTTCCAAGCACAGGATAGGGTACACATAGAGAAGTTAAGGAATGTAAGAGCTCTCAAAAGGACATACCAGGTTGAGATCAGCAATGATATCTGGGGGTACTTGGAGCTAGTGAGGGGAAAGAGCAGGCTGGGAAGTAAAAACTGATAATAGCCTAATTCTAAGTTGAGTAGGGAAGGTTTAGTCCCAGGGAAATCATTTTAGGGAAAAAAATGGGGTAAAAAAAGAATAGGGATAAATGCAATACACATTCTGGATACAATTTATGAGTCCAATCTGTATGCACAGTCTGGATACAGATTTGTATGGAGGCAAGACTCAATACAAGGATCTGCACCATCTGGAGACAGAGCTGATCTTGAGCCAGCAGTGAGTAGAAATACTTTCTCAGAGGACCAGAGATCTTTCAGATGGGGTTGCAAACAGAGTCTTCATAAGGTTTTTTCTTACACATACTTAGATATGCCATTGATTTGGGGATGACCTGTGTTTATTTCTACACAAAGGCTGCAAAGTAAATCAGTTTAGTTTGTGAAGGTTCTCGTAGCCCCTCTTTCCAAGAATCATGTATCAATAATGTCAGTGACAATATTCAGATTTAGCGCATCAAATCAGTGGGCCTAAATGCAGATTATGGAACAGCTTTTCCATATTGGCAATTCAGCAGGTATACAGAGCACCACACCCTGAGGACCTGCTGCTAAAATGTTTATTGTCGTTTAGGGACAGTTATTCCCCACATTCATAACATATTCTACTTTAAGAGCTGATTATAAAATTCCATTTTAAGAATGTATTAAATAAAAGTGTTACTCTTGATTTTGCTTGAGTTTGAGGGAAAAAAACTAATAACAACACTAGACAAATGTCAGCATAGTGATATATAATTAAATTATGTATCACCCAAAGAGAAATCTGTTTTCTTTCTCTTTGACTCTTCCGCTGAAATATGTGCAAATTTTGTTCTGTAGTTTCCATTCCATTTAGTGTCTGTAAATCTGTCCGAACCCATTTGCGTGCTCCCAAACTCCACATTCCATTTTCCTTTACTTGGGAGGGGTCTGTTAATGAGAGGATGGCAAACCGGGATCCCTAGACAATGTGTAATCAAGATGTGTGCTCAGACTTCCACTATTTTTAACGCTGTGTAAAGACATGTTCCTCTGATTAGTCAACATTATGATCCACTAATTGAAGCCTGAAAGCAGAATGAAATTAATGCCTCATAAAAACACAGTGTCAGGCCTGGACAGAGAGGGGTGTCACACAGTGTACGAATTTCATAATGCATCAGAGGGGCAAAAAAGGACCAATTTCCATTAAAAAAAAAACTCATCCCCTCAGAACTACAGAAACTGCCATGACTAGACATCTTTTCCTTTCTAAAGGCTTCATAAAAACTGTGATGAAAAATGAACCATTTTTAGTAATCCCTAACCTCTGGAAAGACTAAGGTTGCCAAGCTTTTACCTAATGGCTTTGTCATTTCCAGCCTCTCCAGCTTCCTCTGCAAATGCATTTTCTTTTTGATGGAAAGCCTCCTGCCCTTGCCTATTAGTATTTATTTGGTTGATGTGGGATTGAAATTTCTATGACTGTTATCTGATCCTAGATAGATCTTTAAACCCCATGTAATGGAAACTTTTAATAAAGCAGTGATTCTCTAGGTTTATTCATTCCCTCACTACTACTGAGAATTCATTCTAGTGAATATTAATAATGGGTATATTTCATAATTATTAGGCTTGTTCAGTTACAAAAAAGACAATGAGAACTACTGATTCAAATATAAAGGAGGAAGCCATTGTATTTGAAGCAGTAGACTGGCTTGGTATAAAGGGCATTTCAGGAAAAAACTCACTGTTTTTCCTCTACCACAACAACAATCAACACAGAAGACATCTGTGACCCAATGTGGGAGATTTCTCCCACATAACAAGTAGCAGACACCAGCTGGGTGTCCTCTAATTCAATTTCATCACTATCTACCTGAAGATAGCATCACATATCACAAGGTGAGTGCTCAGTCCTCAAAACTGCCCCTGTCCCGCATCAGTTCCAAGTCTCAGCCTCCAGAACTTCTGACTGACTGGCTTCAAGTTGGGGTTCCTGTGATACCCACTTGCGGTTTGAGTAATTTGCTGGAGCAGTTCAAAGAATTCAGGAAAACACTTACTTATGTTTACTGGGTTTATTATAAAGGATATTACAAATGATACAGATGAAGAGCTGTGTAAGGTGAGGTATTGGAAAAGAAGTGCAGGGCTTCCATGCCCTCCCTGGGTGCATCACCCTCCAGAAACCTCCACGTGTTCAGATATCCAGAAGCTCTCTGAACCCAGTCCTGGGTTTTATGGAAGCTTCATGACACAGCATTCCTTCCCCCAGGGTATGCAGCCGTACCCTCTCTGGAATGAGAGTCTAAGATCCACAATTAGAAAGATTGAGGAAGAATAGAATCCTGCCTTGGAGCAGGTAAGAGGAAGGAAGGAAAATGTTAGAGAGATTCTGTTTCCACTTCTCAGGCCTAACACAGCCAACTTTATAACAAAAGACTGTAACAAGGGCTATGAGAGTTATAAGCCAGGAACCGTGGACAAAACCAATACACGTACCATAACACCACAATGGGAAAAGGAAAAGTGAGACAAATGAATGGAGACATTCAAATCCTTCTGAGCACCTGCTGAAAGTATACTCTTTGAGGAGATGGGTACTAACCAGTACTAAAGGAGGTAGGCACATTGATGGGAAATGATCATAGAGCATGGTCAAGGTCTTTGAAAAACTTATGTAGCTGTTGGAATGATGAGAACAGAGAAAAATCTAAGATCCTGATTAGCTGTGTGTCTTGACCAGGTAGCCACACCCCTCAGTTCTCAGTTGTATACCAGATGATCTCTAAGAAAGTAACATTCTGGCATTTTACTATATTTTATGAGCATGCTGACTTTGCATATATATAATTTTTTCCTGTTCCATTTGCTAAGCAAAATGGAAGTTACCTCCAGGTAAAACTGAAAAGACTGCTTTAGATCCTAAAGGACCATATGTTCCACTTAATTCAAAAGAATAAGTACTTATTGAGTGTCTACTATGCACCTGGCTAGAAGTATATTAAGGACTCTAAGAGGATTCAGAAAAAAAATATAGCCCAATCTGTTTTGATTAAGAACTAACAATGTAATTGTGATCAAAGAAAAATAGTTGAAGAAGACTGTGAGTTTCTAATAAGATTCTGAATTAAATATTATGTAATCAATCTACAATTAGTTCATCCACTGGAAATCTTTTTAGAGGTTCATTGGCCATCCTTTAGACTTATAGTAAAGGTGTTTCTTGACCACTGTTTATTTAGCAAGTCAAAAGTGCTAAAACCTGAAGTCAGGGATCACAGGGAGTCATGGGTGGGCAAGACTGGGTTTCCCACAGTACCTAAAGTACTTGTGAATACAGCCAATACATGTATTTATCTTATTGGTTAAGCCCACTTTAACATTCTTTTTTCATTCATCCTCAGCTCTATGTCTGCCTCCCCTATCTCAGCCCCAGATGAGGACATCTGTTAGAAATTCTGCATTAAAACATAAGTAGCAACTTGATAACAGAAGTTCTGTCATTTAGCCTCAGATATATGCATCCAGTTAAGGGCTCAACTTGCTCACACCTTGCTTGCATGTTATTTATAGAAATGGTACTATTTGCAATACAAAAATTGCAAAGTAGAGAGAAGGAGGTTGAATTTTTAAAGAGTAACTTGTTTTTCTTAGAATTGCAATTGAATTAGTCCTTTCATTAATGTCAGATATGCATAAGCATCTCCATGTGGAAAAAAATTGTGGAAATCTCTTTCAGAATGTAATTGGGGAAATCCTCAAGTCAGATGCTTAGGCTAAATCCTGGTTCTTAGAAAATGAACCAAAGAGAATGTGAAATTCTCTTTTTTCCTGACACACTGAAAGTGTCAGGTATGCCGGTGGGGGTGGGGGGGTGAGAGGGGATTAATGCATATGATAACCTACTTCTGTCACTCTCCTATAAAATAAGACTGTCCTATGCCATTCAATAAAACTGTGTGTGCAGAACACCCAAGAATTAAGAAAGGCTTCTTATACTAGCAATCGATACATCCCTTAGGAAATAGCCTATTCTAGTTGAACTGCAGTTGCCCAATAGGTTCTTCTTGCCTGCTGCACAGATAAAACCAATTCACAGAGACAGTAGTATTGCAGTAGAGAAAGATTTTAATAATCACAGGGCTAGCCAAGGAGAAGGTTGGGAGAAACTACTCAAATTAGCCTCCCTGAGAACTCAGAGGTTAGGGTTTCTGTGGATAATTTGCCAGGCAGGGGGCTAGGAAATGGGTGCTGATTGTTTGGGGTTAAAATCATAGGGGTATGAAAAATAGTCCTCACATGCTCAGTCAGCCTCTGGGTGGGGGGCCACAGAACTGACTGATTCAATCACAAGTCGTGGATCTGGGAGGAGTTAGTCTCTGGAACACAAAAGTCTGATAAATATCTCAAAAAACCAATCTTAGATTTTATAATAGTGATATTATCCATAGGAACAACTGGGGAAGTCACAAATCTTGTGATCTCTGGCCATATGACTCCTTAGCAGTAAGGGATTGCAGGAAAGCAAGCTAAGGAACAAAGGCTGGTTATTGTTAAACATCTTAGCAGAATTCAGGTCCCTCCCATAATCCTAGTCTCCTGGTCTTTCATGAGTCTTACAAAGGTGGTTTCAGTACTTAAAGAAGGAGGGTGTCAGTTTTAGGGAGGGGCTAGTATCATCCTTGCTTCAAAGTTAAACTATAAACTAAATTCCTCCCAAGTTAGGTTGGCCTACACCCACAGATGAAGGAAGACAGCCAGGCTGTGAGGCTAGAAGCAGGATGGGGTCAGCCATGCCCAGCTTCTCCTGCTGTCATAATATTTGCAAAGGCAGTTTCCGAACTGGAGGAGCCACAAAGAAAGATTTTATAGATGAGTATTACAGGCAAGAGAGAGTAGTGACTGACCTAAGGAGCAGCGTAACTGACTTTGAGATACACGCTTATACTGTCTGAATTGAGCTGGTCCTACTTGCTACCCTCAGCAGAGCAACTTTATGTGATTTTTTTCCACAAGAGATACTTTCAAGAAGACTAAGTCTATAAGTTGGACCAGACCATTGCAATTGTTTCTGTACTGAATTTGAACTGAAAAAACACAGAAAAAGTGGTCAGTTATTTCTTAAACTGAAAGGACAATTAGAGTCAGGGCTGGAGTCAACACCATTCCATGGAGATGCATGCAAGCATAAGTTTTGAGGGAGCAGAAAACACAGAAGTAGATGATGTGGGGCTGCAGAGGGGGGAACCTAGCATATATAGGGAGGGACATGTACACTAGTCAGTAACAAGGAACAAGAGTAAGAGATGGAGGGAGAGCACCCTGACTCAGTTCCTAACTTTCCTGTTCTCAGTTTCAGGTCATGTGCAGCCTGGCTATGCTTAATTTTGGGGTAATGTTGTCACTTGTTTTCAATAACCATATCCCATGACTTTGCTTTTGCTAGTCTGATTAGGTTATTGTCCTTGCAACCTGACTACATGTCTAGAAAAAGACACAGTGAATTAGGAACAGAGTTAGAACTTAAAACTTCAACAAGGCCTCTACCCTCCAGACCAGTGGGATGCCATTTTACCAATGGCATCCCACTGCCAGCTGACCAACCACAGTGCCTAGGCTAATATCCGTTTATCCAAGGTTTTATTTGGTTGTTTCCTAGCACTTAGTAAATACAATTTTGCAATGGAATTAAAAATCTCAAAAAACACACACAAAAAAATACAAAAAACAAACCCCGCAAAACCACACAAACTCGTAGAGGGCTTAAATGATACATATAAGAAGATAGTATCTGGACACTCATTTCCTCAAATGTTAGGCTAATTTTTAATAATTTCAAATCTTCTTAGGAGCAGTACTGCATTTTGTTACTCTGCTAAACTGCTGGATGTGTTTTTTAATCTATAAATTATTTAAACCTCTTATTATTATTATTATTATTATTATTATTATTATTATTATTATTATTATTTGAGACACAGTCTCACTCTGTTGCCAGGCTGGCATGCAGTGGCACAATCTTGAGTCACTTCAACCTCTGCCTCCTGTGTTCAAGTGATTCTCCTGCCTCAGACTCCCAAGTAGCTGAGACTACAGGCACACACCATCACACCTGGATAATTTTCGTACTTTTAGTAGAGACAGAGTTTCACCATGTTGGCCAAGCTGGTCTCAAACTCCTGGCCTCAAGTGATCCATCTGCCTCAGCCTCTCAAAATGCTGGGATTACAGGCATGAGCCACTGCGCCAGGCCAACAATTACTATTTTTTCGAAACACACTACTAAGTGAAAAAAAAAGCCCAGATTACAAGGAAGTATGTATAGTATGTTCCCAAGTATCTTTTGTAGTTACCTTATTATCTTTACTGGTTCTCTTGTTTTATGTGTGGGTGTGTATTTGAATTACTACCAATGGTTACTAACTGTCAACCTGAAAAATTCCTTCAGTATATATTTTTTTTTTGAGATGGAGTCTCACTCTGTCACCCAGGCTGGAGTGCAATGGTGCAATCTCGGCTCACTGCAACCTCTGCCTCCTGAGTTCAAGCAATTCTCCTGCCTCAGCCTCCCAAGTAGCTTGGATTGTAGGCACCTGCCACCACGCCTGGCTAATTTCTGTATTTTTGAGTAGAGACAGAGTTTTGTCATATTGGCAAGGCTGGTCTTGAACTCCTGATCTCAGGTGATCTGCCTGCCTCGGCCTCTCAAAGTGCTGGGATTACAGGTATGAGCCACTTCACCTGGCCCAGTGTGTCTTATAAGGAAAGTCTGGTAAAAACCAAAACGAAAAACAAACAAAAAAAAAACCCTTCCCTCTGTGTTTGTTTATCTGACATGTCTTCATTTCACTTTTATTTTTGAAAGATAGTTTTGCTGGATTAATATTCTTGGATAAGAGGGTATTGTTTTGTTTTGTTTCTTTCACCACCTAAATTATCATCCCAGTGCTTCTAGCCTCCATTGTCTTCAGTGGCAAATCAGTTGTTAAATGTACTCAGATGCTTTTTATGGGAGGAATAGCTTTTTCTTGCAGCTTTCAAAATTTTTCTCTCTGGCTTTCAGCATTTTATTATGATGTGTTGCAGAGTGGGTCTGTTTGCATTTTGCTTACTTGGAGTTAAGCTTTTGGATGTGTAGATTAATGTTATACATTATTTCTTTGAAAATGTTTTCTACTCCTTTCTCTCACCATCTCCTTCTAATACTGCCAGTGCTTCTATGTTAGTGCACACAATGATGTTCCACATTTTTCTTAAGCTCCATTTCTTTTTCCTTTATTCTATCTGTTCTTCAGATTGCATAATGTCTATCAACCTGTCTTCAATTTCTTAGTTATTTTCTTCTTCCAATTCGAATCTACTTCTGATCCATTTAACAACTATTTTTATTCAGTTACTGTACTTTTCAACTCTAGAATTTCCATTTGGTTGTGTTTTATTTTTATAATTTTTATCTTTGTAGTGCTTTTTTCTATTTGGTGAAGAATTATCATCATACTTCTTTAAATGTGGTTTCTTTTAGTTCATTGAATATGTTGATTACAAATTCTTTAAAGTCTATGTCTGCTAAGTTCATCATCTGGGCCCTCTTAAAGTCTGTTTTTATTGCCTATATTTCCCCTGTGTATGGGTAACAGCTTAGTATTTCTCTAGAGTGAACACCACTCCATAGTGTTGAATACTCATTTTTGTTGAAAACTGTACATTTTAGGTAATATATTGTAACAACCTTAGATACTGATCCCTTTCTACTTGGAGCTTCTTTTTGTTTTTGTTCACTTAATATTTTAGTGGGTTGACTGAAATATTTTAGGGAAGTATATTTCCTCCATTGTGTGAAGTCTCTGATGTCACCTTTTGGAAGGCATATCCATGAGTATTCGGTCACCCTTGGATGATAGTTGTTTTAGCAGGCCTCTCTTTAACTGACACTTTCTGTGATAATTCTCTTAATTCCTCCAACTCTATCAGTGTGACACCAGCTATTAGGTTCTGCTAATTTACGAACAATTTCTCTATTGTCTTCAACAATGCTCTGTGTCATAAATTGCTCCACAGTCTTATCCAGCTAAATTCAGAGACCTTTTCAGGTCTGGGTTTTTTAAAAAATTCCAGTCTTTGAGATTTGTTCTGATCCCAGGAGGTCACTTCTTAGCTGTGCCTTTCCCTGATTCTCTCTGGTAAACTGGTCTATGCATTAGGTTATTGCTCTCATGAAGCTATCAACTTCTTAATTGTATACCACCAAAATCAAGTTTTTTCTTGAGAGCATCCTTAGGTTCTAACTTCCCTATATGCTTTTCCAAATAAAGTCCATTTTTGGGGGAGAGACACTTACACCTCTTTATTTTCACGGACTTTTCTCCTGATCAAAATCTCTGAGCCACTCCTTAGATGGACATAGGGACTGTGGCCTGCTTCTTGGGACACCCTGTTTTAGAAGGAGGGTGTTGGGTGGGGCCAGTAGCCTCTAGTCTGTTTTGTTTGTCTCTAATGGATGAAACTTTGACCCTATGAATGAACTAAAATGAGGCAATCAGGGCCTCAGTATTGTCTTCTGAGCCTGTTTTAAGCCTTCTACTGTATGAATGAATGGTGGGAGCCCCCACCTCTCAGCCACACTTGCCAGGAACTTAGCTTCTGAAAGTTGGAGGCAGTTGGAAGGGTGGTGAGAAATGTTGATTGTGTGCTTCTCCTAGAAGGCATTGTTTCCCTTGGTTAGGAGCTTAAGGGATCTGGAGCCCGATCTTCTGGGTCACACCAAACCAGAATGGAGCTTCTGTCATGTTGAGCTGAAGAAGGAGAGTGAGTTTGCAATAGAAGTACCACAGACACCAGCTGTTATTAGCAAAATTTAATAGGTTTTTGTCCATCAATGTTTACTTATCGTAATTTACAGGCCAATTGTCATAATCAATTTATAATGATTTGTTCAAGAGTTTTTAAAATAATTTTCACCTGTTACGGTTATTTTAATTGGGAGTGGGTTGTCAAGGCTCTTCACACTGCTATTCCAGAAGCAGAACTCCAATGAGTTCCTTTTTAATATTTCACAGTTTCACATAATTTTCTATAATTTCTATCATGACTATGTATTACTTGCATTATCAGATACAATAAAGAAAAACAAAGTCAAATATTTCAGAAAAAAATTAGTTTTCCAAAAATAGGGGAAAGTAGTGTTTAGTAGATTTTCAGAGGTTATTTCTTTAATGAATAGAAACAAATCTTTTGTATTTGAAATTCCAATTATTTACATACAAACAGATGCATCTAATCAGCTTAAAGACACATGAAAAGAATTGGTTCTCTTAAATATTCTCACTCTTCTTTTGCAATCAATTCTTATACCAAGACTTTGCAGCTTTGGGTCTTGCCCCTGTCTAAAGTAGAATACAAGTTATTTTCTCCATTCTGTCTAGACTGAGAATTCTTGAGGTCTCCACAGTTTTCCTGCTCATGTTTGGACTTCATGGTATTCATCATACTGTTTACTTGAAATAACATTAATTCAGAATTAATTTGTGTCAAAGCTGTTAACATCCTGAGATTTTACCCTATTTGTGAGCTAACAAGTTAGTGTGCCAAAGTTTCATACATACTGGCAGACGACACAAGACTCAGAGGAAAGACAAAGAACATCTTACTACTTACAGCAATAGCCATAGCCAGATTATTACCGTTTTGCTTTGTTTCTCTGAGCCCTAGTTCCCACAGGGAAACACCATGAGGGCCAGGTGATTCTTACATACCAACAGGTTGCATTATAGGAGAGGAACCCCAAGGTTCTGGGAGCCAAGTCTTTCATAATGCACAATAATTCTGCCTAAACTTTGCACTAGAGAGAGACATTATAAACTGGACAGTAAATAAACCTGCTGTTTGCTACTGAGGGAGAGTCTATCTCTGTCTACCTAAGTTGTTTGCTATACAAACATCCTTAAAAAGACAGTCCAGAACAAAGCTAGTCAGTAGTGCTTATACATGCAACATATACATAAATGTAAGAAACCGATGGAAAATTGCCTCCTAACAATGTGAATCGCTTAGGTCCAAAGTTACAAAAACAACCTAGTTAGAAAGCAACAACTAGGAATGGAAATGTCGTAAGAAAAAGTGTTTTATACAGGTGAAGTCTTCATATAACTGAAGCATATACTTACAAATATCAAAAGTTGAAAAGATAAATATTTTGGATAAAACGTCAAAAATATGTAACAAATTCTTGTGTTATGTTAAATGCATGATGGAAACACTACAGAACATTTATTAACATGCAGGCACAAAATAACAGTCATAACTTGTTCTGTAAGATCACTGTGCTCCAGGGAGATTATACTGGTAGTTGCATGAAAGGCCCCTTCGAGCAAATGTGACAATGCCCTACAGTAGGAATTGGCTAACCATCTAGTCATACACGGGTAATTAAATACTCGGAGCCAGCAGTTGGATACACAATTATTTAGGAATCAAGCTCAGAACACTACTTCTAAGAGCAAAAGAATTCTAGGATCTTATATCCTGTTCATGGAGTGGTGGAAAGCATATTTTCAATATGTCAGGCAATCTATATCTTAACACTAATTTTAATCAATGAACATCGATGAATAACACCCATTATGCTAAATACAATCCACTAATTTCACCAGTGAAAAAACTATTTCTATCAATTAGTAGGCTAAACAAAAAAACCTCCAGTGTGAATCAAAATAGTTTAAAAAGGATTGTAACTGGGTCCTTTCATATTAAATGCTAGTAAGTGTATTCTTAATTAGGAAAAAAGACTGCCTCAGGGTGTACAGTAATTCTCTATACTAGACACGTATACTCACTGAACTAGTATGCAGTATAAATTATAGGTCTCATAGTAAGGGTTTACCATTAACCCATTTTTAGTTGAGATAAAGAGGCACAGAGAGGGTGGAAAATTTGCTCGGGCTCTCAAAGGTAAGGAATATCAGACCTAGTTCAGCATCCACATTTGTTCTGTGCTAGGTTCTGCTGCATCTTTAAAATTTCCCTATATTCTGTCCTACCAAGTAGTCGATTTTCATTATTTACTTCTTTTATGGGTCTCCTTTCCCTGTTTCTATTAGTTAGCAAATTCAAATTTGCTGGGAGCTGAATATCTAGATAGATGTGTTCTTTGAACTTTTTGCTTTAAATTGCTGTCAATAGGACTGAATGAAAGAGTAGGGCCTGGGTTGGGTCTTGGGGGCTTGTGGTAGCTGCCTCTGGGATTCCTAAGGGCTGTGGAAATCTGTTCTCTCTGTAAGTGGGTTTGTGACTGTGTTTAATTTTAAGGTTAACAAAAGGGAGAATGGGAGCAGGTGATGTTGGGTTGTGCTTGATGACTCCAGCTCCATTCAGGAGCACGTTTCTGTGGTGACCGGCTGGTATTGTGTAAGGATGATTATTAATTCCAACTATCAGCAGGGCTTGAGCCAGATTAATCTCCATATGGCAGAGGGACACAAGAGATCCGAGTGTAGCCACCAATATACACAGGTCCCAACCTTATCTGCACGCTGGCACAGAGCGTGTCAGTTTCGAATTCTTCCTTGGGAATATATCATTTGATTCATGTGTGAAAGATCAGTGAGGGAGGAGTATAAATCCCACTTTTGTTCAGCCTTCCGGGCAGTTCGAGCCTGCTAATTTCTGCAATATGCGTGATGTATGGCAACCTCTCAGATTTACAGTCTCTCCTTCGAGTAGAAATTAAGCAGGAGACCATTTATTAACATTTCAAAGACAGAGAACCATGTTCTGGTTAGCACTACAATTTTGGAGAATTTTCATGAGTGAAAAACCCTTCTGAATCTCTTTACCCAGGCTGTTGATTTGTGGGAATGTGTAAGCATACGTGATTGTTGGAGGGTGTGTTTTTTCGTCTGTCTCTCCTGGTATCTACATAGCTTATTATCTCTGGTCAAACGTTTCTTCATCTGACAGATGTTTCCTGACCACACAGTATAAAATAGAAATCATTCTCATCCATGCACCTCTCTCTCACTTCCCTTTTATATTGTCTTTATATACTTTCATAGAATGTATTACCATCCCATATATACCTATATGCTGGTTAGCTGACTCCTTCACTTAGAATTTAAGCTCAGTGACAGCAAGAACTTTGTCTTGCTCCTGGAGACATCCTTACAGCCTTGAACAATTCCTGGCACACAGTAGGGATTCAATACATATTTGATAAAAGAAAATGAAATTAAATGTTTACAAAGTTACTTCTCCTCTCTCCAGTGACAATGGGGAAAATGTAGCTAATATCATTCAACCCTCAAAATAAAGAACTTAAATTTGCACAATGCTGTTGGCAGAGAATATTTCATTTAACTACCATTAGCCCTTGTCCTGGAATGACTTCAGGCAATTGAATTGCAAATATTTCTGCCTTTACTTGGAAGAAACAGTAGAATTATGTGGTAGTAACTAAATGTTTTTTCTCCAGTTTTTTTTTAACATGCAATTACTATCTATAGAATAACTGGATTGTCCTTAATGACAAGACACAAATAATAAGCATTTTGATTAAGACAAGTTGGTGAAAGGCTAAAAGCTAATAAAAGTTGTTTTCTGGTTTTTCGTTTTTTTTGTTTTGTTTTGTTTTTTGTTTGAGATGGAGTCTGGCTGCCTCACCCAGGCTGGAGAGCAGTAGCGTGATCTTGGCTCACTGCAACCTCCGCCTCCCAGGTTCAAGAGATTCTCCTGCCTCAGCCTCCTGAGTAGCTGGGATTACAGGCACTTGCCCCCACTCCTGGCTAATTTTTGTATTTTTAGTAGAGACAGCGTTTCACTATGTCGGTCAGGCTGGTCTCGAACTCCTGACCTCATGATCCACCCACCTTGGCCTCCCAAAGTGCTGAGGTTACAGGAGTGAGCCACCGCACTTGGCCAAGTTTTTTTTTAAAAACAAACAAACATGGCTCCCTCAAATTAAGTAAATTGACTACATAATGAGAAAAAAGCTTAGTTACTCAGTGGCTCCCAAATGAAGCCTTATGAATGTTTATTACTTGAAATCTGCAGATCCTAAAATTAATTATTCTATTATTTTTCTTTAAAGTTTAATTTAACCGGTAGCCATAATGACACAACAAATCTTTCAGGGAAGAAGGTCATTATGAAAAAGACAGGTGAGGTTAACCAAATAATGCTTAGAAATTGCTAATGTACATATTCAACAATATACTCCTTTCCAGAACCACCAGCCTTTATCAAGCAATTTCTTACATGTCTCCAGTAGAAGAGGCAACATTTTCACTTTGCCAAAATTTTGGCACTGAATTCTAAAATCCAGTAGGACAATGGCTCCCGGGATTTTATATACTTTTTCATGATTTTCATCCATTCTATGGTGAAGTGCGAAATGAGGTAAATATTTAGTCTGTCCACCAGACACCACTCTCAAAAGAGAGTATATACACCTCAGGCCACCCACACTTCAAAAGGCCATTATTGAAGGCTATTTCTGCACAGGCTTCTCTGTTGGTCATGTCTACCTATATCCTTTATGTATATTTTTGCTCTCAGTTGTAAAATTCCTGCCACAGCTCTCATATCTCTTCCAATCTCCAACCTACCTATCTCCACCTCCCTTTTTTTCTTTTTCCTTTTTTTTAAAGAGATAAGTTCTCGTTATGTTGTCCAGGCTGATCTTGAACTCCTGGGCTCAAGTGATCCTCTTTCCTAACTTCTAGAGTATCTGGGACTGCAGGCATGAACCACTGTGCCCAGCTCCAATTCCCATTTTTAAGGTCAAACTTAGTTCAGCCTCTCTTAGGAAACCCTGTCTGGCTACTTTAGCTGATGGGTCTGAACCTTCACTGGCATATAAAACTATAATGGTGATTATGATGATAATGATGATGGTGATGATAACAGTAAACACTTATTAGACTCTTATAATGTGCCATAACTGCAGTTTAATTACATATTTTATTTGACCCTCCCGTACCATATCAGGTAGATGCTATCATTATTCACCCTTTTGCAAATGAAGCTTAGAAGTATTTGTTAATGTTGGAAAATATTCGTTACATACAGATGAAGACTGTAGTCAGACCCAGTGAATTCTCATAATGCAGAACTTCATTCCATGCTGCCTTACACAGGCATACCTCAGAGATAGTGTTTGGTTCCAGACTAACATAAAAGAGCAAACATTGCAATAAAGTAAGTGATATGGTTTGGCTGTGTCCCCACCCAAATCTCATCTTGAATTCCTATGTGTTGTGGGAGGGATCTGGTGGGAGGTAATTGAATCACGGGGGCAGGTCTTTCCCATGCTGTTCTTGTGATGGTGAATAAGTTTCACGAGATCTGGTAGTTTTAAAAATGGGAGCCTCCCCATACAAGCTCTCTTTGCCTGCTGTCATCCATGTAAGATGTGACTTGCTCCTCCTTGCCTTCCACCATGATTATGAGGCCTCCCCAGCCACGTGGAACTGTGAATCCAGTTAAACCTCTTTCTTTTGTAAATTGCCCCATCTCGGCAGTTATCAGCAGCATGTCTTTATCAGCAGCATGAAAACAGACTAATACAGTAAGTCACACAATTTTTTTGGTTTCCTAGTATAAGTTACATGTATACAGTACACCAGTCTATTAAGTATGCAATAGAATTATGTCTAAAAAAAAACTGGTGTATGTACCCTAATTTTAAAAAAGCTTTATTACTAAAAAGTTTTAGCAGTTGTCTGAGACTTCAGCGAGTCATAATCTTTTCTTATTATTATTATACTTTAAGTTTTAGGGTACATGTGCACAACGTGCAGGTTTGTTACATATGTATACATGTATAGCATGTTGGTGTGCTGCACCCATTAATTCATCATTTACATTAGGTATATCTCCTAATGCTATCCCTTGCCCTTCCCCCCGCCCCACAACAGGCCCCAGTGTGTGATGTTCCCCATCCTGTGTCCATGTGTTCTCATTGTTCAATTCCCACCTATGAGTCAGAACATGCGGTGTTTGCTTTTTTGTCCTTGTGATAGTTTGCTGAGAATTATGGTTTCCAGCTTCATCCATGTCCCTACAAAGGACATGAACTCATCATTTTTTATGGCTGCATAGTATTCCATGGTGTATATATGCCACATTTTCTTAATCCAGTCTATCATTGTTGGACATTTGGGTTGGTTCCAAGTCTACAGAACTCTCTACCCCAAATCAACAGAATATACATTCTTCTCAGCACCACACCACACTTATTCCAAAATTGACCACATAGTTGGAAGTAAAGCACTCCTCAGCAAATGTAAAAGAACAGAAATTATAACAAACTGTCTCTCAGACCACTAGACCAATCAAACTAGAGCTCAGGATTAAGAAACTCACTCAAAACTGCTCAACTACATGGAGACTGAACAACCTGCTCCTGAATGACTACTGGGTACATAACGAAATGAAGGCAGTGAGTCATAATCTTTTTGCTGGTGAAGGCTCTTGCCTCAGTGACTGATCAGGGCAGTGGTTGCTGAAGACTGGGGTGTCTGAGGTGACTTCTTAAAATCAGACAACAAACTCGCCACATTGATTGACACTTCCTTTCACAAAAAATTTGCCTGCAGCATACAACGTCTGTTTAATAACATTGTATCCACAGTAGAACTTCTTTCAAAATTGGAATCAATTCTTTGAAGCCCTGCTTTATCACCTAAGTTTATATGATACTCTAAATCTTTTGTTGTCATTTCAACAGTGTTCACAGCATCTTCACCAGGAGTAGATTCTGTCTCAAGAGACCACTTTTTTTTTGTTCATCCATAAGAAGCTACTCCTCATCCTTTCAAGCTTTATCATGAGATTGCAGCATTTTAGTCACATCTCCAGGTTCTACTTCTAATTGTAGACTTGCTATTTCTACCATATCTACAGTTACTTCCTCCACTTTTTTTTAAATTATATTTTAAGTTCTGGGATACATGTGCAGAATGTGCAGGTTTGTTACGTAGGTATACAAGTGCTACAGTGGTTTGCTGCACCCATCAACCCCTCATCTACATTAGGTATCTCTCCTAATGCTATCCCTCCCCTAGCCCCCTGACAGGCTCCGGTGTGTGATGTTCCCCTCTTTGTGTCCATGTGTTCTCATTGTTCAAATTCCACTTATGAGTGAGAACATGAGGTTTGGTTTTCTGTTCTTGTGTTAGTTTGCTAAGAATGATGGTTTCCAGTTTCATCCATGTCCCTGCAAAGGATATGAACTCATCCTTTTTTATGGCTGCTTAGTATTCCATGGTGTATATATACCACATTTTCTTTATCCAGTCTATCATTGATGTGCATTTGGGTTGGTTCCAAGTCTCTGCTATTGTGAACAGTGTTGCAATAAACAGACGTGTGCATGTATGTTTATAGTAGAATGGTTTATAACCCTTTGGGTATATACCCAGTAATGAGATTGCTGTATCAAATGGTATTTCTAGTTCCAGATCCTTGAGGAATTGCCACACTGTCTTCCACAAAGGTTGAACTAATTTATACTCCCATCAGCAGTGTAAAAGCATTCTTATTTCTCCACATCCTGTCCAGGATCTGTTGTTTCCTGACTGTTTAATGATCACCATTCTACCTGGTGAGAGATGGTATCTCATTGTGGTTTTGATTTGCATTTCTCTAATGACCAGTGATGATGAGCAACCAACATATGGAAATGTTTGTTGGCCACATAAATGCCGTCTTTTGAGAAGTGTCTGTTCATATCCTTTGCCCACTTTTTGATGGGATTGTTTTTTTTCTTGTAAATTTCTTTAAGTTATTTGTAGATTCTGGATATTAGCCCTTTGTCAGATGGATAGATTGCAAAAATTTTCTCCCATTCTGTAGGTTGCCAGTTTACTCTGATGATAGTTTCTTTTGCTGTGCAGAAGCTCTTTAGTTTAATTAGATCCCATTTGTCAATTTTGGCTTTTGTTGCCTTTGCTTTTGGTGTTTTAGTCATGAAGTCTTTGTCCATGCGTATGTCCTGAATGGTATTGCCTAGGTTTTCTTCTAGGGTTTTTATGGTTTTAGGTCCTATGTTTAAGTTTTTAATCCCTCTTGAGTTAATTTTTGTATAAGGTGTAAGGAAGTGGTCCAGTTTCAGTTTTCTGCATATGGCTAGCCAGTTTTCCCAACACGATTTAATAAATAGAGAATCCTTTCCACATTGCTTGTTTTTGTCAGGTTTGTCAAAGATCAAATGGTTGTAGATGTGTGGCATTATTTCTGAAGCCTCTGTTCTGTTCCATTGGTCTCTATATCTGTTTTGGTACCAGTATCATGCTGTTTTGGTTATTGTAGCCTTATAGTATAGTTTGAAGTCAGGTAGAATGATGCCTCCAGCTTTGTTCTTTTTGCTTAGGATTATCTTGGCACTTAAGTCTTGAATCTCTCAGAATCATCCATGAAGATTGGAATCAACTCCTGATAATGTTGATATTTTGACCGCCTCCCATGAATTTTGAGTGTTTTCAATGGCATCTAGAATGATGAATTCTTTCCAGAAGGTTTTCAATTTACTTTGCCCAGATCAATCAAATCAATTACTATCTATGGTAGCTACAGCTTTATGAAATGTATTTCTTAAATTATAAAACTTGAAAGTCAAAATTAGTCCCCAATCCATAGGCTACAAAATGGATGTTGTTTTATCAGGCATGAAAACATTAATCTCCTTGTACATCTGCATCACAGCTCTTAGGTGACTAGGTACATTGTCAATGAACAGTAATATTTTGAAAGGAATCTTTTTTCCAAGCAGTAGGTCTCAACAGTATGCTTAAATATTCAGTAAACCATGCTGTAAACAGATGTGCTGCCATCTAGGCTTTTTATTCCATTTATAGAGCACAGGCAGAGAGCCCCTGGATCTTTGGAATGGTAAATGAGCATTGGTATTAACTTAAAGTCACCAGGAACACCAGCCGCTAACAAGAGAATCAGCTTGTCCATGGAAGCTTTGAAGCCGGGCATTGATGTCTCTTCTCTTTTTATGAAAGTCCTAGATGGCATCTGTTTCATGTATGCTGAAAATCTATTATTTAATGTAGCCACCTTTATCAATTATCTTAGCTAGATCTTCTGGAATAACTTACTGAAGCTTCTACGTCGGTGCTTTCTGCTTCACCTTGCACTTTTATATTATGGAGATCAAACCTCATGAATCAGCCTCTGGTAGCTTCAGATTTTCCTTCTGCCACTTTCTCACATCTCTACACCTTTATAGAATTAAAGAGTGTTAGAGCCTAGATCTGGATTAGGCTTTGACTTAAGGGAATGTTGGCTGCTTTGATCTGTCTAGACCACTAAAACTTTCTCCTTATCAGCAATAAGGCTATCTTGCTTCCTTATCATTTGTGTTTGATTGGAGTAGCACTTTTAATTTCCTTCAAAAACTTTTCCTTTGTGTTCACAACTTGGCTAACTGGCACAAAAGGCCGAGTTTTCTGCCTACTTTGGCTTCTGATGTGCCTTCCTCACTAAGCTTAATCATTTCTAGCTTTTGATTTAAAATGAGAGCTATATGACTCCTCCTTTTGCTTGAACACTTAGAGGCCTTGTAGGGTTATTAATTGGCCTGGTTTCAATATTGTTATGTATTAATTGGTAGGGAGGCCAAAGGACAGGGAGAGAGATAGGGAAGGCCTCGTTGTAGGGGCATTCAGAACACACACCTTTTTCAATTAAGTTCGCCATCTTGCATGGCTGCAGTTTGTGGTGCCTTGAAGCAGTTATGATAGTAATATCAAAGATCACTGATCACAGATGACCATAACAGACATAGTAATAAGGAAAAGTTTGAAATATTGCAAACATTACCAAAATGTGACCCAGAGATGTGAAGTGAACACATGCTGTTGGAAAAATGGCATCGGTAAACTTGCTTAGCATAGGGTTACCACAAACCTTCAATTTATAAAAAACACAATATCTCTGAAGTGCGACAAGGAAGCACAGTAAAACAATGTGTGCTTGTACTTGTCGTACCATGTGGTCATTTTTGCCTGCCAAGCTAGATTGTAAGGCCTTTTAAGGCAAGAGACCTATTATTTTCTTTGGTATACTGCTCAAAGCTTTTGATGATTAAAAGTTTTGATGATCATCAAGTGGATTTTAGTAAATAGTTGACTGAATTGACACTGTGGTCTGAGACTATTATATTTTTCAGAGTCCCAGAGGAAGAATAACTGTCACATGTTGTTTCTCCTCTCCTTCTCTTTCTGTACTTGAGATTCTCTTGAGGCAGTTTCCTTACTAGCAGAAATGAGTGTTTGATTTACCCAAATCCTACATGAAACAGTGCTTTTTCTTAGTGACTTAATGGCTAGGCTAGATAATGCCTGTTCCTTTATCCATTTCTCATAAACACTATTTAGAAGAGGTTCGGTCTGCCATGAGGCTGATATGTATATGATTTTCCATCCCTTGCCCTGCAATCAATCTTAGAATACTTGAGCTGAAAATGACTGATGGGAAAATCCAATTCATCCTCCCCTTCTTACAGACAAGGAAACTGAGACTAGTTGGCCAAAGCAGCAACCACATTTCCCTATAATTGGTCCCTGGCCCCTTCTTCTGCATCATTCTTGAATCACTGCAAAAGATCAAAAGGGATACTCAGGGGAGCTTATCCTCTGACCCCCAAATGCAGAATCCTATGCAAAATGAAATCAAAAAACCGGGGTCATAGGTAATGCTCTTATGAGAGTTCAGAGAAGGCAGAAAGCCCTTAATAGGATGGTCAGAAAAAGCTTATTAGAAAAAGATATTATTGAAAGGCTTGACATGATGGCTCATGCCTGTAATCCCAGCACTTTGGGAGGCTGAGGTGGGAGGATTGTTTGAGGCCAGGAATTGGACACCAGGCTGGGCAACATAGTGAGACCCTGTCTCTAAAAATAATAATAATAATAATACTTACAAAAGATATAACTGAGTTGGAAATTGGAGTTGTGAAAGATTTTGACAAGAGGAATGATGGACTAGGGTTCCAGGCAGAAGCAGTATATGTGATGAAGCCAAAGCTATGCTTAAGGAGCTATGAGAATATTTGGCTGGAGAGGACAACCTCTGGAGATAGTGAGAAGAGAAACTCCCTCTGTCGGAGACCCATGCATATGGAGATCAAGCCTAAGGAACGTGGCAAATGGAAGTTATGAAGGTTTTTAAGCATGAAGGTGATACGACAGAGGCATTTTGTGAAAATTAATCTAAGAGTTGCAAGTTGGGCTTAAGTGGGCAGAAACTGGAAGCAGGCCGACCAATTTAGAGGCTACTTGAGAGACATTGTCGAGCCTGGTTACCTCAGAGTTCCCAGAGGTAATAATGAAATCAGTCATTATCTCATGACTCAGAGAAACAGAATTTAATTTTTGATCCACACCTTTTCTTCTAGGAAATGGAAAGAGGGATTTTTATGGAGGAGGTGTAGTAAACATGGAGATGCTTTGCCCAGATCCTGCTTTCAGGGAGGACTCATTGCTTACCTTGGGGAGTAAGTCCTCCAGCTCTCAGCATGGTGAGGGCTGGCCTCAGAGACCCAGAGCTACTTTGCCTCAGGGCACAACTTCTTGTGAGGCAGTGAGGCAGG
Source organism: Gorilla gorilla gorilla (assembly GCF_029281585.2). Lineage (NCBI taxonomy): Eukaryota > Metazoa > Chordata > Mammalia > Primates > Hominidae > Gorilla > Gorilla gorilla. The sequence goes on from NC_073241.2 coordinate 81,442,495, forward strand.
GTATAAGGCTTGGCAATCTCTGCCTGATGCCAATCATTCTGATGAGCAACACATGCTCCAGGGCTCCCAGATGGAAGGGTTGATGCTTTCTAGAACCGGCCTTAAAGTTCAACTTTTCCCTATGCTCAATTCTGATTTTATCCTCTTCCATTCATAGCTGTGGATCTTTAACAAATAACTGCTCCACAATTCCATTATGGCGTCTGTTTCCACAGACCTCAACTTCCAACAAGAGGGAAGGCAAGAACGAAGGTCAGGAGAAGACAATCCACAGCTGTGTGTGTGATATGACAGCACATGTTCTCCTGCTTTCTCACTGGGAGGTGTTTAGGGTTAACAAGCTAATTGGAAAGAGGGTTAAGGAAATGATTTCTGCTCTTCTCTAGCCCTTTTATAGAAATTATAAAACAATAATTTCCACATCAAAGAAGTGGTGGTGGGTGACAGGCTGTGCCGATAAATGTAAGAAAATGAGAGAGGGATGTATTAAAGCCCCTCCAAACCCTTGGCACTGCTGAGAACTTCTTTTCTGTTTTTCAGAATGCCAACATTTACTTTTTTTTTTCCAACTTTTATTTTAGAATTTGGGAGTATATGTGCAGGTTTGTTACAAAGATACATCGCATGATGCTGAGGTTTGGAGAATGACTGAACCTGTCACACAGGTAGTGAGCATTGTACTCAATAGGTAGTTTTTCAGCCTTTTCCCTCCTCCCTCTCTCCCCTATTAGTTCCTAGTATCTATTGTTCCCATGTTTATGTTTGTGTGTTCCCCATGTTTAGCTCTCACTTATACATGAGAACATAAAGTATTTGCTTTCCTATTTCTTCATTAGTTCACTTAGGATAATGGCCTCTAGCTGTATCCATGTTGCAGCAAAGGACATGATTTCACTCTTTTCTGTGGCTGCATAGTGTTCCATGGGTGTATATGTACCACATTTTCTTTATCCTATCCATTGTAGATGGACACTTGGTTGGTTGATTCCATGTTTTTGTTATTGTAAATAGTGCTGCAAGGAACATGTGGGTGCATGTGCCCTTTTGGTAGTATGATTTATTTTCCTTTGAGTAGATACCCAGTAATGGGATTGCTGGGTGGAATGGTAGTTCAAGTCTTAGTTCTTAGAGGAATCAGCGTTTACTTTTGTTATTATTCCCTGTGGAATAAGGATGGACTGGACTATTATGCTTCACATCAAACAATTCCCAAATCCCAGTGATTAAGAGTGGTGGAGATTTACTTGTCTCATATAGCACAGGCTTATAGTTGGTATCCTTTGGAACTCTACTTTGCCCGTGTTCTGGGACCTAGAATCTTGTACAGAAAGCTCACAGTACTATTGGCTTCTTCACCTAGTTATTCCCTTTGCTGTCTCCCATGCTGGTGGCCACAGAGGAGGGAAAAAAGAGAGTTCCTAAAGGTCTCACATTCAAATTAAGTGTTTTAACCTGGAAATGGCACACATGACCTCTTACGAGTCAGAGGTCTTCACGTGGCCTCACACAACTGCTTAGAAAATGCAGTCCTGGCCAGGTGCAGTGGCTTACGCCTGTAATCCCAGCACTTTGGGAGGCTGAGGCAGGCGGATCACGAAGTCAGGAGTTCGAAACCAGCCTGGCCAACATGATGAACCCCATCTCTACTACAAACACAAAAATTAGCCTGTGGTGGTGGTGGAAGCCTGTAATCCCAGCTAGTTAGGAGGCTAAGGCAGGAAAATTGCTTGAACCCAGGAGGTGGAGGTTGCAGTGAGCCAGAATCATGCCACTGCACTCCAGCCTGGGTGACAGAGCAAGACTCCATCTTGGAAACAAACAAACAAGAAAGAAAGTACAGTCCTATTATAAGCCCGGAAAAGGAATGGCCTAGAAATATTTGGTGAAGACCACAAATAACTAAAACAGTTTCATTTTCTCTTTCTGTTTCTTTAATACCCTACTTCTATTATTTTCCACTTGGCTGCCTGAGCTGTAAGCCTGCCAGCACACCCACAGACACTGGGGAGGGCCTTTAAGAATTTCCAGAGATTGAGGATTATTGAGACTTCCCTCCCTGCCTATGACAGGGTTTTGTGTGTGGGACATTCTTTATAATACAAGATGGAGTTAAAGAAGACCATTTCTTTGCAGAATTGAGTTAGGCATTCGCATAGCAACGCAAAATGGGAGGAGAGAGGGTGTTGTGGGGAGGAAAAGGTGTAATGGAAATCCTATTTTGGTGTTCATTATAATGTCACTCCTACAGCAAAATTACCTTATATCCCTGACAGAGATTAAAGGTTTTACTCCTCCTGGTTATCAGCAACAACTCCTCTCATTAACTCTTCATCTCACCACCTACATAGCCATTTATCCAAATGTATATGTAAAATTAAAAATAAATAAAAGGATTAATCCATAAAGACACTGAAATAGGAAGGTAAGGGGATGGGATGGTAGAAATGCTAGACAAAATGAAAAATAATATTAAACCCATATTTCATAAGGCAAGCGAAAGAGATTTCTCATTAGTTCATCCATCTCATTATCTTCCCAGAAGAGATTTTAATGTTCACCTTCACAAAGATGGTTTTTAAAGGCTCAGTTTTGTCTTGTTTAAGTGTAGGTTCAAATATGTAGAGAAAAATGCATGTTTTGTAGAAATATTTACCTTTACCTGTGATGTTCATTCAAGCTTGAGATTAGGAAAGTTTTTTCTTCAAAAACCAAAAATCTAATCTCCTTCATTATCACTGAGGGTAGAAAAATAGGGAAAATGCCTAAGCTGCAGTTAGAATGATCTGGGTTAGAGAAACAATGGCATTTCTTTTTCTTTTCTTTTCTTTTCTTTTCTTTTCTTTTTTTTTTTTTTTAACAGAGTTTCGCTCTTGTTGCCCAGGCTGGAGTGCAATGGTGTGATATCAGCTCACTGCAACCTCCACCTCCCGGGTTCAAGCAATTCTCCTGCCACGGCCTCCTGAGTAGTTGCGATTACAGGCATGCGCCACCATGGCTGGCTAATTTTGTATATTTAGTAGAGACAGGGTTTCTCCATGTTGGTCAGGCTGGTCTCGAACTCCTGAACTCAGGTGATCTGCCGGCCTCGGCCTCCCAAAGAGCTGGGATTACAGGCATGAGCCACCGCACCTGGCCTACAATGAAGGCATTTCTTGACCGAAAAGATTACTGGGTAATGGAGTAGTTTATGATAACAGTAAGATAACTACCATTCATTGTGAGCTTCTGCTTACTATATTCCTAACACTGAGTTGAACACTTATACAAATTATTTATTTTTAACATTTTTGTTTGTTTGTTTGAGACAGGGTCTGGCTCTGTTGCCCAGGCCGGAGTATGGTGATGGGATCTAGGCTTACTGCAACCTCTGCCTTCCAGGCTCAAGTGATTCTCCCACGTCAGACTCCTCGGTAGCTGGGACTACAGGTGCACACCACCACTTCAGGCTAATTTTTGTACTTTTTTGTAGAGACAGATTTCACCATGTTGCCCAGACTGATCTCGAACTCCTGAGTTCAAGCCTGCCTCAGCCTCCCAAAGTGCTAGGATTACAGGTGTGAGCCACCCGGCCTATACAAATAATTTCTAAATTTCACAGTGACTCCAAAATTGGACATACATTAATATTCCAATGTCCAATAAAAAGACTCAGAAAAGTTGAGTAGCTTCTTCAAGCTACACAGACAAGAAAAGGCAGCAGAAACAAGATGTGATCCCAGGTCTGAGAAAATCTCAACCATCTATTGAAGCAGGTGGGATTTATTCTTTTTAATAGTGGTGATTATGATAATGATAGCAATAATAATGCCAATCAATAACAGTTATTAAGCATTTAATACATGCCAGCCTCTCTTATAAGCATTATTGAAGTATTAACTCAATAATCCTCAACAAATCCAGGGAGTAAGTGCTAATACACCATATTATAGATGAAGAACTTGATGAACAACTAAGAGAGGTTAAGGTAGTAGTGGGAGTTGTTAGATAAACTGGGTTCACCTCAATTAATCTTAACTACCAGCCGGGCATGCAGTGGCTCATGCCTGTAATCTCCGCACTTTGGGAGGCCGAGGCAGGCAGATCACGAGGTCAGGAGATTGAGACCATCCTGGCTAACATGGTGAAACCTCGTCTCTACTAAAAATACAAAAAATTAGCTGGGCTTGGTGGTGCACACCTGTAGTCCCAGCTACTTGGGAGGCTGAGACAAGAGAATCGCTTGACCCCGGGAGGCGGAGGTTGCAGTGAACTGAGATCCTGCCACTGCACTCCCGCCTGGGCAACAGAGCAAGACCATCTCAAAAAAAAAAAAAAAAAAAATCTGTACTACCTCTGAGGACATAAAATAAGGTGAACTTAGAGAATTACGATCATCTCTATCCATTTTTCCATCCACTGCCAATACGGTGACTTATAGGACACTGTGAAGAATGCTGGTTAGGCTTGCGAACTCTGGAGCTGGTCTGTCTTGAGTTGTAATCAGAGCTGAATAAATGTTAGGGAACATCCCTTTATTAGTTTTCTGTGGTTGCCTTAACAAATGACCAGAAACTGAGAAGCTTAAAACAACAGAAATTTATTCTCTTGTCATTGTGGAGGCCTGAAGTTAAAAGAAGCCAGCAGGGCCATGCTCCTCCCTCTGAAAGTGCTTGAGAAAGAGCTGTTCCAGGCCTTTCTTCCAGCTTCGGCTGGTTGCTCACAATCCTTAGTGTTGCTTGGTTTGTAGACACATCACTTCAACCTCTTACTCTGCCTTTACCTGGTGCTCTGTGTTTCTCCGTTTCCAAATTTTCCCCTTTTTATAAGGACAGCAGTCCTACTGGATTTAAGGCCACCATAATCAAGTATGACTTCATCTTAACTTGATTACACCTGCGAAGACCCTTCTTCCAAATAAAGTTACATTCCCAGGTTCTGGGTGGATATGAATTTGGGAATTTGAGGAGGGGTACTATTCAACGTAATACAGTCTCTAATTTCTTTTTTTTTTTTTTGAGACAGAGTCTCACTCTGTTGCCCAGGCTGGAGTACAATGGTGCGATCTCGGCTCACGGCAACCTCCATCTCCCCCCGCCCACGTTCAATCGATTCTCATGCCTCGGCCTCCCTGAGATTACAGGCATGTGCCACCACCTGCCTCATCCTCCCAAAGTGTTGGGATTACAGGCGTGAGACACTATGCCTGGCCCCTGAAATTCTGTGTCTAAGTTTTTGTCGTGAGTAAAATGGAGATACAAATTACATTTATGTCATTGGGTTGTTGTGAGATTTAATATGTACAGAGGACTTAGAACAGGGCTTAGCACAGAGCAGATGTTATTCAAGTGTTAAATTTTTAAATTACATGACTAATTTCTACTAGAACTTTGATAGGATCAGAAATTCTGTTAGGCTCGGTTCTACTAAAAATAGTTATGTGCATTTTTTCCCCTCGTCATTGTATTTTCGTGTAAATTAACATAGCTGATGACTGAAACTTATGTTTACAGAACTTGGTTTCATTGCAGCAAGGGAGGCATTGATCCTAATCAATGCAACAACAGAGTAAGATCAATATACAAGTCATTCTTTATATGATGACATAAAAATACTGAATTTTATTATGTGTCTTTTTGGAGACAGTGTGGGCTCCCTTTCCTTTTCATTACTTTATTGTCTTTCCTGTCTTTCCTCTTTTCTCTGTGAAGATTTTGCACCTAGTGAGGTGTGTGCAAGATATCAAAGGGAACTATAGCTGCAGCCCAAGAACAAGAAATTATCCAGCTCTAATGGCAAATAAGTGAATGCAGACAATTGTATCTGCTGCTATACATGAAATAAGATTTCATTTTGGGGCTTGCTAGGCAGGCATCCCTGAAATAAATTAAAATGAGATTATCTGACAGTGTGGAGGTTTATATGTTTTAAAAACAATTCTGTAGTGAGCTTAGCTGCTGATTCTGCTTAGTATTTCTTATTTAGCTTAATAAATGATATAGCTTGATTGAATCAATGTTTAGTTTTAATCATAGCCTTTGAAACTTGAGAACTGGATGGTGCCTTAGAGTATGCAGAGCCACTCCCTTATTTTACCAATGAGGAAATATTTATTCCTTGGGTTTGTAATGAGCTGTGACACATGAAATGCTTTCCTTCTTCCCAGGCCATCCCTCCTCAAACAATTCTATTCCATTCTTGAAGCTGCCAATTAGTGGTACCAAATATTCATAGGTGTTTTTGAGAAAGCAAAATTTGGCTCAATAGAAAATGGAAGAGTCACAGAAAATGAAAACAACAAAAGACCTGTCCATTACTTACTGCCAGTGAAACCTGGAGAGAGTTTAAGGAAGTCAAACTCTATGGCACAGTGCAATTTCTGAGTGTTTAAGTGTAGCTAAACCTTGCTGAGCTGCAGTTCTTTTGGGTTTACATCAATTAGAATTTTCAAGATTGGAAAAATGGCTTTGCAAGCTCTAATTTTGCTCAAAGTTGACTTTATTTTCGGCATTACTTTTGGCAGCATTTTGAAAAATACTTTTAAAGATTAATATTGCTTTGCTGTATTTGAATTTTTAATGAATGCATATTTTGTTAGCATTCTCCTTAACCCTAGCCATGTATGGTGAAGGTTTTGATTTGCTCATAAAGTTCTCACTAAGAATTTGCATTTACACTAGCAATTTCTGGGGTAAGTGAATGAGGCATTCTACTTAGGCTCTGTCCTAAAAGAGATTATAATGCAGTTATGACAACTCAGGCTGACAGTCCTAGTAAAAATAATAGAGAATCATAATTTAGAGACTATAATAAAATGCTCTATCTTATTTCCCTCCTGAGAGCATGTGCTGTTTGCTTTTAGATGAGAAGATTGTATTGGGCTGTGGAACAGACACTCGGATGTCAGTCACCATCTCAGTTGGCCTCTGAGGTTCATGCTGTCTTTATCCTTATCTCTCATGGGTCCATTAGGCTGCAGTTTGCTCACCTGTGACATACGGAGCCTGGACCCAGAGAACTTTATGTCTCTTCTTGCTCTAATATTTGGAGTCCTTGTCATTTTCTGATGTAGGTGACTGTGGTACAAATAGCTCGTGGCACTCTGTGAGTCTGCTTCTTTGGCTGAGCTAAAATCACTTCAAGCAAAACAAAGAAAAGAAGAAAAACAAACAAGTAAGTCCGCTTTGATGGAAGCAGCCTCATCTGGAGAGCCAGCTGCTGTGTGCCTCCCATTAGGGTGTATTATAAGGAAGAATTTATACTGTCTTTGCAATAAGCAGATCTGGATTAAATTTCTGGCTTTGCTACTTCCTGGGAGAGTCTCCTAATCTCTTTTGATTTCAGTTTCCTTAACTGTAAAATAGGAATAATATTTTCCCTACTATTTAGGCTTTTTATGATGAGCTAGTAAGATTTGTCCTTGAGAGTTATTTGCAAGCTATATAGTGTTCTAAGCTATACTTTCTGCCGTGGAGATGTTCAGATCATGAAGATCCCATATATTCTTTTAGGAAAGAACATCAAATTTCACTTGGCTCTAGCCTGTTTGTCACACAAAGTCCAGCCACCCTAGTATGCTGCACAGCATTGCATACTACAAAATATCATAGGAAAGCCTGAAAAGAAGAGGGACGTTATGAACCTGCACATCCAAAGTGCTCATGTGGTCTCTGGTCGCCCTCTAATAAGTATTACTCTTAACCATCCATAGTTGCTAGAAAGAAATTGTGGATCTTTCTCCTGTTGTTCTTGCTTATAAGGACTCTGGCGCTTGCCTTTGCAGATACCCTTAGCTCCGGGATTTCATCTGGCTTAGGAGCTTTCTCTTAGCTCTTGAAATGTCTGTAAAAGCCTCTGTAACTTACTTAATGTGTTACTCAATCATATAATAAAAACATTATTTAATGTAATTATGTTCTTGACATTATGTCTGTCTTGGGAGTACAGCTTTGAACTTGATAAACTCCTGGTTCCCAGGGACATTAAAAATGTGAAAAAGCATCACTAGAAGTATCTAAGATCTTCAGAACCTCTTGAGCCCAGTCTTAGTGTATGTGGAAAAAGATCCTTCCTATTCCTTAAATGCACTCCTTAAACTCCTGTTCTATTGGAAAAAAATGGGGAAAATTTCTTGCTCTTTTATTCTACATCAGGAATTTTTTTTTCATTTATTTATTTATTTATTTATTTATTTTCTAAGGGGAAAGTTCTTTTTTTAAATTATACTTTAAGTTCTAGGGTACATGTGCACAACATGCAGGTTTGTTACATATGTATACGTGTGCCATGTTGGTGTGCTGCACCTGTTAACTTGTCATTTATATTAGGTATATCTCCTAATGCTATCCCTCTCCTCTCCCCTGACCCCATGACAGGACCCAGTGTGTGATGTTCCCCCCCTGTGTCCAAGTGTTCTCATTGTTCAGTTCCCACCTATGAGTGAGAACATGTGGTTTTTGGTTTTCTGTCCTTGTGATAGTTTGCTCAGAATGATGGTTTCCAGCTTCATCCATGCCCCTACAAAGGACATGAACTCATCCTTTTTTATGGCTGCATATCCATGGTGTATATGTGCCACATTTTCTTAATCCAGTCTATCACTGATGGACATTTGGATTGGTTCCAAGTCTTTGCTATTGTGAATAGTGCCTCAAGAAACATACGTGTGCATGTGTCTTTATAGCAGCATGATTTATAATCCTTTGGGTATATGCCCAGTAATAGGATGGCTGGGTCAAATGGTATTTCTAGTTCTAGATCCTTGAGGAATCACCACACTGCCTTCCACAATGGTTGAACTAGTTTACAGTCCCACCAACAGTGTAAAAGTGTTCCTATTTCTCCACATCCTCTCCAGCACCTGTTGTTTCCTGACTTTTTCATGATCGCCATTCTAACTGGTATGAGATGGTATCTCATTATGGTTTTGATTTGCTTTTCTCTGATGGCCAGTTATGATGAGCATTTTTTCACGTGTCTGTTGTCTGCATAAATGTCTTCTTTTGAGAAGTGTCTGTTCATATACTTTGCCCACTTTTTGATGGGGTTGTTTGATTTTTTCTTGTAAATTTGTTTGAGTTCTTTGTAGATTCTGGATATTAGCCCTTTGTCAGATGGGTAGATTGTAAAAATTTTCTCCCATTCTGTAGGTTGCCTGTTCACTCTGATGGTAGTTTCTTTTGCTGTGCAGAAGCTCTTTAGTTTAATTAGATCCCATTTGTCAATTTTGGCTTTTGTTGTCATTGCTTTTGGTATTTCAGTCATGAAGTCCTTGCCCGTGCCTATGTCCTGAATGGTATTGCCTAGGTTTTCTTCTAGGGTTCTTATGGTTTTAGATCTAACATTTAAGTCTTTAATCCATCTCGAATTAATTTTTGTATAAGGTGTAAGGAAGGGATCCAGTTTCAGCTTTCTACATATGGCTAGCCAGTTTTCCCAGCACCATTTATTAAATAGGGAATCCTTTCCTGATTTCTTGTTTTTGTCAGGTTTGTTAAAGATCAGATGGTTGTAGATTTGTGGTATTATTCCCAAGGGCTCTATTCTGTTCCATTATTCTATATCTCTGTTTTGGTACCAGTACCATGCTGTTTTGGTTACTGTAGCCTTGTAGTATAGTTTGAAGTCAGGTAGCGTGACGCCTCCAGCTTTGTTCTTTTGGCTTAGGACTGACTTGGCAATGCAGGCTCTTTTTTGATTCCATATGAACTTTAAAGTAGTTTTTTCCAATTCTGTAAAGAAAGTCATTGGTAGCTTGATGGGGATGGCATTGAATCTATACATTACCTTGGGCAGTATGGCCATTTTCACAATATTGATTCGTCCTATCCATGAGCATGGAATGTTCTTCCATTTGTTTGTGTCCTCTTTTATTTCATTGAGCGGTGGTTTGTGGTTCTCCTTGAACAGGTCCTTCACATCCCTTGTAGGCTGGATTCCTAGGTATTTTATTCTCTTTGAAGCAATTCTGAATGGAAGTTCACTCATGATTTGGCTCTCTGTTTGTCTATTATTGGCGTATAAGAATGCTTGTGATTTTTGCACACTGATTTTGTATCCTACAGCAGGAACATTTTTTATAGAGACTCATGAAATAGCTATTTTTTAGAGATTGTGCAGCAAGCATAATTTGGAGACTTGGTTTGCATTTATTCTCTTCACAAATGATAAACTCAGGTGGCCCTAGAAGTGGTTAATTATAAAAACCAAAGAGAGGAAGCTGAGAAACATAATTCTTTACATTCACCAGATAACATATGCTTACGTTGTTTCAATTTATGAGCATAACTTCTCCCTCTGTAGACTAACCTTGTCCAGGGATACTCTCTGGTGACCTTGTCCTGTCCTTGGTGTTTAGGTACCCCTGACAAATATTCTGTCAAAGTCAAGAGTGATACCTATAGTAAAGCCCTACTTCATAGCTGCAAATGAAATTAGAGCTACCCACAACTTTGAAGAACAAAGTTGGGAGCTTAACGCAGTATAATTGCTGATTGTCAATGCTGATTAGCCTATTGGCGAGTGAATGAGTCAGCATCTGTCATACACTGCTAGCCTACAGGTAAAAAGACTGTGAGTGCTGGCAGGAATGCTATGAATCTTATGTATCTGGGTGGAGTGGAAGTGACTCAGCCCAAATTAAGAAAGTAGCAGCCTGACACAGCTGCATTGCCTCAGCTAGCTGAATTCCTGAGCCAGCTCCAGGGTACTCAGTGTCAATTGACATTGGATGAACATCTTATTGAATCTCTCTCTTTCTCACTAGATTTATTAAAGCATAATGTACATGCCATTAAATTCACCTGTTTTAAGTGTACAGTTCAATGATTCTTAGGAAATTTACAGACTTTTACAACCATCAACTCAAACCAGGTTAGAATATTTTATTACCCCAATATCTCTTATGTTTGTTTGCAGTCAGTACTCAATCCCATCGCCTAGCTCAGAGAGCCATTAATCTACTCTCTATAGGTTTGCCTTATCTGGACGTTTCATATAAATGGAATCACACATTATGTATTTTTTTGTGTTTGACTTCTTTCACTTAGCATGTTTTTGAGGTCCACCCATTATGTAGCATATATTAGCAGCTTTTTTCTTTTTATAAATGAATGGTATTCTGTTGTATGGATTTATCACACTAGGTTTATCCATTTGTCCAGTGATAGACATTTACACTATTTCTACTTTTGAGCTATTAATGATAATGCTGTTGTTAATAGTTGCATACATATTTCTGGCCCTACATTGTCAAATTAGAGTATTCATAGTTAAGATTACTTATGTGCTAGACACATTTTTTAGCTTTTAATGCCTAGAATTCTTCCACATAAATGTATGTATTTGTGTATTATACATACACACATGAATCTACATAGATACTTGCACACCATATATACTTACTGTGTCTCTTTACTCTGAAATCATGAGCCATCATTCCAGGGTACCTTACTTTGTTAATATCTATCTTTTCATTGCAGCTATTCTAGTGGATATAAAATGGTATCTCTATGCTTTGGGGTAGCAGGTCCCTGGTAACTAATGATATTAATGTGCTTATTAGCTATTTGTGTATCTTCCTTGGAGAAATATCTACTAAAATTCATTGCCATTTCTTTTTAGCTCAGCAAAGCTAACATTGCCAAATTTCAATAGAACTATTTTTCTGTTTATAATTGAGTTATAAGAGTTAAATATTCTAGATGTAAGTCCCTTATCAAATATATGACTTGCAAGTATTTTCTTTCATTCTATGAGTTGTCTTTTCACTTTCTTGGTGGTATCCTTTTTATATTTTATTTTTCTGAGACAGGGTCTGGCTCTGTCAAACAGGCTGGAATACCATGGCACCATATCGGCTAAGTGCAACCTCTGCCTCCTGAGCACAAGAGATCCTCCCACCTTAACCTCCTAAGTAACTAGGCCAACTGGTGTGTGCCACTATGCCTGGCTAATTTTTGTATTTTTGGTAGAAATGAGATTTTGCCATGTTTCACAAGCTGGTCTTGAACTCCTGGACTCAAGCAGTCCTCCCACCTCAGTCTCCCAAAGTGTTGGGATTACAGGCATGAGCCACTGTGCCTGGCCTCTCAGTGGTATCCTTTGAAGCACAAAAATTTTTAATACTGATGAAGTCAAATTTATCTATCTTTTATTTTGTTGTTTGTACTTTTGGTGTCATGTCTAGCAAACCATTGCCTAACCCTTGGTTGTAAATATTCACTCCTGTATTTTCTTCCAAGAATTTTATATTTATTGTTTATAGCTTTTCTATAGGGTCTGTGAACCTTGAATTTATTTTTTTGTATGGCATGAGGTGGGGATTCAAATTTCTCAAATTTATGTTTTTGCGTATGGATATCCAGTTGTGCTGGCAACATTTATTGAACAGACTATTCTTTTCCCATTGAATTAACTTGGTACCCTTATTAAAAATCAATGTACCATAAAAGGGTTTATTTCTGAAATATTAATAATATTTCATTGAGTCATATGCCTGTCATTTTGGCAGTACCACATTGTCTTGATTACTGTAGCATTATATTAAGTTTTGAAATCAGAAAATGTGAGTTTTTCAATGTTTGTTTTTTTAAAGTTTGCTTTGGCTATTCTGGGTGGCCCTTACATTTTTATATGATATTTAAAAATCAACTTGTCAGTTTCTGCCAGAAACAAAATTCACCTCAGATAGGATTTTGGTAAGGATTGCATTGAATCTATAGATCAATTTGGGGAGTTTTGCTGTCCTAACAATATTAAGTCCCTGATACATTAATGTGGATGCATTTCCGTTTATTTAGGTCTTTGTAAATTAATTTCAGTGATTATTTTATAGTTTTCAGTGCATAAGTTGGCACTTTGTTAAACTTATTTCTAAGTATTTTATTCTTTATGCTATTATAAATAGAATTGTTTTCTTGTTTGTTTCTTTTTTGAGACAGAGTCTCCCTCTGTCACCCAGGCTGGAGTGCAGCGGTGTGATCTCGGCTCACTGCAACCTCTGCCTCCTGGGCTCGTGCAATTCTCCTGCCTCAGCCTCCCAAGTAGCTGGGACTACAGGCACGTGCCACCACACCTGGCTAATTTTTGTATTTTTAGTAGAGATGGGGTTTCACTCTGTTGGCCAGCCTGGTCTCGAACTCCTGACCTCAAGTAATCAGCCTCTGAAAGTTCTGGGATTACAGGCATGAGCCACCATACCTGGCCAAATTGTTTTCTTAATTATATTTTTAGATTGTTCATTGCTGGTGCATAGAAATACAATTAATTTTATATATAAATACAGTTGATTTTTATATTGAAATTGTACCCTGCAATTTTGGGGTACAGTGTTAGTGATTGAAATGAATACATAACCCTTTTAGCACTTTGAATATGTCATTCCATTGCCTCCCGGCCTCCATTGTTTCTGGGGAGAAGTTAGCTGTTAATTTTATTAAGAGTTTCCTTACATGTGATGACTAATTTTTTCTTACTGCTTACAAAATATTTTATTTGTCTTTGTCTTTCAGCATTTTTGCTATAATGTGTCTAGATGTAAATATCGTTGAATTTATTTTACTTGAAGTTTTTTAACTTCAAATTTGGAAAATTTTTTCTGCTGCTATATATATATAATGCTCTTTTCTCTCTCTTCTTTTTGGTTCTAACTTTACATATATGTTGATGTGCCTAATGATGTCCCACATTTCTCTGATGCTATGTTCACTTTTCCTCATTCTTTTTGTTTCTATCTGTTCTTCAGACTGCATAATCTCTATCAATCTATTTCCAAGTTCTCTGATTCTTTTTTCTGCCAGTTCAAATTTATTGTTGAGCCCATCTAGTTAATTTATTTCAATTATTGTACTCTTCAACTCCAGGATGTTCATTTTGTTTTCTTTTATAAATTCAATATCTTTATTGATAGTCTTTATTCAGTGAGACATTGTCAATTTACCTTCTTTTACTTATTGAAGCATGGTTTCCTCTAGTTCCTTGAAAATATTTATTATAGGCCGGGTGTGGTGGCTCATGCCTGTAATCCCAACATTTTGGGAAGTCGAGGCAGGTGGCTCACTTGAGACCAGGAGTTTGAGACCAGCCTGACCAACATGGCAAAACCCAGTTTCTAATAAAAACACAAAAATTAGCTGGGTGTGGTGGCACATGTCTGTAGTTCCAGCTACTTGGGAGGCTGAGGCACAAGAATTGCTTGAATCCAGGAGCTGGAGGTTGCAGTGAGTTGATAGCATGCCACTGCACTCCAGCCTGGTTGACAGAGCGAGACTCTGTCTCCAAAAAGGAAATAAATATATTCATAGCTGCTGTGAAGTCTTTGTATGTTAAGTAAATAATCTGAATTCTCTTAAAGGTCATTTCTGTTGCCTGCTTTTAATCCTGTATATGGATCACACATTCCCATTTCTACCAGAAATTGTAACTACATATTTTTTTTCCTCCTATTCTTTTCCTCCTTCAAGGAAAAAAAAAAACCAAAAAACCCTTAACTTTGTGAACATCACTTTAGTAAAGGTATGTGACAGAACATAGAACAAAATGACCTAAAAGCCTGACTTATGTGTCCCAAAAGTTTTAATTTCTTTTTTTTAATTTAGAGTATTTTGAATAAAATAGTTGGGAGCAGTGGAAGAAATTTAGTGGTGTTCCATGACTACTCCCAATCATTGTAGAAAGAGAATCACATGGGTGGAAAGGAAAAAGAAAGTAATGGTAAGAGTGACTAAAGAAAGAGAAATTGAGAACCTTTGAGAATGTGAGATCTGGGACCTGACTGCAGGATAGGATGTTCGTAAGTTGGGCTGAGGAAGAAGAACACTATCAGTGAGAGTAAAGAATGTGTTATCAGTGAAGGTGGACAGAGTCCTACACAATATACAAAGTTTTCTTTTCCCCAAGGTGGAGCAGAAGCTGCAGGTTTATACCTATGCTTCAGCCTGTGCTGGCCACAGCAGAGATGACAAGAGACTCGAAGGAGTTTTGTGGATAGGAACACGAACTATCTCAAGAGTGACCAGTGTATACCTATGGCTGAGGAATAAAAATGGGGAAACGTAGGTCTGAGTGTTCTTGCTTGTACAGATAACTCAAAGACAGAGGCACCCTATCCCTATATGAGCCCCTAAAACTTAGAAGCAACCACGGCATTCCTAAAGTATAAGGACTCTGAATAAAAATTAAGTTATAACATAGAACAATAAAAGAAGAAAAAAATTTGCACACACAGAAGAACAATCAAGAAAACATGGCAAGGAAGAGTAATGAGAGGGAAGAATTCTACCATAAATTAAAATGTGCTACAGCCCATATGTTAAAAACTGTGTAGTGTTGGTAGAAGACTAGACAGACGTAACAATCGGACAAAAAGAAAAGTCCAAAAAAGAGACCCAATCACATATGGAAATCAAGTACGCAATAAGGGCAATCTCTGACTTGATAGATAAAATTATAGATTTTGTAATAAGTGGTTTTGAGATAAGTGAATATATATATTAAATACATCAGGTTGGATCCATTTTTCACATTACACACTAGGATAAATTCCAAATGGATTAGGTATTTAAAGGTAAAAGTATTAAACCATACAAGCAAAATGAGAAAACATGGTATAATGGCTGAATTCTTTTATATCTGGAGAAAGGCAAAATTCTTTTGTAACCATGAAAACAAAATACTCCATATGCATAATAACAAGAAAGATGACAAGATGGGACACAGTATTTGTAATAGAATGGACTGAAAGTTAACATTTTTAAAATGTAAAGAACTATTAAAAATGAGAGAAATGTGCCAACAATTCAATTTTAAAAATGGACAAAAATAGGCCCCAGATATGTCACTGAAAATGAAATGAAAATTCTCTCACATATGAAAATGTAATCAATCTCTCTCGTATTAAAAGAAATATAAATTTAGGATACAATAATTAATTTGTTTTTCTAATGAGGAATGCTGCCTCAGTATCTCTTCACATTTTCAACACTCTTCTCATATATATTAACGCAATATATTAGCACATATATTAACACAAAATGACTTAGTGTTCACCAAGGTAGAGATTTTAGGGAAGTTACTGCCCCCCACATACTCTCCACCATACCAAGAACAAGACTGTGTTTATTTGCTTTCACTCTAGTGCTCAGTATGATGTATTTACCTGATTTGTGCCTTTAACTGATTGAAACCCCTACATGAATGCTTAGTGTAATGATAAATATACACCCAGAAAAACAGCACCATCCCTTCTATCCTAACTTTCCAGCGAGATGCAGCATAGTGTAGTGGGCAAACTCACAGCTTTGGAGCCAGATTATTAAGTTTCACTTACTGGCTCTGCAATTTATAGCTGTGCGACTTTGGGCAAGATATTTATTCTCTCTGTATTTCTGTTTCCTTCAAATGATGATGTAAATGAAAATAGTAGCTTAGCTATAGGATTTTATGAAAACTAAATGATTTATTAACATAAAATTCTTACAATAGTGCCAGCTTGTAGGTTTAAGTGCTGGATAAATATTTTACATTGTTATTAGTCAGGAAAATAGCACTTACTTTCAATCCAGAGAGACTGGGGAAAGATCAGGAAGATAATTAAAAATACATATATGTTGGGTTTAGTGGAGGTTGATGTGGGGGCTGAATTCTTTTCCATTTTTAACTGCTTGCCTCCCATGATAAGTTGTGCCAACAATATTTGTTGCATATTGAGGTAGCCAGTCTTATACTTTTCTTCTTATCTAATGTCCAGACAACACTGATTTTCCCACGATATTCTTACTTATCTCATGAGCTTGGAATGACCAGTTAACATCAAGCCAGAGGTTATCTTGAAAGACAGGCTTCCAGGCCTTCCAAAATTATGCATCTTTGTAAATCAAAGAAATTATTGAAGTGATTATGTTCAGCTTGGCATTTGCCACCTTACTAGAGAACAGTAGCTTCTGAACACCATATCTTGGCTGTATTTTAGGGGAAGATAGTGATCCTTATAGTCAACCAAGGAATGGCTGGAGGATGGGGCTTCAACTTCCCCAATCTTTCCATCTCTTCAAATATGTTAATAATGGTAATGATAATAATACCACTTGACATGAAAGACTAGTATTAATTTTACACAAAATGTGATTAGAGGTATACTTAGAAGTCTTTGTTATCTTTTTTGATCTTTGATATAAAATATAAGCAAACTTAATCTGCTTCCTATGAAAACACAGTATTAAGATGAATCTCCTGCCCTCTTACTGTCTCTGAGCCCCTTCTAGACTTCTCTTTACTGCAGAAAATCTGGAGCTGCCTACTGGCTGGATCCATTGATGAATGAAAACTCTATAACAATTTGTAACAAGAGAAAGTTAAAAGTCTGTGGAAGCCCTCTAGGACCTGGAATCCATCTCTATTCATATGTCTAATATTCCCGCTGCATAAGTAACCTTTATTCCAGTATTATAAATATCCACTTGCCTTAAAGAAAAGGATTTAGTATCATTCATTTTATTTTTAATAAATCCTAAAAGAAAACAGGAAGCAGCACAGTTTGGAGGAAATGAAATAGTATTGAGATTTAGATCCATCTCTGAACAACTGGGCTGTGAATGGATAGAGTTCCCTTAAAATATTTTATTACATTAGCAAATAGGGCAATCTGAATAGAAATTCAAGGTTGTAGATTGCAAAAGCAGGGCTAACACCACATGTCATGGAGGGAAGTCAGGCTGGACCAGGTATAGGGAACTGGCTAATCATAAAAGCCAATTTGGGCTGGGCACGGTGGCTCACGCCTGTAATTCCAGCACTTTGGGAGGCCAAGGTGGGCAGATCACAAGGTCAAGAGATCGAGACCATCCTGGCCAACATGGTGAAACCTCGCCTCTACTAAAACTACAAAAACTAGCTGGGCATGGTGGCACATGCCTGTATTCCCAGATACTCAGGAGGCTGAGGCAGGAGAATCAATTGAACCCAGGAGGTGGAGGTTGCAGTGAGCCAAGATCATGCCACTGCAGTCCAGCCTGGGGGACAGAGCAAGACTCTGTCTCAAAAATAAATAAATAAATAAACAAATAAATAAATAAATAAATAAAAATAAAAAATAAAAGAAAAGAAAAAGCCAATTTGGTGAAAAGAAACTCTTGTCCTTAGGAAATAGGACTCTGGGCAAGAATATGCAGACTGATGATCAAGTGAGGAAGCCAGTGACTGGAGAAATGGGAACCAACATTAGAGTGACACTGGCAATATGGAGACGAGATTGAATCAGCCCTTTGTCACAAGGTGTCTGATTGAGAAAAGTTGACTCATTATCCATCGGGTAAACAACCAAAATGCTCTTTGCATTTCCCTTTCTAGGGACAAAATGAGACCCAGGGCCTGGATTAGGAGGAATAGATTAAGTGAAGCTTGTTTCTCAGTTTAGAGGTGTTAGAAGGATGGGAATCTATGCAGCCTTTACAGAGTCATTTCCCTAAACACCTGTGTTCCTCCCAGAGCTGCTGTGAGAAGCAGTCCTGTGGAATGGAAAGTACCTGGCTCTGGAATGAGACACACCTGGGTCTGCATCTTGGTTCCACCCTCTCTGCTTGTCCCATAGCATCCATTTTCCTTCACCACTCAGTCACGGCATCATGGTCTAGGCAGTGCTGGTAATACAACTGCTGCAGAGGATTACATTGGAAAATCTAGGTGGAAAGTCTGGCACAACATAGGTTCTCAAAAATTAATAGCATTTATTTTGAACTCATTTGAAGGAAGTTTGATAATCTTTTAAAAATTTTTGCTTCCCTTTTCCTTCAAGCAATTCAATAAGGTAAAATATGCCTTCATAATTTGATAATCAATGATTTAACAAAATGTAAAATGAATATATGCATTTATGTAATAATTTAGCCTTTAAGACTTTTCCCCCAGAGATATGAGAAGATGTATGTACAAAAGTATTCACTTCATCATTGTTTGTAACTGAAGAAAACTGGAACCAACCTAAATGTTAGGGTTAAATAAATTATGATATACTCATGAAATGAAACATCACAGTCTCTAAAATGAACAGAATAGGGCTTTATGAGATGATTTTAAAATACAGCCCAGATATATGTATGATTCCATTTGTATAAAAAGAGCATATATGTATATGTTTGTATGTGTAACTATTTTATGGAATGCAAAATACATTTTATTTTAACTGCATTTAAATTTTAAATGTATTTAACATTTAGAGAATAGTATAAATATGTCAAAAGTTAGAAAGTGAGAAAATTTAATTTAAATACTTTGGTATTTGAATTATAACCTTGAACATTCATTACTTCTGTGATTTTAAAATAATGGTTAAAAATGGCCACCTGGCTTTTTTTAATCCACAGATTTTTTAAATGAAGAGAAACTTGTGTTGGCTTGAGACATTAATGCAATAATAGTTTTTTTTTTTTACTGAATATTTCACTTATTTCTTTCTTTACATAACTGAAATATTTAAGGTGCACAAAAAAAGGGTGGGAAAAATAAAATCCATGTACAACCTCAGGCCTAAAATTTGTCATCTTAACATTTGCCATCTTGATTACAAACTCTCTTATTTATTTATAAATAAACAGAAAAACAAAGAAATAAAATGATATTACTGTATTAGAGGCTCTACTTTTACCTTCTCCCCTTGCTATTTCCATTTCTCTTCTGGAATCGCTATCCTGAAGTGGTTTACTTCTTTCTCACGCATGTGTTTTTGCTGTTTAATCTTTACGACAACACTTTAGCACAGGTATTATTATCATACTCGAATATCCTATTTTCTTATATGTGATTACATGTAATATGTATGTATTTCCTTATCTATAATGTATATATAAACTCTTCATATGTGGGTGCACATATAAGGAAATTGAAGCTTAGAAAGGTATAGTAATTGATACTACTCATGTGACTAGCAAATAATGAAGCTTAAATGCAAACCCAGGGCAATCTGGCTAAGGCTTCAAGTGTATTTCACTTAAAGTGATTACTTTTTAAATTGTGGGGAGATTTACTTTATTAAAATCTTACTGTTATGAGTTAAATTGCATCCCTCAAAAGGGTGTTCCTGAGTCTTTACACCCAGTACCTATGAATATGATCTTACTTGGAAATGGAGTCTTCGTAGATAAAATCAAATTAAGATGAGCTCATGCTTGATTAGGATCAGCCCTAACGATGACTGTTGTCCTTATAAGAAAAGAACAGACAGAGATAGACTAAGAGGGATGAATGCCATGTGAAGATAGAGGCAGTGATTGGAGTGACGCAGGCGCAAGGAAGAGATGCCGAGGCTTGCCAGCGAACTCCAGGCGCTAAAGGAAAGGCATGGAACAGTTTCTTCCCCAGATCCTTCAGAGAGAACATGGCCCTGCCAACACCTGAATGTCGTATTTGTTTTAACACGTACAATTTGTGGTACTTTGTTATCATAGCCCTGGGTAACCAATCAATTGGTTTTGTTGTCACTCATTTAACAAATGTGTGTGGAGCAATTTAGGAAAATGGTTAAGTATATGCATTCTTGAACCAAATATCTTATGTGTAGATCCTAAGTCTTAGGGCAAGTTATTAACCTCTCTCTGCTTCAGCTTCCTATTTTAAAATTACGCTAATAATAGACCTTTCTTCATAGAATTTTTATGAGAACGGCATGAGTTAATATGTGTAAAGCATTTAGAACATGAACGTAGTATCATTAACATGTTGATGATATACCAAGCACATACTAGGTGCTAAGGTCATCTTCATTAACATAAACTAATCTTTTATTAATAAAGAATCCATTTATTAAACAATTATATATAATGATGTGCAAGATGATTGTAAATTGTTCTGGTTCCGTTCTCTGCTCCAAATTTAAAGTGATAGATTAAATACCAATAGAAGGAAAAAACTCAAAAGATATAGCTAGATTGGAAAACAATATAAATATTTCTAATGCAAATAATGAATGAGGCTTAAACGAATATGAAATGGCATCTGCAAGTTTTGCTCCTGAAGACAAAGAGATCTAAATGACAGTATTTAAAATGAAATGAAAATGACTTTATGGGCCGGGCGCGGTGGCTCACGCCTGTAATCCCAGCACTTTGGGAGGCTAAGGCGGGTGAATCATGAGGTCAGGAGATCGAGACCATCTTGGCCAACATGGTGAAACTCCGTCTCTACTAAAAATACAAAAATTAACTGGGCGTGGTGGCGTGTGCCTGTAATCCCAGCTACTTGGGAAGCTGAGGCAGGAGAATCGCTTGAACCCGGGAGGCAGAGGTTGCAATGAGCTGAAATCATGCCACTGCACTCCAGCCTGGCGACATAGCGAGACTCTGTCTCAAAAAAAAAAAAAAAAAAAAAGAAAGAAAGAAAAGAAAAGAAAATTACTTTATGACATATCAAAACTCTAATGAAACTGAAGAAAAACTTAGATTTATAGCCTTGGTTATTTTTACTAAAACAAATGTAAAAGATCGAAGATAAGTAAAATCATTTATCTTACGTTTCTTCAAAATAAACAAGATTTAAACAAGATGTGGTACAAAAGAAATTGTACTAACAAATAAACCCCAAAACACAATGGCTTGAGTAAGATAAGTGCTTATTTTTTATCAAATCATAGTGATCTGGGTCAGGTAAGGCAGCTCTGCCATCTTCGCATTTGCTTTTATCTCTCAGTTCACAATGGCTGGCTGCCCCAATTCTTGTCAATGCCTGATTAGCAAGAGTGAAGAACAGATCATGATTGACACATGCACCTTACTTTTATATATATGATCGAATAGTACTCTTCGTTATTTCTGCTCTGATGAACTGACCAGAACATAGTCACAAGAACTTACCAAGACTCAGGATTTTCTATTATTTGAAAAGGGAAGAATCAATGTTAAGGATGACTTGTAGTCTTTCTTTGTAACACAAAAAATTGAAAGGAATGAAATAATAAAAATAAAAGAATATTTTAGTGATATATAAAACAAGGAGACTATAGAGATTATCAACAAAACAAAAAGATGGATGCTAAAAATAGATAAACTTAGCAAGAGTGATAAAAAGAGAAAAATACACAAAATATTAGAAAATAGACACACATCTAAAAATCAGTGTCGTGTTTTTGAAATCCTAATAGAATTCTATTAGCAGTATTATGCAAGTACATTAACAAAATTTAAATAAAATTGAACATTTTCTTTTCTTTCTTTTTTTTTTTTTTTTTTTTTTTGAGACAGGATCTCACTCTGTTGCCAGGCAACAGTGTCGCGATCAAGGCTCAATGCAGTCTTGAACTGCGGGACTCAAGTGATTGTCCCTCTTCAATTTCCTGAATAGCTGGGACCACAGGCACATGCCACCACGTGGGGCTAGTTTTTAAAAACTTTTTGTAGAGACAGGGGTCTCCCTATGTTGCCTGGGCTGGTCTTGAAATCCTGGGCTCAAGCGATCTTTCCACCTCAGCCTCAGAAAGTGCTGGGGTTACAGGCGTGAGCCACCATGCCCACTGAATGTTTTCTAGTATATATTTAACAGATCTTAACCAAAGAAGAACATCAAAAAAACTAAATACACCAACAGCAATTAAAGACATTGAATTAACAATTAAATGATTTTTCTGAAAGACACTAGTCTAGTTTAGACACTTTTATAAACTCATTTGCCAATCATTTTTTAAAAATTTCAGAATACAAGAATTTCTTAGAATAGCGTCAATAATAAAATTTTCCAGCACAACTCAATCAACATATCATATGCAATTTTATTTGAGCAGAGATGCAAAATTCTAACTAAAATACAAACAACTTAAATTAAATAGTGCGTAAATTTCACCTAGTTGCCAAGGAAAGAATATGCCAGTATGCCAGGAATGTCAGGATGTTCAACATTAGAAAATGTGTAACATAATATAAGCAATAATAGCTATCTTGAGCAAATCTGACGAGCATCTTTATAAATGAAGATACGACAAAATTCTTACACAGAGCTCTTTACTAATGTTGTATATCTACTTAAATGTGACTGAAAACATTGTGCCTAATGGCTAAATTTTTTTTTTTTTTTTTTTTTGAGATGGAGTCTCTGTCATTCAGGCTGGAGTGCAGTGGCATGATCTCGGCTCACTGCAACCTCCGCCTCCTGGGTTCAAGCGACTCTCCTACCTAAGCCTCCCAAGTCGCTGGGATTACAGGCGCTCGCCACTATGCCCAGCTGATTTTTGTATTTTTAGTAGAGAAGGGGTTTCACCATGTTGCCCAGGCTGGTCTCGAGCTCCTGACCTCGTGATCCGCCTGCCTTGGCCTCCCAAAGTGCTGGAATTACAGGAGTGAGCCACCGCACCCAGCCCTTAATGGCTAAACTTTGTAATCTTTTCCATAAAGGATTTACACATCTTTTATTAGCTTTGTTACCTTGTCATGTTTATTGCTTATTCTGTATGGAATCTTATATTTCTTTGCACTCTCTAATTGTTTTATAGTGTGCGTGTATATATATATATATATATATACACATACATAAAAACTATTGATATTTTTATGTAGTTTTTCTTTAGTTTTCTTCTTTTTTTTTTTTTTTAGAAATGGAGTCTTGCTATTAGATTGGTACAAAAGCAATGGCAAAACTGCAATTACTTTTGCACCAACCTAACATGTCACCCAGGTTGGAGAGCACTGGCTGTTTACAGGCACAATCTTAGCACATTGTAGCCTTGAATCCCGGCCTTAAGTGATGCTCCCACCTAAGCCTCCTGAGTAGCGAGGACCACAGGTGCATGCCACCATGACAGGCGTACAGGTAAGCCTACTAGATTTTTATGGAGACAAACAAAGAGACATTAGCTCATTTTATAATTATTATACCTTTTATTTATTTTCCTTCTCTTATTGCATCAACTGGATTTTTAAGTGAGAACAAGGGTGCTCACTATCCTCACTTCTACTCAACAATGTACAATGTAGCAATTCACGTAAAGCACACTTTGAATGACCAACGATCAAATAAAAGAATACTCCATTACACTAATAATCAGGGTAATTCAAATTAAAACCATAAAGAGGTGCATTTAACTCCCACCAAATTGATGATAATTGAAAAATCTAACAATTCCAAGTGATGATAAAGATGTAGAGAAATCACAAACTGCTGACAGAGATATAAATTTGCACAGTCACAATTCTCAAAGTGTGGTCCCTGGACCATCAGAACCTGAGCACTTGTTAGAAATGCACATTCTCTGGCTCCATCCTAGACCTACTAAATCAGAAACTCTGGGCACAGAGCTAGCAATCTGTGATCCAAAGAATACTTAAGTCTGATAACTCTGACTTAAAGGAACACACTGATAAGCTATTTGACATTATCTGGCAAAGATGAAGTTATAACAGTTTTACTTCTAAGTATAAACCCTGGAGAAACTCATATGCATCTATTAACAGAAACATGAAACAAAAAATTCATGGCAGTATTATTTGTAGTAATATAAAGTTAGAAATGTGCAGCCGGGCGCGGTGGCTCACACCTGTAATCCCAGCACTTTGGGAGGCCGAGGTGGGCAGATCACCTGAGGTCTGGAGTTGTTTGAGACCAGCCTGGCCAAGACAGTGAAACCCTATCTCTACTAAAAATACAAAAATTAGCCGGGCATGGTGTCAGGTGCGTGTAATCCCAGCTATGAGGGAGGCTGAGGCAGGAGAATCGCTTGAACCTAGGAGGCAGATGTTGAAGTGAGCCAAGATCTCAACATTGCACTCCATCCTGGGTGACAAGAGCGAGACTTCATCTCAAAAAATTAATAAAAAAATCAGAAATTTGTTGTAAATGTCCTTCAATAGGAGAATTGAAGAATATTTCTAATAAAACATACCTCATTCTTCACCCCACAAAATCATTCTTATTTGTTATTTCAAAAACAGACTTTGAAACATTTTAATTTATTTAGGAACCCAAATAAAACTCATGAAAGAACTTTGGAATCACTCAAATTAATAATCTGAGACAAATTTAGTGAGAGAAATATGTCCATGGAGAGCCAGCAATAATTTTGTAAGTGATATCCTAAGGAAAGTCAATTATCATTAAACATTCTCAGCATGAATATAACTAGAAAGTTTTACTTAAAAGGACAAGGACATCCTAACCTATTTTACTGTTTGAAACTTAGTTTTAAAAAATTAAGAGTTTTATGTTTGTATATCCAATAGAAGGACAGTATCTATCTGGCTTAATTCGTAGGGATATTAACCATCCTTAGAAAACTGTTTGGGGCAAATGATGACTCACTTTGTGTAGTTGTTGGACAGGTCTGAACAGATTTCAGACCATCCATTATTAACACTCACTAATAGAGGCCAAAGTATTCCCACCTTCACATCATCTGATCTTAAGCAATGTGTGTCCTGCCATCAGTCACAGTTGGAGGTAGACAGAGCAAGATGAACATCATCTGTTCTCCCTGCCATTTTCATCCATCACTGCCTTGGGGGATCCCATGGAGCCTAAGGAGGAGCTGTAAGTGGTGTAGAAAATGAACCCAGAATGAGAACTTAGGAAATAGGTGTGTTGCCCCAACTATGTTATAAAAATAATAGGATTTTAGAATGTTAGCGTTAAAGGGACCTCATAGATCATCTTGTCCCATGCCATCATTTTAAAGATGAGATTCACAGTGAGAAAGTGACTTGCCCAACACCATTCTCACACCATCAATTATTTATTGAGAAATAGATGGAATAGAGTGAGAGCTGTACTCAAATACCAATCCTAGGCCCAGAATCTTGGACACTCCACAGAGCAGTGTGACTGTGTCTGGGGCCAATTAACAATCTCTCCCAGTCCACTCAGTTTTCTCCGTCCACTCAGATACTGTGTGTCCCTCCCTGCCCTTGTGATTATAGTGGGAGCAGAACAAACGTGTAGGAATTTCTCCACTTTTCTCTGCTTTGCTTTTGGTCATACCTTCTGTCACTTTGTCTTTTTTTCCTCTCTTTTATTAATTTCATGTCTTAGAGAACTCTTGTCATTGTCTCCTTTTTAGAAGATCATAGGAAGCATTAAATCTAATTATAAATGTCACCCTGTCCTATAAAATGTTAGACAAACCTAAGAGGTAACTGGGAGTTTGTTTACCCACTGTTTGATGAACTGTTGCTTTCTCCACTAAGCCATTGTACCAAAATTGTGTGTGCATGTGTGCGTGCATGTGTGTGTGCATGTGTGCGTGCATATTTGTGTGCGTGCATATGTGTGTGCGCGTGTGCGTGCATGTGTGCATGTGTGCATGCATGTGTGTGTGCATGTGTGTGTATGTGTATTGAAGGCGGACAAATTAGAGGCAGACAAGGCAAGGGAAAATACATGAAGCACCCAGGCAAAGGCAGTTTGAAAAACAACCTAACAAGTAGACAACAGAGAGGCTAGAGATGGAAGACAAACTTCCAATTTTGTAATAGGAACAAAAGTCAATTCTGACTAAACTGTTCTTATAGAGATAAAAAAAACATAGTACATAGATATGGACGTTCCAGGCTACCTCTTTTATCCAACCCCAACTCCATTTAACATCTTCACGTATGATCCAGGAACAATTCGCAGGCATCCTTCCTATGTCTTGATAGAATATTGTGGTTCTTGGCCGGGCGCGGTGGCTCACGCCTGTAATCCCAGCACTTTGGGAGGCCGAGGCGGGCGGATCACGAGGTCAGGAGATCGAGACCATCCTGGCTAACACAGTGAAACCCCGTCTCTACTAAAAATACAAAAAAATTAGCCGGGCGTGGTGGCGGGCGCCTGTAGTCCCAGCTACGCGGGAGGCTGAGGCAGGAGAATGGCGTGAACCCGGGAGGCGGAGCTTGCAGTGAGCCGAGATCGCGCCACTGCACTCCAGCCTGGGCGACAGAGCGAGACTCCGTCTCAAAAAAAAAAAAAAAAAAAAAAAAAAGAATATTGTGGTTCTTGGAAACATAGCTGATGCAAGCCCTTACATATGCTATGTATACAAATCACTTATCATTAATAGATGTGAGCTTCCAGTGAGCCTCTTCCATCTGATTCAATTAGTACATGGCCTCGCCACAGGTCTGCACTTCTCAAACTGGGATACCACCTTTGGTGCTGAGCTGGAACATCAAAGTCACAGAATAAGTATTCATGGAGTGTTAATTTCATTTGAAAATTTAGGAAAGGTATATATTAAGTTATTTAACAATTTAAATTATTTGCATATAAAATGGACACGTTATAGCGTAGAATGCAAAACCTATCTACTTTTGGGAAATGCAACTCCTGATCACAACATTGCTGACTGACACAAATGTGGTGGTCGAGGGGCAGGAGTTCCTTTCAAAACCCCCATGTTGGCCTGAGTCATGATAGCAACTGTCCGCTCAGCACCAGCGAGGAAAAGACTCCATCCAAAAGTGAGATGGCATCCCTAGCATGATTGTTGTTGTCATAATTATTTCTTATTAAAATTAGTCACATCTACTGAAATTTGCAGAGCCATGAGAAAAGTACACAGAATTCTCTTTAATCACGGTGCTCATAATTTCTCTTTCCATTTTACACTGAAATGTTTTACAAGAGTTCTGGGCTTATTTTGCTTACACAGTACGCATGCCAACACATACACACACACACACACACACACACACAACTGCAGAGAGAAACATTTCGATTTATTATTAAATATGTAAACCTCACATAAGAAAACACTTCATGCATTTTTATCATTTTCATATTTTAAAACTTTTAGGCCCGAGCTTATTTTACCTTGCTTTTTTACAATCATAATGACTTTTAAGATGAAAATTTCTGAATTCATGTTAATGCTCACAACTTCTGGGGAGAGTGCATATCTAGACATAGCCCAGTAAGTTTTTGATCAGTCCCATACAGTATTTATTTATTTATTTATTTATTTATTATTTATTTTGGAAAGGGAGTCTTGCTCTGTTGCTCAGGCTGGAGTGCAATGGTGTGATCTTGGCTCAATGCAACCTCCCTCTCCTGGATTTAAGCGATTCTCCTGCCTCAGCCTTCTGAGTAGCTGGAATTACAGGTGCCTGCCACCATGCCCGGGCAATTTTTTTTTGTATTTTTAGTGGAGATGGGGTTTCACCAAGTTGGCCTGGCTGGTCTCGAACTCCTGACCTCAGGCTATCCACCTGCCTTGGCCTCTCAAAGTGCTGGGATTACAGGTGTGAGTCACTGCAACAGGCCCCATACAATATTTTAAAAACAATTTTTAGCCTGGGCGCAGTGACTCGCACCTGTAATCCCAGCATTTTGGGAGGCCGAGTCGGGTGGATCAGTTGAAGTCATGAGTTCGATACCAGCCTGGGCAACATACTGAAACCTCATCTCTACAAAAAAAAATACAAAAATTAGACAGGGATGGTGGCATGCACCTGTAATCCCAGCTACTCTGGAGGCTGAGGCAGGAGAATGGCTTGAACCTGGGAGATAGATGTTGCAGTGAGCCGAAATGGCATCACTGCACTCTAGCCTGGGCAACAGGGTGAGAACTTATCTCAAAAAAAAAAAAAAATTAAAATGTGTATTTCTGTATCCGTACATCTTGATAAATTCTAAAATCTTTTTATTCTTCCCTTCTCACTTCCTGAAAACTTTCCCACATCTCTATTCACATTGCACTTTTAATTCATTTTATGAGGTTTGAGTATTAATATATCCAAGTAGACACATATCACTGTCCCTCTCAAAAAGAAGGGCAAGTGTAATATGCTAATACAGTGAGTATCCATCGCCAAAGTAACTGCAGTACTGTCTACTCAAAAATTTCACCCATACCTTGTCTGTTCCTTCTGAATAGTAGTTAAGGCTTTTTACTCAGTAAGTGATCACAATCCACATAATATGAATTTAAGAACATACACTATTGGAAAACACTGTGCTTCAAGTCTGGACAAATATAACATTAATTAATTAATCCTTTCAATAGACATTTGAACAGATACCATTGTATACAGGACACAGTGTTTAGTGATAAAAGATAGTTCCTGCTCATAGAGTTTTCCATCCTTTGCAGGAGATAGATGAATGATGTCCATGAATTTCATAGCATCACAACAGAGGCAAGTATAAGGTTCCTGTAGGAAAAGGCACATGATACTGGGCTATAGATCAGTCCACCAGGAAGCAGACTCTGAGATGGATATTTGCCTGCAGAATATTTATATGGAATTGCCTCAGGATAAACACCAAAGGGATGTAGAGGGTCAAGGACTCCAAAGAGTGAGAGGTTGAATTTTGAAGCAGTCAGAACTCAGGACTCACCTGATGTTCCATTCCAGAGAGCTCTGCAGCCAGAGGCACCCTCCAGAGTTGCCCACCTTGGGGGCAAGGGTGCAGGGCCTTAATTTCCTCACCTCACTACATCCCAGGCATTGAATGAGAGTTGTCCTCTGGAGGGAGTGTGACCCTGAGGAAAGGAGATACGGCTTTCTTGGGCTGAAGTCAAATCCCATGGAGGAACTCAACTGAGAGATGTCAGCCACCAATTGCAGCTCTGAAGCAATGGGCGCCTCGGTCCTGAAAGGGGACCTGGGCTGTCCACCATGGGATCCACTACACCCTGTATCTGTCAGCTGCTCTCCATACAGGTACTTACCCTACCCCATCTCACCCAAACTAGTGGTAAGGATTACAGAAACCACCATGGGTCTATTATGCAAACACATGCAGCCTGAGAGAGAACAGCCGTTTCCATAGCTATTTCCACCTATGGTCTTCAAGGGTTGATGTGTGCATTAAATTCAGAAGCAAGGAAACACAGGAAAAAGCCTTTTCACAGACCACCAAATAAGCTTATTTTCCAAAATTACCATTTCCTTTTACTTCCTTTCTGCCTCTGCTCCCCAACTCAAATTATTTCCATTTCATAGTACCATCATTTATACTTAATGATTGAGATATTTGGGTGAGAAAAGTCTTTCCTCTCTTTATGTATGTATTAACCTGTGTAATATAATGGTCATAAAATTGATCCTGATAGAATTTATAATACAGTTTTTTTAGAGATAAAAATTTCCCAGCCAAACAGTCTTATTTTCTTGGTTTTTAGAAAAAGCTTTTTCATCAGTTTTCTTCCAGGAAAAAGAAAGGAAGAAAATGTACATTAAAATGCCTAAAAAACATTTCCTTTGTGTAGAATCTTAGGGTTTCTAAGTTAAAAGAAACTGAGAATATGTTCTTTTTTTAAAAAATTTATAAAGTTCAAAAACTTAAAATTTAAAGAAGCATGAAAGTTTACTTGGGTATGTATTCAGTTATAACTCAACTTCCTGCTGCTAAATGCTGGTATAAATGCTTTCTTCATATAACTCTTTTCACTTTTACTTAACCTCACCCTCAACTCCAAGATGAATCCTTTACCTTTTCCCTACCTACCTTAGAGGACTGAGGCAGCAAGAGGAGGGATAAAATTGGAGATT
Organism: Gorilla gorilla gorilla; assembly: GCF_029281585.2. Taxonomy (NCBI): domain Eukaryota; kingdom Metazoa; phylum Chordata; class Mammalia; order Primates; family Hominidae; genus Gorilla; species Gorilla gorilla. The sequence goes on from NC_073241.2 coordinate 81,472,911, forward strand.
TGTGACAAAGCTAATGCAAATGATAAAATAATAAGAAAAATAAAATAAAATAAGATAAAATAATAAGAAAAATAAAAGAAGAGCAGAGATGAAAAAATGATAATGTACCATTAACTAAGAAGCAGAGAAAATTAACTTACGTGCAGCTAAAATCCAGAAGGAGAAAGGAAGGGGAAACGGGGAAAAAGAAAAAAAAGAATGAGCCCTATGATAAAAACACAAAGAAAGGAAAGTCACTGCATTTGTTTGAATTTGGTGTTATGATGTCAAGCAGGTACAGAAACTGATCACTTAGAAAGGCAACAGAAAAGACTAAATTTGGGAGGAAAAGCACATGAAAATTCAAAAAGGTATTGAAAGTAATTTATTGCATGGGGTCTTGACTTACTTTTATGCAGGTTTCTTAATTTTCACTCAGAATTGTCAGTTTTTTTTAATTTTTAAATAATCTTTATGAACTGAAAACCATTGTGTTTTATTTCTAATTTCTAGACAGAAATAATTAATGTTACTACCAGAATTCTCTTATTTATTGTTCTTTGAGGCCCAAGCAGAGGCAAAACCCTTTAAGGGCCTGCAACAGCTAGTAATTGCTGTGAAAGAAAAAAAGCAAGAACAAAAATTTAAAAACTTAGGGTCTGTGATGTTGAGTTTCTAGTATGTCAACTGAGCTAAGGTTGAACTATGTCTCCTCCTGCTCAAGAGGTGGAGGGGAGGTGAAGCCTGGTTCTTTCTGTGTTCTGAAGCTTGTGCAGAGCCTGTGGTGCTGTAACAGCACACCCATTTCATTGCTTATCTCCTGGCCCACCCTTGGTGGTACAGCAGTAGGACTGCAGCTCCTGCAGCTCACACTCTATCTCCTCCTCCAGCTCACACTCTATCTCCTCCCCCAGCTTTCCTGATTCTGCGCCAGATAAGTGATCCACACACCCCGGCCATCCAAGTTGGAGGCTTAGAGAAGTAAGCAACCGAGGCAAGTTCCAGTTGGTCCTCACGGCTCACCTTCACAGGATCCAGTTTATCTTTGCTTTCTGCATTTTCATTCCATCTTCCCTCCCCAAGTGAGTGCTCTGTGGATGTTAGTCTCCAGCACCAGCTGCAGAAACTAAAGGCTCACACAGAATGTATAACCAACTTTCACAACTGATTAAGGTCAGATTGCTAAAATCTTCCTTTCTCCCTTCCTTCCTTCCTTCCTTCCTTCTTTCCTTCCTTCCTTCTTACCTTCCTTCCTTCCTTCCGTTTTCCTTTCTTCCTCCCATTCTATCTTCTATTTACTAAAATTTCTGCTGGTCTAACTGAGTCCTAACCGATAAAGAATTTGGAAGTGGAAGTGGTTATAGAGGAAAACTGATAACAAGAAGCTCTGAGAAAAATATATGTGGATAAACTAGGCAGGTAGAAGGTGTGCATATACTTGCTTTCAAAGTGATAGCTCACCAAAGAGCAAGGAGGATCTTTATAATCAAGTAGGTAAGATGACTTATCCTGGCTGGGTGCAGTGGCTCATGCTTGTAATCCCAGCACTTTGGGAGGCCGAGGCAGGCGGATCAACTGAGGTTGGGAGTTCCCGACCAGCCTGACCAACATGGAGAAACCCCGTCTCTACTAAAATACAAAATTACCCGGGCCTGGTGGTGCATGCCTGTAATCCTAGCTACTCAGGAGGCTGAGGCAGGAGAATCACTTGAACCCAGGAAGCGGAGGTTGTGGTGAGCTGAGATCGCGCCATTGCACTCCAGTCTGGGCAACAAGAGCGAAACTCTGTCTCAAAAAAAAAAAAAAAAAAAAAGACTCATCCTATGAATATCAGTCAGTCTGTTTGCCTAGTTACCTCATTCATTCCTTGGGCTCATGACAAAAATGGCAGCGGCAGTAGGGATAGAGGTTATGCATGGGCTCAGCAGCATGGAATTTCACTCACCAAGGCCAATCTGGCTGCATTCATTAAGTGTCCAATCTGCCAATAGCAAATACTAACACAAAATAACTGTTGCGGTGGCCTTCTCTGGGTGGATTAACCAGCCACCTGGTGATGAATTGATTATGTAGGACTACTTCCATCATGGAAGGGGCAGCATTTTGTTCTCATTGACATAGACCCTCTGGAAATGAATTTTCCCTGTCTGTACATACTGCTTCTTCTAAAACCAACATCTCTGGACTTATGGAATGCTTTATTTGCTGTGACGTCATTTTATACAGCATTGCTTCTGATCAATGAACTCATTTAAAAGCCAATGAAGTCTGACAATGTACCATGCTCACATAATTCACTGGTCTTACCATGTGGCTCATCACTCTGAAGCAGCTGGCCTTGTAGAATGTTGGAATTGGGGTGATTTGTTTCTTTTTTTCTTTTTTTTTCTTTGACAGAGTCTTGCTCTGTCACCCAGGCTGGAGTGCAGTGGTGCGATCTTGGTTCACTGTAACCACCGCCTCCTAGGTTCAAGCCATTCTCCTGCCTCAGCCTCCCGAATAGCTGGGACTATAGATGCATGCCACCACGCCCGGCTAATTTTTTGTATTTTTAGTAGAGACGGGGTTTCACCGTGTTAGCCAGGATGGTCTTGATCCCTGACCTCGTGATCTGCCAGCCTTGGCCTCCCAGAATGCTGGGATTACAGGTGTGAGCCACCGCACCTGATCGGGGTGGTTTTGGTCTCAATAACAGTGCAAGCTGGGATAGCAATATTTAGAAAGCCAGGAAATGCTATGTAGGGTATGTTACATGTTCTAAATCCGTGACCAATGTATAGTGCTATTTCTACCATAGACGAGATGGTTATGGCAATTGGTTCGTCTCACTATAATTCCCCTAGTGATAGATTAGCAAACTTTTTGTTTCTTTTTCCCTGCAACCTTTGGCTCTGCTGGTCTAGAAAATAGTTCTCAAGTGAAGAATTCTTTTACCAAGACAAAACAATGGTTCATTTAAATAATGAAACTGGAAGTTGAAACTGTCCTCTAGACACTAGGCTCTTTGTACTAGTAATTAATAAGCAAAGAGGAGGGTTACCTGTACTGGATGAGATAATTGATCCTGATTATCAAGGTGAAATTGGATTGCTACCTCACCATGAGGGTAAGCAGAACTGTAAAATACAAATGGTTTCCCTGAGGGGTGACTTTTACAATTCCCCTGCCCTATGATTAAAGGTAATGGAAAACTAAACAACACAATACAGTCACCAAGATTGCTAATGGTGCAGACTCTTCAGAACGGTTTGGGTCACTTCCCCGCATGAGGTACCACAGCCAAATAAGATGTTTGTTTTAGGGAATGTGAATAAAAAATGAGTAGTGGAAGAACATGGAAAAACATACAGGATATGACTATGGGATCAATTTCGTATGACTATGGAATCAATTTCTTTTTACTATTTCTTTATTTTTAATTTTTATTGATGAATTGGAACACAGTCTCACTCTGTCATCCAGGCTGGAGTGCAGTGGCATGATCTCAGCTTACCGCAACCTTCGTTTCCTGGGTTCAAGCAATTCTTCTGCCTCAGCCTCCCGAGCAGTTGGGATTACAGGTGCCTGCCACCATGCCCAGCTAATTTTGTATTTATTTTTTATTTTTTGTATTTTTAGTAGAGATGGGGTTTCACCATGTTGGCCAGGCTGCTCTCGAACTCCTGACCTCAGGTGATCTGCCCACTTTGGCCTCCCAAAATGCTGGGATTACAGGCATGAGCTACCATGCCTGGCTTTAATTGGAAGCAATGACCAATTTCAGAAACATGAGCAGTTTCTGTGAAATTGGGTCAGGCTTGATTTTCCTTGGATGGGCTTGTTCATGCATCTGTGGTCAGCTGGAACATGAGACTCTGCTCCATGTGGTCATTCATCCTCTAGATGGCTAGTTCACCTTGTTCTCTTGGCAGTACCAAGATTCCAGGTTGAGTAAGAGAGGGACTGGAAAAATGTAGGGCTACATTATGACTTCAGTCAGCACAAATTCAGAGCAGGTAGGGGATTACCCAGTTTCAAGACAAATTATGTGGATACAGGGATTCCCTTCATTGTGTCTGTTAATGCAACTAGTCTACCACCAAACCCTCATGCTTTACAGAGTACCCTAGGATACTGACAGAAGTGTAGCCCTAGCAGAAATTCTGAATGTTTTTATGTCTTAATTCTTAAACCCCACACTTCATCTACTTAGAACCTGCATCATTTTTCTTCCACTTTATTATTAGGGAGTCAATTTTTTTCATTGTCACCTGTGCATTTCAAATTTCCATGCACATTGTACACTTTATGATATCTGATACTTGGCTGCGTTTTCCTGATGGTTCCTGATGATGACAAGAGGAAGTTTAGAAAGTTTGGGGATACCCCATAACCTACATTAGTCTCCCCAAAGGCATTCCCCGTCCCCAATAAACATATTATCTAAATAAATTTTGTGAGGATTCTAAGCAAATTTAGCTTCAAAGACAAATCCAATTTTTTCCCCATTTATCCAATTTGAATCGTGTGAACTTGCCAACTTTCAATCTTTTCTCACCTAGAAAAATGGCAATTTCATATAGTTCAACCTATAGATTATGAAAAAGTTTTGTTTTTTCCCTTTCAGCACAGTGTCCTGAAGATGTCTTCTGGCATTTACCACTACCTAAGGCCTCCTATCTTTACATATTTCTTTCAGAGGCAGGTCCCCTCCTGCCTGGCTTAGGGGGCCACCTCTGACATTAGAAGGTTGAAACATTTCTATTAAGTGAAGGATCAAAAGTAGGCAAGAGAAAGCTAGTAAGCAAAGAAAGCACTGAAGTCTCATTCTTTCTCCTGTGAAAATGTCAGTGCCTCCTGGAGGTCTACATTCATTTTATTTTCTTTATTGGTGTTTGAACTATACTGAGATAATAATAGTCTGATATTAAAGGCAATTTAACATGAAAATCTTCCCATTGAGTAGTTTGTCTGTGTTGGTTAGCACCTTATGAACATCTTCCTTAATTTTTAAAATAGCACTTATAATTATGATTTGCCTAGCATTTTGGAAGTGGAATAGGTGAATGGGGATATGTGTGGAGGTATTATAAATTCCAGGAATGAGGTGGACATGGTAGGAATAGGAAGTTTTACTTTTCCTTTTTGCCTCTCTCTCTCTCTTAGTTAAAAGAGACTGAGATCTGAGATGTTATACTTCTACTGATGTGTAAAAACCAGTATATATTTTTAGCTCATCAGTATAAAAATAGTCATTGAATCATAATGTATTCGAGCTGTGGAAGAATCTTAATGGTCTACCAGGTTGACTACCCAGGTTTACTGGAGTCTCCTTTCAACATCTTTCTGAGGTGTGTACTCATTTAGCTGCTCTTTGATTCTTCCCATGGGTGTTCCCACAACTCGAAGCAGCCCATTCTATTTGGGGCATATCTGATAATTAGTAGAATTCCTAAGTGAGCCAAAATCTGCTTCTCTGAAACTTTCATCCATTGATCTCATTTTTTTTTTTTAATTAGAAGGCTACTCAGAAAAATATTCAATTTCAGTTGCCTAATACAGAGTTAGGAATTGTGGTTTTGTGTAAGTGCCATCAATTGAAAAGCACTGTAGGAAAATATGTGCTATTGTTATTTCATATCTTAAAGTCAAGTATTTGAAACCGGCTATTAGGTCAAGGGACTGAATAATTTATTCAAAAATGACCTAAGCTTCTCCCTATAATTAAATGCTTAGAAAATTTTATCCAGATCTTTGTTGTTCCTACTCAGTTGAAAGTAGATTTCTAGATTTCTTTTTGTAGAAGTGTAAATTGTGTTTTACTTTTTCAAAGACAAATCGAGGTGTGAATATGATTTTTACAATTAGGTCAATAAGTTTAGTTAAACATTAATCTAACCTTTGTGTATTTTATGTGATTTATCTTACAAAAATATTATTTACATACTTTATGACTTTTTATTAATAGAACTAGGTATACCTGTAACTGGATAATTATTTAGACACTTTATTCTTTGTTATGACTAACTTATTTACTTAGCAACCCATAGTTCTGTATGTAGATAATATGCTAATCAATAAAAGATTTGGATAAGGTAAGGATACATTGATAATATATTTATATATTATATTCCTTCTGGGATTCATTTGAATATCAGTAGCTCTCATTCTGGGAGATCATTTCTTAATGTTTTACCTCATTTTCCCTTATTTGTCCTCATAATCACATTCTAATGGTATTAGCCCCAAATTGCAAACCGAGAAATGGAGTGGCTTAGGAACAGAGAGACTAATTCATCAGCAGAAGCTCACAAAACCAGTGACTAGCTGCTGAGATCTGTTTGAGCCCATACCACTCTGCCTTCAGTCTTACTAGAAGTCAAAATGATCTGTATGACTTTGATCTTTCTGAGGTCATTCTGACAAAGTTCTTGTATTGCTGGTGTGCTCTCAGTTTTCTTGAAGCCCTTGAAGACAAAGTGTTGCATTAACTTAGTTGATCAACAAGCGAAAGTCAGTGTTCCCACTTGAGGTCTTTGGAAATAAGCCTCACTTCTTTGTGATGGGCCAGAAAGCTGTCTAGAGCCCTGACCTTGGCATCACTGTAGCATGGGCTGGTCTGTTTGTGTAATGCTCGGAAGTCCCAGATGCCGCTGGTTGCTTCAGGATGCTCAGTGTCCTCATGCCCCACACACTCCCACCCCACAGCCTGCTCTGTGTCTCAAATATATTTCTCTCTTCACCCTCCTCTTGAGGAAAATACTTTGTGTCAATAAATGCTTCTGGTGAATTGCTGTGGTTCGTGTAAGTTCTTACTCAATCTGCTGCACTAATTCCCCTGATCTTACACATTTCCAGAACGATCTTTAAATGTCATTGCAGTGATCTTTAAAATAATCCAATCAGGGCACTTTCTGCCAAGGGAAAGGCTTTTCCCCTTTTCTACCCCCTAGAATTGGCTGTCTACAACTTACTAGACAAAATACAGATTCTTTATTTAGCACCACACAGTTTTCAGTATTCTGACTTTAGCTCACCTTCTCAAGATTATCTTCTCTACAAAATCCTCAAATGTATCCTACACACCATCCACACTAAACTTGTCAAATCTCCTTTATTAGGTATTATACTAGTTTCCAAGGGCTGCTGTAACAATGGCTACTTAAAACAACAGAAATCCAGTATCAGAACTGCTGGGCTGAAATCAGGGTTTCAGAAGGGCCACACTCTCTCTGGATATGGGAATCTGTTCTTTGCCTCTTAAAGCCTCTGGTAGCTGCCAGCATTCTTTGGCTCATCGCCTTAGCACTCCTATCTCTGCCTCAGTGGTCACATTGCGTTTTATTTTGTCTGTATCAAATCTTCCTCTGCTTCCCTCTTATAAAGACATTTATGATTCCGTTTATGGACTACCTGGATACTCTGCCCATCTCAAATTCCCTAACTTAATCACATCTGCAAAGTCTTTGCCCTAGAAGAAAACACAGGTTCTGGAAATTAGGGTGTGAACACATATCTGGGGTCCATATTTAGCCTACCCACAATTATGTATTGCTGAGTAGCCTGTTATCCCTAAAATCAGCAGTTTAAAACAACAATCTATATTATCCTGTGGGCCATGAATCTGAGTGTGTCTTGGTTGAGTCCTCTAGCTTGGAGTCTCTCCCAAGGCCACAGTCCCCATAAGACTTGAGTAGGAAAGACTTGCTTCCTGGTTCACTCCTGTGCTTTTTTCAGTGTTCATTTCTGCTTGGTTGTTGGACTGAGGCCCCAGGTCCTCACAAGCTGTTGGCTGGAAGCCTCTCTCAGCCCACTGCCACACAGATCGCTTCACTGAACATCTCACATGATGGTGGCTTGCTTCATCAGCAAGTGAAGGGGCAAGAGAGAGTGCCAGCAGGACAGAAGTCACATCTATCACTTTTGCCTTCTCTGTGTGTGAGAAGAAAGTCACTAGCTCCACCCCACACTCAAGGAGAGGGGATTACACAGAGACATCAATATTAAAAAGCAAGCTCTTTGGCTCCATGTCAGGACCTACCTACAATAGCTCCCCCAACATGTCATGCCCTTTTATGACTGCAAGCCCATGCGTAAGTTTTCTACTCATGTTGTTTCAAAGCTACCAGCTTGGAAAACTCTTCTGTAGGCTTAAGCCATGATTTCAATTGCCATCTCCACAATGAACTCTTTGTCCCAACCATGTTTGAAATTCCAAAGCATTTTTTATACCTTTGTGTCACCTGTAGGTGTTCACACATTTGACTCTCCCGTTAAGCTATGGTTATTTGGGGTCAGGAGTTCTGTCATCTTCCTTCTGTTTTCTCAGTGCCTCTTGGACACAGCACTCTGCATACAGGAACCACTCAATAAGTGTTGTTCTGAATATTAGTTATGTTTATAATTGCATAATTTGGTGCTTATTTGATTGAAATGTGATCATTGTACTTCATATATTGTTTGCCTTGAAAAATTTGACTTCATCTATTGTGCTCTATTTATCTATTGTGCTCCAGCTGTCTGCGTTGTTTCAACTTCACTGTATGAATAAATCCCCTGGGGATTCACTTAAAATGTAAATTCTTATCCTCTAGGGCTGGGATGGAGCTCAAGATTAAAAATTTCTAGCATGTTCCAAGCTGGTGCCCATACTGTTTGTCCAGGGACCACATTGCGAATAGTAAAACATAGAAAAGAATGTAAGGGAAGGTACAGGAAGGGATATTTGAGTTAAAAATGAGAGGATTTTCTAATAGTAAGATCTATATGAAAGGAGGATGGGGGTATATGGGGGTGTGAGTTAATTAATGAGCTCATTTTTTTTCTGGGCTGACTCAGATATAGGCTGGGAGTCCAACTGTTAGGCATAATATAGAAGAGACTCAGAGGACTTTTAGAATAAATGGGGGTTTTCTCAATATGATCTATAGGGTGCTATGGTTTTACTGGAGTCCTTAAAACATCCATGAGCATCAAGGAAAACCTAAAATTTTAACTTCAATTTTGTATATTTTATCCCTCAAGACACCTTCAATTTTATATATTTTACCTATTGAAGTTCTGTGTAAGATTTAATTTTTTAAACAAATCCAGTTGCTTAAAATACACACTCACACACAACACACACACCCAAAAGTACAAACATGGCACTAGAGGAGTTTCTCTGATTCTATGCGCCCTGAACAGAGAACCATGGTCAAATATTAAAGAAAAGATTCCTCAATGAACCGCTTTTCAATTTAACCTATGGAAGTTATTTTCAGTCTTCAAATTCTTGATTAAGTGCAGGGAAAACTCATGTTCCATTGCGTCCATTTGCAAAATGGCTCAATACCCTTCTGAGTAAGCAAACTGACTCACAGCGTCCCTGGACCATAGGGCTATATCTTTATGTGTTTAGTTCACAGGAGAAGGCTTCGGGGCTCCTTCATCCCAACACCTATTGGTTCTTATATTATAGACAACTTTAACACCCAACCTGACACATGTCAAAGGGGCCCACTCTCTCTGGATGTGGGAATCTGTTCTTTGCCTCTTCAAGTCTCTGGTAAAGGAAAGGGACTGTAAGGTTTGAGTCCACAGATGTGGTTAAGGCTTAGCTCTACCAGAAATAACTCCAGTAGTTTTGAGCATGTCCCTTGCCCTCTCTGGGCCTCAGTTTCCTCATGAGAGAATTGTTCTAGATCAAAGGTTGGCAAATGTTTTTGTTAAAGGACCAGGTAGTAAGTACTTTAGTCTTTGTGGACCATCAAGCCTGCCATAGACACTACGTAACCAAAACCCATGTGGCTGCGTTCCAATCAAACTTTCTTTACAAAAACAGGTGGTTGGCTGGATTTAGTCTGTGGGTTATACTTTCTAAACTCTGTTCTACATGATCACTGGGCATCTGCCCAGCTCAGAAACTGTGATTTAAAATTAGATAGACTGTGGTATTTTTCACTAAGTTATTAATAGGTTATACTGGCTTGAACTACATTTGCTTTTGAATAGGAAACAGAATCTTAACTCAGGGGCCATGATTCTACAGATTTTCAGACATCAGGTTCAGGCAGTAGCAGTGATATTTTTTGATCCAAGGGTCTTTGGAGGGCCCTGACATTATGCCACATAGGAAGTTACTTGCCCTGTCTATATGTAAGGCCAATCTGGTTACGCAGAGGGAGTCATTAGCATTTGGACGTCCCTGATGAAGCCTTTCTGGGACTGCTCACTTGCCAGGACAACTGAGAAACCACAATAGGAACAATGAATCCTGTTATTGGGAACTGTAAATAATGAACTGACTGCAGTAGTTCTGCTCCATAGGGCCCCATACTGACTGCTATTCAATTGTAAATATCCCCCGTCTGCTGTTGTACTGGTGGACAGAGAGTCTTTGCTATATATTATGCTAAACATTCCCTGGAATCCAACTGCAGGAAGAGAAGACAATGCAGGCGGCAAAACCATCCCATTAACTTACTGTACATCTGTTTCTGTCTCCTCATAATTCAAGGTTTTAAGACAGCCCACAACTTCCCTTTGAGATACATGAATATTTTTGTAGGTATGGAACTCATATATGTGTGTACAAATGTATTGCTATTTGATTCCTTCAATGGCACCTTCCTAGAGATGAAAGAGTTTGACTTATGTCATCTATTTTTCCATACAGTGTTTTTCCTCTTTCACTTGGTCTTGTTTTGCTTTAACTGATAAAGAGCCTTTCCCATGAGAAGCTATTAAATAGCTGGGGAGATATTTCAGGGAGCCTTAAATTAATACCCATTTTGCATCTGGTGCCTGGTGCTGTCACCAAGACCCTGGTTTGGGTTCTTGACCAAGTATTGCATTAATTATTTTCCTAGATGTGACTTATTTGCCAGTTTGATAACTTGATTCCTGACTCACTTCTGCATTTTTGAACTTTGAGATTCTGAACTCTGAAGTGTGGCGCTCTGGACCCTGTCTGTTTCTGCCCTCATCCTTGAACTTGAACTTAATTTTCAGGCACTTAGGATGTTCATTAAACTTTGAGAACTTTTCTTCCTGGCCATCGGATAGAGCAGGAAAGTTGTTCAAAAAGGTAAATTTACAGAGCTTCAAAGCTTAAAGGGCTCCTTGAAGTCATTAATGATAATCCTTTTTAATTTGTAATGAAGGCTGTGGGTCCCAGAGACATTGCTCAATTGTCCAGAGCCATCCAGATGCCAACCAGATGTTAGTTTCCCTCCTGCTCCCAACCATCTTCCTCCCTGGGCAGTCCCCTCTGCTTCGAGTACATTTGGAGGAACAGCTTGTTTCCTTACATCCTGTCCTGACTTGGTTCCAACTTTAGGTTCTGAAATGGGAGGCTTTCCAAAATGCCGGGGTCCTTGGGGACTTTGTTAACATCATGCCCCCAACTCTTTAGAGTGCTATCAATTCAAGGAATTGTCTGTGGCACTCTTTTAAATGTCCAGGTAAGATATCAATGACAACACTCATGCTGTTGAAAAGCTTTTAGTCCTTCTGTCTGTGAATAATTTTTTATTGTCTTTTTTGTTAGTAAGCCTCAGTCTGAAGACATATTGCTCAGGCATCTCTTATTTTAATTACCAAAAGTCCGTTTGAATCACCCCCTTCTAGGGCTTCTTCCAAATGCTCTTAATTCTCATTCACTCATGCAGAGAAATTGAGCTCTCATTTTGTTTTACCGTACACTGAAGAGCGTGAATTTTTGTTCCAATAGTAGCCTATCAAACCATTTTGATAAAGCAGGCAAGTCAGTATGGAGAGAATTAGACAATTCCCTTACTATGTGAGGGAACTTGTGAGTCTAAGTGGTAGCATTATTTTCTCTCTCATTCTCTCATACCCAGAAAGCAGCCAGAGAATGTAGACTCAAATTTCAAACGTCCTTCATTTTTAACTCAATGTTTTGACTTGCTTGCTTTCACACTTTCTTCCCTCCCTCCCTTCCTCCCTTCCTCCCTTCCTCCCTTCCTCCCTTCCACCTTTCTTTCTTTCTTCCTCCCTTCCTCCTTTCCCCCTTTCCTCCTCTCTTTTTTTCTCTCTCTCTTCTCTCTCTTTCTCTCTTTCTTTCTTTCTTTTTTGAGATAGGGGTCTTGCTTTGTTGCCCAGGCTGGTCTAAAACTCCTGGCTGCAATCAATCCTCCTGCCTCAGCCACCCGAAGTGCCAGGTGGCATGAGCCACCACACCCAGCCTTGAATATTTTTAATAAATATAGACATTGGCTTTGGGGGACAAAAGGAAAAGAATCTTTATTTCAGTTCTCTATAACGCAAGTGTAGATTGTGTTAAATAATATATACTCAAGCATTCTTATGTTTTGCTCTCCTTAAATGCTTCTCCAACTTATTCTGACCAAAAATCGAGTTAGACAGAGGGCTCATGAATCAGCTTAACCCATTTTCACTAGCAGTTGCAGCAAAATGACTTCTCCTGAGGAGCTGTAATGCAGAGGGTATATTTAGTTGGGAATTTCTATGCTTGGATTCCAACCCCAGTTCTGCAAGGAACTTAACTGCATGAATTTGGTTAAATCATTTTACCTGTTTGGAATTCAATTTCCTGAAGGAATACTTTGGCTGCAAGAAACAACAACAACAAAAAAACGGAGCAACAGCAGTTTTATCAAATAAAGGTTATTCTCTCCTGTAACAAGGTATCTGATCATCAGCATCCTCAACTGTTGTTTCAGTGGCTCAATAGTGTTAGGGCCAGCAACTCTGCAGTTCTTCTGGCCTCACCTTATTGTCTCAATACTCAAGCTACAGCTCCAGGCATTAGGTCTGCATTTAGGGCAGGAAGGAGAAGGTTAGGGAAGCAGCTCTCTGCCTCTGTCTCTTTCATCAGCAAAAGGAAAAACCATCTCAGGAGCTCCCAGCAGACTCTCTCACTCATTTGACAGAATCACATCAATACCCCAGCTGCAAGAGAGGCTGAGAAATTACGTGCTTAGCTGTTCTCATCTCTGTGGTAGAGGCAGGTAGAAGAAAGGGATTGTGATTAGGTTGAGTTAGCCAACCTACAGTGTCTAGCTTACCTTCCACATATATAAAAGGCAGAGGCTGTGCTAGGTGATCTCTTAGACCTTTCCCAGCTCCAAACGCATGTTAATCTCTGAATAGGGAGAAAACCTCAGTATGGAGTATCACTTTCATGTGTATGGCAATTCCTGGTTTCTATTCAAATCCTCTCCCCAGAAATACCTTCACTGATATTCCATGTACAGGTTGGAGAAAAGCTGATACATTTCTCATATGGGTAGCACAATGTCATCCCAAGAAGAAAAACAGAGGGGGCCAGTATTCATAACATAATGTTATGACTCCCTTTGGAGTCAACAATTGCTTTTATGAGAAATCGGTTTCATTGTGTTCCTCTAGAAGGGCATGTTTGTTTATTGTAGACTTTAAGCACATCTCAAGGAGATGTGACTGTGTAATTGAATCACATCCCAAGAGCTCTCTGACAATCAATGTGTCCTCCAACACCAGCATCACACTCACAAAGGCCTATGGGAACCAAGCGGAGAGCATGAATGTATGATTTTCTCAGTAAAAGACAATAGAGAGTGGCAGAGTCAGTGTCAACTGGTGTAATATGGTTTGGATTTGTGTCCTTGCCCAAATCTCAAATCTCATGTCGAATTGAAATCCCCAGTGTTGGAGGTGAGGCCTGGTGGGAGGTGACTGGATCATGGGGATGGTTTCTAATGGCTCAGCAACATCCCCCTAATGCTGTCTTGTGACATAATTCTCACAAGATCTTGTTGTTTAGGTGTGGCACCTCCCTCATCTCTTTCTTCCTCCTGCTCCTGCCATGTAAGATATGCTTGCTTCCCCTTTACCTTCTGCCATGACTATAAGCTCCCTGAGGTCTCCCCAGAAGCAGAAGCCTATACAACCCACAGAACTGTGAGGTAATTCAACCTCTTTTCCTTAAAAATTACCCCAGTCTCAGGTATGTCATTATAGCAGTGTGAGAATGGACTAATATAGAGAGAAAATCTAGACCTTCTCAAATCTTGACTTTTTTAATATTGTATGGATTCCTGCATCTTTGGGGCTCTCTTCAGTTGCACAAGAGTTGAAAACTTCAATTTTGAGTGTGTGACTTTCCTTATAAGCCATTGTGGTTTGCCCTGTTAGGTATATATTACATTGACAATTCTGATATTTTCTGTTTCTGGACATAGAACTGTGGAAAGTTAAGAAGCGGTAAGTTAAATATTTCAGGGATCAGTAATGCAATTTACTAAAGATATTTGGGTTTTCTTCCTTTTAAGCATATGATAAGATTTTAATTTTTGGCTCCTTTGTGGTTGGTTGGGACAATGTTATTAGTTTTGGGGGTTCTTTTTGAAATGAGTTATGAGCCTATGTAATGAATGTTATTTGCATGCTAAAGCATTTAGCTGTGGATTGTATATGTGAGAATTTTTAGAGCTCTGATTTCTTCTGACACAAACAACCATCAATGTTCAAGGTGATCATTGCTCCATTAGTCCGTGTTCAAGAGTAACCACAAAGAACAGAACCCTTAGGGAAACTAATTAATAACATGTGTGAGAAATATACTTTCACTACTAAGCCATCCAGTTTTGGGGAATATTTGTTACCATACACAAACTTAGTCTATCTTGACTGATTAAAGCCTTCTTCTGAGATCTTTTTTCCTCAAGCCACAAAGAAAAAGTAAAATTGTGATTATCCTATGAGAAGTTTAAATATAGCGTAGAAATATAGATTTACTCAAGAGAAAGGGAACTGAACCAATCCTGCCTTCTCCCAATGGTAAGTCATGTGACCTGTGGCTGATTACTTACTGTCCAAGAGTATCATCAGTTTACAGAAGAAGGGCTAACAAGGGATAATGACACATCTTTCCTTTTATTTACCTAGTTCTCAAGAAAATTAGTTCTCTGTCATCTTCAGGTGATCAATTACCTTGAGCTTTAATTGATTTCAATTCTTACCCTTATTAAAAAGCTCAAATTGTCCCATGTAGAAGTCACTTCATATCAGCTCCTTGAAACTGTGTGCATTGCCCTACTAGTCTTTTACATGTCCCATGCCCTCTGATGTCAAGATATTCTAGGCACAAGCAAGAAATCAGCTGTTTCTCCACGAATCCTTAGTTTTCCTATTGAGGAATGAATTTTAACACCAGAGTCCAGATTTGCTTTTTATACTGGCTTGGTCACATTTTTCTAAATTTTCAGTGGACAGAACTAGGTGAAAAAAAAATGCATATATGATATATTGTGAGTTCATATGGACATTTCCAATTCGAATTCAGAACAACAAGATTTTTACTTCGATGTTACTGTCAGGAAATAATTCTCCATGGATCTCTCATGTTTCTGAAAATTTTGAATACAGAGGTATTGACTGTCTTTGTTCTATACTATTTTTTGAAGGATATTTGTATAGTAAACAGACCTGAAAAATAAAGAATATCTCCCTGTGGACAAAGGGTAGATTTGTTTACTCTTCGGTATAATAAACATATCTCTATCCAGGACAAAGGACACTGTATTAGTCAGGGTTCTGTAGAGAAACATAACTAATAGAATATATATAAAGGGATTTACTTTAAGGAATTGGCTCATGTGATTGGGGAATTGACAGGTCTGAAATCCATAGGGCAAGCCAGCAGTATGCCAGAAACTCAACAGGAGTTGATGTTGCAATATTGAAGCAGAATTTCTCCTCCAGTTTTTATCTTAAGTTCTTTCATTGATTGAGTGGGGCCCATATACAATATAAAGCATTACCTCCTTTCCTGAAGGCCAACTAATGGCAGATGTTAATCATAGCTATAAAACACCTTCACAGCTCACTTAGATTAGTGTTTGATTAAATCATCTGGTACTATATAGCCTAATCAAGATGACACAGAAAACTAACCATCACAAGCAGGTTTGTTTGTAGCCTATTATAAAAGATTCAGTTTCCCTAAACTCCAGGTTACTTAGCTGTGATGCAAACTCACGATTTAGGCTTCTCTGTATCACCCTTGTTGGTTTAGAGGGGCAAAGATGACTGATACAAACACAATGCTCACGCTGTTTGCTGTGCATATGTAAAATGTTAAATCCTTTTGTCTCTGACCCAGAAGTCTGTGCATTCTGTCAGCATCCATGAAATTGCAGTAGGATCCTAGTATAGTAACTTTCTAGTAGGGTAAAATTGCAGAACTTTCACAGTTCTTCACAGTTACATCAAATTTTTTTTCCTTCCATCCTGAGAATTTTAGTTCTCAGATATAATATATACATGAATTAGAATGTCCGCAAATTACTGATTTGCTTTATCCCAACTTGCACACTCAGAATAACAATACCAATGATACTACCCCTAATTGTAATTACGGAAAATAGTCACTTTTTAAGTATACCCTCATCCTCCTTTTGCATTTCTTATATTTCATTCTCTTCTTGTTTTCTTAAGATTTTACTATATCTACTACAGAAGAAAATGAAATAACTAAGGTGAAGCTTTCTAAGGTGGAGTCAGGAGATGGGGAGAAGGTGGCATTTACACCTGCTAATGGCCAGACTGCAGTGTGTCCCCACAGCCTTGGATAAACAACTGAAGTTAGTATCCATAGGCCTTCAACATTTCTCAGCTGAAATACCCTCATTAACTAACCAATGAGAATGGCTGTGCAATGTAAGATCCCTGTCTAGCAAATCAACTGCCTCCAAAAATAACTTTTTATGGAAATCCCCTCTACAAAAAATATCTTCTGTGCTTGCCTTTTCAGACACTATTCAGGGCTGCCCTGATTCAGTGTACCCAATATGCAATTGTTTGTTTCTCAAATAAATGCTATTTCCTTTAACCTCCATGTCATTTTTTTTTTTCAGTTAGCACTACATTTTCAGGTAACATGGTAATTATATTATTTCTTTAAACCTTGTTTAGCCTTAATATTAGAAGTAGCTATACAGTTAATACTCACTGCCAGTTCTTAAATTGGTATTTCTAGGAATGTGGGATGTCTGAAGTTTGTTCTCTGATGGATTCCTAGGAAGATCTTTTGGGGACAATAGGACAATGTTACATGAATTCTTGCATGCTAGTAACAGTCGTTTTATACTTGAGTGGCAGTTTTTTTTAATTACAAAATTCTTGTCTCAGATTTTCTTTCCTTGTATATCTAAAATATGATGTTCAATATTCTTCTGGCATAAAGCATCTGTGAAAATATCTGATGATAATCCAATATTGTTTATCTTGTAGGTCACAAAACCTTTTTGTCTAGATGACAAGATTTTTTCTTTTTCTTTAAAGTTCAGGAATTTTATTAGGATGTATCTTAGTTGATAGTCTTAAGTATGTGATGTGTTCTTTCAATGTTTTAAGTATTTTCTTAAAAAAATTGTTCTTGAACTATGGTTATTAATGTTTGTTAGCTTTTTATTTTTATTTTCTTCAGAAAACCCTATTATTTATAGGTTGGCTCTTTTTTGCTTATCTTTAATAATTGTCCATTTCTCTCAAATTCTTATTTATTTCTTCTTGATTTGTAAAATTTTCTTTCTTTTCATATTTTATGTCTGTAGGCATTATTTGTTGTGATTATTTTCTTTTGTGTTCCTTTCCTTTTAGTCTTTCCTTCTTTAATTTTTAATTCATGATTTTGTACTTTATTTTGAATATTCTAATTCTGATTTATGTTCTTTATGCTTTCTTTCATGTTTACATTATCCTAGCTAATTCTCTTTTTTTTTCTTTTACAACTTTGACTCACCTCCCCTCTGTGAGCATGTGTTTATGACATTGTTTTATTGTCTTCAGGGATATTATTCTGTTCAATTTTCTGTCTCTCTTGTCTTCATAGAAACTTTGTAAAAAATTTGACTGCAAGATTTTTCTGATGTTCATCTTATTAACAGATTTTAGTTTTTCTAAAATTTAACAAGTGCAATAAAATCAGATAGCTTTTCTTCACAGAGCTTCTTCTGTTGCTTTTGTGTAAAGTTTAAAGCTGTGATTCTGAGATTTTCTGGTTCTGATCTTTGCCTCCCCCACCCCCTACACTTTCATTTGTACAGTCTCATGCCTCTCTATGCATTGGCCCAATCCTGCTCAATCTTGGTTCCTCTCGCAGCAGTTTTTTCTGAGCTCAGGGCAAGTTGGTTCCTTGATCCCCTTATGCTCCAACCTCTGTTCTTTCCATGGGCCTGTCTCGTAGTCACTGCTATTGGAGTCCTTACATTTACCTGCCACACTTTTGAGTGAAGCCTGCTTTCTATTGGGGGTTCTCTTATTCTCAGGTTCATCACATAACCTGTTGGTTTCCTTGTTTTCTTCCACATAGATGCCAGTAACATACAAGACTTGTCCTATCAGCGTTTTGTCCCTATATTGGCTTCGTGCCCATATGGTGTCACCCAGCTTTGTTGAAAATGTTGGACACAGGTTTTTAGTTTTGCTATCTAGTTTGTCTGTTTTTATGTGGAGATTTAGGAAGACCAAAGACTTTGCACACCACAACTGTCATCTTTTCAGATTTCCCCATCTATTCATTTTTCATTCAAACAGTTTTTATTTGTCAGCTACCATTATATAAATGTCAGAGATATAAAAGTGAATAAGATGCTGTACCTTCTCTTAAGGACCTAGTGCAAGATTGAAAAAAAGGTTTGAATTTGTAGCATTTTTTCTACAGTTTTAAAATTTAATTTCTTTTTGAGGTGTAATATACATTTTGAAAAGTGCACATTTTGTAAGTGTACACGTCAGTGAATTCTCAAAAATCAAACAAACCCATGTAACCAATATCCACGTGAAGGAAGAGAATATTGTCAGTACTCTACTGGCTTCCCTTTGCCCCTTCCTTTTCTCACCCCCCATATGAGTAATCACTCAAAGCATAAATTAGCTTTGCTTGTTTTTTTTTCTTTAAGTGTATGTAATCATACAATATGTACTTTGTGTCTTTCTTTACTCAACATAATACTTGTTTTCATCATCATTATTGCTGTGTATAGCTATAGATTATTCTCATGCCCATATATTGTTCTCTTTGTGAATATATCACAGTTTATTTATCCATTTTACTGATTATTAGCATCTTCATGTTCCAGCTTGGTGCTACTATGAATAGTGCTGCCATGAACATTCCAGTATGTGTCTTTTGACAATCCAATATACACATCTTTGTTGAGGATATTCCAATCTAAAGGTGGAATTGCTGAGTCAAAGTTAATGCATACATTCAGCTTCAGTAGATGCTTTCAAACCCTTTTCAAAGAGCTTGTACTTCCAGTTGTATTTTCATTCAGCACTATGGGAAGCAACAACAGTGATCTGAATAGGGAAAAGCAATGACCAAAACTGTCTTTAAGTAAAATTGTTCTGGGAATTTTTAAGAGTAGATTGGAAGAGAAAGACATCAGAAATAAAGAGACTAGTCTGACTACTAAAGAAGAGAATGAAGGATTAGAATAGATAAATGGATTAAAGAGAAAGGTATGCATATGAGTCGTTGTGTGATGGTAGATTCTGCTAACCCCATGTGAAAGAGAAAAAATAATGACAGTTTGCATAAAAGTTTGATTGGGGTGAGGATGATGAGTTCAGATAGTCCCTATAAATACAGAGAGACCTCAGCCACTATTGAGATCTGAGAGTGACGGCTCTATCTCTCCTTTATTTCCCATTTCTGCAATTCCTGAGCTGGTCCCACAGGCTTCCTGGAGCCATGTACATTGACAAATAAAGGATCACTTTTTTTTATGCTTAACTCATAATGCAGTGATGTTAATAATACAGGGTCCCAATAATATAAAACACCCATTGAGAAGAATCTGCAATTACTGCTTTCCACTTTGCACTACTGTATCATTTTTACTTTATGTCGCACACAAAAGTTCTTTAAAGAAGCTAATCGAGATTGACAGCGCCTGGGATGCAGCTCTTCCCTCTGAGGCAAACAAGCGAACACCCACTTCTTTATGCCTAGGCAGTGCTACCTCCACCCAGATCCCTGCACTAAAAGGCAACAGCTATAAATTGCAATGGCCTGCTTGCTGGGCTTTTCCCCAGCCCACCCTCCTTTGTGACTAGGAAGGAAAGTATTCCTTGATGGCCTGAAGAAGGGCATATGACACCAGCAGACATTCTACATTATACAGAAGTCTCAATTGGGGGCTGAGCCTTCTTATTTTCTACAGTTTTCTTCAATCTTCTAGTACTGATGAAATTTGCATGTGAACAGACTCTTTGCCACTTATGGGCCCATCTGTTCCTTCTGTTAATTTTTCACCTGGAGTCCTAATTATAACTGACTCCAGACGGAAATGCCTATGACGTCACCATCAGGTGATTGGGGCTTCAGGTGGGAAATAAGGTGTTGGAGCAGATGGACATCGTCTGAGCAAAAGATCCTGATGTTTTGTAAATATTCACTGCATAAGAATGAGAATGAAAGGAAATATTGAAAATGGAAGCAAGGAAAATAACTCCTAACTACGCTGCTCCTTTTTTCCCCTCTTTTCTAGCTTTCCACATGGTGCCAGTAGTACAGTTATAAGAGAGATTTGCCGGTATTAGAACCACACATTTAGTAATCCTGGCTTCCCTAGGGTCCGGTATAATGCAGTGGACACCCACTTGGCTTACAAGTTAACAGAGGAGTCTATGAATCCCATGGCATTGGCATCCTAGGAGTAGCTTATGGAATATCTTGAAGACAGCTAATAGGAGGAAGCTGTTACAAACTTTATATAGTCCAAATCTCTCTCCACATTGTAAGCATGTCCATCATTCTTCTAGATACAGCCCTACTCTTATCTCATGATAAGTCATGGGATCATTGTTACAAGAGGCTGAATGGGAACATCTTCTCTTCCTCTGGTGGGTTTATATGACATGGAGTTTCAGCCAATCAACTCTCTAGAAAACTGCCAGAAATATGCAGCTCTTGACAATGTGTGTGCTAAGAATAGACAAAGTTCTTCATTGAAGATAAGACACATACCTAACAAATGCAGAAAAATGAAAAGAGTTTAGGATTAGATCCAAAATTATAACAAATATTGGAGGGAGATTAAGAATTCTAAACTAGTTACCAGATGGTAAAATCCCTAACTACTACTTAAGTCTTCCCTCTATACCTTCTTTTTTTTTTTCTATTTTTTTTCCAACAAAATCTTGCTCATATGACTACTCTGTTGACTCGATCAACTCACAAACCAATTACCTGACAGAGTAGGTCTGTCCAGGCCAGGAAGAGCTAATTCAGGCCATCAAATTAGTTTAAGGGGCCTTGTTTTAGCCTTATTAAGGATCACATTTCGATTTCCAAGGGTAAAGTTCTAAGCCGGGTTTTGTTTTCTTTTGTTTTTTTAACTAAATGAGTGGGACTTGACATAGACACCCTGCCTCACAACAATTGGGCTGTGCACAAGCAGACATTACTGCCACCTCCTGCTCTCCAGAGATCCAGTGAGTGGAAACAATAAAGATCCTGTGTTTTGTCTCCACTCCAGGCAGGGTTTGATGGTACTCTGATAGCAGAGATGGGCAAGCAAACATATTCAAACAACCTACAAGTTCTCAAGGAATCTGGTCAAGTTTCTTGTCCATCAGAGGAGAAATGGCCAATAATGGAATGGATCTCAACAAGTGAAAGTAAAGCAGCACTCACCAGATGAGCAACCTTTGCCTTTGATTCTCCGGAAGGGTGGTCCTCAGGTCTTCCATCTTGTGGAATCAGCTGGGCACAGGTCTGCTTCTTATTAAAGATGGTCAAAACCAGGGTAAGATTGCCTCTCACATGAAGAGTGAATGGTCATGTTAAGGCTTCCTCCTATACTCCTGGACAGAGTATCCTTTTGAAACATATGCATAAAAGCCAGGCACATTTCAAATGTTGCATTGGAGTCTAAATTCAAATTGTCATGATGTTATCAAGTTACATTGGGCAGTTTTATATTTAAGAACTACTGGATTCAACTACTAGTAGGAAAAAATGGCATTTTCTTGTAAAATGGCATTTGCTTCGGTGGCACCTAGACCCCAAGCAGGAGCGGCTTATCTCAGGGATCTCTTACCAAGAAAGTTCTCAAAATAATGTGGATCTACATGGTAAGGTTCAGAGGCCAGACAGACACCAATAAACACAGGGAAGGAATTTTGAATGTAGGAGTACAGAAGGAAGACCATCTTTGGAGAAGGGATGAGGCAGCTTGTTTTTCATGGTGCATGGTGGCTAATGTCTTGCTTTCATAAGAGCCCTCAACTGACAGAGAGAAAAAAACAAAACTCTAAGTATGTGGCCCAGGATTATATTTACACAAAATAGGAGGAAGACGGAAAATGAAACCCAGATAAATTAATTTCAACATCCAAGTTTTTTTAACCAAGCCAGAGAGTAAAAACTTTACAAAGTTCCGGTAAACAGATGTATACCAATGAGATTCATTTTCCACTGCTGATCTTGGAAGAAATGGATTTTCTTGCCAGTATATTTCATTATATATGACCACACAAATGATAGATTTTTTTTTTCAAATGATATCTCTCCTCTCTTGCTCTTATGCCCCCTTTGAGGTATTAGAATGAAATAGTTTACATTTCAGGTTGAGAGTTAGAAAAAGAAGACTAGTTTGGTTGAACTTAGACTGGCTTGAGACTTTAGTTTTGCCAGAACTGCTTCTCAGAAAATTGATACATTGGTTTCACTGTCTTGATTTGGAAGCCTTGACTTAGAGGAAACATTCCAATTTATTTCATCTAAATTAGAGCAGGGGTTGGCCAACCACAGCCCACTGGCCAAATCAGCTGGTTGCCTGTTTTTAAATAAAGTTTTATTGGAACACAGCCTTGATTTTTTTTAATTACTATTATCTATGTTTGTTTTCATGCCATAATGGTAAAGTTCATTAGTTGACCTATAGATCTTATTCTCTATATTTGTCCATTTACAAAAAAGGTTTGCCAACCTAGAGGAGACTTCTTCAATTTTTCAATAGAGTTGGTAAATTTTCCCATAAAGTCTCACCAAGGATCTAAAAAATGTCTAGCCATCTTAGAGTTTTCCTCTGTGACATGGCAGAAAAGATAAACGTTTTGGGGGTCAGAAGATCTAAGTTCAAATGTCAGTTTTATCACTTACTGTCTTTATGATTATGACAAGTTTTAGGACTTCTCTCAGCTTCTCCTATATAATAGGTCTCAAAATGCTTGTTTCAAAACTCGTTGTGAAGACCAAGGCCCTGACAAAGCCTGGGTGCTGAATATGAATTATTTCATCAGCCCTCCCATGTCACCATCCTTATCCTGTCACGATTTTCTTCCTGGCCCACCTGAGGTGAAATTTTGGTAGACATTTGTTGCTGATTGTATTATGTAATTCTTTAGTGAGGAAGCTAGAATAAATTCATTTGAAAGGGAATTTGCTCACCTTTGTTCTGGGGAGATCCCAGGGATTTAGGCAGACTGCTAATGCCTTTTACAAAGGATCCACCTCAGTCATCATGTACTAGATGTTGTCATAATTTCTTTTACAAAAGAACAAATCAACCTTGTTCCTCTCCATCCGGGGAAGGAAAGGAAAGGAAAGGAAAGGAAAGGAGAGGAGAGGAGAGGAGAGGGGAGGGGAGGGGAGGGGAGGGGAGGGGAGGGGGGAGGAAGGAGAAGAGATAGAAAGAGAGAAGGAAGGAAGGGAAAGAAAGAGAGACAGAGAAAGGGAAAGAGAGACAGAGAAAGAAGAGAGTGGAAGCCTCTGTATTAATCTGCTGATTGAAAAGAAATATCAACACTGTTTTGACCAAATTTGTCACCTTTTTTGGTAGGCATTTGAGTAGAAATCAGAGCAATGAATGTCTCTTAGATATCTGCATAGTAATCCCAACCTAATGAATTTATTTCAGCAATTTTATAGTTTGTAAATAGCTGAGGATATTCTAGAAACAGCCACAAAACTGTTCACTTTGTCCTGTATCATGGCCTTGAAGCATGTGCTGCAAGTGCTTCCGTTTTCTTTTTGCAGAGGAAAAGGAGGAGCCAAAGCCTTATATGAATAAGTGAGGGAGCTTGTAAATTCATATAAGGGTGAAAGCTTGGGGAATAACGCCATCCTTATGTGGATAGTCCTGACACACTATGGGACCTAACACAACCTGCTTATTCTCATTGAGTTTTGTCCTTTACTTTCTATTAGATTATCTCATTGACACTTTATACCACTTTCAGACATTTCAGTACTGCTATAGAATAAATCACTTTTTGACCGAGCGCAGTGGCTCACGCCTGTAATCCCAGCACTTTCGGAGGCCGAGGCGGGCAGATCACGAGGTCAGGAGATCGAGACCATACTGGCTAACACGATGAAACCCCGTCTCTACTAAAAATACAGAAAATTAGCCGGGTGTGGTGGCAGGTGCCTGTAGTCCCAGCTACCCCGGAGGCTGAGGCAGGAAAATGGCATGAACCTGCGAGGCAGAGCTTGCAGTGAGCTGAGATTGCGCCACTGCACTCCAGCCTGGGTGACAGTGAGACTCTGTCTCAAAAATAAAATAAAATAAAATAATCATTGTTGTTGTTGTTGTTTTGACAAAGTCTTGCTGTGTTGCCCAGCCTGGAGTGCAGTTGCACAGTCTTGGCTCACTGTAACCTCTACCTCCCAGGTTTAAGTGGGATAAATCATTTTTTAAATGTAAAATGTGTAGCCAGTCCACAATTGATGAGAGGGTCTAATTTATTTTGTGTTAAAGTTGGTTGTTAGGAATTCAAAATTTATTTTCCCATGATAAAATATTATAGAGCATGGATATATTATTAACTTAAACTGCCATATTTTATTTCTGTAGGGAATACACAAGAATATTAACATTTATTTAAAACTGTTTTCTCATATATAAGGCTATATTTTGCTATAGGATACATCTAAGTTGCCCAGTTTCCATACTGTGCGTACTCAGCATAATTCCTGGTCCTTATAACAGGTGAGCAGAGGGAGCAAGGGCAGTGGAGGTCACAGGGCAGCTGTGGTGGAAGTGGGGAGAGGAGGAGGGAAAGAGTCCTTGGCAACCACTGCTCAGGTGGGAGGGCTCAGATCCCATGTCTCAGGCATCTTTTTCTCTATGGGTGATGGAAGAGAGATTCTGAGCATCCTGAGTAAAAGTAGGAGGCATCCAGCAAGCTCTGGCAATCTCTGTTGAGGTGAGGCTATGGGAGGGGAAGTGTCTGTCTGAAAGGAAGGTTAGTTAATTGTTTACTGAGCATCACGAGTCCTCTAATGATGTCTAAGTTCTGTGTCCTATTAATTGTTTTATCTTCAGCTCCTAGCACAATGCCAAGAAAATAGTAAGCTTTTAGTAAATGTTAAATTGTCTCGTGAGATTACCCTTGGAAGGTAAAAACAAGTCACTTTGGATAGGGTCTGGCTAAAATAATCCCACCCAAATTTATATTTTACTTTCTCGAGGGCTGGAACCTTACAAATATTTACAGACCTTTACATACTGTGGTATACAAACAGCAGGAGTTGGAAGCATTGATGGAACAGAGCTGTGTTAGAATAGTTCGCTGATAATAGACTAGAATAGAAACTCCACTGCCCCAAACAGTCTGCTTATTAAAAACCACCATCCAAAAAGTAGTGGAGCAGAGAAGAGCACACATTCCAGAATCCAAACAAACTGGACTTGAATTATGGCCCTGTGTGACATGGCCAAGTTACTGTTTTCTCCAAGCCTCCATTTATTTATGTGTAAAAATGGAAATACTTTTAGAAAGAGATTTAGTGCCACGTTGGGTTGTGGTGAAGATTAAATGAGATAGAGGATGTAAAGTGCCTAATGCACAGTGAGAACTGAATAAACACTTATTTCCAATATTTCTCACTTTTGGAAAATGTTACCTGAAGGCAAAATGAAAGCATTTCCTCCAGACCCTGAGACCAGGAGAGACCTGAGCAGGGAATCCATTTCAAAGCTCTTCTACCGTGTCTGAATGCCTCTGAAAGCTGATCAGAGTTATTACAGCTAATCAGGACAAGGGAGACAGAGGCAGGAGAAGTGACGATCACGTGTCCCCCTGTGGGTCTGCGTCGCCCACCGCGACTTTCACAGCCATTGTGTTTGTGCTCCAGGCTGCTCTATTATTAGTTTCTGCGGCTGTTTCTGCTCCAGCTGTGTGTCCATCAGGATGCGTTGCAGAATACCAGCCTGTCCTCACATGGTATGAAAGCAGTGCAGCAGTCTGTTGCAAAATATTCCCAGAACCTGAGGCTCCAGAGAGCTTCGACCCTCAGCAGTCTCGCTGCTTGGAAGACATTGTTCTGGAAGCTTCCAAGGTCTTCCTTATTTTCTGCCTCTTATCAGTTGTACTTGCAGCTTGTCGCCCTGAACTAACTAGCCCCACAGCCAGACCTTTGACAAAACATTCTGGCTTTTGATGATATTATCTGTTTCCTCAGCAGAGAGAACTCAGAGCCAGGTGTCTTTGACTTTGAGAGATTATGGTTTCATTCATCCTGGAAATACATACACAGGTTATCTTTTATCCCCTGCCTTCAAGCCATGGTCCTGAAGTTAATATGTCATTACCTCACCTGTCACCTGTGGCACAGTCTTTTTATCAACTATGCAGTGTACGATGTCATGATATGAAACTGCCCTGTGCTTACTTCTGATTTCTCTTCCCACATCTGAAATTCCTTTTCGCTAATCCACATCTCATGCAGTTTTGTCTCTATTTTACCATCTTCACCCCCCAACTTCCTTCTTTGGGAAATAGTTTGCGAACATCTGATTGTGGCGTGTAGAGGAGACTTGATGCTTTCAGGCTTCTTGCTATTCTAGAATATTTCATGTTCATACCATATAATCCCAGCCTGGATGGAGTGTGCACCCTTGTGGTTCTTAAATCACCAATGTGCTTGTGAGTTCCTCCTTCTGCTTCCTATCCTACAGTCACCTGAAAGAATTAGACAAAACGCAGCTAATTAACAAATATTAGCTGACAATGTTCTGGTTGCTGGGAGTCAGTTAAACTGTGAGGAAACCAGAATAGAGGGAAAAGATAGGGATGACAATTCTGTCATCTCTATCAGACTAGGGCAAGGTGGAGGAGAAAATATTCAAAGCAAATATGGGTACTGTTATGTGCTAGGAACTGTCCTAAACTCCCTGTGCATATGAACAGCTAATTCTTGCACTAACCATTGAAGTAGGCACATGAATAAGAGCACTGCAGCATTTTTTTCACAAGGAGGATATGCTTTGGAGACCAATTGCCTGGATCCTAATACTGGCTCCTCTCCCAACTGTGAGGCCCTGAGAAAGTTACTTAACCCTTCCGTGTCTAAGACTCCTCATTTACAAAATGAAGCAAATTATACCTACTTTGTATGTTTTCCTAAGAATTAAATGAGTTAATACATATGAACTATGTAGAACAGATCCCAAGACATAATAAGCATTCATTAAGAATTAGCTATTAAACTAGTTATGCATTAATAACTGTATTCACACTCGCACAGCCTGGCCATGGCTATGGTATATTTCCGCAAGGACATGCAGCCGGACTGTAGACCATCATAGTCCTAAATCTATGTATGCCTGCAGGTCACTGCCAGTTGCTTTCCTAGTGACTTCAAAAGAACAGGTCACACTCCCACTTCTTGCCTTCATGCCTCAGTAACATCAATAGCATCTCACACTCTGTTCAGTGGCAAAGGTTAGCACTTGTTTCAAGAGCATTTTGGCCTTTTGCGTATTATTACTTTAAAGTCTTAAATCCGATCTGCTACTAGTAGCAAATATAGAGCTAATTAAATGTAATTTTTCTGGAAAAAATCCTGTTTGGTCTCTTCAGAGTGGGACAGATTGTATTTTATAAGTCCTTGCTGATAATTTCCCACTCCCCGTTTATAACTTTCACTAATTTATTAGCATAAGAAAAATACCCATGAAAGATCTCCTGGACAGATAAACACACCGTGAAATAAAGTACATTTTCCTATTAGGACAATTATCTATCCTAGTGCTCACTGGGCAACAAACTTTAGAGGAAGTAAAAGAATGAGCCCATCTCTGAATTCCTTGGCTCCTTGAATCATTAACAAACAAGTCGGTCATTACTTAATACATAATTGTTTGTGTTAAGATATCTTGTTCTTAATTGTAAGCTCACTGAAGTTACAGACCAAGCCATATATAGTTTCTCTTATCATGTCTGTCAAGCCCTGGGGTAATCCTTTATCTGAAAAGCACGTTATTTCCTCTTTAACCCCCATCTCATAAAGCAGTTAATTAGAATTGTTCTGAAGACCCATATATTTGAACTGGCTCTACTAGGATGGCTAAGTGCCACCTCTTCATTCTTATTATACATGTTCCAGTTATACCAGCCTCCTCTGACTATCTTGAAAGCACTGGGAGTCCTTCTACCACAGGTCCTTGGAATGTACTATTCCGTCTGTCTCAATACTCTTACTTTATGCTTGCTCCTCTCATTTTCACCATCTCACCACTTAGTGCCTATGCATCCCTCTGATACTTCCTTGACCCATTTGACCATGGCCTTTCACCCTCC
Source organism: Gorilla gorilla gorilla (assembly GCF_029281585.2). Taxonomy (NCBI): domain Eukaryota; kingdom Metazoa; phylum Chordata; class Mammalia; order Primates; family Hominidae; genus Gorilla; species Gorilla gorilla. The sequence continues at coordinate 81,501,417 of NC_073241.2, forward strand.
TCTTCTCCACCTCATCTAAGTCACAGTTCTTTGATATACACAATCACAGAATTGTCTTCAGTGCATTGAAGGTACTTCTCAGTGTTTGTAATTAAACTTTTATTAATGCAATTATTTGATTAATGGCATTCTCCTGAGTAAGGAAGAAACTCCATAAGAAGAGAAACTGTTTTTGCTCATGATTGCATCCTCAGCATTGGCACACAGGAGGGCTGCAATACTGAATTAATTCTGAGTTAATTCTCAACAAACATTAATTTTTTAGTGATTAAGGGCTTTTTATTAGATCTGTGAATTCAATAAAGTCTTCTAGAATAAGAATTGAATGTATAGTTTTACAATGGGGTATAAGTCTTCTAGAATAAGAACTGAATGTATAGTTTTACAATGGGGTAGTTTCAGTTTGAAATGTTCTACATATGGATATGTCTGCTATGTAGCAGAGAGGCAAATAAAGAATAAGGGTCAGGTTGGAGGTTTCTCCCTGGTAGGTTATTCTGGTCCAGTGTACACATGAGCAGAAATATCAGGACTATTTGGTCTGGATAACAAACTAGGACTAGTATTGTGGAGTACCCAGGGATTGATCAGAGAAGAAATCCAGATGATAGGAAAAATATCTGGAATCTTGTTTAATGAACTCATTTACTTATTGTCAAAGTATTACGTGCTAGTCACCATACTAAGGACTGGAGATCAATAGACAAATGAATCTGTTCCTTAGAGTCCACAGGGTGGGAAGGTACAATGGGAAGGTGAATATTTGTGTCTTTTCAAAATTCATATGTTGAAATCCTAACCACCAAGATGGTATTTGGAGGTTGGGGTTTTTGAGAAATCATTTGCCCTTAAGGGTAGAACCCTCATGAATGAGACAAGTGTCCTTAGAAAAGGGACGACAGGGAGCTATTTAGCCCTCTTTCCACCAAGAGAGGATGCAGCAAGAAGGTCATAGTCTGCAAGGTGGAAGCGGGCTCTCACCAGAACTCAACCATGCTGGCATCCTCATCTCAGACTTTCAGCCTCCAAAAGTGTAAGAAATAAATTTCTATTATTTGTAAGCTACCCAGTCTATGATACTTTGTTACAGCAGCCCAAACTGACTAAGACAGGGCGAAGAGAGAAAATAATTAATTAGAATGCATTGTAGAAAATTGTGTGATGGAAATGCTATAGGAAAACAAAGTTTCATGCCTGTGAGCTTTATAGAAGCCTTCTTTACGGAGATGACCCTGAGCTGATCCATGAGGCATGAGCAGGATTTAGGATCCAGGTGGTGGGCAGAGAGGGAGGACATTCCAAATAATGAGCTGGGATGTGAGGTCAAAGATTGAAAGTGCCCAGTGTATTTGAGGAACTGGAAACCTCTTCTGGATGACAAAACTGCAGAGGGCAAAAAGCAAGGGGGAGAGGGCAGAGAGTATTAATAAGCAATAAGGCTTCAGTGAAGGACATGAAATTGCTTGGGTAGGATTTAAGAAGCCATTGGAGGATGATCAATAGGTCTATCTGTGATCTAAGCTATGCTTAAAAAGTGGCTTTGTCATTAGAGTAGGTAATGGATAAACAAGGAGCTGAACTGACTTCACAAAGATTGTTTAAAAGTGGCACGTGGTGAGTTATGAAAGTGGCACATGGTCATGGTAGGACCTAGGGAAGTGCATTTTAATTTCAGGAAAGGAGATGGACTTTAGGTGTATTGAAGAAGTAAAGTCAATAGTGTTTGGCCATGCTAAATGTAGGAGGTAAAGAAGGAGGAGGGTTCTGAATTGGGCAGTTGGGTAGATAGTAGTACCATTTACAAAGAGAGCAAGCAGAAGAAGAAAAGCATATTTTGTTGTTTGGAAATAGATAAATTTATTTTTAAATATGCTGAGGATTAATGAGGCTGTTTGCTGGCCCCAAACACCCATTTCCTTCCAAAATAAATACCATGTTTTAGCTAGGCATGTCTCTGCTTGCTTGCAGCTGGATGTGAACATATAATTAGGTTCTGGCCAGTGGGATGCAAGCACAGCTCTTGAGTACTCCTCCCGCAGGTGTTCTTCTCCCTGTTTCTCATTTCCTGAGTCTCACGCCTGGGAATATAGATAGGTTGGATAGACCTGTAATAGCCGTCTTAGACCGTGAGGTAGATGCTGCATATTGAGGATGGTGAAGCAATGAGATAAAGTATCTTGAGACTCCTTTTCAGCCTTGGCATGCCCATGCGAAAAAAAATAAATAAACATTGATTTTATTTAAGCCTCTGAGAGTAAATTCAGTCATTTATAGTTGAACTTAATCCTGACTAATACTTTGGGTTTGAGATGCCCAAGTCTGGACTTGAAGATGTCCAGAAGGCAGGTAGACATAGAAATCTGGAGCTCATAACAAAGATCTATGCTATTAATGAAAGTTTATACTCCTCATCATACTACCATCAGAGAGGTGAGGCCTTTCAAGGAGAGTATGTAGTGTGAGAAGAGTGCTAAGGATGGAACCCTGGGGACCGCAAGAATTAAATCAATGAAAATAGGAAGAAGAACCTGTAAAGACAATTGAAAAAGAAATACCAAAGAGTTGGTGGGAAAACTAATTTAGAGTTAAGAGAGTGACCTGGTTTTGCTGTGCCCCCACCCAAATGTCATTTTGAATTGTAGCTCCCACAATTCCCATGTGTCATGGGAGGTAATTGAACCAAGGAGGTGGGTCTTTGCTGTGCTGTTCTTGTGATAGTGAATAAGTCTTATGAGATCTGATGATTTTATAAGGAGGAGTTTCCCTGCACAAGCTCTCTCTCTCTCTCTCTCTTGCCTGCAGGTATGTAAGATGTTCCTTTTGCCTTCTGCCATGATTGTGAAACTTCCCTATAGAAACTGGTGAAGTAAACCAAGGACTTAAAAGTCCCAAGCAGTATAATATACTACCTCTAGATTCCAAGTTTTGGAATCTAAGAGATGTGGATGCATCCTGATCTGTTTTATACTTAATATCTGTGTAATCTTTGGAAAATTAACCTCCCAGAACACTCTGTTTCTGAATTCGTGTAATAGGGATTAAAATATCTTCCTGGTATTGCTGTTGTAAGATTTACAGGAGAAAATGTGTGTAAGGTGCTTCATATTACACTTGGTACATAGTATGCATTAGTAAATGATGCGCATTATTGTTCTAGAAGCCAAAATACTGTCATGTGAGGCTCTAAAACTTTTTGACATTAAAAATTTTATATCCCAAAGGAGGTATCTTCAGTGATCTCTAGAACTTTTCTCTGCACAGTGCAATCAATCCTCATGTATCCTTTTTCTGTACCTGCAGGGTAAAGCTAATGTGTTTAACTCATCTGTGCTAATGATTTAATTTGTTTTCCCTCCCTAGTAACCTTTGCATTGTAACAGGGAGACTCTCAGTGCCTTAATAAAAATAAGTGACTAATGTAAGCATTGCAGGCACCTGACAGGGCCAGAACCAGGTGCCTCTGGGCAGGGGCCCCTCTCTCAGGGACTTTTACATCACTTCATACAGAAAGCCATTTAACCTGCCTATGCGTAAGGTTGACCTTGTTCTATGGAAGAATAAATCTGTGCAAATCAAGGCCAGCTCCTGTTGTTTTCGTGCTTTACTCCCTGCCTTTCGGGTGGAGACACACAGTAGGCTCTATGTAACTGTTTGTAAGATGCACAGATAGAAGATGAGGGAGTGGGGAGGGGCAATTGAGAGGCTTATTTCAAGAGGTCAAGAAAATGTCTGAGAAATGGCCATTCAAATTCAAAGATGGAGCACGTAGCTAATTTAACACAATTTCCTTTCATCTTCTTTCATTTTGTCATTGTCCTACTGCATTTTAATTGACATTTGCTTTTTCTTAGTCTCTGACAAAGAACACAATAACTCCAACTAACCTCATCAGTCCAGAGTAAAAAATAAGACAGCTTATCAATTAATATTGTGAGTTAATATAGTGCCTGCTAGTGTTCTGATAGAATACCTGACCATGAAGTTAAAAATACTGTACAGCAGTATAAAATGAATTTATGTAAGTTTTAAAAAGCCCTCAGATATCATCTAATTAAAAGGTATTTCTATATTTTAAAAAACTCTGAGAATCTGAAAATTTTACTTAACCAGCAAAACTCAAAGACACACAAAATTCTATGTATGGTTTTCAGGTGGTCATGGATTATCTGAATTTTGTTAATAAACCTCTGAGAGGACCACAGAGTCTGGTTTAATAACATTTAATCAAACCCAACCCCTTTATTTTATGTAAAAAGAACTGGGACCTAGAGAAGTTAAAGTCAGAAATCCAAAGTCACATAAGACACGGAAGTTCTGGACTAGAATCCATGACTCAAGACTTCCCTTCTATTATCTCAAGTTCTTGGTAAATCCTAGTGAAGCTTACCATCTTATTAAACTAAAAGCAGTTTCTATTTAGTAAAATTCTGTGAGAGATGATAACATACCATAGCTCCTAATCACTCAGGTAGGGATTGTAGAAAACAAACAATTCAGTTTCTGTTGTTTTCAAATTATTCTCCCCATTTTTGAAGAGTACTGCATTTCTTCACCTCAAAGCACGCATTAAAATTTAATTTGTCATCATTCTGCCCTCAAACAGGGTTCCAGTTCACCTTCCAATCACCATTAAACGAAGTTACTCATTTTTCCAAAAGCAGAGAACAAGATTGCAGAAGACAACTTGATGTTCCATTTTAGGAACCAATAACCCTCACATTTGGAAATTTCATTACTACACTTTCAGAGGTATGTTTTACATTCAGAGTTGGACAACCCAACATGCTATGCAGTTTGAATTTAGCAGGTTATTCTCAAGCTTGTCTTGCATGTTCTAAGCTTAGAAAAATATTTTACTTTTACTGTTTCCCAAATTATATTGACTGGGAAAAGTTACATGTCATTTTATAAGTTCTTAAAAGATGTTATTACTTTTTACTCAGTCATTTACTTTGTATTCACTATATTTGCAACACTGGAAAAATGTGGCACCCTGGAAAAATGTTTTGCAAATGTATCATGATTTGTGAGATATAAGTTTTGCTCTTCAATTCTGTGTAGTTGTTTTTGATGTGCTTAAACTAGTTCATTTATTCTATTGAATAGACATTTTTCTTCCCTATGACAATTGTAGATTTAGTTTTTTTCTTGCTTTGTAGAGAATATTGACCTGAGGTTTCGCACTTAGGAAATACGTATTGTGTGTGCCTACTATGTGCATAGCCCTGTGCTGCACCAAGAACAAATCCTTGTTTCTGCACCTACTGCAACGATGGATGTATGTCATTCAGGTGCACATTGGCTTTCAAAATACTACAGACATAAATATGCAAAAATCTATGATAGTATATTTCAACTCAATAATTGCTTCTACGAAGCAAAAAATATAAATCTGTCTCACCATGGCGGGAGATAACCTATTTTCTCCCTGTTGACCCATGATTATCTCAAGAAGCTAGAGACCCATGGACCCTTCTCTCCACCACACACACACACACACACACACACACACACACACACTCTCTCTCTCTCACACACACACAGAGTGGCTGCTAACTTGTCAGTTCCATGGCATAGGAAACAACGTCACCCTGGAGAGCAGATTGCTTAAAGGAAAGCAAGATGAGACACTGGGAATCATGCAAAGATCCCCTATCAGCCATGGGTCTGGCTGACCAGTGGCTATGGAGGTGGCCATGTTGGGAGTGGAGGCTAAACACCAGTCTTCTACTGTAGTCTGTGGGGAGCATGAATGGTGAGGAAAATGCACAAGAAGGTCTAGTTTGTATTGTGCTGATGATGTACCAGGCATAAATAAATTCAGAGTTTGTATGGCCTGAAGCTTATATGATTACAGGGTCTATTTAAGGAAAAGAATACAAAACTGCTAATACAAAATTAAGTACAAAAGTGAATATTTATTTAGATAAGAAAGGAAATTACAACAAATTATAAACATATAAAAGCAAGTACCACAAATATAAAAGTCCAGAAAAATAACATAGTAACTTATTTTTCATGAATTTATTTAATTTCCAGCCTGTGTAGGGAAAACTCTTTCTAACCACATTTTTCCTCTAGTCTCACACCACGACAATCAACATAGAAGACTTCTGTGACCAAATATATGGGTTTTGCCCCCCAAATAGCAAGCAGTAGATACCAGCTGGGTGTCCTCTAATTCAGTCTCACACTCTCTACCCAGAGGTAGTGTTAGATCCCACAGGTTGAGGGCTCAGTCCCCTCCTATACACACACCAGCTGCAAGTCCAGGCCTCCAGAGCTTCTGACTGACCAGCTACAAGTTGGGGTTCCTATGATCCCCTCTTTGGGTTTGATTAATTTGCTGGAGCGGCTCATGAAACTCAGGGAAACACTTACCTTTACCAGTTTATTATAAAGGTTATTGCAAAGGATACAGATGAAGAGCTGCATAGAGTGAGATACCGGGGAAGGGGGTGGAGTTTCCATGCCCTCCCAGGGCCTGCCACCTTCCAGCAAATTCCAGGTGTTCAGCCATCAGGAAGCTCCCTGAACCTTGTCCTCTTGGGTTTTTATGGAAGCTTCATGATGTCAGCATTCCTTTCCCCAGGGTACAGGGTGGGTCCCTCTCATAGGAGGGTCTTAAGGCCCACAGTCAGAAAGACAGAAGAACATTAAAGTGAAAGGAGAGCAGAAGAAGCTCAGAGGCCTGCCCCTGAGGCCTAGCACACCCAACAGTCTAACAAAAGACTAAGGGCTATGGAAGTTATAAGCCAGGAACCATGGAGGAAAACCAGTATATATATCACAGCACCACATATCCACACCTTATTTTTGTTGGCAGCATACTTTCCCATCACCTCTGCCTTTGAATGATTTGTCAGTTGTCACTATCAGTTTCCATACATTGTTCAGTAGAGTTTCACAAAAGAAATATAATTCAGTATTTCCTCAGTATTTTTTTTCCTTAAAATTTGTTTCTCATTAATAGTTTAGATTTTTTCCCCTCATTTTCACAACTTGTTATGAATTTAGGATTGTTGCCAAACTTGGGAAAGCCTCTATCACATTTCCTTTATAAATAAACTGTTATATATAGACTCAGTTTGTAGTGCTACTATCAGTTTGTACAGCCACAGGAATCCTGACAAATTCCATTCACACCAATTCCCATCAAAAAAAAAAAAAAAAAAAAGAAAGAAAAGAAAAAGTCAGAGGTGTTTATGGTTATGTGTTCTTTCCATTTTCAAGTGTATTTCTGATAGAAGAGAACTTCTGTTTTGACCAGGTATCCATGGGAATTAAATCTTCCCATCACAATTTTATACAGCTGACGATTAGAAGAACTTTCCAGAAAAGATTTTGGCCTCATAAATTTCAGGCTTTGTTTCTCCTTTATTATCTGGTGCTAGAACCTGTAAGATACCAGGAGCTCTGGGCCTGCGCCTTGGTGTCATGACCCCAGCTGAAGTGGCATCATGGAAGTTAGAAATGTTCCTGGAAGCCATTCCCAGACAGTGACAGGTAGCAAATGCTTAATTATACATGGAAATGACTCTGAACCATATTAATAGACTTAACACACTTGAACCAAATATGTCTCCAACTTCTCTTAGATGTTCCAAAAAAAAAAAAAAGTGGACCCTCTGTCACAAGAGAAGTCCAATGTAAAAAGAGAGGGTGGAGTAAAAAGGGACCGTGATCTTAACTGAGGTGCGATTAAAACATCTGACTTTTGCACAATTTAAAAAGATATTACTGGGGCCCCTGCTCTGGCCCTGGAAAAGCCCAAGACTCAAGCCTCATCTGCTTCATGATTAAACTAGTTTTGATGTCAGAGGTTGTAATGTTTCAAATATTTTAGAATTCCAGTGTCCCAGGGCTCAGACATTCATCATTTAAAAAAAAAATTTTCATCCTATTTATTCCCTCCTTTGATGATCTCCACCAAAATTTCTGGCTTTAAATGTATTTAAGATGCATATATTTAGATAATGTCCAAATTATTTCTCAAATTCTTTCTCTATTCCCTGGAGCTTGAGAATTAGATATCTAAGTGCTGGTTCAATCTCTCCCCTTGGAGTCTAAGAGACCTCTCTAACTCAACATCACCACAACTGAACTCCGGATCTTTCTCCTGAAATCTTCTCTGCTTACAAGTTTCTCAGCTAGTGACAACTTTATCTTTTCCATTGTTCATACCAAAAATGTCAGAGTCATCCTGCCTATCAGGAAATCTTGTGGTTTTAATTTCAAAATAAATATGAAACTTGATCATATTTTACCCACACCACTGCTACCACCTCGAGTATAGACATCATTACCTCTCACTGGCATCTCAGCCAAAGTCTCCTAAAATGCCCGACTGCTCCCACCTTTGGTGCTTTGTGGTGGTTTTCAACACAGTAGATTTCGCACTGTAAATCAGGTCTTGTCACTCCTCTGTTTAAATCCATTTCACTGTAGAAGCCTGGGAGGGCATGGAAACTCCTCCCTCTTCCCTGGTACCTCATCCCATGTAGCCTAGAAGGTGCTAGTGACCTGGCCTCACACTGTCTGTCTGATGTCCTGTCACACCCACTCCCCTTCCCAGAGCTGCAGCCACACTGGCTTCCAGGATGCTTGTCCAACACACCAGGTAGGACCTCAGGGCCCTTATCCCAGGATTTACTGGGCTTACTCCGTTTCCTCCTTCAACTACTTCCTCACGTCTCACCTTCTCAACAAGGAAGGCCAGCTACCTACTAAATGCTACACTATGCCACCCACCCGCTCAGCATTTGCCATTACTTTTACCCTTCCTTACTTTACTGCACTCCTATGGCACTAGTCACTTGCTCATATACTATGTGTTTATGTGTTTACTATGAATCATTTGATTGTTCACTGTCTTATCCCTGTCCTAGAATGCAAACAACGCAAGGACAGGGATCTTTGTGTTTTTCAATAGTGTACCCCATGAGACTAGAAATTAATCTAATTCTAAAATACACAACAAAACAACCTGAAATAAAGAAAAGTTAAGCAGCTTGAGAGGATCACAAAAGTAGTAGAGGTGGCATTTAAACCTAGATAGCCTCCAGAGCCTGCACCCTTAGCCTGTGTGCAATATCGCCTCCTACTGTGTGGAGGGGAAAGGCAGCCAAGGGAGTGGAGAATGGATATGGCCCTGGAGGCCGAATCACCAGCTTCCCTGCATGGTCACTCTAGATTGCTAAACTCTGAGTTAAAGCCCAGTCAAACAGATAAATGTTTTGATATTAAATGTTTTTAAATAAGCCACTTTACATATATAGAGTATGCTTATACTTTATAATCATTTTCCCAAGGAAATAGTGATGTTCTCCTCCTCTGTGGGGTCATTTTGTATACAGTAGTCACCCCTTATCCATGGTTTTGCTTTCTGGGGTTTCAATTACCAGCAGTCAACTGCTACCAACTGTCTACAAATATTAAATTGAAAATTCCAGAAATAACAGCTCATACGTTTTAAATTATGTGTTGTTCTGAGTAGCATGATAAAATCTCTCACTATCCTACTCTGTGCTGCCAGGGACATGAATCATCCCTTTGTCTTGTGTGTCCGTGTTATCTGCACTACCCACCCATTACTGTATAGGAAAAAACATAGCATATATAGGATTCGGTAGTATCTATAGTTCCAAGCATCCACTGGGGGGCTTGGAACATACCTCTCAGGATAAGAGGGAGACTCTGTATTCCATTGGCCCCTTTGCATGGCTTCACTACCTTTACCACAATAAATATGATACACTGAGCTATCATTCTCTACTATTGAGAGACATGAAAATCACAACCATATTCCCAAACACATTATTAGAATAACATATGATTTCGGAGGTCAAGGTGGTTTGCATAATGAAAGAATTACCTGAACTCAGGTGGGGAATGCTACTGCTGAGGGAGATATTTTCCATCATCTGGGCATTGGAAGCTATTAAATATTTGTATAGTGTGGCTCTTATATGTTTATTTAAGAAGTAAATTAAAATGTATAAAGATTACGACAATTCTTTGCCATGCCTTCATCATTTTTCAGCTTAGAGGCAGGCAACTACATATTAATGGGGGAGAATTTTGCAGATGTGCAGTAGGGCTGAGATGAGCTATTTCTTGAGCCTATAGCTTGGACAACCTACCTATCACTACACATGTGCATGCACACACACACACACACACACACACGTGCAAGAGTATATTTCTGACTCTTTCTAAAACCTTATATCTAATCTTCCTGCCTTCAGCTTTCCTTTGACCTGTCACTCTAACACACTGCCCTACTATTATCTTTCAAGAGTCTGAACTGGAGCATGCCAATTCTCTACTTAAAATTTTCCATAACACCCCTTTACCTACTATGGATCATCTTTTTCTTTGGGCAACCAAATTCAATCTGGGCAGACTTGCTCTTTGCTCTGTCCCCCTCTGTTACATTCTATTCCCTAATCACAGTGCATTCCTGAAACACTCCATGCTTTGCCACACTTCTGTGTTTGGGGTTCCTGCTGAAACTCACTTTCTTGTCTGCTCTGGCCCAGTTACACCTGACTTTTACACTGAACCAGCTTCAGTGTTACTATTTCTGGGTAGACTCTCTGGCCAAATCTCAGACCCCACCACTTCCTGAAAACATGCAAACACACACACCCTTTAGAGATAATAGTTTTCTGTACTTTCACGGGACTTTGTTCATACAGGTAGTAAAATGTTTATTACAAATGAACAATTAAGAGATTTGTGAGTGTATCTCCCTAGTGAATGCTAAAGTGTTTGAGTGCAGACTTCAGAATCTTTTCATTTTTTGTGTGTTGCACCAGCCAACTTCCTGACCCACAGAAGCCATTTGATTCATTTAATTGTATTGAATTGCATCAAATGGAATTGGGTCACTGTGATGTGCCAGGTGTGACGTGCTTGCCATGCCACTGCTCGGGTTAAAGGAGAGGTGGGCACTCAGTCATACTAACCTGATGGTATTTTGAACCCTGAATTCAGATCTATATGCTACCACTTTCCAAAGGACATTAAGAAGATAATAAGGTTAGAAAAGTTTCAAATTCCTAGGGACAAAAAAGACAGCTTCACTCTGAAAAAGAGAAGACATGTTAGATGGTTTGAAGAAGTTGGATGCAATGCTGAGATGGGAAAAGGCAGAGAGAAGATAGGGATATTACAAATATGTATAATATGGAAAACTAATTAAATTGGCCGCATATCTAAAGATTTGTGGAAGCAGCTCTCGTGTGGAAGCATGAGAAAGCAATATCCAACTAATTGGTATCTTACTGTAAAAAATAAGTTTTACCATAACAGTTGCCTACAAAATAGCAGGATTTCTCACAAAACTCTAAGTGCCCCATCTCTTTATATGGTCAACTTGAACTTGATAAAACACCATTCAGGAGTTGCAGAAAAAATTATCATGCAAAGTGAATTGGATGACACTAAAATCTTCAAATAAAGAGTAATATACCAAAAAATGGCAAGAGTAGGGATTTTTAGTGCCTTTAAAGTTGTTTTGTTCTGTATTGTAGTTTTGCTGCTTTTAAAGTAGAGTAGGAAGTCTGCAGAGTTCTGGAGTTTAGAGAACTCTTCTTCAGAGGCTTGCATTTTGGTAATTTCTGTATATTCTGCCATGATTTGGAAAGTCTCCAAATGTCTCCAAGAACTGGAAAATCCCTTTTGGTATTTGTGGAGGTGAGTTAGCAGGTCTCTGTGTGTCTAGATTCCTCATAATAAAGATCGAAATCTGAAAGTTGGTTTGGACACAGAAAATGTGAATGGAAAGTTCTCTAGGGTCCGTCTATTCATTCACTCAGTTAGTTCAAGAAACATTTATGGAGCCCAGTTTCTGCCAAGCACTGGCTGAGCATTGGGGTACTAGGGTGTGTGCTGCAGACCCTGGCACCTTCCTGACTGAGCATAATGTCCAGGGAGCAATTGTTCCACAGTGAAGTGTTTGCTCACCATAGCCATTCTGGAACTGCACGGCTAGTTCTTATGCTACAAGAAGAAAGGGTTTGTGTTTCATTCATTTTTATATCACCTACATTGCTTTTAACCAACTGTCATTAGAATGATGGTGGCACTTTTTACACATGGAGGTGTTTAATAAATAGCTGATGAAAGAAGGAAGGAGAGAGGGAGAAAACAAGGTCTCTTGGTTATTACCTAAACCTCTAATCTGAACTGTAAAAAAAACAAAAAAGAAACACCATCTTCCTTACATGTTATATTCAAAAGTTTGTTACTGCAAATTCTGGGAACACTGAAACCAAAACCAGTAGTAAGAAAAAAGAAAGTAAATAACAACAAAACAAAATAAACCCAAATCCCTGGCAAACTGCCTAAGCATGATTAGGCCATTAGAGCAGAGCATTCCCTGATGACGTAACCCCTCAACCTGTCTTCTCTACATAGACCTTTTCCTTAAATGACTTCAGAAACACAGTCTTTTGGGTTTTGCATACCTAGAAGGCTTTAGGGATTAGATGAAGGGAAGCAGAATACATTTAACAGGACCATAATTATCTCTCTTTCCTTTATTCCCCCCTCCCCCATTCCTGTGGGGCTCTGGAAATGTCATTGTCCTTATTTAATGCAATGCAGTGAGTGTGGGATAAAGTCCCACCTGTGCCATGAAAATTCCTCAGCAGCTTGCAGCATTGGAGGATAGAGGATGGAAGGAAAGACTAAAAGACGTCTGTGGTATTGAGACAACAACTGCAACAACAAAACCCATGAGACACTTCCAACAAGCACAGAAGGAGCAGCAAGGTGGGACTGATTCAGAAGGATTAGAGAAAGGCAGGAGACCTGGTGCTTTGCTCTTCTCATTACAACCTGAACCACCGGGCACTTGGTAGAGAAAGCTCACCCCTCAGACATACGCATCCACTGCAGATGAGAAACTAACATTTTCTTTACCCTTGTGTTTGTTTTTCTGTCAGCCAACAATAGGGGGAGAAAAGAAGATTATTGAGATTAGATGATTTTTTTCTTACATATTTATTATCCTGTTCTGTCCCAATCATCTCAATATTCAAAAAGTAGACTTAGAGGGAGGCTAGCATAAAGAAAAGAACAGCCAAGCTTCTGAGGGCTGTTGAATTTTTAATCCTCTAACATTTTTCTCCCCGTTCTCTATTTGTTGTCTATTTTCAAAGCCCTAAAGTAAAGGGATTGTCTAAACCCCATTCTTTGGCAGCCATTCAAAAAGCTTCGTCTTGTAACATGACTGGGGAAAACCAGGAGTTAATTTTTAGACAAAAATTTAGGAGTCAGTAACGATGTTTTTAAAAACCTCAATGTTTAGCATTGAGGTGAGATATTTAAGTAATAAAACTGATGGCTCAGTGATCAGAGCATCAACAGCTCTCTGCCGGCAAATCCTGGTGCTCTTTATTGCTGTGGTCCTGTTCCAGCCCCATAGCAGGAGATTGCTAATGATCTGGGCTTGGGATATACACCTGTGTCCCTCCAGGGTCGTGGTTCTCTTCTTTTAATCTGTTTCCTTCCCCAGCCTCAGAGTCTTCACCTGTGCTTTAGTGTGACAGGATTTGCTGCTTTCCCTCAACTCGCTTAAGGCTCTTGCCCTCTGTAGGGGAGAAGGCTTTAGGAGGGGGTCTGTGTCGTGCCAGCAAAGACTGCCCCTGTGCCATGACAGCTCCATCAGGAAGCCTCCTCTCTTCTCATCTGCTGCTCCCAATAGTTTTCCTGAGCACCAGAAATTACCTTGAGAAGAAGCCTGAAAAGTAAGTGCAAATTCTTCTTGAGTCAATTGCTATTAGGGCTCTATATTCTCGCACTAGCCTACTTTTAGCCTTCAGCAATTTGTTTAAAATTGTGACCTATTTCTCCTTACCAGGGTGCATGGTGTCCAGAAGCATCTCCTCCAGGTAAGCATGTGTGTGCATCCTACATCTTCATGGAGGCTGCTGTCTTGTCTTATATTTTGGGGTAGTTGGTTGCTCTGCAATCTCAGCTCTCTGATGGAATCAAGACAATTGCCAATTTGCAGATGGTCTGGTGTTTTGTTTTTAGTTGGTAGTAAATGGGTTCATCAATCTTTTTCGCTTTCTACATTGTAAGTAGAAGACAGAAGTCAACTGATGTGTTTATTGAACTCAGTTTCAAGAGTTACATTTTAAAGGCATGCTTTCAAAATGCAGTTCATCCAGAGGAGAGAGATTAAGATTGTCCTGGAAGCCATGATAAAGATATGAAAAACATCTAAATTGAAGATGAACGGTCTAAGGGGAGAACTCTCTTCAAATATTTTCAGGGCAGTTCTTCTTAAGATAAAGAATGTACGGTATAGTTTAGAGCACTTAACCATTAAAGAGGGTTTGCTGTGGTTTGAATGTGTCCCCAAAGCTCATGTGTTGAAAACTTAATCCCCATTGCAATGATGTTGAGATATAGAAACTTTAAGAGGTGATGACATCATGAGGACTCTGCCTTCATAAATAGGTCAATGTCCTTAGTGAGGGAGCAAGTTAGTTATCACAGGCGCAGGTTCTTGATAAAAGGGTGAGTTAGGCCCCCTTCCTTTCTCTTTCTCTCTGGTGCTGTCTTGCCCTTCCACCTTCTGCTATGAGATGACACAGCCAGAAGCTACTCACCAGATGTGGCCCCTTGATTTTGGACTTCTACACTCCCAGACCCATGAGCCAAATAAATTCCTGTTCATTATAAATTACCCAGTTTGTGTTATTTTGTTATAGCCACACAGAACGGACTAAGATAAGGTCCTTTTTAGACCTGGTCCAAAAGGAGCATCACAAATTATGGATAGTTAGTGTTAGGGATAGTTTCTGGCCAGACTGGAATCTTTATCATGATGCACAGAAGTATACACTGAAATTGAAAATAAAGTAATAATGAGTTACCCCAGCAAAAGTAATATAGACATGTTGCCAAACAGTAACTTCAGTGATATTTCTAGGGCCCCAAAAGGCTAAAATCATTTGGTTTTGAGGACAGGAAAAGGAAGCATGCATGTTAGCTGAAGTAGGCCATGTGTGAATGTACACATAATGCTTTATGTATACATGTGAATGCATGCATAATGTGAGGTGAAGTACAGGTGGGGCACACGATTTTACACAGAAGAAAAACCAAGCATCCTTTATTCTGCAGTGCCCGTGTAAATCAGTGACTCCCAGTAAATCAGCTGGGGAAAAGGAGGCCATTTGGAGACAGGCCTCCAGGTGGAGAACTTCAGATGGTGGCAGAGAAGGGGTGCAGAGCACATCTTAGTGCTCTTAGTGACTTTTTTCTTAGTGACTGTGTTGTGTACCCACTCAAGGTTTCCCTGAAAAGAATGAAGTGATTCGCTGACGTCTCTGTTTTCTATATGGAAATCACAGAGCCAGAAGCATAAATAGCATCTGGGATATCATACCTAGTCTTTGTCTCAGATGTATTCTATGTTGCAAAATGAATTAATGAAAAAGCCTTTCCTTTCATAAAGAGGACACTTTGAGCCAAATCAATCTATACACAAAGGAACCTATGGCACAGGTGTGAAGTAAGCAACCCTTAGCACCAGGCGGTCTAATTTCCTATGATTGCACCCTCTGTTTCCTTTTCTACGTGTTCTCCCTTTTTCCTTCCTCTCCTCCATTATCTTCTTCTTCTTGGTAAAGGGCCAACCCTAAGGTGTTATGTGGCTCCTGGCAATTCAGTATCTATCATTTTGGAGTAATGTTGGGCTTACAAGCAAATATTGATTTGGCAGATGTATTAGAGCTGAGAGAGGGTAAGTGACAGATCTTCTAGTGCAAAAGATCATACCCTTTCAAAGCATAAGACTGATTCTGCTTAAAACATGGATTTTAAAGTCTCTTGTGTTACATACTGTTTCAAGGCATAAAAATCAGCTGGGGTTAGCTAATGTGTACATTGTCCAGGCCTCTTGCTTCTCCTCCTGCTACTCTTATTTTCTGCATTTTGAGCATTTCTCTGCTCTTCACATTTCCCCTAGGAGGCTCCCCAGAATGTCCCCAAAATTGAAGCAGGGGAATGAAAATGAAAATTCATCCAGTTTGCTACTTTTAGATCCTCTGGTAAGAATTTGACAGGAAAAGAATTCGAAGCTACCAATCAAAATCAGGTTATTGTAGTATAAGTAACACCAGTGGATTTTGTTTCTTATTTCCAAAACTTTCTTGAAAATGAACTGGTCTTTATGCCCAAATTTTTCAGAAATAATATTTTTAAATTATTTTAAATCAACCTAGCTTTGAATTATAATTTTTTTATCATTAATTCATTTAAGAAATATTTGTTGATTACATAACATATGCCAAATACTACATTAAATTCTGGGACACATAGAAAAACAGTAAAATTCAATCTATGTTCTCATCTGGGCTCACTGTGCAAGGTAGTATGGAAATATTTTACAGTGAGCCGAGATCGCACCACTGCACTCGAGCCTGGGTGACAGAGCGAGACTCCGTCTCAAAAAAAAAAAAAAAAAAAAAAGCTTAAAATATGATTCCTGCCTTCAAGAGGACGTAGACTAGGAAAAGAGAGAGCCTATATTGGAAAGAGAAAATAAGGGAGCTCTGATCAAGAGCTGGAAATTATATAAAATCTTAGAAGTCCAGGAGATTGAGAAGGAGACTGAGTTAAACCTTATAGGATAAAAGAATATAGACAAGAGCAGAGGCAGAGTAAAGGTTATTCTAGTGGATATGACAGCATATTTCTAGTAAGTGCTGTGAACACACACACACAAATGGAGGAAACTAAACTAGTATTGAGTATCTCTGATGTGATCAACACAAATCCAAATGATACAGGGTATACATAAATAAGTGATATGAGGGCATAGTCATTTTCATCAAGGGCTTACCACTGTTGGCATTCCAAGAATAATATACATGAAACAATTAGAAAATAATTACATAATAGCAAGGGATTGGCTGCTACAGTATGGCCAGTTCTAATGTGCTATAGGAATTACTGAGAGAGGGAGGCCAAGAAGGCTGGAGAAATTATAGAGGACTTCATAGAAGAGGTGAGATGTTAACAGGCACAGAAGGCATGGAGTAAAAGCATTTTGTGTAAAGTCAAGAGCAGCAAATATATACCAAGGAAGAGCAGTGTAAAATGACTCTGGGGCATTAGGCTGAGGACAGGCTATGGATGGCTTTGTATGCCAGAAAAGATCTGATGACACTGGGAAGATAGAACCTTTGAGAAGTGTTTATTGGTCTAATTAATTGGATGGAAGGGAGATTTTAGAATAACGTCCTCCTGTAAGTAGGACCACTGAAGAACCAGACAGACTCAAAGGATTGAATCATCAAGGCCCCTGAGCTATAGGAATTACAAGGTTAGAATGATAGCAGAGGAGAAATACTTGTGGTCTAAAAGTGAGCAGTTGAAGTTTTGTGTGCCATGGAAATCATCCTATTCAGGGTCATTTCTGTCACTAACCATTAGAGCCAGTTATTGCCTGATTGAACTAAGATATATTCTCCCTCCTTAGCTTGCAAATTCCAGCTAGCAGACTCCTTTGCGGACTAGTTTCCATGGGTTTTAGACAATGTGAGACATAGGTAGAGAACTGGCAGGAGGGAAAGGGAAAAGGGGAGAAACCAAGTTGTGTCTCATTCTTAGCTCTACAGCAGAAGAAGGGAATTGCGTGCTATCTATATCTAAATCTATCTATATATCTATATCTATATCTATATCTGTGTCACAAAATATCAAGTCAAGGAATTGTGTTTTCCTACCAGTATCGCTGCCGTCTTTGGTTTCTTTGGGTTCCTAGCTCCTGTAGGAAACCCAAACTGTGATTTGACATCTCCTCAGGTGGCTCTGGCTTCTTCTGGGTTCTGGAAACAACATTTCTCTCCTTTGGGTGATAGCAACCTCTTGTTGTGGCTACTGCCTGGGTTAATTAATAAGCCGCTGTTTGCCTTCTCAGCTGTTTTTTACACCAGTGTGATCAAGTCCATATATGAATTTCCTGCTGTTTAACATACACAGAGGTATTCTTATTTTCTGGAGTCTGACTGATATCCTATGTCACTGTAGTTAAATAATTTAAAAATATTTCTGGCTCTGGTTTTTATATCATTAAAACTGAAGGCATTAACTAGTTGATTTGCAATGCTTTTATAAATAACTGAGAAACTCAGAATGTAAGATGTCTATAAACTCATAATATAAGATATGTCTAATACTATCTCATATTAGTTTATCATTTTGTAACTTATTCATATAAAACCTTCTCATATGGTATGCGATGCTCTTTTGAAAATTTGCTAAATTCAAGTTTTAAGAGAATTATCCAGTGCTTATAGAACCTAAATTTTTATGAGTGACCCAATATAACTCAGTCCTTTTAAGGATCCAGACTGATAATCTGCTTGGAGATGCATGGAGAGTAAAGGAAGGGATAGAAGGGAGATTTCTCATGAGAAAGCCCAAAAGAGATCACAAGAAATGGAAATGCATTTAGCCCCAGAGACTGAGCATTGGGAGTAAAGAGGTCAACAGGCACAAAGAAAGAGAGGCGTCCTTTTACTTAGCACTTGCTAACACCCGCAGTGTCACATCCTTTATTTGAATTTCCATCTCTTTGGTGACCAAGACCACCCCATTACCTTGTAAGTATCTACTTCAATCCAAGACAGGCAATTTAGAATTTTTGTAATTTTCGAAGGATTAGCAGTGGAGTAGGCCTTGTTTGTTCCCAATTGAATGCTCAATTTTAGGGCCATAATTGGAAAGATTTCTAGTAATTTGTGGCAGTTGCATTTAGTAAAAGGGATGGAGGTGATTTTTGTTACTTTATTCTTTTGTTAGGCCTTTATAACCCACATTTGGCAGGGGTATGAGATAATCTCTGACAGTATGCATCTTGAGTAAGGTTTTTTTTTTTTTTTTTTATGTGATACAACTGCAGAGGAGGTTGAAAGTAGCCTGTCCTGCTACCTATTTATCCACTTGGAATGATCAGTCATTACTACTATTTATACTATAAGACAGAGACATTTTCCTGTCAATGATGAGTCAGTAAAAGTTAAATTTTGCTCAAAATGAACCAGTACATGTATTTTTAAAGTCTGTGATTGAGTTAGGAAATAGTTGATGATTGGATCTGCTAAATCACCAAAAAATGATGTCTTAAATGATTAATTTTTCCAAATATTGGGGTGTGCATGGTACAGATACTTGCAAAGCCACAGCTTTTGCTTTCCATGGTTAAGATTAGAGACAGACATTTTGACTCCCACGTACAAAACAAAATGGGATAGAATTCTCAAAATCTACTAGATGATAATCAAACAAAGCCACATATGTATCTATCTGCATAGACCTATGCATTATACAAATGGCCATCAAAAGTCTAGCTCAGTGCAATCAAAAATTAATCTACTTTAACAGGCAAATCAACTTTGATGTGACTAGTATTCTAGGTTCTTCAGGAGATTCAAATAAAAAAGTGATTTTTTTAATTTAATAAACATTTTTTAAAAGTTTCTCCTGCTTCTTTCACTAAGTGTGCAGACCAACTGTTGACAGAAAAGTAACCAAAAAAAAGGCTTAAAACAATTTTACAGCAGTTTTAGAAATAAACCATTAATTTTTTTTTTTTTTTTTTTTTTTTTTTGGAGACAGGGTCTTGGTATGTTGCCTAGGCTGGAGTGCAGTGGTACTATCATGGCTCACTGCAGCCTCAACATCCTGGGTTCAGGTGATTCTCCCACTTCAGCCTCCTGAGTAGCTGGGACCACAGCCACACATTACCACACCTGGCTAATTTTTATAATTTTTGTAGAGATGGGGTTTTGCCATGTTTTCCAGGCTGGTCTCGAACTCCTGGGCTCAAGCAATCTGCCCACCTCAGCTGAATTTTGAAGGAAATAAAAAACAAAGACACCATCTAGTAACTTCTTATAGACACTATCTTTCTAAGTCAAAGGCACTAGAATCATGATGCCTAAATTTTTGCCATGGCTGTGCTATTATGTGGTAATAATTAATCTGACTTTTGTTTATCTATAAAATGTAAGAGTTGGATGAGGGTGGTGAAATTCCTGGTATGTCAAGTTACCAAAATCCTTCAGAATTGTGCAGCTAAATTTTGATGAGTATGTGCATTTTCTTTTAATACAAATAATGGAAATTTGAGCTGGACAGGACGTGTGACCCAGCACAAAGTGGTACATGAAGTACTGTGAGTAAAAGGCATGGTTTAATGTGAAGCCCAAGATGGAATCTGTGTTTACTGAAACATGCGACTACTTTGCCTTTTTAATGTTTCAAATTGCATGCTCAGGGTGGCAAACTACCTGATATAAATAGCTAACTAGTGATAAAGAGTGACCAATAAATACTACAACTGTTGAAGATTTATTTCATTACTTTTTTCCAAACCTGATTTTTAAAATTTCTGTTCACTTACCAATCCTTTCAAGCATATTTTCACAAATTCTAGAATTTCACCAGCATAAAATGCCTTATAACCACTTTCCTAGGGGAATAGGAAGGTCTCTCTTAGTTTTTAAATTTGATGACAATATCTGAATCAAATACAGATAAAATTTTCAACTTCTGCTCAGGATGCAAAAGAGTGCAAGAAAGGATTGTTCCCATCCTAACAATGAGAAAGAGCTGAATAATCTCCTAAATCATGACTTTTTAAAAAAGCCATCATTGTTGAAATTGCAAAGCATAAATTCCAAAGAGTAATATGCCCCTATAAAGACAAATGAGATAAAAGTCTTTTCTTTTTTCACCTGTGGCAGGGCAAATAAAGGAGATAGTTTTTATAAAACTATTTAAGTAGAAATTAATTAACATTTTTGTGAACTTTAAATGCTGAGACTAGGCTAGTGTATCAATTTAGAAATAACTCTGAGTTCCAGATACAAGAGAAATTTGCATTCATTTGTAAGTTCTTAGCTAGATTCTCTACCAGGTGCTCATGAGACAGATTTGGAGCAGACAAGGAAACTGGAGATAAGGCGCAGGTGGCCCATGTGTGCAGTCATTGATTGACTACAGCTGGGGAACAGATACACATTACCTCCTGCTTCCCTGAACACATCTCTCATAGGAAAAAATGTCTTCACCAATGAAGGAGGGAGATCAGACCCTGCAGCTCTGGACTAAGGAAAAGATCTACTGTTTTTGCATAAAGGGTAAAGGTACAGCCTCTGGGAGAAGAAAAGGAAAATCTCTCCAAGCCAAGTCTTGCACTCTTACAAAATAGAAGCCTCTATACAGAGAAAGATGGAAAATATTTATTAGCCCAAGAGGTGCCAGAGATACCAAGAAATATTGAGCAGAGCTTGGTGGCCATGGGAGGAGGGAGGGGGTCAAGAAATAGTAACACTGGGAAGTTTCCACTCCCTGAAGCCCAGGCAGAGAATCTTTGCCTAAAACTTAGGCTTGACATGAGAATTTCCCCCTATGCTCACAATGAACCTAGGCCTCAGTAGCTATCAACAGAAGTATAAAACTAGGAAAGGGAAAGAGCATAGAGAGAGACCTTCTTTAATAACACATGTATTCAGGGACTGCTGAAACTGAGAGTGGAGGAGGAATGCTTACATACAATCTTCTGACCCCCAAGACCTCCCATTAAGAAGTTGTTCACTGCAAGAGGAATTTGAAAACTGTGGTGATCTGAAAGTAAGGATAGTAGCAATAAAACCTAAATTTATCTCAACTACTGGCTTAATTGACTCAACCCCCAAAACTCATTAGCTAGTTAGGCCAGAGAGAAGATGTGTTCGTCTTCAGAAAAAAAGCATATTTACCTTAGTTTTTAGTTTTCTTCTGCTCATGATGTTAAGCAGTCCATCAGGATTGTGACACACATATAAAAGGAAAAAAGGAGTAACACAAGATGAGGCAATAAATAATATCAGACTCATAGGTGACTTAGATGGTAGAACTGATATAAACTTTAGAATTGCTTTGAATACTATGTGAAATCATATCATCTAGTGGGAAAATTGGATGACATATTTACACAAATAAGGAATATCAGAAAAGAAATGAAAGCTAAAAGAAATAGTAAAGTGGGAGTTTTAGAATAATTTTGATATTGAACACAACGAAAATTTTAACAGACTTAGCACACTGAATAGACCATAAAAACAGATAACTTGAATATTGGGCTACATAGATTATCCAAACTGTGACAAAGAGAAAAAAAGACAAAAAATTAAAACAAGAACAAAGCAATGAGCGCTTTGGGACAATATCAAATAATTGGGCATACATGTAATTGGAGTTTGAAAAGGAAAAGACAGAACCAAAGGAGCAGAAGAAACATTTAAAGACATAATAGCTGAAATTTTCCAAAATTAATTAAAGATAGACCACAATTCGTAGAAACTTAGAGAAAACACAAGTCAGATGTGCATACACGTGCACATATACACACACATACAGTCCTAGAGTTATTATATTCAAACTGATAAAACCAAACTTAAAGAAAAATCTTGAAGGTGGCCAGAGGGGAAAAATAAAACATTAAAGAGAAACAATGTAAGAATTACAACAGATTTTTCATCTGAAACTATGGCAGCCAGAAGCTAACGGAGTAAAATCTTTAAAGTGCTAAAAGGAAAAAAAATAAATCTGTCAATCTAGAATTCTATAACCATTGAAAATATTTTTCAATAGTTAATGCAAGTAAAAGAGACTTTCTCAGACCAACAAAATCTAAGAGATTTTATTGCCAACATACTGCACTAAAAGAAGTGTTAGAAGAGAATGTTCTTCAGAAACAGACTATAATATCACATGGAAATTTGAATCTACACAAATAAACAGCACAGGAAAATGGTAGAAATGAGAATTTTTATTTTTAATCTTTTCAAAAGTTAACTGTTTAAAGCAGAAATGTGTAACAATGTGTTATGTGGTTAACATGTTTAAGTAAAATGTATGAATTCAATCGCACAAAATATGAAAGTGTACTGTTTTAATATTTTCATATACCTGAAGTTGTATAGTGTTAATTGAAGATAGACTGTGATACATTTTAAATGTGTAATGTAAACCTTAGAACAAGTACAAAATTATGCTTTCAAAAGTAAAATTGTAAATAAACTCAAACCAAAAGAAGGCAGGGAAAGAGGGTAAGGGAGACATATAGGGCAATGAAAAAGCAACTAGCAAGAGCAAAGATTTAGATCCAAATGTATTAACTGTAAATAGTCAACCCCCACCAAAAAGGCAAAGATTGTTGGATTAGGCAGAAATGTAAGATCCCATTCTATATTATAGACAAAAATTTTTTAATATAAAGATATAACTTCGTTAACAGAAAATGATAGAAATAAGATTTGCTTTGTAAACACTACAAAAAAAGTAGAAGTATCTATTAATATTACACAAGGTAGCCTTAGAATAAGCACTATTATTGAAAATAAAGAGGAATAATATAAATAATATATCCTATGGATAAATAATTTAAAATTATATCACAAAGACATCATTGTCATAAATATGTATGGACCCAACAAAAATGCTTCAAAATACTTCAAAATACATAAGAAAAAAGCAACAGAAAAAATAAATTGAGAAATATATAAATATAGTTGGGAATTTCAATTACTCAGTGACCGATGGAACAAGTCAACAGAAAATCATTAAGAACATAAAAGAGCTGAACAATATTATGGAACAATTTTGATAGTTGATATTTAAAAGACACTTCACACAACAATGGCAGAATGCACATTCTTTTCAAATACACAGGATACATTCACCAAAATAGACTATTTTCTGAGTTATAATTCAAATCTCACCAACTGAAATGTAAATTTACATAAATGGTTTTTTTAAAAAAAATGAAGTTAAAGTAGAAATAAGTAACAGAAAGATACTTGTAAAGTCTCCAAATATTTGAAAATTAAGCATTACACTTCTACCTAGCCCATGGGTCAAGACAGAAATAAAATGTTGAATTGACTCTACGTAAAATACAACATACCAAATTTGTGGAATGTCGTTTAAGCAATGCTTAGAGGAAAATTTTTATGTGTATTCAGAAATCTAGGAAAGTCTAAAATCAATAATGGAAGGTAATATCCTAAGAAACTAAAAAAAAGTAAGGTAAATTCAAGGAAAACAGAGAGAAAGAAAGAAATATATTACCAGAAACCAATGAACTTTTAAACAGAATAAAAAGTTTTTTATTTTAAATTTATTAAACCAAAACCTGGTTCTTTAAAAAGAATTGATGAAATTGATGAACCTTTAGCCAAACTGATCATGAAAAAAAGAGATACAAAAATTACCAATATATGTAATAAAAGCAGAAACATTACACATTGTACAGATTAGTAAGTATATATTAAAGGGATTTTGTGGAACAATTTATGTCAATGAATAAAATAAATATCATAACTTAGATGAAAGTCAAATTACTTGAAAGACACAAATTACCAAAGCTCAATCATAAAGAAATAAATGGCCGGGTGCAGTGGCTCACGCCTGTGATCTCAGCACTTTGGGAGGCCGAGGCAGGTGAATACCTGAGGTCAGGAGTTTGAGACCAGCCTGGCTAACATGGTGAAACCCCGTTTCTACTAAAAATACAAAAATTTAGCCAGGCGTGGTGGCACACACCTGTAATTCCAGCTTCTCAGAAGGCTGAGTCGGGAGAATCACTTGAACCCAGGAGGCAGAGGTTGCAGTGAGCTGAGATTGCACCATTGCACTCCAGCTTTGGCAACAAGAGTGAAACTCTGTCTCA
This sequence comes from Gorilla gorilla gorilla, assembly GCF_029281585.2. NCBI lineage: Eukaryota > Metazoa > Chordata > Mammalia > Primates > Hominidae > Gorilla > Gorilla gorilla. The sequence goes on from NC_073241.2 coordinate 81,526,165, forward strand.
AAAAAAAAAGAAAAAGGTAACCTGAATCACTCTGTATCTATTACAAAAGTATAGTTAAAACTCACCCACAAAAACAGACATTGTCAAGCAAAAAAAAAAAAAAAAAAAAAAGTCCAGGCACAAATGGCTTTATAGGAAAATTCTAACAAACTTTTCGGAGAAAAGTCACACCATTTCTATACAAATTCTTCTGGAAGAGAAGGAAACATTCTTCAACTCTATATTGATGCTAGCATTACCTTGCTGCCAAACAATAAAAAATGTTACAAGAAAAGAAGTATACAGACCAACATCCTTCGTGAGCCTAGTTGCAAAGACCCTTTAAAAAAGATTACCAAGAAAATCCAGCAACATATAAAAAGATAATACATCTTGACCACATGGTGTTTATATACCAGGAATGCAAAATTGGTTCAAATTTTGAAAATCTATCAATGAATTTCACCTGTATCAACAAAATAAGAAAAAAGTGATCATCTTAATAGATGCATTTTAAAAATTGACAAAATTCAATAACACTTTACAACAAAACCTCTCAGCAACATACAAACAGAAAAGAACTTCATTTTCTTAAAGGATATCTTAAATGCCATATATGGCTAACATTCTGTTATACAAGAAAAGGCTGAATGCTTTCCCTTTAAGACTGGGAACTAGGTAATTTTTCCTGCTATCTACACTTATATCCAACATTTGCTATAGGTTCTAGCTAGTGTGATAGGGCACCAAAAAAAAAAAAAAATGTCATGTGGAACAGCCAGAACCCTCATATATTGTGGTGCAAGTACAAAATAGCCACTTTAGAAAATGGTTCAGTAGTTCAGTATGAATTTAATAAAGGCCAGGCATAGTGGCTCCTACCTGTAATGCCAACACTTTGGGAGGCTGAGGCAGGAGGACTGCTTGAGCCCAGGAGTTTAAGACCAGCCTGGGCAACATAAGACCCCATATCTACAAAAAAAAATTAAAAATTAGCTTGGCATGATGGCCTGTGCTTGGAGTCCCAACTACTAAAGAGGGTGAGGCAAGAGGATCGCTTGAGCCCAGAAGTTCAAGGCTGCAGGGAGCTATGATTGCATCACTGTACTCCAGCCTGGGCAATAGAATGAGACCCCCATCTCTTAAAAAGAAAAAAAAAAAGAATTTAATTATATACTCATAATCCAGCAATCCTACTCCTAGGTATTTAAGAAAAATGAAAAGTTGTATGCACATAATACCTATACATGAAAATCTGCAGCAGCTTTATCTATTGATACATAATATATATTTGTTTATATTATACATAATTATATATAATATAGTATAATTTATATTATTTATATAATACATATGTTATGTACAATATGAATAAATATATATTATGTATAAAGCTGTGTATTATCTTTATAGATATGTAAAAAGCTGTAATACATCTTTATAGATAAAGCTTTATATATATTATATATTAAGATATGTATAAAGGTATAATATATCTTTATAGATAAAGCTTTATAGATACATTATATTTATTTACATATTATATATCTTATATATATATATAGAATAAATATAGAAGCCCAAACCAGAAGCAACTCAATTGTATTACAGCCATACAATGGATTAAAAAGGAAAAAAAGGAGTGAACTACTTACATATTTAACCTCATGGATTAATCTCAAATGTAGCCTGCTGAGTGATAAAAGCCAGAAACAAAAGGCACTTATTACAGAATTCCTTTTCCATGACAGTCCTACAAAGACAATTTCATAAGGCTGAGTCAGTTGTTGCCGAGGTCTGGGGATAGGGTAAGCAGATTGTCTACAAAGAAGCAGGAAGAAATTTTTTGGAAGTTGAAACATTTTACATCTTGATTTTGGTGGCTATCTCAATCCTGAATAAATGTGTGAAAACTCATTCTACTCTACACCGAAAATGGAAGAATTTTATAGTATTAAATTATTCTTCAATAAACCTGACTTTAAGAATATATGTTATGGACCATTTTAATGAAAATGGCCATCCAAGGTAAAATATGGCTATAATTAAAGTATGCATAAATCATTCCGTATATACTCTGGGTAAAATTCAATAACTATCTATTGAATTTGATTTGATAACCTGGTGGAGGGGTGGGCAGGGGGGAAGACAATAGCATTCTAGAGCCTCTGCCCAGGTACATTATCAACGATGAAGGGTGCCTTGGTTATTTATTGAGCATTAAATGATTGAAAGGTAAAAAGCTATTCTGAGGCTTTGTGATTACAGTGGTAAATTGAACACGTGTGCTAACCTTTGTTCTCCTTCAAAACCCTAGTAACGTGGTATTGAGTCGTGAATTTTGTGTATTTTTTCATTTTATTTATTTATTTAAAAAATCAAAAAGGAGAAACCCACCAAGACCAAGAAAATTATAATGGACCATAACAACGTACTATAAAAACTAGAAGGCAGATGACAAATTGTAACAGAGAACAGACATTAGGGAGCAGAAAACTAAGTGAATTTGGCAGAAACCCTAGAAGATGAAGGCAGAAAGGTTCAGGTGGCACAGGTACCTCTGACAGTGGTAGAGAAGAGGAAAAGCAAAACAGAAGGATGGGTGGAAAGTCTGCATAAGAAGTGGTTTAGTTTTCAAATCTCCTCTCTGATGCCCCACAGATGGGCACATGATTTTATCCAACATAGCAGAAGATTGAACATTTATTCCTTAGATAGTGTGAACCAGAGGACTGCTGAATATTAGGCACGGATAACATCCTGAAAATAGTGCATGCATGCTCATCTTCCAGAATGCGAGCAGCCAGGATTATTTCCTTTCATAAGCGGCAGTGCTCACTTTGTTCAAGAGCAACATTGGTTGTTTGAATTGACATAAAGCAGACAGCTTTAAGAAGGTACACAGAAAAGAAGGCAACAATATAGCAGAACAGCACTCTAGGGTGGTCCCACAACTCTTAGGCATGGCTTCAAAATTTCTTAGCCACTGCAGTCTTGGGAAATGCCTGGTCACAAAAAGACAAACTTGGGTAAGGCAAGGCCATCTCATCACGGGAAAACCATCAGTTCTTGGGTCTCTTCAGTTGTTACATCTTATTAAGCAATAGCTCCTTCAGGGCTACATGAGCAGTGCTCAGCTTCTGGTTCAGCTGTAACTCATCATTCATTACCAGTTGTTACTCATTATAGTCCCAACAATAAGGCACTTGTTCTTGGTTTGATACATAGTTGCCTCAGCTGAATTCTCACCTATCCTGGGTAGAGTACATTGATAAATCCTTTGAGTTAGTGTAACAAAAGGGATTCAGTCTAAGCTCAAATCCTCAGTCATCCCTGAAGCTAGAAGAAGGGTCACAAACCAATATCGTGAGACTGTTCTCCAAGGGTCATGCTTCTACATGTTTTGTCAGTAGATATATAGACTATCCCTCAGTCCAGATTATTGTTTCAAGGATGTTTAATAGTCTTTGAAGCTAGGGATAGTGTCTCTCTCTTAAGCAAAAGGCAAACATTCCTTTTTTTTTTTTTTTTTTTTTGAGATGGAGTTTCGCTCTTGTTGCCCAGGCTAGAGTGTAATGCTGCAATTTCTGCTCGCCGCAACATCTGTTTCCCGAGTTCAAGTGATTTTCCTGCCTCAGCCTCCAGAGTAGCTTGGATTACAGGCATGCACCACCATGCCTAGCTAATTTTGTATTTTTAGTAGAGATGTGGTTTCACCATGTTGGTGAGGCTGGTCTTGAACTCCTGACTTCAGGTGATCTGCCCACCTCGTGCCTGTAATTCCAGGCATTCTTTTTATCCAGTACAACAAACATAACGTCTGCCTCTAGAGCAAAGGGTAGGCAAGCTTACCACATGCTATACAAGATTCTGGATTCTCTAAACTCAGACTAACTCTGGATTAGTCTGGATTCTCTAAACTCAGACTAAACTCTAAACTCCTGTAACTCCACTCATAGCGTATTCAAGCATCCATTTGATATAACCTCAATAACACTCAAAACTTCACTCTGTTTGGTGCTCAAACCTCAGAAACCATGCGTCACAATCCTTTTGTTGTTATCTAGTGGTGATAGTACAAGATCATTAAGACAAATATTCATTCTGCTACTATTCTGAAATATTCATTCCGACACTTTTCTCCTCTGATTCTTCCTGCCACTCCTGGTATCGTTCATTTGAACTTTTAGGACCCATATTCAACTTTAAACAGATTCCTCCACTCTTCAAATTCCTTGTCTTAACATACCTGTCTTTTTTTCATAGACCCTACTTCCCTTTTAGTATTCTGCAAAGATGACACTTCATGTTCTTACATCATATGTACTTTGAGTTTTGGGGATGGTCTTAGAATTTTGTAGCTACTTTCAGACCATAACTTTTCTAGAGCCATGCAATAATTTACTCCTCCTTTGTAATGTATGCCCCCCAGATATAGCATTGATTATCTGACTACCCATTTGTCATTTGAAAGCCCCTTAGTTTAAAGCATTGAGAATTTTGATTTGGGACCAGTTTTTCCTTTCATCCTCATCCCTGTTAGCATCAATGGCAGCATTAATACTCACATCACTCATGTAAACCCACCCAATAGCCTGACCTTACTCATTTGAGAACTTCCATCTATGCTGTAGGTTAGTAGCCACTTCCATGGTCCAGTCCCATCTTGAACCTATCCCTGGAAAAATGCCACACATGTGAAATCATCTAAAAACATAATTACAATGTCTGGTGACAAAATTCTCCAGGGTTTTTCCTCTTTTATTTCTACTTCAATATACACAGACTTTGCTGAGACCTCCCTTCCTATCCTCTATTTTCTTCCAGTTTCATTGTTCTCTCATGGTGTTACTTTCTTCCTCTTCCAATTGTTCTCTCATGGTGTTACTTTCTTCCTCTTCCAGTATATCCTCATGGTGCTTCAAATTACTGTTTGGATAGCATCTTCAGTGTCCTCTGGACTACTAGACACAACAGACATTTTCCTCCTTTTGCCTTATAACATGCTACTATTATAGTCATGGTAGTGTTTCACCATTTTTACATGTTCCTTTGTCTCCTATAGGAATGGAAGCATCATGAGGCTTAGGGTTTGTCCAATTTGGCTGTGCACACATATCCTCAGCAGCTGGAACAGTTAAGAGTCCATATTAATGACTCAAGAAATACTTAGTAATCAAACCAATGAAGCAAATTACAGAGTGAAAGACCTTGGTTTATTCCAATAATTACTAGTCTGCAGACAGAGGTTCCAGAATGAGGTTGATATGACTCAAAGAGTGATTCCTTCAGGATATAGATGATCCTCACAGAGAATTATAAAGAGAAACTGATCAGCTCTTAATTCAATATATCAATCACTAGCATGTGATTTTTTTTTTTTTTTTGTCCTTGGCTTGCTGTTTGAGAAAATCGAAGCAGTTAATTGAAGGTAAGAGGCGTGATGAATTTCACCTGTCAGATTAGACACTTCAGTCTAGTTGTAAATTTATTGGCTAAAGTTTTTAGCCATACCACTGAACCTGAAAATGTTTTTCTCCCCAATACCATAATATTCCAAACTTGGAAAAAATAAACAAAACATACTTTTTTTTTCTTAAATGGCATGTAAACCCTTTTTAAATTTTGACCCCAAATGCATATTCTTTACCAGTGAGTCAAGAATTAGAGAGGTGGGAGAAAGAGAGCTGGAAGTGAAATCAGAAGTTTTATCCTTTCACTTTGTATTGTTTTGGACAAGTCTCTTTACCTCTCTCAATGTCAGTTGCCTAAATTATAAATAAAGACAAATTTTAACATGGATTATAAATATCAGAAGATTACATGAGGCAAGAAATTTATAAACTGTAAACAAGTCATACAAAGATCAATTACATTTGTGAATTTAGCATTCAGTTAGCATTTCATAAGGGGGAAAAACAATGTATCACTGTAATATACTTGAATTACTGTGATATTACAGGAGACTCAGAAATGTTGACCTCTGTTGTCACAATAGGCACAAATAGACATCTGCTAATTCAGATGTGGATTCCAAAAGATATATTCAAGGAAATAACAGCTTGTTTTCTCCCCTGAAATATGTAAATTCCCTTCTATTTCATATTCTCCAAACCTTGCTATTATTATTTGATTGTGTTGAACATTTCTATTTATTTTCTTTCCTTTTTTGTTCCAATGGATATATAAATGTTTTTTGGAAATCTAAACATTGTAACAGAAGTACAAATACATTGTTAATACCTTCTTACTCCTTGTCCCTATATGTATATGACTAAAACTTTAAAAAGTTAAAGACATTTAAATATTTAAATTCTACAGTTGAGAAGATTGATTTTAAAGAAAAATTATAATTTGTGGATAAAGTGACCAACAAGTGATGGTTGAAGTAGTGTGAAATTATGCTGAATCTAGAAGGATGAGTAAGAACCAGTTGTGATGTAGACTCTGAATATTAGTCTTAGTTTTTTTTTTGTTTGTTTGTTTGTTTTTTTTTTTTGTAAAATTTGGATCACAGGATCACTTTTAGTCTTCCAACTCATATTTTTTCTATGAATATCTTGTCTGGGAGAAAAAAGAAAATAAGAGATATTTCTGTGAGTGAAACAAAGGAAAAAAAATCAAAGATGAGGTGGTGGGATTATACTTTCCATTATGGGAAATATCTGGCTAAACTGAGGTGTTCTGTGCAGGCACTGTGTGCTATGTGTTTCATATAACATGGTAGTTTACTATACCAATCCATTTTCCCCTTCTTCTTCATTAACAGAATTCTTGTTTTGCTGAGGGTAGCCATGTGCCCAGTTAAAACACCCCTCTCCTCAGACTCTCTTGAGGCCAGAAGTGGCCAAATATCCTGGTGTGGCTAATAAAATATGAGTGGAAGTTACTAGGTTAGGCTTCCCAGGAAACGTTTAAAAAGATGGAGTCAGCAGGTATGCACCTTCATCAGTCCCTCTCTGTGATGTTTTGCTCTCCCCTTAATTTGATGAAAGCAGTAAATCAGGCCTGAGGTGAGACAACCATCTTGGCATCATGAGGACAGAAGTCAACAAGAACGGTCGGGCAAAACCCAGAAGGTATCTGAGGAAGGTAACATCCTGAATTATCTTACCAGCCCACACTGCCTATCTCCATATGAGAGAAGGAAAAAAAAAAAAACTTGTATGTTTGAAGCTACTGTACTAGGGTTTTCTATTGGTTGCAATTAACCATAATACTAACCAGAACACATATTTTACATCATTTAATAGTAGCAAAAAGTATGCCTTAAAGAGATTTCAAAGAACTTTTTTTATTATACTTTAAGTTCTGGGATACATGTGCAGAACATGCAGGTTTGTTACATAGGTATACACATGCCATGGTGGTTTGCTGCACCTATCAACCTGTCATCTACATTTATGTATTTCTCCTAACGCAATCCCTCCCCTAGTCCCCCACCCCACGACAGGCCCCGGTGTGCGATGTTCCCTCCCTGTGTCCATGTGTTCTCATTGTTCAACTCCCACTTGTGAGTGAGAACATGCGGTGTTTGGTTTCCTGTTCCTGTGTTAGTTTGCTAAGAATGATGGTTTCCAGCTTCATCCATGTCCCTGTAAAAGACATGAACTCATCCTTTTAAAATTGAAGTTCAGGGATGTTAAGTAGTTAATTAAGATCACATAGCGGGTAAGATGATAGAGTGGACCTTGAACTTCCAAGTAGAGCTCATTGCCATTCATAGTACAGTAGACAGGTGAAGAGATAAATATGCATGTTTAGAAAACACAGACGAGAAAGTCTCTTCCTTTTTTGCAACGATGCTTTAGAGATTCACAGCAACAGAGAAACTGGAGAATAATATTTTTTCTCTTAATTCCTTTTCTTGCGTGAAAAGACTGGCTGAAAAAAGACTTCCCAGTTCTTATGGCCAAGAAAACGGGAAGACTTGAACTCATCTGACCTGGAAAACAAATATGAAAAGGCAAATACTCTTCTTCTTCCCTTCCCTTCCTCTTCTCCAGAAATTGGAGTGGATTGTAAAGACAAGCTGGCCTCAAATAGACACACACACACACACACAAAGTATACTGGGTGCCTATGCAGAAATGAGTAAGGTTGAGGTTTGTGACTTTGCTACCAAGTCATGAGAAAACTGGACTTAAATTTATACATAGAAATTCACCAGCAGTCTTCGACTTACCACTTTAGCAGGTGATTCGATACTACAGAATGGGGATAAACAAGATATTACCTGTGTATGTGTGATAAACTTGAGTGCCTACAATTGATGAATTTCATATGTGAGCATCCTTGTGATCCCTGGTACACACCCTTTTGTGTATCTACGTATCTAGGGATCTGAATAAACAAAGAACTACATTAGCTTTTGGTTGTGCAATCAATCAGTTGAAGACTTGGGAAAACATCCAGGGACTTTTGAAATCAAGGCTCTTTACTTCCTCCTTTGGTTGCCTCTATGATTCTAATGTTTAATAAGAATTGAAGACTCCCTAAGGAAATGAACAAGAAGGTATTAACCTTCCTGTTAATGTACACATGTACACATCTGTAACATGTGTCCAGATGATATTTTGCTATGTCCAACCCAGTTTTTTTTTCTTCCTTTCATTTCCTTTCATTCAAGCAGGTATCATTGACCCGGGGTAGGAATATAGCAGGAGGGAAAGCAGGGAGACTTTCAGGTTTTATTTTGAAAAGGCTAAGACACTCAAGGGGTTTAACATTTCTGGATGTGGACAAAATATTTTGGCAAGAAGTGAGAGAAGAAAGATTTCCATGACAGTAGGTGCACTCCTTTGGGCTGTGGGGAGAGTAGAGTGATGGAAACAGAATGGCCTGTGGGTCCTAGAGTGATAGAACAATACATCTTGATTACTGAGCAGAGTCAGAGGAAAAATCCATAATTCCTGCACAATTCACCAAGGTAGAGAAACTTTGAAAAGGTCCCAGCAGAGAACTGGGACAAGCATTCCAATTGCATTAGAATTGCAATATCAGCATTCTCCACTACAAGTTACACTAACTGGAATGCTGTAGTCTCAGTAGCTACGTCTATGGACTAAAGACAAGGAAACTGATTGGCTTCATTTTCCTTCCAGGAAATACTATGTATAGTTTCTAAAGATACAGCACAAACTGGAAAGCGAGGAAGACTCTACAAAAGATAGAAATTGTTTCTAGACTTCTTGATAGGATGGAGATTGAAAATAGAAAATTTAAGTTGACATAGAGAAAAACAGAGTTATAAACTTGAACCATTTGAGATGTAAACCCTGTTTTTATATTCCTCTGGTTTCAGACGCCTAAGGTAGTCTGAGACAATTTTTAACATTCAGTTATTATTATAGAAGGATATATACACAAGACTACTGATTGTACCACTATTTGTAAAAGCCAAAAACTAAAAATGACCCAAATGTTTACCAAGATGTGACTGATTGAATCAACCGTGGCACGTTCACTCAGTGGAATACTGTGCAACATAAAAAAAAAAATATACTACTATGAATTGATCTTCTGCAATATTATTGAATGGAAAAGCAAAGGGAAGAAAAGTATAGTTTGCTAACACTTACCCACTTAACCCACATTCACACACACACATACACACACCTGTATACTTATATTTGTTTGTATTTTGAAAAAATTGATAAACCAAAATCACTTCTTAAGAAGGAGGAAAGAGGTTAAAGTGAATATGAATAAAATCAGGATTCTCTGAATATGCTTGCTTTTTGTTGGTTCAACTTTCAAAATTATTCAAAAATTTTATGTGACTTAAAAGCACAATTTATTTATTTTAAAAGTTTAAAAATATAAAGTAAAATAAAATAAACCTATTTTTGTATCCAGTCAGTGCCAAACTGCAGAGAGAAACCAATCAAGGGATTTAAAAATTTTGTAATTTGACTGTATTTCTAGTGTGATATTTCCTGAGGACATATGAGAACTGGAAAAAAAATTAAAGGCTTTTCAGTAATCATATTTTTGGTGATAGTGGTATTTGTTAATTTTTTTATTGAAGGCTAGCGTCTAGGTATTGTGGGTAAAAACAAATGTGTGTTTGTGCTGATATAGGTAGTTTCCAGAATTTAAATACCATAATACTACTTAATAAAATGCATTGTACACTCCATCAGGATGATAAAGCACCAACTCATATTTTTTTGAAAACGGGTTAAAAAAAAAAAAGGAAACCCTGTATTTAACCTACCTTTCTTTTACAAACTCTATATGAAGGTAATCAAATTCCCGATAAGCATTCTAGAAGTATTCTAGTCAATAAGCAAAGAAAGAATGATGGAATTGCAATATCAGCATTCTACAACCTCCCACTGAAAAAAAATAGATCTAGAGAATGATCATCCACAGCTGCTGGTAGCACAAGGAGGTAACTAAACATTGTATAACTCCAGATGGAAATATACAACTGTAACCTCTAAAAATTTCCAGCCAGCCAAAAAAGTCAATCCTGAGTCAGAATAAGCCCCTAAATACTAACAATTTACAGAAAATACAGAGAACAAGAAATATGTTAAATGACACCAAGATATTGCGAATCAGTGTGTTAAATGACACCAAGATATTGCAATCAGTAAGACCTAAATTCTGAGAAATTTCACACGTTAAATGACCTGGTTTCTGCAATAATAAATTAAAAGGAAAAAAAAATGAAGAGGAGACCTATGGAGTAAAAGAAACTCAAGGAACAAATCCAACAAATAAAATTTACAGGCCTTATTTGGATGCTAATTAGTAAAACTGTAAGAAACAAGTAACAAGACTATTGGAAGAAATTTTATAGTGGACAGTTGATTAATCCAAATAAGAAATTATTGCCATCTTTTTAGGTGGAGTAATGCCATTGAAGTAATGTTTAGAAATGCAGGAGTCCTTATATGGCTGAACTATATATTAAAATATTTATGACAAAATGGTGTAATGTCATGGGTTGGATTCTAAATAATCTGATGTGGAAGGCCTGGGTAAAAAGTAGTACAGACACAGATTAATTATTTATCCGTTGATATTACTGAAGGTAGATGATTGGATTCACTGTTAATTTATTCTTTTCCCCTCTATTTTTTCAGGTTTAATTTTACATAATTTAATGTTGGCAAGTTTAATCATTGCCATATTATACATTGCCACTCCTTAATTTGATACTTTTTAAATTTTCTTTACCTACATTCTGGTCTTTTTCTATTCACCCAAACACAAACATATACACACAGGCCAATGCACCAAATACATCACTGATGTAGAAGAGTAGCTGGTAATGAATTTGATACCTTTCAAAGGGAAAATAAATTGTCTGGAAATCATAGCACTTACTTAACTCATTTATATTAAGCTGTTACACATTTTTTAAGTATAAGCTCCTAATATTATAGGTTTTATCAACAATAAACAAAACCAAATTGCTAAATGCAAACACAATTACAAATTCAAGAGCATTGAAATTAATAAATTTAACATAAATGTTTTTGAGGAGGCTGAAACCAATTATTTCTCAAAATATTAGTGTAGGGAATACTAACTACAAAAACCTGGGTTTTGATTTCCAATTGCTAGGCTGCTACATACTCACAAAATGTGTTCATCTATAAACAAGTAAAACAATGTTTCATTTGTTTATTTTATTTAAACAAATAAAAGTTTACAGATGAACACATTTTGTGACTACATAGTATCCTAGGCAATCGGAAATCAAAACATCTGTAAAACTTTTATTCGTTCAGCACACTGTGAAATAATTTGGCCCTCACTTGGCATAAGAGCATACTTTATGTATCAAATGTGTTTCTGTGTTCTTCTCCTTAGTTTGTAATTATTAAAGTATTTTTACCTGGTGCCAACCTGATGATAAGGCTAAATGCAAGTTAAAGCAATGGAATTCTATGTTAATTTTTTTAAGTGAATGCACAAATGGCCAAGAATATGCTTACATCTACAGACATCAAAATGAAAACAGAAATTAAGAAATACATTCATATGAATTGTATAAACCCTTAAGGAGATGCTTTACAGAATGCAGAACATACAGATTGCAGATTGAGAATTAGTTGTATGGGACTTGTAACTAGCAGTACTAACAATACCACCATGGAAGCAGGAAAAGAAAGAGGGAAAAGAGGTAACACAAGAACACCATTTTTATTTCAAATATGCTGCTTTAATGTAGTCTCCACAAAACATCCAAGTTTGACTTTTCCATAAAAAGTAAATGGTAACCATGGGTGAAATGAATGGGGGAATGCATGGATGAATCTCCTAAGGACTTGTAGAACTTTATAAGTAATGAAGGTGACAGGCATACAGCAAAGGGATCATATAGACCCATAATCCTGGTATAATTTTTAATAACTATCTCTTTTTATCTTAAAGTGTTCTACTTTCGACAATAAATAATATGATCAACATTTTAAAATAAACATTCACACACAAATAACAAATCATTTTGGATTCCTGTTTTCAAAGCTATATGTGACGTACACAGAGCTATACAGCTGCGATTCCCCTTGTTGCTAAATGCCAGGAGTTCTGCCAAAGTCCACCTGCTTGCTGCACAGAAAGCCAATCACTGAGACAAGTACTACCAGCTAAGAAAGGCTTTAATGCAAGTGACATCAGCAGGGAGACGGAGAGATAAGTCTCAAATCCATCTCCCAACTGACTAAAATTAAGTATTTATATAGTAGGGAAGGAAGGAAACTACGTGCAGGAAAACAGGGATTAGGAAGGGGTAAGAAAGAAGAGTTGGTCAACAGGAAGCAGGTAGTTGGTTAGGCAATCATGATAGGTTAGGGGTCTGGTGTCTCTTTTTTTGGATGCAATGATCTGGTAATTTTCAGTTCTTTGATACTATCTGGGAGGCCTGATGGTCGGTTTCCTGAGAAAGGAACTCAGATAAGACAAATGTAAGTTTCTCAAGCTTTAAGACTGGGATGGTTGATTTCAACATTTATTGAAAAACCATAAACATCAGTTCTATGGGAAAACTGATCTGGTTTCCTATAGAAAAGTTGACAGCTAGAGTTCATCATTCTCCCACAGAAAAGCTGACTGCTAGAGTTCATCAGTTAAGCTCTAAGGCATGTCCTTAACTGATGAACTCTAGCTGTCAGACCTTTTCAGAGCCCAGCTCATGTTTGGAAAAGCCAATGACTGAGCAAGGTGGTGGTAGCTGAAGCCGTAGTCTCCTCTGAGTGGTCCCTGGGCCATAACCACTGGTTATTGGTGATTCAAGTTGGTGGTTCAACAGCATAGCCATTTTACACAGCCTGGGACTCCTCTGACAGAACTCATTCTCTCTGCCTGAATTTGTCAGGTGTCCATCATACTCTGACCATTCCCCCTTTCCTAGTTCTCTCCCCCACCTGGGAAACTTTTTTGCACACCTAACTCTGTCTTAGGGGATGTTTCCCAGACAACTCAACCCCACAACTTCTAACACTTTCTTTTAAAAGTTACATTCATATATAAGCTGAAAATTTAGCAATATCAAACTATTATAAAGTTTCCCAGTTTACATCAAAAGCCAAGTTATAAAATGTGGATTTCTTTAATGTTTCAATGGAATACGTTCTATGGGCATCTAGCCGTAGACCAGCATGAAGGCACACAGTAAAGGGAGCACATTATCAAAGAGAAAAGGCCAATTAGAACTTGAAAACTCTCTGCTGAGAGAAACCTACCCTTGAAATCCATGTTGCTCCTGGGCAGACATGGACATGATCTTTTTCTCTTTTTCCTCTCTGCTTTGCTGCAAGAGAGAAAGGAAGCAAAGTCTTGAGCAGGGAATTTATAAGGGTAAATATAACCTTTGGTTTGATGCACAGTAAGCTGACAGTTAAAGGTGTATCATACTAGATAAATGTCAAAAGCCAAATAAAAGCCTTGATAATAAGCTGTCCAGAGGCTAAAATCCAGAACCCTTAAGCATGAGAGAAGGATTAGTCTTTTAAAACAATTTTGAACCCTAACTGAAACTTTCCAAAGTGACTCAGAATGCTGTGATATTCTCAAACTCGGGGGTTGGAGGGTGGCAAGTGTGAAGGAAAGAGAGGGAAAATTGGAGTAACTCAAGATACAAAAGGTACCTAGTTGTACCAAGATTTTTATATTTATTTAGTTCTTACTTTAAAAAAATAGTAAAGTGGGGCCAGTGACAGTGACTCATGCCTATAATTCCAACATTTTGGGAGGCTGAGACAAGAGGATTTCTTCAGGCCAGGGGTTCGAGAAATCCTGGCAACATAGCGAGATACTGTTTCTACAAAAAATTTAAAAATTAGCCAGGTGACAAGGAGCACACTTGTGGTCCCAGCTACCTGGAAGGCTGAGGCAGGAGAATCGCTTTACCTAGGGAGTTTGAGGCTGCAGTAAACCATGATGGCATCACTTCACTCCAACCTGAGTGACAGAGCAAGACCCTGTCTCTATGAAAAAAAGCCAGAAACCCAATACGTTTTCCTATGGACTGAATTTTGTCCCCCAGTACTACAAATGTTGAAATCTTAACTCCCAGTTCCTCAGAATATGACTGTATTTTCTATCTCCAAATAGGGTCTTTAAAATGAGATCATTAGGGTGGGTCCTAACCCGTATGACTGATAATTTTATAGAACTACAGAATTTTAGGCTGCAATAAGCATTGTTCATCAGTGAATTGCTTATTATAGCAAAAACTATTAAAAACTGTTGATAAAATGTAAACATCTATCAATATAGGAATAGTTAAATAAATTATGGTAGATCCTTGTAACAACATAATAAATGATAAAGCATATCTACATTCATGGGCTACATATATTCTATTTATAGTGTCCACATTAAGTAAGATTTAAAAAACCCATATAGGTCTATATTGCTAGTTCCAAGTTTGCTCTGTTGAATCTCCTTTTTCTGTTGTTTAATAGGTACCTTAATAGGTTCTAGAGTGGATTCCAAAACTCTCTGACCTATTTTTATTATAAAAATCTCAATCTAGAGCACATTAAAAACTCCACTCTCATGTCAGATTCAACGAATCCGTCTTCTCTTTCAATGGCCAGACTTAAGGCTCTAGTGACCTGCAGTGGGGAAAGAATAGTGTTGGTTTTATTACTCCTCCCTTCCTCCCTCACCTTGAAGTCAAGAGTGGCCAGGGATCTGCTCTGGGAATCCTCCTCCTTTACTTTAGTTCTCTAGCTCCTGCAGTGTTTAGACACGGGTCCAGGGAGGTCTCTACAGGGGATTGTCTGGAGGCAGAAAGTCCAGTGGAGAATATTTATTTATAGCAAGAATAAGCCATTTGTTATGTTGGTGAAACTGAGGCAGAAGAGGGTGGAGCAGCATTCATGTGTTTATGCCACAAGCAAAAATGGCACTCTGTTCTCTCTTCCACCCTCCGGTTTGTTGCCCTGATCACCTTTCCCAGCACCTGACTTTGAAGATGCTTGAATGGCCTTAATGCTCATGATTAAAATTTATAAAGAAAAATTCAACTGTGGATATAAATATTTCCCACATATCAGCAACGGATAATTTTCTCCAAATGCTTATTTTGATTTCTGCTGGGTACAGTCCTCAGCTTATTCTCTTCATTTTTAGAATTAAATCTCTAAAGTAAAAACATTTTCTCTACTTGCAAATGCTAGTAATGGGCTGCCAGTCAGTCTAAAAAAAAATCTACTTATATTTCAGGGTCACAGAATCTTGCAAGAAGAAAGGCTCTGTGGGTTTTGTTCATACAAAAGAAGAAAGAAAACATGTGTTTAGTTTGCTCTGGGGGTCTTTGGATTACTAATCTACCATGCTGTGCATTTGAGTAGGTGGAGTTTGAGAGGGTAGGGACTCATTGAGAGCTGACTAGAGTTTAAGAGCTCAACTCCTGCTGAATTATTCTTCGCGTAGTGAGTTGTTTTCATCCTATTGGGTTTGCTAGTGTCAGACTATGCAGCCCGTTGTTCAGACCAAACATCAACCAAATTATTGTCTTGCCTCCTGAAGTCACTCGCAGACATAACTTTGTGGGTAACTCTGCTGCTAAGATTATTGAATTATTAAAGGCAGTGTCTCGTGGATTTCAACTTGTCCCAGAAGTGATGTGCTCACAGAGATATCCTAACATAGGAAAGGCTTGCCCTACAATCCTATGACGTATCCTAACGCCTCTCAAGGACTTAGAAGAAAATGAAAGAAAACACGGGTTAGGATGCATTGACCCACTCCCATGTGGCTTTGCTGGGCTTATAGAATGAATGTAAAAGAAAGGACTTTCAGAAATCAGAGTTTCTTCTGCATCTATGAAAGGGCCCTATGGTCAAGAATAATGAAAATTTAATATATAATAGAGCTGAAAACCTGGGCAACTGCTTCAGAGAATTACATAGATCCCTTATAAATCTGGAGACCTGAAATAATCAAAGGTTTCCTTTTGCACCAGGAACATTCCTTCCATTGTTTTCCTTCCTCACTACCATCATCAGTAAGTTTGGGAAGCTCCCACTCTTCTGGTGAGTATTCTGGTCAGCCATCATTTTCTCTATTTTTCAGGTGTGAGACTTTGAAAAATAGCATATGACTTACACTGCTATAGCCAAAGCAAGTCAACGAATCAAACAAAGCATGTTTCTTGCTTGTCTTGATGGGTGTGCTTGTATGGGGAGACCCTGGATAAAGAGTACTAGGGGAGAGGATAGAAAAGAAACTAGCTTCTTACTATAAATATTTTATGCCCTAGCTCAGAGGATGTGGACACTGGTTACACATTAGCATCACCTGGGAAGCTTTTCAAACATGCCCATTCCCAGGCCACTCTCCCAAAAAGTCTGATTAAATCATCTCCAGTGGAGTTCAAGCTTTGGCATTTTAAAATTATTTTCCAGGCCATTCTTATATGCAACCAGAATTGAGAATGATTGGCAGCTGGAACAATCGAGTATAAGCCTGGAGCTGAGTGTATGTGTATTTTAAAAATCACACATTAATTAATAATGGAACCTGCATAAACTTAACACATGTGTAGCAAGCTGACCAAAATAAAACAGTCCCTTTGTTTAGAATTAGATGGTGTTATTCTATTCACTCTTCTACAAAATAGAAGCTTGCTGAATTGTGAGCTCCTTGTTTTTATTATTCTCAATTTGAGTTATTCTTGGAAGCAGGATCTAGATCATTTAAAAGCACAGATCTTATCCTTAAATTTCTCAGAGTTAGACTCCCCCGTAAAATGTCTAAATATTTCAAAAGCTTTTCCCTGAAGGAGGTTTCAAGTTGAGTTTCTAAAGAAGTGAGAAACATAGGTGGAATTATAGGTTGGGGAAATTACATGTAAGTGGAACATTGGATATAGGAGAGTCAGGAGAAGAGAAAGTGGGGAGGAAAGGCAGAGCTAACATGCCACCCAGCCCTGTGAAGGAACCTCAGCTCTTGGGGAGGACATACCCAAGACCTAATGGTCTTTTTAGTTTTAGAATGGATTTCAGATCATCAGTTTTAGAGCAGTCCACCTGTTCATCCTTTTGGGCACTCCTGTGACTTGACTCTATATGATGACTGTGTGATTTGTTTAAATTTAGGCTTTAGGAAAATTAAGCCATATTTCTACAAACTTATTTCATGAAAGAATCATGAAATTCTTGCAGTTTATTTAAATGAAATTATTACAAAGACACTTTGTGTTCATTGTAACACATTAGGAAGGCATATAAATGTATAAAGAAGAAATTTAGTTATCTTGAATTCTACCACCCAAGATAATCATCATTAGTATTTTGTGTACTTTTTGGCCACGAGAAAGGCAACTCATTGTGTTTTCCTTTTTCATTTATCATTTTTCTGATGGTAGCACAGAGTTGGGAACATGACTGACATCTTCTATGTATTGAATAAATGCAGTGAAGTTTTCCTCAATGACATCAGACCATTGACACCCACCAGGTAGCTTTCATCTCCATTTAGCTTTTTGTTTTCTTGCAGTATAGGCTTTGTATATCTTCATTAGTAGTTTGGGCCGTGAGGCTTTTCTTGCTTTCCTAGATCAAAGAGCAAAAAGCAGAGTTTCTCAGTTTTGCTCAAGCTGAAAAAAATGGAAAGAGATTTTAAATTAGATAAAAGAAAGATGCTAAATCCATCGCACCAATGAGATTTGAATCTCTAGAGCAGCCAACGTGTGTGTGTGTGCATGCGCATGTGTGTGTAAAATGGTGGTGGTGAAAGATAATAAAGTCTTTTGTTAACCATAATCTCTAACTTTACAAAGCAATTGTCATCAGCTTGGCATGATTCTCTTCCTCTTAACAACCTGGAATTTCTGGACTTTTTTAGGAATTGAAATTTGTAATGAAAACATGAATGGATGTATTGATCTTTTGCCTGTGTTGCATTGATAGTTTGAGAAACAGGGCAAACATTCTATAAATCTAGATGCCTTCTGTTAATTTGAATGGCTATAGGCAATGTTCTCAACTCTTTTGCCGCTTTTATGTCCTTCTCCGGTCTATCCTAACAAATCTGCAATAATTCTTGCTGCCTGTTAGATTGCAAGAACACTCAACACATTCATGGACCCTTCTTTTTCAGGGAAAAAAGTCATACTTCTCAGGTTCTGTCTCTGCCCCTAGTCTGAGCCTTCTGGCTTAGGCACTGTTTCTCAACCTACACAACATTGACATTTTGATTGGAAACTTCTTTGCTGTGCAGGGCTGAGCAATGCATTGCAGGGGGTTTAGTGCCATCTCTGGCCTCTACCCACTAGATGCCAACAGCACTCTTCAAGTTGTGACAGACAAAAATGTCTTCCGATGTTGCCAAATATCCCCAGGGAAGTAAAATTGCCCCCAGTTGAAAATGGCTAACCTGATATTAGCACACACTGATTTTCTGTACTAATCCTCTCAGGTAACATATTTGCATTTGAGCTAATGATTTGATTTCAAATCCTTAACATTAGGCTAGTTGTTCTTAGCATGGGAACTTTTGGAAACACAATCTGCTGTTAGAATCACAAACCTTCTAAAAACTATTAGGGTCCAGGCCCATGTCCAGGAATTAGTTCTGGAATTGGGCCCAAGGAAAATTTTTTAACTCCCTAGGGAATTGTAAAGTACAACAAGGGTGAACATACTTCTTGAGTGTATTACCAAGGATGTAGAGTTAAGCGAATGTTGCTCACATCACATCATGGAAATAATCATCCATTTGGAAAGCATCCTTAAGCAGCTTTACAGATCTGGCTAGGCCTTCCCCGGTGCTTTTATAAAGAGAAGTATTATGCCATTTAATAGTCAACCTTGAGGTGCATTTTTTTATTTTCTTTATTTTCTGGCCACTAGCAAATGTCACGTGGAATATGATTGGCTTACATTTTATTAGAGTACATAGTAGGTTCTTCTAAGTAATGCTATTCTTGATAAGAAAAACACTTTGAATACTTCAAACTAAAAACTTACAAAAATGTAATTCTTAGTTATTGCTTTAATGGAAGAAAGAAACATATTTTTAAATAAAATAAAATTTAAATTATACTGGTATATATGTAGTATATGTATGTGTGCCTATTGTTTCATAGATAATAGCCATTAGTGATAAACAAATGTGTACATCAAGCTACAGATGACATTTTCCACTATGTAGTACTCCTAAGAGGATTATACTTTAGAAAAGAAGACTGACCAAGGCCAGTGTATCTCTTTATGAACTCAGAAAACTACCATCTTGATATACTGGGGTACCTAATTAATATAGTGTATGTCCCGGGATTTTTGTCTGCTCAACATATTTTTTCTTTTTTCTCCTGGAAATGATATGCAATTTCCTTTGAAACACGTATGCCATTCTCCATGTTGCTGTGGATTATCAAACACAGTGCTCTTTCCTTTCCTGCAGTAACAGGCATGGGTGTGGAACACAAGCTGGACTAACTGTAATATGGAGTCACCTACAAAGAGATGTGTGATGCACCTACTAATCATAAAATGTAGCCAGTTACAAGCCTCCCCTGGAATTTTCTGCATTGGAAGATAAAATGTAGTTCTCAATTTCTCTTGGAACGTGAGCCAAAAATACCTAAGTCTACAACTGTCAGCAACCACCTTTGCTGGTACATGGAGAATACCCATGTGCATTAGACAGAATGGGACCAGCAGACACAGGATGTAAGAGTTAGTCATGGCATTTTCAAGGAAATATTTCAGATAATAAACTGCCTCAAGAAATGTGATTCAATGAAGGGAAACTGCATCATCATAAATTTGCAGATTCCATGTATATAGATAGTATACCTGAATTTTAGTCACAAGAAATGCCTATAATCATTTTGGTTTCCATTTTGTGGTTACTGTCTGTATAAAAGAAAAGTAGTTCAGACCAAAGCTTCCTGAAATAAAATGAAGTTTTATTTTTGTTGTGAACAGGGAAGTAGGTGATAGCAATCTGTCTTTTCCTGTGATTTTGAGTATGCTGTTATAGTGTGTCTACTTAAGTCAAAGGGGATCAGGCATTTTGGATGTCACACTAACAAAGAATGAGTAGAGTTCCACTTTGTGTCATACCAGATTTAAAATAATTAGAATCGTACTGTCATAGGACATTAGCAGTTTAAGGAAACTTGGAGGGCATCTTGTGCTTTGAATCTAAACCTCATGTGGGGTTGAGGAGGACACATGTCGTTGTGCAGAGATCAACTAAAGTAAATGGCATAGTGAATGATATGGTTTGGCTGTGTCCCCACCCAAATCTCATCTTGAGTTGTAGTTCCCAATCTCATCTTGAATCTCATCTTGAATTGTAATCCCCATGTATTGTGGGAGGGACCTGGTGGAGGTAATTGAATCATAGGGGCAGTTTCCCCTTGCTATTCTTGTGGTAGTGAGTAAGTTCTCATGAGATTTCACGGTTTTATGAGGGGCTTCCCCATTTTGCTCAGTTCTCATTCTTCTGTCTCCTGCAGCCATGTGAAGACGGACATATTTGCTTCCCTTGCTGCCATGATTGTCAGTTTCCTGAGGCCAGCCATGCAGAACTGTGAGTCAATGAAACCTCTCTCCTTTATAAATTACCCAGTCTCGGGTATGTCTTCGTAGCAGCGTGAGAAGGGACTAATACAGTGAAGTTTGCAATGATTTGATTAGTTTTTTTTAATAGACTAGAGTAGATTCAGAGTTAAAAGTTCAACATTTTCATAACTGGTTGTCAATTGATCCCACATTCCTCACAAAGTGAGCACTTATCTGTTTACAAGTCAAATAGAAATATCTATCCCATCACAGAAACCCAGAAGAAAAATAAACTTCTCTTTGTAGACAGGGGAGCACAAATAACTACATTCCAGGCTAGTGTCTTCATAGCAATATATTTTGAGAGCTTAAGATGATTGGGTGATGAGCTCCTGGCTTGAGACACAAACTAGCCCCACTTAGACGTTGTTTGAGCTCTCCTGCTTCAGATGGTTCTTCTTCCAGAGCATCACTGTTCCTGATAATAAAATGCATCTAAAGGGAAACTTGTAGCTTTCTTTGCAATAGACCAGCTTTCTCCCATTCCTGCATTTAGATCTTAAATAATCTCAATAATAGAAATCACATTTTTTTGGTATATACCACATAATTCTGAATGAAAGTTTTCACACAGTAAGCACTAATTATTTTGCTTGTTAACGTGAAAAAAGAAAATTATGTCTAAACTATGTTAGCAATTAGAAAAAAAGATCAAGGAAAAGAAGAATTTATAAATGTATTCAAACTTAGCTCATTTGTCTTAAGCGATAAGGCAGAATGAAGATTCTCAATGTTCTTGTTTAAAATCTTCTGAGTCTCAACAATCAGTTGTGTGTAAATTAAATGAATGCTTCTCAACAAGCAGTTGTGTGTAAATAAAATGAATGCTCCTTATTAGGAAGGGGAAAGCTTAGAGTGGGCAGTCAAGCTTGTCAAAATGCATGGAAATGTGGTAAAAATGGTAAAATGGGACTTACAGGTGTAAAATTTTTGCATTAATGGCCGTTTCAAATGTCACTAAAACAAATGATTTGTGTAAATATGATAATGCTCTTTCATAAATGGACACCTCATTAAGACCAACACATCACCTTCTTAGCTGAGCTAAAACCACTTATTGTCTATTTTATAAGTTGATTCAAATGCTTTTCAATCTTTCAGGGAAATTGTTTTGCATCAGAAAAATAAAAAGCCTGAAAACATGTCAATGAATCATTAGCAGTAGCATTTTCTTCTGAAAATATCAGACATATTTTCTATAAATAAAATATCTCCACAGCCAATTTATATGTGTATATATAAAATAAAGCAATCTTATCTCATACGTTTTACTTTATGTAGCTGTGTTCCTGAATCAGTGATGTTTTAGTCAAACAGAATTAAATATCTTGTTCAAGGTTCAAAGACATCATGCCATCCAAATAGAATAATCCTCTCTTTCCCAACCAAAACGAACTGTATTGTAGACATTTCAGTCATGTTACGCCCTTCTTTTTTTGAGTCAGTGGGATAGGCCATCTGAAACTCAACTGAAAGCTTGGTGGATTTTCATGTCGGGAGAGAGTAAAACATCACTGCATTGAACCTCTTCCAAACACATAGGAACTGTCATGGTATAGTAATGTGCTGTAAAGTTCAGAAGAGAGCAATCGCAAAATGAAACACACAAGGATGGGAAAGAAATTAGTCTGGAAAGAATCTTTCTTTTGCATAAGTGTGTTGCTTTTGGAGCCCAGCAAAGACTAAAATCAAGACATTTTCTTTCACATTGTACCTGGCTGGGTATGCTGTGGAGCCAGCACAGAGTTTAAAAAAGAGAACTGACCAATGACAGCTATCATGCCCACACCTGAATTTATGTATGTATGTATGTATGTATGTATTGAGAAGGAGTCTCACTCTGTCAGGCTGGAGTGCAGTGGCATAATCTTGGCTCACTGTAGCCTCCACCTCCTGGGTTCAAGCGATTCTCCTGCCTCAGCCTTCAGAGTACCTGGGATTACAGGTGGACACCACCATTCCTGACTAATTTTTGCATTTTTATTAGAGACAGGATTTCACCATGTTGG
Source organism: Gorilla gorilla gorilla (assembly GCF_029281585.2). Lineage (NCBI taxonomy): Eukaryota > Metazoa > Chordata > Mammalia > Primates > Hominidae > Gorilla > Gorilla gorilla. Next base: position 81,549,200 of record NC_073241.2, read on the forward strand.
CCAGGCTGGTCTTGAACTCCTGACCTCAAGTGATCCTCCCCCCTCGGCCACCCAAAGTGCTGGGATTATAGGTGTGAGCCACCATGCCCGGCCCACACCTGACTTATAGATTTCAGTACATGAATAGCCGTCAGTCATCCACACTGGATACTGTTTGGTAATTGTTCATTACTTTTATTTAAAGTGTATCTGGACTCCCTGCCATATTAGAGAAGCTTATGGATGAAATCCCAAATTATATAATCAAGTAGGTGTTTTTTAATTGTTTCATTTTATTTCATAAAAGCCAGGAGTTTACAAATGTTAGGTGCACACAGCATGTCTTGACTCGCTCAACAGAGTCCATGGCACTACCTTTCAGATTCCAGGGCATGAGCTCCAGAGACAGCATCCAGCCTGAGTCTACCACTTGTTTCTGCCATGTCCTGGCACAGAAGTTCACAAAATGAGGATTAGTATTGCAACCATATCAGCACTGGAGTACACATTAAAGCTTATCATGTATATAAATCACTAAGCACTGTCCCTGATACATATTGAGCACTCAAAAAATAATTTCTATAAATATGAGGATATTACAAAGGCACCTTTACTACTCACATTGCTGTTCACTTCCTGAAAGTTCTCTGCATCCATCCCTGTCCACTTTGAGGCCCATTAAAACTGGTGTTTCATTCACCATTTGTAGGGGAAACAAAAAGACAGCACGATTTAGAGATAATGTGGAAATGCCTGAAAACATGTGAAGGTTAGTCTAATAATCAAGGAGTTTTTAAAGACTTTCCACTTTCTTTTCCCAGAAAATTCTGTAATCACAATATCTATAATTTAGTAATAGCTCCTGTATTGAATTACTGATGATATAATATTGGCTTGTCATTTAAACTGAACATTTGAGACATATGTGACACAGTATGACTAGAAATTAATAGGACTGAAACTGAACTTGGACATCCCAATGCTGATTATCTTCCCTAGAGTGGTTGGATTGGAAGTGTGGCAGAGACCCTCTAAAACTGCCACCAATAACTCATGTCCCCTCCCTCCATACTGCAGAGCTGTTGCTGGTAACTGCTCAGGCAAGAACTATTAGGTTGATTCAAACGTAATTGCAGCTTTTGCCATTAAAAATAATGGCACTGACCTAATACATTTCTCAGACTTTTTCACTTCTGAGTAGTAAGTTTCTACAAATGGAGTGTGAGTGCAAGGAATGTGTATCAAATTCAGAATGAGGCTGAGAAGCAGCAAGTGGGTTATATACAGAGGACTGTGAGGTTCCAAGGATATCAGGGCTACAGGATGGAAGAAGCTGTGTCCGTGAATCACCCATGTGGAGAAGCCACTGGTTGACCAGAAATGCCTGCAGTGGTGTGTTGTGTAGCAATTAATAAACTTATTTTGTGTTGAGCCACTGAGATTTTGGAGTTTTGTCACACCAGCTTATGCTTTCATAACTAATATAAAATGTAATTCAGCTATCCCAATAATATACTGTTTCAAATATTTTGAAACTCTTCCGGGTTTACTATCTGGGCTCTTCAGAGTCTCAGTGTAGAAAGTTTAAATGTAGAAGTTCTCAATGTATTATTAGGAGTCAGTCTCATTAGTTAACCATATAGGTAATTCCAGAAAATGAAACCCTTAATAAAATACAACATGGCTTCATGGTATCATGCTAGAAAATCTTATCATGTTGAACCACACTACTGCTCAGAAGACCTGATTTCTGATTCCAGTTCTGCTTCTTAACCTCTGTAAGCCTTGCTACCCTCGTTGTGAAATGGAGATAAAAAATGTCTGCATTGATTACTCGCCAGAATTGTTGTAAGGTTCATATGAGGCAATGCATGAACAGTATTTACAAATTGGACAAGGCTATAGAACGTAGCATAGCATTTAAGAGTCTTTGTAGTTAGATGAAATTGGCCCAATATCCAAGAGACACTGTGAGTGGAACCCTGAAAGCAATATACTTTGAGGCGCTAGTGACCTAGCACTGTGTCTGGCATGGGGTCAGAGCTCATTGAACAGTAGCTACAATGACTATCATTTTGGCCTCCTAGGGTTAGAACATCAGCAAGAATTACTAATTCAGATTAGAATCATACTGATCTAGATGTCTACTGAGATAGACAGGCAGTTAGAGGATTCTTAGCCATTGACTACAATGCAACTGCAGAAGGAAGCAGTGTGGGCAAACACAGGGAGAACTGATAAGTTCTCCAGGAAGCTTATACAGTCTAGATCAGAAATAACCAAGAAGTTGTACTTATTTCAAAAATTAATAAGAGGGTGCTATTGTGAGCTTAGGATTTTTGTTCCCGAATATATGAAAGAAATATTAACCATGAATCTTGAATTTCCTTTATTTCCCTTTATGAAAACTAGTAGTAATTTATGATTCAGTTGTATATAAACAACAGAATATGGCATTGCAATTGTAAATTAGCCAATTAATTTGATCCTTGTAAACCACTGAGAAGAATAATTTTGATCTCACAACATTTGTTTCTAGCAAATATAAATATGTCCCTTACACATAATGCAGATTTACTAATTGACTGATTATTTGGGGGTCCTGTCTTCAATGATCAGATTATAACTACTATTAATTTTTTTAGATCAAGGAGCAGAACATTTAGGAAGACAATTTATAAAAATTGTATGTAGCAGGAAGAAATGTAGGAGGTACAAGTCAGTGGTTCTCAAAGTGTGGCTCTCAGACCAGCAACGTGAGCATCACTGGGGAACTTATTAGAAATGCAAAATTTTCAAATATAAAATAAATTAGGTTAAAACTGTAGGGGAATCGTAATAAAAATTTGATTTCAGGTAATAAAGGAAATGATGTAAAAAAAAATGCAAAATTTCAGACCTTCCTCCAGACCTGCTGTATGTATTTAACCAGACCACTGAGTAATTCTCATACAAACTAAAGTTAGAGAATTGCAGGCATGTGAATGAAGATGAATATAACTGGAGAAGAGACAGCTGGGAGTACAGTGGTATAGGATGAGGTGGTAGAAATAGATACAGATTTGAGGGGTGTGGGACTTGAAGTTATTTAAAGCCAAATCAATATCCTAAGAGCAATGGGAAAACAGAATGGTTTAAGCATTAGGAATTTGAGTGTCACAGGATGAAATTTGCATTTTAAAAAGATCATTCTAGTTATAGTATGAAGAGTGAATTAAAGGAGGCCAATGTAAATATTATAATGTCAGAAGTATAACAGGGTTGCACATTTATTTATACTGCAACTTGGAAGTGCAATGAAACCAGAGCTCCTTTACTTTATTTAAAATTGATCTGGTGGTCTTTGTGAAAATCCACCCACTTTGTAGCAAGAAAAAGAAAAATGTCAGCCAGTGATCATTTAACTACATTTTAACAATTTTTTTTTTTTTTTTGAAACAGAATCTCACTCTGTTGCCCAGGCTGGAGTGCAGTAGCACAATCTCGGCTCACTGCAACCTCTGCCTCCCGGGTTCAAGCAATTCTCCCTGCCTCTGCTTCAGCCTCCTGAGTAGCTGGGATTACAGGCACCCGCCACCATGCCCAGCTAATTTTTGTACTTTTAGTAGAGATGTGGTTTCACCATGTTGGTTAGGCTGTTCTGGAACTCCTGACCTCAGGTGATCCACCCGCCTCAGCTACCCAAAGTGCTGGGATTACAGACGTAAGCCACGGCCCCGGCCTTACATTCTAATTTCTGCCAGTTACTAAACCTTACAGTGTTTTAGAATTTACATCTTTGAAATGGGGAAAAGTTTATTTTTCTTCTTCACTGAAGTATTTTAATGATCCTATTGCATGAGAGATATAAACATGTTTTAGATAAAAATGCTACTGTTATATTATTATTTTGTAAAAGAATGAAAACCATTAATATTAATTCCTCTAATGTCCATATAACAGTAAATGCATTTTGTTATGTCCACATTAATGTTATTCTCTATTTTAGGGTAAAAAATAGGAGTTTTGATCTTACTTTCACTTACTGTTTAACCAAAGTTTCATTTTTATTTCCAAAAAGCAAGAAGATGACAAACTGTGGGCATAGTATAGAAATATTTTTACAAAAGTCTTGGGATTTTTGTTTTTTAATGCCAGGCTACACTTTGAATGGTGAGTAAAATATCCATATGGCAATGTTAGCAAACATCCCTACTTGTTGCAAAGCATGATGGTATAATTTCCTAGTTATATTCAAATTCTTCTTTGTAAAAATATCTATATTTAAAATTCTAAAACTACCTTTCAGTGAGGTACCTCACATAATCAGATGAATAATATGGAATATGGAATTGTATAGCATTTATGTATCCTGCATGTTATCAGCAAACCAAGACAGCTGGAAGGCAAAAATTTAAAGAATTTCTGATATGGCTGAATTGGTCTCTGGAGCAGAAATGGTTTTCTATAAAATTGTTAAGAGGGAAAAGTTTATATCTGGCTCCTCTCTTCAAATCTCTATTTTGCTGCTCCCTTCCCTGTGATTCTCCTCAGAACTGTCTCTCCCTTGAATATGTAGGGACCCGTGCAAATACTTTCTCAGGCCCCCAATCCGTATTAACAACTTGATTTTTCAAAGGTTATACATATTCAAGATGACCTTGGAGAATCTTTTAGTGCCAGCAAACAAAGAATTCCTCAAAAAAGAAAAAAAAAAAAAAGGTGATGGGAGTATGTCAAAGGGATACAGGAGCCAACTGAAAGAGCTCCCAATGGCCAAAACAGAACAATTTGAGAAACAAAGTAAAGCGATATTGGATCATAACTCAAAGTTTAAAATAAATATTCATGATTCTAGGCCAATGTAAATAAATGGTTAAATAAATAAATGTGGAAGAATAAAGAAATTCCAATTGCAGAAGAATTCCTAATAATTTATGTAGCTACTCTACCCTTAAAAGGAGTGGAGCATGAGTCCGTACTCCTTAAGTGTGTGCTGGGTATAGCAACTTTCTTCCAGAGCATGGTATGCAACTGGGAGAAAAGACGAACTTTACAGTGGAGGAATCTGACAAACAATATCTCAACCAGGTGATCAAGATCAACATCAACAGCATTAAGTTATACTGATAGCAGGAATCTTTGATACGATCAGATGAGAATGGCAGTTTATCTCTGTGTTCTTCCTCTCAAAAGTCCATATCCCCAGTCTAATCATGACAAAAATCTTACACAAAGATGAACTTAGAGACATTCTACAAAATTCTTAACCAGTACTCCTCAAAACTGTCAAGACTAAAAAAATAAGGAAAGTCTGAGAAATTGGCACAGTTAAGAAGGGGGTGTAAGGAGACATGATGACTAAATATTACACAGTATCTTGGATGAATCCTAGAACAGAAAATTCCCTTTTGGTGAAAACTTAGAAAATCTTTATTTATTTATTTTTCAGACAGAGTCTTGCTCTGTTGCTCAGGCTGGAGTGCAGTGGCACAATCTCAGCTCACTACAATCTCTGCTTCCCGGATTCAAATGATTCTCCTGCTTCAGCCTCCCAACTAGCTGGGGCTACAGGCACGTGCCACCACACCCGGCTAATTTTTGTATTTTTAGTAGAGACAGGGTTTCACCATGTTGGCCAGGCTGGTCTCACATTCCTAGCCTTAAGTGATCTGCCCCACCTCAGCCTCCCAAAGTGCTGGGGTTACAGGCTGTGAGGCACCACACCTGGCCAGGAAATCTTAATGAAGTGTGGCTTCAGTAAACAATTATGTATCAATATTGGCTCATTAATTGTAACAAATATACTAAAAATATAAGATGTTGATAATAGAAAAACTGGGTGTGGGGTGTAGGGGTGCTTTCTGTACTATCTTTACAACTTTCCTGTAACCCTCAAACTATTCTAAACGGCAAGTTTAAAAGTATTATTACAACATTCAAGAGCCTATATAAGGGAGGGATTCTTGATGATGACTTAAAAGTGACACTGGCAAACCTTTTATTTCAAGGGTCTGATAGTAAATAATTTAGGCTTTGTGATCTACATAAAGGCATGTCTTCATTACATATTGTATATTTAGTTAGTTACAACCCTTTAGGAATGTAAAAAATATTCCTAGCTATAGGGCCGTATACAAACAAGCAGAGGCAGATGTATTAATAGCAAAAGGACTATAGTTGCAGATCTCCAATTTAAAATAACATGTAGAGAAGAGCTATTTACACATTACTTTATTATCCCTCCAGTGCACATGTAGATTTTCTTAGTGTCCAGCCACAGTTTCTTCTTGTTCAGGTCCAAGAACTACCATCGCTTTTTGTTAGTCTTTTTTTTTTCTTGCTTTCTAAGACTGTTTATTTGCATTGGAGTTTTTTTTTTTGATTCACTAATATTCAACTAAATGGTTTTCCTCAATTGTTTAAGTTCAGCCATTGAAGTACAGCCTTCTCTCACCTCTGCACTTAAATTCTTAGTCTTGCCTTTCCTGGAAAGACCTCCCTTACATTTCTTTATTCAGTCCATTCTTCAAGGCCAGACACTCCCCAAAGTTTTTGTTTTCTTTTGCTTTCTAGCTTTATTGAGGTAAATGATTGACATGTTAAAATTATATATATTTAAGATATACAATATGATGTTTCAATATACGTACACATTGTGAAATGATTTTCATGATGAAACTAATTAACGTATTAGTCACCTCAAATTAGCTTTTTTGTGTGTAAGAATACTTGAGATCTACTTTCTTAGCAAATTTTAGTATATAATACATTACTATTAATATAGTCACCATGTGGTACCTTAGGTCTCCAGAATATATTCATCTTGTAACTACAGTTTTGTACCTTTAACCAACATCTATTTTTCCTCCCCACCAGCCCCTGGTAACTACCATCTGATTGTCTTTTTATAGGAATTTGACTTTTTTAGACTCCACGTGTAAGTGATATCATGCAGTATTTGTCTTTCTGTGTCTCGGTTATTTCACTTAGCAAAATGTTTTGCAGGTTAATCCCTGTTGGTGTAAATGGCAAAATTTCCTTCTTTTAAAGGTTGAATAATATTCCATTTTGTGTATGTATATGTAGCACATTTTCTTTATGCATTTATCCATCCAGTGACACTTAGGTTGTTTAATATCTTGGCTACTGTGAATAATGCTGCAGTGAACCTGGGTGTGCTTTCTTCTGGATAGATACAAAGAAGGAGAATTGGTGGATCCAGGTGATAGTTCTATTTTTCGTTTTTTGAGGAACCTTCATATGGTTTTCCACAATAGCTGTTCCAGTTTACATTCCCATCAATGGTGTATAAGGCTTCACTTTTTATCACATCCTCACCAACACTTGTTATCTTCTAGCTTTTTTTGTAATAGCTATTATAACAGATGTGAGATGTTATCTCATTGTAGTTTTGATTTGCATTCTCCTGATTATTAATGATGCTGAGCACCTTTTTGTATACCTGTTGGCCATGTGTATGTCTTCTTGGAAGAAGCGTCTATTGAGATTCTCAGCCCATTTTTAATTGGGTTATTTGCTTATTTTTGTTTTGCTATTGAGTTTTATGAGTCCTTAACATATATTTTTAATATTAAACTCTTTTTGGATATATGGTTTGTAAACACTTTTTCCCGATCCATAGGTTGCCTTTTCTTTTTGCTGTTTCCTTAAAGGTCCAATTTCATTCTTATTCATGTTGATATCCAGTTGTTGATATCAATTTATTGAAGAGACATCTTTTCTCCATCGTATTTTTAACACCTTTGTCAAAGACTAGTTGGTCATATAGACACAAGTTTATTTCTGGGCTCCCTATTCTATTTTATTGGCCTATGTGTCTCTTCTTCTTGCCAGAACTATACTATTTTGATTACTATAGCTTTGTAATATAATTTGAAATCAGTAATATTTCAAACTTTATTCTTCTAAGATTGATTTAGCTATTTAGGGTCTTTTATGGTCCTATATGAAAAAAATTGCTTTTTCTCTGTCATTGAAAAATACCATTGGAATTTTGATAGGGATTGTATTTAATCTGCAATCACTTTGAGAAGTATGAATATTATAACAGTATCAGTTCTTCCAATCCATGAACATGAGACATAAATCCATGCCTTTGTGTCTTCTTCAATATCTTTCATCAGTGTTTTATAGTTTTGGTGTATGTATCTCTCATCTCCTTGGTTAAATTTATTCCCGAGGGTTTTTTTATATATATTATTGTAAATGTTATTGTTTTCTTAATTTCCTTTTCAGATAGTCTGTTGTTAGTGTATAGAAGTAGAACTGGTTTTTATGGTGATTTTGGATTCTGCGTATTTACTGTATTTGTTTAATCTAGTAGATATTTTTTGGTAGCATCTTTAAGGTTTTCTAAATCTATGTAAGATCATATCTTCTGCAAACAGAGACAATTTATTTATTACTTCAATGCATTTTTTTCCTTGTCTAATTGCTCTGGGTAAGACTTTCAGTATAATGTCAAATAGAATTGGCAAGAGTGGCAAACAAATCAGCAAGAAAAAAACAAACAATCCCATCAAAAAATGGGCTAAGGACATAAAAAGACAACTCTCAAAATAGATACACAAATGGCCTGCAAATATATGAAAAATGCTCAATATCACTAATAATCAGGAAAATGCAAATCAAAACCACAATGTGATATCACCTCACTCCTGAAAGAATAGCCATAATAAAAAAATCAGAAAGAGGAGATGTTGGCATGGATGTGATGATCAGGGAATACTTCTACCCTGCTGGTAGGAATGTAAACTAGTACAACCACTATGGAAAACAGTGTGGAGATTCCTCAAAGAACTAAAAGTTGAAATACCATTTGATTCAGTAATTCCACTACTGGATATCTACCTAGAGGAAGAGAAGGGATTATACAAAAAAGATACTTGTCCAGGCATGTTTATTGCAGCACAATTTACAGTTGCAAAATGGTGGAACCAACCCAAATGTTCATCAATCAACGAGTGGATAAAGAAACTGTGATATATATATATATATATGAATATTACTCAGCTATAAAAAGGAATGAATTAATGGCATTAGCAGCGACCTGGATGAAATTGGAGACTATTATTCTAAGTGAAGTAACTCAGGAATGGAAAACCAAATAACATATGTTCTCACTGATGTGTGGGAGCTAAGCTATGAGGACACAAAGGTGTAAAAATGATGCGGTGGGCTTTGGGGATTTAGGGGGAAGGATGGAAATGGGGTGAGGGATAAAAGACTACAAATAGGGTTCCGTGTATAATGCTTAGGTGATGGATGCACCAAGATCTCACAAATCACCACTAAATAACTTACTCATGTAACCAAACACCACCTGTACCCCAATAACCTATGGAAAATGTAAAAAAAAAAAGAGGTGGCAAGAGTGGGCATTTGATCTTGTTTTAGATCTTAGAGGGAAAGCTTTCAGCTCTTCATGTTGAGTAGGATGTTCACTGTAGGTTTGTCACACGTAACTTTTATATTGTTGAGGTATATGATTTTTTGATTTTTTTGATGAAAGCATGTTGAATTTTATCAAATGCTTTTTCTGCATCTATTGAGATGAACATATGATTTTTATCTTCATTCTGTTAGTGTAACATATCATAGTTATTGACTTGCATATATAGAACCATCCCTGCATCCCAGGAATAAATTCCACTTGATCATCGCACATGTGCTTTTAACATGCTGTTGAGTTTGTTTGCTAGTATTTTGTTAAGAAGTTTTACATCTTCATCAGGGATACTATCATAATGCCCTGAAATTTTCTTTTATTTTTGTAGTCTTCTTGTCTGGCCTTGGTATCAGGGTCGTGCTGGTCTCATAAAATGAGTTTGAAGGTGTTCCCTCCTCTTCAAATTATTGGATGATTTTGAAAAACATTGGCATTACTTTTAAAAATATTTTGTAGAAATGACCTGTGAAGCCGTCTGGTCCTAGGCTTTCTTGGTTAGGTGATTCAATACCTTTACTAGTTATAGGTCTGTTCAGATTTTTAATTTCTTTGTAATGCAGTTTTGGTAGGTTGTATGATGCTGGGAATTTATCCATTTCTTCCAGGTTATCCAATGTGTTGGCATATAATTGCTCATTAGTTTCTTATGTTTTTGTTTTTTTAAAAAAAGTTATTTCTGTGGCGATACATTACATTGCAATATATCATTTTTCATTTCTGATTTTATTTATTTTATTTATTAAATAACCATCTTGAGATGGTAAATTTTATGTATCAACTTGACTAGGTTAAGGGATGCCCAGATAGCTGTTATAATATTTCTGTGTGTGTATGTGAGGGTGTCTAGAAAAGATTAGCATTCGAGTCAGTAGACTTGAGTAAAGAAAACCCACCCTCGACAATGTTGGCAGGCATTTAAAAATCTGTTGAAAGTCCAAATAGAACAAAAAGGCAGATTAAAGACATACTTGCTCTCCCTCTTCTGGGTCTGTGACATTCATCCTCTCCTGCCCCTAAACATCACAACTCTTTGGTCTCAGGCCTTTGGGCTCTAATAAAGTTGACCCTATTGGTACCCCCAGTTTTCAGGCCTTCAGACTCAGACTGAATTACACCTTTGGCTTTCATGGTTCTCCAGCTTGCAGATGGTATGTCATACCACTTCTTAGGCTCCATAATCATGTGAACCAATTCCTATAATAAATCCCCCCTTTTATATCTACTTTTTCTGTTTCTATGACAATCCTAATGCATGTCTTTTCTTGTTTTCTTCTTAGTCTAGCTAAAAGGTTTGCTAGTTTTGTTAATCTTTCTTTTAAACCCAGTTCTTAGTTTCATTGATCTATTATTTTTCTAGTCCCTATGTTATTTATTTCTGCTTTGATCTTTGTAATTCCGTTTCTTCTGCTAACTTTGGGATTGGTTTATTCTTCTTCTAGTTCCTTGAGGTGTAAAGTTAAATTGTTTATTTCCATGTATTTATTTGTTCTTAATGTAGGTGTTTATTACTATAAACTTCTCTCTTGAAACTGCTTTTGCTTCATCTCTTAAATGTTGGTAAGATGTGTTTCTATTTTTGTTTGTCTAGAGACTTTAAAATTTCTTCTTTATTGGTTGTTCAGGAGTATATTTTTAAATTTCCACATATTTGTGAATTTTCCAACTTTCCTCCTCTTATTGATTTCTAGTTTCACACCATTACATTGAGACAAGATACTTGATATGATTTCAATTTTCTGAGATTTGTTAAGACTTGTTTTGTGCCCTAAAATGTCATCTATTCTGGAGAATGTTTGTGTGTGTTTAAAAAGAATATTCTTCAGATGTTAGATGGAATGTTCTGGATATATCTGTTAGGTACATTTAATCTAAAGAGTAGTTCAAATCCAATGGTTCCTTATTGTTTCCTGACTGGATGATCTATGCATCGTCCTGGTTAATTTCAAGTATTTCACCATGAGATAAAGTTAGCAGTGCTGTTATTATTCACAATGTCATAGCTCCTTAGAACTTGTTTTATTGAAACAATATACATGTTCTTATTTTGCATTTCCCTACTACCATTCACTGCTGCATCATCCATTGAGCAACCCATGAATACTGACTTCCAATGACTCTCCCAAAGATTCCTTGGCTTTCTTGATAATGAGCTCAAATTAATGTCTTACCTAGAGTATGCAGGAAATATGAACAATAATTACTTTTCTGAACATGCTAATTTTACTGTTCAGAATTTTTTAGTGGAAAGGTTGAACAACATATCTTCCAATCATGTCTTCCTTTGGACTTTTTAGGCCATTGTCACTACATCTCTAGAATATAATATTTCAGTGTTTACTGCACCTCTGCCTTCCATATACTTTCATCCATGGGAGGAGAGGCAATGGCCTTTTGTGTAGTGTGAGAAAGGCATTTCTGTCTGCACAAGGAATACACATTCCCTCCTCCAGCAGAGTGTAATAGTCAAGAATGCACATTGTCACCACATTGAGAAAGGACATGGATTAAAAGTGCCAACTGGTTGTGAAGCCACAGTCTGAAAAGCCGTCAGAAGAGATAAACATGACTGTTTTGTGGAGTCTTCCTCAAGCACGGCATAAAGCTTACAGAGGACATGAGAAGACTTCCCTGGAAGATATGTTGTTCAACTTTTATACTAAAAGACTTAAAATTGCCAGTAGCAGAGGTAGCACTGCCACCATAAGAAAATCCTGCCACCACTCCCATCCTACCACTTTCATGTCCTTCGAGTCCTAAGATCAGAGGCAGTCCTAATGTTGCAATACAGAAGGCCAAGAACAGGCCCACAGGCCCACACAAGGATCTGTGGTAGATGTTAGCCCAGAGTCCTGAACTTGTACAGGGTCCAGAGTGAGTGAGAGTCATTCCAAATCAATGTGTTAGCACCATTCTGGCAGCTCAGTCTCACACAATCACCCAAAAGAAATACTGTGTCATTCAGGTAGAATGATCTTCTCACTGTCCTAAAACTGCACCTCAATCACAGGGCCCAGGACTTACTGTATAAGCACAAATCTTGGAGCATCTGATTGACCCAATGCAGAGCAAATGTACAGCTCCAGGGACACTGCAAATGAGAAAAACATGAGCTGGAGAACTTATTTTAGTTGTCACTGCTGGCTTCATCCCAAGCCACAAGAGGGAGAAAGATAATTTTTTCAGACTCTTCGAAATGTAGGGCCCTCTGAGGTGGGGGACCCAGGGTAGAGACCTCTGCTTATTTGGTCTAAGAATGCTACTGCCTCTCTTATACCCTGCTTTTCAATTCAAGGGATATATAGTGCCCTCATGCTGATCCTAGATTCCATTCTCTCTCTAGCGATCCCCCTACAATCATACAAAAGAACATTGCACACCTTCATTGAAACCCATTCCTTTGCCGTGGTCATAGGCATTGGGGGATGCAGAAATGAAAAACATTTCCAGATTTTTTCTAAGTGTATATATCCTGCATCCTGTTCCTTCAGGCCCCTGCTGTCTAGTAACTATTTGGCAGAACTAACTCAGAATACATATTAATCCTGATAATGTCTGAATTCCAGATAATGCAATTTTATTTAACAAGATCATTTTAAATGCGTTAACACAAACTTGGACCCTCCTCTGACTGTGCTTGTTGAAACATGTAGATTCACAATGACCTGGCCACAGAGCATCGCCGATATCCAACCATTTACTGAGGATTATCATTTTAAATTCACTCTTCTGAATACGTTTTAAAACTCAACTAAGTAAAGCAATATTTATTTAGGATTTTTTTTTTTTTTTTGGTGGGAGAAAGTGGGGAGAGTACAGTACATCTAGTCTTCTGGATACTTTAACATCCAGCCCCAAATTATACCAGACAATTAAGAAATCATGTACTTGAAGTAAATGTTTTGCACCCTTCTTTTCTCAGTCTCCGAAATCCTCTCCTTTGAGTTGCTTTTATTGACTTGTATTTTAATGTCTCACCGTAAATGTAACTTTAGGGCAAGGGAGCCTAGTTAAATTTGACACCGTGTTATCTTGAAAAGGTGTGGTTAAGGGTGTTGTTCATCAAAATATACACTTGTATTAGAACTGAGAACAGTGGGGATAAAATCAAACTGAGTGTAGAGAAGAGCTCTAATTTTTGGGAATAACTGGTTGGCTTTTTAAAACAGAATATAGAGACCAATATGTGTATGTTTTCTTATTCACCACTAGAAAACACACAGCCAGGTTTGAGACTCATCTCCAAAGAGACTGGTGTGTCCTAAACTGACTTGAGATTCTCTTATTTTTCCATCCTTATTTTCCTATTTCATTTTGCTTTTATTTAAATTTTATTTAATCTTCCTGTAATGTTGCTATACTTGTAAGTCACCTAACATGCGTCTCAGACCAAGGCTGGCTATAAATAATTAAGAAGTCATGACCAATGTGCTTAGCAAGATTTTACGTTGTTGTGGACAGAGTGTGGGCTTTGGGATTACACAGGTTAAATCAACTATTAGATCTTCTCCTCCTTCTTTTTCTCGCTCTGTCGCCCAGCCTGGAGTGCAGTGGCGTGATCTCAGCTCACTGCAAGCTCCACCTCTCATGTTCACTCCATTCTCTCGCCTCAGCCTCCCGGGTAGCTGGGATTACAGGCGCCCTCCACCATGCCCGGCTAATTTTTTTGTATTTTTAGTAGAGACGGGGTTTCACCATGTTAGCCAGGATGGTCTTAATCTCCTGACCTCGTGATCTGCCTGCCTCAGCCTCTCAAAGTGCTGAGATTATAGGCGTGAGCCAGCCACCACTCCCGGCCTAGATCTTCTTATCAGTTTGGCGATCTTCTGCAGGTTTCTTAACTTGATATGGAATCTTCCAGATGTGTCATAACTGCTGATTAATCCCATTGTCTTTGTTTCTAATGCTATCTTTTTTGTAACTTTTGTATGCATGCAATATTTTCTAACATATCTGTCTATCCTTTCACTGGTAAGACAGTCTTGGACAACTTTCACTTGCAAATGAATATCAACAAGAGAAAAGATCAGGAGATCCAATCGATATATATATTATTATATATATAACAAAATCTAATATATTATATATTATTATTATATATAATAAAATCTAATATGTTATATATTATTATTATATATGATATATTATATATTATAATTATATATAATATATGATATATGATATATATTATATATGATATATATTATAATTATATATAATATATGATATATGATATGATACATGATATATTATATATTATATATGATATAATATATTTAATAATTATATATTATATTTAATAATTATATATTATATAATATATATAAAATAATATAATATATTATATAATATATAAAATAATATATTATATAATATATATAAAATAATATAATATATTATATAATATATATAAAATAATATATTATATAATATATATAAAATAATATAATATATTATATAATATATACAATATAATATAAAATAATATATATTATATATTATATATATATATTTTTTGAGATGGAATCTTGCTCTTGCTGCCCTTGCTGGAGTGCAGTGGTGTGATATCGGCTCACTGCAACCTCCACCCCCCAGGTTCAAGCGATTCTCCTGCCTCAGCTTCCCCAATAGCTAGGATTACAGGCATGCACCCGGGGTTTCTCCATGTTGGTCAGGCTGGTCTCGAACTCCTGACCTCAGGTGATCCACCCGCCTCGGCCTCCCAAAGTGCTGGGATTACAAGCATGAGCCACCGCACCCGGCTGAGAGCTGTATTTTCTAAGAAAACTAGGAATGAGCTTCAAAATTTTAAATTTGTATTGTAGTAAAGTATACATCTCTAAACCTTTAATTCCCTATTCCACACCAGCATTCATAACCTGTTTTGCTGCTTAATTTATAGTACTGATTTCACTGGTTTCCATCAGAAACATAAGGCAAAACACTTAATATTTTGGCTGTCATCAATATTTTTCTCTATTAATACAAACAGGAGGACTCCTTATCAATGTACTATACATCAAAGAGATAGTGTATGTCCTTACAAACAAACAAAAAAATATATATCAGAGTTGAATAAGCCTCTTCTATCTAATGAATGAATTTACAGTTTCAAAGAATCGTAAAACTGTCAGAGGGAATTAAATGATATGTTGGACCAGGAATAACTTCTGTGTCTGGCATTGGTGTTAGGCCATTAGTAAGAGGAAAATAGAACATGTGGACCTTGATAATATACCTGTCTTTGATATTATTGTTAAGCTTGACTCTTCTGGCGATTAAAGCGGCAGGTAATAAAATGTATCATGCAAACGTAAATGTGATATTTTTCTTCTATTTTAAGTTTCTCACGGAAAATGATTTTGTGATTTCTCTTTGAACAGCACTTTATTTATAATCCTATTTGCAACTTGGAGAGATTTCACCTCAGAAGGGGAGTGAGCACACTGCTCCGGCTTTTGTGATTCTGAAAATGTCACTGCTGTCATTTGTCAAATATGCCTGAAATCTGCCTTTTCAATAAGTGACATCTCCCACTCCTTTTGGATGAAACTTTTCACTCCCTTTTTTTTTTCTTTCAGAAGAATTCTATATAGAAAGCAGATATTTGAATCCTGACTTTACAACAGGAATGAGAAATTAATTTCTTATGTAAAACTACTAAATAGTATTTATTTCAGTACAATACATTTGGGAAGCTTTAGACTTATTTAGTTTTAATTTTGCCTTAGGATGGAATGCTTTTTTTGCATTCATAAAATGGATTATGTTTCTTTATATTTGGCAGAAAATCCCATAGAGCAAGAGTTGTCTTCTCAAGCACGTATATTTTTACCTGCTCCTCCACGGCTGATTCCCTCCTTTTCTTTTCATAAGCCTCATGAAAGGTTTTCCTTTTCTTTCTGCTTACTTGCTAAAATCCACAGGATCGGACTTTCTTCCCTGGGGTGGGGATTTGCAAACCCTGCAGTCATGTCTTCAGATTTACAACTGACTGACCCGTCTGTCCTGTGGCTTCCAGCTTAATTCTCTGGTTCCAGGTTATACCATCTGAGAGATGTGGACAGCATCTCCTTACATTATGAGGGATGTTGTGAGGATTAATTGATGTTTGCAGTACACATCAAAGCCCAGGGCTGCAAGATGCTTTATAAATTCAAAATACCCCTATGTTAATAGCAGGCTCTGTTATGAGAAACCTGCTAAACACAAGCCTTCCACTCTCTGGAGCTCCATGACCTTTCTATCTAGCCTACTAATTCCATAGCCTCTCCCAGAGGGGTATTCTCTGCCTCTCCAGCCTGGATTTGTCTCTAACTTAATAAATGCAGCAAACCTGAAAAGCAAGTATAGAAAAAAAGAAGGGATTTATTTATTTAAGTAATGCTTGTTCACCTGGAACATAATAGCAGCTGGATTCCTGCTAAATCAAGAATCTATTTGTTCCAGCAGGTCACCCAATGTTGTTTATCAATTTTCATTCTCACTAACAGAATTAAGCTCCCAAACCATTTCAAATCAGTTTTCTCCCCTTCATTTTGGAGGCTTTCAATTGAAGGGATACATTTAGCATGGTCAGAGCCCATTACTTACCAGAGGAATGGTGGCTTCTCCTTTGTGCCAAAGCTGAGCTTTCCAAGAGAGCATCCCCTACCCAAGATATCAACTATATCTTAGTGCAAATACCATATATTCCAAATGTACTTTTGGAAATGGCAGGTTTTAAATCAGGTAGTTTGCAGTTTCTGATATTAAAGTTATATGAATTATTTTTTATTGTCGTTAATATTTTTAAAGATGTCCTTGTTATGAACTATTTTAGTCTGGTGATTAAACCTAGATTTAAGATATAAAATCTTAATTATTATTTGAAAAGTGTCTGTTCCTCAAATAAAGCCATTTGTTTTTACATTATTTTTCCAATAATGAAGGTAGGTTCAACTGAACTCAAGCCTCATTTTTTTACTTTTTCTTCATAGGGCCACTGGCTCAGATGACTTACAATGTCATAACTAGGCTTGATTAACAGAGGTGCTCTCCAAACCGGAGACGGATAGTCTGGAGTTTATTTAGACTTAAAGGGAAAAAGAAAAGGTAGCCAGGTTTTCAATAATGAAGAATATTCTGTAAAAAGCATGCAAGCATTTGAATAAAACTGCGCTTCCAAAAGCCATGTAAGAAAGACAGTACCTATGTGAATATTGGTGAAAATTCAGATGGAGTCCAACTCTGGAGGTTGGACAGGTATTTAGCAGAGATGTGGGTCTGTAGATGGTACTGGGGATATCCAGAAGCAAAAGTATCAGTTCCTATAATGACTAGAACTACCATCTCTCTATTCAACTATATATAGAAAGCACCATGGTAAACACTACTGACATGTGTTAACACATATCACATGTGATCAGTACCACATTTCTGTGAGGTGGGTGAAATTATTATTCTCATTACCCTGACAAAAAAACAAAGCACAGAAAAGATATGTAATAATTTCAAGTTCACATACTAGTAAATGGAGAGGAGAGGAGTCAACCCCAAGTAGTCCAATTCTAGAGCATTTCAAGCTCTTGAAGAAGCACAGGGCAGGGTGATTAAGAGCATGTGCTGTGGAGTCACATAAAGTCTGTGTGACCTTTACTTAGCCTCTCTTTATACCAGTTTTCTTGTACATGAAATGGGATGATAATAGGTTATTGAGAAGATTAAATGAGATAATACCAATGAAACCTAAGAAGAGTTCTTAATCCATGGTAAGTGAGCAGCAGATGTTAGTTATTGCTAAATTGTAAGTAGGTGGCCTTGGATCCTGGGGTGCATGGAGAAGCAGATACTCCTCTTCTAAAAAAATGATGTTAGGGTGCAGAAAGCCAATTGGTTAGGAAACAGGGCACCAAGATAAAGTTCTCCCTAACCTGACATTTAGAGTTTACCCAACATCATAGCTACTTCACAACCATTAACCCCAATCAAAGTTGTCAACTGACTGGCCCTGCTGATGCACAGAGAGCCCTATTAGCTTTCCTATGCAATTGTTTAGTATAGAAATGAACAATCAAGGGTCACCAGATGTTTTAGGAAATTTGCATAATGAAAGAGAATGATCAAGACAGAGCAAAGTAACACTAGAGGAAGCAGACACATTGAAGATCAAAAGAAAGTAAATTAAAACAAATAAAGCAATTCTAATTAGTCTCTTCAGGATGATTGAAGAATATATCACAGTCAAAAAGCAAGAAGATGCCTTTGTTAAAAGGCACAATTTGATGATGTGCTATAGTTACATAAGATGTAACCAAAGGTAGAAACTAGGCAGGGGGTACACAGGTGCCCCCTGTGCTGTCTTTACCACTTTCTGTAACTCTATTATGGTTTCAAAATAGTTAGAAGAAAAAAATCAGTTGGAAAAAAATAAGGAGTTCCTGGAAATTGAAAATAAGCGTATTTCAAAAAAAATAATAATCATATAAACCTTAGAAGATAGAGTTGAGGAAATCTTTCAGTTCATAAAATTGAATAAAAAAGGAGAAGTATAAGTTTTTTTTCATGGAGGAGGAATTATTTTTTCAAACATTAAAATTATATGTTTAGTCTCAATAGGGTAAGCGTGTTTTTTGATTTTCAAGTTTTAGAGTTAACCTATAAAAAATCACAAATTGGAAAGTATAATTTTCAGCCACAAGAGAGATAAAGTCATAGGGGCCACAATTATGACTTTGACTTCTCTTTACTTTTCTTCACGGAGTTTTACCAGCAGCTAGAGCTCTTATTTGGTTCTCTTATATTTCCTCTCTGTTTCTTTCTAGCTCTTGGTCTCTAGGTCTCTCCCTCCTCAGATCCTCCTTGCATCCAAGTGGCAGCATGACCTGTAATTTTAGCCCTCTCTCGAAGGCCTAGAGTTGTTAGACTTGACCAGCTCTGTCTTGGGGCTTTGGGAGGTTGGGTGGCAGCATGGTCGATGGCATGGATGTATTTATTCTGGTTGTCTTTCTGGTTTAATTATTTTTCTTTGATTGCATTATAAATATTTGCATCAAATCATACAAGATAAACTTGGGTAAACAAATTGCCCAAGGACTCCGACCAATCCACAACAGTTCTGCAGTGATATTTGTGATACAAGAAAATAATCAGGACTTGCTGTGCCTTTCTATATCTTTGTTTACTGGAAATTTGTGGGGTTTTTTTTGCCCATAGTGAGAGTGGCTAGGTCATGATTAGATATGGATGTTTCTTGGTCCCTGATTCAATAAAATAATATAATTTTTGATAATATTCCAGTTTCCTGCAGCCCACTCTTATTTCTATCACTGGAGTAACCAATATCTATAATTCCTAAATTAATGCTTCTGGACCTACTATTGTTTATTGCCTTACCAACCCAGAGCTCTATTTCTAACTATAAAACCCTACATGATTGGAAAAAGATATTTATGCATCAGTACTCACTTTTTATTCCATAGGTGTAATATGAAGGTGATGCCAAGGGGGTCTAGATTTGGGATAATCTAATTGACATGAAGGTGATTTGCAAGTCATTTTATGATATTGTCAGAAGAACCTTCCTATCTGTCAAAGTCTGGGTTAGGGTTTTCAGACAACTCTTTCCTGAGAAACACAACTTTCTGCTCAAGTCCTAATTCTAACCTAGTGGCTTTAAGAAGCCCAAGTGATATAACAGGGAAATGCATATATTCCCTTTTTTCATGAAATGTGGGTGATTATGTAGACTAATTGCCTCATTTCACAGACTAAAAAGCTGAGGCCTAAAGAGAGTATGTGCTTTGTATTGGTTCCTGAGAGCAGAATAGTAACTAGCATCCCAACCACATTCCTCTATACTTGATAACATATATAATTTCTTTTTTCACAGTGGCAATACATTTTGAACTAAAAAACAATAACTTAAACATTCAGCCATTCCTCAAAAATTGGAAAAGAGAGTCTTTATTTCCAAAAACTGAATAGGGGAAATCTCTAATCTTTTCTTTTTTGTGTCACCAGATTAACCTGCCCAATATTCATCCCAATGGGAAGGCCTTCTTCATTGATTTCTTTCTCTGTGGACAAGAGATCTTTCCAGAGCCCACACTGTTTCCCCAACCTTCTTCTTTGTCTTAAACATGAAGCTTCCAAGAAACATTCTTAAAAAATTACAATTCAAGAGGATGCCCTGAAGATTTTTAAAAATCATGTATAACCAGACAATTCTGATACCAGAGGATAGAGTATACTCTGAGCAATTTTGCAGTAGACTCTGAGCTCTATCAAGGGCTAAATCTACTAAGTCTTATTCACATAAGCACATAGGAATAAGCATATTTTTACAAGTAAAAATCATTCATGCGACCAGGTAGGTGATTTTTCAGTGACAGAGAATATTCTTTTAATCTGGAGTGTATATTTTCATATACATAATAGGCTCTCAATTAAAATTTATGGATAAAAAATTAGGGCTAGGCTTTATCAGCCAAATGGGGAGTCGCTTCTTTGTCCAGTCTATGGTTCTGGGTAAATGAAGTCCAGATTTTGTGGGATTTGAAATATTGCCCCACACCTAATTCTGAAACTCCTGATTCTGGTTTCTTTTC
Source organism: Gorilla gorilla gorilla (assembly GCF_029281585.2). Classification (NCBI taxonomy): domain Eukaryota; kingdom Metazoa; phylum Chordata; class Mammalia; order Primates; family Hominidae; genus Gorilla; species Gorilla gorilla. The sequence goes on from NC_073241.2 coordinate 81,570,215, forward strand.
AATTATCAGGAAAGTACTCAGTTCTGAAGGTTTGCAACTACATTAACATTTTTCCATTCTCTGGGAGATACAGAGTGGAAGAATGGATGTTTTATGTTTTTCTTTTCACAAATTTAAGACATAGTTTTCATTCAGAACCCCAAAGGGTATGGAAAGGGGAGAGGGAGTGGAGCTAAAAAGCCTAGGATGTAAATCCCACTCCTTCCACACAGTGTGAACGTGAAAATCCCATTTTCCTCTGGTAAAGTAATTCCATTCATCTTTTGGAGTTGGCATAAGATGTAAGGAGACAGGGTATTTTCTGGTACTCACAGAATGACATTTGCTCAAAATATATTAGTTTCATTCTCTTCTCTTCCTCCTGTTTCTCCATCATGTTGCTAAGTGTCCTCCAGGAATTGTGAGTTATACTGACATTGTATGACAGATTAGACTTGTTTAACAAATGTAGAGTATTTCTTCAATCATTGATTCATTGTTCATCTCTATAGTATTTGGCCTTATGGAAAATGGAGTAAAGCTCCTAGTGAGTGGATATGGAAAGAAGGAAATATCTTTTGGAGGTAGAGATAATAGGAATAAATGTTGGGGTTTGATATGTGACTTACAGAAAAAGAAGAACCAAGAATTGCACCAAGATTTTTGGACTAAGCAAGAAAGTGGGTATTGGAGCCACTTGGTAAGATGAGAAAACAGAAAGGGAAACAAAATGGAGTCAAGGGTTATATTTTAGACATGCCAATTTTGAGATGCCCATTGCCCAACAAAGTAAAAATTTCATGTGGTGGTTGAATACATGCATCTTAAGTTCAAGGGAACGGATCAGGGATAAACATATAAATTTGGCAATTGCAGACATATAAACTATCTACAAAACCACTGGATGAAATAAGATTTCACTGGAATGTATAAACATATAGGAAAAAAGAAAGCCTTTTATTCTAGTAGCAAACCCTGGCTATTCCAACATTTGGCAGTGAAGTAATGGAAGAGGAACCAGCATAGAAGTGGATAAGGCAGGTCGAGAGAGGTAGAAGGAAAACAAAGTGGGCATCAGGAATTCCCAAGAATAAAATGTTTCAAGAAGGGAAGAATGATCAAATGTGTGAGAGGATGTTGCACGTAGCAGCACAGAGCACAAGGATAACTGACATGAAAAATTTCCATTAAATGGTGGAAACAAAAAGACCACTGGGGTAAGTTGAAGAGAGAATGAGAATGTCATTGATTAGAGGATCTTTGGTCGGTGATGAGACATCACAACATAAACACCAATTTGAGATGAAAGGATAGCCTTATTCTAGGTTTAATAATCTTTCTCAAACTTTGCTTCCTGTAAAAGATGAAAAGTTTGAGTCACAGGTTACAAATGTCTGTGCCTTATATTTTCTTAAGACATTATCAAATAAATACAGTCATCTGTTTTACCTTCTGCCTGATATCCACGTTTCACGATTCCAACTTGATCTATAGAATACAAAGACTTGGACTGCATTTCTCACATTCTGGTCAAAAGCCTTGAACTATGATGTTCCTTCTGTTGCTGGGAAAAATCTGAGCTCACTATTGCCACTGCAGAAAGAAATTGAGACAATGTGAAGTGAAAACCAATGCTGAACTACAAGTTAGGAAGAAGAGAGCCAAATTATGTTTGAGCCTTCAGATCAAGAGTCTTATTTCCGCAGAAAAAGAAAAGGAGTTTGAATTTACACAAATCAACAAAACTTGAGTGGTCAAGAAATTGTCTCCTAACCTCAATGGTTGTCATCTCTGTTCTTACATGTCTGTGTCTCTGATGCATGATTGGATTTTGTTTTATTACTGTGAAAGAAGAGATACAGAAAAGATATATTTGTCAGGCTATGATGGTTATTTATTTGTGGATTGAATTTTTCTTTTCAAGGAAATGAATAATTTATGGCTAAGACAGAATATAGAACCTCTTGTTTCTAATTCAAATGTTTAATATATTTCATATGCCCAAAACATAAAAGAAACATATGCCAAATAAGACCCAGAAAAAAGTTCATGCCTTTTGTGTTCAGCCTTTCCTTATTCTTGATTGGCTTGATATTTAGGATAATCTCTTTCTACCTTTAGTGTCAGTCACTTAGGACATTTCTCATTGCTCCAAACATGTGTGACTGTTCTACCTTTACCCTTCTGCTTGTGTTGTCATTATGGTGTAGCTTTTCCTTATCTCTTCTTCCTTTAAAATGTATTGAGACTTTATGGTTTTGCACATAGTTTTTGAAAATATTCCAAATATGCATGAAAATGATATATAATCTCCAGCTATTGGGTACAATTTGATGATACGTAAGTACACTATCTATCTATCTATCTATATAGTGTGTGTGTGTATGTATGTATATACACATATAGAAATGTGCTGCTCAAATCTTCTAACTTTGTTTACTTTATGGATTCTTGAGAGAGGGTTATTAAAATCTTCCACTAAAATGTTGCCTTTGAAAATTTCTTCTCATAGTTATATCAATTTTTAATATATATATTTTATGACTTTATTACATGTACAGAAATTTTAAATTGTATATCTTATTTAGTTGAATGGAAGCACTTATGAATATCCTGAGACCTTCTTTATTAGTAGTAATTTGTTTTTCTGGCAGGACAAATGTGATAGATGTTAGTATAGCTGCACTAGACTTTTTGGGTGGCATTTGCCTGGTATACATATTTTTAAAAATCTTTTTAGATGTCCCCTCTCTTTATGTTATAAATGACCTCAGTAATCTAACCTACCTGGAGAGATTAAACTTTTACCATGTGGTTACTGATATATTTTGATTTATTTCTATGATCTAGAATACTCCTAAATACTCCTAAAGATATGAGTATTTCTCCTATTTTCTTGTTTCTGAATGTATAACTTTTTTGTTATTTTTCTCCTTTCTTCTTGTATTCACACAACACTAGTCTATGCAATAGATGCATCCCAAAAGCTCAGTAGGTTAACACAATAGAAGTTTTTTGTTTGTTTGTTTTGCTTTTTAAATCACTCATGATAAGCCCCCAAAACAGATACTCCTGGTTGGTAGACTTTCTTCCAAGTGGTGATTTGGGGATTCTGCTTCCTTATATCTTTGATTCAAGGTTACCAGAGAAAGAAAAAAGACAAAGAGAATTAGGCATGAGAATAATTTATGAATCTGATCAGAAAGTAGTCCATCACTTCCACATTGCATTGACCAAAGTAAAGCCCAGTGGCTACACTAAGTGTGAAAGAGCCTAGAAAATGTAATTTACCTGTGCGTCTAGAAGTAGTAATAAATATGCTTAGTAAATATATAGCTGGTCTCAGCCACACATGTCTGTCTTTTTTTTTCTGTTAATTCCACCCCCTCCCCTTATTCTAAATTTTCTTCTCTACTCATTTGAAAATCATATACTCTATTTCAACTCTTTTACTTGTTATCCTAGTTTTTAACATACATATGTAGCTTCCCAACTCTTTAAGTCAACCAATACACCCTCCCAAACAATACAATGACTTTAGAAGTCTTCAAACCCACTTACTTTTCATACCAATCACTGCTCAGTCAGGAAAAAGAAACCACCTGGCAATTTGAACAGAAAAAGTTTAATATAAGGAATAATTCACAGGAGATTGGAGTAATGGGAATTAAATTGTAAGTATCAAGGAAGACTGTAAAGGATAAAGGAATTGGAGACATGTAGAATAGCCACTATCCACAGGACTAGAAATAGAGCACCCAAGCAAATGTCCCCTCCCTCCCTGGCTGAAACCTTGTAAGAGACAGTGTGGGTATAAGAGAAGTCACTGACATGCCTCACTAGCAGGACTTGCAGGAATCTGCCCTCTGGGGTGCTATTCAGAGGGAGTTGCCATGTCTCAGAACTCCTTGCAAGTCACCCAAAGGGCTAAAGGGTATGTTGTGCCTAGGCAGGGCTACACTTCAGAACTCGCTACAAAGTCACCCCAGGGAGAGCTTCTGAAGACAACTCATAGGTTGCTACCTGGCATTAGCATGCTATAGTGATGTCATGGTGGTCCTGGGGGAAACAGGACAACACCAACCACCTCATGCTATAGGAAAAAGGATCTAGAGAAGCTACCTTTGTAGGAGCTGAGTGCTGAAGAAACTGCTCTGTTGGTGCTGAGTGCAGGGGAAAACTGCAACCTGTAGAAACATAGCAAGTAAGGCATACCAGAAAAAGGAAAAGTCCCTTATTTCTTTTGTGTCCCTCCTGGGCCTTCTATTGACAAGGCTTAACAGCATACCAGCTGGCAAAGCTTATGTTCATTATCGCAGGACACACAAGAGTAAATTTGAATCAGAGAAGCAATACATTGACGACTGACACAAACCCATTCCAACTTATATGTTATTTTTGCCCATTATTTTAATTTTCTTTAAGTCCACAAATCAAACAATTATGTTATGATTGTATAGGTCCTTTTTTTAAGTTTTCCATATGTTTTGCTAATTTTGTTTTTTTAACCTGTATTTTCAGCATTTCAGACCTTCTTGTGATAATTTTTCTTCATGAAACATGTTATTTGAAATCTGTGAGGCTCTGCTTCAATATACTGTTTTTATTTATCTAAAAAAAATTTCACCTTTATTCTTCAAATACTTCTTTTTTGTTCTCCCTTTTCTTCTGTAATTCTAATTACATATATATTATCTGCATATTAGACCATAGATATTGTCAAACTGGGAGTTGTTTGCAAGAGAGATTTTTAATATTTCCCCCACCCTCAGCATCAGATTTTCCCTTTGTGTACCTCACCTTAAGGTCTCTCTACCTTCTCTTGCCTCTCTCCCAGCAGTGAATTGCTGCAGCTTGTTATTCAATACTTGTTGACTTAGTGGTAGTAGTGGGTGGGGAAAGGTGAAATTTGTTGTTCTGATTCTCTCTTAGTGACTGTTTCAGCATGTATCTAGGTCTGGATGATGGGGACCCTCTCAGTGATCTTGCCTCATACTTGACTGTAACTCATCTCTAATGTTCTAGGACCAGGGCAGAATCCTTTCCATATCCCACGGGTAGAAGGTTTTCTGTTGCCCTGTCTGCAGTGGATCTTCACCTCCACCCTAAGAGAGAAAGTGTCTGTTGCCCTTTTCCAGTATCTTAAGGCATTTATTCCATGGAAAGAATAGAAAGTGGGGATCTGGGTGGGGTTCCATGCCTTCCCCTCCCTTCCCACCACCACACTGGCTGCTCTTTCCCTTCCCCAGGCTTGCACCATGAGCAAGGTTTTTCAGGGTGTCCCTAATCTTTCTGAAGAGTACTCAGTAAAGTCTGTGATCAGCCTATGAATATGTAAATTCCTTTTTGTCTCCGTAGTATCCAGAGGTTCTGTATTCTCATGCTGGCCCACACTTCGCATTTACCAATTTATTTAAAAATTTTAACTGAACTGTTCTTATCAGGTCGAATAACATTCCAAGGCATGCAAGTCAAGTAAGCAAGTCCTTGTGAGCCAACCATTTCTCCTTGGAGGTACCTCTCTTTCCTTAGATGTTTGATTAGCTGATTGTCCTGCAACATCTACTTTCTGGTAGCTTTGAGCAAAGTTGTGACTTTGCCATTGTCAGGTGAGTTTTATTGTTAGTGTACAAATGGGAGAGACATTCTTTTCCAGAATTCAACATAGTAAGTGGAAGACAGAAGTTCCAACTTCAGTCTTAAAAGATAGTTTTCTTGTGCATAGAATTTCAAGCTGAAAATTTTTTATTTTAGTTATTTAAAGATATTATTCTATTGCTTATAGTTTCTAAGGTTATTGCTGAGAGGCTAGCTGTTAGTATAATTGTTATTATTTAAAGTGATCTTTCTTTTCTCTTTAATCGGTCCTTATGGTCTGATTTATGTCCCCCAAATTATGTTGCAATCCTAAGTCCCAAGATGATGGTATTAGGAGGTGGGAACTTTAAGAGGTAATTTAGGTCATGAGGGTGAAGGCTTATGGAATTAGTAATGAGGGTTGAGGGAGTTCCTTTGCCTTTTTCCACAATGTGAGGACATGACAAGAAGAAACCTTCTATGAACCAGGAAGCAGGCCCTCACCAGCCATCAAATCTGGACCACGGTCTTGGATTTCCCACCCTCAATAACTGTGAAAAATAAATGTTTGTTGTTTATAGGCCACCCATTTTATGGTGGTTTGGTTATAGCCACCTGAATGGACTAAGATGCCTCATAGCCTTTTGCATTCTACAATTTTATTATCTGTCTATTTATGAATTAAATTTCATTTATCCTATGTGAGATATGTTGGGATTCCAGAATAATGTGTATTTCATCAACTCTGAAAAATTCCCATCCGTTATCTTTTTTTATAAATATTATATGTTGTCTATTGTCTTTACCTTGTAACTTATCTTTTATGTATATTTTTTGTTTTCATGTGTTTTGAGGGATTTTCATGTGTTTGTGGTGATTTCAGTAGATTTAATTTTTAGTTAAGTATTTTCTCTTCTGTTGCATCAATTACTTGGTTGTTTAACCTATCCTACTAACTTGATACATAGAGACAGATAGAATTATAGATATATAGATGGTACTTGTACAGCCTGGGTTGAAATTTCATTCCTCCTTGGTGTAAGTGTGCATGTGTCAGCCAATCCAGTCACCTGGGGGCCCTACCAACCCAGAATAAACTTAAACTAAATTTCTAGCTTCTAGTTTTAGGGGCCATTCAGAAAATATGAATTCTAGACCCAAGCTTGCTTGAAGATAGGTTTGTAGCTGAGAATCCTTTTCCTGTTTCTACTCTACTCAAAATCAAATAAAAAACACGAACATCCCAGTACTCCCTGAGGTACAGCTTTTTTTTCTGGTTTTCATGCTGAGTGTGTTTTTCTGTAGGAAACCTACTTTATGCCAGTTATTTTTTAAGGCAGTCTTGCACCTTACTAGGCTCCCAGGCTTGTGTGCCCTTCACTTTCCATTATTCAAGGCCTCCTCAAACATCATGGCGCTAGGTCATCATTGATCAAATAATATCTACTTCAGCTTCACTGTCTTTTGTGGATTGATGCTTCCCTTGTTTTATGCTGTCATGGTATTCCCTTACTTTACTCCTAGTTCATCCATATATCAAAAAATATTTTAAAAAATATTTATTCGATGCTGAACTGAGAATGATTTCTCTAAATCCTCTAGTTCCCTAAGACCGGTAAAAGAAGCCTTCTCCTTGCTGACTCAAAAAATTTTATTTATTGTTTCAGGGCCAGTTCAAATGCCACCTCTTTTATGAATTTCACTCTGGTACCTCTGGTCAGAATTAGTTTTTCTTCAATCTGCCAAATAGTATATTTCTCCTAATTATATCATTTATAGTTTTTTGCCTTATAGTAAAATTTGTGGTTGATATGTCAGTATCCCCCTCTAGATAGACTGATTCTTAAAGTCAGGAAGCTGTGTTTCATCATCTTTCTTTTGACCAAGGGAATACCACACAATAAGTTGCTGATAAGTCTCAAATAAGTAAATGGATTAATGATAAAATTGATTTAAAAGCTTTTATAGATTTGATATTAGCAGGTGAAACTCGAGGGATATTGAGCATCTAGTATATATGATGCCTGTTGCTATGTGATAAGTAAATTGAAATGATAGTACAAATCCGCAATGATAGAAATTACCCTTTTATTCTCCAAGATGAAGTATGTGGAGTGAGGACATATAGGATTTCCTTGGATAAGAAGAGGGTATGGAAAATATGGCTGTGATCAATGAAGCATGCATAATGGATTATAGAAGAAACAAGGATTCTGGGGAATCATCTCTTCATTATTGAGATTTATATAATAACACATATTATAATGTGTGCCAGCCATACCCTTTCACAACACATTATTGACATAAGACTGGACTAGAAGGTTTAAAGGTCATTCTTGTGTGTGCATATGTGTGGGTTTGTGATTTTATAGGCCGGTAAGTACTGTTACATTACTCTTATCTCAGCAATTAGAAAAAAATTCATAATATAGAAAAGATAATTTTTGGTTTATAAGAGCTATATAGGAAATATCTTTAATACATAATGCATTATTAACAATGTATATTAACACTGATTACATAAAGGCTAAACAATGCACTTACGTATTATGAGGGTAGTGGGTAGTGAATTCAGGCATAGACAATGAAAATGTCCTCAATTATATTTTGCCTTTTACACACGTTTCAATAATTTATTTCTAGAACTTCAAATATGTTCTTGTTTGTTATCTTCTTATTCACTGCTGAACAAAAACTTGACTGGCATAAGCCCAATGATTTTCTTGTTGGTTTACCACTTTTAGCACTCAGAGTAATTTCCATCTTTGTCTCAACTATGTTAGGTTTATGAGATCTACACTTCTTGTATCAGCATTTTCATCTTCCATTTGTTTTTATAAAATAATGAAGACAGAAGGCAATAAAATATTCCAAACATACAAACACTGCTATATGAATATCCTGCCAAAAGTGTGCTGCTGTTTGGCAGTCAGAGACTCTGTGTGTTACCTGAGCATTTCAGCTTATCACCTGTGTATGAAAGTACAAATTTACCATTTAAAACTTAGTTTGGGCTGTTGATGTTATAATGTACAATTGAATGGATGGTATGAACACAGGATGAATAAAGGTTAAGGACAATCTCTAGCTAAAACAACGTTCCTTAAGTCTTTTCTTTGACTTGTGCATAAAGCAAAGACTGAGCCTCATATTTCTGGAACTACTAGTTTCTCTTTAGGAATATACCACATCTAAAGATTCTGTGGGCATCTAGGGAGGAAAGTACTCAAAACTGCATGTCATGATTGACAAAATAATAATATTAGTAATAATAATAATGTATCAATAATATTGATACATGTGTTCATTTTATTATTTTATATATTTTACTATATCTATTTATTTATTATTCGTCTCCATTTTTAGAGGAGTATGTTAGAAATTTCCCATTAAAAATATTGCAGCATCACAAAATAGTAAGATTCTCTTCTTTACTGACAAAAGAAGTTTCTTCCCATTCTCTCTCAAGGATTTCTACCTAGGTAATGATTTCAGTCCATATATGTATCCTCCTAAGCTTTTCTTTTCTTCCTCTGATCCCATAGTCTTTCCAGCTCTCAGACTTTCATTGATTGAACCCAAGTCAACGTGACATTTTTGCATGGTAATTTTCCAGCTTTATTTCTAATTACCAAGTATTGAGGAATTTTTGTTGTCAATAAGCAATAGCAAATTTTTTGAAAATTACAAGTAGGCTTATTTGTGGATATGAGGAGACTCCTGGTTCCTTGATTTTGTAACAAATAAGTGGCTACTGGATACCAGCAGTCAGAGAAACAGATGACCCTGGTCAGGTTTACTCTTTGCCTTTCTTGCCCTGGCCTTACATTTGACATGGTGAGGACTCTGTGACACAGCACGTATTTGTACTTATGGATATATTTATTTTTAGCCACTGCTTTATGTAAATTATGCAGAGGAAGTATGTGATCACCTGAAGAGATCCTCAGACTATAAATAAAAGTAGTTGGGTTGTGGTTCCTGTTCTGTCATTAAACTGGTATGAGATTTGGGAAAGTTAAATTCTATCTTTGAATCTTAGTTTTCTCATCAGTAAAATAAGTATATAAGACTATATCAGTGGTTTTTAATCCTGGAAGCATATTAGAATCCAGAGAGCTTAAAAATGTGAACCACCTCTACAATTATCTCCATCTAATTTTGTTTATTATACTTTAAGTTCTAGGATACATGTGCACAATGTGCAGGTTTGTTACATATGTATACATGTGCCATGTTGGTGTGCTGCACCCATTAACTTATCATTTACATTAGGTATATCTCCTAATGCTATCCCTCCCTCCTCCCCCCCACCCCACAACAGGCCCCGGTGTGTGATGGTCCCCTTCCTGTGTCCAAGTGTTCTCATTGTTCAAATCCCACCTATGAGTGAGAACATGCGGTGTTTGGTTTTTTGTCCTTGCGATAGTTTGCTGAGAATGATGGTTTCCAGCTTCATCCATGTCCCTGCAAAGGACATGAACTCATCCTTTTTTATGGCTGCATAGTATTCCACGGTGTATATGAGCCACATTTTCGTAATCCATTCTATCATTGATGGACATTTGGGTTGGTTCCAAGTCTTTGCTGTTGTGAATAGTGCCGCAATAAACATACGTGTGCATGTGTCTTTATAGCAGCAATCCAATTTTTAATTTAAAAAATAGAAACATCTGAGGTTTACCCCCCTGGGTATTCTGATTTGAGTGTGGTGGGTGTGGTCACCAATACTTTGGAAAAGCTCTCTTGATGATTCTAATATGCAGTCAATGCTGAGAACTGCTGGACAATATGATCCCTAAGTCTTGTTCAGAAAGGCAATGTAAGATAAATGTTTAAGAGAATAAACATTGGAATCAGACTGAGGTAGGTTTGAATCCTAGCTCTCCCACCTCCAGGTTATATAAGCGTGGGTAAGTTGTAACTTCTTAAAGTCTCAGTTTCTTCATCTGTACAGTAAAGTTAATACTTAACTCAGTGAGTTGTTGTGAAGATTGAGTATAATAATGGATATAAAGAAAATAGCTCAGGACTTTGCCTATGGTAGGCATTCAACAAATGATGATGATAAAGAGGATTCTTACTATGATGAAGCTAATACAAAAATTAAAAAAAAAATCCCTGAGTGTGGCTTTGGTCCAAGATTAGAAAGTAGAATAATAGAACAAAATAAAGAAACCGAAACAGCCGTCTGCATATCTTAAAACCCAGTATATCCCATGAGTGCTTTCTCAATCACCAGCAACTATGCAGTAAATGGTGCCAGACCAAATGATTACCAAAAAGGAAAAAATAACAATAACAGCAATGAAATTAAATTCCTATCTTCCATGTTCATAAAAGTAGGTTTCAGGGATGAAAGACATAAATATGACAAAGCAACACTCAAAATATCTTGGAAAAATAGGAACATATTGTTATGGCATTAGGACAGGAAGGAATCTATAAACACAAAAAGACAAATTATAAGGGAAGGAATAAAAATACTGATGGCTATAAAATTCAACACTTCTATATTCTAAAAGTATTATATAGCTAAAAGATAATAAGTTTACCATATATAAGCAACAGAGATATAATAATCAGAATAAAAATCTACAAATCAAGAAAACAAAATAAATAAATAATTTTAAAAATGGGCAAAGTTTAGGGATTGTCGGCCCATAAAAGTAGAAGTAAGCAAATAAAAAGATGTACAACCTTGCTATTTATCAGAGGATTGCAAATTAAAACAGAATGAGGTACAAATTCACATTCATTAGATAGACAAATTTTAAAAATATAACAATTCTGGATATGGTTATGTCTACCTATAGTCCCAGCTACCTAGGAGGCTGAGGTGGGAGGATCCCTTGAATCCAGAGTTTGAGAGTGCAGTGAGCTAGGACGGCACCACTGCACTCCAGCCTGGGTAACAGAGCGAGACCCAGTCTCTTCAAACAAACAAACAAACGGGAACTAACAATTCTGTATACTGCAAATTGGAGATTCAAATTGCTATGACAACTTTATGAGAAACCTCAGCTTTTTTCTATAAGGGGACATGATCAAGAGTGATCCCAACAGTTTCTGAATAGACAAAAACTGGTACTAACTTCAATGTCATCAACAGGAGAATTGATAAATGAATTGTGAGAACAACGCCCAATAATGCTAATCAAGAATAAAAACTAATGGATGTGGGTGAATTTTACAAATAATATTTTTAACAGAAAACATCATTCAGAAAGATATACATAGTATGTTACCAAAAATGCCTTAAATAGTCCATTAATAACGTATAAATTGTGGTCAAAAGAATAGACACCAACTTCAGGTTAGTGGATAGCTGGGGAGACAGGCAGAGAGGGAGAGGGATAGGTGAAGGTACACAGAAGGAATTTCAATTTAATTTTTTAATTTTTAACTTTTTAAAGGCTTGAAGGACCTGTAAAATATAAAGATTTGCTAATCTGGGATTGTGATCACAGGATTTTCAACTGTGTGTGTGTATGTATTTGTGTTTGTGTGTGTGTGTGTGTCTGTGTGTACATATATATATATATATGTTTGTCCTTTCACTTTGCTGTCGTCATCTGCTATTGCTCATAATCTTTGTATTGCTATTATTTTAAAATGTGATTGTTGTTTGCTCACACTGCCGTAGACCCTGTGCTACAACCTTTGTGTGTACTTTCTCATTTAGTCATCATGAGGGACTATCATTATCCCTTTAGACAAATGACGAGAACAAAGCTCAGGGAAGTGATCACAGTGCTTTGACTGGTAGGTTGGCAGTAGGGCCCAGGAGCCCACGTTATTAATCACCACATGTTGGAAAAGCTTGGAACTACTTGAGTGTGCAACCCAAATGTTTATCATGTGAGCTCCCCTTCCTTTCTCAGTGGTGAGAAAAATGGAATAAATACTGTAAATGAGATGCATGTGGGGCTCTCATAAGAAGACTTAGACTTATCCTCAAGAGTAGAGAGAACAATGAAGCATAAAGGGCTTGAGACTTCCCAGGCAAGCTCCTGTCCTATTTTCCTTTACTCTTTATATCTCATGAATCCCACAAATTTCCTATACTCTCTTTTCCAACTCCTCACCTTCTTTCTCTCCATAAGAAGGTTTTCTTCACATATACTAAAGGACAGTGTTTGGAGAAGGGCCAGGAAATCACTGTGGACCAAATCATGAAATTCTGTGCCTCATCTCAATGAGGTTGCACCATCAACTGTTCAATCCATTAATCTGAGAAATATCATTTCTCCAGAAATGAAGATAAAATATAAGCAACTAAGTACCAAGAAAACTCAGTTTCTATCCCTGGTATAAGAAGTGCAGGTCACGCATATGAGAAATGTGATTAATTTTCCTTTCTATTTCCAGTGACCACATTGTTCGTTTCAGTCCTAAGTCAACAGATATTTGTCTTTTGCTTTTCAGGGACACAGTAGTAATTGGCATTTTGGTCTGGTAACATTGGAAATGTTTAACTACTTCGAATACTATACATTTAAACTACCCAAACTGACATGTTCTAAAGAATAATCTCGGCTGGGCAGGTTGGCTCACACCTGTAATCCCAGCACTTTGGGAGGCCAAGGCAGGTGGATCACGAGGTCAGGAGTTCGAGACCAGCCTGGCCAACATGGTGAAACCTCGTCTCTACTAAAAATACAACAATTAGCTGGGTGTGGTGGAGCATGCCTGTAGTCCCAGCTGCTCAGGAGGCTGAGGCAGGAGAATTGCTTGAACCCAGAAGGCAGAGGTTGCAGTGAGCTGAGATCACGTCCCTGCACTCCAGCCTGGGCAACAGAGCAAGATTCCATCCCAAACAAACAAACAAAAGAATAATCTCAACTCCCCACCTTAGATTATACAAGCACCAGGTGTGAGATTAAAGAAAAGAAAGAGAAAAGGTTGGAACTTAAGTTTCTTCTTCATTAACTAAGGCCCAAGGGACATTTTACGTCTTTTTCTTGGAAACTGAAGCTTCCACTCAGCCTTATGTTTCCCTTAGCCTCAGTTCGCAGTGGGGTCTTCCACAGTGGTGCCTTCCTGGCTGCTCTTCACCCCCCTATCCACTGTTCACCTTGGGATGGGCAGACACTTACATGAGCCATGGGCTTGGAAAGAGAAACTTGGCTCAGAAAATACCTGACTTCTTTCTTTTTTTTTTTTTTTAACTTTTACAAATACAGGTTTGCAACATAGGTAAACTTGTGTCATGGGGATTTGTTGTACAGATTATTTTATCACCCAGGTATTAAGCCTGCTACCCATTAGTTATTTTTCCTGATTTCAAAACATACCCGGTTCAACCTTTGCTGTCTCTCTGTTTCAGAGCCAGCCTGTCCAGAAGACACATGGATATTAGTTTTGCCAGCCTGTCCAGAAGACACACAGACACTAGTTTAGGAGGACCTACTTGTGTTAGACAGGCCTGCCATTTTTCCAGGGTTGTCTGTGACAATGTGGTGAAGTCTGTCTAATTCAACAAGGGACTTTCAGCAGCCAGAAACTATACTCTACAACCAGCTTTATCAGTAGTAAAGGCTGATATTTTCACTTCCATTTGTTCATTGTCTATTTTTTAAAATTTTCCAATTGGCTCAAAGCTCAAGAGAAGAAGAAAGGGAGTAATTTATTGACCCTCCCACCCCGTTTTGTCATGCAATATCATGGGAGAGATCAATAAGAGGGGACAAAAAGAAAAAGAGGAACAGTGAAAAGTCTGCAGCACAGTCCTTTACTCAGCTCTGGAAGGAAGCCAAAAAGGAAAAATTAAGGTTAAAAAAAATCTATGTTATTTTAAAACAGCTTATTGAAGGAAATAATAGTAACAGGAAATATCAATAAAGTGCACAAAGCCGAATAAAAAGCAATGAAGTCTGGAGTAAAGGCAAACACTATTGTATTCAACAGAAGGAATCATGGGACTAATAACAATTATGTACATTTTATTACATGAACAAATAAAACATTTCCAATTGAAGCCACTGATCCCAATACCTTGGAGTGCTTGAGAATCATAAAAAGCATTCAGAATCTTTTTAAAAAGTCAATTCAATGCTTACAGTATATTATCAATATCAGTAAAGTGATATTTGCTGGAAAGTCACCCCAGAACTATAATGTCAATTATGTCTTAGAAAGCATGTAAGTATTATCCTCTCAGGAGCATTTCTGAAAGAATAATTTTTCTTTTTTAATTACTGGAAAGTCAGATCAGGACATTGGATGGAGGTCTTTTTACTCCCCACCTAACCCTAGGGCCAAAAAGGGAAGAACATAATTGAACTTCATCAACAATATTAACATGGTAGGAAAATACAAAGCAACTCTATGTGTACAGAATAAATCTTAGCTTATTCCTCCTGCATCTAACCTGTAGTCCCCAAAGACCAGGATCTGGGAAGGCCAATGAGAAGAAGCCTTATTTGTTTATTTATTTTTTAGACAGAGTTTCGCTCTTGCTGCCCAGGCTGGAGTGCAATGGCACAATCTCGACTCACCACAACCTCCACCTCCCAGGTTCAAGCAATTCTCCTGCCTCAGCCTCCCGAGTAGCTGGGATTACAGGCATGCGCCACCACACCCAGGTAATTTTTTTTTTTTTTTTTAAGTGAGACGCGATTTCTCCATGTTGGTCAGGCTGGTCTCAAACTCCTGACCTCAGGTGATTCACCCACCTCAGACTCCCAAAGTGCTGGGATTACAGGCATGAGCCACCATGCCCTGTTGAACCCTTATATTTTTATGTTGCTTGTTGCTGACCAATTCTGCCTACAGCTACTTACTCCTTTTTTAAATTCCTTAGGAAAACTGTATATCTCCTGGGAGCATGGCCCCCTGCTATACATTTTGCTCTCCAATCTGTTTATCCTATCTCTTAATTGGCTTGAATGCCCTGATTACATTGGGAATTAAATCTCTCTTCCTATTTGGTTGTGTGACAGCAGTTTGTTTGCAGTGTCTTTACTCAGACAGGACAAACCTTTAATGCAAGCAGGAACTTGTCCCGCCTTGGTTTTCTAGGTTGAAGGATTGCACCCCACTCCATCTGATCCCCTGCAAAATGCATTGTAATAAAGGGGTTCTAAAACTTTGTCATTTGCCAATGTGTAGGAATCAAGGTCCAGAGGGAAAAACTGGTTTGTGAAATGGCTGCCATTTTGTGACTATTATGATAAAAGACCATGGTATTTTACTGAAGGCAACAGAGCCCAGTAGCAGCAGAACATCAGGAAGGAGCGAGGAGATACCAGGAGGAGGGGAGAGCGCACTCAGAATTTTCTCTGCTTCATGTTTCCTGTGCCTAAAAGGATCCTTTTATTTATTTTTTCTCCCTGATGGATTTTTTTTTTTTTTTTTTTTGTGAGACGGAGTCTCCCTCTGTCGCCCAGGCCGGAGTGCAGTGGCGCGATCTCGGCTCACTGCAAGCTCTGCCTCCCAGGCTCACGCCATTCTCCTGCCTCAGCCTCCCAAGTAGCTGGGACTACAGGCGCCCGCCACCGCGCCCGGCTAATTTTTTGTATTTTTAGTAGAGACGGAGTTTCACAGTGTTAGCCAGGATGGTTTCAATCTCCTGACCTCGTGATCCGCCCGCCTCGGCCTCCCAAAGTGCTCGGATTACAGGCGTGAGCCACCACGCCCGGCCCTCCCTGATGGATTCTTACTCATTCTCCAAGGCTCAGCTTAAACACCATCTCCTCTGTGGAGTTGTTTTGTATGGACTCTTCCTCCTCTGTATTTCTTCTTTTTCCGCACCTCAGAAGAGGTCATGCCTTCATCCTGTAGGCTATGGTAGTCACATGCACACCTCCCCCTGCAGGGAACCTTGGAAGCAGAGATCATGCTTTATTTCTCTGTATTTTCTAAGATTATTGGGAACCCAGTAGATAGGCAATCCAGGCAGGAATGAACAAACTGATGAATGAGTAAGCGAATGAAAAAAACTAGCAACATTTTGCCTTGGGTCGTCTGTGCACACACTGTCGTCTAACTAAATGGTGCAGCAAGTAATTCTTGCTAAACAATTTGCAGAAACTAGCCCTGGCAACTTTCTTCTTGCCCATCAAAACTTTGGAAATCACTTAATTCCCCTCTCTCACTTTCATCTCCTCTTGTTGATTCCATGCCTGAAATATTTCTCACCTCTTTCCATTTCCCCTATACCAAGGTTTTCCATGCCCTCTCCTCATCCCTCTTCTTAGCATTCTACTTGGCAGCATGGTTGTATCTGTTCATGATTCATTTCAGTTCCTTCTACCACCACCCTTCAAACAGCAGTTTTATACCAAGAGTAAAATGGAATGGATGTGTTTACAGAGATAACTTTAGAATGCACTTGCTGTTAGAGGAACATGATATATCACTATACGTTAAAATTATCTGAGATGTTAGGGATGTTAATAAAATAAATTGGAAAGAGATGTGCATGCAGGGCCCTTATCATTCAAGATAACATCGGAAGCTCAAGAGCAGACTCCCCTGTGTAACTGAGGGGAGCGTTTTACAAGATTAAAATGTTCCAAGCACTGTCGGCTCTGACAATGGCATTAAACAATTTTTCACAAGGGGTGGAAATCAAACCAGATCTAATAAGAAAGATCCTTATGTGGCTGCATGATGAGAAGATGAAAGACGCAACTATTGCAGGAAGGATGGCCCTGACACGCAGGGGTGCCAGGCGATTCACAAAATCCTGCATGGGTGTAAGTTTCCGCCTGACGCTTTAATAACAAAAATATCTCTTTTAAACTGGTGTTAGCTTATTTTTCCTTCTGGCCTTTCTTTTTCTATTTCTTACTGAAAGCAAATAACCTATTATCAACTCCTGATAATATGTGGTGGTTTTAACTTCAGCTCCTGAAGCTGAGTCTTGGGAACTGATGAATAAGACATTTTTCTTCACGTTCTATTGTGAAAACATTCCTGGTATTTCTCTTATTTCCTGTGCCTTAGAGAACTCAGTAGGGTGCTGAATTTCAGTAGAGATACAAATGTACTTGCAAACTTGGCATTGATTCATCATGATCTTTCCTGCAAGGGAAAAATAGAGATTGTTTTTGCAGTACATACTTCCCTAGAAGAATTTGACTTCTAACTCCTCTGATGGGTGGTCTAATTGGATTTAGAAGATGGTATGAATCTCTTTTGGCAACAATGAAAGGCACACAGAGGCCTAAGGGCAGCCATCATTTATTTATTTATAACACATTTTATTTCAAAAAAATGTTAAGCCAATCCCTGCTCCTGAGTCTACATCAATACTTTTGAAACGAAAAAAAATATATAAATCACAAATTTAATACATTCTCTCTAAGTTTTCCTAATGATAAATTCAATGGTCTCATGCCTTCTTTCAGATTAAACAACCTAATTTAGTCTCTTCTGTTTTCATTATGATAACCCGCCTTGCCAATGCACCTGGTCCTTTAAATATCAATCTATATTTTTCCTGAAATGGAGGATACCTAATAATTATCTGGAACCAAATAGTGGATTGAATGGAAACTCTGCTGTCCACACCTTTGACAATTATACCACTGGCTCCTCATAAAGGAACCTCCAAATGTCAAAGCATAGAAGAAAGAATGAGAACTTTCTGCAGTCCATCATCTGTAATAAAGGAATGTTATGGAACACATGGAGAGAACGCCTGAACACAGCATTGGAAAGTGAAGAATTTGAATTGTATAGAGTAGAGGACAGATGAGCATCTTTTTAAATAAATTGAATTAACCAAACTTAGTACAGTATTAATAGCCCTTTATGAGAAACAAATATAGCAAAAATTGTGGTATTCCAAGGAACTATTCTAAAAGACATACAAATGGAAAGCCTAAGTGTGAATATGCATGCATGATAACTTGGAGAAAATTCCAAAGTTTGAGTTTTCCAATTCTTGAGGCTGTTGTGTTAATAATATTCATCAAAATATTGGTTTCACTCAAAGGGATTGAGACTGTGGCTTCAGAAGGAAACATTTAACCAGATATATTTATATATGCAACCAGTGGAAAGAAGAAAATATATTACTTCTCTTTCAGTAACACAACATCTTTATTTTACCCTTCTACCTGGAGGGTACAGATAGAGTCCAGCGGAAAATCAGCTATTTCTGAATTTTTAGGAATGATATTATCTAATCGTGAGCTACCTGGGGCTGGTGCTAGGGAGCACAGCGCCCACATGTGGGCATGCGTGATTTGCTACTGCTCTGTGCAGGTGAATTTAATCAACACCTTTTACCTTCTCCCCAGAGACACCAGACCACTAAAATGCATGGGGTTGGGTAGGGGGATGGTGGAGAAGGGTGGGAGAAGGGGCTCTGGATGTACACAAATCATTCGGAAAGGCAAACCATCTCTGTTTTGGAAAATAAAGTTTTATGGACAGCTATGCCCATTTGTTTACATATTGTCTGTGGCTGCTTTCACACAACAGAGTTGCATAGTTATGACAGACAGTAGATTGCAGAAAAAAGCAAAGATATTCAATGTGTGTCCCTTTACAGAAAAAGTTTGCCAACCTCTGCTTTAAATTCGTAGATTTACCTACAAGCCCGTCTGGAGATTTTCAGAGATCCATTCATCCAATCCTCCAGAATATCAGCAATGTTTCCTTTACATTCGTGATTATACCTTCCTGCATTTTCTAAAACTGGAGGGAATATTTATTTTTTTCAGTGTTATCAGAAAACACTAGAGTCTACATTTGTTAACTCGTTTATATAAATGGGTGAAAAATCAGAGAGGACCACAGGAAACTTGTATTTTAAATAGCTTCCAATCACTGAGCCATGGAGAGTGACACCATGATCCAAGCCAAAGAGTGAGTACCGCCCTATAACAACCTCACCCCCAAACCAGGAGGTTTGAATGCGGGAGCCATAGCCCCAGAGGCATTCTACTGCTGCCACTGCTGATAAACCCAGCTGTCACACCAAGAAGGATCACTTCCCAGACTGACAACGAAGACTTCGGTGGTACCTACTTGGAGAGGGTGGCAAAAGATGCCACATGGGCCAGGTGTTCACAGCCTATCTCCTCCTCCATAAACAATGCAGGATGTTTTATGCTCACAGCAGAGTAATGACGCTAAGAGACTGAATGATTAAATGCCAGTCTGCCAGCCAGAGTACGTTTGTTTTCTGCTTGAAAAAGCCACTTTCATTTTGTATGACAGCTTTCTTAACTGCAACATAGCTCAGAAAATGACAGAGAGCGAATGAGAATAAGTGATTGTAAACTGGCAAACAACTATTTGCTACTATTTGAACTACCATTAAACTGTTCATTCAATTTCTACTCAGAAGCCATCCGTCAGCTGTGGAACCAGAATGTAAGCATTATTTATTTGGTGGCATTACAATGCCATCTAATCTTGGAGAAAATCATTTAGACAAAAATCAGAGTATCCAAAAATTGCCTTGACATTCAGTGGCAAAATGCAATGCTTAACCATAGCTTCTTGCATTTCTGTATTCTTTTTCTCATTATTATTACTGAGATACTTGAATTCCATTCTCATTCCAATATCATGCCTTCAATAGTATCATTTTTCTCACTAGCTGCCTACGCAGGCCAGGAATTGTTAACACAGAGCAAAGCTAAAGCTTTGTAAAATGTTCAAGGGCTACTCCTGGCTCCCATTTAGTATCATTCATTTCCTTTGGGAATATGCGCTTTCACAATTTCCTAAGACAGCCTTGTTCACCATGGAAGAAACAGAAAATGTAAAAACAGTGAGGTCAGCTACCAGGTGCTCTGCCTACTTTACCTTATTTAAACCTCTTAATCTTAATGAGGTAGGCAGTTTGCCTCTGTTATAGACAAAAAAGTTGAGGCTTATGTAGGTTAAGGGATTTGCCAAAAAGTTGGAGTTGAATATCAAGTCTGACTGACCCTAAGTTCATCTTACGAAGTTGCTTCTTAAAGGAAGCTAGTGTTATTGCCTGTTCCATCGAAAGTAAAGGAATTTAAATACTCCAAAGGAGTCGGTATTTATTGTGTATATAGATAGGAATTTGAAGTAATGAAATAAATCATTTTTAGGCGAACGTCAGTGTTAGAGTTCCATATGAGAGTTAATTTTTCATATATGAATACTGGAAGATTATGTCCTTAGTCTAACGATATTGACCACATTGAAATCATGTTTTAGAACATTTTCTAAGACCCCCTTCCTACATGGAGTCACAGGTCTTTTGCTTTTGTTTTTGTCATTTGTTTGCTCATTTGTCTGCTTATTTTTAAAGTTAGCTATTTTTTTCTTAGCCCTTTATTCTCTCAAAGTGAATTGGTGTTTGATAACAGCTGAATTAATTTGGAGTCAAGTTTAATGTTAGTGAATAGATCAAATTATTTAATATCATTTTGTGTGTAAAAAGGGTTGATCATATGGTGAATGGACGTAAGTTACTGCACCTCATAAATGAAACATTTGAGTATTTATAACACTGTCCTAATGGTTTCCCAAGGATGTTAATTAGACAAAAAATAAACTTTCTGGAGGATATTTTGGCCATATGTATCAGGAATTTTACATTTTATACATGTTTTAGCACAACAATTCCATTTATAGAAACTTATGTTAAAGAAATAAACAAGATGTATAGTAAGATTTTTTTAGAATACTCATCAGTGCATTATTTGAAAAGGTAAAAATAAAAATCAACATATCTAACATGAGAAATTAGTCAACTATGTAATAAAATATGCCTTCATTTAAAACAATGTTATAATATGTAATGGTTCAATAAATATACATAATATGTTTAAAATATTTTTAAAATTTAGTACAATATACTTCTATTTTTGTGATATCAATATTCTTTATGCATAAATATTATTCTTTAATATGAAAAAGGAGTATGTGTAATGAAAGAAAAAAATGATGTGTATGTGCATTTTCTCTCCAAATTTTCTACAGCACGTGTGATAATTTTGTAATGCAAATATTTAAAAACCTATTTTAAAAACTTGATTTGATCTATAGACATAATTTATAAATTTTACAGTGGTAGATAAACCACTGGCTTTAAATAATAGAAATTCATCATAGCACCTTTCAAAAATATAGTCTTCATAGACTGGAAGAGAATATTTGCAAAAGATACATTTGATTAAAAACTATTACTCAACACAAAAGAAGAACCCTTAAAACTCTACACTAAGAAAATAAACAACCTGTTGGAAAAAAATGGTCAAAAGATCTGAATAGACACCTCACCAGAGAAGATACACGGATGGCAAATAAGCATATAGAAAGATGTTCAACATCTCATATCATTAGGGAATTGCAAATTTAAATAATGACAAAAATCTAAAACACTAACAACACCAAATGCTGGTGAAGATATGGAGCAATGGGAACTTTCATTTATTGCTGGTGGCAATGCAGAATGGTACAGCATTTACAAGACATTTTGGAAGCATTTAGAATGCAGTTTAGCAGTTTCTTACAAAACTGAACTTTGTCCTGCTATTCAATACAGCAGTTGCTCTCCTTGATATTTACATAAGTGAATTGAAAACTATGTCCACACAAAAACCTACACATGAATGTTTATACTGTACTGGCTTTATTCATAATTGTCAAAACTTGGAAGCAAACAAGATGTCTTTCAGTAAGTGAATAAATAAACAAATTGTGGTATAGTCAGACAATGAAATATTATTCAGCACTAAAAAGAAATGAGCTATCAAGCCATGAAAGGCCATGAAAAAAACTGACATGCATGTTACTAAATGAAAGAAGCCAATCTTAAAAGGCTATATATTATTAAATTTATAATTCCAGCTGTATGACACTCTAAAAAAGTCAAAACTTTGGAGATAATAGAAAAGACCATTGGTTGGCAGGTGTTAAAAGAGTGGGAGGGGTGAATAGGCAGAGCACAGAGAGCTTTTAGGCCAGTGAAAATATTCTGTATGATATTGCAATGGTGGCTACATGAACTATGTTAGCAGTGGAAATTATCAGAGTCATATGGCATCAAAATATGTTACCCGCAGCAAATCCGTATGGGTCTGCAGCAACCTCAATTCTTGCCTCTTCAGAAGAAAGAATTTGAGGGGATTAAAGCAGAGGAGAGACTGAGGCAAGTTTTAGAGCAGGAACAGAAGGAAGGAAGGAAAGCACTTGGAAGAGGGCCAAGTAGGTGACTTGAAAGACAAGCGTGTGGTTTGACCTTTTGACTTGGAGTTTTATGTGTTGGCATAATTCCGGGGTCTTGCATCCCTTCTCCCCTCATTCTTCCCTGGAGTGGGCTGTCTGTAAGCATAGTGCCCTGCCAGCACTTTGGAGGGGCTGCATGCAGTGTGTTTACTAGAGTTGTACGCATGCTCATTTGAGGTGTTCTTCCCTTACCAGCTGAATGTCCCCAGAAGGTCATATACCAGTTAAACTCTGCCATTTTGCCTCCTAGTGTGCATGTGTGAGCCCACTCACCCCACTCCTGAAATAGCTTATCGGGAAGCTTCAGGTGTTTCTGTTTACTGGGAAACGGCCTTTCCCTGGCAGCGGCTGTGACCAATTATTATTTTAGAGAAACAGCTACCAACTGCCTGACCATCACCTGATGGTTACCTGACATTCCTGGTATGTGTGGGGTCGGGGGTTGGGGTGGGGGAGCCCTCTTCTGCTCTGCTCATGTCTGACTAGTTACCTCCTGTAACAATTATACGTTTGTCAAACCCATAGATTATACAATACTGGTAGTAAACCCTTATTAAACCCTTACGTAAAGTATAGTGTTTGGTTGATGATGTGTCAATGTAGGTTCATCACCTATAACAAATGTACCACTGTGGTTTGGGATGTCAGTAGTGAGGGCAGCTATATATGTGTGGGAACAGGAAGTATATGGGAACGCTCTGTGCTGTTGCTTAATTTTACTGTAAATCTAAAGCTGCTCTTAAAAAAATCCAACTTCATTAATTTTTAAAACATAAATCCTTAAACTGTTTATTTGCAGGAAGGTATAATCACAAATGTGAAGAAAACATTGCTGATATTCTGGAGGGTTAGCTGACTGGATCTCTGAAAATCTCCAGACGGGCTTGTGGGTAAATCTATGAGTTTAAAGCAGAGGTTGGCAAACTTTTTCTGTAAAGGGACACGCATTGAATATCTTTTTTTTTTTTTTCTGCAATCTGCTGTCTGTCATAAGTATGCAAATCTGTTGTGTGAAAGCAGCGGTAGGCAATATGTAAACAAATGGGCATAGCTGTCCATAAAACTTTATTTTCCAAAACAGAGATAGTTTGCAAATCCCTGGTTTAAAGCAAGGGATGGGAATGTGGTATGGAAAGCATGAGTTAAGTATGTACCAAAGCTTTGGAATGGGTGAGAGGAGTTCTGCTCACTGTGAGGCTGATGGGGAGCTGGAAGAAAAGATGGATTCCTTGGGTCTCAAAAAAAGTTCTGTTAGGTTCTAGGTAATTGCAAATAAGTCTTAGTTCTCTCGAATAATACCAACAGATGTTCGATTTGTTTTCCAGGAACTGGAAATGAAATCCTTCGAAGAAAAAACAGAGGGTTGGGAAATGGTAAAAGGTAACTTAACACTATTCTTCAACTTTCTCAGAGGGCAACTTGGAATAATAGCAACAAGGAAAATACTGAATCACCAATTTCCCAGAATTCAGCTACCTCAAAATAGAATCTCCTATCAGTCTAATCATTGCCTAAATCAAAGCATTACTTTTTACCAAGGAGTTAGAGGAGAAGAGCCAGAGTCCCGCAGAAGTAGAAGAACATACTTAAAATGAAAAGTGAGATGTATTGTATGGCAGAATTACATAAGATTTGCTGTTATTGGATTGAAGTTGACCTAATACTACCTTTCCAGTTTGTATAATACTTACTCAACTCTTTATAATTCTTTAAAAATGATTTGATAAAAATCCCATTCAGAGTATTATTACATTAGATGAGACATTAATTTTCTTGTTAAACCTCAGAAATGTGCAACTGAATACCTTTAGGTATTTAGAACACTTTTAATTATATCTTTAAGATTTATTTTTTCAGTTTTATTACAAAACAAAAGTGTAAATTTAAAAAGATAAATTGGAACTATAAAAATAGAAAAGATAAAACTCATACATGATACATTCTCTACATGAGTAAATATCCTAATTAAAAGTGAGATTCAATCACCGTATATAATTCCAAAGATGTCTACTGAAGCCAGAACTGGAATGATAATTAGAGATAAAGTTTTGTCTAAATGTTCTGTCTTTAAATATTTTTATATTATTGTGTATAATGGCCCTCCCATATTAATAAGAATCGAAGTAGAATTCAACTCCTACAGGTGAGCCTGGTCAAATGTCCCCATTCAGGGACATCTTCATGTCAGTACATGCATGGATAAGATTCATTTTGTCCATGCCCTGGCATAGAGTTTTCGATGAGTTCGTGTTTCTGCAGGATCAGTGGGCTACAGTCATGTAGTTATGACTATAACTCTGCTTGCCTAGCTAGCTAACTACTCTCATTTCTAGAATCAAAAGAGAAAAATGTCTATGTATGGCAATAGAGTTGCCCTTCTGGATTTCAAGAATATGACAAATGTGGGTTATTTCATCAGCATTTTGAAAAGGTTGTCAATATTCTACCTCAGAATTAATGTAGATCTATGGTATATTAGTCCATTTTCATGCTGCTGATAAATAGATACCTGAGACTGGGAAGAAAAAGAGGTTTAATTGGACTTACAGTTCCACATGGTTGAGGAGGCCTCAGAATCATGGTGGGAGGTGAAAGGCACTTCTTATACGGCAGTGGCGAGGGAAAATGAGAGAGATGCAAAAGCGAAAATCCCTGATAAACCCATCGGATCTCATGAGACTTATTCACTACCACGAGAAGGGTATAAGGGAAACTGTCCCCATGATTCAAATTATCTCCCACCAGCTCCCTCCCACAACACGTGGGAATTATGGGAGAGCAGTGCAAGATGAGATTTGGGTGGGGACATAGAGCCAAACTATATCATATGGCCTCCCTATGGGACGTTATACAACTATCTCATTACTCAATATTTACTGAGCATCTATTATGTGTCAGGCATTGTAATAGATACAACGTGATGAGCAAGACATGTTTCCCATTTTATGTGAGGCCTTTAAGACCCCCTGTGGAAACAATACCATTAGGTATTCAGTGTCACTCTGCACAGCGAGAAGCAAGGGAGAAAATAGTCCCTTACTATACACATTTAATTCTGAGAATCTGAGCTGTGGCATGATTTGGGCCCATTTCTGTGAGTAGGTGGGATGCAACTATTCAAAGAAGAATTTTAACTTCACAAAAATATTTCTATTCTACTATCTGCTTGATAATTAAAAAAAAAACAGGGTGCAATCAAAAAGGAGCCCATGTTTTAAAATAAAATGTATAACTCCATTAATATATGTGTGCATGTGTGTGTGTGTGTATGTGTGTATATGTGTATATCTATGTATATGTGTGTATGTATACATTAGTCCACATAAACACATATATAAATATATATGTAGGGAGTGATTAATGCTTTACATAATGGAAGAGATTAAAATATATGAATATATAAATAAAATGTATATATAAAACAGAAAAATGAAAGAGTGGTTACAAAAATATTAATGATAATCTCAAAATTGTGGGATAGTATGTGACATTTTCTTTCATACTTTTTTATGTTGTTAGGATGTTTTACTATAAGCATGTATTATATATATATATAATTAAACATAAGTAAAACTGTTTATTGAGAAAAGAAGACCTGTGTAGCAATGCTAACTACCTGGCTCTCACCATAAAATATAAACTCAAATGGACTGTCACTGAGATTTTTTTCAAGTATGCAGTGAAGAGAAACAAGATAATCATTTGAAAAACATGCAATTTGTTCACTTCCAATATCTTGTTTTAGCCCTGGACTCAACCAGACCATTCCAGAGCTGTGTACATGGGTTATCTTGCCTTATTTTTATCTTTCCCAGACCCCATCACTGGCATTTTGACCTTGTATTAAATAAAGCAAACAAAATTACTGAAAAACTAACATACCAAAGACTTGCAACATAAAGGTGCACAAAGGAACCTTCTGTTACACAAAATTAGGAAAAAAGCATTCTTTCTCTTAGAATTTGGTATGCTTTATGAAGTATGTGAATTTTGACACTTGTGACATGTCCTATTTTGCTTTGAATGAGAGGAATCTTTTAGCACAGACATTTGTAATCTAAATCTAATTACAATATATCAGTGTTTTTCAACCTTTTTCCCCCCATTATTGCCTCCCTAGGGAGCCTTTTAAGGCATACTTTTTCTAGCCAATTATGGCTCCCCGTGAAATTTTAATACTACAGATATACTATATATCTGTTTCTGTATTGTATGTATATCTGTGCTTCATACATAAAGAGTAAGATTTTTTGCAGCACCTCAAGCATTAATGCCTCATCAAAAATACAAGCTATATAGTAATGATGACTTACAGGCACTTACATAGACATTTCTCTGTGTTAAGTTGCCATTCTATTTAATTTTCTCTGGTTCTCTATATGTATATCCATATACAGAAACACACACAGAGATGTATAATCAAATATATTTCCTGAATGCATTCTTGTAAAGAACTTCAAATTCACATAATCTGATATATCATTACATGTAAAATAAGGACATTAGCAAGATGGCAGAGTAGGAGATGTCAGCCTTCAATACCCAACCAAAAAATCACACAGCTATCCATGAACAAAAATAGCCTTGAGAGGACTCAATAGTTCTTACAAAGGCACAAATAACTTACATTTGGGAAAGAGCACCCTCTTCAATAGATGGTACTGGAAAAATTGGATATACATATGCAGAATAATGAAACTGTACCGCTATTTCTCACCACATTAAAAAATTAAGATGAATTAAATACTTAAATGTAAGACCCAAAACTATAAAACTATTAGAACAAAACATAAGAAAAACACGTCAGGACATTAGTCTACCCAAAGATCTTATGGCTAAGACCTCAAAAGCACAGACAAAAAAAAAAAAAAAAAACCCAAATAGACAAATGGGAGTGTATTAAACTGAAAAGTTTCTGCACAGCAAATGAAACAACCAGCAACCTGTTGAATGGGAGAAAATATCTGCAAGCTGTTCATCAGACAAAAAAAAACTCATATCTAGAATATACAAGAAACTCAAACAATTTGAGTGCAAAAATCAAATAGTCTGCCAGGTGTAATGTGTCATGCCTATAATCCCAGCATTTTAGGAGGCCGAGGCAGGAGGATTGTTTGAGCCCAGGAGTTCAAGACAAGCCTGGGCATTGTAGCAAGACCCTGTCTCTACAAACAAATAGAAAAAGTAGCCTATGGTGGTGCATGGCCTAGAGTCCCAGCTACTCAGGAGGCTGAGGTGGAAGGGTCACTTGAACCCAGGAGTTTGAGGATAGAGTGAGCTATGATGCTGCCATTGTACTCCAGCCATTTTAAGATACAGAGTGATATCCTGTATCTTTAATAATATTAATAATGACAAAACAATTCCACTAAAAAGTGGGCAAAGGACATGAATAGACGTTTCTCCAAAGAAAACATATAAATGGCTAACAGGTATATGAATGAATACTCAACATCACTAATCATCAGATAAATGCAAATCAAAGCCACAATGAGATATCATACCCCAGTTAGAATGGCAAGGAAGTAGAGAAAAGGAAACTCTCATTCACTGTTGGTGGAAATATCGCTTTACTAGAGCCACTATGAAAAACAGCATGGAGATTTCTTTAAAAACTAAAAATAGAACTATCATATCCAGCAATCCCACTATTGGGTATTTATATAAAGGAAAATCATTATATCAAAGGGTAACCTGCACTTCCATGTTTACTGCAGCGCTATTTACAACAGCAATGAAATGGAATAAACCTAATATCCATTAACAAATGAATACATAGAGAAAATCTGGTATACATACACCATAGAGTACGATTCAGCCACAGCAAGGAATGAAATCACGACATTTGCAGCAACATGGATGAAACTGAAAGTAATTATGTTAAGTGAAATAAGCCAGACACAGACAAATTTTGCATGTTCCCAGTCATATATGGGAGCTAAAATGTTGATCTTATGAAGGTGAGAGTAGAATGATATCAAAGGCTGGACAGAGTGTGTGGGCAGGAGGAGTGGGTGAAGATAGGTTAGTCAGTGGGCTATAAACATACAGTTTCATAGAAGGGATAAATTCTAATGTTCAATATCAGAATAGGGTGACTGTAGTTAGCAACAATGTATTGTATATTTCAAAGGAGCTAGAAGAGAGTTCCCAACACATAGAAATGGTAAATACCGGCCAGTTGCAATGGCTTATGCCTGTAATCCCAGCAGTTTGGGAGGCCAAGGTGGGAGGATCACTTGAGGCCAGGAGTTTGAGACCAACTGGGGTCAACATAGTGAAACCCCATCTCTACCAAAAAAAAAAAAAAAAAAAAAAAAGTTGGTGCATGCCTATGGTCCCAGCTACTCAAGAAGCTGAGGGAGTTTGAGGCTGCAGCGAGCCATTATCATGCCACTGCACTCCAGCCTGTGTGACAGAGTGAGACCCTTTCTTTAAAACAAAAGAAATGATAAATACTCAAGGTGATGTATAATTTGAAAACCCTGACTTGATCATTACACATTCTATGCATGTAACAAAACATCACATGTACTCCATAAATACATAAAATATCATGTATCAATTAAAATTTTAAAAAGAATTTACAGTAACACAGTAGAGCAAAAAAAGAAGAGCACTTCACAGAGAGAATCACTGGGGAGACTGGTATACCTGCAATGTGTGGAATGGCTAGGAACAAAAAAGAATGATAGAACTATATAAGCTATGGGGTGGGTGCCACTGGGTGGTCCTCTGTTGCTCACCCTGCAGAGAACCCTGGGAGACTTTGACACTGAAGACTTCAATGGTTCCAGTGACAACCACCCCAGCATTCATAGAAGAGGACTCCATAGTGTTTGTTGACAATGACCACAGTGGCCCCCTCTTTAGAGGTCACTGGCAGCATTTATCACTGAGGTAATCAACAGCCATCACTACCACGGGCCCCATGGAAATGGAGTTGATGCTGCACACCCCAGCAGGACCTGCTGTTGTACCACATCAGAACACAGGCTACCACCTCCCCCATGCCACAACTCCACATACACTCTGAACCCAGAGCCATAGCTGCTCTGAATGACCTTCATTCCAGAAACCAGCTCTGTAGCTGCTCTATGTGTGTACCTGTTCTTCATAACTTGCCTCCGAAAAATTCTGTGTATGTTAGTTTCTTCTCATGCTGCTATGAAGAAATACTGAGACTAGGTAATTTATAAAGGTAAGAGGTTTAATTGACTCACAGTTCTGCAGGGCTGGGGAGGCCTCAGGAAACTTATAATCATGGCAGAATGGGAAGCAAACACATCCTTCATCACATGGCAGCAGCAAGGAGAAGAATAATTGCCCAGCAAAGGGGAAAGCCCATTATAAAATTGTCAGATCTCATGAGAACTAACTCACTACCACAGGAAAAGGATAGAGGAAACCGCCATCCACCTGGTCCCTCCCACCACATGTGGGCATTATAGGAACTACAATTCAAGATGAAATTTGGGTGGGAACACAGCCAAACCGTATCACTGTGCATACCTGCATCTCAGGCACTGAAGCAGTCACCACTATGAACTAGCTGGTGCCCCAGATAACAGAGCAGCTGTCGTTCTGAGTGCCTGTGCTTCAGACTCTAGTTTCTTGACTGTTCCATGAGTGCCTGTATATGAGACACCAGTGCCGCAACCACCAGAAGGCTTTCTGCAAGCACCCATCCCCAAGAGGGATACCAAGGACCATAACCTCCCCTGTGCAAGAAAGAATGAATAGGAGAATCTTAACAGTCTTAAGATTGGGGTCATAATTTAAGACCCCAACAGCTCTCACTGCTGCTGTGGTCATCTGCAGCCTTGGTCATGGACGCTTCAATCTTCACCAAGTTTGATCTTAGCTGACAGAACTGCATGAAGACTATGCCATTGGGCCTTCCCGGGAGCTGGAACTACCACACCTCACCCAGCCGGTGCTTTCCCACTTACCCACAGATGTCCCCATCAAAACTAGTCTATGATTTCTGGAACAGGTGACTCCTCCATCAAACATGCAGGCATTAATCCAAGACTAAAAGACACACACACACACACAAATCAAGAAAACATGACAACACCAGAAGAACACAATAGCTATCTAATAACAGACCACAAAGAAATGGAGGTGTACAAATTTCCAGAGAAAGAATTCAAAGTACTTATTTCAAGGAAGCTCAGTAAACTACAAGAGAACATAAACAACTCAATAAAATCAGAAAAATTCAATAAACAAGAATTTTGTAAAAAAATAGGAATTATATAAAAGGAACAATCTAGAGCTAATAATACAATTATGAAATGAGAAATGCAATAGAAAGCAGCAACAGCAGACTTGATCAAGCAGAAGAAATGATTTGTGAATTCAAAGACAAATCATTTGAAAATATCCAGTTAGAGGAAACTAAATGAAGAGGAATAAAAAAAGTAAAGAAAACCTACATGTATTTTGGGATATAATCTGTGAAGTAATATTTACATAATGGGATTTTTGTTTGCTTGTTTGTTTCAAGTTATAAGGTTTATTGAACAGAAGTCAGCTGGCTCAGTGTCAGTGTGTAACCTTATCAGAAAAGATGATCAAATATTTTTCATGATTTCCAACTCCATTCACATTGGGGCTTCTCCATGCTAGTTAACATAAAAACTGAAACATATAATTGTATTATTATGAAGTCTTATTGTTGCCTTAAATTATTTAATATTGAAACAAATTACTGATTATCATGTTCCATTTTTAATCAAAAAGCTTATTTTGAAGTAAGCATTTTAATAATATATTAGGCATGTGATTACATACATTTTGTCGTATATCTTATTTTAATTTTTAATATTTAAATTTGTAACATAGTCTTGTTTCATTGGATTATTTAATGTCACGTTTTCTGTATCTTTGAGAGATGACACTGGTTTTCTGTTTTTGGCCTTCCTCTCCTTCCCTAGTGCCTTGACTCAGGACTTCAGGAGCTAGGAAGTCTGTAGAAACACAGTATGGTGGTGGACTGTGCATAGTGTATGGACAGGATGGGAGGAGAGCAGTGAGAGGAGGCAGCTGAGAATGACTTCCATGTTCTTGCCCTGGGAGACTGGACAATGGGACTCCCATTTGCCACGTCTGGAAATGTATACCAAGACCCCAGAGGTTCGGAGAGTGGGCATAAAGATGATGCATTTTGTGTAACAAGCAGCTTGAGTTTGATTGCCCATACAGCATTCAGAAAAAGTATTCAATTGACAGTAGGAAATAAGGATTTGGAGATCCAGGAGAGAGGTCTGGGTTGGTAGGGGGTATGTGAAAATCATTCATTTGCAAGGGCTAAAATAAAGCAGTGGATGTTGAGGAACTCAGCTGATGAGATTCTGAACGCCAAGAAGGGTAATTGGATGGAATCCAGAGAACACCCAGTACTGAATAGGCAGAGATGCCATGGATGAGGAGGAAAGCCTATAGTATTTTATCCCTTGCTCCTCTCCCACCCTTCCCCACAAGTCCCCAAAGCCCATTATATCATTCTTATGCCTTTGCATCCTCATAGCTTAGTTCCCACATATCAGTGAGAACATCCAATGTTTGGTTTTCCTTTCCTGAGTTATCTCACTTAGAATAATAGTCTCCAATCTCATGCAGGTCACTGTGAATGCCATTAATTCATTTCCTTTTATGGCTGAGTAGTATTTCATTGTGTGTGTATATATATAAATATAAATATATATATATATATACACACGTATATATACATATATATCAATTGTATATATATATATACACACACACATATATATATCCATTGTGTATATATATACACAATGGAACCAACCCAAATGTACATCAGTCAAGTGAATAAAGAAACTGTGATATATATATATACACCCACAATGGATACATATATATATTCATATATATATATCACAGTTGGATATATATATATCCATAGTGTGTATATATGTGTATATATACATATCCATTGTGTGTGTGTGTGTCTGTGTGTATATATATATATGTCTCACAGTTTCTTTATCCACTTGTTGATTGATGTACATTTGGGTTGGTTCCACCATTTTGCAATTGTGAATTGTACTTGTTGAAGCATGCATGTGCAAGTATCTTTTTTGTATAATGACTTCTTTTCTTCTGGGTAGATATATACCCAGATGTATCATGTATACCAGGTGTATAATGACTTCTTTTCCTTTGGGTAGATGCAGTAGTGGAATTGCTGGATCAAACAGTAGTTCTACGTTTAGCTATTTACAGAATATCCACACTGTTTTCCATAGTGGTTGTACTAGTTTACATTTTTAAAAGGAGAACAGAAAGAGAAAGAAAACAAAAAGCGTATTTAATAGAACAATGGCTAAAAACTTCCCAGATCTGGAGAGAGATATAGACATCCGAAACATAAAACGTAGTCACATACACAGGTTCTGTCCAGTTAAAAGAGGAAATTCACCAAGGGCCATTAAAATAAAACGGTCAAAAATAAAAACAAAGAATTGTGTAGCAGCTAGAGAAAAGAAGCTCTTCTCATACAAGGGGATACTGATTTCAGCAGATTTCTCAGCAGAAACCTTGCAGGCCAGGAGAGAGTGAGATGACATATACAAGGTGCTGAAAGAAAAGAAACTGTCAACCAAGAATATTTTGCTCAAAATATCTGCCCTTCAGAAATGAAGGAGAGATAAAAACTTTCAGGCAACTAAAAGCTGAGAGACCTCATCACCACTGGAATTGCCTTGAAGAAATCCTGAAGGAATTTCTTCAAGCTGAAACAAAATGATACAAATTAGTAACATGTAAATATGTGAAAGTATAAAACTCACTGGTAAGGAAAATGTATATTCAAATTCAGCATACCCTAATAATGTCTTGGTGATATATAAATCACATAACTCTAGCATAAAGGCTAAAAACAAATTTATTGGAAAAATTATAACTAAAATAATTACATAATGAATACACAATATAAAAATTGTAAATAGCAACATCAAAAACATAAATGGGGGTAAGGTTAAAGGACAGAGTTTTTATACATAATCAAAGTTATTTTATTAGCATAAAATAGACTGTTAAATTTTTTTTGTAAGTCCCATGGTAACCACACAAAGCAAAAACCTGTAGTTACACACAGAAGATAAAGACAAAGTAATCAAAGCATATCAATATGGAAAAATATTCAAATCACAAAGGAAGATGTAGCAAGAGATGAAGAAAAAAAACAAATAAATACAAAGCAGCCAGAAAGCAATGAAGATAATGGGACTAGTAAGTTCTTACCTAACAATAATTACTTTTAAGGTAAATTGATTAAATTCTCCAGTCAAAGACAGAGTGTCAGAATGGATAAAAGAACAAGACTTAACTATTTTCTGCCTACAAGAGACTTTCTTCAGCTTTAAAGACATGGATAGGCTGAAAGTGAAGGATGGAAGAAAGATATTCCTTGTCATTGGAAAGCAAAAGAGAACAGGGGCAGCTATACTTATATCAACTATAATAGGCTTTAAGAAAAAAATATAAAAAGAGACAAAGAAAATTATAATATAAAGATAAAGGGGTCAATTCATCAAGAGAATATAACAATTTTAAATATATATGCACCTAAACTTGGAACATTTAAATATAATATGCAAATATTAGCAAATCTGAATGTAGAAATAGACACCAACACAATAACACTAGGATACTGTAATATCTTACTTTCAGCAATAGATAGATCATCCAGATATGAAATCAATAAGGAACCCTGGACTTCAGTTACACTTTAGACCAAATCAACTTAATAAACATACACAGAACATTTAATCCAACAGCAGTAGAATGCACATTTTTCTGAAGTGCATGCAGAAAATTCTCCAGGACTGATCATATGTTAGGTCACAAAACAAGTATTTAAAATTTTTAAATATTAGAACATATCAAATATGTCTCCCAACCACAATGATATGAAACTAGAAATCAATAATAGGAGGAAAGCTAGAAAATTTACAAATAAGTGGAAATCAAACATCACACTCTTGAATAATTAATGGGTCAAAGAAGGAATCAAAAGACAAAAAAATGTTGAGACACATGAAAATGGAAACACAACATATCAAAATATTTGGGATGTAGCCTTTATACCTCAAGGAACTACAAAAAGAAGAAAAAGCTAAGCCCAAAGCCAGCAGAAAAAAGAAAATAACAAAGATCCAGAACAGAAGCAAAGGAAATACAGACATGAAAAGCAGTAGAAAAGATTAGCAAAACTAAGAGCTGGTTTTTTGAAAAGACAAAATCTACAAAGCTTTAACTAGACTAAGAAAAAAGAGAGAAAACTCAGATAAATCAAATCAGAAAGAGGAGACATTACAATTGATATTGCAGAAATAAAAATAATTATAAAAACTACTATGTGCAATTACAGCTAACAAATTAGATAATGTAGAAGAAATGAATAAATTCCTTAAAACACACACCCTGCCAAAACTGAATCAGGAAGAAATAGAAAATCTGAATAGACCTATAAGAATTCAGGAGATTGAATTAGTAATCAAATATCTTCCAACATAGAAAAGTCCAGGACCAGATCACTTTATGAGTGGTTTCTCCCAAATATTTAAAAAGAAATGCCAATCCTTCTCAAACTTTCCCAAAAAAATTGAAGAAGAGGAAACACTTCCAAACTTGTTTTACGAGGCCAATATTATCCTGACACCAAAAGCAAATAAGGGCACTATGAGAAAAGAAAATTACAGGTCAATAATTCTAATGAATAGATGCAAATATCCTCAACAAAATAGTAGCAAAACAAACTCAACAACATATTAAGAGGATAATTCACCATAACAAATGTGATATTTCCCTGAGATGTAAGCATTTACCAGAACAATTAGGCAAAAAAAGAGAAAGAAATAAAAGGCATCCAGATCAGGAAAAAAGGAAAATTGTCTCTGTTTGCAGATGCTTTGTGTGGATACTAAAGCATCCACACAAAAAAATATTATCACAAATAAATATAGTAAACTTGTAGGATACAAAATTAACATACTAAATGAGTTGCATGTCCATACATTAATAACCCAATATCTAAAAGAGAAATTAAGAAAGCAAGACCATATACGGTAGCATCAGAAACAATAAAACACTTAGGATAAATTTAACCAAGGAGGTTAAAGATCTGTATACTGAAAGTTGTAAAGCATTGATGAAAGAAGCGGAAGAAGACAAAAATAGTTGAAAACATATCATTGTTTTGGGATTGAGAGAATAAATATTATAAAAATATCCATATTATCTGTGATGGTTAATACTGAGTGTCAACTTGATTGGACTGAGGGATACAAAGTATTAATCCTGGTGTGTCTGTGAGGGTGTTGCCAAAGGAGATTAACATCTGAATCAGTGGGCTGGGGAAAGCAGACCCACCCTTAATCTGGGGGACACCATCTAATCAACTTCCAGTCATTATAAAGCAGGAGACAAATGTGAAAAGGAGAGACTGGCCTACTCTCCTAGCCTACATCTTTCTCCATGCTGGATGCTTCCTGCCTTCGAACATCGGACTCCAGGTTCTTCAATTTTGAGACTCGGACTGGCTCTCCTTGCTCCTCAAGCTTGCAGACAGCCTATTGTGGGACCTTGTAACCATGTAAGTTAATAGTTAAGAAACTCACATACATATATGTTACCTATTAGTTCTGTCCCTCTAGAGAACCCTAACTAATATACTGCCCAACGTGATCTACATATTCAATGCAGTCCCTATGAAAATTTCAATGGCGTTTTTCACAGAAATGAAAAGGAAATTTGGTCGGGCATGGTGGTTCATACCTGTAATTACAGCATTTTGGGAGGCTGAAGTGGGAGTATGACTTGAGGTAGGGAGTTTGAGAAGAGCCTGGCCAACATGGTGAAACCCCATCTCTACTAAAAATACGAAAAATTAGCTGGGCAAGGTGGCAGGCACCTGTAATCCCAGCTACCTGAGAGGCTGAGATGGGAGAATCACTTGAACCTGAGAGGTGGAGCTGAGATCATGCCACCGCACTCCAGCCTGAGCAACAGAGTGAGACTCCATCCCAAAAAGAAAAAAAAAAGAAAATCCTAAAATTCATATGGAACCATAAGACTCTATAAATACAAGCAATCTTGAGAAGAATAAAGCTGAAGGCATCATGCTTCATGCAACTGTATCACAAAGTATGGTTATTAAAATAGGATCGTGGCATAAAAATAGACATTAGAGCAATAGAACAGCATAGAGAGCCCAGAAATAAAACCAAGGGTGCCAAGAATGCACAGTGACAAAAGGATAATCTCTTTAATAAATGATGTTGGGAAAACTATACATCCACATGACAAAAAAGAAAAAGAAAAGCAAAGACTTGGAACCAACCCAAATGTCCAACAATGATAGGATGGATTAAGAAAATGTGGCACATATACACCATGGAATACTATGCAGCCATAAAAAAGGATGAGTTCATGTCCTTTGTAGGGACATGGATGAAGCTGGAAACCATCATTCTCAGCAAACTCTCGCAAGGACAAAAAAACAAACACCGCATGTTCACTCATAGGTGGGAATTGAGCATGAGAACACTTGGACACAGGAAGGGGAACATCACACACCGGGGCCTATCGTAGGGTGGGGGGAGGAGGGAGGGATAGCATTAGGAGATATACCTAATGTAAATGATGAGTTAATGGGTGCAGCACACCAACATGGCACATGTATACATATGTAACAAACCTGCACGTTGTGCATATGTACCCTAAAACTTAAAGTATAATAAAAAAAATTTTAAAAAAAAGAAACTACACTCCTATATTATACCACATACAGAAATGAACCGGAAACGGATTATAAACTTAAATGTAAGACCTAGTACTATAAAATTTATAGAAGAAAATTTAGGGAAAGCTCTTTAAGGTTGGTCTTGGCAGTGAATTTTTGGATATGACACCAGAAGCACAGGCAATAAAAGCAGAAGTAAACACTTGGGACTACCTCAACTGAAAAAGCTTCTGCCCAGAAAATGAAACTAGAGGACATTATGCTAAATGAAATAACCTGGATGTTATTGTATTGTGTCAGTTATATGTGGAATCTTAAAAAAAATATAGTCCCACTCATAGAACCAGAGAGTAGAAAGATGATTGCCAGGGCCTGGGAGATGAAAGAAATGGGAAGATATTGGCAAAAGGTGTCAAATTTTCCGTTATAAGATGAATATATTCTGATGATCTAACATACAGTCTGGTGACTACCATTCATAACACTGTGTTAATTAGCTTGATATGTTTATGTACATATATCAAATAGTCATATATATACTTTAAATGTATAAAATAACATTTGTCAGTTTTACAATAGTACTGATTATAGTCCTTCATTTTACTTTTTCAGCCAAAAGCTGAAGAAAAAAGTGAAACGAGGGACTATAATCAGTACTATTCTTTACTGCAGACAAATTTTACATGGGAAGTAGAGAGATTCTTTAGGGATTAAGTTTTGATCATGCTGATTAAAGTAAAACTCTCCTAGGATGTGTTGACGTGACCTAGAGGAAAAAAAAACATGAAGAGAGCTCATATTGAGTATGCTTGTGCATTAGGAAATATCTATCAACAATAAATGCAGGGCGGAAGAAAACATTATAAACCAGAATATTATAAGCAGATTTTTGGTGTTTTGGACATGAAGTCCTTGCCCATGCCTATGTCCTGAATGGTAATGCCTAGGTTTTCTTCTAGGGTTTTTATGGTTTTAGGTCTAACGTTTAAATCTTTAATCCATCTTGAATTGATTTTTGTATAAGGTGTAAGGAAGGGATCCAGTTTCAGCTTTCTACATATGGCTAGCCAGTTTTCCCAGCACCATTTATTAAATAGGGAATCCTTTCCCCATTGCTTGTTTTTCTCAGGTTTGTCAAAGATCAGATAGTTGTAGGTATGCGGCGTTATTTCTGAGGGCTCTGTTCTGTTCCATTGATCTATATCTCTGTTTTGGTACCAGTACCATGCTGTTTTTGTTACTGTAGCCTTGTAGTATAGTTTGAAGTCAGGTAGTGTGATGCCAAGTTGACAAATGGGATCTAATTAAACTAAAGAGCTTCTGCACAGCAAAAGAAACTACCATCAGAGTGAACAGGCAACCTACAACATGGGAGAAAATTTTCGCAACCTACTCATCTGACAAAGGGCTAATATCCAGAATCTACAATGAACTCAAACAAATTTACAAGAAAAAAACAAACAACCCCATCAAAAAGTGGGCGAAGGACATGAACAGACACTTCTCAAAAGAAGACATTTATGCAGCCAAAAAACACATGAAAAAATGCTCATCATCACTGGCCATCAGAGAAATGCAAATCAAAACCACTATGAGATATCATCTCACACCAGTTAGAATGGCAATCATTAAAAAGTCAGGAAACAACAGGTGCTGGAGAGGATGTGGAGAAATAGGAACACTTTTACACTGTTGGTGGGACTGTAAACTAGCTCAACCATTGTGGAAGTCAGTGTGGCGATTCCTCAGGGATCTAGAACTAGAAATACCATTTGACCCAGCCATCCCATTACTGGGTATATACCCAAAGGACTATAAATCATGCTGCTATAAAGACACATGCACACGTATGTTTATTGCGGCATTATTCACAATAGCAAAGACTTGGAACCAACCCAAATGTCCAACAATGATAGACTGGATTAAGAGAATGTGGCACATATACACCATGGAATACTATGCAGCCATAAAAAATGATGAGTTCATGTCCTTTGTAGGGACATGGATGAAATTGGAAACCATCATTCTCAGTAAACTATCGCAAGAACAAAAAACCAAACACCGCATATTCTCACTCATAGGTGGGAATTGAACAATGAGATCACATGGACACAGGAAGGGGAATATCACACTCTGGGGACTGTTGTGGGGAGGGGGGAGGGGGGAGGGATAGCATTGGGAGATATACCTAATGCTAGATGACGAGTTAATGGGTGCAGCGCACCAGCATGGCACATGTATACATATGTAACTAACCTGCACAATGTGCACATGTACCCTAAAACTTAAAGTATAATAATAAAAAAAAAATATTATAAGCAGATTTTTGTGTCACAAGTGATTCTTTTTTTAACATATCTATTTATTCTAGTAAATGTTGCTATTTTACCAGGATCCTCACTTTTTAAATTCCATTCTATTCCCCATCTCTAACAATTTTCACCACTCTTTTTCCAGACCTTTTTGATCTCATCCATCTTGAGGGATGCGGCCTAAAGCACATACAGTCCTCCAAAGAAAAAGTAATGCCGTGTTACAAAACAGGTTTCCTATTTTGATGCACCTGGACATACCGAGGACTAAACTGTCTTTAGAAGGGATGTGCACATTCACATCAAGACACAAGACAACACCATCAGACTTCTGGAAATTATTTAAAACCTAAGTTTTGGGTATGGATTGCTGTTGGAGCCACATCTCTGAAGGACAATAATAAATGGATTCCAGACACATGGACAGACCCGGAAGACTCCAAAGCAGGGACAATATTGCCTGTTTCTAACAAACCCATAAAAATGAAACAATTGGGCACCAATTGTTTTAGAAAAGCCCACTATCTTCAAATGTGAGATGAAAAATAAGAAAAAGGTGTTAAGAAAAACCTAATTAAGAATTTTCATGTTATGTATTTGAACAACTTGACTCTGATGCAATATCATGATGTAGGGAACGGTTGAGAAGTCATACTCGTGAAGTAGAAAGAAAAGAAAAACAAACAGAAAGTTGCACCAGAATTAGTGTGGCACTGGTTTTATTTCCTACCTGATTGTAAAGGAAAAATTGAGATATGCTAATTTATCATGCAGCCGTATAACTTCATAATGTAAAATTTATGAGAAGAAACGAGAGGAAATTGGAGAGGAACATTATGGGAGCAATAAATACTTATATATCCTTATATATAATATATATAATTGCAAATATTATAAAGCTGTTGCATATTAGTTGAGACCATTTAGGTGATTATTTAGGCTAAAAGTATATATATATATATATTTAATTAAAATACTATTTAACTGAGCCTCTTGTAGGGGTTAAGTACTCTTCTAGGTATTGGGGATACATCAATTTCCCATATAAAGATTCCTGTAGAAATCTATATATGTATATATATATATAGAGAGAGAGAAATCTATATATATATATTCTATATATGTAGAGATCTATATATATAGCTCTCTCTATATTTCTATATATAGAGAGAGCTATATATATATATATATTTATCTCTCTCTCTATATATATATATAGAAAATTTGGGAAACATCAATTTCGCATATAAAGATTCCTGTAGAAATCTATATATATATATCAATTTCCCATATAAAGATTCCTGTAGAAATCTATATATATATTTCTCTCTATATATTTCTCTCTATATATTTCTCTCTCTATATTTCTCTATATATATTTCTCTATATATATTTCTATATATATTTCTATATATATTTCTATATATATTTCTATATATATTTCTATATATATTTGATATATATATTTCTATATATATTTTTCTATATATATTTCTATATATATTTCTATATATATATTTCTATATATATTTCTATATATATATTTCTATATATATTTCTATATATATTTCTATATATATTTCTATATATATATTTCTATATATATTTCTATATATAGATAGATAGATATAGATCTATATGTATATAGATTTCTACAGGAATCTTTATATGGGAAATTGATGTTTCCCAAATTGCTGCTTTAGAGTTTATATTTTAGTAATGGAAAAGGCAGACAGTAAATAATATGCAAAATAAAGTAGTGAAATTCAGAGTAAGCTAGAAGATTTTAAGTGCTATGGAAAACAATGGAAAGATTGAATGGGGGCAAGAGGCATCAGTCCCTCTGGTGCAGCAGAGTCGGGGGTCCATTTGCTATTTTCAGTAGAGTAATCAGTGTAGTCAGTAGTAATAGTAGTGGTAGTCATCAGTAGGTCTCACTGATAAGGGGAAATTTGAACAAAAACTTTAAAGGAGATGAGAAAGAAAATTATGGAGATATTTGGGGAAATTGGATGGCAAGTAGAAGTTTTTACCAGTATGTGATCTCCTAAAATGAAGATATGCTGGGGTGTTCAAGGAGCAACTAGGGAGCTGGAGTGGCAGCTGCAGGGGGAAGCAGGAGGAAGGATGTGGAGAGATTACGTCTGCGGCTGGATCATGGTAGTTCCCATAAGCCAGCGAAAGGACCTTGGGCTTTTCACATGACTGACAAGAGAGGCTATTTGGGGGCTTCAAGGAGGGAGTTTTACAATTTGATCTGGCTTCTCTGTGTCGAGACTATCAGGAGGTGGCAGAGTGGCTTAAAATATTAAGGCAATTAAATAATATCATCAGATTTGTTTCCTTGGGCTGCTGCAACAAATTACCACTAACTGAGTGTCTTCAAACAACATCAATTTATTCTTTCACAGTTCAGGAGGTCAGAAGTCCGAAATCGAGGTGCTACAGTGCTGATTCCTGCTGGAGGCTCTGAGGGGAACTGGTTCTATGCCTCCCTCCCACATTCTTGTGGCTGCAGGCAGCTCTTGGTATTCCTCGGCTTGCAGAAACATCACTCCACCTTCAGCTTCTGTTGTCACATGACCTTCCTTGTGTCTTCTCATGGTCTTCCCCACTGTGTATGTCAAATATCTCTCTCCTTTCTCTTATGAGGATGCCAGTTATTAAAATGTAGGGCCCACCTTAAATCCAGGCAAAAGTCATTTCAAGACTTTTGCCTTAATTACGTCTGCAAA
This sequence comes from Gorilla gorilla gorilla, assembly GCF_029281585.2. NCBI lineage: Eukaryota > Metazoa > Chordata > Mammalia > Primates > Hominidae > Gorilla > Gorilla gorilla. Next base: position 81,612,766 of record NC_073241.2, read on the forward strand.
GACTCTATTTCCAAATAAGGTCACATTCACAGGTACCCAGGGTCAGGATTTAGGCCCATCTTTTTGAAGAATGCAACACTACATTCATATTTTGTCCAGAAAGCTGACTTCAGGGTTGGTTAGTTTTGAGGCATAGTTATGTCATCTGGGACTCAGAATCTTTCTGCTTTTTTTTTTTTTCTTGTCGCCATCCTTAGTGTTCTGTTTCATCTTCAGTCTATCTTTGTAGCCTCGAGATGGCTGCAACTGTTACTGATGTCAGGTGCAGCTACGCCAACATCCTTAAGAAAAAAAACAACTGTCCCTCCCTTGTGTTCTTCTTGATCCCATGAGGGCTGGAATTTGTTTGTCTCTTTTATTCACTGCAGTCTGCCCAGCACACGGAGCAGTGGATGGTACATTGCAGTGTTCAGTAAATATTAGTTGAATGAATTATTTTGCCAGGATTCTATAGCATGCCCATGCTTGCACCAAAGCAAAGTTTATGGGAATAGGTGTGAGGGCTTTGAACAGTCAGCACTCCTAAGGCCTTAGCACCAAAGAGGCAAAAGCTTTGTTGCAGAGACAAAAAAAATAAAAAAATAAAAATCAGTCCAATTAGAAAGGAAAAAATAGCAGTGGAAATGGTTATTGGATAACTTATTTCAATGTTTTACAAAAGAATGTGTGAACTAAATTTTGGTATACACAGAATTGATTATTTTCGGGTTTCTGATATGGCTCAATGACACTTAAAGAGAAGTAAGTCATATATACATGTGATTCCTTACAGAATTTCAAGCATTCGTCACTGCCTACATTTCAGCGTGGACTCTCATCCTTCTTAATATCTTGTTTCTTATGAAATTCTTGCATAAATCCTCATGTCATGCCATCAGCTTACATTGTACCTTTAGACAAAAACTATTTCCATAAAGGAATAATGTATTGATTTAATAAACTAGTTATAAACCATTAAATGATTTGGAAAAGACAGACCAATTCTGTCAAAACCGTGGGATCATCTTTTATGAGCAAAGATTGAAACCACAGTGATTTTTTTCTGAAGTAATTCGGAAAAGTAATTAATCCCCTCAGTTTTTTTTTCTAAGTGTTCTCCTATCAAGTATTACATAATATATTAATATCATGACATCATAACATCTGTTTCCCAAATTAATGCCTCTGGGGTCCACACTATTTTCTTCAATATTCATGTCAAGATCAATCAACTACAAAATAATTGCTATGAAATAGCTCTCAATATGTGTATACCTTCCCATATGTGAATATAATTACAGTGTTTATTTTGTATAATGCCTTATGTGCCTAGATGGATTTATTCAGACACTTGAAGACTTAATAACAACAAAAACTAACCACAGTCTCTATTGTAGCAAAGGGCTGCAGAAGGAAATGAGGTGTAAAATAATCTCTCTATGTGGTTAGTGAGTCACCCTTTCAGGATTATTGATTGTCCTGCTAAGTGGGCAATTAAAATGAAAACCAAAGAGCTAAATATCCTGATACAAACATACAGACACTTATTTGAAAATTTACAAAGCAAACTCATTAAAATACCTTCTATTCTTGAGCCTTGCCTTGAAGGTGAAATGGGATCCTGAAATTTGCTATATTCAGCTCATCAGAATTTATGGATGAATACTCACTACTCTGGGAGAGGAAAGCAACAGAGACAAGAAGAAACAAATGAACGTATTCAAATCCAAATCGTGGAGCCTGTTGCCTTGCATCCCAGACTTTTTAAGGGATTGACTCGTTATTTTGTTGCAACTATCACAGCTGAAGAATCGATATTGTAATTGTGCACTCCCTAAAGGCTGAAAAAATGGGAGTTTCTTAATTAAACAATAGCCGTGGAGGTGGGACTCATTAATACAGAACAGGAAATGGTAGAAAATACCTGGAAAAGTAGTTGAGAAGGATGAACAGAAACATCTAAATTTCTAAAAAGATTGTAAGTACCTCGGATTAGGCCACACTGTTTTCTAAAGAGCAGATGCTTCATACGAATCTGTGACAAGCTGGGGAAAACAGTAGATTTAAAAAGAAATTGTCATCCTGTTCTATATGACAAGTCATCAGGCCCAGCCACTGTTTGGTGGGTGTATAGCTCAGTGTCTGGACACATCCAGAGAGCAATCTTTCTGAAGGTGACCGCGCCTGTGAAAGAAGCTTCCTAGACTGAAAAATGTCATTAATTATATTGCTTTTGTCCTACCTGAATCACCACATCTTTTAGTATGGCTTTTTTGTTTTGTTTTGTTTTTCTTAGAAGCACTAGTTCGATTAACTGGATGACAATGAGTCACCTGGTTGGAACAAGTATTTACTGAATGAACACCAGTCCTATGGAATGCTCTGTGATAAATGTTAGGGGAGGGATGAAGAAACAGACCAACCTTCCTCAAGTGAGAGTTACTGAACTCTTACTGAGCAAAAGCCTCTAAGCCAGATGCTGTGAGGAAAGGATGGCTTGGAATCGTTAAAACGACATGGACTTTGGCCCCAATGTACAGTTTAGAAGTTAAGATAGCAAAGTTCTTTTCTTTAATAAATGATTTTGAACATCCACTCTGTGTCCCAAGGAATTCATGACCTGGCCATATGGTTTCTAACTATGAACAAAGACATGGCTAGAATGTGCCAAGGAAAAATCTTAAAGAATAAGGTAGCAATTCAGTAGGTTATAAAAGAAGGGTGGAATTTCAACAGATTTAGATAGGTGATTAGAGAATTCCAGGCAGCAGGAAAAGTATGAGCGGTGACTTAAAGGTGCTACTACATAGGAAAAATTAAGGGAAACAAGCCACAGGCTTTGGCCAAAGACTAAGGAATGTGAAGGGGAATAAAAATGAGGAAACTAAGAGATAAGCATATAAGTAATTTGAACTTAATTCTGGTAGCAAGAAGATATTAAAAAAAATCAGAGAGGAGAGGCACAATCTTAGATAGACATTGGAAATGCTAATCTAGTTTCTATATGTAAAGTCCACTAAAACAGAAGGCATTTTGGAAGCAAGATCAGTTTCAGGCCATTGATTCATGTTGGAGCTAAGGTAAGGCCTTTGGTGGTGCCTGTAGAAACAACAGCAAAGAGATGAATGGCAGAGACTGTGAAAGTAATAACCAACAAAGAAGGGCTCACTGCTAAATTATTTGATACTCACTTTAAGTTCAATAAGGTCTTGGAAAATTAATAAAAAGAAGACAGTAGGACTGCTTTTTTTTAGCCTTTATTTTATTTAATTTTTTTATTATACTTTAAGTTCTAGGGTACATGTGCACAATGTGCAGGTTTGTTACATAGGTATACATGTGCCACGTTGGTTTGCTGCACCCATCAAGTCATCATTTACATTAGGTATTTCTCCTACTGCTATCCCTTCCCCAGCCCCCCACACCCCGACAGGCCCCAGTGTATGACATTCCCCACCCTGTGTCCATGTGTTCTTGTTATTCAACTCCCACCTGTGAGTGACAATATGCAGTGTTTGGCTTTCTGTCCTTGTGATAGTTTGCTTAGAATGACGGTTTCCAGCTTCATCCATGTCCCTGCAAAGGACATGAACTCATCCTTTTTTATGGCTGCATAATATTCCATGGTGAATATGTGCCACATTTTCCTTTTTTTTTTGGAAATAGAGTCTCACTCTGTTGCCCAGGCTGGAGTGCAGTGGCGTGATCTCGGCTCACTGCAAGCTCCACCTCCTGGGTTCATGCCATTCTCTTGCCTCAGCCTCCTGAGCAGCTGGGACTACAGGCACCTGCCACCACGCTCAGCTAATTTTTTGTATTTTTAGTAGAGACGAGATTTCACCATGTTAGCCAGGATGGTCTTGATCTTCTGACCTTGTGATCCACCTGCCTCGGCCTCCCAAAGTGCTCGGATTACAGGCGTGAGCCACCGTGCCCGGCCTGTTCCACATTTTCTTAATCCGGTCTATCAATGATGGACATTTGGGTTGGTTCCAAGTCTTTGCTATTGTGAATAGCGCTACAATAAACATACGTGTGCATGTGTCTTTATAGGAGCATGATTTATAATCCTTTGGGTATATACTCAGTAATGGGATCACTGGGTCAAATGGTATTTCTAGTTCTAGATCCTTGAGAAATTGCCACACTGTCTTCCACAATGGTTGAACTAATTTACACTCCCACCAACAGTGTAAAAGTGTTCCTATTTCTCTATATCCTCTCCAGCATCTGTCATTTCCTGATGTTTTAATGATTGCCACTCTAACTGGCATGAGATGGTATCTCATTGTGGTTTTTATTTGCATTTCTCTGATGACCAGTGATGATGATCATTTTTTTCATATGTCTGTTGGCTGCATATATGTCTTCTTTTGAGAAGTGTCTGTTCATATCCTTTGCCCACTTTTTGATGGGGTTGTTTGTTTTTTTCTTGTACATTTGTTTAAGTTCTTTGTGGATTCTGGATATTAGCCCTTTGTCGGATGGGTAGATTGCAAAGATTTTCTCCCATTCTGTAGGTTGCCTGTTCACTCTGATGATAGTTTCTTTTGCTTTGCAGAAGCTCTTTAGTTTAATTAGATCCCATTTGTCTATTTTGGCTTTTGTTGCCATTGCTTTTGGTATTTTAATCATGAAGTCTTTGCCCGTGCCTATGTCCTGAATGGTATTGCCTAGGTTTTCTTCTAGGGTTTTTATGGTGTTAAGTCTTACATTTAAGTCTTTAATCCATCTTTAGTTACTTTTTGTATACAGTGTAAGGAATGGATCCAGTTTCAGCTTTCTACATATGGCTAGCCAGTTTTCCCAACACCATTTATTAAATAGGGAATCCTTTCTCTATTGCTTGTTTTTGTCAGGTTTGTCAAAGATCAGATGGTTGTAGATGTGTGGTGTTATTTCTGAGGCCTCTGTTCTGTTCCATTGGTCTGTATCTCTGTTTTGGTAGCAGTACCATGCTGTTTTGGTACCAGTACCATGCTGTTTTGGTTACTGTAGCCTTGTAGTATAGTTTGAAGTCAGGTGGCGTGATGCCTCCAGCTTTGACTGCTGTTATTTTTTAAAGCCCTTTTCACACTGACCTACAGTTTCATATATTAAAGATTGAATTTGAGAGTAGAACATTAATATAATGGTAGTAAGCATTCTCCATTGACACAGCTCTGGTATATTCAGTTCGATTCCTGACATGTTACAGAGGAGTTGGTTTTTCCTCTTTAACAGTTTTCTAGAGGGCTGAGATTCACATTGGTCTTACCAGTGTACCATGAGGTGCTTGAGGCTAGTGTCCACAGAGTTGCTTAGCAAGAGAAGAGTCAAGTACTGTCAGGTTCCTGGCATTTCGCCTCCTTGCCAGTAGCTAATGAGTACATTAGGCCCTAGCAATGCAAGATCCTTTCATATAAAGAGCAATTGGTTGGCACAGATCATAGTTGCAGCCCAAAAGCAGTTTCTGATAATATGAATTAAGTTAGCTGCTGTGGTCTGTATCCATCAGGTAACCTCCATGCCCTGGCCCACTCCATGACCACTTCCTTGATTGGAATCCCTGGAATTCACAGTCCTCTACATCTTTCTTCCATGCTCCCCAGCCTCACCACTTTTCCTATTCCCACACCATATATTCCTGGTGTCAAAAGCCTAGGTCTCTCTGTCTCTCATATTGCCTCTCCTAGCACAAGGGAAAGTCTCTCAGCTGGCCAATGGAGGCCAACTCATCCAGCAGTGAGAAAAATATTAATAACCTTCCTCAAGGATGGAGAAGACTCAGTTTATAAAACCAAATAGCTTTTATTCTGTCCTGGTTGTGAGGATAATTCACTCTCTGTACCAGAATGTAAGAATGAGTCTAATGCAAAAATAAAAAAGCAAAACAAGTTGAGTTTTGTATTAAAATAGGTTTAACTTCTAATCCTGTTACATTAGTGAGACTTTTTTCATTGAGATGTACAGATTATAGAATGTTTTCATGCATGTTATCTCTCCTTTGATGCTTATAACAATCCTGAGTGCCATCATTCTCTTTGACCAGGTAAGAATCTGAGGCAGCAGACATGGCATGCTGGATATCACATGATTGGAAATACCAAAGTTAGCAGGAGAACTTAAGGCTGATTTTTCAACTCTACTTGTTTAATATATTGCCTATTGACAGAAGCGCTGAAAAACATTTACAATGCCTTAGCTTACCTTTAATTTTGTCATTCTGTTTTTCTCACTGACCAACAAAAGGAATTGGTAAAATGTGAGGAATTAATCACTTGAAGGAATTGGTTCAATGCATGATTTCCCTCTGCTTTTGATTGGATGTTTCCTTAATATCCATGTATTGTATATTTATGGTGTTGCAGGTACTGTTTTTGATTCTATGGGTACAAGGTTCAAAAAGTCATAATTCCTTCCTTTCTGGTACTCAATACCCAGAGAAGAAAACTGGTAACATTAATAATAAGCTATCCCACAACATACGTATTTAGTATCAACCATTTAGAATAATGCTGGGTATTAAGCTCCTTTTCTTTCTATACTCCTTCCTTACAAATATTTGGTTCACCTAGGTATTTTCTGTTTCTGTAGCCTATACCTCTCAACATGGTGGTGGTTATTATTTGACTAATTTCACTATTTTCATAAAATGTCTGTGGCCCAAGTCTTCCTACTTGTACACAACTATATCTAAAGGAGAGGGGAGAATTTCCTTCCCATACCTCTAGCAGATTGCTCTTGATGTATTGGGTCTTTGCCTGTGATCTGGCTACAAGGGAAATAGGGGAAGCAAAGAAATTCCTCTACAAATAGGGAAAGCAAAGAAATTCCTCTATAAGCCCCTGCCAACCTGGACAAATTCCTCTATGTGCCCACTCCCCAACCGGGTGTGGGGAGGAATTAAAGGCTACTGAGTAAATAACCAGTAGAGACTGCCACAGTCAATCACAGTAAAATTGCCATACTTAATTTTTGAATGTATTAATATGATTATTTTTATTGTTGGTGAGGTCTTGATATAATGTGATGAAAACCGAAAAGGGGTACACCATTTATAGTACTCAGCTACCATGATGGTAGCTGGTTATAATAAAATATATCTCTATTCTGCAAATAAAAAGTTATTAGCTCCAATTCTTGGACCATGGACAGTTCACATTTACCATTGTCATCACTGTGATCATCATCATTACTGTGAATCGTTCTCATCAAACAGCATTCATTTGGTTCTCTGCTTACAAAAGATGCCGTATTATCTTTCTATGTTTCTCTTAAACATGTGGAAAATAATGCTTTTGGAGAAATTGGAATATTGGGAGGATAAACAAGCTTTTGCAGGTGTTTTCCATTGTGTGCCATAGATGAGCTCTGAAAAGTCAAGTATACATTGAAGTTTTGTAAATCGAATCAATTTTAAATGCACTAGAGAGCTCAAAATTTAAAAGAACATTGTAGTGAGTCTGTGTTGCAAGGACTCCATTTGAAACACAGGTATTCAGTCCCAGATTCAATAGTTTCATAAATTTGTATTTTTCTAAGATAGGCTGTTCTTAAATTGATTATGTGTTTTACACTTTTTCAGGGAAAAGTCATTATGAATCCAAAATCGTCTTCGTTAATGTGAATGTAATAAAATCTAGTTATTTTCATTGCCACATTAGTAGAGAATTATTCTTTTCATCATTATTCATTCTTTAAGAGAGATTTTATTTTTAAGTTAGCCATTTTGGATAATTCAAATAATAAAATATCAAAAATGGAAAAAAAAGCTCAGGCATCACATATATAGTGGTTTTGAAAAATATAGCTCAACAAAGTTCATTCATGCTAAACACACACATGTGCATACATGGAATTTCAGGAAAAAAAATAAAAAGGTAAAAGCAGCCTTGTTTCAGAGAAAGCAGATATGAGGGGCTTTTGTTCTTCCAATAGCCCCTCTGATCTGCTGGGTTTCTTCCTGGGTTCTCTGTCTCCTGAGAGGGCATGTGTATGTCAGTTACCTCCAGAATTACTTACTGGAATACCTGGTTCTGCCACCTATAAAGTAGGTGGTAAACTTGGGTAACTACTTATCCTGTCTGTGTCTACATTTTCTCGTGAGATTGTAGATGGTGAATGATAATAGTCCCAACCTCATGGCAATCTAGAGGTTGAATAAATTAATACCTGCACAGTACTTGGATCAGTGCCTAACCTGTACTAACCTGTAGCAGCAGGCACCTAGGAAGCAGTATCCTCTATGGAGGCATCTTCATGGAATACCATGACACGGAAGTACATCTTATGAAATTCACTTAATCCCAAATCCTCATTTTATCAATGGGTGAGCAGAGGCCCTAAGGGGAGAACAATTTTCCTGAGTTCAGGCAAGGAGCGGGTAGCAGAAATGATATATAGCTCTGGGCTCTGGAGGCCCACTAGAGAGAATTTCCCACTGGAGCCTGAGTTAACTCTAGAGGCCACGGATACTTTATTTCAGTGACCCAAAGGCAAGAGACACACTGAAGTTCCATTTAGAGCAGGATTTCTCAGTCTCCTCACGGCTGACATTTTGGGCTAGATAATTTGTTGCTCTCCAGGGGCTGTGACGTGTATTGGAGAATGCTTACCAGCACGGCTGGCCACCGGATGCCAGTAGCACAAAAATGTCTCCGAATATCATGGAATGTCCCCTGGGGGACAAAATTGCATGTATTTATAAACACGTTTTAGCAGTTTTAGCACAATGGAGCCAGAAAAGATGCTATCGGGAGTACATGTGAGGGTACAGCCCCACAAGGAGGCTGAGGCCCCACAGGGAGTGGCCTCTGGGGACTTTGCCTAAGGTACAAATCTCACTCATGTTCTATGCACAGACTTCCTCAGAGTCTGAACTAGAAGGGTCACACTGTATTTAGTGTGCAAGCAACATACATATAAAATAACCGCTCATGAGAATAGTGCAGAATTTCCCCAAAGGGGTTTGAATTTCAGGCTCTGGATATTTAAAATGGGCACAACGTTACTCATCTGAAGCCTGGTATTATAGGTCATGTGAGTGAACACCTTGGGACCTTCAGAATCAAACAAAACGCAGTGCTCCTAACGTCTGTCTGCTGAGACATTACTAACTCCAGCTCTAGGGGTTCTGAGACTGCCAAAGGCGGGCCCTGTGGTTAATCCACACCTCCCCTCTCTTTTCATCCTCTTCCTGTCCCTTCATCATACGCAGAATCCTCTTGGTTAAACTCCATCTTGTGTTTTTAAAAGGAACATCTAGGGGGGAACTCAAACTCAACCCATGTAATATAACTATCAAAAAAAGGTGATAGATTATTTTCCATCAAATATTCTATTGTTAATACACTCCCATGTGTACTATTATCTTAATATTTTTTAACAACAATATAATTTTGTGCAGCACATTTTAACTCACAAAGCCTCTTCACATGTATTACTGCATTTAATTCTTACAACAATATTTAAGGAAATGTAAATTCAAAGAGATTGAGTAATTGTACAAGATAACCCAACCGGTATAAATAGACATACTTCACTCCAGATTCTTATAAGCAAAATTCACTTACTGTCCATATCATTATATTTTCTTTTAAAATAATGGTGATGGGGGTTTTATTTCAACCATATTGCCGTTTTTTAGAACCACTTTGGAACTACCTTTGGAGACTGCCTGCAGAACTTGTGGCATATTTTTTAAAATACCTTCAAAGGCTCTTATCTATCAAACTTTCAGGATGAATCACCTCTTTAAAAGAAAGTCAGGCTGTTGATTAACTTAAATATAGCCTTAGAATGCTGAAATAATTTGTCTCTGAAAGCAATGAAAATTTTTTAAAACATTAAAAATATTTAGTAACATTTAGAACAGTTATTTTCAAAATATTTCAGTAGCAGTGTAATTTCTTTTCAAATAAAATCTTTAATGAATCACTAATATAAAGGAGGCCCCAGGTTTTGGGATTGATCTAAGATCAGTGAGGATCTATGGTCTATCTCCAGATAGAGCTCCAATGATATGACCACCTTCAGAGTCAACATGCCAATACCAATACAGTGACAGGCTCAGAGACTCTAGGTTGGGCGTCTCTATACCGTGATGTGTGCATCTCTATACTGTGCACACTCTGTACTGTGATGTGTGCATGTTCTGAGCCTTGCTTGGCATTTCACTGAGCAAGGCACTCTATGCTATAGTAGTTTTCTAGATTGTATAAGTTTAGCCAATTGAATATGTGAAATTTAATTCAGTGTGTTCACCATCAGGGATACATTCGGAAGTTCAAGTATGTAAAAGTGAAAGAAGCATTATTCTGAAGTCTACAGGAAAACGCACAAGCTTCATGATACTAAGCTGAAGTGTTGGTGGTTTCAGTATTAATGTGTGATAACTAATATATTTTAGTGTGTGTTTTGTGCAATATTTAAACTATCCTGTCATTTTTAAAATCATATGTTTAAAAGCTACTGAAGATTCTTCACAGAACTCTTAGGTTCCATAGATTAAATATTGCTGATTTAGTAAGACATAATTTAGGTGTGAAGTTGTAATGTGCTTATTTATTTATTTATTTATTTTTAATAAGTCATCTTATTACTCTATAGTCTCACCTTGCCTCCTTTTCTTCTCTGGGATTTTTTCACCAGAGAAGCTCAGGGCTTTTGAAATAGCTCAGTGAAGGTCTGATTAAGATTAGGTGCTTGTAAAGCAAGGTACATACTGAGATTTCTTATTCTACTGGTAAATAGTGCCTTAATTAGCCAACTACAGCTACACTCTTTGCAGGGTAATAGGTGCATCTAAAATACACTAACTGAACACTCTTTTTGCAAGATACCAGCCTGGGAGCTACATAAAGATGATGAGAACCACGTCTATCTCACTAAGGCATTTATTCATCTAGTTGTGAAAGTCAAGGTTAATTTTCGGCATGTCTGGCTTCACTGTTTCAGAAATAATTACCAACTCAGGTGCTTTTTGATCAACCAGTAAACCAGTCCTTATTAAGCCTCCACTTAAGCATACTTACAAAAAATCGTGAATGATTACAGAATGTGAAAAATGTAAAATTGCTAGAGATCATCTAATTCAGTTATTTCCAACCATTGGCCAATGGCCCTGTAATAGGTTTCCTTTATAAAAGTACTGGGGAAGCTTGATGAAAGTGTGGGTGCTCTGATGTCACCTCATGGACATAATGATTCAGTAAGTATGAAAATATTTAGATAATATTCAGTAAGATAATGATTCAGTAAGGATGGGATAGAGCCCATGAATCTGCATTGTTAACATCTCCAATGACTCTAAGGGGAAATCCAGTTCTGAAATCACTGATGTGGTCAGTTCTCTTATTTTCTAAATTACTTTGCCCAAGGTCAAAAGTGGACCAAATCCCAGATCTCTAGACTCCCTGGTCAGCTCCTCTTCCTCTGTCTCAGGTCATATTTGTTTTTTAAGGAAATTATTGATTAATCAGTGTGGGATTGTGCACTTGCAACTCTTCAGCCTTGAGAATTAGAGCTACTCAGCAAAAACCTGAAGGTCTCATCTGCCCCAGACTCTGGGGCCAATTCTGTCCTAAGGCAGAAAGGATTTGAAGAGCTCTAAGCCAGGGGCTTTGCATCCAGTCATTTCAACTTCTGACCCCTTCTATTTGTATTTTTTAAACAAATTAGATCTACCAAAGTCTAAAAAACAATTTATTGGTAATCACACTACAATTGTGGGTTTTACTTGATTTCTTCTCATATTTCAAAAGTTTTAATTGTACATATATTCATAAAATGTTAAAGTCTAATGGGTATAAGAAACGCTTAGAAAATAATTCAAGAGAGCACATCTTAATATGCCATCTGTGCGTGTCTGGCACTAAAGGTATTCAGGATGTAGCAGCATCTTGCCCTTCCTAGACTATAAACTTACCACTAGCAGAAACTTGGTGATACGTTCGATTTTGAATCTTATATACATCTAGCATCATTCTCATATACAGTAAAAACTCAAAAAATATTTTTGAATGAGAGTGCCAATTTGGGAAGCACATCTCAGCTCCCATTAAGCAGATGTGTCCTGAGCTATTACCAGTACAGACCTGTGGGCAGAGCCAGGGGTGGGGGCATCTCTTGCTCAAAAGTGGAACTGGCAAGGCTTAAGTAACATGGCTCTTTAAAATGGATTTTGCATCTTGGTATTTCATATGCTTTTAAAATGATCATGAACTTGGCCCTTTTTATTAATGCCGCTTATTTCTAGCATTTCCCCATCTGGCAGGGAAATGCCATATTGTCCTGGAAAACCCCGGAGCCTGGAAAAATTGGGACCATTTGGCCAACAGTGTCCTCAGCAACTCTCAACACAGGGAAATATTAAAATATATTAACAATGGCAACCAACCAAACAATCAAAAAAAGTCTGATCTTTTAGGAGAAAGATCGGGGTTTTACCATAAAAGATGTAATGCTTCCCTGACCTGTGTTTTGCGAATGCTAGTCCCTCAGCTTGGCACATTCTGCTTTTCCCCTCTGATCTGTAATCCACCTTTCACTTCTCCACCACCATCTGCCACACATGATTTCTTTGTTTACCTTTAGTCATTATTTGGGGCCACTTAGGTATTCCTTTTTTAGGGCAGCCTTCCCAGATTTTCTAGAGTCCAGATAGCACAGTCCTCTGTTTGGCCTTTTTGGTGCACTATACTGCCCATGTCTTAGGGCTTGTCACACTGAATTGCACTTGTCAGTACATTGGCTTTCCCCTCCACACAGAAAGTTTTGTGAAGTCCTGGAAGATCATGTTTAAGTTGTTGTGACATAGTAAGAAGGTCTTTTGCCCCTGGTTCCTGGCACAGAGCTTCTAAAACCCCTGTAACTCCTGGGTGATAGGGGTGACAGGAACATCTTTTGTTCAAATATTTCATCTAGATACCTTTTTCCCAACCCAAGAGCTTCTCAGACCCCTGGAGTCTCCAGAGTGAGACGAGTCTCTTTTTTATGCTAATGAGATGGCTAATGGCTTAGGTTCTCTACGTAGCTTTACAGTGTGGTCTGGTTACCAGAAGAACCAACCGTGTGATTAGAGGGCTGGAACTTCAAACCACTCACCCCCTCCACCTCCAGGGAGGGGAGGGTGGTTGAGATTGAGTCAATCACCAATGATCAATGATTTAATCAATCATGCCTACATCGTGGAACCTGCATAAAACTCTTTAAAAGGCGGATTTGGAGAGCTCCTGGGTTGCCGAACTCACTGCTGTGCTGGGAGGGTGATGCACCCCAACTCCAGGAAGACAAAGGTTCCTGCATTTAGGACCTTCCAAACCTTGCCCTAGGTACCTCTTCATCTGGCTGTGCATCTGTGCTCTTTTTAATAGCCTTTATCATCAATGGGTAAATATAAGTAAAGTGTTTTCCTGAGTTCTGTGAGCCTCATAGCAAATTATCAAACATGAAGAAGGGATTGTGGGAAACTCTGGTTTGTAGCCAAGTTGGCCAAAAATGTGGGTAATCTGGGGGCCCACTATTTAAGATTGGCATCTGAAGTGGGTGGCAGTCTTGTGGTACTGAGCCCTTAATCTGTAAGGTGTGTGTTAACTCTGTGTAGTGAATGTCAGAATTAAATTAAATTGTAGGACACCCAGTAGATGGCCACAGAAAATTGGAGAATTGCTTAGTATGGAAAACCCACACATTTGTTGTTAGAATTGCTATGAATATAGACACAGCAATTTTTTTAGCTGTTTGTAATCCTACCCCAAAATATTACATATGCCTCAAGCTAAGATGTCTTTTCCCTTAGAAGGTTATTTCTTATCCAGTATTTGGAGATACTAGGAGTCATATATTCTATTTCTTTATTGTCAATAACAAAGCACCCTTCAGAAAAAAATAGCTTTGTGTTGATCTCAATTCATAACAGTTTTGTATGTTTACATGGGTCACCTAATATAGTTTTATTTAAGGTAAAAAAAAATTGGTATGAATTTAGTAATTATTCTTAAGGATATGACCCCAAGATTGCAAGTATTTGAGGTCATCGTAACAAGATTTTTAATGATCATTTTACAAAAATAATACTGAAAGCAGTTAGGCTTTGAAGACACCAGTTCTACAGCTATGGAAAGAATGGAGAAATAAAATTGCCACATTTTGTGAAAATGGCAACTTGTAGTTTGGGGTATAGATTCAAAATGGCTGTATCTCAACATAGTAGAATGAGAAGGTGATGTGTTCTGGAAAACTGTGGAACACGTAACTAGGAAACAATTCCTGTGAAGAATGCAGATGCTGATGTTAAAAATGCATGTGAAACTGGCCGGGTGTAGAGGCTCATACCTGTAATCCCAGCACTTTGGGAGGTGGATCACCTGAGGTCAGGAGTTCGAGACCAGCCTGACCAACATGGAGAAACCCCGTGTCTACTAAAAATACAAAATTAGCCGGGCGTGGTGGCACATGCATGTAATCCCAGCTATGTGGGAGGCTGAGGCAGGAGAATCACTTGAACCCAGGCGGCAGAGGTTGCAGTGAGCTGAGATCGTGCCATTGCACTCCAGCCTGGGCAACAAAGAGTGAATCTCTGCCTCAAAAAAAAAAAAAAAAAATGCATGTGAAAATAGACACTAGGGAGTACCAGAGGGAGGAGAGAGAGTTAGGGATCTGGGCTGAAAACCACATAAAACCTGGGTTTTATATTCACTACCTGGGTGATGGGATTATTTGTATCCTAAACCTCAGTGTCATACAATATACCCACATAACAAACCTGCACATGTACCCCCTGAATTATAAAATAAAATAATGTTGGAGTGAGAGTAAAAAAACAAAAGAATGCATGTGAAGAGGATAAGTTCAACTGCTAAAATGTGAGTGGAAAATAACTTTTCTAAATTAATATATTATGCATACCTTATATGGTTTAAAATGTGTACATAAATCCAAATGAACCAATCATTTAAGTAGTATTTAACTATTCTATCAACATCCCTAAAAGTGATTTTCATATTCACATTAGCCAAAAAAAAAAAAGTAGGGATTTTCTTATTGGAGAAATGCAAGATGGTGTTATTTACAGAAATACCTTTTATTCGGGGGTAAACATAGGTTGCTGTTTGTCGATGCAGTGAACTCTGCAATGACTGATACAGGATATGGGGCTGTAACATTGGCCCTTTGAGTGCTGTATTCAGACTGACTAATTCATCTCTCAGAACTGGGAAGATTGCCAAAAGACCCTTTGTGGTAAGTGGTAGTCAGAGTCCTAGCAGTTGTAAAGGCCTTCCTCATCCTGTGTTTATCCCATCCTGGTCACCATCACCCATGATATGAAAAAAAGAGGGACATTTCCCCATATCATGCATGATTCTATTGATTTCAAGAAGATCCAGATAAAATGGAATAAACAGAAAACTTACGGTAGCTCAAGTAACTTAAAAGTCAAGGGAAATGATCACCTTCTGCCTCAACTTAATCAGAGGCTTAATGTTACTGGGACTCTTTCTATCTCTCTGTGATTTTCTCCCTCTATGTGAGACCCATCCTCAGACAGACTCTTTTCTTACATTGAAAGAAAGAGCAGCAGCTCCAGGCCTGAAATCCTCTCAGCTCAAATCCAGCAGGAATCTCCTCATGCTCTGTCCAAGCATTCCAGCAAAATCTCGGTGCATCACACAGGTTCCAGGTGGGCCATAGTCACATTCCTAACACATCTTCATGGCTGGGGAAAACACCCAAAGAACAGCCTGAGATGAGGAGGAAGAAGGCTTGTTTCTACACTGAGAAATGAAAGTTCAGCATGCTGAAGAAGGATGAATGGATGCAAGCAGTAAAAACAACAGATGACACCACATTTTCATATTTTCCTGATTGTCACAGTACTCCATGTTAATTATCATTCAGAAGAACAGGAAATAAACATAACACTCCTCGGCTCTTTTCTCAGGGATATCTATGAGTACCATTTTGTCATTCTTCATCCTAATTTTTCTATTTGTGTAATTTTTATAAAATGCAAATCATAGTGTAGATATAGAGCTGGTATTTTCACTTAGATTAAATAAGAATTTTAATATCTCATGAATAATCTATTATAAACAATTTAAATGGCTACATTCAAAAGCAATTTTTATAGTTAACTACGTTATTTTTTAAATTCCTTGGTTTTCCTGTTTACAGTCTAGATAGGAGACATTAAACACAGAGGAAAGGTAGAAGTATCTTGTATCTCTCCAAGGGCAGAGATACAAATACTTGTGTTTATAATCTTCTTTACAGTCTCCAAGAATTGAGCCTTTAAGTATGTATTGAAAGAGGGTTTTTTTTTTTAACTTTTATTTAAGTTCGGGGGTACAAGTGCAGGTTTGTTACGTAGGTAAACTTGTGTCATAGGGGTTTGTTTTACAGATTATTTCATCACCCAGTTATTAAGTGTAGTATCCATTAGTTATTTTTCCTGATCCTCCCCTTCCTCCTACCCTCCACCCTCCAAAAGGCCACACTGTGTGTGTTGTTCCCCTCTATGTGTCCATGTATTCTCATCATTTGGCTCCCACTTAAAAGTGAGAACAAAAAGCATCATATTTTATGTAATCATTCCTATTTCTCTCTTGTGTGAGTCCCCCCAGCCTATACCTAATCTCAGAAGTAGATTCCTACCTTCCGGTCCAGTCACATCCTCTGCCCAATATTTGGTGATGAATGACCTCCATATATTGATTTGAACTGCACTGTGCCAAGTCTCGTTGCCAAGACATGTCTTTGGCACAGGATGCTACACTAGAACTGTTCTTTCTGACTTGACCTGTTCTTGGTATAACAACTGTTTGCTGAGACAAGACTGAAAGATGGCCTGGCCCCTGAATCATGGATCATAGGACCTTCTCTTTCCAAAGCTCCTGTGTGCAATGAAGAAATAGTCATTTCTTCAAAAAGGGTTAGAGAAGAACTTTAGCCAAATTAAATTTAAAGGAGTTTCATTGAGCAATGAATGACTTGCGAATCAGGCAGCCCCCAGAATCACAGCAGATTCAGAGAGACTCCAGGAATGCCTTGTAGTCAGAACAAATTTATAGACAATAAAAAGGGAAATAGGGAGTGAAATATAGAAATCATAAGTGAGGTACAGAAACAACTGGATTGGTTACAGCTCAGTGTTCACCTTATTTGAAGACAATTTAAACGCTAAGCAGTGCATGAGTGGTTGAAGTATGGCTGCTGGGATTGGCCAGGACTAAGCTATTGTTACAGATACATACTCTTAAGTTGGGTTTTCAATCTTATCTACCTATTAAGTTAGGTTGCAATTCATCCACAAGGACTCAAATATAGAAGTATGGGGTCTTTCTCAGGCCATATTTACTTTGCTTTAACAAGGTACATATTGAACTTCTATTACATGTCAGTCATTATTACTACAGCTGGGAATATAATGGTGAGCAAAAATCTATATTTTCATCATGTTCACACTCTAGTGAGAAAGACAGACATATAATTATGTAAAATAGCCATTTGTGATAAGTGCAGTAAAGGAGAGGCAAGTGGAGATATGAGTGGTTATAATAGAGAATTTCATCTATGGTTTTTCTGAAGAATTAATAAGTGAGTTGAGAACTGAAGATGGGTTAGCAGTAACCAACAAAAGTGGTGGGGTAGAGAAAAAAATTCAAGAACAAAAAATAATCCCCTGATTCCTTGACTCTCTTACTTAAGATTGTACTTCTTCTTTGGTACCTTCTGTAAGAAAAGAGGTCAGGAGAGGCTTACCTGAGGAAGTAATGTTTGAGCAAAGACCCGAAGAAGTTAAGAAGAAAGCCACTTTACTATCTGGCCAGGAATATTCCAGTGAGAGGAAATTTGTGCAAAGACCCTGAGATGGGTTGGTCGCTGTGTGGCCAGGAACAGACGGAAGCCAGTGGCTGGAGAAGTAAACTGAGTGGGGACACACAGGAGTCAAATTCAGAGTGAAAGAGAGGGAGGAGCAGGTCCTATGGGTGTTTGTATTCATCATGGGGCACTGTAAAGAATTTTAGTTTTGAGTGAGATGAAATTGAACTTGAGGGAGAGGAGTAAGATGTAGAATCACTGAAAGGTTTTGAGCAGAGTGATCTGATCTGACTTACACTTAAAAAGAAATCATCTGGCTATATTGAGAAGAGATCGTATAGAGTACAAGTTGGAAGCACAGTGGCTCTTGGAGCATATTTAAGTTCCCGTTTACAAAGGAAGAAATGGAGGCACAGAGATTTTAACTTGACTAAAGTCGTATAGCACAGATAATTGATTTGAACTTAGGTTTAGCTGATCTTAAAGCCCCTGCCCTTTCTACTATGTCAGATTTGTGTGTGTGTGTGCATATTATAAAAGTAGGATCATACAATATATGATACTTGAATTGTTTTTCACTTTTTCATTTAAGATGTTACGAAGTATGTCAACACATCATTTTTCTATAGCATCATTTTTAAGGCCTACATATTAGTCCATTGTATAGATGTACAATCTTCAGATAACCTACCTCCTTTTGTTATTTTAAAATTATTATTAAAAATCTAAATAAATATTTGCATTGGGAATTCTTCCATCCTCTTCAGGGAAAAGGCCAAACATCCCAAGGAAAATATTTTAGAATATATTTCCTGTTGATGAGAAGGTGATCTTTCATACATGAGAAAACAATGTAAACTCAATGACAGCATTGGCCTTTTTATTTTAAAGTACTTAAAGCAATTTCTAAAAGAATATATTTTCACACTTTGTGAAGTAAGCATGAAACTACACAAAATTACTAATTAATTAGATTTGGAGATGCAGTCAATATGTTCATGAGGAAAGGCAGTATTTTGTGTAGAAACTAAAGTGCCTATATTTTAATGTGTTAGTTAAAAAAATCAGTAGGCAAATGTTCTTGTTTCACCCTCCGGAACATTAGATCTTAATGATTTTATTGGTTTGGTGATGATGATATTGTAAAAGGTTTGGGTTCTCCTTCTTTTACAGAAGCCTAGGAGTATCATTTCTTTCCAGTTGTCTTAGCTATTCCTTTTCCTTTCCAATACAGTGCAGTCTTCCTGTCTAGGCTTTTCAAGTTTCCCTCACCTCCTTTACTATCACACCTCAAAAAAACAGATTTGTCTCCTTTTTTTTTTTTCTTTTTCAACAGTGTCTCAGTGCTGTGGACTTGAGAGAACCCATGTTATATAAGAAAAAACATCACAAGTTTTCTTGTGAATCAAAGCCAGCAGTTAGGCCTTCTGCAATGTTTCACATGGTGGAACTAGAAACAGGAAATTATTCAATTAAACCTCCATAGTTCACCACTGTAGCAACAAATAGGCTATTTCAGAAGCAGTTTTCCCTGCCTCAGAAGGAGAATTCCCCCAGTGCCGGGGAGTAGAGTGATGCCAAAGTACCAATTTTCAAGAGTATTCAACTGCAAAAATGACACTGTTCTACTTGCAAAAGAACTTTCTTTGGCTGTTTTCTGAGACTGAAGGAAATCTCCTTTCCCATTTTGGAAATCAATAAGGCTTTTTCCTCCACCGCTATGGGTTATTATAAAAGAAACTACCCATGTTTCTGGAGATAATTTGTAGAAGATGATTACTGAAACACTGCCAGCTCTGCTCTCCTGTGGGCCGCCATCTGGAGGTTGGGGACTGCTGGTTGGAAGGATGTGAAGAATATCCATTCAGGTTCCTAATGCTCATATCTCCCAGACATTTCAACAAGTTTGCCATAGAGTATTTTGAGCCAACGCCATCTAGAGCCCAGAATAAATTTCCCTTACCATTTCTCATTGCAAGTCATTACCAGGACACTTTCAGGGCACTCTTGTTGAGTTGCTCAGCTGGAATTTTTATAATAGCCTATGACACAATTAAATATACAGCCCATATCCAAGGAAGATATTGCTAGCTGCAGAGAAGTGATGGTGTCTCTCTGAGGAGCTGTTTCTTATGACAGCCTCCCTTCCCTATATAAACCAGGGACAGCCTGACCAGCAGTGCCAGGATTATAGGCATCTGTGGAGTAGTAGTGCCTACTCAAGTATGAGCTCTTCTACTTTTTAAGTGTGTGATGTTGGGCTGACAATTTTAACTCTCTTAGTTTCAGGGTTCTCATCTGTGAATACAAATGAAAATACTTTACAAGGTTATTATGAGAATTAAAGAGATAACCTATGTCAAGTGCCTGGCATACAGCCTGATACATAATAGGCATGTAAATGGTGGTAGCATGTTTCTCCTCTATTCCGCGTGAAATTCAGTCTATCCCCAGAGTGGTCACTAGGCATACATTCTCACCTCTTCTCTTTCCACTAACATGACCATAAAAAGCCATTTTCGTAGTTTCTCCACTCAGGCCTACTTCCTCACAGAGTTGAGCTCTAACCACTCGCAATTCTTTCCAAACCATTAAATATACATACAGATATGTATGTGTGTATATATATATATACACGCACACACACACACATATATAATATATATATACACACACAGATACATGTATATTTAATGGTTTGGAAAGAGTTGCAAGTGGTTAAAGCAACTCTCTCTTTCTCTCTCTATATATACGTATGTACACACATGCACATATACACATATATGTGCATGTGTATATGTCTCTATGTATACATATGTGTGTACATGTCTCTATATAGAGAGAGATAGGTTTCTCTCTCTATATAGAGAGCAGTTTCTATGTATATATGTATATAGAGAGAGGTTTGTATATTTAATGGTTGGGAAAGAGTTGCAAGTGGTTAAAGTAACTATATTATATATAAAATCTATTATAATAGACAATGTTAGTGTGAAATTAGTAATGTATAATATTAATACATTACATGATTAAATACATATTACATTGAACGTATACATTACATATTATACGTAATGTAATATGTTACATTAAACTAAATAAATATATATAAGATACATTAATACATATTTACTAGGACTCATACTAATTTTAATTCTAAACTCAACCAGGAGGCACCCACATTTACAGGGCAATAAAGAAAGAAGAGGTAATTTAAAAAGCAAAAGTGGCAAATGCAATTTTGAAATGAAGGCTCTCTCTGAACAGGGAAACTCAGGGTATACTGTCGGTGCAAAACAGAGGAGTATTTACCACCCTACCGTGGGTTCACCATCACCTCAAATGTGACATAACATGGCATTGGGTTTTTTAGTGGATACAACACATACATTTCTTCTGTCAAATTTAAAGACAATCAAAATGTTCACGTTTTTTCACACTCATTTGAAGTCAAACCTATTCTTTCCTATTCCTCACTTGCTGAATTGGGATTTTTTGTTGGGAGTGGGTAGGTGTTTGGAGGAGTTACCGAGTGTAGTTCTTTCCAAGTATTTTCATTCATTTAGAGATTTTAGATTAATTTCATTGTTCTATTCTGCTGAAATCTTTTTGAATTTTAATGGTGCTGACAAATATAATAGTTATTCCTTCTAGTTTTCTATCACCAACTAATTTATTCTGCATGTTAATATCTCCATGCCAGGTATCAGTTTAAAAATATTTGCTATGGGGAAGAGGGGAAGCAGAGCACTATGATAAGTCACAGGAGAATAATCTTTTAACTGGGCGTTAATTGACATTGACCAATTAATACACACTCTGGTAGTAGGGATTCACCACACTTCATTATAGTTTGGATCATATTTAACTTGGGTATTTACAACAATACCATGAGTATAATACAAAACACTTGTAAAAATCCAGATATGATTTTTTTTGTGTTAATTTTCAGTCATTTCAATCTGCAATAATTTATTCTAAGTGAACCCATGCTGGCTCCCAGTGGCCTTACATCCTTTCCTAAGTGTTTATAAATCATGTCTTAAATAATTAATTTTTATCTCCAGTCTGAGAGTGATTTCAAGCTCACTTGACTGTAGTTAGAAATAACTATAGCCTTCCATTAAAAAAAATCAAGGAAACCTGTCTATTTTCGAAAGGCACAAATGCCTCTCCTATTCCTTAAAGATTAACAAAAGTGATTCAGCCATCTCTTTGGAAATACATATTTGAAGCAAGAAAGGTTGGGTATTTTTGGAATAAGCACTCTACGACCCTTTCCTTGCTGGAGATTTTCCCCGTACCATGCCCTACACAAATCACCCTCTTCTATCTAGCTGATTTAGTCTCAGACTCCAGAATTTTACATACCCATTATCACCTCAAACTCTTTGCTAGATTAATAGGACCACTGAGTCTTATTATATTATCTCCAAGAGGTCATCCCTGAACACCTCATTCCCTCCTGTCTCTAAACTACTGCAGTATTTTGTTGTTGTTGTTGGGGGAGGCTATTACATAAATAGAGTTTTAAATTATAGGTCAAAAAATACACCTGTTTTCTTTGTTCAGATTGGAGGCTGCTTGAAAGGATGAACTCTTTCTTTTTCTTCCATGCAACCATCGTGTTCTCTTATGTTGATATTAGGCATTAAGAAAAACTTGCTGATGAATGATAGCAATGAAGCCTTTCCTTCCTTGTCATACGGCCACACACTCAGAATTAGACGTCTGTTGACCAAAAATCAGTTGCAAAACTGGAACTGGACAAAAAATCATAAATTTTAAAGTGGGAAAATGCACTTATTAAATAGAATCCTTGTTTTTAATTAGTTTAATTAGAATGCTTCATGTTGTAAAATGTATATATTCTCCTTAACCTGGATTAAATAATAAAAGAATTAATTGACCCCTATAAGTGAGAAATCCAAAGGCAGGGATGGCTTTAGGTTAGATGGCTTATTCCAATGACCCAAATAATGTAACCAAAATCTCAGTTTCTTTCTGTTTCTTCACTTTGATTCTACAGTTTCAACTTCATTTTCAGGTTCTGTATTAGCTTTTTTGTTGCTGCTATAACAGATTGCTACCAAATTTGTGGTTTAAAACAAAAACAAAATTTATTATCTCACAGTTCTGGAGATCAGAAGTCAGGAAATGCATCTTTTACTTGTAAAATCAAAGTGTTCACAGGGCTGTGCACCTTCTAGAGGCTCCAGGGGAGAGCCTGTTCCTCTAGCTTCTAGAGGCTGCTTGCATTCTGTGGCTTGTGGTTCCTCTTGAGCAATGATATCACTCTGACTTCTGCTGTCATTGTCATACATCCCTTTCTTACTCTGCCTCTCTCTTTCAACTTTTAAGGATGCTTATGATTGTAATTGGTCTTCCTAGATAATCCAAGATAATCTCCCCATTGCAAAATCCATCTTTATCACATCACAAAGTCCCTTTTGCCCTGTCAGGTAACAGTCTGGCCTAGTATCTGGATGTGGGCATCTTTGGAGGGCTATTATCTTCATTTCCACAGTCTTCCTTCTAGCCCTGATAGATTCACATTGATTTCCCATGAAAACTATGTTCATCCCTTCCCAGCATCTCCAGAAGTTTCAATCCATTACAGCATCAACTCAGAGTCCAAAAAATCTCACATTAGCAGCTCAAAGGGCCCAAATCACATCATCTAAATCAGGTATGGGTAAGACTCTGGCTATGACCCATACTGGGGAAGATTTCCTCTTTTCTATGGACCTGTGAAGCTAGAAAGCAAGTTATATGATCTCAAAATACAATGGTGTAACAGCATACAAAGCCAGCTACAAACCTTCTTCTCAAAAGGAAGAAAGTCAGAAGAAAATAAAAGGAATCCTTGGTCCCAAGAAGTTTTGAAATCCAGCTTGGCAAAAAAAAAAAAAAAAAAAAAAAAAAAAAAAAAAAAAAATTGGTTTTCAAGCCTTGGGAACAATTATCTGTGGTTTATGTCTTCATCCTCTTGGCTCTGAGCTCTGCCCTCTGGGTTCATATTTCTGACCTTGTAATTATTTTTCTTTCATTCTTTTTCATAAGGGTAGTACCTACTTGCAACTGAGTACTCGTAGCCTCTTTCCTGCCTGTAGAATTTTAAAAATCTAGCAGCTTTCTTTCATTTTGTCTTCTTTGTCCCTTTGAGTCCAATCTGGCAGTGTTTCTGCTGATATAACAATCTCAAGAACCTTGCTGGTCTTCCACATATGTCTTGGATATTTACTCTATTAGAGAGGAGACTCTTCCACAGGCCTTTCCTGCATAACTTCTTCTTTACTCCTGGCTTCTGTCAAGACAGCTGAGAGGATCCATGAGTCACATGCCTAATTTCCTCAAAAAACTCACTGCATGACTGAATATTCTGATCTTTTGATCTTTGTGAGGCATGAGCAACACACTATTTACTTTCTCTACACAGTATGCGTTCGTAACCATAAATTTCCTAATTTCAGTGTGATTTATAATCTGAATAGGCTGATAATTTCCCAAATCAAGTACTGTTGTTTTCTTTTTATATAAAGAGTTTTTCCCTCAGTCTATCTCTTTATCATATTTTACTATAAGCAGCAAGGAGAAATTTGATCACATCTTCAACACTTTGTTTGGAAATCTTAGCAAATATCCAAGTTTATCACTTGCAAGTTCTGCATTCCACACAGTAGTAAGAAATACCTGTGCTAATATTTTTGCCACTATATAACAAGGACCCCATTTTGCATTTTTTTCTGAGACCTCATCATCAATGCCTTTAGTGTCCATATTTTACCAACAGTCTATTCAAGGCAATCTAGGCTTTTTTTCTGTTTCCCAATTCCAATGTCACCTGGACAATTTTAAGTATTGTTACAGCAGCATCTCAATCCAGGGTACCAAAATCAATACTAGCATTCTATTACTCTTGCAATCAACCACCACAAATTTAATGACAGAAAACAACACAAACAACACAGATTTATTATCTTACAGTCAAATATTCAAGTAAAGATTTTACAAAGCGAAAATCAATATATCAATAGGACTGTGTTCCTTACAGAGGCTCCAGTGAACATCTGTTTTTTTTCCTTCTCCAACCTTCAGAGGCTGCCTGCATTCCTTGGCTCATGAACCCTTCCAGTAATGGCATCACTGTGCCCTGACCTCTGCTTTTGCCCTCACATCCCTTCCTCCAACTCTGGCTTTCTGTCTCTCTCTTCCATTTTCTAAGGCCCCTGTGATTTCACTGGGCACACTGGGTAATCAAAGATAATCGCCTCATCTTATGATCTTAACTTTATAACACTTGCAAATCCCTTTTATCATGTAAAGTCACATTTTCACAGGTTTTGCCGATTCGGATGTAGGTATTTTGAGATAGGGTGTGGAGGGTATTTTTCTGCCTACCACAGGTTCTTCATGGGGATCTGATGGAAGCACCAAGATTTCTTTTAAATTAGTCCCTTCATTGAAACTCATACTCTTCCACAGTCTGAGGGGAAAAGGATTACTCCCAGCAGTGCCTCCATGAGGGACGCAAAGCTTCTCCTTCAAACAAGCCCCAGAAAATGTCTTCTTCACTCTGATTGGCTGAGGGCTCAGTTTTGAATTTCTCATCATGATCAGAAAGACAGGCTACTCTGTGTGACTAAAGTGATTCAGGATCCATTACCTCAATTTTGTAGTTGAGAAATGTGGAGCAGTAGTACCCTCAGAGCAAACTGTAAGACCTGTTATTAGAATAAGTTAGAAGAGATTAGGAGGAAGACAAGCAAGCAAACAAAAAACAAAAACAAAAGCCCACAAATATCACCTAAAATATACCACTTCACCCCATGATTGTAAATTAGCCCATGTCAAATGACCACATCATATTTATATTTGTATATTCTATATAGATAGCACATAGCCTAAAAGTCTAATATAATAATTGGCTCTCTTAAATGACTAAATGGTGAACTATTATATTGTCACATTCATGTGATTTGATCTGCAATGTAATAAAATTCATAGCTTTATAATACCTTTTGACTAGGTGTTATTGTTTTTGCAAATATATTTCTCAAATATGTTTTAGAAAGTATTGAAAGTCAGATCATGATATTGGGAGAACCAAAATAGATTCAGATAATTAATTTTCAGAATAAAAATAAGACAAGAATGCAGTTCCAAAATGGATGTTCTGAAAGGAATTGTACACTTTTAATTTGTCTTATTTTCTTGGCCTAATCTCAGAAAATCAATGCTCCTCATACACCCCCACCCCTAATACACACATAACTAAGAGTATATGTGATTTGAAAAAACTGAAAGTGTAGATTAATGCACCTTCTGAACTCAGAAGTGTGTCTGGACATCTGTATATTCTATCACCAGATTAAACCTCAGAAGGGGTCTTTCAAAACGTCTTAAATACTATGTGAAGAGTATCAGCTATGCTAAACTATTTGCTGTGGCCTGCATTTCTCTCCTGTTTCTGCCTGATCTTTTGATATTCTTTTTTTGTTTTTGTTTTTGTTTTCTTAGTAAGAGGCTATGTGGCAAGTGGGCCTGATACCTCTGAGAGGAGAGATGAGGAGACGCAGTGTCTCTCAAGTATAAATCACTGAACTGTGAGTCAGAAAATATCAAAGTTGTTTCCAAGAGAATACTCTAAAATCAAGCTGAGTCATCTAAGATGAAGGAAAGAGTACTGGGGAAGAGAATACAAGCAACTTTCAGAAGCTAGCTGTGGAACCAAATGAGTATCTAAGAGGAAGAGAAGTCAATGGTCTTTTGTAGAAGCCCATTAGTCAGTGGACTGATGGCTTGGATTACTCAGTACAGGGGTCAAGGGCCATAGTGAAGAGTAACTTGATCACTAGAACAGCTGTGTGAGGCTGAAGGAGATCTGAGTGGTATTTGATTTTCTGTTTCTGTATTAGTCTGCTGAGGATAATGCTTTCCATCTTCATCTGTATCCCTGCGAAGGACATGATTTCATTCGTTTTTATGGCTGCATAGTATTCCGTGGTGTATATACACCACATTTTCTTTATCCAGTCTATTATTGATGGGCATTTAGGATGATTCCATGTCTTTGCTATTATGAATAGTGCTGCAATGAACATATGTGTGCATGTACCTTTATAATAGAATGATTTACATTCTTTTGGGTGTATATCCAGTAACGCGATTGCTGGGTCAAATGGTATTTCTGCCTCTAAGTCTTTGAGGAATAACCACAATGTCCTCCACAATGTTCTCACTTATAAGTGGGAGCAAAATGATGAGAACACATGGACACATGGCGAGGGAACAACACACACTGGGACCTCTCAGAGCGGGGGCTGAGGGGAGGGAAAGCATTAGGAAGAATAGCTAATGGATGCTGAGCTTCATACCTGGGCTATGGGATGATCTGTGCAGCAAGCCACCATGGCACACATTTAGCCCTGTAACAAACCTGCATATCCTGCACATGTACCATGAACTTAAAATAAATTTGAAGAAAAATCCAGATCTGAGCAACATGGACCATTTTTGGTTTCCTACCCTCCCTCCCACTTGTTGAGGACATCCTGTTATTGATGTGGGAAATACAGGACTTCATTAGTCTTGGGAAGAAGTTGCAACTCTTCCCTCATACCTACTATCTTATACAATGGTTCTTTACATCATTTTGGCAGGGAGGCAGGCTTGAACTCACCTTATACATTTACTGAAAGCTAAAGATTCCCTTCCCAGTTAAAGAGCATGTTCACACAAGCCAATCATTTTTCATAAAATTTCAGGATATTCACAGACTTCCTGAATTTTGTTGGTGGAGACTTCCTGGGAAGATTCATGGACTGGGTTAAGAACCCTTGCTGTAGATCCCAGTCCTGAACCACCAGAGGCTTCACCTCAGCTAATGGAAGTTTTGAGTGTTTCAAGAAATTTGGGCGTAACCAAAGAGTTTCATCCAATTCTAAAGAATCCATCCATGTACGCTACTTCAGAAGGTTTTGCTTTAGTGAGCAAAGGCACTTCATATTTTAACTTTTCCAGGACAGGAAGGAATGGGCATGACTAGGGATCTAAAACACTGCTGTCCAGTTCCAGCATCATAGGATTTTCCCTGATGATGATTTTATCCTGGATTTTTCATGCTTTCCCTCACGCCTTTCTTCTTAAATAGATGTTCACATTCTCTCTGCTCACAGCCTGGTGAGCATGGGAGGGTGACAAGAACAGGTGGGGAAGAATCTAGTAAGGAATGGTCTGAATCCACCGCTGAACATCTCCTTAAAGACGGAACTTTTACCAGAATGACATTTCTATTCATTATCCTTCCCGGCCAAATTAATTGGTTTGTAAGTTCACTTATTCTGCAGAAACGTATTGGCATGTTCAGAATTCCAACTTCTATGCTAGCATCTGTGAGGAGTGCAAAGATGGATGGCATACAACCTCTCTCTTCTCAAAGGAGCTTGAGTTCCCGCAGCAGAGACAAGTTATGCAAAGGAACTCAGCTTAAAACCGTTTCCTGAAAGGGCTTTACTGTTCACCCTTCCTAAGTTTCCTGCTGTGTGTGTGCTTGTGTGTGTGTGCACACACACACGTGTGTATGGTTCCTTCACTTTATCTGCCAGGGACTGGAGAAACGTCTCTCTTGTTTTCCCAGAGCACCCCCTCCATTACATGAACCATCATATTTATCACGATACTTTATAATTATCCATTTAGCTTCTCTCCCGACGGATCACAAACCCCTTGAGGATAGAGACTGAGTCTCACTGGATGTCCCAACTATTTCCTGGGAGCCAGCAGAACACCTGGAACATGATAAGTGCTTTTAAATATGTTAAAGAAAACAATTGCGAGAGAAGAGAGAACACAGACGACATGAGACGTCCTACAAAAGGAGGCCCCTTAGCTATTATGTCAGGAAATAACTTCTGGCCTTTGTCCTGTCCGCTGTGCGTTTCAGGATCTCGATTTCCCTCCCGTCCTAGAAGGGAGTTGGATCAGGTGATTCTTTCCAAATGAAAAATTGTATTTTAAATAATGCCAAGGGTAGAGAAGGAAGTAAACATCCTGGCCACCTCCTCCGCCTTAAACGCCCGCCTAGGTTTTACAGTCAAATACCAATAATTTCCTGAAGGCTGAGTGTCAAACACAGTCGCTGCAAAACCTCCAGACGCTCAGGATGTTCGCAGGCTCCATTGACAAAAGTGACTTCCCACGCTTTGCCCACAGAGGGCATCCCTGCGCATTTATACGCAGACCAGGCAAATGCAGCTGCTGGAAGCCTCCTCGGTCCGCTCTTTTTTCCCTAAGCCATAGTCTCTCTGCCCCCACCCCCTTCCCGTGGAATCTTTGCCTGATCCAGTTCGTTTCCCTCCGGTCTCCACATTTTCCCTTCCAGCCCTCCACTTCTCCGGATCAATGTGTAGTACGGTTCCAACTCCCAGCTCGCACACCGCTGGCGGACACCCCAGTAACAAGTGAGAGCGCTCCACCCCGCAGTCCCCCCCGCCTCTCCTCCCTGGGTCCCCTAGGCTCTCGGAAGAAAAACCAACAGCATCTCCAGCTCTTGCGCGGAATTGTCTCTTCAACTTTACCCAAGCGACGACATGGAACCAGCCTCAACCTTTTAATGCACAGCCCGGCCACAGGATTGCCTTCCATCTCCTCTTGGTCCCTCCTGGATGTGGTTTATTGATGACTTGCGAGCCCCTCAGAGAGCTGTCTTTCCTCCTCTGGCTCCCTCCGTTTCCTTGAGTTAGTTTTCTAAGGTTTCACCGGGGCTCGGGATCTCTTGGACCGAATGGAACTTTTTGCTGCCTGCTTTTGCTGCTGATTCTGTCAGTGGACAAGGAAAAAGGCTTCGAAGGCAGCAGAGGCGCAGGGGAGGTGGAGAAAGAGGTGGAGGAAGAGGACGAGGAGGAGGAGGAAGCCGAAGGGGCTCGGCGCGTGTATGTGCATGTGTGCATGCGTGTGTGAGTGCATGTGTGTGAGTGCTGCCGCTGCCCGCGACCCCTGGCCCCGAAGGTGTTGGCTGAAATATGGAGAATAGTCTTGGATGTGTTTGGGTACCCAAGCTGGCTTTTGTACTCTTCGGAGCTTCCTTGCTCAGCGCTCATCTTCAAGTAACCGGTAAGTGGCTCTTTCCTTTCTTCTCGTCGCACCCCCTTCCGTACCCCACTTCCCTTCTCATTTCATTTGGCGAGTAGTAGAATTGGGGTGGGGGATAGCAAGAGATTTGGCGCTTGCGCTGCCCCCCATTTGCGCACCGATGATAAAAAATAGAAGAGTTTTTTTTTCCCCTGGGGGCGGATGATGGTGGGGGGGTGGTACAAGGGGCGCCCCTTCGCTGTTGTAAAATCTGATGCTTCACGCATTTTTGCTTCTGCAAATACTTGGGTTGGTTTGGAGAGCCGGCGGGCTGGGGCAGGTGCTGGGGATATCGTTGAAAGGAACTGGGCTGGGTCCTTAAAGCCTCAGAAACCTACCAAGTGGGGAGGATTGGGGCAACAGGGGCAGGCGAGGAGGACATCCAGGGGCTTTGAGGAAGTCTGCGCAGAATGTAGATGGTGGGGCTGAGTCGCTGGTGTGTGAATACATCTCCTTTTGGTTTGGATTTTTGGACTTGGTGATTGAGAATAGGGAAAGGGACAGCTACTATGTTTTGGTACTTCCAAGGAGGGGATCCTGGTACTGAAGGAGGCACAGAGTTGCCAAGGAGGAGAGGAGGTGTGTTTAATTTTGTTTTATTTTTTAACGGTGAATGTAGTTCTCAAGCTGAGTCTCCATATAGCTCCAGGACACCTCCAAACTCCAAGTGATTGATTATTCCAGAGAACCGGCGCCCTGACCCTGGCACTTGCCAAGCTCAGTTTCTAATTAAAAATGGCAAAACTGTTTGGGGATTGGATCTGGCTAGTGCAGGAGAAAGAGGGACCTGGAGGCTGGCTGATCAGGACTGCTGTAATCTCCGAATACGGAGCTGGCGGCTTCGACGGCCAAAAGAATAGAAAAGAGCAAAATGACTCATGATAAGGTCCACTTGTTTTGCGGGACCTCACCACAAGTGTAGATGGGCACTGGGGTACAGTGAGCAGTCCTGGCAAAGAAGGAGAGGAGAGCGTCTGGATGAGCATTCAGGGCCCTTCGAAAACGACCTTTTTCCAAATCCAAAGGAAAAACAAGCTCAGGCAGAGACCGGGCGTTGAGTAGGAGCTCCCCAGTTCGTGCCTGGGAAATTAACAGGGAATGGCACATCAATCGCGGCCAAGCCCCCAGCCTCCCCGGAGCCCGCAGCTCCGGCTTTCTCCTCTCTGCTAAGTGCTGCATGGCCAAGGGTTGCGAACGCGAGCGGAAAATGCGCCTCTCACGGTCGCGAGGGATTCAGACAGTCAAGCGCCAAGGCAGCCCGAGGCTCCCCAAAGCCTGGCTCGGCCGCACGCGGGCAGGAATCTGCGCTTGCACTCGGGCTCAGCTCCCCATCTTCCTTTGGCCAGAGACACAGAAAGCAGGCAGGGGGGGTGTGTGTGTGCGTGTGTGTGTGTGCACGCGCGCTGTCCTGTGATGAGCGCGTACCCGCATCCGCACGCTTAGCCGCTGGTGCTCCCTCCCTCCGTCCGTGCCTCCCGGGCCGGTCCCCTCCTCCCCTGGCTCTTCTCTCCCGGAGCTTTGTCCTCAACAATTACTCTAGCGAAAGGTGGGCGGGGGTGGAGAGGTGGGCATCTCCGCAGTAATGAATAGGTGTCTGTTTTAAATTCCCTCCTCGAGACCCTCAAATGCTAGAGGCTGCGGGGAAGAGGACCCTCCTTCTGCCCAGAAGATTGACTTGGGCTTTCTATGGCAGTTTGGGAGACCTATGCGGACGGGAAAGGGGAAGTTCAGGGGGCATCCCTCACTGGGTAGAAAGTCTGCCTAACAGCAGCACTGCTGACCTGAAATGTGCTAGCTGAATGCACTGCATGAAGCAAGGTGTACAAAAATGAACAATGATGTCTTGTCAATTACACGACAGTATTTTAAAGCTATTACTCAAGTGACTTTTGTCTGGCATAGGGTGGGGGTAGATTAACAGAGATAAATTTATGTGCGTTTTATTAATGTCTAAATTAATTAAATATTCTCTTTGCACTTATTTACATTTCTTGTCCAGAGAGTCAGGGCCATGTATTACTGCTTCATTTTAATTTTGTCCTCAACAGACAGATCTATGCTTGAAAAAGCAGATGTAAGGAAGGGATACATACACACACATACACATGGGTTATGTTGGTGGATAGGCTAACGGATCTAAATCTTTAAACTTTTCTGCACTTCTAAATCCATATCTGTTATTTGCAAGTGAGTCGTGATGCAGTTTGCGCAGTTCGCAGGAAAATGGATGGTGCATTTTTAAGATATTGCCAATTCACATCACTCTGGCCTTTGCTCATTAATCTGAGTATCACTTCTTTCTCTTAGTAATAATTTCCCCGGTTTAGGAACATGGCAGGAAACTTACAACGGGAGCATAGTTCACTCTATAAAAGGACCAGTAGGAGGTGCCCTTAATAAAGCCAAGTGTCTAGTTTACTGACAGAGAAATTCCCATTCAGCCGGGTGTTTTAAAGACTTTGTTGATTGGTAACAAAGGATTATGGAGACTAGCACAATAGCACTGGGCCCTTTCCCACTTTCTAGGTAAAGTCTGAAGCTGCTGTAGATTTGTATGAAACTGTGATGATTTAACAAAGGACAGCCCTGAACAGTGTCAGTAGAGAGTGAGGACTTGATGTTGGGGGAGGAGGATGGTGACTTTTTAGTTGGCTTCTGTAAGATGTCATCTTCTTATATATTTGACATGAGCCACAGGCACAGGACCCATATAGAGTCTCAGGGGATCTCAGATAAGATAACAATTTTAGATGTTGGATGTTAACGAGTGAAAAATGAGGCATACATATTAATTAATTCTTCATACCTGTTTGGGTTCCATTGCATTGAAAAAAATCTGTGAGTGTTTAATGTAGTCTGGATACGCTGAAATGAGGCTGGTCGCCCTCCCTAGGCGACCTCTTCTCATTCCCCCAACCAAAGCAGATCAGATGCCCCCATGTGGGTTTGCTTTTGAGTGGCGGGAGTATGGCAGAGCCTGAGGGCTCGGGGTAGGCTGGCAGTCCACTCCTCTGTGCGTGCCGCAGTGTAAATCACCAGTGACCTGTCAGTGTCCATTTCCCACACAGCAGCAGCTGCCCTCTGAGTTATAAAGCATGTGAAACGGCCACCACATGTGTTATATGTGAATATATTAGGCTTAGTGCCTTTGCTTTAATGCTCTTAAAAGCCAGCCTGGCTTGAGATGCTGATAGGCTTTTTTTCTGGGGAGAGATTTATAACTTCTCAGTGTCTATGACTTAAATTTCTTCTCTGGCAAGTTAACCTGTTAGCAAACTTCCTTATTGTTTTCATTGAAGAGGAAGAGCCTTAATCCTACCTAAATTCCTGAATGAAGCTCTGCTGAAAGTTTCTGCTAGAGTACAGGATATTTGCAGGCTGTAGTATGGTTTCCTAAACCAATGGGAAGCTTGACAAGATATATGGGGAGGTGATTTTTTGGTGGGGAGGCGGGGATATTTTTACTTGTTTTTAGAGAGGGAAGTTGTGATACTGCATCTTCTAAAGGAATTCTAGCAACTCAGTTATCTCAAAAGCATCTTTAATGAGAGGAAATGTTTCTCGCTTCCAGTTTCATAAATCTAACAGTCTGGGATTCTTCAAATGCATATAATATGCTCCTGGAATGTTTGCAGCTGCACGCAGTAGGATCATCTAGTAGGATCACTGTCATTTGGAAATGAGCCCTGATTTAAATTTTGACTTCCAGACAAAACACTTATCTTTACCTGGTGCCGCATGTTTAAAAGCAGTGCTGAAGTTTCTGAACAGAATATTTCTTTCCATGGGAGACTGTGCCCTAAGATTACATTTTAAAGTAAGTGTTCTTACCATTTCTTTGGAGAATTTGCCATCCCAAACTTTGCATATGAAACTTCTTCATGATTCCGCCAGTAAAGATAACTATTTAAAGAGAATGCAGTTGTTTCCGGGTATTTCTTTAAAATTAAAATTCAATGTCCACATCCACACACAAAGAAGGAGGATTTCCACCCCCTCATACCTTCTACTTCAAATAGCTGACTTTGGTGTGAATTATGATAGCTCTAATTACATAAGGGCACTTGCAATTTCACTAGAGAATGAGTTCTTGCCTGATTACAGATCTTCCTACTTTCCATAGGAAGTTTCTGGCCCACGCTACTATCAGAAACTTGCACCAAATTGGGAACACATTGCTCTGTTTAGGTATTTGCTACCCAGCTATACATTTTTGAATGATTAATCTACCTCAGATGATAATCTCTTAGATGAACTATATACATAAATTTCAAGAAATCTTAGCTTTGCCTGAGGCCAAAGAGTAATGTCACAAACCTGCTGAAATTACTTGATTAATTGATTGATTAACTAAGGATAAAAAGTCACTTGGTTCTGGAAAAGTACTGTACTCCCTAAAGAGTATTAAAGAGGAATAGTAAATACTATGCACATTTACAATTCATAAAATGTAAACGTCAAGTCTTCTTCCCCCACTTTTTCCATTCCTTCCTTATAATGCTCTGGAGGAAAATTTAAGAGTTTCATGAGTTGTCACAACAGTTATATCTTAAGGAATCATAGCTTGGAATCTCACTAACTCATGATTGATAGACACTCAATTAAATAGCAACACAATGTCCGGTGAATTTTTCGGCAGCCTGCTGTGGGCTGCTTGCTTCTTTTCAGCTCGTTTCTAAGGAATCAAAACTCTCATCTCTAAGAGGTGTGGCATCAATACTGCCTCCCTTGACGCAGCCCAAGAAAGCCTTTCTCACTCTGAAACCAAGGCTGTGACCCACAGGCACTGTGTTTAATATGCTGTGTTCCACTTTGCAAGGTCAGGGGGATTTGCCTTAAAAATAAATTTTTAAATGTTCATGCATGCTGCTTTTGGTGGAGAGTTAAACTGTACTCCAAAAGCAGCTAAATAGTGTTGTTATCTTAAGACATTCTAACTTGTGGCCTCTCGGCCAATATTATTGAAGTTCTAGAGCTCACAATCTTTAAGAGAGACAGGAGTGAGCTCTATAAGATAATAGGTTATGCCAACCTAGTTAAGCTACTTTTTTTCCCAAAACGGTGTTACCAGGTTGGAATAATAGAACTTTAACCTTTTTCAAAGTTACTACTTTTCAGAGGAAAAAACATTTCTTAATAGTATCATAATATCAGTAGCATGGGACTGACCCAATGTATTTAAGATATTGTTCTTCAAAACAAGATATGAAGGAAAGCCAGTGTTAAACTTGTCAAGAAGAAAGGATGAACAATCCAGATTATTTTCCCTGCAGGCCAATAAAAAATGTGCAAGATAGAATTACATGTTGCATATGCCAAAAAGGTAATAGCAAAAAATAAAATGTAAAGTATTATGCACCTTTATCATTGCAGGACTCAGGTAAATGAAACACAATTTAGTAACACACTTTTTCTTTCTCTCACTCTAGAATATTAATTCCTTATCTTATATTTCTCTGGTTTAACTCCATACTAACATGGAGAAATACAGGTTGGCTGACTGATGATCAAAATTATTATAGTGCTCCAAAGTTATTTGACAAATTTTAGCCTGAGGTTTAACAACTAAATCCCTTTAATTCAACTATTAAGTGAAAGTGTTTTCTTTGGTAGTTTAGAAATACCTGAGCTTTGTCCCAATGGTGTGGTTTAGAAATACATAATAATGCATAAGATTGAATATGCCTTCTTTTTCAATATTGATGGGAATTTGCCAATGGTAATACCAGTGCATATTGCTCTTTTATTAATAGTTCCAAACAACCATATTATTCGCAGCTTTCATTTCTTGGGGGGAGAAGTTCAAGTAGGAAACACACAAATCATTCCATATTTATTGATCATATTTTTAAGGCTATTCTTATGGCATGACTTCTGTAGGAATGTTTCTCTTTTCTAGTAAATTCCACGATCCCAGTGTCTATGATCTACTTCTACTTCGTGATATACTTTAGCTTAATTTCACTACTCCAAATTTTTTGACTTTTAGCTTGCTCAGTCATTTCACCATGGCCCTCCAGGGAGGAAGCCCCTTTAAAACCGTTTGTGGTTATGATGATGAAACTTAACAGGAGTATTTATTGCAATTTGGAGATTTCTTCCTGGTTCGTCCTTTAAATATTGGTTCTTGCCTGAAGGCTACTCCTAAGAGTATCTAGGACAAACATGTTCCACTGAATTAACTGAATCTTTAGGATGTTATCTGATGAAAATACCAACTGGTTAGTGAATGTGTTCTGATAAGAGGACTTGTCAATACAACATTATTCTGGACCATCTACAATGTTCTTAAATCTGTGTTTACATTTTGACAACAGAAAAAAGAAGTTAAGCAGTTAATATAAATGTTTTTAACTCAAATCACATTTTTAGATTTTACTTATTTTTCTATAGTCTTTTAGAAATATTTCTCCACTCACTTAGCTGCCTCTATAAAAGTATGTAGAACATAATTTAACCTGTTCTTAATAGATACAATACATCACTATGACTTCATTGTAGTATTATGTGATTTTATAGGGATAATTTTTGAAGGCATTGCATCATACAGAACTGTTTATTTTTCCCATCAGTTGACCATGGACTTTTACTATTGTTGAGTTTTATCTCTGGCTATAAAATATATTTTGTCTACATCTTGTGTTCAGC
This sequence comes from Gorilla gorilla gorilla, assembly GCF_029281585.2. Taxonomy (NCBI): domain Eukaryota; kingdom Metazoa; phylum Chordata; class Mammalia; order Primates; family Hominidae; genus Gorilla; species Gorilla gorilla. The sequence continues at coordinate 81,649,327 of NC_073241.2, forward strand.
TGAAACTCCTCCCTGTATAAAACTTCCTCAAAGCAGTTCTCTCTTTTAGTTTTGATGTTAAGACATAGGGGACTAAGTTTTGTTGGGGTTGTGTTTAAAGTAGGAGAGGAGATTAGAAAACAGCACCTGAATCCCTTATTAGAGGAATATCTAATTAGTTTTAGCTAATGATTCTGTAGCATCTGATATTAATTTGGATGTCACTTGTACTTTGTACAATGTATTTTTCCTTATTAAATGAGAATGTGGACTAGATCAACTCTAGTTATTAGTTTCAACACTATATAATTTATTTAAATTATGAACTGTACTATACATATAGTGTTTGGTATAACTAATAATACAATTCATGATCATGATAACAATAATAATAATGTAATAATAACAAATACCCATGTACCCACTAGCAGTTTTCTGATTTTTGTATTAACCCCTTGCCTTTTGTACAGTTTTTCCACATATGTATACATCTTTAACATGTTACTTTACTTGGCTGTTCTTAACAGTAATAAAATAAATATAATGTATATATTCTCTGACTTGCAATTTTGCTGAACGTTAAGTATCTGAGTTTCATCTATGTGGATTCATATTGCTGTATTTCAGTCACTTTCTCTGGTGTATAATACTTCATGATATTAATTAACCATAGTTTATCTAATCTACTGTTGATGGATTTTGAAATTCAGTTTTTTGCTATTGCTAGTACAGTTGGCATAAACATTCTGGTGCATGTCCACCAGCACAAATTTGCCACCATGTTTAAGGTGCATACCTAGGAGTGGAATTGCTGAGTCATAGAAGGGTGTCTTTTCTTCCAGGAGGCAAAGACATGTTACAGTTACTGAAACCCCCACCAGGGGCAGATGAAAGGCCTCTTTGCTTCATGCCTCTGCCAACACTTGGTATTTTCATATGCTTAATTTGCCCTCATCTGGTAACTTCTCATTGTGGGTTTAATTCGCATTTTCCTGATTGCTTATAAGTCTGAACATTTTTTCCATTAATTTGTTAGCTATTTGTGATGTCAGCAAGACAATTCTATGATTCTGTTTCTTCAACTGAGCAACCATTTGCTTTTAGACCTTAATATTATTGGTAGTTATTCTGTTTCTTCTACTAAGCAACCCTTTGCTTTTAGACCTTAATATTATTGGTAGTTATTCTGCTTCTTCTACTAAGCAACCCTTTGCTTTTAGGCATAGATGTTATCAGTAGTCTAATGTTCAGGAAGTTGTCGCCTAATACTATACCATGTTGACTGTGGCCTAGGCTTTATTTAAGCACCTTCCCAAAATGTACACTGATTTTGAGTTGGAAAAGACATTCTTAGTCACTGTAACACTGTTGATTACCCAGAGCAAGTCCTGCCATGTTAGTATCCTGCTTTATCCTGTTTATTGTGTCTTTATAGAGAATCATTCACAGGGAAGCAGGATGCTGGGATGCCAGGCTTAATTTGAGGCTCCTTATGAATCCCCTGAATATAATGGAACTAAAGGATAACAGAATCACAGAGTAGTAATGGTAGACACCAAATCTGAGTTAAAAATCTTAATATGATCATTTGAATTTGGGTATATTTCCAACATGGTAAAATACATAGGCCCAATATCATTATTACATTTATGGCATATATGACTGTGGGTTTCAAACAAACATATGTGCTTTGTGCACCACCCCCCCAATTTTTGTTTGGGTTTATAATTGTTTCACCTGCTCCCATGGGACAGGCTAATGAAGACCCCTGAGTGAAATAAAGCCTCAGATGTACTTGCAGAGGCCTCTGTAGTGTGTTGCCTTCTGTGCAGACTCATTAGAGACGTAAGCCAAGGCTGAGACATCTAAGCAAACCCTCTGCACCCAGAGTCCTCAATCCATTGTTCCTGCATCTTTTTTCAGTCTCATGGGATCCCAGAAGAATATAAATTAGAGAGAAGAATCTGCAAAGCTTTTCCTTTCATGTTTAATGTCTGGGCAGAGCTGTTCCCTGCAGGACAATTTCTGGTTATTTTCTCTCTCTGGTTTGAGGCATCTCCAGGGATGGTTTGGTGACTGTTTCCCTTGGGGAAGTTTTCAGCAGCATATCAGTTTTGCTGTTAAAAATTTATTTTACAATTCATCTGAGATAGTCCTGTTCTAAATGTTCTTCCCATTACCCTTGTCATCTGGCTCTTGATTCCTGCATACCCTTTTCAGTGACACTGCCTCTTCTGGGCTGAAATGTGTTCAATAATTCGAGCTATAAATCACTCTTGCCTCCCCATTTGGTCTTTACTTAACCAGATTATAAATATTTAATTCATTTGATTTTTCCTCATACCACTCCAGAAGCTTAATCATGTTTAGTCTTCTTACTTTAACTCCCTCTAGTTTGTTTATATCTTTCTTGTAATCAAGGGGCCTAACTCTAATGTGCTCTTCTAAGTAAGCTCTCCAGAGTCATATATTATAAAATACAAATTCAGCATCATCTTTAGCTTATTGTACAGCCATAGACACACATATGGTCTCTCAAAACTTGTGTTATCAGTTTTCAGGAAGGACTATCAATGCCTAATAAAATCATTGAGATATTATAAGGACCAAATAAGACCAAGTATTTCATTGAAGATAATACAATAGTTACTGAGCCTTTACCAAGGATTACAAATAGATGAATAAAAGATTTAGATGAGTTTCTGCCCTGCAGGGCCTTTTCCTCCAGTGAAGGTGACAGGAACACACAGAGGTAGGTAGGATACAAGGTAGAACAAAGTACTCACTGAAAAGGGACACAAACAGTTCTGCTCTTCATGTGGTTTTTGTCATTGGTTCTGTTTATGTGATGGATTACATTTATTGATTTGCGTATGTTGAACCAGCATTTGCAGGGACATGGATGAAGCTGGAAGCCATCATTCTCAGCAAACTAACACAGGAACAGAAAACCAAACACCACATGTTCTCACTCATAAGTGGGAGGTGAACAATGAGAATATATGGACACAGGAAGCGGAACATCATCATACACCGGGGCCTACTGGGGAGTTGGGGGCTAGGGGAGGGATAGCAATAGGAGAAATAAGACAGGCTGATAGATGCAGAAAACCACCATGGAATGTGTATACCTGTGTAACAAATCTGCACTTTCTGCACATGTATTCCAGAACTTAAATATAATTTTAAAAACTCATAATATATTAATATTTATTAGCTAATGGACTGACAGAGCCAATTCATTCATCCTTGTATCCCTAAATTGATTGGACCAAAAAGAGGCAAGGGAGTTTAAAGAGTTGTCAATCATGTTTAAACCAAAGTATTGGTGTGGTAATAATAAGGATATTATGGTTTTGCCTACAGATCTGGTGGCCTGTTGCTGTAAAAACATCTCCAGACTTTCGTGACCCTTTCTTCCCATATTTCTTGAATGTGTTCCAGGTATTGTGTTAAGGTGGCAATTTAGCTTAGAGCCCAATGAGATAAATATGCTAATCAAATACATATATTAACAAACCCACAATTCCAAATGAGATAGGCTTTAAAGAAAGAAAATACTGTAGGAAAGGGTCTCAGACAGCAGATCAGAGACAGCTTCCATGAGAAAGTGACTGAGTTTACATCTAAAGAATGAGTTAAGAAGGGGATATTTAGGAGGGACAGAGGAGAGAATATCAGGTAAAAAAAAGTGAGCTCAAAGGCCTCATGGTGGGAGGAAAAATCGTGAATTCCAAGATCAGTGTACCCAGGACCACGAGAACTAAACATAATAATGGCTTAGCTAAGGCTGGAGAAGACTTTGGGATTCTCTCTCTCCAGTAGTAGCTACTTGTACTTGGTAGATATTGACTGAATAAATTCAAATGAGTTCTTATCAAGGATCTTTCCTAATCTCAGTACAGTGATTCAAAAATTTCAGCAAACTACATAGGCCACCTTTTCCTTGATTTTTTTAATTAGATGTGAATTTATGAACCTATCTATCCTATATGTTTAGAGATACATTATGAGGTGTTACGGACATATGTATGCAACCGAGAGAGGGACTTTGAAAAGTGTACAGAGCTAGAAAAATCCAAGTAATTATCAATTAACTTGGTAATAAGTCATTTCTCCTTTGAAAGCTATCACTGAACAGAGGGAAACAAAACTTCACCTTTTCTATAAAAATAGAATTGCCATGGACATTCCTTGTTCCTGTGGCCTCCTTCAAAATGTGTGCCTGAACATGTTTAGTAAACCTAAACCTAAATTTTTTTTGGAGTTTTTATAGATTATTTTCTCAATATGATCCTTTTCTATGCATTTTGTCCCTATTATTATTTCTTAAAAATGTGAACGAATGTTCTCTTTGCTTTCAGTTACAGCTCATTTAGAAGTCATTGAGCTTGTAACCTTTCCATGTCACCGGGCCTGGAACTACTGTACCACTTGAATCAACCTACCATCTACCACTGGATGTTGCAAAGATTGTTGCTACACAGTCCTGTGGTCTTTGGTCTCGATAAGAGGGGGCATAGCCTAGGGGGAAAAAGCATCCCAGCTATTGGGTTTGATTGAGATCCTTAAACTCACTGGACCTCAACTTTCCCACCTATAAAATGGACACAAAATCAACCTCTGCTTCCCAACTCTAAATTGGGGGTAAAAATTACTCCAGTAGTTAGCTATATACAATATCTATTCCAATGCCTGACTTATAATAAGTATTTCATAAATGCTAGCTATTGTTAGTATTATGTTAGTATGGACTACATTTATCCCGAGATAGTCTTTACAAATAGAAAATTTCACAGGCACAGGCCAGCCCTTCTAGAACCTGCCTCAATTTTATTGTTGTGATTTTAGAGACTTAAATATAAATTAAGATAGTCAGACTCCAATGGCAATTTTGAAATCAATCACATCATGGTTTAGTGGACCCTGGTCCCATGCCTTTGCTTGATTTAGAGGCTCATAGGTCCAGCTAAGTTAGATCTGACATAGTGCAATACTGATCAAACTTGCCAGCCTATGACACACTTCCTGTGGATTTTCCATCCAAACCATCCTCCCCTATTAACTCTTCCCTGGTTGACCATGTTCATTTTCCACAATCCCGTCATCTACTCAGCAGGCACACCTAGAAGCTAATACTTGCTTGGTTAGTGTGCAGTACTGGGTATAATTGGTCCTGACGGTCTTCTCTGTGGAGGAGTGGCTCTCATCTTGATTTTGTGTCAATGCCCAGCCCTTCTTCATACCAATTAATTTAGAATCTCGGAGATGTATTCCAGGCACAAGTATTCTAAAGTCTCTGATGGTGATTCCAACATGCAGTCATGTTTGAGAATCAGTGTCCTAGGGTCTTTCTACTCCAAGTGTGCAGTCCAGGAATCAAGGCATTTGCATCACCTGGGAGCTTATAAGAAATGCAGAAACCTGGCCGGGCGCGGTGGCTCACGCCTGTAATCCCAGCACTTTGGGAGGCCGAGGTGGGCGGATCACGAGGTCAGGAGATCGAGACCACGGTGAAACCCCATCTCTACTAAAAATGCAAAAAATTAGCCGGGCGCAGTGGCGGGCGCCTGTAGTCCCAGCTACTCGGGAGGCTGAGGCAGGAGAATGGCGTGAACCCGGGAGGCGGAGCTTGCAGTGAGCCGAGATTGCACCACTGCACTCCAGCCTGGGCGACAGAGCGAGACTCCGTCTCAAAAAAAAAAAAAAAAAAAAAAAAGAAATGCAGAAACCTCAGGCCACACCCAGACATACTCAATTAGAATCCCAAGTGACTGAGGAATACTGCTGTAGATGACTGAAAGCATCAGATAGGGAGGTGATCCTTGCCTCTATTCTTCACAATTGTAAGTAATCATGTAGTCAATGGGAAACTGCCCCTACGACACTAGTTTATCTTAGCTTGAAGCATCTGTTGCATGCTTTGGCTTCAGGAGTTTGTCTTATAGTGGCAAGCTATGCCAACATCAAAGAGTCTTCTGGTTTGTGGTTTAGCGGCTAATATATTTCATGGAGACCATGACACGTTTCATTTTCCTTGAGATTACAAGCCCTTGAAAATGCTCTTTGTGTGTTCCATCTGCCTTTTCCCTTCTTTTCTCATCAATACTCAATATAAGAACGCATATTTTACAATGGTCTGCTGGTTTTCATTCTATAGTTTCCCCTCCTTCAACTCTCTTTCTTCCTTAAAAATGCTCAGACCCAGGGAAAAAGAAAGACACATAAAAGGGACACTGAGGCCCTGGGCCCTGCTCCTCCCTCCCTCCTCTGTGTCCCAAGTCTGATGCTGAGAGCACACACATGCTCAAAGTGAGACCCTGACGGGGGCGACCCCATACTGAACCTTGCCTTTTGATTGGGGATGGTCTTCAGGGCATGAAACAGACCAAGTGCTCATTTGCCTGAGCCTCTGTGGCAGGGCAGAAGGGGTGTAACAGAGGTTTTTGAAGAAGAGTAAAGCTTTACAGGCAGAAAGCTCAGTGCAGGGTTTTGAAGCTTTTGCTCTGCACTGCCTGGCAGAGAGAGCAGCTTTAACTGGCGTGCTCCAAATCAGAGTCTACAAGAAGAGAACGTGGGGGCTCAGCTGCGCAGATTGGATCAATCTGAATGAAAATCACTAGTGTTCCTCCTGGGGAGAGAAGTTTCTGCTTAGCTCATGAACTGTAGGCCCTTCTCTGGTCCTGGTAGTAAATGAGTAGGGCTTTTGTGAAAGGTTATGTAAGGCTGCTGTTTTCTCTCCCTGCCTAGAGTAAAATTCTATTTATAGAGGGGTGAACTGCCTCTCAGCGAAACATGCATTTTATAAACTATAGCTTAGGAAAGATAATTTAATAAATCTTTAAGAAAGAATTAAGGGAAGATAGAGAACAAAATCCTAGGCAGAGAGAGTGGGATATACAGCAAGAAATAGGAGAAAGAGAGAGCATCATTGCTCTGGACTTAGTTACTGGAGTAGTAATAGAGTGACCGATCATTCTTGTGTGCCTGGGACTGAGGAGTTTTACAGGAAGAAGGACTTTCAGTGCTAACACTAGGACAGCCCCAGGTAAACTGGAATAGTTTGTCACCCCTAATTTGGTACCTATGATGGGGAGGGGAGTAGAAAGAACCCTGAAAGATTTTCAGCAGGGAAATGGCATTTTAGATAACACACTGTTAGTCCTATGAGGAAACAATTAGAGAATGGTAGCAAGGCCTATTATGAGGGGATGTTCTAATAGTCCAGAAAAGGTGAATATCTGATTGATTGGAGGTTTAGAAGCAACTTAGATGGAGGCCTTACCCTCTAATCTTGTGGCAAAGTCTAACTTGACATCCAAAACTGAAGGTTTTTTTAACCAACTCCTTGGCCAAAACACTGTCAGAAAACGCATTTTTGAATCAGGTTATCTTTTGGACATGATAGGATAATGTATGTATTGGAGAAGTCATGTCTAGCACTTCTGTGTTCCACTGTGTCTAGTACAGTGCTGAATGCATATTAATTATTCAATAAATACTCATTACCAAATTGGTTTTTATATAATGATTATTCTCAAATTTGCATGAAATCTGAAGTTTCTTTCTGCATGAGCTTCACAAAGTTCAGTTCAGGATATTGTAAATTTCAGGATTACTCAGCTTTTACTTGCCTCTTATTTAGAGGTTTATTCTGTTTTCTTTTTCTCTCTCCCCTTCTTTTGCCTGATTTTTCCTTTACATGCCATTATTAATAATGTTATTGGCAGCATTTCAGAGTGCTTGTGAGAAATTCAAAATTGAGGAAATTCTGCAAATAGCAAAATGTAAATGTATAAAGTCTATAGAATTTGCTATCTCTTTAAGTCCCGTTATGAATGCATATAGGGCATTTGTCAACTCGCATATATGAAAATGGAACAAGATAAAGTAGGTGAATAATTATTTCCTACATAATAATCCCAGGGATAGACTCTGTGTTTGCCTTCAGAGCACCATTCCTGAAGACTTGAGTGAGTCAAAGCATTAAAATGTTATTTTTGTAGAAGTCAGTGAAAGTCAAGACAAGATGATGGAGATTAAAAAAAAAGCACATAGAATGAAAAGCACAAAACTTCTTGTGTTTCAAAGCACTGATCAGGCAGAAAACGACCTCGGCAGGTGTTTGAGAAGACCCTTTTCTACTGGTAAGGACTCAGGGGCCCAGAGAAGCTAGGTGAGCGTCTAAATCACAAATCTACGAATGAGTTCCATGAAACATATTATGTACACGTGTGTGCAAATCTTGGCTGTACCAAGATGTAGCTGTATGACCCTCACTATGATTCAGGGTCCTCATTTGTAAAATTTGGAAAGCCATTACTGAATGGAAGACATTTTTGAAAAACATTACACTCAAGGATTATCACAGTCTTTGGCACATATTGAGCACTAAACTGTTTCTATTTTTATTTGTTCATTCGACAGATGTTTTTAAAGGTAGTGTTTCATGTATCATATTTGTTAGCACCTGTGGTGTATTTAAACAGCATATAAACACACTGCCTCTGTTGTTTTAGTTAACAAAATGGTTGGAGGAATAAGACCTAAGCAGTGCAAGTATGTAAGAAAAAAAAAGGTGACCAGAGTCACAAGGCAATATATTATTGTATTATTAAGAACCAAATGGGTGAGAGGTGCAGTTAGAGGAGAGAAACAGAACATGATCAGAAATTCTTCCAGAATGCAGAGGGATTGAGTCTGGTAGGTAGGGTAATTGGGGGACCTTACCCACATAGGACCTGACCCTATGTGGACACTGTTCTTTACATGTTCAGGCTGTGGAAGACAAAAAAGAAAAAAAATGATGGTGATACTTCACTGAAGAAAGCTTCTCAGTCCAGGCACCAGATCTCATCACTAGCAATGACTTCCCTGGTCACTAGCCTTTTCCCAAGCGAATTTATGATAAGGCTAGGAGAAAGAGGAAGAGAGATGTGGCAAGGTCATCTGAGAAATAACTTTGGTGGCATACATAATGTAATTTTAAAATAAAGAGGCTTTACCAGTAGGGCTTTTGATAATAGTTTTAAGGAGGTCTCAGAAGCTCAGGGAAGGACAGATGCCATCACACACTGCATTTTGAACTTGGAAATCTAGTAGCTGAGAAAGCATATTTAGGCTCCTGCACTACTGGAATAAGTCTGTGCTGGAAATTAATGTTTTCATCTTTTTTTTTCAGCCTTGCTTCAAAATGTGTAGAAAACTTTGGTTCAGGATGCCAAAACCCTTTATTACTAATGCATAAAGGGTGTTAGCTAGTTCATCAAAGATCTTCTGTACATTTTGCGGCCAAAGGGCAGGTAGCCCAGCTCAAAATTTGCAACTTAAATAGCTTTTCCTTTGTTCTTTGTTCCAGAGTACACAGTCATATGAGGTTATGATAATTAATAATTGATAAATTATTATTAGGATGATATTGTTCCATGCTTATCTGAGACTTTCTGTCTTCCAATGGCTTTTGAATCTTTTATCTATATTCATCTCTCAATACCTCTATCAAGTGAGCAAAATGGCTAAGTTATCTCACATGTGTTATTAGTGAGGTTATGAGACTGGGGGCCAGTTATTTATTTAAGATCACACAGAAGTTACCTGTTCTGGCTGGAAAACCTAAATCATTTTTTTTTTTTTTTGAGTCAGAGGCTCACTCTGTCACCTAGGCTGGAGTGCAGTGATGTGATTTTAGCTCACTGCAACCTCCGCCTCCTGGGTTCAAGCAATTCTCCTGCCTCAGCCTCCCGAGTAGCTGGGATTACAGGTGCCTACCACCACACCTGGCTAATTTTTTTTGTATTTTTAGTAGAGACAGTGTTTCACCATGTTGGCCAGGCTGGTCTTGAACTCCTGATGTCAGGTGAAATGTCCACCTTGGCCTCCCAAAGTGCTGGGATTATAGGCATAAGCCACTGCTTCCAAATCTGGCTTAACCCTTGCACTCACCAGTACATATTGGACACTTTCCAAAAGCAGGACATTCTACTCTTTTATTCCCCCAAAATTCATGTACTAAAAAAATGCCACCTAGCACTCAGATCTTGATTTCTAATACCATTCTCCAATAAAAGAAACCAGAGCTCCTCAGGGAAATAGCTGATTCTGGAACTTATGCAGAAAACATACAAGATAAGGCTGGAGCATCTTGGAGTGCCAGAAAGGAAGAAATTCTTTAAAAAAGTGAAAAACCCACAACGATAGAGTATGTCAAAGGGACACAGAACCTATCTGAAAGAGCTCTCGATGGTCAAAGCTGCAACAATTTGAGCAAGAAAATCAATCAAGTAGTTTCCTATTATAACCCAAACTATAAAATAAATGTCCATGAGTACATACTGACATAAATAAATAATTGAATAAAGAGAAGAGACTTAGATAAATCCCCTATGCAGAAGAATTCAAAATATTATATATATTCTACTCTCGAAGAGTAGATAGAGTACAACCCATATCCTTTTAAGTGTGGGCTGTGCTTAGTGACTTCCTTCCGAAGACTACGGTATACAAGGGGGAGGGGAGGAAGTTAACTACAGTAGAAAAATTGGCCGGATCATGAGGTCAGGAGATCGAGACCATCCTGGCTAACACGGTGAAACCCCGTCTCTACTAAAAATACAAAAAAAATTAGCTGGGCGTGGTGGCGGGTGCCTGTAGTCCCAGCTACTCAGGAGGCTGAGGCAGGAGAATGGTGTGAACCCACGAGGCGGAGCTTGCAGTGAGCTGAGATCGTGCCACTGCACTCCAGCCTGGGCGACAGAGCAAGACTCTGTCTCAAAAAAAAAAAAAAAAAAATCTGACAAACACTACCTCAGCCAGGTAATCAAAGTCATCATCAGCAGTGATAAGTCATGTTGATAGCATGTACCCCCTGATATGATGTGATAAGGATGGCATTTCACCTCTGTGATCTTCCTTTTCCAAATCCATAACCCCAGTCTTACAATGAGAAAAAGAGTAGACAAACCCCATTTGAGATTCTACAAACACCTGACCGTATTCCTTAAAATGATCTAAGTCTTCAAAAATAAAGAAAGTGTGTGAAACTGTCAGAAGGAAGAGGATACTAAAGAGACTTAGGACAAAATGTGATGTGTTGTCCTGGGTGGGATCCAGGAGCAGAAAAAGGACTTCAGGAAAAAATGAAATACATTCTAAATTATGTACGTTAGTTAATAATAACGTATCAATATTGGTTCACTGATTTTTATAAATGTGCCGTGTTAGTATAAATTGTTAATAATGGGGAAACTTGGTGTGGGGTAAATCAGAGCTTTGTATACCCTTCACGACGTATCTGTCAATCTAAAACAGCTCTAAAATAAAAAGATTACTGTAAAAAATACTCTCTTGTTTGATAAGAGTGGGACACCAAGCAGGGCCCTGATTCCACTAAACTTGTTTTTTTCCTCTTTAAGGATCAGAATGGCACTCTTGTATGGTTATTCTGAGAATTACAGACCATATTTCAGTAACCCTTAGCATCTCTGCATGTTTCTCAAAGTGTGATCACATCAACACCACTTGTGGGTGTTTTAAAATGCAAATATGCTGGCTTTGCCTCACACCTCCAGAATCAAGAGTCCCTGGGTGGACACTGAGGAGATAGGAAACAGCACTTTTAACAAGCTCTCTAGGTGATTCCTATACACACTTCACTTGAAAACCACTTGGCTGTGCATTGTCCCTGAAGATTAATAATGGTGGCTCTCTGCTTATTGAGATGGTCTTTGAGCTCAGGGGATGATCTGGAGTCAGGTGAACTTGGGTTTAGATCCCAGGTCTACAACTTTCTAATTGAGAGAACAAGGACAAGATATTCCGCCTTTTTTGTGCCTTTGTTTCTTCATCTGTAAAGTAGGAAAACAACACTTCATTCAGAGAGTACTTATAAAATCATTTCAGAAAAGCCATGTAAATTATTTACCATATTACTATATTTCCACATTACCACTGCTCAACAGGCAGTGAGCACTAGCACGACTCTACTGGTGTTCTATTACCTTGGTTGTATAAATCAATATGAACATAACCAAAATTACTCCTCATTGTTACTGATACTCTCCACCCTCTAAAACTTGTCTTTGGCATCCTGCAATGCTTTCCTTACATGTTTCTAGGAGTCCTAAGAGCTATGTCATAAACCAGTTATCTTCTGCTAGGCATCTTCACATGTCTGGAAGTCTGGTGTGCTTGCTGGCTTTCACGTCCCCAGGCAGCCACCATCTCTTGCCAGCCATCCTGCTCCTCTGGTAGATTGCTGCTGCAGCATCAATGCTTTAGAACGTTTTCAGTGCCTGACCATTATTACTATGTCCACTGACAAGACTGTCCCAATGTTGATTCTCCCTCTGTTAAACTCTATCATACTGCTTGTGTCTTCCGATTTATAAAATCCTCCATGACAACAATTCATTTAACTAGGGTCTGTAATTTTTCTCTACATATGACTTAGATTCAGTAAGAGAAGGACTGATCTGGGGACAGATGTTGCATTTCCTATTCCCTGTCTTTAGCCTTTCTGTCTCCAAGCCACCAATGGAACTTCTTCCTTAAGTAGTATTTAAATCTCCCCTACATAAATGAGTTACTGCAGAGAGATGTCTGTATTTTTAGACCATACACCATAGGCTGTTTCATTGGGTTTGAGGTACACATGTGGTACAAAAATGCAGACTAATAATAATGGCTAATATTTACGAAATTGTATGGTTTGAAGTGATGTGGTACATATTGCTTAAGAAATACTTATTGCCCACCCATTTTTATATTTAATACAGAAGAATATCCCATTTTAAGTAGCAATGTGCCAGCTCAAAGACTCGATTTCTCAGGCTCCCTTGAAGCTAGGGGTAGTTATGTGAAAGTTCTGGTGATTGGCATGGTAATCAGGACACTTCTGGGGATTTCAGAGTAAGCTTACTCTCCTGTCCTAATTACCACCCCCTTCCTCCTTGTTGCTTCCTTCTTTCTCTGGAAAGTAGGAGTGAGGCCTGAAATTGAAGTAGCCATCCTGTGTTACATCATCTATTATGAACAATGAGAAGGAAATGAGGAGAAGCTTGAGTCCATGGTGACTTCCTTGGGGTAGCTATATAATCTTGGGATTGTTTCTTTCTAGACTTCTTTTTATGCTACAAAGTAAACCTCTGTTTGATTTTAAAACACTGTAATGGGGTTTCTGTCGCAGGCAATACTCAGTTCAAACTGCTGTATGTTCCCATATTATTTTTTTCCTCACAGTTAAACAGTGAGAGAGGAACTAATATTATGTCCTTTTACAGGTAGGAAAAGTGAGACACCAAAAAGTTGGCCAATTTTTCCATGCCTCCATGCTAGTAAATTGCAGACTTATGATTTAAATCCTGCTCCATAACACACGTCCTTAATTAAGTCTATGCTATAATTCCTAGATAAATAGATGTTGTAGCTATTACACTATTGTTGTTATTTTTATTGTTGTGGGTAATTATTACACTATTGCTTTTTATTTTTTTGCAAATCACATTAATTCTTGCAATGTTGTTTTATTTTTATTATTGTTATTCTCCTCTCTAAAAGAGGGATCTTTTTCTGTGAACCGTTTATTATTTAGACACTTCTAGATTATTGAATATATAAATAAAAATTCAATTTTCTGTTAATCATTTTCAAATGTCACAGTTTTCACTAACAAGTTATAAGACAGCTTCATGCACTTTAATTTCCTCTGAAGAAATCCACTGCCACCTTATAAAAGACTAACATTCCAAATACAGCTTTAGAATGCTAATGCCTTACCTTAACAAGCCAACTTAACTCTGTGATTCACATATGTGCTGCAATTTCTCTCCCATTGTAGTGTAAGGGAATTTTGCATAGTTTTGATGTATTGTGTAAATTAGGCCAACAAAGTGCTGTGCTATGTCTTCATTAAAATAGGAGACGGTAATAATGCAACCATGTAGCGTGGTCTTGCAGGCTTTGAGTTATGAACATTCAATAGTGTCTCCTTACTTGTGCTTAAGTTGGCATTTGTGAGCAGCATATAATCAATTAATCAATAACCCAATTTTCTCTTAAAGAGATGGTGCATGATTTAAAAAAATCAGAAACTACTGTATGATTTTATGAAAAGAGCCATTTCGGCAAAGAAACTTGTTTTGAAAACACTGAAAGTCTTTTTTGGGGAGGACAATTTTGCTTAACTAAGCCAAAAGTGAAATTGGATACAAATGTTTAGTTCCTGAATTCTTTTATTGTTTTGCAGCTACTAGAAAGGAAAGGGCCAGTTTGGGATTGCTAGTAAGAATGCATTGTTTTTACTCATGATTGGAGGTGTGTAAGTGGACCCATCTATGAATGCACAGTAAAAGTCAACTAATCCTCAAACTTACAGTTTAAAACTCATCTATTCTATTACTTACAAGCTTTAGAGTATACTAAGTTGCCTAATTTGTCTCACATGAGGTCACAGCAGCACGAAGTGATGCTTTCATGGTGATGAAGCTGACAGTCACGTTGAGACAAAAACCTGGCCTTCTCAAACTTTAATATACATTTGTATCCTTATCTTTATTATAATTTCTACCTAAAAAGATATATATGCTTATTATAAATATTCAAATATTACATAAATGTGTGAGTTTGAGAAGGAAATTGTTCCATAATCCCATCACTTCAGAATAAACCACAATTTATTTGTTTTGTTCAGTCTTTTTTGTCTCTTTCTCTACCTGCCCCACATTTACTGTGAAATTTGTGGAAAGTTAATGTTTATTTTTGCATTGCATTAAGATACTGAGTTGTGTTTTCTTTCTACCAAATAAGTAAAAAGAAATATCGTGGAAAAAGAAAACCTCAAATATTTGCTTTGTTATTTAGACAACAAAAGACATGATTGAGATGAGAATTGTCTCTATAAGACAGATCACCTTCCAAGAGAGATACGTGCTAGGCACGCCTGTCTTCTAAAAGCGTCAGTTCCAACGCCTCCAAAATGTTCAACTGCCCTCTTGAACCTTGCCTCTAAAGTGCAGCCTGTGGGCCAGCCAACCTCCATATCACATGAGAGCATATTAGAAATGCAGAAACTCAGGCTTCATCCAAAATTTACTGAATTCAAATCTACATTTTAACAAGATCCCCAGGTGATGGCTATGCAAGTCAAAGTTTGAGACATATCATTCTAGTAACAGCATGTTTCCTACTCAAATTGCTACCATATTCTAAGAGCTGTGAGTTACTCATGAATTAGCAATGGTGTGCAGGGAAGGAACCAGTATCACCACAGCTCGTTCATGTGGCTTCTAAATTTCCTCCAAAGGGTTGAGTGTTGTGCTCATTAAACAGTGTCAAGACCAGAATAACTGTCCAAGGGCTGGCTCACATCTATTCTCTTCATTTAGGTCATGACACACATTCTCATCCATACCTCTGAAGTCCCAAGGCACTAAAGACCACATTGATTGGAATAATTGTGTCTTCTATTCCAGTAATTGGTTGCTAATTATGCATGGCTTGATGTTATTTTGCTAATTCATATACACCAAATGAACCATGAGTTGCTTGAAGGAAAAGGCCAGTCCCTGAGCTCTTTTCTTCAAGGATGGCAGTCCTGTTTCCAGACATCTGGCCATTCCCATGAATGAGTGAATGGTGGTTATTAGGTATGTTAGCTCCATTTATCCAACCATTTGTGCTTTCCACAGATCCAGATTTGACGGTTATGTCCCCCACTTGGAGCTGGGAAGTCACAGGACTTACTTGATAAACAGTCAACTTCTTTCTTGAATTTATGCCGAGACCTCATATATCTATCTCTTTATGCTCTATGACCACCAGCATTGGTTGGCGGCCCAGTTAGAAACAAAAAGATTGGGGATAAGTGTAGGACCTGTGCAATTTGCATCAAGTAATCTTTCATAAGTTTGTAAGGGGAAGATAAGGGAGGGTTATAAAATTTGAATGCTATAATAGATTTTATCTTGTAGCCTATAGTTTTTATTTTTTTTCTCTTAGCTTCTAAAATCTATGATTGAGTTTCTTTTTTGGGTTAACTCCTGAAACCAAGAATATCAGAGGAACCTTAAAAAATAGAACTTTGGAATATTAAATATTGAAGAAGAAAAGCTGAATCATCTCCCTATAGGCAGGTTGGGAGTGGGAGCGGAATCAAACAAAACTTCTCTTTGTTCTTTTAGCCCCCCAACTCCCCTCCTCCCTCCATAAACCAAAAGAGCATTTATTTACTTGGGCTGCATTATAAACATCTATCTTTCTTTCGTTCGTTCATTCGTTCATTTCCTTCCTTCCTTCCTTCTTTCCTTTCTTTCTTTATGACAGAGTCTTGCTGTCACCTGGGCTGGAGTGCAGTCGTGGGATCTCAGCTTACTGCAACCTCTGCCTTCCGGGTTCAGGCGATTACCCTGCTTCAGCCTCAGGAGTAGCTAGGATTACAGGCATGTGCCAACACGTAGTAGAGATGGGGTTTTGCCATGTTGGCCAGGCTAGTATTGAACTCCTGACCTCAAGTGATCCGCCACGTCAGCCTCCCAAAGTGCTGGGATTACAGACCTGAGCCACTGCATCCAGCCTATAAACACCTTTCTAGGGATAAACTTTGTTGGTTTACCATCACATAGGAGACTCAGCTCATCAAGAAGTCTGTATTCAGACCAGGTTCAGCTCAGACTAATTAATGAAATCATGTAATTGATCGGTTCTGTTTCTATTTCTAGAGCTCTTATATTTTGATATGAGAACATGGAAGTGCCAATCAGGTTCATGAGGTCACCCTTCAGAATCCCTCATTTCTCTTTTCTCTCCTATCACGTAGCTGATGAAAAATATAGCACACTTCCTTACCCTAAAAGATTCACATTAGTTGTGTCTTGGACACAACACCTCTCTTGCTCTTTGCTTCTGGCCATATCTTCTTTGACTCAGAAGGCTTTATCACTGCGGATATATGTCAGGCAAAGATGCAGTTCTCAGAAAGTTTGAGAGCAGGGGATGTTATAGCCCATAAGAAAGGACACAAGGCCAAAAAAGAGAACTAGGCTCTACTGGTCAATTAAAAAACATATATTTAAGCCATTTTCAGTGTTCAGCCAACAGGAAGCATTATGGATGTTCAAATTGCTGAAATATTAGCATACTTCCGCACTGATTGGTAAATATTTGCTATCCAGGGCCTCCCAATGTGCCCTTCCTCCTCCATTCTGATTGGTGAGTGACTATGCCAATCAGCTCCTAAAAGTCCTCCTTCTAAGATATCAACGTTGGCTTTTTTCTTAGTGACTTTGGAGGGCCAGATGTACTCTCACCCAGTCCTGGGAAACTCTGATTGCCCTTTAGCCCTTCAGTCTGCCATCTACACTGTGCAACATGGCACCCCATGGCCCATGTGCCTTCTGTGCTTCTCTGGCTCCCTGAGACTGACACCTAAGCAGGTTGGTGTTCCTTGAGTCACCCTCTCATGGCCATCAGTGAAAACCGCAGCTCTAAAAGAAGACAAGGTCAGAATCTCCACCACACTGATGCTTAAATATGTTTAATATTTAAATACCACACATTTTTTTTTACTCTGTTCTGTGGAGACAACACTAAATGTCTTTATGGTCTGAGAAATGTTCATAGAATAAATTGCATATTATGTAGTGATTGGTTCTATGATTGCTATAAAGATTTTTAAAACTTTTAGTATCTTATTTGCCAAAGTAAATATGTTCAATGAGGAAAGCATTTAAACAGGTATATAAGAAAATATAAATCACTCATCGTTACGTGACTCAGAGTTAATTACTGTTAAAATTTTGATAAACATTGCATGTGTTTATTCTTAATAGTAAATAAATTATATTGCATATACTGGCATAACTTAAAAAAAACTTAGCCATCTATTATGAATGCAATTAAAAGATCAAAGTTTGCTAAGAGTTGGGAGGGAACTTGGAAATCTGCTAGATTCATTTTCTGGTGAGGAAAACATTTATTACATAGCATTCCTCCGAAAGATCCTCTAGCTTCCTCCTTAATACCACCAAGGGCAGGTTCCACAGGCTTATTATGCCTCTGCCTTAAATTATTTTTGGATTAGTTATTCTAGAACTTTCTGTTCTACTCTTCTCACCTGTTGCTTACTCATTGATCCTGGTTTTGCCCTTGTTAGTATGAGTGGAAGTGGGCCAGGAAGGGCAGGCTTAGAGGCAGTGAGGAGGTGGCATGGTGAAGTCAGTGGCCATTGTCTTTCATGAGCAAAACAGTCCTTGGTCATGAGACTGAATGAGTGTCCTGGGTGATCCTTTTCACCTCCTACTCCCACTATATTTTTTCTTCAGAGACTTACGTTGGGGGACTTATGCCTTTTTTGTCATACCAGAAAACTCTAAATATGTAGAAAGTTTAAAAGAAATAAATCGCATTGGCTGAACACAGTACATTTTAGGAGACAAAAAAAAAAAATAGAAGGATGTGTTTGAAAATAAATTGAGTTGGAAAATATCTACAGGTTTCTTCACTATCATATGGTATGTTTAAACTTGTCTCCTTGTCATCTTCCTTGCTCTCTGATCTTAAGAAGATTAATGAGATGATGATGTTTAATGCTTGAATGTTTGGAAGAAGAGTGCTTTGCAAATGTCAAGGGTTAGTGTTATCCTTTGCAGTAGTGATTGACCATAAGACTGTTCTCGTTATTGTATTTCATTAACTAATGCTCTCATTTATCAAGTATTGAGGCAAGGGAGATATAGTTAGTGGGCAACAGACAAGATCCTTGAATACTGTTTAATGAAAAAGATAAACAAGTAACACATGATTACTTATTAAAGGAATTAAAATTTATTTAAAATTGTGTTAATATCTCTGGAAAAAAGAATTCCCTTTTTCTCTATCTTAACATATAGAACAATGGGAATCTTGGGAGTACTAATGCCAATTGCTTGGGTGGGGTTTATGGTCTGAGGTACGAGGGGAGAGTATGGCAGTGAAGGAAAGATTACTGAGCAAAGCTGAGAGGGGAGGAGGGATGCAGCAAAGGGATGCTAAATTGGGTTGCAACTAAGTCCTCCTTCTCCACTGTAGTCAGATATTACTTACGCTGGGAGGACGTGCTAATTTTTCTACAGTTACAGTATTGCTACAGATCAGAGATTAGCAGAATTATTCTGTAAAGGGTCAGATAGTTAATATTTTAGGTTTTGATGGTCACACAATCTCTGAGGCAACTGCTCAACTTTGCCATAGTAGCACAAAACAGCCATAGCCAATACATAAATAAATGAGTATGGCTTTGTTCCAATAAAGCATTATTTATAAACACAGTCTGGACTTAACCTGCAGTCCATAGTTTGCTGACCCCTGTTCCAGGCTCTTATCGCTTGATCACACACCTGTGTTTAAACTTAAGGCATCACGTTATGGAATTGTTCTTAGAATATAGCTTCTTACAACTCTATATATTACTTGAATTTTATGCATTTTACAACCTTTGTAATGCCTATCATTTTTACGTATATGAAGGAGGAGAGATTTTAGCATGTGCTTAATCTGTTTATGCTGACTCCTGACTTTCCTCCCATAAACATCTATGTTTAAAATATTAGTACTAACGTGCGGAATTGGTGGGTTCTTGGTCTCACTGACTTCAAGAATGAAGCCGCGGACCCTCACGGTGAGTGTCACAGCTCTTAAAAGCAGCCTGGACCCAAACAGTGAGCAGTAGCAAGATTTATTGCAAAGAGCGAAAGAACAAAGCTTCCACAGTGTGGAAGGGGACCCGAGCAGGTTGCCAATGCTGGCTCCGGCAGCCTGTTTTTATTCTCTTATCTGGCCCCACCCACATCCTGCTGATTGGTAGAGCCCAGTAGCCTGTTTTGTCAGGGCGCTGATTGGTGCGTTTACAATCCCTGAGCTAGATACAAAGGTTCCCCATCAGATTAGTTAGATACAGAGTTTTGACACACAGGTTCTCCAGGGCCCCACCAGAGCAGCTAGATACAGAGTGTTGATTGGTGCATTCACAAATCTTGAGCTAAATACAGGGTGCTGATTGGTGTATTTACAATCCCTGAGCTAGACATAAAGGTTCTCCAAGACCCCACCAGAGTAGCTAGATACAGTGTCCATTGGTGCACTCACAAACCTTGAGCTAAACACAGGGTGCTGATTGGTGTGTTTACAAACCTTGAGCTAGATACAGAGTGCCGATTGGTGTATTTACAATCCCTGAGCTAGACATAAAGGTTCTCTAAGGCCCCACCAGAGCAGCTAGATACAGAGTGTCGATTGGTGCACTCACAAACCTTGAGCTAAACACAGGGTGCTGATTGGTGTATTTACAATCCCTGAGCTAGACATAAAGACTCTCCACCTCCCCACCAGACTCAGGAGCCCAGCTAGCTTCACCCAGTGGATCCCGCACCAGGGCTGCAGGTGGAGCTGCCTGCCAGTCCCGCGCCGCGCGCTCGCACTCCTCAGCCCTTGGGTGGTCGATGGGACTGGGCTCCGTGGAGCAGGGGGTGGTGCTCCTTGGGGAGGCTCGGGCCACACAGGAGCCCATGGAGTGGGTGGGAGGCTCAGGCATGGCGGGCTGCAGGTCCCGAGCCCTGCCCCGCGGGAAGACAGCTAAGGCTCCATGAGAAATCGAGCGCAGCGCCGGTGGGCTGGCACTGCTGGGGGACCCAGTACACCCTCCACAGCCACTGGCCCGTGTGCTAAGCCCCTCATTGCCAGGGGCCAGCAGGGCTGGCCGACTGCTCCGAGTGCGGGGCCCGCCAAGCCCACGCCCACCCGGAACTCCAGCTGGCCCGCAAGTGCCGCACGCAGTCCCGGTTCCCGCTCGCGCCTCTCCCTCCACACCTCCCTGCAAGCTGAGGGAGTGGGCTCCAGCCTTGCCAGCCCAGAAAGGGGCTCCTACAGTGCAGTGGGGGGTTGAAGGGCTCCTCAAATGCCGCCAAAGTGGGAGCCCAGGCAGGGGAGGTGCCAAGAGCAAGCGAGGGCTCTGAGGACTGCCAGCACGCTGTCACCTCTCACTAATTACATAATAATGGGATCTCCTCTTCAGAAGGACACTGGGAGATTTGATCTAATCTCAACTTCTCTGAATATTTACTTTGAGTCCTTGTTGCTTTTGTCATCCTGTTACGTATTGGCTTTTCTCGGCAGAGCCAATCTTCTTTTCTTGTCTCAATACTGATGATGGTGTTTGTGTTTTGTCTTTGGCTGGTTTAGCTAATCTAGTGCCTAAGTATGGCTGTTTCTCCCAGTTACCAAAGGTTACCTCTAACAACTTTGATGGGGTGCAGAGAATCTGAAGCAGTCCTTTGAATGAGAACAAGCAGGAAACTCGCACTGAGGGAAGAAGTTGAAATTGGCTGTACATAGGCAAGTCTGCAAGTGTGATGGTGTACTGTGGGAATTATAGGTATTCTTTCGCAACTGAGGCCCTTCCGTGCTGCTCAGAGTCACAAAGGTATTGATCAGAAAGGCTTTGTACCTGCTTCCTTTTCGTTTGGAGGGGTTGTTCCAGTCCAGATAGTGACATCTGTGAACTCACTAATAAGCAAACAGGCCACAGTAGTTGTGTGAACTTTGCAGGTTTTGGACCTTTTCCACTGAGAAAGATCCTGCTGTTTGAGACTGGGTTAAATCTGCTCTTGTCTAGAGGCATAGGAAAGTAATTTATGATCACTTGTGCAGCTGTACACCCTGTGGCTAGAGTTGAATATACATATTTACCTTGAAGGAGTAGTCATGAGGTGCAATCTGTTTCATTTCTGAAAGTATGTTTTGAGTGTCTTGAACTATTTATCCCCATTGTTTCTTTTTTTTTTTCGTGAACATGTTCTTAATATCATGGGTCTGTGTTTCTTTCTATTTCTTTTAGAATTGGTAAGTAGTTGTTTTGGGGGCTGGAGGCTATTTGGGATAAATGAATGGGGGACAACAAGACAAATTAATTTTTAATCTCAAAGCATACCCTCTGTGCTCTGTATGTTGCTCTTTCCACCCTGAGAAAAAATAGCAGGTTTCAGTCCATATCCTTAGCTCCCTATGCGTCATTCTGCAGGAAAAATGATCCTGTCACACTTAAGTGCCTCACACAGCGGGTACTGAGAAAGTACTATATTATCAAGTCAGAGTTGCTGAGACTTACAAGTGGTCCCTGACCAGTGCTGATGAGTGACTTTTTCCCACTGTTTTGGATATACTGACTGGGTTCTTAAGAATTAGACTACTTGCAAAGTGAAGAAGTTCTTTCTCCGTAGCTCCCACCTCTTCATTGTCTGGAAGGCAGTGTGAAAGCGTTGAAAAAAACTCTAGTCTTTGTTCAGGATCCTGGTACCTTCCCAGACCTGTGCACTGTGTTGTCCAGACATTATACCTTGCAAAATGAAGATAAGACTGCTAGTCCTGCTTATGTTCAAGGGAGGGCTGAGCATCAAGTGAGATAATGTATGTATAAAGTGCCCAGAAAAGTATGTATCATGATGCAAATCAAAGTTGTTGTTGATCCTCCATGTGGTGAGAAGGATCTGGCTCAGAAAGCACCAGTTCTGAGTGTGTTTCCACCTGTTATAGTATCGGAGAGATTGAGAATGGCAAGTCTTTCTCTTAAGGTTACAAAGGTGTTTCATGTACTTTCTTTGTACGAAAAACTGGGAAGGAAATTCCTTGTCTCTCCAAGAATGAATTTGGTGGTATCGATGAAGAGTCTTCTCAAAAACTAGGACAAAAACCCTAAAAATGTGTGCTAGGTGCTTCTAGATTCTGTTTAAATTTTACTTCTATAATTCTTTGTGGGTTTTTTTTCTTTGTGGGTTTTTTTTTCTTTGCAAATAGGCTATTGCTCCCCACTTTAGATCCTTCAATAGTTAGATTTTTATTTGCAAATTGGTTATTTCTCCACACCTCAGGTCCTTCAATAGTGGGAATAATTTTTACAGACACCTGACCATCAGTAATCTGGGAATGGCTGAACAGATTCAAAGAGAAGTGTCCATTTCTTACCATTTGTGTTGAGTGTGCATGGGTGTAGGAGCCGATGGAAGAGTGGGTGAATAATCGAAGAAGGCAGCCCCGGGGATCATTCTCATGATGTTACAATGATGTCACCAAACACTTTGCAAATGGAGGACATCACAGGGGCTTGGCCTTGAGACCTTTCTCTCTCTGCCTCTCTGCTTGTTACATTTATTTTTTTCTTTAATTGTCAGTACTGAAAGATATTATATAAACCAAATCTGTATTGAAATATCAGCATGGTGTTTATAACTCAAAGGTGATGTTACTTTACTTGATCTTCATTGATGAGCTTATACAGAATTGGTCTGTCATGACTATATATCTCAGAGAAATTTGAATGCAATAACCAAAGTGAATGTAAAAAGTTTCTGTGATATATACATGGGCAGGATTACTACGTTTGAGTCAACCTGAATATGATTGGGAAAATGAATTCAAAGGATTGTGGCACTAACAGAGTCTGACTTAATTTCCCTCATCTTATCCAAACATACAGAGCTAATTGCAGAAAAGAAAATACTTCCAAAATATGAAAATTCAAAAGTAATGGGTGATATTAAAACCAGTAATTAATTTACACTCCCACTAACAGTGTAAAAGCATTCCATTTTCTCTGCAACCTCACCAGCATCTGTTGTTTCTTGACTTTTTAATAATCACCATTCTGTCTGGCATGAGATGGTATCTCATTGTGGAAGACAGTGTGGCGATTCCTCAAAGATCTAGAAGAAGAAATAACATTTGACTCAGCAATCCTATTACTGGGTATGTACCCGAAGGAATATAAATCATTCTATTATAAAGATAAATGCATGTGTATATTCATTGCAGCACTATTTACAATAGCAAAGACATGGAATCAACCCAAATGTCCATCAATAATAGACTGGATAAAGAAAATGTGGTACATATACACCATGGAGTAAAAGGAACAAGATCATGTCTTTTTCAGGGACTAGGATGGAGCTGGAAGACATTATCCTCAGCAAACTAATGCAGGAACAGAAAACCAAACACCACATGTTCTCACTTATAACTGGGAACTGAATGATGAGAACACATGGGCACATTGGGGGGAACAACACACACTCAGGCCTGTCAGGGGTGTGGGGGCAGGGAGAACATCAGGAAGAATAGCTAACGGATGCCGGGCTTAATACCTAGATGATGGGTTGATCTGTGCAGCAAACCACCACGACACACATTTACCTATGTAACAAACATGCACATTCTACACATGTACCCTGCAACTTAAAATAAAAGTTAAAGAAAAAAACAAGTAGTAATTAATTCAGAAAGCAATAAGATTGAATAATAATTGAAGAAAAATCACCAACGCTTGAGAGAAATTGTTTAACCATTTTAAAAAATATTTTTTGATGGAGAAGAAAGGAATAAGATGGCAGAGTGTCTCAAGGAAATCATTGTATTTTTTTGAAATTTTTACACCAAATAACTATTTGGAACAACATTACCAGATGGAGATAATGGAACAGACTTCGGTAAATACAGAGAGCATGCTAGAGGTTGGTGGAAAGCGGGAGTTCAGAAATCAATAGAACTTTGTCAAATGTGAACTCCATTACAAAGAGAACTCTTTGTCAGGGGACAGGCCACTTTCTCCCTGGATGTCATCTTGTTAGGGCACTGGAGAGAACATTGGTAATGTTGAAAGGACCATCTTTTGGCTGATTTAAAAAAAAAATCATACTAGTCTATCACTTCTTGAAACTGGTATTTTTATTTATGTATTTTTATATTTCCAGCAGTTAGAGCAGTGCCTAGGTGCCACAAAATTTGTCTATGTTTGTGTATATGAATGAATGAGTGGATACAATCTGAGAAATACCAAAGTGAAAATAGTGTTTCTGCTTTTAGATCAAAGTTATCCAAAGTACTAAATTGGAAAATTTTTATCAAATGCCTAAGCAGTAATTTATATTTTGTGAAATATGTTTAAGTAAGGAAAAACCCTGGATACCTCCTAAAATGTAATACTCTAATTTTTTAGAGAGAACGTTAGTGAACGTTTACTAAGAGGTTTGAGAATGAAAAGTGTGTTAGTTGTTAACTCTTTTAATTCCGTTTTACCCTTTTTCACCTTCTTAAAGGCTTGAAGTTACTTAGCAGCCCCGGGAAGAAGGCTTTCTAATTAGACCTCCTTCCCCTCCCCCCTGCTTCTTCTCTGGGTGTGCAAAGCAATGTATGGAGTTCATTTGTCATGGAATCATGAAAAAATAGAATTGGTTTGGAAGTGACTCTTTGAATGAATCTATCAATTTTCTGTCTGGTTTATGCTAGTTTCCTCATAGCGTTATATTTTGGACCTAATGGAGTTTCAGGACCTAAGGAAGAATGCATTCTTAAATTTGGCACCCTAGGTTCCTCTCTGGCCTCTGCCTAGTCCTGGCTGTGGGTGTTACTCAGGCAATGCTTTGATAATAAAGAAGACCAGGCTGAAGAAGAAGGAGCTGTTTGCCTGGAAGGTCCTCAATTGCATTGTCTTACTCTCTGATCATGTCCTCCTTTTGATCAGCTACTCATTTGGTAGTTTTTGTTCACCACATTGTGAAGAAGGGAATGGAAAAATTACAGAATATCAGAATATGTCAAACAAGTTCTCAGGTTCTGAGCCAGTGAGTATTGGGGTGAACAATGCTTTAGTTATGTCCTCTTCTTTTGCGTCCAACTACAAAGAGCTGGATATCTAGCAAGCCACTAGGGAAGTTTCTGAATGAGCCTTCTTTCTGTACTAGAGTAGTAACCTCTGCATAATACTAGACCCCGTGTAGCTGTAGTGCTGAAGAAACCCTCTGGGGATTGGTTGTGTAGTTGGAAAGTGTCAGTTTGGGGTGAGGGAGTTTATTCTCTCTTGCAAAAACACATGTGCTCTGTTTGAGAGTCCATGCATTGGCTGGTTACGAGGGCAGTGCTGTAGGCTAAACTGTTCCACAAGGCACTCCCTGTACGCTGGGAGTAGGGCTGGTTGGGTGTCTGTGATGACCTTTAGAGTTGACAGCAACTATTACTTGTGGAAATTAGAGCTATTTTCTAGTGATATATTATATAGTTGTATATACTACCTATTACATGGCAGTGACCCTGAATATATCTTTATGTGTATATAGGTATGCATGCATCAACACTTTTTGTCATTTAACATGAGTGTGAAACCATGCATTTGTATGATTTAGTTGTGAATGGATGTGAGCACAGATATGAATGTGCTTACTTCATCTGTTCCCTCACCCACCGTCTTTCTCACCTCCTAGCTTAGATATCAAAGTATTTTGACGGTGCAAAACCCAAGAAGCAATGTGGCAGCTGCACATGCACTGAACTTGATTTGTATACCTCGGGGCAGCTTTGGGATCACTTAGAGGATGAAATAACGAAAACCCGAGATGATAAAAGAAGAGACAACCATTGGAAACAATTTATTGTTCGAATGGAAAATGCAGTGCATTTTGCTAAAAACCTGTCCTTGACACCATTATCTTGTTAGGGATGCAGGAGCCTCTCTATTCCCACGCTAGGTTTGATCGTGTTGACAACACACCTGTGGCTTATAATCAATGACCCAGCTCTCAGGCAGTGAAGGTTTGTTTTTCAGAGAGAAAGCTACAGATTTTTTAAAAAAAATGTAAACACATCCAGAAGAATAGTTTAATGGGAGAAGATATGTGAATTTAGTAGAAGCATCAACCCCACCCACAAGGCAGAGTAAGGCAAACTAATGGCCATAAAGTTTTTTTTCCAAAAAATGTGCATCTTTCCCCCTACCCTCAAATGTGACCCTTAATCTAATCTACCTTCTAAAGTGACCAACAATGAATCTGAGAGTGTGTGATGCAAGCCTCAAGGTCTCTATGTTCTATGCTGTTCTACTTTTGAGGGGGCTTTCACAAATAAGTAGTGCCCACAAATCAGCAATTTTTCAGCTGCTTATTAAACATAGTAGTGAGGCTGGAAACTATAGATGTGACTATATTCAACATTTCTATTTCTTCAGTGGAATAATTTTGCTGTATATTTAAAATTATGTTGTTCTTCTGTGACATGTATACCGACTATTAGATTTTGCTTCATAACCCCACAAGACTCTCCCTGTACATCGTGGGTGTGGGTGGGCATTCTCTTTTGACCTTTGGAGTTGATAACGCCATTACATGTGAAGGTTAGAGCTCTCTCTCTCTCTCTTTTTTTCCTTTACTTTTGAGGAAAGTTAACCAAGTTTGATTTCATCATCTGAATAATGCCCTCAGTCAATGCCCTCCTTCCATCTGGGCTTTTGTAGCCTAAATGATGCTAACACCTTAGTCATTGTTTAGCTTAAACCTTATCCTCTCTCTCCCTGGATAGATCACAGGCTTTTGCAATAAGAAAACAATCACTTGGGATCAATGAAGCATATTTGGTTGCATCATTTTTTTTTTTTTTTTTTGAGACAGAGTCTCGCTCTGTCATCCAGGCTGGAGTGCAGTGGCTCAATCTTGGCTCACTGCAACCTCTGCCTCCTGAGTTCACACCACTCTCCTTCCTCAGCCTCTGGAGTAGCTGGGACTACAGGCGCCCACCACCACGCCTGGATTTTTTTTTTGTATTTTTAGTAAAGACGGGGTTTCACTATGTTAGCCAGGATGGTCTCGATCTCCTGACCTCGTGATCTGCCTGCCTCGGCCTCCCAAAGTGCTGGGATTACAGACGTGAGCCACCATGCCAGGCCTATATTTTTTAATCTAGATTATCCTTTACAAACTTACAGAGTTCACTGAGTAGAACCTAAAGAGAGTGAATACACTTTCTCAAATGGGTTTTTGGTTTTTACTGAGGATATCTATTATTGAGACTTTCTTATTTCCCTTACGATCCAAGCTGAAAGTTGTTGGACAATTTTATCTGAATTTTTTAAGTCAGAGCAGCTCCTCCAGAACAAGTATGTTCAGTTCCAATTTTAGCCCCTCGGTGCTTAGAAGTATTGGGAAGGAACTAGGTACTGATGATGTTTACTTGAACTGAATATATACAGCTATAAGTGCTATATATATATATATATATATATATATATATATATATATATATATTCATGCATCTAAACAAAGAATTATTGATGAAAGGGGCAAGATACAAGAGAGATCTAAGAACACAGATAGGGCCAACATTAGACTGGCTGGAATTGGTCTTTTGAAACCAAGGAAATGAGATGATTTCCTGTAATGTAAACAAAAAAGAGAAAATGTACAATAACATAATATCAACTTTGAGCTGGCCATAATAAATTGTCTTGATTGAACAGCCTAAGACTCTACTGGACCCATTAGTCTTTAGTCAGAGCCAATCTTTTGATCTGGTCTAGAAAGATTAATACATGAAATGGCTTGTTACCTAAAATGTTCATTTCACACAGCAGATGAGGAGTTTTGTATGAGAGAAGGGAAGTTGAAAGGTAGAAACAAATGTGTTATACTCTTTTTTTTCTCCTTCTCAATATTGATTTCCCAGCCATTGACCTCTGTCCAATGCCATGTCACTGACCCAGGACATTGACTTGTCTACATGTCATTGCCATCCCTCGAATTAACAATCTGATACATGGCTGAAAGGATGAAGGAGTGCCATGGGGCTTTTTTGGTCTTCTTGATCCCCCTTTGTGGTACGTGGCTGCCTTTTGACAAAAGAATGTGTTAGGACTCTTATTAAAAATAAACCCAGATTTTTAGTTGTATATAGTCTTGAGTTCTATAGAGACAAAAAATTAGAAGTCAGTGACTTTAGGATTGTGAATCTCTTTACTATGAGAGGAGCCAAGATATCAAAGCCAATCAAGAAGAGGGCAAAAGTCTGAGTGGACGTGAACTTAAGAAAAGTGAAACTATAACACTCACACACACACACATTAAAGATATGTGCAAGGTTAAAAGAATTAACAAACCAAATCTGCTCTATAATATTTTATTAATAGTATAATGAAATAATGAAATGCTGGTACTGGTTTAGCTCTTTGGAGACACTAATCATATCATATAACTAATCTTTATTATTCATTATGAAATTTCAAATAACTGTTAGAAACAAGATTGTAGGAACAATTCTTGGCATGCTGCTAAGTGTTTAACACAGAAGTATCATGTCTCCGTGGACCAGCTATGGGAGTCTTGAACCTTCATTTGACATTCTTTTCCTGATATGGGATGTAACTTTGAGAATTTTGTGCAGGGAAGTCTTGTCTCACAATTTTAAATGGAAGTATAGTGGTCAGAAATATAGTATCACAGCCTTTCCAGGATAATATTATACAAAGCAGTGTGAAGCATCCAGTGGCTTAAACCAGACAGTGTAGTTGTGAGGCAGTAGAGACATCCTGTGGGTTAAGTGTTTCTGGGAATACTGGGAATACCAGGTCAGATCCTGACCCCAGCCTAGAAAAAGTTTTATGCTATCAGGATAGCTGTTGGGGGTGCTAAGTCACAGAGACAAATGGTAAAGACTGGTAGTGCTGTAGAATTTTAGAGAAAAGTCGAGGTTTCCTAGCCCTTTAGAAGTAATCAGTGAGAAAACAACACTACATGCTAGCCTGAAAGACCTAGATCCTGGAACCCACTAGGCTTTAATTTATGATTTGGGGAAAGTTCTTCTCTTTCTTGTGCTTCCTTTGCTTTATCTGTAGGATGATGGCTTGGACTAAATCTATTAACTGTCATAGGGTGCTGTTTATAAAATAACTCTGGATTGTAAGCCTTATCCTAGATTTATCTTTTGCTTAAAAAGAACATTGAGGTCCTCAATTGGAGGAACACTCTGTACAATGGCATGTCATACATACTCCAATTGAGAGGTGCAGAAAATAGCACTTTGGTTTCAAATATGAAGACATGAAGTAATCCTGACTCATGAAGAATGTTCAACTACCCAGTAAGTAGGCAAATTCTTCAGAATTTAATTGGAGGAGGAGGGAGGGGTTAGTTAATTTGTCTCTGAAGATTCTGTTGTGTAGACAAGAATAGAAAGAATAGACTTGAATTTCTCAAAAATAATAGTATATTTCTATGTGTGTGTGTGTGTGTGTATGTGTGTACATGCACATGCACAAGTTTTCACTTGCAACCTTCTTGCAATAGAAGAAAGTATGCTCAAAACAAATAAAAATATCTTTAGTTTCTTAACATTCCGGGACAAACTCCCTATCTCATCTTTTACACCGTTTATTTGTTTATTTGGGGATTTTCTCTGCAATCATTTAGTGAATATCTACAGGGGCTAAAGTTCCAGGCACTTTACATACGTCATCTCTATTAATTATATATCTTGTCTCCTTCAGCACTTAGCACATGCTTTGAATAGATAGATGCTCAGTTAATATTTATTAGAATACATGAAGTAGTAGCAAAACAACATTCAAAGATGCAAATGTGTGAAAGTTGAGGAAGGGAAGGAGATAAGATGTAATGTGGTTAACATGAAGTCAATGCAAAGCCATCAAAACCGTGCCTGGAGTGCTCAGGTGGTCAGGTCAGACCTTCCAGCAGCGGCTACATCTGATGCCTATCTCCCGTTGTTTCTATACAGGTATCATTAATAGAGGATAATCTCTTTCTTCAGGCATAAAACCCTTTTGAGAAAAGCACTGACTGTTCCTATTGCAATGCTCTTTGAGTGAGCAATTTCACTTAGAAAAATTGTATAAACAAGTGCTTAACTTCAGCTTTTTTTCTTCTCTAATTGATCTAAATGTGAAGTTAAATTAGCTGCTGATGAATAGTTCCTATGCTGTTAAGATTATGATTTTTCCAGAAGAGAGGAATCAGTCTACATTACTCTCCTGAGCACTTTTCATTCAAAACTTTAATGGATCACTTAGAAGCATGGCCAGTTGGTCTTTTTCTAATGGTGACAAGTAAAGTGCACATCAGCTTGTTATCAGAGGAGTTTATTTACAAGGATTCTACAGGTTAATATTCCCTTAAGTAATTTTGCTCATGAATCTCCAAGAATGGCCATGTGCTGTCACATTGCTAAATTTTTCATTGTTAGTAAGCCCCTGAAAAAGCCAGAACAACCATGGTGATTTCACTGCTAGCATTTAGATATTGTTGTCTTTTGTCTTAAACTATGAAAATCTGACTTACGTATTTATCTTGTCTTAAATAATAGTGAAAACAGAGTCTTTGCCACCCATTGCAACAATTATGCGTTTTTTTATAGGAACTGCAAAAATCAAACAAAACAACAGAAAAAGAAAACTATTAAGCCACTTTTTTTTTTTTTCTTGAGACAGAGTCTCACCCTGTTGCCCAGGATAAAGGATAAAATGCAGTGACACAATCTTGGCTCACCACAGATTCTGCCTCCAGGGTTCAAGCAATTCTCATGCCTCAGCCACCTGAGTTGCTGGGATTACATGCATGCACCGCCACTAATTTTTGTATTTTTAGTAGAGGTGGGGTTTTGACATGTTGGCCAGGCTGGTCTCACACTTCTGACCTCAAGTGGTCCCCGTGCCTCGGCCTCCCAAAGTGCTAGGATTATAGGTATGAGCCTCTGCGCCTGGCCAAGCCATTTCTTTTTTTTTTTTTCCCTTGGTTTTCTAGGATTCCCCAAGACCTGATTTCAAGAATTCTGGAATCTGTATTTTCATATAGACTACTTGTGAAGCAACAATAATTGTTTTAAAAGGAATAGATTAACTAGGGACTCCAGGTGAATTTAGGAGGATAGATCTAAGCTACTCGTGCTTATTTAGGAAAGTGAATGTCTTTACTTATTTTCATAATTATCCCAATGGAAATAATTAACTGAATTTGGTTAGAAACTGAGAACACTACAAAGCAGGCATCTAACTAATAGAGACGATCTCTAAAGAAAAAAAAACTAGAATTTCACATTGAGAAGATTTGGGAAAATGACATAATGTCATAACTTAAGCATCCTTACATTGTAATCCAACAAGCCTTTGTTTAGCACCTTCTCTACATGCGGGAACTATAAGGAACATAAGACAAATATATACAGTGGACTTTACACTTCAGGGAGTATAATCTTATTTGTGAGGCAAGATATATAGCCATGAAAAACAGAATTATTTAAAATATATATACTTTTTTTGAGAGAGAGAGAGAAAATCTCACACTGTTGCACAAGCTGGAGTGCATTTGTAGAATCATGGCTCACTGCAACCTCTACTTCCCGGTTCAAGTGATCCCCTCACCTCAGCCTCCTAGGAAGCTGAGACTACAGGTGCACACCACTATGCCCAGCTAGCTTTTTGTACTTTTTGTAGATATGGGGTTTTGTCATGTAGCCCAGACTGTTCTGGAACTCCTGGGATCAAGCAGTCCTCCCGCCTCAGCCTCCCAAGGTGATAGGATTACAGGTGTGAGCCACTGAGCCTGGCTTAAATATATATACTATTTTAATATTATCATGTTACAGTATGATTATTCTCTTAGCAATAGACTCCTTCTCCTCTTCAGAGAGAAAAATAATGAATTTTGGTTTCTATAGCGAGTTTTGTGTACGTGCCCTTGTTGTAGGAAAGGTAAAGTATAGGTACAAACCAGTTTATTTGGGGACAGAAAAATGAATGAAATTGCTTAAAGCATCTTGTGCCTCATTATTAAAGCCATCAAATATTGCGTAGCAAACCTCTCTCAGGTGCCACGGGAAATGTGATGTTTCATTTAAATGTTTCTTATTCACAGACTCATTTAGCTTTATTTTCCCTCTGTCTCAATTT
Source organism: Gorilla gorilla gorilla (assembly GCF_029281585.2). Lineage (NCBI taxonomy): Eukaryota > Metazoa > Chordata > Mammalia > Primates > Hominidae > Gorilla > Gorilla gorilla. The sequence continues at coordinate 81,682,040 of NC_073241.2, forward strand.
TTCCTAGGTTTATTTGAGATGCAGTGCTACAAATGATGACCTTGCTACAAAAGTATAATTTTTTTTTCAAAAACAGATTGGACACATGCCCATTGCTTAGTGAGAAATCAAAGTGTAGTAGAGAGAGTTGAGGCTTTGGCATCTAAAAGATCTGATTTTAAATCCAGGCTCTTCTGCTTATTAGCTTGTGATCTTAGTATGGTTACTTAGCCTTGGGACTTTTGCCCAGTAAAATTATTTCCCTTGTAGAAAACACTTTTGACCATGTATTTAATTTGTTCTGTTGTTCAACACTCTCCTCTCCACTGCCATGCTTGTTATGACTGTTTTCAGCTATAATTAATATTAGCAGTAATGGCCCTTTAATTCACTTTCCTAGCTGCAAAGAGTTTATTTAATATTTGTGCATCACTTAATGGCAGAAAGTCTTTCTAGTAATTTTCGTTATTTTTCTTCCACTGCTTGCAGTGTAGGGAATGAGCACTTAACCAAAAGTTGAGAGTCATTTAGCTTCAGCTTAGTTATCAGGTTCCTGGATAATTTAGGGACAGATTGAACAGTCTGAAGCAGCTTAGAAATCTGGTACTTTGCCTTGAAGTTCCACCAGAAGTTAGGAATCTCTGTCTCGGACCCTTGACTTGAAACCTTCTTGAGGTCCTCACATTTATATAATGTCCCTGTCTTAATCTGTTTGTGCTGCTATAACAGTATACATGAGACTGGGTGATTTATAAGAATAGAAATTGATTTCTCATAGTTCTGGAGGCTGGGAAGTTCAAGAGCAAGGTACTGGTAGGTTTGGTGACTGGTGAGGGCCTGTTCTTTTTGATTCCAAGAGGGTACCTTTTGCCACATCCTATGGAGGGGAGGAATATTGTTTCCACACATGGAAGAAGATGAAAAGGCAAAATGGACCTAAGCTAGTTTCCTCCAGCCCTTTTATAAGTCACTAATCCATTCATGATGGAGGATCCCTCATGACCTAGTCACTTCCCCAAAAGCCTATCTCTTACTGTCACCACAATAAAGATTAAGTTTCAACATATATTTTAGAGGAGCGACATTCAAACTATACCAGTCCCCTAGAATAAAGTTTCCACTCTGAGATAAATAAGGTATTGTCCAAAACGATCTTGCAAATTAGCAAGATAATATATAATTAAATTTCCTGTTTGGTGATTCTTAGTATACCATCTTACCAGTTGAACCAAGTGTCTCTTTAGATTGAGCTTGTGGTACCCAAGCACCTATGCAATTAGCAGGAAAAGATTGCCAGATGGAACCCCCTCACAAGACAAATCTCTCCATTCCCCACATCTCTAAACTCCATTCCCCACTTTCGAAACATCAATGGTCATTTCAGATGGGCACTTTGATTCGGTAGAAGAACACTGGATTTTGAGATTTAACCATGAGTTTTACATTTGTCTCTGAATATCTTAGGTGATTTTACAAACTTTGTAGACTGTCATTGGGCCTCAGTTTCCATCATTGTAAAATGAGGATGTTGAGTCATGCAAAACAGAAACAACTGGTAAGATCCATTCCGGATCTAAAATTGTATGAATCAATTACGTACATAGCTTCTTGCACGCAATGTATGAAATGGTTCTGCCTGTTCTTTCTCACCTGGCCATATGGGGCTGGCCATTGTAGCATGGGGACTCTGCAGCAGAAGAGAAATGAAAGATTCTTCTTTAGTCTCTTTCAGCTAGGAGGAAATAATCTCTGTGCTTACCTAGACTTAAAGGAGCTGTTCTAAAGCTATATACCTGCCATTAGGGAACATACTCAGATCAATTATTTAAAAAGAAAATTAACAAAGAACAACTTGGCATTGTAACCTTTCTTAGCAGCTTGAATACAAGGTATTAATTAGACAAGGAAGAAGGGGGGCACTAATTATTTCTTAAGTGGAATAATTAGTGTTGCTGAATTTATAAATTAAAGGGCCTCATTAAGAAGAAAATCAAATCAAGTTTGAACTATAGTGATATCACTGTGAAATTATAAATTGATTTTTGAAGACTGCACTTTGATCCTATAGTAGATGAAAATTTCTGTTTCAGACCATCTGGATTTACTTAAGGGGGAGGTGATGCATGTAGTTGGTGCAGCATTTTAGAAAGAAAGGACAATTTTTTAGCATCTAAGGGTGGAATCTTGTTATGCCGAAAGAAAACCTTATCAAATAATACACTATTTCTAAGAATAGAGTATTTGGCCAGCAGGCTGATACATATTTCATTGGGCACAAGGTATGAATTCAACATCAAAGTAGTTCCAGTGGCAAAACAGGAGCAGGAGCAACATTGAGGAACCTGACCCAGCTAGAGTTGGGCCTTCTATGCCTATGTTATGTACTCAATATAACTATACCCTAGTCCTGCCCTTGACTCGATTACAGGGCTGACTTCACTTCCTGTGTCCCACCACTGAGGGGGCTCCAGACCTGGTTTGAGGTGCCAGTGTCTCAACAAACTGGATCAATATTTGCAGATCCTCAACTCTATAGGTTTTGGCTTCAAGGTCTGCTTTCACTGGGGCGGCTGTTTCTTGTTCCTCTTCTCTTTTCTGCCCTAGCGAGCTCATTCTTAGGAGCTGCTGCTAATTATTGATCCTATTCTCATGTTATAAGACATTTTTAGCATATTCCACCCAAAATCCTAAAACATGACAGAATTATATCTTGGAAATTTATAATAAGAATTTGGAGTTAAAGTTCAGAAATAAAATCATATTTGGAAGTCTTGGAAAAAAGCTGTCTCCTTGGTCCATGCTTTGGAGAAACAAATAATGCTGCCTCTTAGTTCCTTAAGGAGTCACATATCTTTGGATGAGGATCTAAGACTGACTCCCTAATAGCCAAGTCAAAGAAGCTGCATGCTGCACGCGTGTACATTTTCATCTAACATACATTGAATGGTGTTCTGTGCTAAGTGTACTTTCATATGTCTTAATATTCAGAGATGTAAAAATGAATAGGAAATATCTCTTGCTATCATAGACCACGCAGTCATTAGAGGAAACAGACAAATAAAATCACAATAATTTACGTACTATGATAAAATTATTTAGAAAACACCAAGAAACTCAGAACAGAACAGTGCCTTTCAAACTTCTTTTGACATATAATTGAAACAAAAGTTTTATAAAGCTATATTGACCATAACTACATGCAGTGACTAATACTTTTGTTATATTCTATTCTGTTCCTTTATTTTAAAATAAAATAAATGCCTTAATGAAGAAAATACCATAATCATATTTCCATTTTATAGAGAACATTTTGGTAAAACTTATAGGACAGGTTTTACTGAGATAAGACTGGAGTCAGAGAGACCATTTGTGGACTATTGCAAGTATTTGGGCTAGAAAGTTTTGGAAGTGAACCCAATACTCTGGTGTTGTAATGATGACATGTTAGAGAGATATTTTGGAGACAGCCAACAATGACCAATTTGACCTGAGAGATTACAGAAATTAAGAAATTGAGGATGATATCAGGGTTCTGCCTTGGGTCTGTGGGTAGATTGATGGTGACTTTAATGGAGATGGGGAACACAGGAGACAGAGTAAATTGAATGGGAATCAGATAGCTTGATTCCATTGTTACATAACTCGTACCTGTAATACTCAGGTGCCTGTGTAGGAGGCAATCCAGAGGTGCATATCAGTCACTTTTACTTATAAGACTGTATTCTTCACTCTTATATTGTATGTCATTCATTATTTCATCAAAATAATATTACCATGTTTTAAAAATTATGCACAAATAAAATTTAGATTATTCCATAGGATTGTATGATATAGGCATATTAAAATTTATTTAATCATTTCTCTAGTTTTGCACATTCATTTCTAATTCTTCACCATTACACATGATGTTAGGATGAATGTCTTTGTGCTAGATCCTTCTTACACCTGATACATCCCTTAAGACAGATTCTCAAAGGCAAAATTCTTGAGTTAAGAGCATGAACGTACTAAAGGCTCATGATAGATATCAGCAATAGTTTTCCAGAAATGCAGTACCAATGTTTACCTCTTACTCTAAATTTATAGGATTGTCCATGTTACCATATTCCATGCAAGAGAGGCGGTATTACAAGAAACAGACTGGTGAGAAATGTTATCATTTTTAAAATTGCATCTTTTATTATCAGAGGGATTAGTGTTTTATATTAATTATATTTTTATGTGATGGTTAGACAACTGTACTTCTGTGAATTATCTATTACATGATTTTGCAGTCTTCTTCCATTTGTATCTTATTATTTATCTCATTGAATGTTATATGGTATAGCTTATTTTATATTATGTTACATTTGTTTATATACATTAAGTATATTATTTTTGTTAGTGTCAAATAGACTTTCATCTTTTATGGCTAGTCTCTTCTTTTTATTTATGTCATTTTGAAATTTTGGAGTTTTAATTTTTTTATGAAGTAAACATCTATTACTTTATGATTTCATTCATGAATTATTCAGATGTTGTTTTTCTAAAACACCTTCCTTCATTTTCCTGGTTTCTCTGTGTTTCATATGATTATTGTAATTTTTGCTGTTTCTCTCTTCAATTTGGAGTTTCTGTTGGTGTATGATATAACAACATTTCAAAACCTCATCCTCCAAATCAGTCAACGGGCTTCTATACATTTACCACAGAAATTTTCATTCCACTGAATTTTTCTCTTGGTTTTTCTTTAGCTGGAACAGCACCAACTCATTCTTGTATATGTATGTAAGCAAACTCATCTGTCACTTAGCACTTCCTTTAAGAATTGCTTTTCTGATCACTTAAAATTCCCCTATCACAATCACTTATTTTCTTACTTAAAATTTTGTTTACATTATTTTTAATATATTAAAATAGCATTTTAATTCTGTTTATTTCCTATTTGTCTTCTCAATTATCTAATTGAAAATAATAAATTTCTTATGACTAGAAACTGTATAGTCAACTTGTTTTTGAACTTCTCAATAGCAGCCCGACACTGGGCACTCAAGGGAACATAAGATTCACTGAACTGAGGCTGAATGATTAATGTCACATAACCCCTATAATCATTAGAGACCTCTGTGCACTAAGGAGTGACAGTTCCTACCGAGCTTCCTTCAGAGGTTAGGGTGCAATCCTGGCGTGCCTTTGCTAAAGCTCTTTGTGTGAATCATTTTGTTCCCTTTATCCCAGCAATAATTTAAATCTGCAGCAACACCTGAAACACATTCATGAATGAGTGATGTCAAACACGATGACATTGTCTCACCTGTAACCACATTCCTGTGGAGACCATTCTCTGCAGTGTGGAGGAAGAGTCCACAGTTCTCCAATGGTAGTTCAAGATCACAAAAAAATCCACAACAGAAATGAAGGTAACAAAAGCTTTTGCTGTTGTCCCTGGGGTGGCGTGGCGGGGTGAAGACCCTGTGTAGCAGGAGAGTTGACTGTTCAAAAAATACTCATCAGCTCTTGTTTTTAAAGTTACCAAGTCGTCTTTTTTATGCCCACATTTGTATGCCTGATTCAGAAATGGACTTTGTTTCATTTGGAAAATTAGCAGAATTGCATGACAATTATAAACAGAACTAAAAGTACATATTTGCATAGTCTATTCTGAAAATTAAACTACTTCACTGCATTCATATTTGAAGAAGAGACCTTTCACAACCCCCAAGGAAAAGAGTCCATTTTTTGGGTAACATACACAAGCAATAATAATGAAAAGAGAGATATAAGCCAGTCTTTATAAAAACATGAAGAACTAATCTTAATTAATGGGTTCTTCAAATAATTAGTTCGTGGAATATCTCTCTACATAATAATGAAACACATAACCGAAACTCAGACTTCTTGAGAACCAGAAGTTTTTATAGAAGCTCAGATGCCTTCTAGGATGATAAAAAGTGCATAGAGCAAAGGAAAATTAAATATGAATGGTTCACAACCATTGCTTAAAATTCCCTGAAAAAGCAAATGTAGAAGATAAACGGGAATGCACTTGTCTGGGTGCTCTATTTTCTTGTCCCAATAAAGTGGAATGTGTTGTATGAAATAGCCAGCAAGGCTTCATTTTGAAATTACACATTTTTATTTTTATTTATTTATTTATTTTGGAGACAGAGTCTTGTTCTATTACCCAGGCTGGAGTGCAGTGGCATGATCTCAGCTCACCGCAACCTCTGCCTCCAGGTTTTAAGCAATTCTCCTGCCTCAGTCTCCCAAGTAGCTAGGACTACAGGCCCCCAACACCACATCTGGCTTATTTTTGTATACCTCGGCCTCCCAAAGTGCTGGGATTGCAGGCGTGAGCTACTGTGCCTGGCCTGAAATTACACACTTTTAGAGCAGCTAGTTTATTCCCAGCTTCCAAAGAAGATCCCATTCCAGGGGAACAGTTCCACAGTTTAAAAACACTCAGAGGATGAAGTGATTCTATATAACCAATTGGTAGTGGTAGTAGTGTTAGTAGCAGTAGTAGTAGTAGTAGTAATTAGTGATATTTTTCAGGGAGGGATGTAAATTCCTTGAACTTGGAAAGTCGAATCTAAAGTTTAACCTAGCTAGACCAAATGAATTAATTATCTTTTTCTCTTAAGTAATTCCAGTCATCTGTAAGGTTTTTTAAAAAATATTTAATTATTGTTGTGTAGTGCTTGGTATAGTTGACAATTGTTTTCCTCTTTTAAAATTACCTCTTCACGTATTTGTGCTGCGAGCTATAATAGCCATCTAATTAGTAGAAAAGAATATTTGTTTGGTGTATACTATGTCCCAGGGATCATGCTGAGCATGATATATAGATAGCACAGATGTGTATGCATATATATGTGTATACTTATGCAGATATAGGTAGATTCTTATTCAATCCTCACCAGAAACCTTTAGGTTGTTTCTAGACATCTAGCATAAGGTCAGAACTCAGTATTAACCAACATTAATGTTATTTTCCCATTTCACAGGTGAGAAAACAGAGGCTCTGGGAGCCTAAGTAACTTTTCCAGGGGGCAAAACAGCATCCAAATCCAAATCTTTCTGAACTGCTATTTCAGAACATTTCCCATCTGCCAGATTACCAAACAACAGTGATTGGGTTTTTAGGGGGTTTCCCATATTCAAAAGACCTGTATTAAATTCCAGTTTTAAGATCTTAACAAAGATATAGCTTTCATTTTTTGCCCTCAAACATGATTTTAAATTTAGACCTTGTGATGAAATGTCATTAGGGGATTTTGGTAATCCTCATATTAGTTTTTCAAGCAGTAAATGATGTTTTTTCTTGAGTAATATTTCCCTAGTCATTTATTTTCATTCCTTTTCTGTTGGTCCAATAGGCCTTTTGTGAGCATAATGAGTTTTGAAAGAAATGGAGTGATGTATTAATTAACCAAGCTAATTATCTTGGAGAGCCTTGATTTTTAAACCCCAAGGTGTATACATTATTTCTGAAAATGTGTGTTGGGAGATCTTGGTTGAGATGGTTTAAGCAGAGGGAAAGACAGCCAAGTAATACACAGCAGGATAAGCAACTTTTGGTTTTAGAAATTAGGGAAAGAGATTGTTGGGAATTTAATTGCTGATGCTGTTTTGTTTCCCATATATAATTTCTAATATATTACAATTGCACACATAGTTTGTACACATTACACAACATGTATCATATATCAAAAATCACCTTTCACCATAAGCTCAATGTCCTCATTGAAACTAACTCTCCAGTCTGGTACCTATTACAGATACCATTACGGGAGTAGCTCTGGTTTTTGATGTCATAAGTTGTAGCTACTTAAAAGCCAGTAGTTTAACTCCAATTTGAAGAACAAAATGAAGCAGAAAGGGCAGAGTAGCTAAGGTGAGATGTATGATGTTTTATTTCATCAGTAGCAAATTACACCGAATTCAGCTGAAAATGTCTTTCTCATATTTTCTTAATAGCACTTTCAATTGAAATAGACACATAGAAGAAAGATTCTTAAATGGCAACAACTATTGATCATGTTCTTTGCTTCCTGTCTAATGTACTAAGCAGTGAGTTAGTGCTTTGCCGCAGGTATGGCTCTGCCCTCCAGCAGCCTGTTTTCTATGAGACTTACTGAAGGTGTGTGAACACCAATGACATCATGGACATCAGGACAAAGGATAAATGGATCTTGTGGGAAGGGAGAAGAAAAAAATTGGTAAATTACAGGAGACCGGAGAGGGAGTCTGGATGATGACATTTCCCAGCTCTTCAGGGCACAAAAATTGTATATTGTTTTCACGTGTATTGAAGCTGCAGCAATCTCCTTCTGCAAGCCCTTGCTATGTGTTTGGACAGAGCTACTATCAGCAGCAGAGACACCAGCTTCCTTTAAGATCTTTCCAATGCAAGGGAGGGCAAAGCCAGGCTGTTTTGTTTTGTTTCTTCCTTCCTTCCTTCCTTCCTTCCTTCCTTCTTTCCTTCCTTCCTTCCTTCTTTCCTTCCTTCCTTCCTTCCTTCCTTCCTTCCTTCCTTCCTTCCTTCCTTCCTTCCTTCCTTCTGTTCTTCCAGCTTTAATAAAGTATGATCTATGAACAAAAACTGTCTATATTTAAGAAGAAGAATGTGATATTTCTATTTATAGTTTGTTCTGGCCTCATTCTTTGAGGCCTATTGCAATGCTCTCTACTCTTTCAAATATTCTGTTGCAATGAATGGGATTCTCATAGGTTACATCCAAAAGAACTCTTTTTCTCTTTACATTTTGCTTTGGATAGGAAAATAATACACATTTATAAAAGTTTAACCAATATCTAATTTTAAAAGTAAAAAGTAAATGTTTTCCTTTGCTCGCCACCACCAATCATGCTCCACTGCCCAGAGTTGACCCTTGACAACCCTGGAGGGTGTTCTTCAGCATGGCACACGCATCCATGGGCATACTAATCACATCGTGGTCTATGTGAGGGGCTCTCCCTGGTACCAGGCAGGGCTCAGACTGCATTGCTAGGCATGAAAGCCTAGAATAACATTAACATCTGTGGACCCAGTGGGGAGCTTTGGAGGCCTCAGTCTTAGTTCTGTCACCAACTTGCTTCATGTTAGGTGTGACGTTCAACTTCTCTTTTTTTTTTTCTGCTAACTGAGGCATTAGGAGAAGGCAACTTTTCATGTGTCTGAAGAAGACATTGGAAAAGAGGATTTCTGATGTCTTTCCAGCTCTAAAATTCATAGATGTGCTATGTATCTTTCTAGTAATTTGTTGCTTTGTGGCCATAGTCCATAAACCAGGCTGTTGACACACAGCTCTCCAGATTCCAGGATCAGACAAGAGAATTAATTTTTATTTATTATTTAGGTTCTGCCAAATTACTGTTTTCTGGTTGCAAATTAAACTACTATTGCAGAAGCATTTTCCTTTATAAGTGCCACTTTCTTCCCCCCCCCCCCCCCCCCCACGGAAATCTATACTGTATTTTGCATGGCTATTTCCAGTACTTTTAGAATGTGTAGGAAAAAAAAACCCTTTGCTAGGAATATTTCAGCAAAGATTTTATTTGGGCCATCAACGTTCTGTCAGCTTCCTGCAGGTAAACTGGAGAGAGAAGGTGAGATGTATTCTTTGGACATTTTTCCTTCCAGGGCCTTCTCTTCTGCTTTCAGCAGCCTTCCCACACACACGTGAAAATATGTAGGGGATGAGTGTATTTTGGAAATGAGTTTTCCAGGCATGGTCAGGTCAAGCTGTGTGTTATTAAGTATATGATCCACATGGACGTATAAATGATAGCTTCGACTATAAGCTCAAGTGCATTTGAGATATTTTTGGGCAAAAGTGTCTCCACACAGTGGAGACTTGGTAAGACCAATATGTATTAATAGCCAGAGATCGTTCAGGACCGAGGATAGCCATTCATCAAAAACTATGTCATCTCCTGGGTGTTAGTTGTGTATTCTCTGCCCAGTGTGTATAGGGAAGAATATGTGTATCCACCCTCCCTGGAACTGCTCAGCGCTGGCTGCGTACACACAGGGTGAGCCCACCTGAAGAGTCACTCTGTGCTTCCATTTCAACTTGTCGATGAGTTCATTTTTGCAGTGGCTTATAACCAGAAGCCAGTTTTGCACTCCCAGCATGTATTTGGCAATGTATGCAGACATTTTTGGTTGTCACACTGGGGAAGTCCTACCTGCCAAATAATAGATAAGGTACAAACTTAAATTTGAATTTTCAATAAACAACAAATAATTTTTAGTATATCTCAAATATCGCATGAAACATATTTCTACTAAGAAATTAGTCATAGTTTATCTAAAATTCAAATTTAACTGGACGTCTTGGATTTTTATTGGCTCATTCTGACAATCCTATGTTAATAACGCAGTAGGTGGAGGCTATGGAGGTTGCTAAACATTTTACAGAGCACAGGTCAATAAAGATTTATCTGACCCAACCTGTTAATAGTGATGAGATTGAGAAATTCTGAATTATTGTAATACTTTATATGATAACATAGTACATAGTCATGCAAAAAGCAATATGGATTTCAGGAGAAAACTGATGGCACTTATAAAAAAGTTACTTCTATGGTAGGAGTTACATTTGCAACAAGGAAACAGAATAATTTAGCATAAGCTAAATAATAACTTAAAAATCAATTATCATGTTGGATCACTGAATCTTTGAAGCTGTGTGCACCTCCCTGGGTCCTCTATCATTTGACTTATTTTACAAGGACAGCGAGCCCCTTCCTTTCATGAAAGTCTGGCATACAGTGTATATCTAATTGATTATTGTTGATTGATTCAATGAATAAAAACAAACACTTTCTTGTATTGAGAAACTATTAAGTACTAACCTTTCACACATATTGCTTCCAGTTCAAACAAGGAGAGTATTATACCAATTTTTCATATAGAGAGACTGAGACTTACATTACAATATGCCAGAAGTTATAGCACTAGTGCAGGGCAAAGGTGGGATTTGGGGAGAGGATGTTTCTTCCCTAAGGTTTCTATGCTTTCCCCGCCACAAACAGAGAAGACCCAGGCAGCAAAAGATCTATAATAGGGGAAACATCCTTCTCTCTATGAGGATCCTGTGTCAGATCTTCAGGTTGTTGGCTCTCCCGCAAACATTTCTTCCATGAATGTATTTCTGTTCTTTCCCCATTTCTCAGTAATGAAACAATGACTGCATATCCCTTTGGAGGTAGGTGGATCTATTTCCAAAGCTCTACCTGCTGGGAGACATCCACAACCTTCTCATGCTGCTTCTGTCAATCGTCTGGTGAGCACACCAGGATGGGCACAGAAGGGACAGCTCTTACAGTCTTGGGCTCCTGGGGAGCCTGGCAGAGGTTTACCCTGCCTACAGACACTCCAATTTAGTAGCACTCATTGGACATTTTTACCCTAATGAATTTTAAAATAAAGAAGTTTGCATCATTTATTTTAAATTTGTGGGTAGGATTTCACACTATAGTCATTTGTGTTTGCTGATGAGTGGGATGGCTTCCACCTTTTATGCTACTGTGCAGTCTGAAGAAACCCAGGTTGGCATCTGCTCTTGTCACATGCTGGACTTCACAGGGCTCCAAGGAGACTCATGGTCTCTTAGGATGAAGGAAAGAGAAGAAATGCAGCATCCTGAGTCCTGGGCAACAGTTTTGTGGCGAAGCATCATGGCCACTTGTCTCATTAGGCAAATATTAGTTATTCCTCATATCCATCTTTTTCCCCAGATCACTAAGTCAGAAATTGTCAGTTGTATTCATTATTACACTTTCCTCAGCATACTACACTGTCTTATACATAGCGAACATTGAGTGTATTAGCACTTGGAGTTTATAAAGCCTATTTTGCAGAAGTTTGTCCCCTCCATTACCAAAAGTCTTATCATCTTCTTGCCTTTCACATCTATGTAAGGGTAGAACATCTTGTTACAGATTTTTTTTGTGTGTGTATGTGTGTATAATATTATACACACTTTTAGGCTTCTACATTCATGTATGCTGTCATCTGGTTCTTAAACCAAAATTATAAAGTAATATTTCCATTTTGAAGATGAAGGAACAGAAACTTGGTGTATAAACAGGCACATCCCCAAGCTACAATAGTTTATAAGAGGCAGGATCAACTTGGAGCCTATCATCTCTTGACTTCTTCCCAAGGGATTTTTCTCCTCTGTTTTGTAGCTCATGAACACTTAGAAGGACCCTCAAATGCTGCTTCACCGTTATGGATCTTAATATCTAAAATCAGACTGTGTGTTTTTGAAGCCAACAAGCATATAGCTAGGCACAAAAGAGAGATCCAATTTTATTTTCCTCTAATTTCTGGTTTTGCATCCTCTAACTGAAATATATAGTTTAAACAGATTCAAAGAAATTGTTTGACCAGAGGAAGGTGGTTTTAAAGTGAGAATAAGAGAACCAGAAGGAATTAAGAATTCATACTTGCTTTTCTTTCTGAGATGAAGACAGGCTACCTGGGTCTTTGTCCTGCTTTGAGCATTGGTTGTCAGTGAAAGTTATCATCTTGCCATACTCAGAGTGGCTCATAGATTCAAAAACTGCCCTAGTTCAAGGGGACTGGGGGAAGGGAGCAGAATACTTGAGTTATTTACCAAGGACACTGGTCAAACTTTAATAGGAGTCATAATGCAACTGAGCACCATCTTATAATCAAGCAACTCTATTCTATTTGGGCATATCCCTGGATCTATTGGGGGTACGGTGACTGGAAATATACTTAACCTGCTTATGCCATCCTATGGGCATGCTGCTTTTCTACCAAATCTTTGGAAGGTGTCTTACAGATGCATGGCTGGGAGAAGTGTCACAGACTGCACCACTGGGGAGAAGTGTCACAGACTGCACCACTGGGACAGCTAATGTCAGACACAAATCTGTGTATCAGCTTTAAAGCTGCCAGTGTAGCGCTATGTGTCAACTATTCGAGTCCACAAATTCTTGGCATAAATGCCAATAAGTCAAAATCAAATCTGCGTTATGAGGCGCACAGATTGCCTGCCTGGTAGAGCACACATGCTCATTCAGTTATGTGTGAATAAGAACCCACTTGATCTATTAATTATGCTTCAGAATCAACGTGAAGCTCTAGGTAAGTGGCTGGTAGAAGATGAATAGATGGCTCATAGAGTGAAGTATAGTAATTGTCTTGAGGTTCTTGATGTGAAATTTAGTAAACTGAAATATGGTATTGTTCAGCCTAATAACAGAAAATCCTCTATCTGTGCCGAAGGGTGGCAGTTGCATGAGTCACTCTCATGTTCAGTAAAACAAAAAGGCAACTCAACCAATTAGAAAGCTTGGATGATACATTGCCACATGCTAATGCTATTAATAGGATGACTGCACATAAGCTGTGACTGAAACTGTATAGTGAAGTCTTCTAATGGCAGTTACCGATAGTGAGAAACGGTAGTATATGTGTAAACCCAATTCATATTTACTTTATGTACAATGCAAGTTGATGGAAGAAGAAAAACTTAGTTCTAATGGGCAGTGCATTTTATTTAAGGCACTATCATTCCTCACTAATATCAGGGGCTTAAGAATGTGTGTGTGTGTAGGTGAGGGGAAAACTTGTTGCAATACTCCTGCTGCTAATGCCTTTGTCTGTGATCCCATGCTCCACTTACGGGTGGTACATTATTTACTTTGGTGTGTTTCTGTCTACTCAAAAAATGCAGTGAAGTTCATTTTGGTTTATAGAAAGAAAGACCAAGAAAATAAAATATGGAAAGACCATAAAGTTGACTTCCATCTTCCACTTTTTTTCAGGATTGGAATCGAACTATGCAATACCAATAGCATCCTGTTTCTGGCAAAAAGGAGGAAGAATATAATGTTATGTCCCTTTAGGATCTTCTTCCAATCTTATACAGATGTTATTTTTCTTTGCAATGGAAGCTGTTTACCTTTCATTCATTCCTCTGTGGTGAAGCCAGGGCCAGTACTAGGCTAATCTGAGAAGTGATGAAATTAGACTTTCCCGTCTGTTCTACTTTGGAATGTCCATCAGGGCTTTCACTGTGGGATGAGATATGTTGCAGGCACTGACCACAGGTACACTCCCAATATCTGTGTGATCATGGTTCAGTCATTTTCATTCTAAACCTAAATATCCTTAACTATGAAATGAAAGAATGACATGCCCATTCATAACAGAGGGTTATTGTATCAATGATTTCTGACTTGGACCATACGGAATCTCATGGAATGCAGAGGGGATGATGCAGATATAGTTTGAAGAAAGCACATCAGATGGTTCTAACATGTACTTCCTCATCCTCGAATGACCTGAGTCAGTGGTTCTCACAGTGTGGGACCAATGGGAGCTTGTAAAAATGCAAATATTGAATCAGAAACTCTGAGGGTGAGACCTAGCAATCCATATTTTAACCTCTATATTATTTATATTTTCATGAACAATCGCAACAAAGTTTGAGGACCACTGGCCTGGATGTGGATCCAAGAATGTGGTCACCTAACCACCTGTGTCAGTATCACCAGGAGCTTATTACAAATGAAAATTCCTGGAACAAAACCAAGCCCTGCTAAATCATAATATCTGGGACTAAAGCCCAGGGATCAATGTTTTGACAAACTTCAGGAAATTCTAAAACCTGTTCATACTTACAACACAAAGTTAGTCTAGAACCACTGTTCCAGAAAAGTGATTGTTAAAACTAAGTGCACATTAAAATCGCGTGTGAGAGTTTTTAAACAATACCAATATCTGGGCTCCAACCACAGGCCAATTACCTAGATTCTAATTTCCAGTCAGGATTAAAAATTACTAGACTAGATTATTTTTAAGACCCCTTTCAGATTCAGGTTCCATGATTTTCATAATTTTGTGTTGTTTCCTAAATGTGTATTTTAATTCTCAATTCATAGCATGCTTTTCAATCCACACCATCGCTGATTTGTACCACACAGTACCCTACCTACTGGTAAATTCACGATAGGCTGGTAAATTGTCATCGGCTAAATCCAGCACCATTTACAATACTATGAGCTAAAAACAACAGGTGCAGCCTGAGAAGCTCATCTCTAAAGCCATAACTTCAGAAAACTTGGTCCAAATAGATCTCAACTCCTATACCCAAGGCATCCTCGTCTTTCTATTGCTATGTTGAATGACACTAGCCTTCAGGTTTCACTTACTTGAATACTATTTGCAACAGAATTAGGATGGTGATTATTATTATTATTATTGAGACAGGGTCTCACTCTGTTGCCCAGGCTGGAGTGCAGAAGTGTGATCATAGCTCACTACAGCCTTGAACTCCTGGGCTCAAGGGATTCTCCCACCTTGGCTTCCAAGTAGCTAGGACCACACGTGTGCACTACCATACCTGGCTAATTTTTTTAAGTGTTTTTTTTTTTTTTTTTTTTTTTTTTTTTTGTAGAGGTGGAGGTCTTGCTACAGTGCCTGGCCTGGTTTCCAACTCCTGGTCTCAGGTGATCCTCCTGCCTTGGCCTCCCAAATCGCTGAGATTACAGGTGTGAGCCACCACACCTAGCCTCAGATTTGTAATTATTTTCCTTGCTGCTTCCAATGTTTTTAAAAGCATAAGTCAGTGGGCAGCAGGTTTTGGAGGTCAGACCCCTAGGAGTTATTTCCTGCAGCTTCCAGAGCCCCATCCTAATAATGAACACCTGTACTAGGCTTAGTCAAATTGATACTGTTTCCCAGTAAACTCTGGTTTTCAAGGAAACCAGAGAAGCCCTAATAATACATGTTTTTAACCTGAGGTTTGGGCTTGAGCCAATGGCATCAGAGAGCAGCTCAAATGAGCTGTTGCAAGTGAAGGTTTATCTGAAAAATAGTTAATGAAAAAGTTTGAGAGCTGCAGGGATGTCTGACAGATTGGCAACTTACTTTGAGAAAGAGACTATTCACCGTTCCAAGTCCCAGACACACAGCCTGCGGGTAAGTCATCAGAAGTAAAATAAACGGGGAAATGGGAGAGGGGAAAAACAGTACCCTGTAACATCTATCAACTGTACAAGCCAAAGCTACTGATGAAGTTAAATAGACAACAATCCTTTGTGTTTATTTTCTGTTCAGTGAAGTTGCTAACCTGAGCTTTCAGAGGACTAACACCACAATTAAAGGCAAGCAGATTCAGGGGAACACAGTGAAAGGTAGATCAAAAGAGTATTTTTATGTTTAGATTGAAATTTACTATTGGCTAGGAAAGGAGGTGTTTATTGTGTCTAAAGACAATAATACTATTATCCACCCAGCAATTATGGTCACAAGACCACTCAAACAAGTAGTGGGTTGTTTTGGTTGGAGAGAAAAAACCAAGGCTCTGTTTGCGGTATTGCTCGGTATGTGGGTTTGGTTTTTTTTTTTTTTTGTAGTTTAGTGGGCTGTGGGCTTTTGCAGCCACCCTCAAAAGGATGAAGAAACTTTTAAACAGCTTCGGGGTTGGTAACAGGAGTCCCCTGGTCCCTTCAGGGAAACCAAAGATACTCAGGCCAATAATTTAATCGGGAGAAGATTTATCAGTTGGAGTGACACAGTTTTAAAGGTGCAAACTCTCTGTGTGATTCTAAGCAGATATCAAGTCCAGCTGAGAAGCCAGTCAAACTGATACTTCTCGGGTTTCTCCACCCAGCTATTCTGAGCCTGAGATCTGCCTTCTTCTTACTCTGGCAAATCAGAACCAATGTTATTCTCCCAGATTTGGGGCATCACATCTCTTACGGGTCATGGCTCCCCCTGAAGTCAAAGGCCCTTCATTTCCATCATCTACATGGATTCCTGCCTGGTTATCTACTCTTCCATTTAATGCAACCTATTCTACAATCCAGAGCTCAACCTATTCCACAACCCAGAGCTCCCTGGCCTCTCACAGAATAGGTAAGATTTCTAAACCTTTCCACAGATTCACATGAGACAGGATATACCTTTAGATAGAAAATGTTAAGCTTCAGGCCACCCTCCCTGCTGAGTTCTAGTCAGAATTCAGAGGCCAGATTTCAGTGTATTCTGAAGAAGGAAAAGAGAAACAGACTATCAAATGCAAACACTAATACTGACGCTGATGGGTTGTATGATTCCAGGCAAACTGTAAATCTTTCCTGGGGTTCTCTATGTATCTCCCGTTAAAGCAGAAAAGAAAATAAATGCCTCCCTATTCTGCATGTTATTTGGGCAATAAAGTGCTACCGATTTGTGAACTTCAATAATAATAAAGTAACATTGGAAAAACCTGCACCACACCCCACCCCCCCACCCCGCCCTGAAAAGACTTCAAACATTTGATGAAGCTAGGGCTTCAAGCAAATGAGAAAAAAAAAAAAAAAAAAAAAAAAAACAACAATTTGAGCTCCTCCTGATTTTCCTGACAATCAATTTTCTCATAGGATGCTTATTTTCAGCTTTACAATCTGCCAACTAGCTCCTCCAAACCTCATTTGTGACCCCTTTACGGGGGAAACCTAGAGGTTAATTAACAGATGATTGTTAGTTCCTGAAAGTCGCCCTGTGATTTAGTCCCGAGGTGGCCTGAGCGTCTCCATCCCTTGTTAGGAAAAGGCTGTCTGGTTCAATATTAATTTCTGTAGCTTTTACAACTCTCACTGGGATTAACATTTAATCAACAGAGCAGGTTCCTTTTTATTTCATTATAGAAAAGTTTCAATAAAATAGAATGGTGCATTATACTGTAATGAATGACAAACACTGGTAAATTTTCATTTAAAATTAGTAAGTTGAACCAAGAGTTGATTCATAACGGATGGGTCATCTCAATTTAATGAATAGTAACTAAAAACACATTAAACAAATGCCTGGAATGAAAAGGGAGACATAGTTATTGCCCCACAAGGCTGTGTGATCCCCTAAGAGAGGGCCTATGTTTTGTTAATTTTTCCTTAGCTGATGCTTAGAGCAATACCAAGCATATAGTGGGTACTCAACAAATGCTTTCCAGACTGAATATATTAATAAATGTTTTTGTGTATAGAAAGGTATTTTCCTTTAGAAAAAATGTTACTGCATTTTGCTAATTGCGGCCACCTCTCAATGAATGGGGATGATCACAAGGGATTATGTATACTACATCTTTTTCTTTTATAAATGTTTATAGTAGTGATTCTCAAACTTGTGCTTGCATCAAAATTACGTGGGGAGCATGTAAAACAGTGATTTCTGGGCCCCACTACTAGAATTTCTGATTTAATATTCTGGGGAAGAGCTCCCAAAATGCATACTTCTAAATTCCCGGGAGGTCTGATGCTGCATTCTGGAGATCATATTGAGAATCACTGGCTTATAGCATCTATCTGTATGGCATTGGTGGCAATTCCCATTTATTCATGTACAGGTGAAATCTTCCCTACGGCAGGTCCTCACACACAGAAAATACCTGGGGAACATTCGCTGACTGCACAGATAATTCCACCCTCATTGTGGGGAATGTAACACTATTGCTGCTATATGCATAAATGACTTTCATTCCTAGGGTCCCGTCAGCTATGAAAGGAAGCATAACAGTTTTGCTGTTGGCCTTTTCTTTCATGTGATAAATTGCCATTAGAGTGCTACCCTAGGCATATATTAATTTCCTTGGGGATCTAACTTTGACTCTTCCGAATCTGCCCACAGTTGCTATAGCTGTGTGTATGATTCTTTGGCCCTTTCACACAGGGTGGCTGTCACTGGAGTAATAATAGGAGCCATTGCCATTAGAGTCTGCCAGTGGTATTGACTCTGTGACTCTACCTTTGAGTTTGTATAATATTTTATTCCAATTAAGCCTCTCCATCTGTATTTGTTTTCATCTAGCAAACTGTTAATTGTAGGTGGCTCTGGATATATCTGATGGTGCTGGCCATGGAATATCTGTCCATCTCATGTAAAAAATGTAGGAAAATATTTTATTAGGAAAAGAATGGCCACAATGGTCATGCATTTTGATCGGGGTGTTTGATTTGTTTGCTTTTAAGTAATAGGGCTGGGCTTCAAGGCCTCATCAACAGCTCCTCACCTTGTTTCCTTTCTGAGCAGTAGCACCAATTGCTATTTAACTCTTTAACTTAGGGATACATATATTGGGGTAATGCTTTAACTTTGAGGGTACATACATTGGTAATAGAATAGGATAGCGCTAATTTACTGATCCAGTTTTGTGCGTGGAGGATTTCACAACTTTGGTCCCATTACCAACATTTTCTTAGCAAATATTTTAAAGTTATGTTAAATAAGCCTGATAGTTGAATATTTTCATTCAGATATCTTAGAGCCTAACACACCTACACATCTTTTCTCTCCTTTCAAATTTTGATGCATTCTTCAAGGAAAAGTTCATTCCACTCTCATCTGTGGGTTTTTTCCCAACATGAACTCTTAGGTGTTACTAACTCGATCATTCTTCTGGCACTCCATTACATACCATTTTGTGACATCCTTTGTATTGTAACTTTTTATGCGTATAAATTTTGTCTCCTCAATTAGATTGCACACTTTTTCAATCATCTCTCATTTTACTACATAATTATTCAACATCCACTATGTATAGTGCACCAAAATTGATGCTGGAAGAATACAGAGAGGCAACATATATGGTCTTATATCTAGACTCTTAAAGAATTTATGATTTAGCTTTAAGGCCAAGCTGTGCACATACGTACACGTACCATAAAACAGCAACTTTCACTCACAGTAGCACATGAGTTAGGAGTGATATAAATAGGATCCATATAAGTCTGTTTTTCCACTGGGCTTACATATTGTTTTATAGGGATAGGCATGGAGTGCCCATTTATTTTCTTCATATGTACATAAGGGATGTCCTTTTCTAATTAGGTTCGGTGTATACCGCTCAGGAGATGGGTGCACCAAAATCTCACAAATCACCACTAAAGAACTTACTCATGTAACCAAATGCTACCCATTCCTCAAAAACCTATGGAAATAAATAAATAAATAAATAAATAAATAAATAAATAAATAAATTTTCCATTATGTCAAACCTCAGAAGTGCTATGAAAACAGTAATTATTTTGACCTAATTTGGATATATTTAAATTTAAACACACTTGATACTGAAATCCATATTGATCAAAAATTAAACTGAGATAAGGCTCTTGACAAAAACAAGCATCTTTCATAGTAAGTTGTCCTTAAATTAGCAAGCTCCTTCACATATTTAAAATATATAGTTTTTTTTTGTTTCTTTTTTGGACAAAAGGAGGAGTTTGAGGAAAAAGTTGAGTATCAGGGACAGCTTTACTGATGACAATCTAACTTCCTCCTAGCTCTAGTTGCCCCTAGATAACTTTCCAGCATTGTCTGGTCAAGGCACTGTTTAATTTTCATCTTTGTTCTACTGCCACCATTATAAGCAGATAAGAAAATGTCCTTTTGTTATTTAAACACATTTCTATAATTTTCTATTGGAAGAGTGTAAAGGGGAGACTGATCATCATGAAACCCAACATAATCTTCCCATTCCTTCTCCTTATTCTTCATCCTACCACATCCTTTATGATCCAGTGTTGCTGATCTACTTATAAGTCCCTAAACACTATATTTTTTTAGAGTCACATCTGGCTTTTCTTGCCTGTTGAATCTCTGCTTCATCCTCAAGGCCCACCTCAGTGTCAAACTCTCTGAAAAGCCTTCCTAAATTTTATGAAACAGAGGTATTTGTTCTCACTTTTCTGTGATGTTATGATCACTCTATATAATGGCATTAATTATAGTGTTTTTCCATTATAAAGCAGTTATTGACATGTCTGTTACGTTCATTGGACTGTAAGTTCCCTGAGAGTGAGAACCTGTCTTATTAATATCATTAGCATTTTCTGAGACAGTATATCTTGCTGATAATTGGATGGCCAACTATATATTTGTACAATTAATATATGAATGAATTTATCAAATAAATGAGTAGATGAATGCCTACCTCAAAAGTAACAAATTAGTGACTACCTCTTAGAAAATTGAATGGATAATAAACAAATACAATTATACCAAATACCATTCTATGGAATTTCTTTTGATTATATTTTCATGTTGTGAATAGAAATATGTTTGAAAGTAGCATATCCCATCAATAGCAATTCATAGCTCAACCCAAATGTGTGACATTAATTTCAAAATATGTCTGCTTTTGTTTTGGCACTTTTCAAGCTGAATATATACCCAGTATGTTCATCCTGTCAATTCCTAAGGGTAGCAAGGAATATAAAATATGAAACTGCATTGTGCTATAAATGGTGATCTTGAAATCAAAAGTATTGGCAGACACCAAAAAATATGGATGATTTCTCTACTACATTCAAATTTCCTAAACAAAACTTCCTATAAATAAAATTATATTTTAAGGAATCAGTTCAAAAGTCACAGTGTGTCATAAATTTATTAGTTAGAATGGCGATTATTAAAAAGTCAGGAAACAACAGATGCTGGAGAGGATGTGGAGAAATAGAAGCACTTTTACGCTGTTGGTGGGAGTGTAAATTTGTTCAATCATTTTAGAAGACAGTGTGGCAATTCCTCAAGGATCTAGAACCAGAAATACCATTTGACCCAGTAATCTCATTACTGGGTATAAACCCAAAGGATTATAAATCATTCTACTATAAAGACACATGAACATGTATGTTTATTGCAGCACTGTTCACAATAGCAAAGACTTGGAACCAACCCAAATGCCCATCAGTGATAGACTGGATAAAGAAAATGTGGCACATATACACCATGGAATACTATGCAGCCATAAAAATAATGAGTTCATGTCCTTTGCAGGGACATGGATGAAGCTGGAAACCATCATTCTTAGTCAACTAACACAGGAACAGAAAACCAAACACCGCATGTTCTCACTCATAAGTGGGAGTTGGACAATGAGAACACATGGACATAGGGAGGGGAACTTTACACACCGGGGCCTGTCAGGGGGTGGGGGGCAAGGGGAGGGAGAGCATTAGGAGAAATACCTAATGTAGATGATGAGTTGATGGGTGCAACAAACCACCATAGCATACTGTGTAACTGTGTATACATATGTAACAAACCTGCACGTTCTGCACATGTATCCCAGAACTTAAAGAATAATAATGATAAATAATAATAATAATAATGCATGTAACTCAATAGTGGATAAATTCTGCTGGCCCTTGAAACCCAGAAGAAAGGGTTACTATTTGGGACTGGTAAAGTTCATCAGAATGCCATCAATCATATGCTTTCCTAATGGGCATAACTCTGACCACATTCATCTAGGGATCACTATCTGAATTTGCATGGCATAGAACATAGCAGAATAACTTTCCATTTCTCCACCTCTACTGAGCATTTACAGCATCCCACTAGTTACAACTTAACTTGGAATCTTGTGGTTTTATAATCCCCAGGATAAGGACAGAACAAAATTCATATTCTAACCATTTACTGACGCTGAACCAAATTGACCTTTAGCAAGTCAACTGGCAATGCAGAGAAACCACACCAAACTGTGACTTAAGCATTTCTAGAAATTACTGACTTAATTGACTCAGTCTACAGCTACATGTAGAGCAAAGGAACAGTGAAAATGGCCCTGTCCTCAGCCTTTGCCTTTTATAGATTTTTCTCAGGTGCATTCATTTATGTAGACTCAGTAATGATAATTTGGCACTCTAATTTTGAATGCTGTTCTAAGTCCTAGAGCAGTGAATTATGTCTTTTCTTTCAAAAGTGAGATTTACTAGGAAAAGAACAAGCTTTTTTTCTGTTATTAGTTCATTACGCTCAGTTTTAGGAAGGCTTAACAAAATGATAAAGAGTTTTCCTAAAGTAATATTTCTGACATAGCTGTTCTGTCATAAATTTTTTGCCTATTTAATTCTCTACAAAAATGTAAAATTGTGTTTTCAGTTATTTTTCCTGATCAACTTTGTTACATTAATACAACGAACTGCCTTTTCTGGAAGAAAATTTCTATTTATAACGATATTATAGGATGTAAAATTTCACATAAGATGGTTGACTGTCTTAAAATCATTGCAGCTGTCTTCTAGTAAGCAAGTGTATTACTTGTCAAGGGTTGCATGTACAATTCAGTGCCCATGGATGTATCTAACTGATTGGGTTATACTTTAGAAATCCTTTTAGTTTTGAAGTTTTGTTCTTTCATAGTAAGTGAAAGTAACTACCCGATATTAATGGTATATGTGAAAGAGTTAAACATTTACCTTGGTGGTAGTATAGTGTGATAACTCACTCTCTGATCGATTTAAATGGATTTAAAACTGCATCTGGCCTGGTTTGTTTTGGGTGATCAGAATATTTTACCCTATAAACAAGAATGCATTTGAGTAAGTAATGTGTAAACATGGGCCTCTATCGCATGTTTTCAACTCCCTGAAGTCCACTATAACAGTTCATTTTACTCATTGTGTTTGTTCTCTTCATCTTCCTTTCTATTTTCTCCATCCTTTAAGTGCCCCAGGAAAGTACCCCTCAAGCTGTGACTTGAAAGTTTCAAGGAATTATTATTTCAACTCCTCTTCTAAAGGTTGGCTTCACTTTCAAATCTCCCCACTTAAAGTTTTCTTTTTTCTTCTTTCTGTCTGTCATTTACAAAATAAGTTGGTTTTTTAGATGTCGCATTTTAAATTTTGAAATGTGTAACTAATGAGACTATTTTCCTTATCTCCTTTCTTTAACACTCCTTTATATACTGTCCTTATGGGCTAGTGTCATCATTAATTAGTTAATGTTTGTAGAATTTGTGAGCAAGAATTAGTGATAATAGGGAAAGTAGGGAATACTTGGGTTGCTGGTTGGAGGAGGAATACTAATGAATGTTAATCCTGAATGCTCACATAGTGCCTTTTGTCTTCAATATAGTTGAAAGAGGCACTAATTAATTGTCATCCTACAGGATTATTATTAAAACAGTACAGTCAGTGTTCAAGTGTGCCTGGAGCAAATACAGAAGTTTAGTCACTGTATAGGCTAAGCTGAAGATGCATGTGTTTTCTGCGCAGTGGGAATGACTAATACCAAATCATTAACAGAAGGATTTGGCTAAGAAAACAGGTGCAATGGTGAAAGTTTTGATGACGGACAAAAAGCATTTGACTATTTTTTTTTTTTTTGAGAGTTTCAGGCAAAAGCTTTGCCTATAGTAAAGTTTACCGTATGTTTTCTAGTAATTTTTAAGAAACATCTCTACAAGTAAGCATTCAAAAGAATGATATGTGGTATCTACAAGGTAGGCCAGATCCTGGTGACATATCTCAGATTTGTCTTTGTTGTTGTCTTCTGGTCTCCCTATAAGGGAAGCAGAGATAAGGGAAAGCTGAACAGCCCTTGATGCTCTCCACTTCTTATTTTGGTGGCTTCAAGTCTTTCACTGCCCCTGTCATTCAGAAAGAGCTTACTCTGGGGCTTCTTGAGGGTCCAGACTCATACTTAACACCCTGATTAACAGCCCAATTGTGTTTTGATTCATGGCTAGAGTGTTTACTATCATCTCTCCTAAAGAGCCATTGGTCAGAAAACATGGGAATAAAAAGTGCTGCTTCTTGTCCATGAATCATCTCATTTTCCCCACCACATTCTTTATATTGTTCACTAGATTCTATGAAAAACTAATGCAGAGGAAATGAAAACGAAAATTCTTCAGGAAAGACCAACTAAGGAGGGAAGGAGGAGGCAATGCCTTAGTGCCTTTGTGTGTGTATGTGTGTGTGTGTTCAAAGCATAACCCTTCCCTAAATAATGCATTTGCTGCTAATTCAGTAGCATATTTCACACTTGAGAAGAGCCTCCTCAGCAGCACTTGATGCCAACCCTAGTGCTCTTAAAAGCAGGCCTTCTTTAATGTATGTTTGATGAGTGTATTCTTCACTGAGAGATGAACACATAATGATTTGGAATTCTCTGTGTCACTAGACATTATGTAGAGCTTTAGTCATGGACAATTAGGAAGCATTAACCCTCCTGGTGATTTACACTGTATTTCTTAGATTCAGAATGGTCATTTTCTGGAAGAACAAAAGTATATTCCAACAGGGCATGTCTTTGGCTAGACAGAAGGTTCTGCCTGACTTTGAGGGGTAGGAGGTGGGATTCCTGAAGACAGCGGTATAATGATACATGGACTTATCAGGCAAAAAAATATGGTGTCAGCTCATTGTTAATATTTCCCTGAACTCTAGAGACATCATTTATCATGTATTAAGGAGGGAAATGATTATGTTCATAATGTAGAGCTTTAATGAATTGAAAATGTACAGACATCATTGAGCAACTCTTCCTTCCATAGGTCAGGCTGACTATGCTTTTATTGAAGAGAATGGGTTAGCACCATGGAGAACAGTCATTCTTCTTAGCTGGCGAGCATCTGACACTCAACTTGAAAGATAACATAAGAGTAAAATGATGTATGCTGACTGTGTGCCTTCCTCCTGCTGCATAGTGAACACTTCTGTAACATTAAACATGTTGAGTTTATATTGCATAACTGAAGTTGGTAAAGAAAGAAATCTTTCCAAGAACACACACAGTAAACCTGTATGCAGAAATAAGAAGAAAAGAGTGACTAGCCCTTATCCTTAGATTGGTAAAAATGGACAGATTTCTACTTTGCAGCCTGAAGTTAAGAATGGAGTTTTCTTTTTTCTTTCTTTCTTTTTTTTTATTATACTTTAAGTTTTAGGGTACATGTGCACGTTGTGCAGGTTAGTTACATATGTATACATGTGCCATGCTGGTGCGCTGCACCCACTAACTCATCATCTAGCATTAGGTATATCTCCCAATGCTATCCCTCCCCCCTCCCTCCACCCAACAACAGTCCCCAGAGTGTGATATTCCCCTTCCTGTGTCCATGTGATCTCATTGTTCAATTCCCACCTATGAGTGAGAATATGCGGTGTTTGGTTTTTTGTTCTTGCGATAGTTTACTGAGAATGATGATTTCCAATTTCATCCATGTCCCTACAAAGGACACGAACTCATCATTTTTTATGGCTGCATAGTATTCCATGGTGTATATGTGCCACATTTTCTTAATCCAGTCTATCATTGTTGGACATTTGGGTTGGTTCCAAGTCTTTGCTATTGTGAATAATGCCGCAATAAACATACGTGTGCATGTGTCTTTATAGCAGCATGATTTATAGTCCTTTGGGTATATACCCAGTAATGGGATGGCTGGGTCAAATGGTATTTCCAGTTCTAGATCCCTGAGGAATCGCCACACTGACTTCCACAATGGTTGAACTAGTTTACAGTCCCACCAACAGCGTAAAAGTGCTTCTATTTCTCCACATCCTCTCCAGCACCTGTTGTTTCCTGACTTTTTAATGATTGCCATTCTAACTGGTGTGAGATGGTATCTCATTGTGGTTTTGATTTGCATTTCTCTGATGGCCAGTGATGATGAGCATTTTTTCATGTGTTTTTTGGCTGCATAAATGTCTTCTTTTGAGAAGTGTCTGTTCGTGTCCTTCGCCCACTTTTTGATGGGGTTGTTTGTATACACCAACAACAGACAAACAGAGAGCCAAATCATGAGTGAACTCCCATTCACAATTGCTTCAAAGAGAATAAAATACCTAGGAATCCAACTTACAAGGGATGTGAAGGACCTCTTCAAGGAGAACTACAAACCACTGCTCAAGGAAATAAAAGAGGATACAAACAAATGGAAGAACATTCCATGCTCATGGGTAGGAAGAATCAATATCGTGAAAATGGCCATACTGCCCAAGGTAATTTACAGATTCAATGCCATCCCCATCAAGCTACCAATGCCTTTCTTCACAGAATTGGAAAAAACTACTTTAAACTTCATATGGAACCAAAAAAGAGCCCGCATCGCCAAGTCAATCCTAAGCCAAAAGAAGAAAGCCGGAGGCATCACACTACCTGACTTCAAACTATACTACAAGGCTACAGTAACCAAAACAGCGTAGTACTGGTACCAAAACAGAGATATAGATCAATGGAACAGAACAGAGCCCTCAGAAATAACGCCGCATATCTACAACTATCTGATTTTTGACAAACCTGAGAAAAACAAGCAATGGGGAAAGGATTCCCTGTTTAATAAATGGTGCTGGGAAAACTGGCTAGCCATATGTAGAAAGCTGAAACTGGATCCCTTCCTTACACCTTATACAAAAATCAATTCAAGATGGATTAAAGACTTAAACGTTAGACCTAAAACCATAAAAACCAGATAAGAAAACCTAGGCATTACCATTCAGGACATAGGCATGGGCAAGGACTTCATGTCTAAAACACCAAAAGCAATGGCAACAGAAGACAAAATTGACAAATGGGATCTAATTAAACTAAAGAGCTTCTGCACGGCAAAAGAAACTACCATCAGAGTGAACAGGCAACCTACAAAATGGGAGAAAATTTTCACAACCTACTCATCTGACAAAGGGCTAATATCCAGAATCTACAATGAACTCAAACAAATTTACAAGAAAAAGAATGGAGTTTTCAGAGTAGGCCTACTAAGCCTATGACAGTATTATTGCTTAATTTGGACTCTGGATAATGGGCTCCAGATTCTTACATAGTCCAGGATTGAGCCTCTGCAATCTCTGTGCCCTTCTGATTAAAATAAATATTCAAAGATGATAAAGGGCTAGCTAATCCTTTTACTTCTTACTGTCTCTCTGTTACAACTTGTATGTTTGTAAATTTTATATGGGATCTTGTAAAATTAAAACAAAACAAATGTTTTACAGTTTGGGGGGGTACCCTAGAGGTTGATTCCTCAAAGCTCCAGAGACAGTTAATGATAGTTACCCAGTGTAGAAATCTATGTAGGTAGATTCATTATGATATAAGACAGTCTGAACTAATGATTATTTGTTTTTCTTTTAATAAACCCATGTGTGAGTCTGTATGTATCTGTGTGGTTGCATTCTCTGCCAGGTTTGTTTTGTATTTTCAAATGAATATTTTTGTTGAGATTCACACCGGTGCTTAAAAATCACCATGTTGTTTTGTCTCTGACTTCTCCTACTAGATTGGTAAGTTTGATTACTGTAGTCTTTTCTAAATAGCACTCTCCATAATCTTTTCCTGTAGAAACATTTGGTGGCATAATTGTCACTCCTGCAGCTAGGTGTTGATTATTAACAACCACTTATTTTTGCTCCATGATTGCTGTCATGTAAATTCCCAGGAAGTGGGGTCAGCCAATCCTGAGTCTATCCTACAGTCAGTGATGCTTATGGGAAAATGTCAAGACAAACTTTGTACCTTAGCGTTGAAGGTGAAGAGCACTCCTGAGGTAAATATGAGATAGTTTTACTAGAAACAGTAAAACAAAAGATGAAAGATATGTTGAGTAATATAAACCTAATAAGAGATGAATGTGCATTTGATATATTTTCAGTTGTCCAGGTCCAAAAGAGGTCTTGGTCTTCAAGACCCAACTCAAAATAGATTAATAACCTGGTCATACTCCAATTACTTCCTTGATATTGATTATCTGAATATCTCCAAACATTCACGCCCTTATATAAGGGCCTCTTAAAATTATTCTTCAATTGTTTCAACTTTTTATGTTCTATTTCAATTAGATTGAAAAAAAAGCCAACTCTTTGGGATAGAAACTCCTTTTCTTCTGGTGTTCTTGCATCTTCTTCCATCTACCTACACAATGCATCTTCAATATGAAGCTTGTTGAAGAAATGAATGAATGAATGGTTAGGTTGGAAAGCAGAGATTTCAAAGTGTTCTCTAAAATCATAATACATTTATAGAAAAGTACATTCTCTATTTCTAATCTAGCAGTTTTTTCTGTGTACAGCTTCCCTCTCCAAATATTTTGTACCAAAATACCCATGGCCTACATTTCTGTGGAGGCCATATATGGAGAGCAATGAGATAATCAAAAAATTCCTTTAGTTATTTTGCCTCTTGCCTTACTCCATCTAATACTAGCCTGTTGATTTTCATTCTCTTAATTTAATTGGTTAATGTGGTTAAGACTTAAGTGTAACTGACTCAGGCAAACTTTGTATCTACTTATAAACCTGCTGTTTTTATGAGAAAATAAATGACAATAAGTCTTCTGTCTTACAGAAATATGTTATTCATCCAATAAGCCTATGAAAAGTCCAAAAACTTCTTGGGACTTATTATCAATCACATATTCAAATGCCATATATGATATTCTAAAATAATATACTAGTATGAGACTAGTTTAGAAGGTCTAGCTGTCAAAATCCAGATTTTTTTAACAACTGAAATGAGATTAGATTCAACACCAGTTTTTTATATAAAATGTAGTTAGAAGACATTTTAATTTTTTTTAAGCTGTTTTCATGGAGGAAAGTCTTTTTAAAAATTTTTATTAAATTTTCTTAAAGAATATCTACAATGACAAATGCTGAATTCAGGATGCATGAAGAATTATGAACTGAAATTATACATTTTGAATTTCATTTTAGAAATATGAGATATGTTTTTATCAGCCCCTATTGGCAAAGACAATTGCTGATGTGGACCATAAAACAACTCAGGCTTACAAATTAATTTATAAGTAATTACACCCCAGGTTTTTAGATATTTAGTTCATATGCAAAAGTTGACTGCACATTAATGCAGTTGGGATGTATAGTTTGTTATTTTATATTCCTCTGAAGCATCAAGCATCTATAGCTCCAGAAAACTCTGGATTTATTAAGCATATGGTACTGGAAAAAATATAATTTCATACCTTAAGCATTTTCAGCTTAACTCATCATTGTATTAACTATTAGATTTTCTTTCATTTCTCAAATAGTTGTGCATTTTGTGATAGATTTGTAAACTATCTGTAAGGAATCTTTTCACTGGAAACTTCTGAGTTCTCTTTAAAGGGCAGACAAAATGATTTGTGGGAGTTTGGGGAGTGCTATTTGTTTTTATTAGGTTGAATTACAAGGTTCATGTCATCCTTATGAGGTAGATCCAAAAGCAGCTCACTTTTGTTCATTAAGGTCAAATGAATGTCTTGGGATATACCCCTACAGACAATCCTGAGTTCTCATCAGCACAAAGCACTTCTTGTTACAGAGAGAAATGTTTTGATTCATTATTTCAGGAAAGGATGCCAAGGATAAAAAGCAGTTGACTTACAACAGCAGTTCGTACATTTCCTGGACTGTTGGGATGTATCATGTATTCCATTTACATTGCACCTGCCTCAGGCACAGGATATCACTACGTAAGAGCAAACAAACATATTGGCAAGTAACAATATGGTGTATGTGGTTGTAGGTAAGGATGCTATCCAAAGGCAACTGATTCTGTTGTGATTCAGAGTAGACTGCAGACAATGCTAATCAGCCACAATTCATCATAATAACTTGTGTGTATCTAAACTCTTATACATTGGTAGAGTGTCATATTGAATGATATGAAATTGCTGATATTCAACTGTTTTTTCTTAACTTATAAAACTGGAATTTTATGTAGTTTAATCTAATACTTTCACATTTATTATTCCCCTTCGAAAGGCTACCTGCTATGCTTGAAAGCACATTGGATTTAGAGCCAGTGGCCTGGGTCCGTGTCCCAACTTACATGCCACTTGTCTGCTGGGTGACCTTTACAAATCCATTAGAGAGTGAACAATGACATGTGGGAACAAAGAAAAATCTAATTCATGAGCTATTTATCAGTTTTTTGACTAATAGTTTCTGGATAGAGAGCCTTCTTCACAGGGGTGATATGAAGTTGCAGTATCATAATGTATTCAAAAAGGCTAACAATTCAAAGGTGAATAATTATTAATGTCATGACTGCTCATCAAGAGGAGATTGTCAGGTAGGAAGGGCAAGTATCATTATCCTTATTTTGCAGTTGGAGAAACTGAAAGTCATAAAGGTGGCTGAGGTTACTCAGCAGGTCAACAATAGAATCTAAGACGTGTCACTGTTGCTCTTTTAAGGACACCCTCTGGTGGTGCTCTCAGTGTCAAGTGAGTGTGAACACTGCTCTAACTGACCACAGCAGCATCACCAGGACATCCCCACCAGTGAAAATGCCTATCTCTGTAATACCACATCACTGTTTTGCAAAGTCATGAAAATGTAGGATACCTGACAATGAGTTCTTCCAAAATCTTTGTTTTTCCCCTTCAAAAACGGTATTAGGCTGGATGCTGTGACTCATGCCTGTCATCCCAGCACTTTGGGAGGCTGAGGCAGGAGGATTGCATGAGCCTAGAAGTTTGAGACCACTCTGGGCAACAAAATAAGATCCCATCTCTCTGAATAAATATATCAATAAAATATGAGTTGGACATGGCAGCACACATCTATAGTGCCAGCTACTTTGGAGACGGAGGCAACAAGAGGCCTTGAGCCCAGGAGTTTGAAGTCACAGTGAACTATGATTGTGCCACTGCATTCCAGCTTGGGTTATAGAGAAATACCTCATTTGTAAGGCAAAACAAAACAACAACAACAACAAAACTGTATGAAAAGTTTTGGTGTTTTTGTTCCCCCCATATAAGGAAAGCCTTCACATTGCAACCGTGAGAGGCACCATGTAGGGTGGTTGCTGTCATTCCTATTATATGACTGAGAAAACAGGCCCAGTGAAATCTGAAATACCTGGTCTGAGATGTGGCAGGTAGGGATGAACAGCTGTGAAGAAAGCTAGTTCCTTCCAGTTTGAAAGCCTGTACTTCTACTGCTAAAATGCTCTGTTCATTCACCTTGGGCCTGAAGCAGCTCACAACACTAGTTAATTGGTTTGGGCAATCATAATACCCATGCATGAAACAAAACATTATTCAGTGGTAACGTATGAAGCATATGGGTAAGATTAAAACTCAATTCAGTGAGATCCAGAATACAATATTGGATGATAGAGCAAATACTCACTTGGAGAAAGAATACAACGACTTTTTATAGACAACTTTTAGAAAAATCTCAGTACAGTATTAATCTGAGTCTACTTAAAGCACCTGACAACTATTTACATTGTACTGTGACTGGTTCCAGGATATTTTTTACTCGGGTAAAGTAAGCCATAAAGAAAGCCAGTTTACTTCGGAATTCATATATAACATTCCACCTTGAGCACCCACCACTCGACTTTTTATCACTTTCCCTTTTTATTCTTAGCGGTAAACTTCCTGTGTAAGATCTTGAAGTTACTACGGTTTGCATGCAACATTCAAGGATTTCATATGAGGACTGCTTTAAGGCAGCTCCCTCAGATCTCTTCAGGATGACTTCCCAGTTAGTTTCAATTTCTCTCCCTGCCTTCACACTGTGAAAGAGCATGGCATCTCTCGGGAAGTCTCTGTAATGCTACCCCTTCTTCAGCTCTTAGTTATTGGTCCTGGGTGAAGATGACTTGTTCCATTTTTGCCCCAGATACAGGCTGTTGGACCCTGCATGGAAAACTAAAGCAAGCTATGCCTAAACTGTCATTATCTGAGGCAACCAGTGCTCTCTGGACCCAAAAGTAAAGCCTTGACTAATTTTGCTTTTCTGTTAATGAGAAAATTCTCCCAGTTACCTGGACATTTTCTTTCTCCTAAGATTTCATCTAGGGTAGGGTCTGTCTTCTGGCCTGAGGCTACCTACTTTTGGCTATAAGTAACTACTAGGAACTTTCCTCCTTTCATTCATTCATCATGAATAGCGAAGTACTTAAGATTGTGGATCCAGTGTCAGATTGCCTAGTTTTGAATCCAGGTTCTTCCACATATTAGTCAAATGGCCTTAGGCAATTTTCTGGGCACAAATGCCTCTGTCTGCCAAATGGAGATAAGATCCTACCTACCTGATACAAATATCATGAGACGAAATAGATCGATAGATTAAAAATGCTTAAAATATTGGGCTTACCTGTCCCCAACCTCATTGTCAAGGCACAGACAATTCATCACGCTGTGTCCGTAACAGACCCCAAATATTCCATGCATCTCAGCCCATGTTCAAAGTGCCTCATTAGCTTGGAATTCCCTCTTGCCACCCCCACTTTTTAAAATTTTATCCACATTTCAAGATTCTATTAAAATCCCACATCTTCCTTAAAGAACTTCCACCTTGTGCACACCTAACTCTTTTACCATTAATATAATAGCACTTATACTGAAATGTATAATGACATTTATATATACCAAAATAAGTATACAAATGTATATCATTACTCTTAAAGGCACCTCAATAAGTTTTTACACATATGTGAATGTATGTGTCTGTGTGTTTATAAAGGCATGTATATACATGTATGTATGTATTATGTACCTGTATATCTGTCTGTATACCAATTGATTTGACAGTCATTCCTTACATGACTATCATGGTTAATGTACCCTGTTACATGGAGGATATGAGGTAAATAAGACATATTTTCTGCCTATGAGGATTTAATATTATGGAAGGAAGATTTTTTAAAAAGCAATATATACTATACTATACTGTAAAACTGACTTGGATGATATGCAAGAAATATCTAACATATACACACATATATACATATTTATATAGACATGTATTTATAAATGTACAACTAAAATTTGATGAAACATCAAATTTCTAAGATAATTTCCAAAAGCTAATTTTATTTCAGAACTGATAACTGTGATCAGTATTAAGTAAAAAATTATTATTGTATTTCTACACATTCTAATTGAACCAAGGCTTCTGCTCCAAGATTGTTCAGACTTGCATACTTCAATGGTTCTAACTTTAAATTTAGAACTTTCTCATTCTGATGGCATCTCCAGCTTTCTGCTTCTAAGCTTTTCACATACCTTTGACAGACTTTGTTGACTAAAAGTGTTCTTTGTAACCTTTGCCATGTGTTTCTGCAGCAGAATCTTTTTTATTCTTTTGCATTTTACAGATAATAACTTCTTGTCTCTTGGTCTGGGAACAATGTGGAATAAAAATTGTAACAAATAATTTTAGAAGAACGGATTCATCCAGATTTAACTGAATGGGATTGTTACTATGCATTTATACACTGACAATTCAATTGATTAAGCTTACTTTTGATAAACTCTATAGGTTGACTTTAGATTGCATTATTTGACATTTATTATCTCCATTGTCTTCAGTAGGCCTTAGCAAGGAAGTTGAGTTTGTTTAGAGGCTTATATGTTTTTTTTCCTGAAAGACCATTGCTTTGGTTTCTCTGTTTTAAAATAATGTATCCACATTACCCGGATGATTAGTAAGAAAATTGGACAGAGTACATAGAAGTGTTTGTTAAATAGCTTACTCTAAAAAATATGCAAACCTCATAGCTTTTAAGATGTTTTAAAAAAGCCTAACTATACTAGATAGAAAAAGAAAACAGCTAACAATTATTTCAGTGCAAACTGAATCTTTTTCTGTAGCTATGTCTAGAAGATTCATATATTAATTAATAAAAATAGCATGTATAATATGATCATGTTTCATATAGTTACTTTTGCATCTATCTAATCTTTCTATCTTTCTATGTATCTGTCATCTATATAACATCTCTTCTGACTATAAATATGTAGAGATAAATATTTGAAATTATTTTCACAAAATGATAAAAGTTATTTCTTGGTGGTTGAATATAGAGCAATTATTTTTAACCCTATTAACATATGTTCTGATAGTTTTTATTATTTTATATATAATAAACATGTTACATATTTTTATTATGTATTCTAAGAAAATTAGTACCTTTATCTCTATGAGGTTTTTAATGCTTTTCAAAGGGGAAAAACAAGCATACTTCTTTATAACATGTTAGTATCGAAGACAGACACACTTTTGGGCTTGAGCATAAGGGAGCATCTAGTTTTGATGAGACTCTGAGAGAAATGTTTGTGAGTTTTGGTGTCTTTTCTCTTTAGAAAAATACTCCTTTACATAATAATTATGTACAAAGCACTGGGTACTTATGCATATGCATATATACTGTTTGCTAGGAAGATGCTCTGCAAATAGAATGATTTGTCATTACGTACACGTGTGTATCTATGCTTAAAAATAGCTATTTGTGTTTATCACACACCTTTCATCTCTTACATGCATGAGGATATTCACAGTATCTTTGATTTTAAGTCCTTTCCTTTGCCTTGAAATGGAGTTGAGATGACTATTTATTTATTTATTGAGATGGAGTTTAGCTCTTGTTGCCCAGGCTGGAGTGCAGTGGTGCAATCTCAGCTCACTGCAACCTCCACCTCCTGGGTTCAAGCGATTCTCCTGCCTCAGCCCCCCAAGTAGCTGGGAATACAGGTGCCCGCCACCATGCCTGGCTAATTATTTTTGTATTTTTAGTAGAGACAGTGTTTCACCATGTTGGTCAGGCTGGTCTTGAACTCCTGACCTCAGGTGATCCACCCACCTCAGCCTCCCAAAGTGCTGGGATTACAGGCATGAGGAAATGAGACTTTAATATGAATTCTCTTTTCCATGACTCAATGCTTTATCTTGCTTTTAGCCCCTTCTGCTCCCCATCTGATTGACTTGCTATTAGTAAACATAGAACTGTCTCTGCATTCCAAGCCCTCAAATGGCCAAAGTAGATGGACCAGCTCCCTTTCTCTTTTATAATTCCAGCTGGATTCTCCCCCTTGTTATCGTTAGTGGGAGAACAGAGATGTGCATTAACTGCATAGACAGCTGTGGAAAACAAGAAGAAGCCCAGTCCCCACGACATCTCCAAAAAGCCATGAGACTCATGCAAGGTGGAGAATATTTGTATGTTGTGGTCATAGGAACCTGAATGACTTATGAGCAGTTGGGGGATTCTGTATTCATTTTTATTAACTTTAATTATAGGAGCACTATAAAATTTTCTCATTCTATGTTGCGTGAAAAATGCAGTAGTTAATTGCACCTGACATTTAATTGGTTTATGCTTCCCTCTAACACAATCTTGTACTGCAAGAGACAGGGAAAACTAGTTGGCATATTTCTGCAATTGCAGAGGATTACACACCCAGAAATTAGTCTTTTTGTTAGTTCTAGCAGTGAATTACAAATGCAGTTTCAGAAGTGTAGGGAGAGAAATAAAATCTGTGCGTCTACATTCTACATATGCTAAAAGACTGACATGGGCTTCCCTGAATGCTTTGTATGACTTTGCCAGAATGGCTGAGATTTTTTCATTATCATTGTACGGATTTAAAAATGACATTTTTTATACCCTTGTGAACATGTCAGGTTGTTTACCATTTCTGTTCCAAGCCATCTGGACCCTTCATAACCTTTTCATATATTTTTTCAAATATCATCTGGCATAAAAAGCATAAGGTACCTTGCTGTTACCAATTATAATACATGATGGAAGAAGTTGGATTTAGTGTGGCATAGTGCCTCTGATTTCAAGAGTGGCGAGACACTCTGGAAAGCATCCATCTCCTGTGATATGTTCTAAGCTTGAAGGGAGAAAATGATACATGAAGTACAAAAAGCCAATGCTAATTTCCATTTGACGCAATTATGGACTAATGGTGCATATACCAACAGCAAGGCACTGTGTAAGCATTATGGGATGTGCCATGATGAAGGTGGCAGGCACCTTGCCCTCAAGGAGTTTGTAATCTACAGGAGGGAGGAGGCCTTACATGGTAACCAAATGCAAGGCTGGAAAGTGCATAAGGCTGAGAGAGCACAGAGGGAGAGAATTGCGAGAGTATGGAGAGGTGATTAGGGAGGCTTACGGTGCTGCCATATTATAAAAATAGAAGTGGACTGGCAGTGGGGAACAGCTTTTTGAAACGTGAAGCCTGTTTATCATTTTTTATTGCGTCTATTTGATTCTTCTCTCTTTTCTTCTTTATTAGTCTTGCTAGCGGTCTATCAATTTTGTTGATCCTTTCAAAAAACCAGCTCCTGGATTCATTAATTTTTGAAGGGTTTTTTGTGTCTCTATTTCCTTCAGTTCTACTCTGATTTTAGTTATTTCTTGCCTTCTGCTAGCTTTTGAATGTGTTTGCTCTTGCTTTTCTAGTTCTTTTAATTGTGATGTTAGGGTGTCAATTTTGGATCTTTCCTGCTTTCTCTTGTGGGCATTTAGTGCTATAAATTTCCCTCTACACACTGCTTTGAATGTGTCCCAGAGATTCTGGTATGTTGTGTCTTTGTTCTCGTTGGTTTCAAAGAACATCTTTATTTCTGCCTTCATTTCGTTATGTACCCAGTAGTCATTCAGGAGCAGGTTGTTCAGTTTCCATGTAGTTGAGTGGTTTTGAGTCAGTTTCTTAATCCTGAGTTCTAGTTTGATTGCACTGTGGTCTGAGAGACAGTTTGTTTTATTTTATGTTCTTTTACATTTGCTGAGGAGAGCTTTACTTCCAAGTATGTGGTCAATTTTGGAATAGGTGTGGTGTGGTGCTGAAAAAAATGTATATTCTGTTGATTTGGGGTGGAGAGTTCTGTAGATGTCTATTAGGTCCGCTTGGTGCAGAGGTGAGTTCAATTCCTGGGTATCCTTGTTAACTTTCTGTCTCGTTGATCTGTCTAATGTTGACAGTGGGGTGTTAGAGTCTCCCATTATTATTGTGTGGGAGTCTAAGTCTCTTTGTAGGTCACTCAGGACTTGCTTTATGAATCTGGGTGCTCCTGTATTAGGTGCATATGTATTTAGGATAGTTAGCTCTTCTTGTTGAATTGATCCCTTTATCATTATGTAATGGCCTTCTTTTTCTCTTTTGATCTTTGTTGGTTTAAAGTCTGTTTTATCAGAGACTAGGATTGCAACCCCTGCCTTTTTTTGTTTTCCATTTGCTTGGTAGATCTTCCTCCATCCTTTTATTTTGAGCCTATGTGTGTCTCTGCACTTGAGATGGGTTTCCTGAATACAGCACACGATGGGTCTTGACTCTTTATCCAATTTGCCAGTCTGTGTCTTTTAATTGGAGAATTTAGTCCATTTACATTGAAAGTTAATATTGTTATGTGTGAAATTGATCCTGTCATTATGATGTTAGCTGGTTATTTTGCTCGTTAGTTGATGCAGTTTCTTCCTAGCCTCGATGGTCTTTACAATTTGGCATGTTTTTGCAGTGGCTGGTACCGGTTGTTCCTTTCCATATTTAGTGCTTCCTTCAGGAGCTCTTTTAGGGCAGGCCTGGTGGTGACAATATCTCTCAGCATTTGCTTGTCTGTAAAGTATTTTATTTCTCCTTCACTTATGAAGCTTAGTTTGGCTGGATATGAAATTCTGGGTTGAAAATTCTTTTCTTTAAGAATGTTGAATATTGGCCCCCACTCTCTTCTGGCTTGTAGAGTTTCTGCTGAGAGATCCGCTGTTAGTCTGATGGGCTTCCCTTTGTGGGTAACCCGACCTTTCTCTCTGGCTGCCCTTAACATTTTTTCCTTCATTTCAACATAATCAGACAATTATGTGTCTTGGAGTTGCTCTTCTCGAGGAGTATCTTTGTGGCATTCTCTGTATTTCCTGAATCTGAATGTTGGCCTGCCTTGCTAGATTGGGGAAGTTCTCCTGGATAATATCCTGGAGAGTGTTTTCCAACTTGGTTCCATTCTCCCCGTCACTTTCAGGTGCACCAATCAGACATAGATTTGGTCTTTTCACATAGTCCCATATTTCTTGGAGGCCTTGTTCATTTCTTTTTATTCTTTTTTCTCTAAACTTCCCTTCTCACTTCATTTCATTCATTTCATCTTCCATCACTGATACCCTTTCTTCCAGTTGATCGCATCGGCTCCTGAGGCTTCTGTATTCTTCACATAGTTCTCGAGCCTTGGCTTTCAGCTCCATCAGCTCCTTTAAGCGCTTCTCTGTATTGGTTATTCTAGTTATACATTCGTCTAAATTTTTTTCAAAGTTTTTAACTTCTTTGCCTTTGGTTTGAATTTCCTCCTGTAGCTCAGAGTAGTTTGATCGTCTGAAGCCTTCTTCTCTCAGCTCGTGAAAGTCATTCTCCATCCAGCTTTGTTCCGTTGCTGGTGAGGAACTGCGTTCCTTTGCGAGAAGAAGCAGCAGGACCATAGCGCAACTCTGTCTGCATCATCTGTCATTAATTCTTCGCTTTCAAATTTTATAGGTCCCCAGAAAATTGATTGAGGAAGATCTAAAAGAAAATAATGGTCAAATTTTGTTCTTTAGTTCACTTGCCCCAGGTCCTGAAAATTATTTAAAAACCAACAGGTTGTCAAAGGCTAAGAACACTTATTGGAGCTATTTTTTTTTTCATTAAAGACTTCAAAAGATAGAAATCACAATTCTGCAAGGTTAAGGAAAAAGAGAAATCTTAATTTCCTCTGCCATTTGTTTTTTAATAAATCCAAAAATGCCCCGATGTATCTTGAGAATGTAGCTCTTCTCCATTTTTACCTAGTAAAAGCCATGTAATCTCATACATGAAATAAATAGATAAAATAATAAACATTAAAATGGCCTCTGTAGGCAGACAAGGTAGAGATCATTATACTAGTACAAGCAGTGTTTTTGAGGCTGGAGCAGGCAGGGTGGCTTTTCCCTCAGAAGTTACGTACGTCCAAAAGGTTTGCAATGGCCAACTCAAACAAAAGTAAAGTTGTGGCCAACTATCTGGGAAGGCATTTCCAAATGGCTCAAAGATGCCAGAAGCAGGAGGCAGGCCCAGGTTTTGGTTAGGGGAGATGAGGACAGAAGGTTGAGTCAAAGACCAAGGTGGTTTTCATCCTATACAGTCACAAGCAGTGGGTCCAACACATTCACAGGTGCAACCTCTCCCCCAGATTCTCCCCTGAGTTCAGAGATACCCAATAGATTCTTGGAGCTGCTGGCACATGTCATAAGCTCCAATACAAAATATCCTAGGATGACGACAATGTTGTATGTAGTAATCCTGTTATTATCTAGTGAAAAACAGTATCCGAGATCCTTTTTCTTTTTCTTTCTTTCTTTCTTTTCTTTTTTTTTTTTTTTTGAGATGGAGTCTCACCCTGTTACCCAGGCTGGAGTATAGTGACGCGATCTCGGATCACTGCAACCTCTGCCTCCTCGGTTCAAGTGATTCTCCTGCCTCAGCCTCCCCAGTAGCTGGGATTACAGGTGCATGCCACCACGCCCGGGTAATTTTTGTATTTTTAGTAGAGACGGGGTTTCACCATGTTGGCCAGGCTGGTCTCAAAATCCACCCTCTTCAGTTCCCCAAAGTGCTGGGATTACAGGCGTGAGCCCTGGCTCCCAGTGGATTCTTCTTTGTGCTGCTTTTGCTGATCACTCGCCAGTCACATGCACAGAGACAATGCTATTTACCATCATGTTCAGGATGCAGCACAGGGTGTTGGAGAGTCCAGTGCATTTAGGAGCTTGTAGCTTCAGCTCTGCCCACTTGAAATTCATGGGGCTGATTATCTTGGCCTGCAAGATATTCAGAAAGCAGCTACTGGCAATGCACATACCTCTGCCCACTCTGTGAACATAGAAAACAAGTTTTCATCCAGTGTCACTGAGGAAATATTTCAACTTCAAAGCAGCCATTGTCTGTAGGACTTGATTAGAGAGTATGACCAAGGAATTGGCTACAGTCATGTGTTTGAGAATCAAATCTGTGGATCTTAATGTGCACCTGGTGAAATAAAGGAAACTGTAACGTTAAAGAAGAAAGACATTTCCTAGGAATCCAACTATAATCTGAGATAAGGAGATCATTCCTTTTGCCAAATACCCCAGGGCATTTGTCATTTTTTTCAGTGACTTTTATTTCCATTTAGAGTGAGAGGATCCTGCATAGAAACATGAAGTCTGCTTTAATGTGGAACCTGAAATTCACTTGTCCACTTATTGTTATTTCCACCTCCTTAATTTCTTATTAAAACCCATTTTTCTTCCTCTGAATGTTTGCTATAAAAATAAAAACATATATGGGAATTATATTAGTTTCATAAGAAGAACATATACATACCATATCAGAGTTTTATATATAACAATCCTATAAGTAACAATAATTTCATAAAGTAAGCACTTTGTTATTCCCATTTTACAGGTGAGGAGAGCTTAGGTAAAGGAAGACTGAGTGACTTTTCTAACGTCCCCTCCTTGGAAGAGGCTGAGCCAGGAGTTGACAATGTATTTAACCATTGTGTATTTCAACCTCTGACAAAGTTGTATTTTTCCAAATGTCCACATTATTTTTCGGTTTTGCATATCCTGTACATTTTTAAATAATGGTTGTGCATTTAGAAAAAAACAAGGCACCAAGATGGGGATGTTGCATAGATTGGGGAATCAGTTCTCAAGGAAAGAGAGTCAAGAGGAATAGAGCAAGGCTCAGAGCTGGCACACAATTGAAGAAACTCAATCTCCAGACCCAAGGAAAGCCCGGTGATGTTGCTGTTCTGGAATGCCCAGACTGTGCTTACCAGGATGTAGTGGCTCCTTAGAGGCACAGTGCCAGGCAAGCCATGTGATCTTGATCTAACCAGTTGAGGATCTAGGGGAGCATTTCTTAAAGTATGGTCCACAGTCTCCTACACCAGAATACCACAATGAGTGTTAAAAATGCCCATCTCCAGGCCTGACTGCACACCTTGGAATGGATTTTGGGGCACCTTCCTTGGGGGTGACTCTTAATGATACCAAAGTTTGAGAAGCTCTCATTTAGGTCATCGGAAGAAATGAACACATGAAAATCAATGACCCAGACAAGGCCAGAAATTTTACATGGGAAATCATGGGGCCAGATAGTAACAATAGGAATTGAGGAGAAATAAAGATAAATTTGAGCTAAGAGGTTGAAGCAGGTCTTGAAAGATGTGAGGAATTTTACTCAGTGAAGAGGTGGGAACATTCTTGGTGGGAGAAAGGGCCTCAAATGAAAACCCTTGGAGGAAGTCAGCCTGGCATCATGGAAAAGGCCATGAGCTAAAATTAGGTTTAATAAGGATTGGGTTTACAGGAGAGTGTTAGCATCTGGTGTGGGCAGAATAAATGGGATGGTAATGTTTAAAAGTGATTCAGGATTTAAGGACTTATTCAGATCAATTCACTTTCAGTGCTACAGGATTGCAAGCCCAGAATTCAGTGAATTCAGGACCTTGGTATTATTACTCTTGCTAAGTCATATTTTCACCTTATCGAAT
Source organism: Gorilla gorilla gorilla (assembly GCF_029281585.2). Lineage (NCBI taxonomy): Eukaryota > Metazoa > Chordata > Mammalia > Primates > Hominidae > Gorilla > Gorilla gorilla. The sequence continues at coordinate 81,724,052 of NC_073241.2, forward strand.
AATGATTCTCTTCAGTGCAACAGATACACATCTAACATTAGTGCTGTGTGAAATAAGGGGAAAACATAGAAAAGTTATTGAACTGTACAGTTCCTGTGCCTTGAATTTCATGTTCTTATGAGCCCCTGTAACTTTTTAATTGAAATGCTAATGCAAATAGCCCATAAAAGAGACAAGAGGAGAAAGTGCACATGCCTCTCAGAAATCATGTAGACAGGTAGACCACGTGTATGATGCGCAATCAAGATATGAAGGGCTGATGGTGGGTGGCTGCCATTAGAGGTGTCAGGGATAACGATGGCAGGTCCGATGACATTCCTAGTAACAGCTGCATATGGCTAACTATGACGAGGGGCCCTTGCAGTGCCCTTCCTTTAGAAGTCCCTTATTCAAATGTGAGAACAGCAGAGATTCCCAGAGTCCAAGGGCTGAAAGTCCCTTTTGTTTAATCCCTGTCCCAATCCCAGCGTTGCTGCTGCTGCCCCAGCCCTGCCTCAGGCTCTTGAGGGATGGTGTCTTTTCAGCACAAAACACCACATCTGCTGCACTTTCTTGAAGCTCACTTCCACAGAGCATAGGGAATCAGGTGATCTTGGCACTTGAGCCTTCATTGAATTTGCTTTGAAAAGTTACCAAGTGGTTCTGGCATGAGAAGCATTCTTGATTAATTCCCCAGGTTGGTGTCTCTTGTATTTGCCAAGAACCAGAGAGAGAGACCAACAGAATGGTAAATGTTTTTTGTTGTTGTTGTTGTTTGTTTGTTTTGTTTGTTTTGTTTTAGTGATCCTCGTAGTATGTCTTTCTTTAGCACTTACCGGCCCAATGGCCCCTGCACTCCTTATCCTGCCTTTATGCAAACTCCTAACTGTCCAAAGCCTCAATAGTGACCCCATGAGACCCTATCATTTCTAGTAGAGCCATGTGTTTCAGACCTTTCTGAAATATCTTCTTCTCATCATGTTTTAACAATGTTTTCCTAACACAGAATGTTTTCCTTTAAAGAAAACTGGAAAACAGAGAAAAATGAGAAAATATTTGCCAACATGTAGATAAAATATTTATTGCTTTAATCTTAATTTTTTTAAGCTTAAAACGAAGGGATTAACAAAAAGAAAAGTGAGTGAATGCGTGAATAAATGAATGGACACAAATGACCAATAAATGTTTGATTTCATCTGCTTAAGGCCTGCTAAGTGATTGATTGGCAAATCTTAGAGAACAATTCACATCCAGATGTTTATAGCTAAAAATATCCTAATATATTTTCTCTGAGAGATACAAAAAGAATTCTGAGACTTGTGATAATATTTGCATGTCAGTGGAGCTCTTAGTCCCCTTAAAATCACATCAGGATTGTCCACTCTGTTTTATTGGCTTAAATGTCCAGAACATGGCCCAGAGAAGAGCCTGTGACATTTATCTTCTGTATTCAATCCCACTTCATCTGCAAGATCATAGTTGGGAAGACTGTAGGTTGCCCCAGAGTAAGGAAGGATATACAAACTGCAATGAATGTGCCTAGTAATATTTCTCACATTCATTCCAGGATGACACAAAAAGTTAATTACCAGATGTGCAATGCAAAGACAAGTGCTTTGTGAAGGTGGAAGAGAATAGCTAGGAGTCATGTAGAAGAAAGGAAGCGGCAATGGGGTGGGTTAAGAATTAGAGCAACATAGATATCCTATAAAATGGAATATGTGAAGAAGGCATAAGTGAACCCAAAGAAGGGTGCAAAGATACAAGAATGAGGAAGGTTGGTCAACAGCCACCTTTCTGGACTAGTCTGTCTTCCAGTGCTTCTCTTTGCCACTGTTTGGAGGGCTTGTCCGGGTGGTGGCAGGACCTTCAATTTGCAGACCTGTGTTAGGTAGGACAGAATTGGATGAGCCACTTAGTGACATTAATTTATTGAACAAAGTGAGTCAGAAAATTGAAAGTTCATCTTAATCCTTTAACCTCCTTTCCTGGGACACCTGGATTCATTCACCTATTTCATTAAAGCATATGTGTATGGTACTTACATGTGTCATGCTCTGTATTAAAGCCTATGGGAAAAGCAAGGATAAATGTTGCTCTTCTGCCTGTAGGTGGCTAACAATCCTCATAGAAAAAGGCAGAAATGCCCAAGAAACCTATGCAGGGCACTATTGGCTGTATACACAAGTGCAGAAAAACAATGATAGGGAAGTCCTTCAGAGGTAGAGATATCTTCAAACTGGGGGATCTGCAAAGTCGTCAGAGTGGTGGGGTTGAAGCCTTGACTCTAGCAGATGGGAAGGAATTCTGACTGGGTCTGACCATTGGACCACGAAATGTCTGAAACACCTGCTTCCTATCCTCAGGAGGTGACTAACTCAGCTCAAGGCCTCTTGACTACACAGGCCTTCAAACCCCCAGCAGATGAACACAGAAGATGAAGTGGCTGAGACGAAGCCTGCTTTTCTCCTGTCAGAAAAAAAAAAAAAGTTTCCATTCTGTCAGTAGGCAGAGAGGGAATGAGAGAGCAAATTCTAGTCAAAAAATGACAATTGGTTTCTGTTTACACATATGTGCTGAGGGTTGTTTTCAAATCAAACTTCTGTAATCTATCCTCAGCTGTTGTGGTTTATGGCATTGATGAGTAAGAGCTTTTAGAAGGAAAAGAAATATAATGCACAGGAGGGATCTTGAAATGTATTTTGGGACGGAACCACATTTCCTGAACATGTTTAAAGTGTGACCTTTTCTAATCTTTAAAAGTAAGATAACTTTTTGAAGATTAATATGTTATGAGTATAAAATAACCCTCTGGTAATGCTGTGTGTGAATGGCAGGAATATTTTTTCCAAGACCCTTTCCCTTCTGTTCCAATAATGTCTCTAGGACCAAGAATGGTTTCTTGTTCATCCTTTCTACAAAAAGTCCAGGATATGGCTCAGAGGGTGGTGCAAGTTCAGTAGATTCTTGTTCTGGGCTCCTTTGTGGATGTTGATGAACTTCTATGTGTATGAAAATTGGTTTGCTTATTTTATCAGTCTTCTAATTGGATTTGCATTGCATTGGATCTCACTCAACAAATTTGCTTTAAAACTGAATATTATATTAAAACCTACCATGTATTAGGCACTCACTGTGTATCAGGTAGTACACTAACTATTGTACTGCTTAATTTCCACAATCACCCTTCGTGCTGGGAGCTATTAGTACCAGTTTCCAGATGATGCATTTGTCTGTTCCCCAGAGCAGGGATCAGAACCAGCACCTTTCTAACTCTAAAGTTCAAGCTCACAACCAGTAAGCCATATTGCCTCACGTACTCCTTCTCAACCATATCCCTTCTTCCCTAAGGGACAAAGTTCGTAGGGGAAGCACAAGTGCTAGAGAGGAAAAGCCATGGGTATTTTAGATATATTTAGTGCTTTTATCAAATAAGTAGGGCATGGTTTGTCTCCCAATATTTCCTGAGTTAAATTATAGATGTTTTGAGCCACATAGAGCGATGTTAGTGGTAGAGCTAAATCAGGCTTTGGCTTCTAATCCAGCCCTCCAACTAGGCAACAGGATCTGCCTAGATCCTAATTAAGAAAGTGCCACATTTTTTCTAAATTGTGCAAAGCCCTTATTGAGTTACCTCTGCCAGTTCACAATGGGAGAACTGATGGGGAAATTGGAAGTCCTGATACAGATTATCTGCATGGGGTTCAGACGAGGCCAGTCAGTGGGTAACTTCCTTCTATGTATCAAACCCAAGATTATTGCCAAAGTATCTTATTTATGTTATATTTCTTTCTATTTTTTCCATTCATTTTTTATTCTCTCTCCTGATTTCCTTTTCTTTTTTATTTTCTTTTTATTTATTTAATTTCATGGGGGTATAAGTATAATTTTGTTACATGCATAGATGGCATACTGGTCAAATCAGGGCTTTAGGGTATACATTGCCTGAATAATGTACATTGTACCCATTAAGTAATTTCTAATCATCCATTTTTTTCCTACCATTTGACAGATAGTGCTGATAAGTTTAGATATTTCCTGTATTAGAAAGTTAATAGGCTCCACTAGCTTAGGCATAACATTTATAAGCTATGTTACAAAATAATACACTGGCAAAACTTGCGTAGTTCTGATGTTACTTGTCAATTTTCTCCTAAGGAGGTATTAATGAAACACATAGTTGGGTGTGGCTAAACTGGTGTCCCTCTTCTCTTTCTGCTTCTGTCATCCTCAGATAGATCCCTGAGTGTCAAGGGGCTCTAAGTCTCATGATGATCCATGTCTCCTTGCGTTAAACTGGTTCCCTACCTAAACCAGAGCCGATGCTCAAACTGCAGAGTTTCAGTTGTTGTCTGAGGTGATTTCAAGGTTGGTGCTACCATGCAAAGATGGCTGGCTACAAGTATGCCATGTGCTATCAGCAGGTTCTATGTCCCACTACGCATGCATTTATACACTGGGAACGTTATGACTATACTGCACAGCCAGTAGAAAATTGGCAACCTCCATTGCCAATATCTGTAAAAATGCTTGCTTGTGACTACAGTCAGCAGGGTTTTGTAGGCCTTCCTGAAGTTGAATAAGAAAAGAAAAGTAAAACATTTTGGGACTTGGAGGATTCTTCCCACCCTCATTCATTGGGATCCCAGGAAAAAAAGCAAAGTCTTTGGAGGCAAACTGAGTTTAAATTCCAGCTCCACTCATAGAAATTATGTGACTTTGGCTTGTGGTGTATTAAGTTCTCATACATAATAGGAAGACAATACCTACCTCCCATGGTTGTTGAAAGAATTTAATGAGTGTTTATTGCCTATGCACATACATTACAGTCAATGAATATAATATTCTCCGTCATCTTTGTGGTTTTCTAATTCCTGATATCAAGTGTTACCCTAAACATTAGGCTCAAGATCTCACTGTTGTTATCTCAGTGAGGTTCTTCAACTCACACAGAAGCACATAGCAATTTCTATTTCTAAGACTCACCTTAGAGATCATCTAGGATTAGATTTGAGTTTATGGCTAAAATGTTGTAGTTTTGAAACAGCTTTCAACAAGCAGCCTGTACCAGCCTGATCAAAGCACTTGTGCCTTATGATGGTGGTGAAAAGCTGTGTCCTCCACCTTATCATCTCCACGGCAGTGAGAACATAATGAAGGTGGCTGATTGTGCATGAATCATTCCTTACTAAAGTCAGCTGTAGTGCCAGAATTTTTTTTTTTTTTTTTTTGGCATCGCTTACTCCAACTTGACAGCTTGAGCTAAAGCTCTACCCCATTTGACATCTTTGAGAATCTTCCTTTTCCCTTTGTAAACTTAAACATATGTGGTCATGGTGTAAGGACCCAGTGGGCACAAGAGTTATATCTAGAAAACTGTGTGATGACCAGTTTTATCTACACTGAAAAAGAGTCTATGTTTTCCCAGAAATAAACCCCCAAAGAAAGTGCACAGATTTCCAAACAAATCAATAATCACCCCAGCAACCACCGACAAAAACCTACAAGGCAAATATCTGTTTAATAGGCCTGATATTGCCTAACATACACTGATAGTTCTGAGAAGAGAATTAATTCTGGTTGATCTGCTTTAGTTAGTCTTTGTAGAGGATACCTTGTTGCCAACATGTAAATAGGTGAGGATTTACAAACAGCTTGGTCATTGTGCAATTTTATATTACTTTTTCAAATGGCAGGTGGAATGTGGCATTATTTCTTTGTTATCAGAGAAATTGAATTTGAAGATTAGTAACTATCTGTGATTATAACAACAAAAAATCCATTTTGGTTAAAAATAATAATAACGATTCATTCAATACTTACAAGGTTTCAAGCACTATTCTTAATTCTTCGTATACTTTATCTCCCAAATCCTAACAATAGTTCTATGATGTAGGTGCTGTTTTAAATTTGCATTTTTATAGAGACAAAAACTGAGGTTTAAAAGTTATATAACATGTTCAAGATCATAGAACAACTTAATGGTGAAGTAAGTACTGTAATCCAGATCCAATCTCCAAGTCTACATTCTTAGCCCTTTCACTAAGTATTTACTACTGGAAGGGAAATTAGAGATGAACTAATATCACCTGCTCGTTGCAATCAAAATACAACTGAAGTCCAGAGAGCTGAAGTGATTTGTCCAAAGTCACATAGCTACCTAGTGCCAAATCCAGAATTAGAACGGAGATCTGCTAATGTTCGTTAAGATCGATATATCCCTTTCCCCTACACTACATCCAGGGTTATTTCTCTCTGTTAACTCTGTGATCACTTTTTGAGAATTTTTAAAAAAATCTTTTAAGAAGGAAGGGAGGGAAAAAGGAGGATATGGAAGGAAGGAAAGAGAAAAAAGAAAGTTGAAATTCAGATTTGGATCAGTTATACCAAACAAGATGTCAGGTTTGCATGGTGGAGGGTCTGAGTCTGAGCCTCATGACAAAGCAGAGGGTGTGCGACTGCAGATATTGAAGACAAATATACTCCCAATCTAAAGGATCATCTGTTTTTAGGATGATTCCTCTTGTAAGGAAAGATGTTGGCACTTGTCAGCTAGTACCTTTAAGGCCCCCTGAAGGTGATTTTCTTACTCTCATCATGATAAATTCACTCTGTTTCAATCAGGGTGTGCAGGGTCCAAGGCCAAGTTCTTTTCCTCTTTTCACAGTTCAGTGCCTTCTTCCTCATAGAAATCAGAGAATGAGGTAAACTAACTTTCTTTTCTTCCTTTCTTCCTTTCCTCCTTTCTTCCTTCCTTCCTTCCTTTCTTCCTTCCTTCCTTCCTTCCTTGGCACATCTTTTGAAACACTCAAAGTATTATCTCACGCAGCTGATCTGGAGCCAAAAGGCAAGCACTCCACCAAAGTAGCTCTTGTTCAACAAAGTCACGTCTCTAGGACCAAATTGTCTTGGCTTCATGGCTCATGTCTTTATTCCCCTTGGCCTGGCATTTTGAATGCTACTGTCCTTATCAATCTCTTTAAAAAATCTTCTTGCATTTCTGTTTTGTCTTCTCTCTCTGCAGCCCCTTCTTTCTCCCTTAGTTTTACTTCCACTAAAATTGCCTCTCTACATGCATATTGATCAGCTTTCTAATTTCTTTCCCTGAGAATATTCATTGCTGCCCTGCTTAATGGCAGGTTGGTGAGCAGAATTATGTTTAATTCAAGCCATTTTCACCAACCTGTTCTTTGACTCTTTTACATGAAGCCTTCAGAGTGTGTGTCTACTCCGTTAGTACAAGAAAAGTAGAAAGAAATGTCTGCCCTTGTGTCATAATTTAAGTAAAAATGTAACAAAGGTGTTTGCCCTAATTAAGAGGATACAATATCATAGAAAAAAAGGTCTTAGGCAGACCTACAGGGAGATACATTTGACTTGGAGAAGATTTGTGTTTTAATATGTACCATCGAAACCCAACAACAATAACTTGTACACCTGCTTTTAGAGTTTAATGGATAATTTAATCAAATGTGGTTTTAATTGTACCATTTACTGATGTAAATTGTTATTGTCATCATTAGCCGTATTGTTACCAAACTATTTCAGGATCTAAACTTGGTACTAGGCATTTTGTGTAAGACAGAGCAAGCCATGGAAATTTATTATAATTTTTAAAATCTTTATTTCACTGAAATAAATCACCAGACAAACTAACAGGAGGCCCTTGCTCTTCAATCAGCAGGTATGTTATTAATCCAACTGTACTTTCTCTAACCCCTGGAAACACTGGTGAAATGCAAAGCATATAATTAACACTGTGGCTAGTAAAGCTAATAATATATATATAATAGAAGTAATAGACTGCCTTTAAAATACCCAATGGCTGAACTTTTCGTGTTGCAGAACAGAAAAATATGCACATGGATGAATACTTTTATCCAATCATTTCCTGCCATCCCCAACTCCTACCCTCTCTTTGGCACTTTACTTCTGCTATCTAAACATCCCCATGCCTTTCTAAGATCTATGTACAACACAGAAGTGACTAATTTTTACTGATGTCCATAACTGTCTTTGAGGCCCATTTATTGAGTGTCTGTTAAGTACTAGGTACTGTGCTAAGCATTTTAAGCACAGTATCTCATTTAGTCTACTCATCAACCTATATATTAGGTGCTACTATCACTAATTTACAATAAGGAAACTGAGGCTCAGGCAAGTTATATAAATTGCATCGAAGTACACAGCTGGTAGGTGACAAAGCTGAGATTCACACTGAGGCATGTGTGAGTGTCTTTCTGCTAATAGACATTACCCTTGAATTTTCTGAAAAAAACAAAAACATCTGCTGCTTTTTAGGATGCTAAAGCACTCTTTACGTTTGATGTTAGAGTGATAAGAGCATATTAATGACTTTTCACCATCTAACTTTTTTTGACTTAATTTATTTGGCTGTGTGAACGTTTTCTATGTAATCAGATGAATTTGTCATGGGCCCCTTTGATTTTATTTGTTTCTGTATCTGAAAAACAAATAGCAACAAGGCTTCTCTCACCTGTTTCAATCAACTAAGCCTAATCTAAAGCAGAAAATGGCCATGTTCTTAAATCTCTCCTTTGAGAATATTGTCATTCCATCAGATTAACACTCATCCAAACAGAGCTCCATTATAACAAATCTTAATTTCTATCCAACTCAAAGAAACATTCCTTTATTACCAGTAACAGTCATAGATATGCTGGGAATTCCAAAGTAATTAAAACCTGGCTCCTCCTTTTAAGAAGCTTATGGAGAAGGAAAAGCAGATTTTGCTCTAACAAGTCAAGAGGTGGGTAAGGTATTGGGGCTACAGAGAAATAATGGCTTTTGAGCTGGTCATGGGAGGATCAACAGGATTTGAGAGGTGGATAAGGTATAAGAATATTTAAAGTAGGAGAAAGACACAAGCTGTACAGAGCATAAAGCAGATTTTAGCAGAGAATAAAGTATATGCAAAATATTTGTGGAAGAGAAGTTGTACTGAAAAGGTGAGCTAGGATCAAACTGAGCCTGAAGAGCTTTTAGAGCCCCCAAGAGACACCCAATCTACATTCTCTTGGTAGCAGAGAGCCTAGGGAGGGTTTTAGACATGAAAGTAATAAGAATACATCTCTTAGAAACATAACTCTGACAGCCAAGTGAAAGGCAAATGAAAATGAAGGGAAACTGAAGATGGCAGGTTATCAGGAGGGTGCTGCAATGGTTCAGGTAAATGAGGATGTATTTCTGGACCAAGGCAACGGTGGTGAGGGAGAAAAAAAAAAGATGTGAATGCAACATACTTTTACAGTACAAGAAAAAATGCATTGGTTAATTGGATGTGAGGTGTAGGGATAAGGAAGGATCAAGTGTGACTCGGAGGTTCTTGCCTAAGGCAGCCAAGTAGCAGATGATTCTGTTTGCTAGGGAAGAGAAAGCTTGGGACAGTGATGAGCCTGGTAGATGATGAATGTGCTGGGGTGCTTTGGGTTTGTGGTAGGAGTCTATGGAGGATGATAGTAAAAATACTCATTAATTCTCATTTCTTACATACATACAAATGACAAAGAGGAGCTGTGCAAAACCGCTGTGGAGTAAGCCAGTTTATGTTTGTAGTGTACTAGTTATATGGCATTTCCAATAGGGAATTTCCTATTGAAGTGAAACACAGTTGTTTAGGAAGAAATAAATGTTGAAATAATACACATAGTGAATTCAGGGATGGAGAAAACACTCTCAAATAATTTTTTTTAACTAAGAAAATTCCAGGCAGCACCTAAAAGCATGATTGCTTTCACTAGACACTTTAAATTACTGTCTATAAAACTTCTTGATCCTCTTTTAATGCCCAAACCTTTTAGAGGAATTTACAAACTCTTTATTTTTGGCTTCTCAGAATGAGTGGTTTAGGTTCACCCCACAAAACTGGAGGGATTAGCCCATCAAAAGATGGACACATATGGAAAGGTACTTCCACTTGCCCTTAATACCCTTCACAGTGATCCTCAAAGTGTGGTTCTTGGACCAGCAGTACCATCATCACCAGAGAACTTGTTAGAAATGTAAATCCTTGGACACTCGCCCAGATATACTGAATCAAGAATGCTGGAGTTGGGACCCAGCAAGCTGCACTTTTACAAGTCCTCCAGGTGATTTGGAGGCTTGCTACATTTGTGAATCACTGCTCTAGTCCCGGAGGTAAAGATTGATGAAAAAAAAATAAGAAAAGCAATAATAATAAAGAAAGAAGAGAACATTTAGAAAAAAAAAAGATCAGCATTCACTTTCTCTTTGAATAAGTGAATGAACATTCCTTGGGGGTGTAATAGTTAGGCTTCTATCCCTTTCAATACAACATATATTTGTCGAGAATCCAATTAGTGCCAGGGACTGTGCTAAGTGTAGCATATTCAAAAGGGGAAAAATTCTGTGGATTTTCTGTGTTCTCAAAAGAAGAAGAAAAAAATGAAGAAAAAGAAAAAAGTATTGTTCGTCTTAAAGGTAAATAATATGTTGTGCTTTTGAAGAATTAGATGGGCTTGGCTGTTCATGGTTCCAATGCCAGATGAAATGCTCAGTGAACACCCCTGCAACAAGTACAGTGAAGGGTCGTGGCTCCACTCAGCCTGGCCATGCATCCTAAATTCCGAGGCCACAAATGTTCCAGAGACACTAGCCTTTTTTCACGAGGCATAATCACCACTTATCAAGTGTCTCACCAATAAGCTTCATGTAACAGAAATGTCAAGCCCCATTTGATTCATCTTGCACTGCCCATTCTCTCTGAAGGGGATGACTTTCAGGCCCTCCATCCATCTCGCCCGATGATCCCTTGGAGCTCAACTAGAGAAATCATCCCTCAGACTCTGACACCTTTGAAACCCAAGAGCATTTCAGTAAAGCATCGGAAATGTCAGAACTCCCTCTGCTGATTCTTCTTCCTCCTATTTTATCCCTAGCACACACTTTGCTGCACTGTTTGCCACTTTTATCTTCTTTCCCTGATGGCTTTTATATATTTTTTGGTCTTGTTCAAGCTTTGAAATCACTGCTGCTCCTTTTTGTCGCCCCTCATCACCAGCTCCCTGGGTTTCACTGACCACTGCTTATCTCCACCGTGTTGCACGCGTCTTGTTGGTTATTTAATAATGCATGGCTCTCATGATCAGGAGTGGAGAGGCTCAGGTCTCAGGTCTGGCTACTGAAACTGGAGGTTTTTCCTGCTGACTTGGGTCTCCTTTGATGTACGAGGACATTTGCAGCTCAGCGGCGGATTGGTAGCTTCTTTGATGTGCTCTTCTTATTCTGATTTGATGTATGTTGTATTCCTTTTATGTTCAAGAGGGACCAAATAAACGAATGTCCCTCCTGCTTCTCACATCTAATTTTTGCCTAAGCACCCTCTGTTGCTCTTCGTTCAAGGGAGTGGTTCTTTTGACAGTGTATAATATAATTTTATTAAAGAAAAACAAATACTATCAGACAGGAAGAATGTCATCATTTATGAGGTCTTAGGCAGCTCTTTATCTCTCTCCTTTGCTTCATGTTGCATTTGCATAAATGGTTCTTTAATTCAAGGAGAATTGGCTGCGGATAAATACAAGTCAAACTTGAAAGGAGTTTAATACTTGATAATCACTTATGGACATTGTGATTAAATACACTATCACTCTTTTATGTTTAAGCTACATAGCCTAAACTGAGTACTACGAGTGGATTTGTCTTGAAGCCTGCAGTGTGCAGGAGTGCCGCCTGAGCTCACCTGTGGCTTATACTGGCCCAGATATTGCCTTCTCTGGAGACTTGATAGAGGGAAATTGGCAAACGGTAATTCTGTCCTGTGCTTCCATCTTTCAGTTTCCCTCTGTGCTCTAACATCTGGCCTTTCATGGGGACATAAGCAAATAAATAAAACAACAAAGAATCTGAAGAGTGTCACAAATTTATTTATTTTTTACTAATCTTTATTAGAACATCAAATGAGATTATTCTTGTTAATGAAGTTTATGGATGATGTGAGCATTATATTCATTTTTGATATCCCTGAAATTATTTAACCAGGTATTTGAGAGCTGTATATTTAGGAAACTAAATAGAAAATCTATCAATTAGGGTTAATTTGCAATCAGTAATATTTTTAAATTAAACCCACTTGTGTTCATTGAAAACTTTGGGTGGAAGGGGTTTCAATTTCAAAATCATGTTTGAATTTATTAATTTATTTTTGTTTACAGTACTCACATTGCTTTCATATCCATTCGTTCATTTGAATATCATTTGGGTGAGAAAGACAGGACGGTTATTATTAGTGCTATATTACAGATGAGGTAATGAAGGCTCAAAGATCAGTGTATTCTGGGACGAGAGTTTTGACCTAATTCAATGCTCTTTATAGTACATCAAGTCCAATTTTGTACCTCTTGCAATACACAACAATTTGGCAAATAATGAATTGTTTTTTATGTACACTAAAAATCGGTTAGTCATCATGACAGAAACACATAATGGGAACCACGTATGAATTCTAACACTTACATTAGGAGTATGTATTTGTTGTAGTTGATGAAAAAACAAAGTTATAAAGATATTGTAGTATACATCAAGAGGTTATTGGTAATCTATTCTTTAAATGTAACTCTGGATTCCCCTTTTTAAATCTGATTATTTCATTTTGTTATCAATAATAATTAACACTTTTATACATGGGCAGTCCTATTTTTGTCTTATTCAACACTATGAATCAAGTAGGTTTCTTGCAAATTTTAGGATTCATCTTTTAATAATAATTACATGCAGAGACTCAAGTGTTGTCTGGTTTCCCTGTGATATGGACCATAAGAGTTGAACCTAAGAATGTCAGTCATAAGACCATGGTGGTTAAAAAAAATCACACATGTAGGTCCAGGGGAAAAAAGTGCCATGAAAGCAGTAGTTCCTAATCTAATGTGTGGTGTAAAGCCATTTCAATTATTGATTAGCAGACTTTCTTGCATAATCAGGGAATATTAAAAAATCCTTAGAAGGGGTTGAATAGTTATGCAATCCATATTCCAATCAATGCATAAAAGTGTTTATTTCTCTAAAGCTGTAATCCTTGGATTTACCTATGTAGTTAGCTGGCTATAATTAGATATACTTTACACCACTGGTGTAAAGAGAAAAATTTTGCTTTCCTGGGTACATTTGGCAATGTCTAGAGATATTTTTGGTCATCACAACTAGGGGTTGCTTCTGGCATATCATGGATAGAGACCAAACATGCTACTAAACATCTTACAACACACAGGGCAGCCCCCTGCACCTAAGGATTACCTAGCCCAAAATGCTAAGAGTGCCCAAAAATGTCAATAATGCCCACTTTGAAAAACGCTGATTGAGATAAAATGTTAAATTGCTACAATTATCCACAAAATTCAACTTCCTACAAAACTATTTTTGAGAAAATATACTGATAAAACAGTGGTGATATGCTACATAAACTATTTTTGGTAATTGAATTTGTTCTCCATTTCACTTTTGCTTATGTGTCAATGCTAATAAACCAGCAGTTTTTAATATTTCTTTTTTTAGAAAAAAACCAGAGACCCTTTGGAAATGCAAAATAGTTTAGGGCACTTGGAACCATTTGGTTATTATTTGCTATTTCCTAGATGTATCACTATAAATTTCTCTTCAAGATTATGCCCTTTTATTTTATTAACACTGTTACATACTAGACACCTGGTCACTGCCCCACACCTCCCCACACCCGTCCCTCTGGAGGCCTCCCTGATTCTGCAGTTTCGATAACACTGTCTGTACCCCCAGACCACAGCATATATTCCTCATACCAGTAAATCTTTGTTGTACACATGTGTCCTGTAGATTGCAGTGTTTGCTTTTATTTTTACTTTTCTTGCCAGCAATCATAGTGCCTCACTAGGGCTAGGTGATTCGGTTATCTCATAGTTTTCTATTCAAATCCTAGGCTGTTTCCAGACTTGAGTTTGTCTCTCTGGTATCATTAGCTTCTTCGCATGTGGGCCCTCACATTCTGGCCCAAAGAGGCCAGTAAAAATGCTGGTGCCTTTTCAATCCCCTCTCTAATCTGCTCATCTTCCTGCCTGGATAACCTGTCAGGCCTTTGCCATTTATAATATTTATCCTTCAGCAGTTTTCCCTGCTCCCTTGTTGATTGCTTTTCTGCACCAAGAAACTCCCAGTCCCTCTTGCCTGTGTGTGTGTGTGCACGTGTGTGTGTGCTAAAAAGATCTGTCTTCCTTCAACAGCCTCCCTTGTACCCCACCTAGCCCTTCTCTATTTCATAATGGCCTTTTCCATGGGTGGGGTATGTAGTAAGATCTCCATATCTCCCGTCTGCCTGGCTGCGGCTGCCTCCTCGTCAGAGCCTCAGGTGGATGGGACCACACACACGCTAATGCTCTCTAATCCCTGCAGCTTTGTCACTTTCAGGACTGCTCAGATGCTCACCCAGCTCTGACTGGTTTCTCATCACCCTCTTGGAGGGTTGAGCTGTCTTTCCCATTTATCACAACGGTGATAGTGACAGCAATCCACCTTCCTGGCCTTTCCTCCTGGGCCACCTGTTAGGCTGCCAGCCGCCCTTGAGATTGATATCTGCCATTTCTGCCGCCAGGTTTGTTCTGGCCTCTGTGGGCATGTTCACTAAGAGGCACATCAGTCTCGCTGCCCCGTGTTGGGGCAGGAAACTCCATTATAGACTCTCAGTTGATCACTGTTCTTCTGCCTCTTCCCTGCATCAGTTTCTATCTGTGAGTGAGGGAGCACCTGCCCAGGGGGAGATCTCAGGAAGTCCCATCTCCAATCAAACATACACAATTGTGCCCGCTGAACCAAACAGGCCTTCTAAACGATCGGATGACCCATGGCAACCATCTCCCCAGTAGGACATTGTCTCTATTGTTCCTCTACCCATTCAGCCCGGAGTTCTCCGGAAACTCTGGGATGCCTATCACACACGGATCCCTCTGCCCCTCAGATCTTAGTTTTAATTCAACCACTGATGCTCTCTTACCCGCTCAGAGGGCTAGACCTGAAAAGAGAAAACACAAGGACTGTTTTTGAAATACCTGGACATGAATGTCACAAAGTTCATCTGGACTAAGGAGAGAAGGAAAGAGCTAGGGGAAACCCCCAAGTAATATATGTGACTATTTTTTATAGTGGCTTCTGGAAAGCCTGCTCCCATGTTTACTACTTCACTGAAATAAATGATTCTGGTCATGTGCATTTTGAGACAGACATTAGTGGCAAACCTTGTCATGAATGACTCCTGGGTGCTAGGGAACAAAAGGGCCCTTTATGCAGTTCTACATGACGCTCTCCATTCTTGCCGCTCAACATGCTGCTCATGCTTTGTGGCATTGGCATCACCTGGAAAGCTTGTTACATATGCGATCCTGGGACCCACCTCACTATCTCGGACCTACCAACTTACCATCTCCATTGTAACAAGATTTCCAGGGGCTTCCTATGTACATTAAAATATGGAATATTCTGCTCTTTCTTTTACTGCATTAAATTCTCAGAACCGGCTGGGCATGGTGACTCACACCTGTAATTCCAGTACTTTAGGAGGCTGAGGCGGGTGGATCACTTGGGGCCAGGAGTTTGAGAACAGCCTGCCAACATGGCAAAACCCCGTCTCTACTAAAAACTACAAACAAACAAACAAAAATCAGCTAGGCATGGTGGTACGCACCAGTAGTCCCTGCTACTCAGGAGGCTGAGGCACAAGAATCACTTGAACCCAAGAGGTAGGGGTTTCAGTGAGCCGAGATCATGCCACTGAACTCCAGCCTGGGTGGCAGAGCAAGACTCTGTCTCAAAAAAATGAAAATAAAAATTATCAGAACAACCTTCTGAGATAATTATTAAATTTCCCATTTTATAGATGGAGAAACTGATCCTCTGAATGGTGAAGAAGTTTGCCTAGTGTTACTGGAAATTGATCCCTCTTGTAAAGGCTAAATCTTACTTTTCTTCTTTTAACTATGGACCACTACTGTATAGGTATTCACAATGAAGTAGGCATTACTTTTTAAAATATAATTTTAAATATTAGAAAGAAAAATGTTCCAGTCTCATTAAGATGGCAAATTGCCAAATGGGGAAGACATCTCCATGGGAGATAGGGCTCTGAAACGTCCAGCTGAGCAGAGGCATGAAGAGAGAGTGCATCCTGCCTGACGTGGAGGGTTCAGGGTAGTTTATAGTCATGTGGCAGAAAGAGGACACACTGGGGCTCTCCACAGGCTGGCAGTCTTGGCAATCCAAAGATGGTCACAGCAAGATAAATTATGTGTTAAGGAGATAATTACTATGGCCTTTCCTCTGAACAGCAGCTGGAAATAGGCTGGAACAGATGGAGCCAGAAATAGTGAAAAGGTTGAGAGGCAACCTCAAAAGAGAGACAGATGTCCTCAAAGGACCAGTTTAAATAAGAAGAGCCTCTGGATGGTTAAAGATAGGGGCGCATATTCTGCAGATAGGATTGTACAGGTCTTTTAATTCTCCCTCTAACTAGAGTTTTATTGTTGTAAGAGGAAAGAAGAAATGAATCAATGAGGTTTACTTTAAAATTGTATTTTTGTTGACATATCACAGGGGATTGATTTACATGGTTTTTAATGCTTATCCCACTTGTCTCGTCCCAGGCAAAATTTAACCACTAGGTCTAGGCTATATTGAACAGGAACCACTGTCCACCTATATTCAACAAGAGTTAAAATTTAGAACATCTTCTTCCTCTTTCCTTTACAGTGGCAGTAAATACTATGGTGCCTCCAGAAATCACTCAGCTTAAGAGGTTATCTATTTCGATTTTCACCTGGTGAGTTTTGAATGGGTATTTAGATGCCAAATTTTAAGCCTGACTATCCCTATTCACTCCTTTTCACAAATATTAGTATTAAGAGCCAATGGAAAAATGAAGGCTTTCAGGTAGAACAGCAATACCGATAGATTCACTGATTAGATGCCGCTGTTATTGCTGCTAACCATTCCCAGTTTCAAAAAACAGATCCCAGGGGCCAGAGTTTCTTACTGATTGGCAGCTTGCTCCCTATCCTCCCATCCAATATACACACACAATTTTCACCACTCCACTGGGTTCTCAACTGGGTTCTCGACATATGCAGTGTTGTAGATGGGCAATTGTAACTTTGAGATGTGCAAAAGCGTTTTGAAAATCAAGGAATTCTGTCACTCTGGTCGGTCTCCTGGCTTTAATCAAGAACATCCTAAAGCACTATTTCTCTATGTGGTGTTTCAACAGATGTTATGTTGGGTTACTAAGAGTGCTGTAAAATGGAGAGTTTCAGTTCTATTGACCCACCTGGAACCGTGAAAGAAGTTTATTAATTTTTCACATTAACATAATCTACTTAGCTCATAGAGTATCTTCCCATTGGAAAATTCTGCAAAATTTCATCACTAATTGTTCCAAACAAAAGTTTTAAAATTATGTGAAAGTAGAATCTTTTAAAAGTTATATTTGAGCACTGATACAACCAAGAAACTCTTTAAAAACCAATTCTCTATATAGCTTGAGACATAAATTAAAATACTTTTTTCACATCTAAATAGAATGAGGCTACCATAATAAAGCAGTGCTATGTATGTACTTGGCACTCAAGATTTTCAAGTGGCATCACTATTTCATTATTATCTTGCATACTCTACCACTAGGCACAGCAGACAATCTACCACTAAAATTCCTTGAATTGTGTTATGCAATAAGTGGGCTATGGGGGTACATTTAGGTAAATTACTTATAGTCTTGACTGAACAGCAGAGAATTGAAGGGACCAGCAATTTCCACCTTTCTGAAGCTAGGAAGACTTGAAAAGATCAATCAAAGGCATGTGAATAGTGGCCAAACACTTTGCCTCTTCTTTTTAGCAAAGGAAATAATGAATTTTCTCTATACTTACTGAGCTCCTGTTTTTTCTACCAAGTGTGGGAGAAAAAAAGGTAAATTCGAAATTAATACACGTTTTCCTCCAGGTTTGGTTTATGAAAGTGCAGCAGGAAAAAAGCATGGTAAACATACCACTGTTAATATTTTGGAAGAAATGTTTTTTTTGTGTGTGTGTGTGTAGTTTGGTTTCCCTAATCACAGAAAAAAATATAGGTAATCTCTTACTACAGTGATCTAGTAGTATAGGTTGAGAGTACATATCAATAAGAAAACTTAAGTTTAAGTGAAGAAGCATACTACACACACTGCAGGAACACATTAGCTGTAGTTTGACTTTTGGCATGGAACCTGACATCCTAATTTCTTACGGCTTCACACTCTGGTTTGTATATATATTAGGGTGAGAAATGGCCTTAGGGTGAGGCATCTGGACCATTGCTGACCTTGCCTCTGTGCTCCCAGTTCCCTCATTAGTAACTCCAGAGATAAGATACTGAAGCGCCCTGTTAAAAAGTATGAAAGGATTGAGGTTGTGGGAGAGGCTTAGGTGTTGACATTTTATGATAACGAGGTTTGTTTAAGTTTTGACACAGATTAATTCAACCTGTTAAATAGCAGACCTCTTAGGGACATGACCTAGGACAGGATCCTTCAACAGAGAGAGACATTTGTCATCTTTGTATCAGCAGAATTTAACAGAGCTATCAATAAATATTTACCTAGTGAATAAATATTTGTTTAGTTAATAAAGAAACAGAGAGGATGGATACTCCATTTACCATAATATGATTATTACGCATTGCATGCCTGTATCAAAGTATCTTATGTACCTCATAAATATACACACCTACTATGTACCCACAAAAATTAAAAATAAAAAAATGAATAAATGATGAAAAGGTATAAGGAAAGAAATGGGGCATAGCTGTTTTCCCAGGAAGGAAGGCACAACATGCAATGTCACTGGGACAAGTTTGCGGGTCAGGGCACGAGCAGTGTTCAGGAATCAGGGTTGGATTTAAGAGAGGAGAATGTGACAAAGAGGAGTAGAATAAGAACCAGAGTTTGCTCTTTCACATGTGCTGTTTCCAGCCCTGCTAAGAGCAGAATTCTCAGTAGACCCCAGTTTGAAGTGCATACCCCCTCCATCGCAGTGCCATTCATCAGGGCCAGTTACAAAGGATGGGATCTTCAAGAGAATTCCATCTGAGTAATCTGCACTCTCACTTGAAAAAAATCTCTCCTGAGACAGAATTCATGCTCACCTGCTTCAGAATACAAATCCACAAGGATGGTTCTTAGAAGCTTGGCAAGACTCTCTTGAGTTTCTTTTTATCATTTTTTCTTTTTGTTTTTAATAAGTGAGCTCAATATTTATAGTACTTCCATAGCCATTTATTTCAGGTGTGTGAAAGGGGCTGTTTGCCTGCCCACTGAGGGTGAATTATAGGGATGACATTTAATGGTGCAACTTCTTTTGCTCAGTGCCCTCAACAATGGAGAGATGAGTTGAAAGGGAGTGATATTGCATAGTAAACAGTAAATGCCTCACACAGTGGGAACTCATCATTTTTATTTTATTTTATTTCTTAAACGTAAGGTTTGAAAAAATAGCATGTGGTCTATTGACATTATTCTAAATTGCACTGTTAGAAGAACATTAACTTTTTCATTTCACACTTTCTGATCCTTAAGCACCATTGCAGTATGGGGAAATCAGTCATTTTCTGATGATTCATGTGCAGATTTGTGCCAATCAGAATTGGCCATAATTATGTCAAGTCTCTTCTTGCAAGAAAGTTCATTGAGGGCATAGAGAAAGGAAAGCAAAAGGAGAATCATCCTCTGTATGTGCTCTGTGTAAATTCACAAACCATAAAGGTACAAGTAATTTCATAGTGCAATGGAAATCTACTTTGAATAGACTACATTGTTATAAACCACAAATACTGGTACAGCTATCTTGGGAGTCACTTGATAGGGACTTAATGGCAAATCTGTGGGTACATTTGTCTTTTTCAAGTTTGCCTTGAGGCTATGGACATAAGAAAATAGTCAATAATATCTTTCTATGATTAACTTCCTATGAAAATCACTGAGAATTTGGAATCACTGATTTTTATCACAGATTCTAGAGTAGCTGAAGTTATGAGAGATGTTCATTTGTCTGAGACCATTTATTTTAAGAAACAGCAATTCTTACAGCATGATACTGAATCAGGAATGAGACTAACAGGAGGCAGGAACTCCACAAAAATGAGATGAGTGGCTGAGATATTAGAAGTGAGAAATGTTTATATTGATTTTTGCGTGAAGAAGAGTCCGATGTCTGTTCTATTCTCCCCTGCTTCTCAAGGTTCCCTTTCCTCAAAGTCTATGAAGTGTTGTTATGGATTTGTTGTTATTTATTTTATTTTTACCTTATTTTTAGTCTGAAGTACATTATTGTTTTAAATCCTATCACCATAAAAATAAAAAAGGGACACAATTATTTTCCTTGGAACATTCCTCTGCCTTTTCTCTCCTATTCAAAGAGCTTACTGTTGAATTTTTAAACACTAGCATTTTCATCTTCTTCAGCCCGACAGAGTCATTTTGGGAAATTTGTGTCTATAGAGGTATTTTCTAGTAAGGTTTGATTCGATTACTGACCTTTTTTAACCTTAAAGGTACAAAAGAAAGTACTTCAAGCACCTAAGGGACTCTGCCAACTAATAGCAAACAAAAGTTCAAGATGGGTCAGGTCCCACAAAGGAAAATTAAATGTATTATTCTCACACAACAAGATTAGCAAATCATCCATAAACCCAGCCACTCTTTTCTTCTTTTTATTCTAATGAGTTTAGTGTGCAATAATGATGGTACAGGCTTCATCAGAATTCTGCCAGTGAAGGGGAATTTGCAAACTCTGTTTGCAAATGAGATGTGCACCATAAACCATAGTCATCCATCATAGAGAAGTAGCTTGTGCCTGATAAAAGGCTGTTGGGGCTGAGTCAATCAAATGAGCATTATTAGAGCTTGGTATTATACTGTCCTTTAGGTGATGGAGAAGGAATGTAATACAGTTATGGAATGTGATTTTTTTTATGCCTCTGTCCCTTTTGGAAGACTAAACTCTATTCTAACATGAACATCTCAGAGTGACATTCATAATCTATGTTATAAAAAGAGACCTTCTCCAATTTCTCATCTGTCAAGAACAGTTAGAACTGTGTAGAGTTTTCATGACATAGCTAACACCATGAAGAAATGGTCCTGTAACTAAAATTACAGCTCATACTTGTTGATTATTAATGAAAGGTAGACTGAGCACTTGTGTCAATTAAATGAAGACCAATGAAGATGATAACTTCTAATGTCCTTTGATCATGATTAAAAATAATAATTATAACAATAAGATTTTGAGCTTATAGGTTATTTAGACACCATCTGATTTACTGGATTTCTAACTTTTATTTAGTATTGGAGCCCATTTTTCAACCAAATATCATATGGCACCAGGACATACAAAATGATCAAGGTGTAGGATTTCTTTAGAAAGAGGTAAGGGCTTTCTCACTCTTTCTTAGCTTTCCCCAGGCACCCTCCTTGATGGACATCTCTGATATTTTGAAACACATTGATGTAACTCATTTTTCTAAAATTTACAGATTGAGAAAATAATATTCCAAAACATTTGTAGATTTTAATAAGGCTGCAGAACTTACTAATTACAAAGCAAATATAAAGATCCAGACATCTTTACTTCCACACAGATGCTTTCCCTACTGTGCAGAGCTCTGCCATTACCTTGCTCTACATCAGGTCAGAAAGCCAATGTCTGCAGGGGCCAGGCAGTCATGGGGATCAGGGGTAAAGCAGGTGGTAAGCTGCAAAGCTCCCACCCCCACATGAAGAGAACAGCTGTCACAGTTTCAGGGGATGCTTCTCATGAGGAAAATAGGGCCCAAGATTCCTTAACTTTCTTTCTATTTTTTTTTTTTTAGCTGAAGTTGAAAAATCAGAACTTCAGTGTAACAATGGTAATAATTGAATACTTTAAGTGAATAATAATAACTACTATACTGATGAAACAAAACATATCTACAAGACAAATTCAGCCAACACCACTGGTCACTATAAATACTGATTTTGAGTTCAATATTGTGATGTTGTTATAAGAAATATTAAAATTCAAACATCCCTGTAATTAGATTCATTGGATGTGCCCAATAATTATTCTTATGAACAATTAGTAACAAGTCCTCATTAATTTTTTAAATAAATATTGAGGAGCCCCTAAGCACTAAGCTCTGCTGTATAGAAAGGTCATATTCCCAGACCTTTGAGAACACATAATCTATTGAAGAGAGACAAGCATACAAGTGATATTTGTAAGAAGGTGAACTGAGCTAAAATAGAGGAGAAATTATGGTGTTGTGGGACTACCAACAACAGTAAAAAATATTTGCATAACTCTGCTCGATAAAGACTCTCCTTGGGGAGTAATGAAGAATGCACAGGAGTTTCCCAGACAGGTGAGAAAGGGGACATTCTAGGCAGAAAGAACAACACACATACAAGAAAGGAGCTGAGGAAAAATCATGTCTTGATCAAGGAACTGCAAGTAATGAGGCATGGCTAGAGGGCAGAGAGGATGGAGAAAGGGAAGAAGAGAGAGAGGCAGCTGGACATGTAGACAAAAGCTAGTCAATGAAATATTATAAAATATATGCTAACAAGTTAGGACTTTATTGTGTAGCTGCTAAGATGATATTTAAAGATTGTAAATGGGTGAAGTCATCCCATTTTTATTCTAGAATGATGATTCAGATGACATGTATGAGTTAGAGACAGAGACGGGAGAAAGAAGAACCAGTTCTTGAAATAGCTCAGGTTATCATTGATGAGGGCTGCAAAGGTGTTGAGATTGGAGGAATGAAGGAGATAACTTTGAGGCAGTAGAGTTTATAGAATCTGGCTGCTGATTGGCTGAGAGGAAAAGGAAAGTATTAAGGATAACAGATGCCCGGGATTTCTGTCTCAAAAACCTGGACTGACTGTGACCCATTTAACCAAGGGGGAGACTGAGGAAGTGGTAGGTTCTGGCTGCAGCCTAGAAAGGCTGTGGAATGGGGCTACCTGCGCCAGGTCTGGAAGGGCTGTCAGAACACCTTGGTGTATGCAGTTCCTGGCCTGCAGAATTCACCTCTAAAATGAAGTGTTTCCCTAATTTCCTCCAGCACATTTCAAATATAAACTAAAACATGACCTTGAAAATCCAGAAATCTAAATATGAATGAAAAAACTACTAGACTTATTAGAAATAGCCCACTCACTGGAAGACTTCTACGTCAAGAAGCTTAAAATCAGCTGAATTTATTTTTTTTAGCAAACACATTCTAGTGCTAAAAACAAACAATAGTAAAGCCAATAAATGCCTGCCAAATATGACCAGTAGTATTTCTCAGCTGGTTTAATGAGCACTGAGCTAGAAGGTCGAGACAAAAGCTCACAAGAATCTCTTTTTTTCAATAATACAAATTTAACATGTTTGGCATTTTATTTCGCATTTGAATATGGAATAGCTGACTTTAGTTTATAGCAGGAGGGAAAGGTTAAAAGATTTGTTTTCCTCCTGCTTTGGCCTAGAGTAGTATTAAACCACATTCTCCTGTGATCTATTGTTTAGAAATCTAATTTTTTTTTCTTCTCAAGAATGTATTCGGAGTAATCATCTCAAAATATCATTGAAACCCTTCAGGTAAGCCATTAAACTCAGTGGCAGAGTGACCAGAGAGAGAGAGAGCTTGACTACCTATATTTTCAAATTAAATCCAAACCTCAAGTATGGTGAAAAGCAAATATAGTCATTCTGGTCAACAATTCAGCAATTACAGACACACAGTGGATCACTATATAATTCAAAAATCATGTGTCTCAATGAGGTCTGTGGTTATTTTCTATGTTAGGTACTAATTTCTTTTAATTTACAAAAGCAATGCATTTTTCTTTTGTAACAGTCTAGTGGGGGTGGGATATGCAAGGTGGAAACAAACACAGGAGCTATTGAACATCCATAATAAGGGCATTATTAGGAGAATAAAAGGAAAGGGAAGAAAAACAATCAACCTGAAAACTTTTAGTACAATTCCTAAATAGTAATTCCTTTCAAGAGAATTTATGGATCTTGATAACTAGCAAGTGGCAGCACGCTCCATTCAACATAAAAGTAATAGCAACTAATAATAATAATAATTTCCAATGAAAGCAGTGGTTACCACAGCCTCTGATTTAAAATGTAGGTTTTGGAACAGCAGGCGTATTACCAGTGATATTTGATTTTCCAAGAGGATTATCCATAAAGAATCCTGCAGCTGCACTTATTTACCTGTCTCTTCATAGCATCATTATGCAGACAGGGATACTGAGAAAAACACTGTAACAAAATTTAAGCGACTGCATAATTCTTTCTAAATACACCCACTTTATATATTCACATATATTGTGTGCTCTTCAAATGCAAATTTTAAATGTTGTTTATCTGTTACTTCTCTGCTTGGGTCTCTGTGTGTAGTCTTTCCTTAAGGTAGTAATATATTCAGATGTTCAGTTTCTCTAACACAAGAACGAATTTTGAATATGTAAGCTGGGGATTTTTCAATGACGTGAAAGGACAAAAGAGACCCAGACAAACTGATGCTTTCCTTGGGAATTAATTAGGATTCAGAGTAGCCATCAAATATTTATACCAAACTCTTCATTTTTTAATAAGTGGCCCCTAGTGTGGGAATCTAGCATTGCTGGTCTTTTGGGGGAAGGTAGCGTTCACAGATAGTAACTCTTGAATCTTCTACATTCGAAGGATGGAGAAACCACAGCATGCAAACTCCTTACCAGTTTTTGTTTGTTTGTTTGTTTGTTTGTTTGTTTGTTTGTTTGAGACGGAGTCTCACTCGCTGTGTCCCCCAGGCTGGAGTGCAGTGGCGCGATCTCGGCTCATTGCAAGCTCCGCCTCCCGGGTTCACGTCATTCTCCTGCCTCAGCCTCTCCGAGTAGCTGGGACTACAGGCGCCCGCCACCACACCCCGCTAATTTTTTTGTATTTTTAGTAGAGACGGGGTTTCACCGTGGTCTCGATCTCCTGACCTCGTGATCCTCCCGCCTCGGCCTCCCAAAGTGCTGAGATTACAAGCGTGAGCCACCGCGCCCGGCCTCCTTACCAGGTTTTTAACTTCAAAATCTACTTTGCCTGTACATGGCAGGTTGTTGTTCATTTTAACCTCGATTAATAAGGAAAGAAGACAATAAATTTTAGGATGTTTGAAATTCTGTATTTGCTTGTCTACAAGCTATGTGATCCTCCAAGTCCAAAATGCCAAGCAAACTGGGAACACTGATAGAAGTATCGCCATCTTTCTTCTTTTCCTGGCTTCAATAACTTCATCAACTACTTCTGTAGATCATATCAGATTTTTCATTGACTTTGGCCTTATGGGTTTTTGACCCTTCTATATAAATGCATTGGAATTGCTTTACTCTTTAGCAGATAATCCTAAAGAATACTTTTATAGGGCTTCATCATGTGAGTGTGACATTACAGTCTACTTTGTGTTTGGATTATGGGTTTTCATGTATCAATGGTAATGTCATCTGGCATTCTCCTTCTAGCCACTACCTTTGGTATTGATGTTACTGTGATGATTTGCACATGAGTGTCACAGAGTTATTTTTGTGTGTGTGTATTGCTGCCATTGAGATGAAGAGAGTGATGGAACCAACTCACCAGACCCCCTGGGACTCTTGATCCCCTTAGTGGTTCCTTTTGAGGCAAGTCAAACAGAACCTTGTCTCCAATTTTAAATCTTGGGTTTATATTACATTCGGCATAATGCCCAGAGAGACATTTCAATTCACTTGATTGATTTTTATTTTACATTCTCAGGAGTACTGTTTGCCAGTTTTCATCCTCAGTCCTGTCTGAGCAGTTCTGTGGAGTTATACTCTTCCACAGTAATATCCTCAGAACGATTTTGAAACAATTCTTTTCTCCATATTCTTAAACAGACATCAAAGACTTTAGTCCTCTTGTGAAAACACAATATTTCTTACAGATAAGACACAAGGCACACCTTAGTCTGCCTAAGGGTTTCAAAACAAGAAAATACGGCACCTTCATGATAAAGATAACCCCCCATCTTAGTCGATAATACTCTCACTCTGCTAACCATTTGATATGGTTATCAAACAGTATCTTCAACAAGTAGCCAGTGCTAAAGATAGTGAGGGATCAAAGAGGTGTAAGATAGCTTTTGCCTCCAATAAATCATCATAGTTGGGAAGACTGGGTATACAATTTAAAATATTACTGTAAATGTCAGCATGTGTTAAGTGCCCACAGTGCAGTGGCAGATGACAGTTACTATACAGGTTGAGAAACATGGGACAGAAGTGTGACTGACCTTGGTGACTGGAACAGGCTTCACAGAGGGAGATGCTACTCACTTGGATACCCAAGGATAGGCTGCTTCAACTTCACCAGAATGGAGGTGTGTTAGTCTGTTCTCGAACTGCTATAAATAAATACCTGAGACTGGGTAATTTATAAAGAAAAGAGATGTAATAGGCTCATGGTTCTACAGGCTGTTCAGGAAGCATGATGGCATCTGCTCAGCTTCTGGGAAGGCCTCAGGAAGTTTACAATCATGGTGGGAGGTGAAGGGGGGAGCAGGCACCTCACACAACCAGAGCAGCAGTGAGACAGAGAGTGGAGAGGTGCCACACTCTTTTAAACAAGTAGATCTCATGAGAACTCACTCACTATTGAGAGGATAGTACCAAGGGGATAGCACTGAACCATCCATGAGAAATCCACCCCCAGATCCAATCACCTCCCACGAGGCCCCACCTCCAACACTGGGGATTACATTCCAACATGAGATTTGATGGGGACACAGAACCAAGCCATATCAGGAGAGTATTGGAGTCTGGAGAATGGTGAGATATTCTAGTCCAGGGGTCCACAACCCCAGGGCCACAAACTGGTACTGGTCTGTGGCCTGTTAGGAACTGGGCTGCACAGCAGGAGGGGAGTGGTAGGTGAGCATTTCTGCTTGAGCTCCACCTCCTGTCAGATCAGCAGAGGCATTAGATTCTCATAGGAACATGAACCCTATTGTGAACTGCACATTCGAGGGATCAAAGTTGTGTGCTCCTTCTGAGAATCTAATTCCTGACAATATGAGGTGAAACAGTTTCATCCCAAAACCATCCCCTGGCCCCTCTGTGGGAAAATTGTCTTCCACGAATCCCATCCCTCGTGCCAAAAAGGTCAGAGACTGCTGCTGTAGTCCAGCCTTGAAGATAGAATAATGCTTTGGTGAATAGAGCATACATTTTGTTATTAGAGTAGAATGTTAATGAAAGGAAATAGTGGTAGATACATTTATAGAGTTTTTTTTTAATTATTGGCTAAGCATTTTGAATTTTTTCAAGGGAAATGAGTGCCTTTGAAGACATTTAAAGGCTTTTGAGACGAGAAGTTTTCTAAGATTTATCTGCCCAGAACTGATTGAAATGGTTAGGTAGGTGGGTGGTGGTGGAAGAGGGAGAGACAGATGGAAAAACACATTTTATTAGAGATTTACAAGTGAGATCCAAGTGCTCAGATCAGTCTGGTAGCAGTAGAATTGAGCAGACATAATCCATATACAGTTTTTACTTAGTGGAGACCCAGGTCATTCTGAATGGAGTGAGTAACTCTTTGTACTTTTACCTTCCCAGCTAATGGTCATACCTTTCACCCTAGTTGTCCCCAATGGCTTGCCAAATGTATTAAAATGATTTTGGGAAATAGTTTGGTGGGATGTAAGGTGAAGAAATTAACATTTGCTAGTTTCTTTCCTTAGAATAATAGTCTTAATCTTAGAGCTTTTATTAGTTCATTCTCATGCTGCTGATAAAGACATACCCAAGATTGGGCAATTTACAAAAGAAAGAAATGTAATGGATTTACAGTTCCACCTGGCTGGGGAAGCCTCACAATCATGCCAGAAGGCAAGAAGGAGCAAGTTATGCCTTACATGGATGGCAACAGGCAAAAAAGGAGAGCTTGTGTCAGGAAAACTCCCCATTATAAAACCATCAGATCTTGTGAGAATTATTCACTATCACGAGAACAGCATAGGAAAGACCTGACCCCATGATTCAATTACCTCCCACTGTGTCCATCCCACAACATGTGAGAATTCAAGATGTGATTTGGGTGGAGACATAGAGACAAACCATGTCAGAGCCCTTTGAAAATTAGACAAAAGTATGGAATCTCCCTTGCAGGGGAAAAATACACTTATAGACAAGATTGTGAACACAGTTTCAGGGATTTGCAGATACCCTGAAAGATGAATAGATGATAACTTAAGAGTCCTTAGAGCAATATTTGGTCCTTAATGATTTAGTGTAGGCAAATTCTGAGTTGCAGTTACAGTAAGTTCAGGTAGAAGTGATAACACTGTAGCATTTGCTCATTCTGAGGAAAGGGAGATAACAATGAAACGATGACACTTGGGCTGGCAAAACTTTAAAGGAAGACTGGTTGGGAGTGAGGTTTTCTTTCCACTTAGTGCCTTATTTGTCACTCATGTACTCTGATATGGTTTGGGGGTGTCCCCACCCAAATCTTACCTTTAATTGTAGCCTCCATAATTCCCATGTGTCATGGGAGGGACCTGGTGGTGGGTCTTTTCTCATGCTGTTCTCATGATAGTGAATAAGTCTCATGAGATCTGATGGTTTTATAAAGGGCAGTTCCCCTGCACATGTGCTCTTACCTGCCACCATGTAAGACATCCCTTTGCTCTTCCTTCATCTTCTGCCATGATTGTGAGGCCTCCCCAGCAATGCATAATTTTGAGTCCATTAAACCACTTTTCTTTATAAATTACCCAGTCTTGGGTATGTCTTTATTAGCAGCATGGGAACAGACTAATACATACTCTGATATTAATCAAGTAAGAATTTAACTGAAGGGTTAATTTACAATTGGGAAAAGAAACTATTATGGAAGACAGAATAATTTCGGAAATAAGCCTGTCTCAAACTGAGACTTAAATGTAATGAAACTGCCTTTGGTCCATGTAATTTTCCTAAGTGATATTTCAGGAATATTCGCCAACAGCCACTTCGTTATTTATATAGTAACATAGGCAGGAAGTAACCAAGGTTTGATTAAACTTGCTTATATGAATGGAAGAGGCTGAAAAGTTGGTCAGGGAATAATTGCTGCTTTCATTAATAATTTAGTTGGGTGGCTCCTTGATTCATACTTTTCTAGTTTATTCAGTAAATGCTTATTGAACATCTACTATATACCAGACTTTGACCCGTAGACAAGGTAACCATCCATGTGGTTTGTTCTGGGAAGGTCCAGACTAATGGCTATTAACTCTATGCAATTATTCTCAATATCATTTTTATTCTCAAAATTGTCCTGTTTTGAACAATAAATTATGTGGTTATTCTAGCTATTTGGGGAAATGTTATCTCTGGGAAAACTGTTTGGCCTGCCCAAACGTTTCTTACTAATCAGTCCAAATTACATATGATTGCTTGTAGTATTTGGAGTATAATACAAGCCTCAGGAAGATAGAACCTCATCCATTTTGTTCACCAATATGTCTCCTGGGCCTAGCTTATTGTTGAAACGTAGTAGATACTCAATAAATACATTTTATAAATGAATGAACCGTGTAAAATACTTCACTATTGGAGAAAATGGCTACCACTATAGTTATCCAAAGGACTAAGAATAGACTATGCTCTGCAGGTCAGGCTTAACTTGAAGAAAATTAACCAAAAAAATCCAAAAGTATATTAATAATTCAAGAAAATGATTTTATTACCTGATTGTATTTTAGAAATACGATTTGAATGTGTTTATTTTGGTTTTGAAGTCAATTTCTTAAGTAAATGTAAAGATATTAAAATGTTTGCCTTGGTTATTAAAGGTTAGGTGACCAGCTATTGTTGAAATAACCATGTAGAACATTAGAATTTCACTGTGGGCATGTTGTGAGGCAGGGATTAAATATCCATGACTAAGGGAATTAGTGAGCACCAGACCCAAAGTATGTCTTTCCTCCCTCCCTTCTTTCCGTTTGTCAGGATGTTACGGTATATAGATATTATATTTTGAAGAGGTGACCTAGGGTGTATGAGCCGTATTCTTATTTTACACAGAAATACATCAAGCTTGGTTATCTTGTTTCCCAGCCTCCAGAAGATTAGAAGCAGAAAGTTAGAAAGAAAGCTGTTAGAGTCAAACAGATTTATGGTAATGGGAGAGATTGCACAGTCACAAAAAGGAGGCAAGGGATTCAAAAAGCATCATTTCTGAGGCCGTTTGGGAAAGAGATAAAGAGCCTCACACGCCCGGTAGCCCCAGAAAGCCTCACCGTGTTAAACCAGCTCACAGCAGTTGTCAGTAATGATGGCCTCAGGCAATCGGAAAAGGTTAAAGTAGGTTTATTGTGCTCTGTTCAATAAGAGGACATAGTTTATAATCCATTTCAGTGGTGCTGGTGTTTTATTTAAGCTCTTTTGGTTGCAAGTAATAGGAGGACCAAAATACATCCTAAGAGAAGTGTGTGGGCGTGTGTGTGTATGTATGTGTGTGTGTGTGTGTGTGTGTGTGTGTGTACCTAATGACTACAAATTGCAAGTAAAAAGGTATAAGTGGTCAAGAACTGAGTCGGCTTGCAGGGCTGGGTCCTGATTTTGCAGGTCCCTGGTGTCTTGGTTTATGTATCTCTGTTTCTTTCTGAGTCTGATCCCTTGTTGCAGCTAGGCATTACCTCTTTGGGCTCTTCTCTCTAGGCCTCTTTTTAGTTTGAACTTCTGCTTCTGTCTTCTCTCTAGGTGATTCTGATAAAATTCCAGGAGAGATAATGTGATTTTTCCAGCTCATCTGTTCACACTGGCAATGTCACGGCTTGTTGATTATCCTGTGTTTTACCTGCTCTGAATCAGTCCTTTTCCTGCCCCAGTTTGCAGATAGAGGGAGTGAGTGGCTTTGGTTATCTGGCCTGATTCTGATAATCCACTAAGCAGAAGCTGCAGACAAGCTGTTTTCACAGGGACTCAACTAAAGGCATTGCAGATACCTAAACAAATCCAAAAATAGATC
Organism: Gorilla gorilla gorilla; assembly: GCF_029281585.2. NCBI lineage: Eukaryota > Metazoa > Chordata > Mammalia > Primates > Hominidae > Gorilla > Gorilla gorilla. The sequence continues at coordinate 81,755,098 of NC_073241.2, forward strand.
AATGTTTTAAAGTTTTGAGATTTAGCTCAATGAGGTTCAGTTACCTGAAAAATTTGTTTTAGGTAGAAATACATTCCATTACCATTCTACAAATAAAACCCTACTCTCTCTATATTTCACATCAATTCAGGGTTCTAATAAAATATTACTAACTTTATTATGCATTATGTGTCTTTTTCCCCAAAATTATTCCAAAAGAACTTCTGTGTTCTTCCTATCCTATGTTACTCACCCATAAGCACATTTCCATTATCGTCCTTGATATTCGAGGGGTGGATGTAATTGATCCATGGCCTCTACCATTTCCTCCTCTTCCCCTTATTCCCTAACCAGACTTAGCAAAACAGGGAAAGATGCTTTTACATCTGGAGCAGAGCATCACTGTTCCAACAATGGGTGAACGTGAGCTGCCGTTGTTGCCAATACTGGGTTTTGCAATAAGTGCTCAGAACAGTGATTCATGTCACAACATAGTACATGCAGGAAATTATACTAGTGGTCCAGTACAAGAAGCCTTAGCACATGTGTCACCCATTTACACACTTGGTTAAAGGTATAGAATGAACTAAATAAATGTAGGTCAGAAATCTGTTTTCAACAAAGAACCAGGGAGAGAATGGCAATTCTTTTATACCTCAAGAGTAAAGACTAGGCGGGACACACTTATAAAACATTAGTACAACTTGTACAGAGATCCTGATTGAGGCTGTCAATTTAAGACATCTCAGGTAATTTTAATGACAAGACTAGATATAAAAGCAGAATTAGCATTTTGAAATAAACAACAATGGTGGCCCAATTTTGGGTGCAGCACTGTGTGTGCATGTGCCCAGCGAATGTGCATGCATTGGTGTGTCTGTGTGCATAGGCACAGGCCACCCTCTCCTTGTCACAGTACATGCACCACCTCCTCTCTATCAGCAAAACATATAGCTACCCCCAAATAAAAGAGCAGCTAAGCTCTTGTAGAACATGACGTATTATATCAGCATAGATTTCAGTATTTCAAATTATTCCTGGAATTAATTCACTAAATAACCCAGGTAGTCAAAGCACAGATCCATTAGGCTCGGTAGAACACATTCTTTAAATGTTAGTACCATACAATGAATATTTGATAAGTACATCATTAATAAACCTTGGTGTGACATAATTGATATGTGGATGTTTAATGACAATTCCAAATGATGTAGCACATGGCATCCACTCATCCCTCAATCATCACGCAGGTTGCCCCTGTACCATGCGATGGGCACAATTGGAAAGGCAAAGTCTGATCTTCATTAGTGGCTACCCATAAAAGGTTTTCATTACAAGATAAATGATTATAGCCTGGCTTTATTAATTAAGCATGCATTTCTGCAGACCAAAGTAATTGAATAAAATGGCTAGTAGCTTTTAAACTACACAAAATCTTAATATCTCAAGAATAGATTCTACTTTCAATCTGTGCCTTTAACCCTCTATTATTTGAGAATACATGGCAACTGAATTTAAACTGTTGCCAAATACTGTCTAAATTTCACATACAAGATTTTTTTCCTCTAACATCTTGCTCTGTGGCTGTCATGATAAACGGATTTGTCTTTCCTTTCATCTAATAACCTCAAATTCATCCTGACCCTACTCTCAGCCTTGAGGAACATAACCCCAGAATATGTACAGATTAACTGTAGAAGCATTGGTGCTTACAGAAATGAAATGACTTGTTGCATCTTGAAAGAGAATTAGTGGCTGAAGAGCAGGTCACTAGAAGTCCTTTATTCAGTTGTCACTGAATCACACCTAGGAAACGACCTAATCATCCATGTTCAAGTCCTTCTTTATTTTGGGGTCAGGAAGGATGCCTCAAACGTGATATACCCATGTAACAATTCCCTTTCTATCTCTGACTGCTTCAGTGAGAAAAATAAGAATTCTTAGAATATCAATTTTAAAGTAAAAAATATATATCTACACCAGGGAAGACATTTTTGCTATAATTTTTTTACATGTACAATATCTTGGAATAAAAGAGCTCTAAAACAAATGCAGTAAATTTTGCAAAATCATTATGTTTCTGATTGCTTGACACATAGGAGCTGTGAAAACAAAGTTTAAAATTCATTTTTGCTCAATGAGAACACACATGACTTAGTGCCCACAAAAAATCCCTCAGGATAACTTTTTCAAGTAGAGCAAAATGTATATGTATGTAATATATTCTACCATGAAGCACCTAAAACTAATTTTATAAGATCAGAGAATATTCTGGCAATGAGACAACTTTTTCTCCCCAATTCTGCTTTGAACTAGTTTTTTTTTGTATGATCACTACCAGAAATAATTACATTATTAAATTAATTCCACTCCTATTGACCGTGGTCACTAAACAGTTCATCAGCTTACTGTATTAACATAAAATAGGAAGCTTGACCCTCACCTTGTCGAAAATACTTTTATTTGTAGTGTTTTTACTTGAATTTATTGATAATTACTTTTATCCTTTATGAGTATGCTATTGATTCTTCTGCATGCCTTTCAATGGAAGCATTAACAAACATTTAGCTTTGAAGGTGACATTTTAATTTCATTTCTAACATTTGTAAGGACTTTGACACTAACTCCCACCATAATATTTTCAATCCCATGAAGAACGAAACATTTCCATAGTTTATTGTCTAAATTTCCATTGTAATGGCCAGGTGGCTGGTATTAGAGTAGCATGGCATACAATTCCAGTATTAACTAAAAATATCACTAGACTATTCAAATGACTCGTTTTGCATTAGTGCAATTGTTTCCGATTGTGTTTCATCATGTTTTATTCATCCTAGTTTCTTCTTGTTGTAGCATTAATCATTAAACTATATATTATGAATTTAACGTATATAGTAAAGCTAAAAATTCCTTTTATGAAGTATTAAGTGCTGCCATAATTCTTATGTTTATTTTTAATCATTTTTAAACCTAAGATTACAAGCACAGATTTAGAGATAATTCTGATTTAATTCAATTTATTTATTTGTTTTGTTTTCAAATATGAGAACCTTCATCATCATGTTTCAATGAGTCTCCTGAAATAATAAATTCAAAGAGAATTTATTTTCTCTTATTTCAGCTGAGCTCTCTTTGCTACAAGTCTTTTATTTACATCATCCATTTTTCATCCTTCATTATTCAGAATCACCAGAGAACCATCTTACTTCTGAACCATGAGGTTATTATTCAAGACCTGCTGCTATGCTGAAGAATTCTTCTTTCTTCTTTGTCCCAACCAGATCTGACTCTGTCACTCACCAGCTACATGACCTGGAACAATGGTTTCTGCATGTGTAACATAGGAAAGCTTGAGGACTCAATGATCCTCAGAGAATCAAATTTGGCCAGTGGCCTCTAATTCTATGTGTTATGGCAAGACTCAGGTACAAGTCAAGATCTTTACAGGGGCAATTCAGCATGGCCTGGTTGGAATTCCAGTTTTTCTACTTAGTAGCATTGTGATCCTCGGCAACTTATTTAAACTCTATGTGCCAGTGTTTCCTCAGCTGTAAAATGGGGTTATTATTATTCCATAGAGTTTGTTATAAAAACCAAATATAGCAAGTACTGTGTATCCGAGGTGCTAAAAACAGTGCTTGGTGCATGGTAAGCATCCAATGAATGTTAGTGAAGGATTAAATGTCCCTAAGGAGTAAAAAGATTATGGCACCCTCCATCCCTACCCTACTTCCGTATGTAAGTCAAAATCAAAATTCTGGTATCTCCATATGGTGACTTTTGGAAGCTTTAGTTGAAATATGAAACAAACAAACAAACAAAAAAAGGTTAACTTTTGGTTTTCCTGCCTTAGTTTTGCTGGTGCTCTAAGCCAGAATATCCTGTAGCATGTGCTGCATCGTATCAAGGTACGAAAGACAACTATCACTCCCTTCCTGGTCCTCTGTTGAAAACAGATTTCTGTTTTATATTTATTTAAATATATTGTAGGTGTCCATTTATGAAAATAATATTTATCTAAGGATGAAGCTTCAAATATTTCTGGAGGTCTTATCCTTATGAATCAAGTTTCAGTCTTATAGTAATTATTATTGCTATTGTTACTATTATAATTGTGGTTTCAAGTAATAAATAGACATTATATTGCATTTGTCATCATTTATCACAAATAAGTACCCAGGTATATATTAATGAAATTTCCTGTTGCTTTCCTGAGTGCCTTGTTTTCTAGAATAGTAATGATGGAAAGCAGCCCCTTTCCTGGCACACATTTAAGATATAGTAAAGGTTATTCAAATGCCAGTTATTTTAATGATAACTTTGTTAGTGTACCAAGTTTATTATATATTAAGTAACATGTTTATACAATATAGTTTAAATATATCTAACGATATTAAGGTTTAAAAAATTAATTTGACTTTCATATTTTATTTTTAGTAGGCCCAATGTATGACATGATTTTAAACTTATTGTTGTTTGAAGATATAAATATTTGGGCAAGTAAGAGGATATGGAAGACACGTTGCTTAAAGCTGTTGACGGTGTTTTGAATTACATATAGAATTCCTGTGGATAGACCCTAACTGAAGAGATATCTGGTCTGACCCCTTATTTTGTAGCTAAGCCACTTCAGAAAATGTAACTAATCAGCCACAAATCACAAAGCTGGAAACAGAATTCCCTGTTTTTTGACACCAAGTCTGAGGTCTTTCCAATGTAAAGCACTGCTTCCCAAGGTACTATTCCCAGAGAGAATTTATCTAGTATTTTCATTTTTCATACTTGTTTTTTTTTAAAAAAATAGGATTTCCACTCTGGTTTGTATTAAAGTGAATAGAATCCCAATTATACTTCACTTTATGGAAATGCAACACATGAAGAGCTTTTTGTGTGAGCTTTTCATTCCTGGTTCTCTTTGTCACAAAAGGCTCTTCACTTTTGTAGTTGAAATCATTTGTAATTATGAATTGTGCTTTTAAAAAATTCATCAATGAAATCTTTGATTTTGAAATGAGGTGCCAGAAGAAAGGCAGAAGTGGGATAAGTGGAATTTAATGCAATGTGATAGAGAAATAGAGAAATCACAAACGAGAGGCATCTCACCTAGAGCAGTGTCTCATAAAGCAGCCGGAAAATGAAGATAATGCGTTTGGTCATGTTTTGGAGTTTATTCTTCAGTATTATTTGAGGTAGGAGTGCACAGAAAATATCTTTATGCCACACATTAAATATTTTTCATGTATCAAATATATCTACTATACAAGATTTAGAGATAATGGGCACAGGGGGTCACCAACACAGTGATGGAAGACACACAGTTTTAAATACTCAGCTGTATTTAATTATATTTTATTTTGTTGTCTTTAATTCTGACCTGCTATATGGGGTTTTATGTTAGTATCATAAATGTGCCAATATCTGTTAATAACATCCTTAAGGTATATGTTAGTAAACGGCCAAAGAAAGAGGACTGAATTAAGTATATGCTTAAGATGGTGAGAGTGAGAAGAAATTGAACAAATATTTTTAAATGTGGATTTCAATAAATGTACTTCCTTACACAATACCTGCAATTAATTACAACTAACATGACCTATTTCACCAACTCAGAGGAAAATATGATCATATGCACTTATTTAATGTTACATTATCACTCAAATTCCCATTGACTTGGGAAATCCAAGTTATCCTCTCAAAGATCTTGCCCACCCCGACAGTCTCAACTGGTTAAAACAAGCAAGCAAGCAAACAAACAAACAAACAACAAACAGAAAGAACTCAGAGCAAAGTGGGTCTGTCCTGGCTCCAAAAGCTAGTCTCTGAGAGTGCTGGAGTCTGATCTGTTCACTTCAGCTACAGGCGTGGATGCGGCCACATGGTTTCACTGACTGAGACAAGCCCAGCACTGGCACACAGAAGCCTATCTCTGATGTCCTTGGTGGTCCAAATTTTGACCAAACCTTGGTCAAACCTCTCCACAGCAAGTCCCAGGGTTTCATTCTGCTTCATATCTCATGTTAACAGAGATCGTGGTCCCAGTCACACGGCTGCAGGGGCTGCCCCTGGGGCACCTCCACCACCATCCTGGTCCTGACAGTAGTTTCTCCCATGATCCTTCAGCCTTCTGATTGAGCCAGGGTCACTGACCACATGTCTTTCACATACATTATTTCAGGAGACTCACTGTCCCCTCCTGACTGCATGTCTTAGGGGTACTGGGTGCATTACTCTATGTCGTTCAATCTTAAGCAGCAGAGGTTGGATTTCCTTCTTCCCACAGCTATTAGGTTTTGTTATCAAAACATAAATTTCTTATCCCTTCTGAGCACTTTGAAAATCAGAGAAACAGAGAATGCCTATGAGTTCCTCTCTTACACCCTTTTTCTTTTCCTTCCCCCATCCTACTCCTAACAAGGGGTTTCTTTTGACCCAAATTTGCCTAATTTAAGAATACAGCACCAGAGATTCATTCAGAATAAAGAATACATGCTTCAATGAAACAGCTTGACTATATTCCTTATCTAGAAGATGCTGGCATAAAAGTCTATATTACCTCTACTCAATATTTAATCTTTGCTGTAACAGGCATGGTGCTACATACAGTTTTTAAAAATTCTCTTCTAAGAAATAACACAAAATCTCCTTTAGAGTTAGATTAGCCTAGTCAGCTCTTATTCTTGAAAGGGAGGAGAGTTAAAAAATAAAAACATTTAATTGTCTTTTATTATTGGTTTTGACTAGAATAATTATGTCGCTTGAGCCTTAAACATGGAAAGGGGAAGTTCAAACCTAACAACTTCTTCTATACTAGGCCATGTGATTTGCACACCAATGAATGTGCTTTAACTCTCAGCCCTGAAGCTGCCTGTAAATTAGTTCTTTTTTTTTTGCCCTATGGGTACAAAAGGTTCATAACATCAAAACCTTATGCCACCCTCTCTGCCCACAGAATTCTCTGATAACTCTCACATCATCAACTTACCCTTTATACTAGATCGTTGTCATTTCTTTTCTTTAGAATTCTTTTTTAACTTTTATTTTAGATTCAGGGGTACATGTGCAGGTTTGTCATATAAGTGAACTTGTTCCATGTGGGTTTGTTGTACAGATTATTTTGTCACCCAGGTACTAAGTCTAGTACCCAACAGTTATTTTTTCTGATCCTCTTCCTCCTCCCACCCTCCACCCTCAAGTAGGTACCAGTGTCTGTTGTTTCCCTCTTTGTGTCCATATGTTCTCGTCATTTAGCTCCCATTTATAAGTAAGAACATGCAGTATTTGGTTTTCTTTCTTTCTTTCTTTCTTTTTGAAACAGAGTCTCACTCTGTCTCCCAGGCTGGAGTGCAGTGGCGCTATCTCGGCTCACTGCAAGCTCTGCCTCCCGGGTTCATGCCATTCTTCTTCCTCAGCCTCCCCAGTAGCTGGGACTACAGGTGCCAGCCACCACGCCCGGCTAATTTTTTTGTATTTTTTAGTAGAGACGGGGTTTCACCATGTTAGCCAGGATGGTCTTGATCTCCTGACCTCGTGATATGCCCGCCTCGGCTTCCCAGAGTCCTGGGATTACAGGCGTGAGAAGCCGCGCCCAGGCCCAGTATTTGGTTTTCTGTTCCTGCATTAGTTTGTTAAGGATGATGGCCTCTAGCTCCATCCATGTTCCTGCAAAAGACATGATCTCATTCTTTTTTATGGCTGCATAGTATTCATATATATATATATATATATATACATATATATATACACACACACATATATATACACACATATATATACACACCACATTTTCTTTATCTAGTCTACCATTGATGGACATTCAGCTTGATTCCATGTCTTTACTATTGTGAATAGCGCTACAATGAACTTACGTGTGCATATTTCTTTATGGTAGAGCATAGATCATTCTTATCAACCCACAGCCTGAGATATTTTCCCATGGTAATAAAATCAAAATCAGACTCCTTTGTTCTCACTTCCTGCTTTAGATATTGCCTCTGCTCTGCTTCTCTGTATATCAAAACTTACTTTAAAAGTTTATCATACTGTTTCTGACTCATTTCTTTTGATTTTTTTTCTCAAATCATCTGTAGTCAGGCTTTGCCCCTTTCTCTGCACCAAAACTATTCTTGATAAGGTTTCCAATTGTCTCCATATGGCTAAACCCAATACTGCATTCTGATTCTGCTTTTAGCTAACCTCTCCATAGCATTTGATCTAGCTGATCACTCCCTCTTTTTTTCAACACTTTCTTTACTTGGCTTCCAAGATAGTAAACTCTTCTGGTCCTCCTATTTCCATACTGGTTGCTTTTTAGTTTATTGCTGGTGTCTCTCCATCTTTCTGATCTCTAACATAATGTAGTCGTATGTCACTTAACAACAGGTGTCAGTTCTGAGAAATGCATCACTAGGTGGTTTTGTTTTCTGTGAACATCATAGAGTGCACTTACACAAACCTAGATGGTATAGCCTAGTACACACCTAGGCTATATGGTGTAGCCTATTGCTCCTAGGCTACATACCTGTACAGCAGGTTACTATTCTGAATACTACAGGCAATTGCAACACAATGGTGTTTGTGTATCCAAAATATCTAAACATAGAAAAGGTACAATAAAAATTCTGTATAAAAGATTACTAATGGAAGATCTAGATAGGGAATTTACCATGAATGGAGCTTACAGGACTGGAAATTGCTCTGGGTGAGTCAGTGAGTGGTAAACGAATATAAAGGCTTAGGACATGATGTACACTATTGTAGATTTTATAAACACCGTATACTGAAGCTGTACTAAATTTATAAAAAATTATGTTTACTTCTTCAGTAATGAATAAACCTTAGCTTACTGTAATTCTTTTGCTTTATAAACTTTTAATTTTTTTAACTTTTTGACTGTTTGTAGTAACACTTAGCTTAAAACACAAACACATTGTACAAAAATATTTTTATTCCTTTGGATCTTTGTTCTATAAGCTTTTCTCTATTTTAAAAACTTTTTATTCCTTTATTTTCGTCTTTTTAGATGAAGACACAAACACACACATTAGGCTAGGCCTACGCAGGGTCAGGGTCATTCATGCCTCTGTCTTTCACCTTCACATGTCTTCCCATTGGAAGGTCTTCAGGGTCAACAGCAGTCATGGAGCTGTCCTCTCCTGAGATAATATTACTTCTTTGGGAATACCCCCCGAAGGACTTGCCTGAGGCTATTTTCCAGTTAACTTTTCTTTTTTTAACAAGTAGAAGTCATACACTCTAAAATAATGACAAAAGGCATAATATAGTGAATACATGAACCAGTAATGCAGTCGTTTATTATCATTATCACGTATTATATACTCTACATAATTGTATGTGCTAGATTTTATATGACTGGCAACACAATAGGTTTGTTTGCAACAGCATCACCACAAACACATGAGTAATACATTGTGCTACGACGTTATGACAGCTACAACCTCACTAGGCCATAGGAATTTTTCAGTTCTTGTATAACCTTATGGGACCACTGTTGCGTACATTGTCTGTGATTAGCTGAAATGTCATTATGCAAAGCATGACTGTAGCTCAGGACTCAGCCTTGGACCTCTTCTCTACCAAGATTTATTCGTGGTGATCTCCTCCAGTATCATGGCTTTAAATATGCTTAAGATACTCCGATTTTTATCTCCAGCTCAGACCTCTCCCCGAAACTACAGTCATTTTTTCAACTGTGCACTGGAAAGTCTAATAGATGCATCAAATGAAACCTGTCCAAAACCCAACGCCTTATCTTCTTTCCTGAAACTGCTCCTCCTGTAACCTTCTCTGAGTTGGAGGAAACTCAGTCCTTTCAATTGCTTAGGGCAAAACTTTGGTACCATTTTTGACTCTTCTGTTTTTTTCACACCCCGTATCTAATCCATCAGTAAATCCTTTGGCCGGACCTTCAATTTATACCCAGAATTCAACTACTTGTCAGGATTTGTCCCACCAAGGTAGGAAGTTATTGCCATAAGTACAATAAGAAGTGATGGTGTATTTATGGCAATAACCTCATATGTTGTCTCTTGGCTTCTACCTTTGGCCCACTACATCATACAGAACAGACAGGGTTACCCTGTAAACATTTACACAAGGTCCCAGCATTTCCTCATTCAGAACCCTCCAATGACTTCCCACTTCAGTCAAAATAAGCATCAAAGTCCTTCCAATGCCCTAAAGACATCATACAATCTGTGCCCCCATTTTATCTCCCAGCCCACATCCTGTAATTCTCATCCTATTTCATTCTGCTCCTGACACACTGCCTCGTGTCAGCCTCAGGCCTACCTGCTTACTTCCTTTTTGCCCACAGTGCTCCTTCCCCTCATATTGCCTCACAGTGCAATATGCACCCTCTTTTAGGTCTTTGCTCAACTGTCACTTTCTTTGTGAGGCCATCCCTGAGCTCCCTTTTCAAAACTACAATCCTCTCCCAGATACAATCTCTATCCCCCTTCCCTGATTTTTCTCCATAGGACTCACTACCATCTCATACACCGTCTGTTTGTTTATGTATTATTATTACTCCTTGCCTACTTCCCTACACTAAAATGTAAGCTCCATGACATAGGGATTTGTGTCAGTTTTATTATTTGCTCCAGCCCAGGTGCCTGGAACAGTTGCTGGCACAGAGTGAGTACTCTGAATTATGTATTGAATGAATGAATGAATGATGGAAATGTCCTCTCCAATCTCTCCTGGCCATTTCTGACAGTTCCTAACTGTAGCCCTGCAGAAGTCCCTGGGCTGCTTTTTCTTCTCTGCTGCCTGATAGTGGATCCATAGATTCTCAGGAAACCCAGGCCTGTCCACTGCGATGGCTGCCATGTTCTTTCATATACTCAGCATGCAGTAATTGTAGGCATAGCATACTTACCGTAATAGCTGCATTTACTGGGTGTTAAGTCTGCCCTAAGTGCTGCATTAGGCTTTATATATATTATCTGTTTTAATTTGAGCCTCACAACCCAGGAACAAAAGTAGCAAGGTTTGGTTTCTTGCTCGTGTGATCCTTTCTTATTTTTGATTGTGACTTCATGAGTACCATATTATCTAGTAGCTTCCAGTTAAGCCACAGTGGCCTTTTCCTCCTGAACTTTTTGAATTCTACCCTTCTCGACTGCACTGGCCACCTCTCTGGAGTGGGTGATTGGAAACAATAAGACCAGAGATAAAGAGTCTAGAAGGATCATTTGGTCATATTGGTTGATGCTATGTTTAGGGACATAACCATAATAATTGTATGTATGTATTTATTAAGCACATACTAAGAGTTAGAGACTGTGCTAAGAACTATTATCTCATATTCAAATGCTATTCCTATGTCAGTGAAGGCAGTGAGGCTTAAGAAGGTAAAACAATTGGCTGAAGGGCGTACAACTGAGTAGTGAATACTGGTTTTAGGATTTAGACCCTGGTCATTCAAACTCAGAGCCTTTGATCATAAGCATCATGGTCTTAGGTGGAGGTAACTGTGGGAGGATTAACCGGACTGGCATTTTTCAAATGCACACTCTGTTCCAGTCACTGTACTAGGTGCTGAGGATATAACAAAAACAGAGGAAGGACAGATTCTTTTCTCATTAAGCCTGCAGTCCAGACCAGCTGGAAGATATTCATTATATAATCATAAGTAGAGATATATATGTTGATCACCTACATTTTTAAGTGTTTTAATAGCTATAAATATGAGTCATCAGAAGCCTTGGACATCTAAAGCCTTTGGAAGAGTGCCTGGCAATCCTTCAGTATTGTAGTCTTTATAGCGTCCCTTCACAGTAGCCAGTCAGGCTTGTGTAGTGGGTCCTCTTCAGCACTCATACCTTTAATTTCTATTACATGATTAACATTTCATTGGTAACTTTGTATTTTTATGTATATGTGTTTGGTTTGCTTCACCATACTATATTATCAGTCTATTGAGTGCAAGGATGTTCTATTTATTTCCATATTCCCCTAAGATTCTTAGTTCTTTTATCTTCAAATAGAATGTTCTGAGTATATGCTTACTAAATTCATCCTAGTTTGGGAAACACTTTCTTATATATACTCCTTTTGAATGGGAAGATCAAAGTATCAATGGGCAATTTATCAAAAGCCATGTAGCTGGGGGTGGAATCAGAACACCCAAACATCAGTGCTTAGGATATAAAGTATGTGGTTTAGTTCCCTGCATCCTTAAGAAATATATTCAGATGTCGGCAGTAGATAAATGTTAACAGAATAGGTGTAACTAAGCTCTTTGTATAAAGAGCTGTGTTTTAGAAAATTAGGCAAGCATATTCATTAGGTACTAAGGATTGGTGACTTTCCCATCAGATCTGCAGTGAGGATAGGGAGCAACGCAAAGCGGTGATTTTAAAATTTGCAATTATCTACTTTACACAATCAACAGGTGAAAATGCAGGTTCCCCAGCATCAGAAGGTGCTCAGATCTGTACTGGCATTTCTGAAACTTTGAATGCAAAACATTCCTTTCAACTTGAGTTTGAAAGAGTAGGCAGCGAGAAATCACAGGGAGACTTTCTGCGGGCAGTTGGTACTACCTGTTTTGTTTTGTTGGTTTTTTTTTTTCTCCCCATGGGAAATTTCATTTATTATACTTACATTTGCCATGTAAAGCGACTTTTTCCTGGAGCAACAGAAAACCTGCCTGTGCCATAGCTGACATTTTTGGAGAGCACCATGATAGAAGGAGACTAATATCTTTATTGGTATCTCTCCTTCCTTAATCAGTTTAGGTAGATATATAGAAATAGGTAGTTTTTCAAAAGAGGCTCAGACCAAAGATATTTGGTCTGAGCATTAATTTGACAGCAAGACATTATTCTTTAGGTCTAGGTTGAACAATTGTCCTAGTTCTCCTAGGACATAGAGGTGTCCTGGGACTGCCAGAGCTCTAAATTAACTAGGGAAGTGATGGGTATGTCAGAAAAAGCTGGCCATGCTATTTAGGTAGCTCTTCTAAGCTTTTAATAACTTCATCCTACAAATTAGGAGGGACCACCCGCCTAGTAAAGTACTAGAAACTGCTAAATATTTAAAATTAACCTGCCTTTGAGGGGCAATGTATTCTCCAAAAGTTGGTGATGAGGTGGAGGTTACCAAAGATTGGGGAACTGGTATAAGTAACTCTCAGCCAAAGAATACATATTTATCTGTTGCTGACTTTTTTTCTCCCCGTTTCTCTTGGGTAAATTTCCCCTTCAGGCATCAGAGCTGAAAGAACAGTGTCACAGCAAGTGTGCTCAGCTCACCATGGACCTTTATTTCCTGAGTCTCACAGTTATTATAGGCACAATAGCCACCTCATGCCACTGAATGCCTAAAGTTTTGTGGAGATGCCCTCAGGGACTTGGACTTGGGCTTCACAATAGATATCCAAAGAGGCTGCAGCCCTTTGTCCTGACAAAGGAGCATCTGTTGAAGGCATTTTGCCTGAAGTCATTCAATTCAGTCCTAGACCACTAGCTTGGATCCTTTAAAAAGCCAGCTCCATTGTTCAAAGCATTTCTTGATGGAGGAGTACACACGTTCTCTAACTTCCCTCATTTAGTTAATGCTGAAAATGTCTGGCCTAGGGTCTGTCACTATAAGATGGGTCACAATAACAAGAGAAACCTTACCACTAACTTAAATTTGTATAGCTCTTCCTGGCTTTCTCTGTACTTGTCACAAAAGTTATTTCTTCTAATTCTTATCCAGATATAGGGAAAACAGCAATGATTATACATCGTGCTCATTTTATAAATGATAAAATGTGCTTATTTCTCCAAGTGCATATGAGCTGGGTTATGATAAAAATTAGTTCAATGCTGGTTGATAAATTGCATTACCAGAATGGATTATTGAATTGTGTTTTCTTACTATTTGATATTTAGGTGGTTTCATAGTTGAAGTCAATAAAAATAGCATTTGAGAAGGCAGATGTGTGGCTTGTTGCAAGTCTCTCAGCTCCAAGCCCTTTAAAGAACAATACTGCTTTATAGACCTTTTGTCCGGCCTAGTTCCATGCTCCTCAAAAAGGGATATGCAGCAGGGGGCCACGAAGACACTGGCAAATATGTCCATGGTGAGTCTAACATAGAAATAGTGGCATTTTGTAATAACCGCACTATTTTTATGTTAAATCAACGAAGCACAGCTATGAAATAAAATGAAAGTTCACATAACATCATAATGTAGCATGGGAAACTCAAAAAACATTTAGCCTTATAGGGGCCTCTCTGCTTGCCCATTCTACTTTGTTGTTTGGAGGTGGGTACTACTTCAGGGGATATTTTTTGGAGGATACTTTAAAGGAACAGTTTAAGAATCATTGGTTCTAGTCTAATTCTGCCTCTTCCACATGAATGCCACATTCTATACCTCTCAAAAGATTTGCTGACTTTGACTGAGCTCATAGTATTTATCTTGTCTGTAATAGCAATATTGGCTATTCGACCAAAATAAAAGAATTCAGTGATGACTTTTCTTCTTTATAGCTTAGGCTGAAATGAGACTACATGTAATTTTCTGCAGGTTTCAAATTAGAACACACTGCATAGCTAGCCTTCTGAGTTTCCATGATAAAAAGAAAATGTATCTAATGTTTACTGAATGCTCACTCTATGCCAAACACTTAGCTAAGCATTTCATATACACTTGTTACAACTGCTATCATTTGCCTTTATTATTATCTAAATTTTGAAGATGAGCAAATCATAACCAACGTGCCCAAGCTTACACAGGTTGTCAATGGCAGAACCCGGATTTCAAATCTAGGTAGCCTGAGTTTGAGCCCATGTTCCAAATCACTCTTTGTGTGGTTCTTCTTGCTGTAAAAGTGGTTTTGTTTTTTTTTTAAAATATATATATACTTTAAGTTCTGGGATACATGTGCGGAATGTGCATGTTTGTTGTATAGCATACATGTGCCATGGTGGTTTGCGGCACCCATCAACCTGTCATCTATATTAGATATTTCTCCTAATGCTATCCCTCCCCTAGTCCCCCACCCCCCGACAGGCCCTGGTGTGTGATATTCCTCTCCCTGTGTCCATGTGTTCTCATTGTTCAACTCCCACTTATGAGTGAGAACATGTGGTGTTTGGTTTTCTGTTCCTGTGTTAGTTTGCTGAGAATGAATTTTTCCAGCTTCATCCATGTCCCTGCAAAGGACATGAACTCATCCTTTTTTATGGCTGCATAGTATTCCATGGTGTATATGTGTCATATTTTCTTTATCCAGTCTATCATTGATGGACATTTGGGTTGATTCCAAGTCTTTGCTATTTTGAACAGTGCTGCAATAAACATATCTGTGCATGTGTTCTTATAGTAGAATGATTTATAATCCTTTGGGTATATACCCAATAGTGGGATTGCTGGGTCAAATGGTATTTCTGGTTATAGATCCTTGAGGAATCACCACACTGTCTTCCACAATGGTTGAACTAATTTACACTCCCACCAACAGCATAAAATCGTTCCTGTTTCTCAACATCCTCTCCAGCATCTGTTGTTTACTAACTTTTTAATAATCTCCATTCTAACTGGTGTGAGATGGTATCTCATTAGGGGTTTGATTTGCATTTCTCTAATGACTAGTGATGATGAGCTTTTTTCCATATGTTTATTGGCCGCATAAATGTCTTCTTTTGGGAAGTGTCTGTTCAGACCCTTTGCCCACTTTATGATGGGACTGTTTTCTTTTTTCTTGTAGATTTGTTTAAGTTCCTTGTAGATTCTGGATATTAGTCCTTTGTCAGATGGATAGATTGCAACAGTTCCTATAGAGCAGTGTTTGAATGATGAGCCCTATTACTCTGATGGACATTTTATGTACATATACATTCACCATAAATCAACTAAGTAATAGTTATGTTCATTCATTCAAAGGTTTTAGAGCCCTAACTATGTGCCAGGTTGCAGGGGTACAGATATGAGGAAGAAAAGCTGTCTTATAGCAGCTCGTAGTCTAGTGGTACAGATGGACATATAAGCAAAATATGAAACAATCAAATAATGTCAAGATAAAACAGAATACAGAGCAAAAATACTTTACCACATGGACTTAGAATTTATATGGGGAAGCGAGATGATGTAGTAACCACAAAAAATTGTCCATCGAAAAAGATTGATGTTGGTAGAGCACAAGGAGCACAAGGAGCTCTACAAAGACGACAAAGACGAAAGTAGGATAAGTTCCAAGTGAATCTTTCAAACTCATTAGATAATTTTGCAGCGCTCTTTGGAAACATTTAATTGCTAATTCTTATTAGTTTCTGAAATCGATTTCATTGGCCAACCTCATCCCATGCCTCCAAGCAAAACTTCAAGTTAATGGTAGCATTTGTTTCTCATTAATTTATTTGGTTTTCTTAATCGCCAATTTGAAGGCTTATTAATAGTTAATATGTTTAGCAAAGTAAACATTTGCATTAATAAAACAGATGCAAAAGTACTGCCCCAGCCAACCACTGCCATGCTAAACAGCCAGGAGACATAAACACTAGTAGAGTTGAATTGAGCTTATCCTCAGAGGACAAATAATGTCCTTCCAGATTGTCTGATTCTCACATGATTGCTGTCTACACATCTATTTCAAAACTCATAAGAGATGTTGCAACACTAAATTTGTGTTAGTTTTTTTTCTTAAGATATAATTTTAAAAGTAAAGTGTGTTCTTGTCTAACTGCTCCTCTCCTTATTTCGGGAATAGACATACAACCACAAGTAGTCTATGACTGTCTTATGTTTACCTTTGGACCACTGACATTTTTGTAAACTGACAACAATAAGCTAACTAATATATGCTGAATTTAGGCTTTTACTCATCATTGGAAAACAATTTTTATTTATTTATTTATTTATTTATTTATTTATTTATTTATTTAGAGACAGAGTCTTGCGCTGTCATCCAGGCTGGAGTGCAGTGGCGCGATCTCAGCTCACTTCAGACTCTGCCTCCTGGGTTCAAGCAGTTCTCCTGCCTCAGCCTCCTGAGTAGCTGGGACTACAGGCGTCTGCCAGCATGCATGGCTAATTTTTTGTATTTTAGTAGAGATGATGTTTCACTCTGTTGCCCAGGGTAGTCTCAAAGTCCTGAGCTCAGGCCATCTGCCCACCTCAGGTGGCCATCCGCCCACCTCCTAAAGTGCTAGGATTACAGGCATGAACCACTGTGCCCGGCTGGAAAACAATTTTCAAGCTATCTCCTAATGGTGTTGCTATTAGCCAACAGTTTATTTTAGACAATATAACCATCTTAGCCTATAGAGAGGCATTTATATATATGTTTGAATATTTTAATATACTTATTTTATAAGAATGAGTGGAAAATGGGAGGCTAATACTTATACTAATGATAAAAAAGAAATACAGTCTAATAAACATTGATAATCACAGAAATAATTACATTTTACAAAAATTGTAAAATTTTAGCTTTAATTGGGTGCCCACCTGACTTAGGTTGGTATATTAATCAGGATATACTAATTGTTGTAACAAACACAATCTCAATAAAGCTTTTTAATTGTTCATATTACAGTAAAATGTGAGTCAGTAAGTATCTCTCTTTGTTCTATCTAGTGATTCAGAGATCCAGGCATCCTTCTCCTAGTGGCCCTGCATTACTGGGACCTCACAGTCCTCTAGCAAATCCCCTGCCTCCAGCTGCCAGATGAAGAGTAAAACACCAGTTGGAGGAAGGAGAGCATACAGATTTGAGGAGAAAGGCCTGGAAGTGGCATACATCACATTTGATCATATTCTTTGGACAGATTTTACTCACATGGCAGAAGTGCCTAGGAAGCAGAGCTTGGTCTTATGCTCAAGAGAGAAAACGCATGGGATTTGTTGATTATAGGACATTGCCTCTGGCAAGTCAGTCAAATATGTATTTGATTGTGAAGAAACAGATAAAAAGAATATTTAGAAATATATAAAATGCTGGAAATAGATGGGAAAAATTATCTTTAAAAGGAGAATATAACCAGGGATTTGACAGACTTCGGCACTTTAGGAATAGCCCTGATTCTCCTCCCACCGCTCCCTGGCTCAGTTAGCTGTAGGTTTATTATGAGCTTATGCAAATTTGTACAAAAGAACATTTTTAGTAGGACTGTGAATATCTCCCCTTTTGCAGAAATTGGGTTCCAGAGATTTTAAAGAAGAGATATGCATTGTGAACATTTTCCCTGCAAGACCTAGAATGTACCTGACAGCATTCACCTTTCTGGTCCAATATCCTAGATTATTCTGTGTGACTTTCAGATTCTTGTAACATTGAGGAAGGGATCTGAGTCATTCACTTAGTCTGTATCCTCTGGGATCCATCGGATTAGTAGTCATGTCAGAGTAATGCCCACAGAGAGGCAGAAGTGGATTACAGAAGTATGACAGAAAACATTTTATTTGAGGGGTTTCTAAGAACTCAGCCAATGGATGACTTTCAAATACGTAAGTCAGGAACCCCAGTGACTTCCTCTACGAGTGTCCCCTTTTGTTTGCTAAATCCCAACACACAAAATAAACATTCCCCAGTGGGAAACAAAGTATCACATTTTCTGAGAGGTTTAAAACAATATTAAGCTATGAATCATCTGTTGATCTTTTTAACACACTTATTGTCTCTAGAATTAAATGCTAAGGGCAGGGGCTGTAACCTTCAAATCAAATTTTGTGTCACAAACACACTAAACATTAAAGAACTGCCATTTACAGTAACAGATAGGCGTAATCTGCTGTAAGGCACTGAAAAAGAAGAAACTCCACTAATGCTGACCTCGAAGTATTGAGGCAATCCTCAGTCTTCTCCTGGGGCAATAGATTACGTGAGTTCTAGTCTAATAACTGTTCACACGCTGAGAATAGAATATCAACTCCTGGCTGGGCGTGGTGGTTCATACTTGTAATGCCAGCAGTTTGGGAGGCTGAGGCGGAAGGATCACTTGAAGTAAGGAGTTCAAGACCAGCCTGGGCAACATAGCAAGACCCCGTCTCTACAAATTACAAAAATTTAGGAAGGCATGGTTATGCACACCTGTAGTCTCAGTTGCTCAGGAGGCTGAGGTGGGAGGACTGCTTGAGCCCAGGAAGCCGAGGCTGCAGTGAGCCTCCAGCCTGGGCAACAGAGCAACACTGTATCTCAAAAAATATAAATAAATAAAACTTACTCTGCTGGCTGATTTCATCTTTGATATGTAAAAGAGAACACGTGCAGACCTTTTTCATCAGTTTGTATCATTATGGAGGGTTATCATTTACGCTTCAGCATTTTGATTAGACTAAACAAATCATGTAAGAAAGATTACATTCTATCGACTTAGGTAAATGTAAATGAAAACAACAACAGAAATTATTCTTCTTAAGAAACTTATTTCAGCAGCACCTAACTCTGGGTTATGGTGATAACTTGAAATATATTTCTAAGCTGAAATCCTGGCATGAGGGACAAAAAATTATATAGAGCTAAAGGAAGTGAACCTGTAGTAAATATATATCAGAGTAATGACGAAGAACGCTACTTCCGCTCACAGTTACTTCTAAGTCCTGCAATCAGATAAGCCTTACAGAGGCTTTTAAAATCATGGACAAGACTAATAAAGAATGGCCATTCTCAATGGTTTTGGAATACTTTGTGTAACCTTGCTGAACCTTGAATTCTCATTATTGTTTCCCTCATAGAGAAATGTTTGATATTCTGTCTTATGTGAAGGGCAGAAAACTGAAAAGGAGTCTCCAACAATGAAGTCAGTTTTCGCTGCTGAAGAATGACCTCATTGCTTCATGAGGCTGAGAGAAGGGAGGCCGGGATCTTCTTGAAGTTCTCCAGAAGTTGCACCGAGTGGGGTTACATAAAGTATCCTGGAGTCTTTATTAACTAGATTTTCATCCACACCATTTCCTAATTTCATGCCATGCACCCTGAGTGCAACTTTGTACAAGAATGGATTTTGAGCAAGGTGTGATAGTCTCATAGGGCTCTTCCAGTCCAGTGAAATGAGTCAAAAGTGAGCTTCCTTTTACCCTCAATAGACAAAACCTCCTACCACCCTCTCCCCTTCCCCTTACGGTTCCTAGTCCTGGGATCCCCTGTCTCCCCACCAACCCAGCTTCCTTCCCTTTTCAGGCCCACCATCTGTGTTCACCTGGCTTCTTTTATCACATCAAAAGCAATTAGTCTTAGCTCCTTTACTGTCAGTGATCTGCTTGGTTGACCAAAGCTAATCTGATGGAGGAATATGCAGTGTTACTGTTGGAGTACGTTTGTCTTTGCCATTTATTTCACTAATTCTTATTGCAGACTTACTCTGTGCTATTTTCAATGGGGTATCAAAATGAATAAGGAATAATTTATTTCCAAAATGCATTTTGTCCTCTAGAACTAAATACATGTTCTCTCTCTGTTAACATATTTGTATTTCGAAGGCCCTTAAGGCCAGCAGCAGTGGCTCACGCCTGCTATCCCAGCTACTCCAGAGGCTGAAGTGGGATAATCACTTGAGACCAGGAGTTCAAAACCAGCTTGGGCAGCAAAGCAAAACTGTGTCTCTACAAAAAACATTTAAAAATTAGCCGGGTAAGGTGGCATGAGCCTATATCCCAGCTACTTGGGAGTCTATGAGGTGGGAGGATCACTTGAGCTAAGGGGTTTGAGGCTGCAGTCAACTATGATTGTGCCACTGTACTCCAGCCTGGGTGACAGAGCAAGACCCTGCCTCAAAAATAAATAAATTAAATTAAATTAAAGACCCTTAATTTCGTAGAGCCTTAAACGAAAGGAACAAAGAGTATTTCAAATTTCAGACAGAGCTAATATTTCTGAAAATTTTATTTAGAAAAGTTCATTACTGGTAGGCAAACAGGATTTTTGAAAAACACAAAGCTTGTTTTCAAAATCACCTGTTGATTGAAATCCACTCAATGTTTTCATGATTTTTAGAAGCTGATTTCTGCCTGCTCATGGTTTAGTGGAAAGGACACTGAACTAGGAGTCAAAACAGGCAGGCTCTGGTCTCTGCTGCCAGGTTTGTGGCTGCCAAAGCTCCCAGCCATTCATTCATTCTAAGACCTCACATCTTACAGGAAAAGCAGGACAAAGTGGCCTTCTATGTTGCTTCTCCAGTTAAAATGCTAGGATTCTAAACAATTGTTTGATGACACTGGTCTCTCAAGTCAATTGGCATCTCCAATGATCCATTACCTTCCTCCATTTCTAACTCAATTTCACTGTATTAATCTGTTTTTATGCTGCTAATAAAAACATACCAGAGACTGGGTAATTTACAAAGGAAAGAGGTTTAATTGACTCAAAGTTCTGCAGGGCTGGGGAGGCCTCAGGAAACTTACAATCATAGTGGAAGGGGAAGCAAATATGTCCTTTTCACATGGCTGGAGAAAGGAGCAGATTGAGTGCCCAGTGAAGGGGGAAGCCCCTTATGAAACCATCAGCTCTCGTGAGAACTAACTCACTATCATGAGAACAGGATAGGGGAAACTGCCCCCATGATTCGATTATCTCTACCTGGTCCCTCCCATAAGACTTGGGGATTATAGGAACTACAATTCAAGATGAGATTTGGGTTGGGACACAGCCAAACCATATTAGTCACTTTACTTTCCCTCAAGACCTTTGTTTTATTCCTCAGCAGAGTCATTGATTGTGGCCCTAGACTCAATCCCTCCTATCAGTGACTCTTGAAATGGTGATAATGGAAACTCCACCAAAGCCCCTTCCACCTTCCTCTTCTGACATCCTCAGGAGCAGCAGTGACCCTGAACTACACTTATAGGCCACACTTTTTTTTTTTTTTACTGCTCCTTCTTCCAGGCAAACTTTAAAAAAAATAAATTTAATCAAGTGATATAATGCTGCTAAAAACTGCAATGTCTTTAAGGTTTTTAAGGATAAATCATACTGAACCCTCAGAATGGCTGACAACTGAGCCCTTCCTTAAGCTACATTAACAACTTAAGCAGAAAAGAAATCACTTCAACTTTCCATACATAATTGTAACAGACCTAGAGAGAGAGAGAGAGAGAGAGAGAAGCAATTCATACACCATTACCACACTGGTTTAAAGGTGGAGGGGAAGTCGGGGGAGTAGGAGGCTGTCATTGGTGGCAGAGACTTTAAAGGCCTTATACGACTCATTAAAAGAGGGATAAAGGAAAAAAAAATCCAGGATTCCAAATTAGCCAACTTTTCTTGCTTACCCTCTGCCTTCTCCAAGTCCCATTTGCTGATTTCAAGCCTGTCAGAGGCATCAATTGAAGGCTTCAAGCTTGAAATAATAATGGATTTAAAATGGCAGGCTACGTGGTCTTTCTGCCTGGTGATGAAAGCAGAAACTTCTCTCATGGGCTGAACTCACTGAGGTTGTGACTTCATCTGTCCCTGCCAATGCATGAGGCCACAGCCTCCATTTGAACAGTGATTCCTGTAGAGTTGCAGGATTTTATAGGTGAGGAAATAGAGGTGTAGAAAAGTAAAGTAAATTTTCCAAGATTATAGAACTTGTTAGAGACAGACCCAGGATAAGAATTCAGATCTCTTCTCCTCCATCTGGTTCCTGCTGTATCATAATGGTTTTCTGTCTCAGAGAGCCCACGGGAAAGACTTTCTCCTTTGTGGAGGACAGTGAAATGGGGGCCCCAACACCGGTTATCTTTAGACCATTGTTTAATGGACTTTTACCATTTGGTCTTTAAAATTCTCATTCCCTAAATTGTCTAAAGTTTTGGAAAGTAAATCACTCCTCTGATATTAGTTATTCTTTGGAGCTTCTTCAATTTGCATAAGAAAACACAGATAAGTTATGTGAGAACTGATCATAATTTCAGTCATCATGATCTCAACTTCCTACCCCCACACTGACAAGTGAAGGGCCTGACATCTAATCATTGAAATTCTGAGTGGAAACCCAGGAAATGTTCATCTGTCTGCATTTTACTTTCTTCATGTCTAGAGATAGATAATACTTAAGCAACTTTATGGGGATTTTTAAAGCCCTTTCTACTAACTTCCAGATGGGAAATAGAATGTTTTATAAAAACACTCAAATTCAGTAGGCACTGTCAGGGTGAAGCTAATATGAAAATAACTACTTGTAAGAAAATGAACACGGAGCTCCAATAGTGGCAGAAAATAATGTGTACAATGTGGATAATAAATAATACCATTAAATTCTTGTATCATTCCCGCTTTCTGTCAAGATAAAAAATGTGATATTTATTGCTTGGCCCATAATTACTTTTATGCTTGAAACAGGAAGGAATGGAGTTGATGATACAGGAACGTATTAGTCAAGTGTCTTTTTCTATGGGGGTGGGGGACAGGGAGGGTTTTTATTTAAAGGCAAAGCGAGTTCTTCTCATCAGCATCTCCTTTCTACCAACCACCCAAGACAAAAAGGGTTTTTGCCATTTCAGCTATTAGAAGTGATTGATTCTCTGTCATACCTTTCTGAGCTGTGTGGTTGTGGTGAATATAAAAGAGGAAAGAGGGAAGGAGAGAGTGACCAATATTAAGAACAGGCATGAAGAACAAGGGATAGATTATTAGCTTAGGGTAATAATGATGAGTTTCTCAAAACAACATTTTTTGCCTGGTTATATAGATTATTTGCTATTACCCCAGAAACTCAGATCTTGATTTCAATCAGGATTTCAACCTCCACCTGCTCCCATTCCAACTCTAGTCCATCTTCTTCACCTTATATGCTTTGAAGAAAATCTTTTGAAATAATTTCACCAAGAAGATTAGTTCTTTTCCAGATAACAGCTGCATGCACTATTTTGGAAAGAACTTTGATACCATCTTCAAACATTTGAATCCTGAAACAACTGAAGCAAAGCTCCAGAGGTAGATACAGCCAGCAGTCTCACTAAAATCAGCTTCTTTACCTACAGCACAGGCTCAATGAAAATCAAAATCTGTCCTCCGTGAGTTTCAAGGCTAAAAATAAGGTACTTGCAGCTTCAGCACCTGAGGACTTAAATCACATTTTATATTCCATAAATGTGGCCACATTGTCTCTTTTCCCTTTTGTTCTTTTTCATTTCTGACAGAAACCATTTGAAGTTTTATTTCAAATCATCTGGTTGTCAGCGTAACAAACCTTAGATTTAGATTTGCGATTGTTTAGGGGCATGTGTGTGTTTGTGTGTGCATTCGTGTGAGCGTTTAATTAAACGGATGTGAAATGCTGTCTGAGCCGAAGGCAGTAATTTTTCTTTTACTCATTTAATGTTGCACAGATTATGGCAAGCTTTTCATTTGTATAATCTGTCATATAATACCACTGCCTTTTAAGCATGCTGGTCTAGTCAAAGCATTCATTTAGATGGGAATAAAAGTTTAATTACTTTCTTTCACCTTTACATATTTGTTACAAATTAATGTGGTGTCTCTAAGACACTGCCTCGAATGAACAAGATTCCCATTTCAGTCCGGGGTCTGGTTCTAAGGAGCTGTGTATGACTCTGGATAAGTCACTGTCTGCAATAGTCAGGATAGGCTAACTGCTACCAAAAAAACCTTGCAATTGGATTCTATTTCTTATTCAAGTAAGACTTAAATTTGGATGGTAAGATGAGGCACATATTACCTCTGACATAAGGGAATTTTGTTGAGCATCACTTATGAGTGCTTTGGTAAAACAATAGGGGAGTAAGCTGAAAGTGCAGTATTAGAGGATTGGCTCCTCTGTCCTAGTTGTATGCAAGTCAAACGCAATTTAACAGGGAGCTTATAAAGCAATTATATACAAGGCAGCCAGTGCAACACCGAGCCATGGGAAAGACCGCCAGCATCTTGGCCTCAAAAACCAGAACCAGGCATTTGTGTGACATCAGGATTTTCATCCTCTTGGCTGCTCCCTCTGCAGGACGGATTCATTTCCTCTCACTGCGGGACAACGTTTTCCACTACGTTATTATGTAGAGACATGGTGGTGATGGCTTGATTTATGTATCATCAATCTCCATCTTCTGTGAAAGAATGGATTTGACTGTGGGAGCCGCCGTTCCCTGCATCATGCGAAGAGATTGGATTCTGATATGGTTGAGTGTGGTTCACCAAAGCCATCAACACTAGCCAAGACACAGGGTTGCCCTATAGCCACATAAGGGATGTTGGAGGAGGTATAAGAGTGGAGGGGAAGGTAGCATCGTTTTATTCTTTCCCATCTGAATTACCATCTTCCTGACAGAATGCCAAAGGTAACCAGTGTGAAAATTGTCGGAATCAAAATGAAGTCACTTGTGTCAAACTCTGACAAAATAGGTTCAGAGAAGGCCATGAAGTGAGTGTTCTCATGCATGATTTGCCTGGTAACAGGAACTTCCACAAGAAATTTTCCCAAACCATAGCTTTCTACAGGAGTCACACAAGGGCTGCCAGCCCCACAAGGCTAGGCAGATGCTTATGCAGAACACTCGCCCGACACCCCATCTCACAAACCCTCTTCCAGACTGCAAGGGCCTAACCCTCACTCTAAGATCACAGGTTCTATTGAGCAATTCCTAATGCTTGACAATCAGAACTCTCCAGCTCTTGTGAGACACTGTGAGCACCAATAAGTTTGATTTCAAAACAGCTTTCATAACCTCCTCTTTCCCCAATAAACCCTAACTTTTTACTTTGTTCCCAGGCTGGCAGTGGCACAAACATGGGTCACTGCAGCCCCAAACTCCTGAGCTCAAGTGATCCTCCTGCCTCAGCCTCCTGTGTAGCTGGGACTGCATGCACACACCACCATACCCCACTAATTTTTTTATGTTTAGTAGAGATGAAGTCTCCCTTTGTTCCCCAGGCTGCTATCGAACTTCTGGGCTCAAGTGATCCTCCTACCTTGGCCTCACAAAGTATTGGAATTACAAGAGTGAGCCACCAGGTCCGGTCCCTGGTCTATATGTATGTCCTGGGTTACAATCTTACTTTTTATATATTATTTTTGAATGAAATTTTTTACTTAGAGATTAATTTCTCTTGATTTTTTATGTTGACATCAGTACCCTATGGTTGTGCCCTCAATAGGAAGTATCCTATACTATCACCATTATCTTTCTTCCTCTCATATCAAATGTGTCTTTTCTTTGACCTGTTTCCTCATATCTATGTTCTCTGCTAGGTTAATCTGATAAATGAATCACTGCTGAAGGGTTTATGAGTAATTGTGATTTAAGGAGTTAATCTTCTCATGGGTGCATTTCACACAAGTCTCCAATATCTTTAATTGTAGAGGAATGTTCAATGTTTACTGGGCACTTATTATATGCAAAGGCACTGTATTAGGCCATTCTGTCATTGCTATAAAGAAATACCTGAGACTGGGTAAATTATAAAGAAAAAAGGCTTTATTCGCTCATGAATCTGCAGGCTGTACAGGAAGCATGGTGTTGGCATCTGCTCAGCTTCTGGGGAAGCCTCAGGAAACTTACAATCTTGGCAGAAAGCCATGGGGGAGCAGACACATAACATAGCCACAGCAGGAGCAGGAGAGATCATCAGGGGAGATGTCACAGACTTTTAAATGACCAGATGTCAAGAAAATTCACTCATTATCATGAGGACAGCATCAAAGAGATGGGGTTAAAACACTCATGAGAATTCCACCCCCATGATCTAGTCACTTCGCACCAGGCCCCACATCCAACATTGGGGATTACCATTCAACATGAGATTTGTGAGGGGACACAGATCCAAACTGTATCAGGCACTGTGCTAGATGACATAGGTAATACCATGTCAATTGAAAAATGGCTCTGCTGGCATGGGAATGAAACTTGGTGCTTCTGGCATTCAATTGCTAAAAAGTTCACCTTTACCACCTCAGAGGTATTATCTTTGGACAAGTTAGTTACATTTTTTAGAATGATGGGAATAATAGTAACTACCTCATAGACTTGTTTGTGAAAGTTAAATGATATGGAGAGATATGTACAGTGCATATTAGTACAGCAACTGGCTCATTGTAAAGGGCCAATGCTTCTTATCTTTTAAATACTTAAGCACATATAGATTTTCTCTTCTTAAGAGGATGGATTTAATCTATCTTTTTAGGCCATATTTCTAAAGTGACCTTTTGTGTTACTGCCTGTTAGAAAAATCACTTACCACCAAAGACACATTTCACCAGCTTGAAGAATTTAACTTAGCACTGTGGAAACATTTTGTTCATATTCCCTTGGTCTTTAATTTGAAATTTTCATCTGTAGCCTGTAGTTTGTTTGTGAATGGTTTTGGGAATGTTCTTTGGACAATTAAAGCTACTAGGACATCTATAAAATCTGTGTACCAGTGTCCCTGGCTCCCCCTCCTCATCTCTCTCTCTCTCTCTCTCTCTCTCTCTCTCTCTCTCTCTCTCTCTCACTCCCTACCTCCCTCCACCCAACCCCCCCGTCTCCCTTCCCCTCACTAAGTTCTATTTCAAGTGGTACTCTCTTCCTTACACACTAATTCCAAAATTATGATTGTTAGCTAATCCATTCAAGTGTAATTTGAGGACAAATGCAGACAACATTTTCTGTTAAGTTTGATCTTTTCTGTACCAACATGGCTAGAATAAAAAGAAAATCAATAAGGAAAATGAAGACTTCCTACACTGAAGTGAATCTTGGGAGACAATTTCTTTTTTTCTCTCTCTTGGGTTCTGAGCTCTGTTTTAACCATACTAAGAGAAGTATTTCACGGACGACTTCTGCTCTCAGTTCCATGCTATTTTTTGATTGGTAGCAAACTATATCCTGACAATAGACCCTCCTACTAGTCCTAAGTAAATGCTAACATTTATGGAGCATCAATTCTATGTAATGCCCTCTATATAGTTCTCTTCACAACACAGTCACATTTATTATTAACCCCTAAGACTCAGAATGATGAAGGAATTTGCCCAAAGTTGCACAGCCAGTGAGTATAAGAGCTGACATTTGGAACTGGGTTAGCTTAAATCTAAAGGACTTTCTCTTTCTCTTCTACCATCTTTACTATTCAATATTATATTAGCCTAATATTCCAGAAAGAAAAAACAAACAAACTGCTAAATAATTTATTAAATAAGAACAGGGGATAG
Source organism: Gorilla gorilla gorilla (assembly GCF_029281585.2). Classification (NCBI taxonomy): domain Eukaryota; kingdom Metazoa; phylum Chordata; class Mammalia; order Primates; family Hominidae; genus Gorilla; species Gorilla gorilla. The sequence goes on from NC_073241.2 coordinate 81,783,156, forward strand.
ATCTACATACCTTGGTTATCTACTTATTTTAATAATTTTTGGCTTAAAATGAGGATTCTTTTCTTGTTTCTGGACATTATTAAAGTGAGACAAGCAATAGAACTGTGAATGACCACATATACCCCTAGAACATACATTTTCTTCAAAGAGAAAGATCTTATGAGGTCTGAGTTCTCACATGTATAAGCAAACCTATTCCTTAGAAGTGCACTGGTAGAGAACCAGGGATCTATCAACACAAGTGTCCCACTGAGTTTGTGCATGCCACTTTGTATAAAAACAGTGGTAAAATTAATAGCACCAATCTCATAAGCTTGTAAGAAACAAATGAGTGAATATATTTGTGGAGTAATTAGAACAGTACGTTGTTCCTAATAAATACTCATAAAATATTAACTATTTCAATTATTAGAAATGCAAGAAAGGTGTCTTTGTGTTTTCTGGCTGAATTTGCCCTTTTGGCAGCCACAGATTTAAAGGATCTATAGTTTTTGAAGCTGCAATAATTTAATCTTATTTGGATTTCTTCCCTGTCATCCAAATTAGCCAATTCACTATGGTATTTGAGATTTGAATATACCCCCCCATTTTTTTTTTAAACAATCTAATTCTAAACTCTAGGCCTCCTTTTCATTTGCCTGTTTTGAGAAGTCCAAGTATTTAGGAACATCTCTTTAAAATTACTAAGAGTAATTTATTTCCTTTTCAAACATTTCTTTCACCATGTACATCTTAGAGATTAAATGAAAAAAACTACTACTTTTAACAAAGATGTCCTTGAATACCTCATCTACTCATTTCATATATAATGGAGATAATTTTTGTGTGTAAATTCAGGCACAACTAAAGAAAGCAAACATACTTATTGAGGTTTAAATATTTTACTTCATTTTCATGCAAATTAATTTCTTCAAATCCTTAAACTTTCTCAGGCTTAGGTATTGGTTCAACCCATGGGAGTGAAGTGTTGACACAAGAATGCAAATATTGTAGAGGTGCGTGCCAGCCTGGCGCATGTGGCTGCAAGGCTGTATTCCTTTTCCTTTTGGGCTCGCACAGTTGGCCACCTTCCAGCTGTCACCTGCAATCCTAGGAGTGGTGCTTTCCACCTTACAACATTTGCTATTTAATCTACCAAGGGTAGGTGAGACTGAGATTTTACCTGGCCAGGGAAACTTACATTCCCTCTATTGCTGTACTACCCCCTACCCCCGGCCCTACTCCCAGATTTACTCTGATTTTGAGGCAAAGACTCAACACCAAAAAATGCATAGACACAACTTGCAACTTCTGATGGAGTATATCCAGCAGTTTTTTTTTAAACCGAGGTTATGTGCATACATAAAGAGTCTACTAGTTCTACAGGTTTGTTAAACAGCCTGTCCAGATTCCCTTCCTGATATTTTCTAAGAAATGCTGAGGTTAATGTTGGAACTCTAACAGTGACGACTTAGGGTCCAGATCTGGCTCTGACACTGTCTGCTGTGTACATTGCCTCAAGGTCCTCATCAGCAAAATGGGGATAATAACACCTCCCCATGAGATCGTTTTGAAGAAAAATAAATGAGTAAATTATCAAAAAACCCTGAAATGTATGATCAAGTGTTACTAAAATTATTTAGCTTTAAAATTATATTTATTTCATTAAATATTAAATATCTTATTAAATTATTATAAAATGTATTGTTACTTTCCAGAGGATCCATTTGATATTTCCTACTATATCACTAACATGCTTAAATAGTGTTTTAGTCAACTTTCAGCGTCAGGGATTTCGTTTTATGAAAGAGGAGGCTTTTGCTCATTCCCCACTTTTGCCCTGCCATATCCACTCACCCACCCATATGCAACGCTTAATACCAACCCAGCTGCACACCACACAAACACTTGCACTTGCACATGCACTCACTTCCACCCCTAATCCTCCTAATAGAGTTGTATCATAATTTTGATTAGAACAATACTCACTATTTACATCACTATGACTCTTCACTAATCTTTATTTACTTTTTCATTCTAAATTGTATTTGCTTAATTACCTAAGTACCTCACCCCAAATTATTTGCCAGTTCCCTAAATCTCCTTTTGCAACATCAGTTGTCACCAGGAAGGAGTCTATTAATGTCATAGTCTTAGCTCAGGCTACTATAACAAATGACCAAATACTATATGGTGTAAACAACGAACATGTACTTCTCTAAGTTCTCGTGTCTGGGAAGTCCAAGATCAAAGTGCTGGCAGATGCAGTGTCTGATGAGAGCTGTTTCTGTTTTAGCAGATGGCCTTCTCCTTGTATCCTCACATGGTAGAAAGGGAGCAAGAAAGCTCTCTGGGGTCCCTTTTATAAGGACACTAATTCCATTTATGAGGTTTCCACCTTCACAACTTAGTGACCTCTCAAAGGCTGTACCTCTTAATCCCATCACATTTGGGGTTAGAATTTCAATATATGAATATTGGAGCTACATAGATATTCAATCCAAAACAGCCTTCTTGAAGATTTATCTTCCAGAGCCAATTCTTAACTTGCTGCAGTTTTCTTGTGATCTCTCTTCACCTCCATCCTAATGATTCTCTTTACCGCTTTCCTATGTTGGATGTCTCATTTTCCATATCCCCTTGTATTAGGGCTGCTGTCCTAGGGCTGCTTTAACAGATTATGATAAGCTTGGGGACTAACAATAAATGAAATGTATTTATTGTCAGCTATGGAAACCAGCAGTCTCAAATGGAGGTGATAGTATGCTCTCCCTCGAAGGCTCCTGGGATAATCCTCCTTTGCCTCTTCCAGCTTTTGGTGACTCCAGACATGCTTTGGCTTGCTGTTATATAACTCTAACCTCTGGCTCCCTCTTCATATGGCCTTCTCTCCTGTATCTCTGCGAAATCCGCCTCTGCCTTCCTCTAGTGAGGATGTGTCATCGGATTTAGGGTAGCCCCTAAATCCAGGATGACCTCATCTCAAGATTCTTAATTACATATGCAATGACTGTTTTCCAAATAAGGTCACTTTCGCAGGTCTAGGGTGGACATATCTGTTGGAGGGCCATGCAGCCAACTATATCTTTAGCTTCTATTCTCATTTTACTTCTTCAGTTTATTATACTTCAGAGAAAGTAGAAAACTTTCTCCAATAGTTGGAGAAAAATTTACCTTGCACCTTTTTAAAGAAAAAAATGCAAGGTAAATTTCTGAAACATCACATGTCCAAAATGTCCTTATTCTACTTATAAATATTATTAACAATTTGTCTTGAAATAGACTTCTAGGTTGTAAATCATACTTCTTGAACGTTTTGAAGGCATTATATTCTTGTCTAGCTTAAACTAGTCTAAGCAATTTTCATGTCATACCCTTTTTACGTGATCTTTTCCCTCTCTGGAGTCTTGTAAATTCTTTTTGCCTCAGTTCATCAGTCTTTTTAGAATCATGTAAGTACTTTTAATCTAACTGTACTAGGCTTTTCCTGGGTTTCTCAATATGGAAAACCATGCTTTTCAGTTCTATGAAATTTTTTTCAATTTATTGATGATTTTCTCTGTTGTTCTGGTCTCTCTTTCTGGAGATCCTATTCTTCGAATGTTGGATTTTCTAGTATTGTTCTGCTTTTATTATCTTTTCTCATCTGTTTACTATTCTTTGATCTTTGTGCATTACTTTCTGAGCGATCTCTTAAGTTCATTTTCTAGCTATTTCTGCTACCATATGTTTTTAATATCTAATAGCTCTTTCTGTTCTCTGAGTGTTCCATTTTTATAGCATTATGCTCTGGGAAAAATAATATTGATTTAAATTTTATTTTGTTTTGACTTTTCTTCCCCACCTTAAACTTATGTGAATGGGCTAGGAAATAGGAATCAAGAAGCCAAACTTATGACCATGTACCTTCTGGCAATGGGACTTTTTCTTTTTGTTTAAAACTGCATTCTGTTTTCACCATCCTGCTCAAAGGTAATTTATCAAGACCATCCTGCTCAGTCTGCTCATTCTTAGAGTACGGTAGAGCTTTGTCTGAGTCTCATTTAGATTCAGGGCAGAGAGACTTTTGCTTTTGGTTGGTCATACCTCCTCTGGCCATTATTTTCCGTTTTATTATATCCGTTTTGCCTGAAGGGAGAGGCGGAAACTGTAATAAGCCCCAATCCCTACTTCAGGAGGAACTCTATCGTTCTTATTATTTTCCCATTCAGCATTCCTTGATCAGCTTCTGATTTTGTATGATTTAGTAGAAAAATCAATGAACTGTGAATCAGACACATGGAAATTGGTGAAATTCTGTTATTAGTAATCTTTGAGGCTGGAGTGCAAGTAATTTAGCTCCTCTAGGTCTCAGTTTTCCTCATCTGTAAGATATAAGGAGTTGTACTAAACTGGAAGTTTCTGAGCTCAGCTAGGTCCTAGTTCTTCTATAGAAGTGCCTAAACAAATTGCTACCAAGAGCAAAAAGAAATTGAGTGGCTTGCTGCACCTATCAAACCACCATGGCACAAGAATACCTATGTATCAAACCTGCACATGTCTCCCAGAACTTATAGTAAAATTTTTTAAAAAGGAAAAAAAAAAGAAATTGAGTGGCTCTCACTCCCTTCTCTCTCCAGTCACAGAAGGACACTTTTATCTGTTTCTACCTAAGTGCCTAAAACTTTTGTTGTCTGATTGATATTTTTCTGGAGACCAGGCTTTCCTGTCCAAGAAATTGTTTTAAAATCATCCGGTCTCAGTGGTTTCAATGTTTCTGTCTCTAAATTCTGTGAATTGATATGATACTTTTGTCTTCTTGCCTTTAAGACTTGGAGCATGAAGGACCTACATGATGACTGCTGATCTATAGCATTTATGAGTACACTAACAATCTCTTTCATAACATGACATGTGGTTTCTTCTGTAGTTCTCGAACTGGACTGTGTATGGTGCTGCAGAGTCTTGGCAAACAGCTTAAATTAATAAAGAAATATGGAACAGCCAGGAGGTCCCACACTGAAGGCTTCAAAAAGATTATTATGGTTCTGACAGCATAGAAATTGTTCTTAACTTCTTAAAAACCATAGAATACCTCAGCAGGCAGATACTTGCAGATTAATAATCACTTTACAGCACTGTTGGAGATCAGTTATCCATCATCGCAATATGGACTATATCGCCGGAGAGGATTTTAGGAGGTTTGAATGCAGAATGCACTGCAAATACAGCACTAAAAGAGTTATTTCTTCCATCTTATGAAATGTATTTTAGTCTAGCAGATAAATTGTGTCATTAGACATTTTTATGCACTGTCTGGCTGTGTACTGGCATCAACAGCTTTTATCCACTCCCCACCCCAATTACGAAATACAGGAGAGCAAATGGCAACTCTTCTTGAGTACCAGAAGACCTGTTGTACACATATTATGAGTGTTTCATTTGGTATATTTTATTATATTCCAGTGTAATTTCCAGAATAAATTAAGGTGTTAACAAATAACTAGAGTTCAAAGGGCAGAAAACATTGTTTCAATGACAGAAAGAGAATATAGTTAAACATGCAAAGCAACCTCTTTTAAATTCAAAGAATAATTCAACAGTGGAATATGATCTGTGAAATTAATCAAAAATAAAATAATTTTTATTTGAAAAACAACTATATTTTTAGATCATAAGTATCATATAATTTTTATGATTAAAAAAGCATGCAAAAAAGAAAACAAAGACACTGATATGTTTCTATCCTTTCCCAGCTGATATTTATTTTATTTTATTTTATTTTATTTTTAGAGACAGGGTCTTGTTCTGTCACTTGACAGACAGCATTGGTGCAATCATAGCTCACTGTAACCTTGAATTCCTAGTCTCAAGAGATTCTCCCACCACAGCCTCCTGAGTAGCGATATTTATTTTATCGCCTTATTTTTCAAGATTATAGATACAGTTTAGATCACAGTATTTTAAACTTTAGTGAGCATCAGTATCACCTGCAAGACTTACTAAAGCCAGATGAAGAGCGTCCCATGGTTACTGATTCAGAACCCTGGCCAGCGTTTAGAAACAGGTCTTCAAGAGGGTCCAGTTTATAACATGATCCAACTAATGCCGTAATGTTTACTGACCAGCCATTTGTGTAGTAGGGATAGAGTCCAGGGATATAGATTCCTGAACAGCTAGACCTGATATACACCTTATATCCTCCAACTGATTTCACAAAATAGAAAGCAGCTTATTTATACCAACTAGTCAAATGAATTCATATTACTTGCTGTAACAGATTGTGTGATAGCAAAGAAACAAACAATCACTGAAGAGATTTGTTTCTCTTTTAATCAGCAAAGATGGATAATCTAGTTATGCTGCCGTACAAAGCAGGAATAACACTTATGGCCCTGGAAAATTTCTCCCTGGCTCATTTTCTTTCATCGCCATGTTTTACTCATCGTAAAGATAGAATACGAACCACAAATCTGTGAGTCTTATATCTGTTAATTATTGACTAAGAGAAAGCTCTATGGCAAATGGTGGGTTTCAGCTTTAATAAATAATGGGGTTGATTCTGCCCAATGACAGATGTGTGTAATTCTCATTAAAATCAGTGGCAGCTACACAAGTGAATCAAAGCAAAATGGTGTCTTTTACAGAACGTTCTGATTTTGTAAATTATTCACTATCTCTCAAACATATGAGACATATGCTATTGTTCTCTGTAGGGAACAAGAAAAACTCTTTTAGGCAGGATGTAGTTTCAAATTTTAGACTTAGAATGTGCAACTAAGAAAAGATATAAAATATTTTTACCCACAGCCTTTAAATAAAACTGAGTTAATAATTGTTTGTGAAGATGCTTCCAGATACTGTGGAATGGGAAGTGTTGAAATGCTTCCAGTGCTGTGGACTGGGAGGGTTGGTGGATGACTGGACAGATACCTGCTTATCTCTGGATTTTCCAAATATCAGGTTAGTCTAGCAGTCTTTGCCAAACTGTGGCAACAATCAATAGTATCACAACCAGTGACTAAGAAATACAAAGGGCACCTCATTATCGTAAAACACAGATGCAATTAGAAGGGCTCAAAGGTGTTGAAAATTAAGCAATGAGTTAGGAGGCTGTTAAACTGAACTCTGGTCTTTGTTCTATCGTTGAGATACTCAGTACCTAGAAGTGCTTCAGTTAACACATCTATAAAATCGAGAAAATACTATCTGCTCATTCTGCCTCCCTGGGATGCTGTGATTAACAATAATGAAAAACTGTTGAAATAATGAAAAGCACTAAATTAATTAGAAGAATAAATGTTAGAGGAAGTAGACCGGGCACGGTGGCTCACGCCTGTAATCCCAGCACTTTAGGAGGCTGAGGCGGGTGGATTACCTGAGGTCAGGAGTTCAAGATTAGCCTGGCCAACATGGTGAAATTCCGTCTTTACTAGAAATACAAAAATTAGCCAGGTGTGCTGGTGTATGCCTGCAGTCCCAGCTACTGGGGAGGCTGAGGCATAAGGATGGTTTGAATCCAGGAGGCGGAGGTTGCAATGAGTTTAGATTGTGCCGCTGCACTCCAGTCTGGGTGATAGAGTGAGACTCCACCTCAAAAAAAAAAAAAAAAAAATTGGAGGAAGCACACTAATGCCCACTGTAGCAGCTCCTTGACAAATACATAAACCTAGACTCTCTGATTAACAGGATAATCGGGATGAGTCTCCTTCAAGATGTTCAATCTAACACCTGAGATCTTTCCTAAGCCACAGATTTATGCACTAAGAAAGATGATGGCAAAGCATGTCATATGATCAATTGTTCCCATCCCAATCAAATGTTCCCTTAATTCTTGGTCAGCAATGCATCTGCATAGGTTTGGGAAGAAAAAGAAAGAAGCACTTTAAAAGGAAAGAAACAAAATGATGTTTTGTGTTTATTCTTGGTTGGTTCGTTCCACTACTGTTTTGTTTTCCCAGAATTATTCCTCATTTTTTGCAGACTCTTCTTTGATTAGCTATGTTTCTTAAAATGCTCCAATAGTCTTTAATTGTCTGTAGTTCCAAATATAAATTTTAACTGGAAATTGTTGATTAAATACAATTTAATTGAAAAACCTTCCAACTTTAATGAACTTATAGCACTTGAGAAGAATGTGGAAACAAAGTAACTGGGTTTTTTCCTCCAATATTAATGTGCTTGTGTATACCATTAGGATAGGATAGGATAGATCTGAGGTAGGACTGTATGATGGGGAAATAGAATATTCAGTGGATTGAGCACTTGCATTGGTGTAAGAAAATCTATAGGTAGAAAGGAGAGAGAAAATGCATAAATGAAACTAGATCTGACCGCTGCTTTGTCATTTCTCTAGAGATCTTCTTGTGAACTGGCATTGAATTGACATTGACTGCTCTCTAATTTGTGGGACCTTCCAAGCTTATTCTAAAATGCTGTAAAAGTCTCACCCTATAGACACCAAGACTTGATTATTTAAATGCAACGTTTCAAGCTACATTGAAACCACCTGCCACATCTTGCTGTTTCTAGGCGGGAGGCATCTATAAGACTGTTTTATTAAAGCAAGATACTAGGGATCAAATAAGTTCATTGTGTTCTCTGCATGCCCTAAATGTGAAAAGAATATCCACCATAAATTTGATGTCAGAGATTTGGTTCAATATAGAGCAAATTTGGGAAAGAGGAGTTTTGCACCATAACTTCAACAAACCACCTTTCCCCGCCTCTTCCCTCTTCTTCTCTTCACTCTTTTTCTTCATCATCTTTTTTAGAGTTATGGTCCTTGTGGTATCATGATTAAAGTTTCCTCATACACACATCGATCTCCTACTCTCTGTCAACCCTTTATTAAAATGTTTCTCAAACATTAATGTGAGCACAAATCCTCTATTCAGTGTGTACTGAATCTGAAATTGCAAATTCTGATTCAGTAAGTTTGAGGTAGGAAGAGAACCTGCATGCAAACTGGCTCCTAGATGATACTGGTGCTGCTGGTCCAGGAAGCTCTCCGTAGTCAACTTTAGGAAAAGTATAGATTTAGATTCCTACCAACTTTCTGTCTACATAGTTGTCTCAAAAAGATCTGAAGGCAAAGATTCATATTCTAACCTGACCTCAGTTTTCTACAATTATTATTACACACTATAGAGGTTTTGCTGCATAATGAAGTATGATTTTGATAGTAAACCTAGAGGACTGAGAGATTGCTAAAGGCAAAATAAAACCAAACACACAGAGGGAGATAGAAATAAATGTTATATGCTGAGATCTCAAAAACGTGAGAAGTAAATCTTTCTGTTGAATTAGAAAGATTGATTCTCAATAGCCAGTGGCTTGGAGAGGGGAAGCAATAATTTCTGGCCTTGATTCTACTCACTGCTGCCAGGAGACCTTTGCTTTGTTGCTATTTTATCCACAATGGATAGATATTTGTGTTAAGTCCCCACATTGTTTAAAATGCAAAAGAAGGTGCTTCCCTTACTCTCCCCCAGGTGAAGATCAGATTCGCCTATCACTGTCCTAGACAGGACTCACAGAACATAGAAGCTTCACCTGGGAATGAAATCTCTTTCATCTGAATTTGCTGGGTTGACGAGTCTAAGACCCGACACCACTCATCACCCTGATCTGACCTCATCTGAGCCCATTATCTTTAATTTTATATGCAGCTTCTACAGTAAATATGAAGTGGAATGTTCCTCTTTTTACAAACATTTATTGTGAGTAGCATAAACATTTTGACACTGTATTATTTTATAAGTTTCCTGATGCATACAATTAGTGTAGATATAAATCAAAATGATGGCAGTCCTTCTACGGTTTTTTGAAGTTCCCAGGAGAGCTGTTGGGCTCTTTAATTGCTTACTAATGTAAAAATATCATTGTTAGTAAAGCATAAATCATGGCAATTTTGCCCCACTAGAGGCTAAAAGCAGCACAAGATGTGATAATTAAGATATACTAATAGACCTGGCAATTTCTATAATAGGAGCTTTTAACAAGGTAGGAAAAGAATGTCATCTCTTATGCTGCAGTGAGGCAACAAATAAAATAGGAAGTTTTCCTCTTGCAAAAGAGATCACCCTGCTTAAGAAACAATAGCCAGAAAGCAGGTAAGAAAGTGTTTTTTTCTTTCTTATTCACTTGTTTTCCTAGTCACATGGCAGCTTATGAATATAACCTTAGGGTGAGAATTAGCTTTGTAAATTTTAAAGATGAGAAGGATCTTTGGAACCTAATTTCTTTGTTTTCATGACCGGGAAACTGAGACTAAGACAAATAAAATAGCTGGTTTTAACTAATTGGGAGCAGAGCTGGGACTAGAAACCAGGCACTTGCTTCCCCGTGAAGGGCCCTTTCTGTTTTGTTAGCTTTGTATGTCACCAAAGACCTTCAAACGTTTTCAAATCTTGAATATTCTTTTTCCTATTTTATAGTTCCCCTCCTTTTTCTGTGATGTTTGGTGTATCTCCTTTGAAGAATCCTTGAAGTTGGGTATCATTGGTAACATTTGGATTGCATAGTAGGAAATTATTTGCTTTGGGGTACTACGGACAGCAAAGACCCCCCATCTTGTGAGGGATAAGAAAAAGAATATGTCTCCAGACCAATGCTAAAGCTTACCTATGGCTAAAGTGAAACAAGAGTCTGTGTTAAAATAAGGAGTTGTGCTTTTCAGACACGATATTCAGGAGCTGCATGCAACAACAAAAACAATCAATTTCTTCTTTGACACAGGTGTAAACCCAATTAGCATTAATTAGAAGTAAATACACACAGGAGGGGGGCCCACGTTGCAAAGGCAAGCAACTTCAGTTCCATTTAACACCTCTTCACTCTTATATGGAGCCTTCCATCAAAGGCTTTCAAGATGTTTTCAGACCTAGAATGTTCTTTTCTTATTTTACTAAGTTTTTTACTCTTTTCTCTTTATCTTACCCCATTTATTCATTGATCCATTAAGCTAGAACACCTGCAATATGTTGTATGTCATGCTCTCTACTAGGTAATAGGGATAGAAGATGATCAAAACCTCTATTTTATCCTCCCTGATGGAATTTGCAGTCTAATGGAGGAGAAATACAGGAATCAAACATGCAAACAAACACGTATATAATTGCAAATTGTGGTATGATACATAAAAGTAAAGTTGGTTGCTTAATTTTTTATGGGGTGACCTGGACATAATATGTGAGCTAGGGAAGAATTATCTTAGGAGATAGGGAGAAGAGCATGTGGAAAGTGTGAATGATTGGCAAGGTCAGTGTGTTTATTTTATTTTTCAAAATAAAAAGTTTTTAAAAAATAGATTTCTCCAGATACTCCCAGAGAATGGATTATCATGGCGTAAGCCCAGAGAGCATTGAAGAAGGCATTTCAGTAGTGCTGGTGAAAGAGGGTAGTGGCCAGAATTTTGGTGGTGACAATGAGGACAGAAAAATGGAGGGAGAGGAGATGTATTTTGTAGATACAATTGATTGGACTTAGCTGAAACATTTGATGTATGCAGTATGGGAGAAGGGAAACTCACGAATGCTTAGGAAGTTTACTTGAGTAGCTGGTTTGTTTACAATGTTGATGTGTATTAATTTAAGGATGGCCAGGGAAGATTGGGTTAGTGGAAACTGGGATGTTTGGGGTATCTCTGAGGTACATAGGTGATGATTCCTGTCTGGAGCGCAGAGGAGGGGTCTTCTAGGGGTGGTGTGACATAAATTGGATAATAGGATATGATGAGACAAAAAATGTGTGTGCCTAATACCGTGTCCTGGGGAAATCAGTGCTTAGATGTTAGGGGAAATATCAAGGGCCATGGATATAGCATGAAGACCAGGAAAGAACCGTCATTTACTTCAAGGGGGGAAGTAATTTCACAAATGAGAGGGTGGTGAAATATACAAATATTTCTGAGAGTTTGAGTAGGAAATTTGCATTCATTAGATTTAGCAACACAACATCTTGATTGCCTTGATAAGAAACTTGGGGAGTAGTGGGACGGGTGAACATTTGAGAGAAGACATTAAGTAGACGATTCTCGATAAGGAAACAGGGAAAGATAGTCACAACTGGAGATAGATGTAGAATTAAAATCGTTATTTTAAGAAAACCAGGATACTCTACAATATTGATAAGAGTGGTCAACGAAGGTGTGGGAGACATGATGGAGAGATAAGATCACTCAAGGAACAAGGTCCTTGAGAGAAAAAGATGAGATGTGGAGTGAGTGGCCTTAAATAGAAGCAGGGGTGGTTTCTTCATTGAGACAGGAGAAAGAAGAGGGATGTTTTGCAGGTAGGTGTGAGTTTTGTTGGTAGGAAGATGAAATGATTTGAGTTTCATGATTTCTCCTTGCTGAAGTGTGAAAGGAACTATAAGAAAAATAGGGAAGTGGATATGGGGCAAGTTTAATAGGAAGAAAAAAAAAGACATAATACTTTGCCATAAGAACTGAGCAACTGAGACTTCCCCAACACGAAAGCTGTGTTGCCCCGCAGTGTGTGTGATTTTTCTCCAGAAATGTTCAGCTACTCAGGTGAGACTCATTAACGAAGGTACAAGGTAGAGTATGTACACCCAGGATTTGGCTTTTGTCAGACATGGATTTCTGTAAAAGAAGAGAGGAGCATGACAGTTGATGGTATTTGCAAAGTTGTTGCTATGATAGCCAATCGTATGATAGCGGGCAGTCAGGGTTCACTTAAGACCATAATGTGAAGGGGCATGTTGAGATAAAGTTGAAGACGTAGGCTCATTTGCTGCCTATCCAGTGGCAATTGCAGAGCACGCAGAAGAGGGTGTGAAAGAGGAAAAGAAAGGATGCAGATATACATAAATGTATCAGATTAGAAGATAAACCAAACCATAGGGGATGGCCAAGGAAAGTATGACTTCCAGCAAATGACTGAGATACACAAAAATCCTGATGGGTGTTTGGAGAAAAGGATGTGTACATTTTCCAGGGTGTGATGGAAATTCCAGAATGGCTGCTCCTCCCAGACTTCAGGGCTAGCACCTTACATTTACATGAGCTCACAAGAAGATTAGAGGATTGACTCTGGCAAGTAACATGACCAGAGTCAAAGAAGTCTGCAGGACGGTTGTTTTGTAAACTCATCTTTTTTTCAATAAAAAGCACTAGTCCACAAAATACAAGAAAAATTAAAAAACCCAAAGAAACAATTGAATTCTCTTTTCTAGATTGGCTTATATTCCTGGAAACTCTTCAAACAGAAAAGTGAAAGTTCTGATATTATTATAATCGTAATAGTTTATGTTGGTGATATTTGCATGGTGAATCATTTTCAATCCTCAAAATGCCCAGGTTTCTGTGTCCTTAATGTTATATTGGGGTTCATATATATTATTTTATTTGTTTTCTATTTGCCTCAATGATTTCAGTGCTCCCATTTCATTTCAAACCTTTTTAAAATTAATCATTTTATAACTTCGAGTTTTCTCCCTATTAACTTGTTAGTGACCCATTCATTTATGATTTTTTGTGGATACCTTAGAGATATTAACATGAGACTTTGATTTACTACAATCACATTGAAATTATTACTATCAGTAATGGTAGAATCTGAGAATACTTTACTGCATTTACCCTTTTTTGTCCTCTGATATGTGTTATGTATTTTAATTCTAAATATACTTTAAAGGCCATAAAACACTAATTTCCCTTGAAATATAATCACATATTTATTCTTTCTGTTTCTCATCATTCCATCTGGCATTTTCTTGTTTCCTTCTGCTTAAAGAACTGCTTTTAGAATTTCCTTCAGTGCAGGTTTGTTAATGACAAATTCTCTTGCTTTCTGTTTTTGTTAAAATGGGTTATTTTGCCTTCACTTTTGATGGCTATTTTTGCTGGGTGTAGAATTCTAAGTTGGGATTTATTTTCTTTGATTTTCCTCATTTCTGTTGAGAGGTCAACTATTATTTCTCCTTTGAGAAAAATGCCTGTTTTCTCTGTTTTTAATATGGTTTTCTTGGTTTTAGATTTTAGCAGTTTGATTATGATATGGTATGGTTTGTGATGTGTGTGTGTGTGTGTGTGTGTGTGTGTGTCTGTGCCTGTGTGCATAGGTGTGTGTTGGTGTTTATCTTGCCTGGAGTTCACTTAGATTCTCGGATGTGAGAGTTGATGTCATTAATCAGTTTGGAAAGTCCTCAGCCATTATGTCTTCAAAGATTGCTTTTGCCTCATTTTCTTTCTCCTAATAGTATTCCAATTATCTCTATATTAGATATTTATACTGTATTCCAACATCTTTTATGTACTTTCCGATATTTTTCATTTTCAATTAATGACTGGGCTTTTTTATTGACTTCCTTCATTTTACTAATCCTGTTTTATGCAATGTCTAATTGTCTGATAAGCTTATATATTATGTTCTTAATATTAGTTATTATGTTTTAGAGCTCCAGCATTTTCATTGGATTCTTTTTATAAATTCCAGTTCTCTGATGAAATTATTCATTCTTTGCATCTGTTTGCTCCAGCTTGCTTTTCTTGTATATATTTGATAAACTCCTCGTCTTCTAATTAAAATACCTGGCTCACTGTGGATCTATTTGTGTTTGTGTTGTTTTTATTTTAAAAATTGCATGTTAGTAATATTATCCTGTATCTTGTCACACCTAGTAATTTTTTTATTGAATTTATTTACTATGTATAAAAATTTAGATTATTGAGCATCCACTGTCTTCCTTCACTCTTTTCTCTACTAGGAAGATAAAGTGGGAGCTCACTAACTTAACCCAATAAGGGACTGAGCTGAATCAAGGCTGGATTACATTTCTCTCATTCACCTTTGTTTCTAGGATGGAGTCCTCAATGGCTTTCAACCAAGAGCCTACTAAGATCAACTGGGCCCCTCCCCTGATGGGTCTCGCACTTTAATCCTTGTCTCCGTCACCAAAGGACTGTCAGAAAACTCCATTCTGCTTCTCAGAGGTTTTGTAATTAGCTTTTTATCCTCTCGTGTAGCTTCAGAATCTGGCATGTGTGTTGAGAAAACTGGCAGTATTTGGTTTTCATTTCCCTCTTTTAAGTGGGATCCTGACAGTTCAAGTCTTTGTTTTTGTCTCTGCAGGGCCACAAAAATATTTCTTCTTGTTTCTCTATCCCCACTTATAGTCTCTGCCCAAGTGAAGGTTGGATTCTTAAGTTCATTTCATGCCCCAAGAATTGTCAAATGCCCCGAGAGAGAAGTTTCTTTAGAATATCACCCCAGCTTTATGAAGTTCTTCCTTTCTCTGAAATCTTCACCCCTTAGTTCTCACTGCTTCAGCAAAAATCTGATGTCTTTAAGCAAATTTTGGCAAGTACTTCCTACTTTTCTAGTTCATCTTGGCAGAACCATGATTTGCTATATAGGCTACTCCATCTTGCCTGAAACAGCAGAAATTTCAAACAGTGTCATTTTACAAAGTAAATCATCTTAAGGGTGTTTGTCTTTCGATTGAGTGAGCTTGAGAAGCTGTAAAGGCTTTGAATTCTGGCTGCATTTTTTATTTATTTAATTTTTTTATTTATGTATTTTTTTTTTTTTAGCAATTTGGAGTGTTGTGATGCATTGTTCTGAGACAATATTATTAGCAGCTAAGAATGGTGGCTTTGACATCAGGGAATTCTAACCCTGGCTGTCCGATGCAATCTTGGCCAAAGAATTAGATCTCTGGAGACTCCATTTTTACCATCTATCAAATGGGGAAGAAAACCCTGCTTTCTATGTTTATAAGGAGGATTAGATGATCAAATATTTATTGATTACTTACTTTAGCTATACTAAATGCCTTACATATATTATCTAATTTTAATATGCTATGTACCATAGTACACACTAAGGATTCAGTAAGGGATAGCAGTGTTATTACTTATCCTGATTACAAACCAGACCCTATTTTGGCTTCAGGTAAAATCACGAATCCCCCCATGGTTCATTTCTCATTCCCTGCCCTTTTAACTACAGAATATCGACAAGGTAAATACAGGCCAAAGATAATTTTTTAGCTTATAATATTCATATTCATATTTTTGTGCTGCAGTTAACAATCAAAAGTATGTACATCAATAAAAACAACAAAAATAAAGCTTAATTATTAATAACCATGAGCATCGGGACAATGTAGAAATATGAAACATGTTTTCCCATGTACTTCTAAAAATAGCATAGCTAGTTTTATATGTGGGTTGAATATAGTCAAAACATCAGAAAAGTTATTCAGGATAAAGCCTTAAAATGCCAGGTTTTACTTTTTGGTGAAAATGACATGTTGGACTGCTGCCTGATGAATTTAAACCTGGACAGTTGCACATTTGTAGTTCACAAGTTGGGGAGCCTGTAGCTTTGGGTCTCAGTAGCTCCTGGGGTAGTATTTGCACTTCATTTCTGGCCCTGTATATCTGATTTGATGACATCTGTTAAGGAGACAGTGGAGGGAAGACATGCATATGAAATTTCAGTGAACACAGCCTGCATTTCAATGATCTGAGGCTGCTGTTACCTTGTCATTTATTTTGTAGCCTTTGGGGCTTTGACAGGCAATACCCAATCTGTTTCTCATCAGTTTAAATCTCAATATTTACTTTTAGATGTTTTATTTTAAAATCTTTAAAAAATAGAAGATTGTGCTTGTCCATATCATACAGAATTTGCTTCTTTCACATGAAAAGAAAACAGATTTGAATAGAATATAATCAAGGAGAAAAGAGCCACTTTACATATAATGAAAAAAATTATGACCAGGCATGGTGGTTCACACCTGTAAATCACAGCACTTTGGGAAGTTAAGGCAGGAGGGTCCCTCAAGCCCAGAAGTTCAAGACCAGCCTGGACAACATGACAAGACCTCATCCCTTACAGAAAATTAAAAAAAAATAATTAGCCGGGCCTGGTGATGCACATCTGTAGTCCCACATATTCAGGAAGCTGAGGCAGGAGGAGCTCTTGAGCCCAGGAATTTGAGGCTGCAGTTAACTATGATGGTGCCACTGCTCTCCATCCTGGGTAACAGAGTGAGACCCTGTATCAAATATATATATATATATATATATATATATATATATATACATATATATATACACACATATGCATATATACACACACACATATACATATGTATATGTATGTATACACACATATACATATAAAGAGGAACAACATAAGTTTTTTTAAAAAAGCAGAACTATTAACAAACTATAAATGCTAGTTTTGCTTGATATAGTTTTCTTTCCACAATGGTTTGCAATTGCCAACACCTAAACTGGAGGATCTTTTTCTTTTTTATTCTAACCATCTCCTAACAAGTGATTTTTAAATTTTAGGATGAATCCCAAGAGAATTGCTATTAGTAGTAGGTGCTGCTTATGTAATCGACAAGATCATTAAGGCAGATATTCTTCTAAATGAAAGTCTAGATCTTATATAACATGGATCTTGATACCTCCCTCATCAAGGGGTGGTCTATACACAGTAGCAGCAGCCTCACGGGGAGCTTGATAGAAATGCACAATCAAAAACTCCAACCCAGATATAAGGCAGCAGAATCTGCATTGTAACAAGATCTCCAGGTGATCCATATGCACAAGAAGTTTTGAGAAGCTTACCAGACTAGACCAGGGATTGACATATTTTTGCTACAGAGGGTCAGATAGTAAACATTTTAGGTTTTATAGGCTATTCAGTCTATCTTGCAATTACTCAGCTTTATTGTGCAAACAGCACCAGAGACAATACAAAAAGGAATAAGTGTGGCTGTGCTATAATAAAACTTCACTTATGGACATTGACATTTGAATTTTGTATAATTTTTACCTGTCACAAAATGTTCTTCTTTTTTTCCCCAATTATTTAAAAATGTAAAATCCATTCTTAACTCAAAGGCCACACAAGAACAGGTGGTGGGCCAGACCTAGTTTGCTGACTCCTAATCAAGATTCTATCATTTTCTTGACCTTGACCTTTCTTGGGTTGCCCTTGGTGCTTGTCTTAGGCTGCTTGGGCTGCCATAAGAAAATACCACAGACTCAGTGACTAAAATGATGGATACTGGCCAGGCACAGTGGCTCATGGCTGTAATCCCAGCACTTTGGGGGGCCAAGGTGGGTGGATCACTTCAGGTCATGAGTTTGAGACCAGCCTGGCCAACATGGTGAATACCTCTCTCTACTAAAAATACAAAAATTAGCCTTTCATGGTGGCAGGAGCCTGTAATCCCAGTTACTCAGGAGGCTGAGGTAGGAGAATCACTTGAGCCCAGGAGGCAGAAGTTGCAGCGAGCCGAGATCATGCCACTGCACTCCGGCCTGGGACACAGAGCGAGACTCTGTCTCAAAAAAACAAAAAAATAACATATAATAAAATAAAATAATGAATATATATTTTTTCTCAGAGTTTTAGAGACCAGTAAGTCTCATATTCAGGTGCCAGCACAGTCTGGTTCTGATTTCTTTTCCTGGCTTGAAAAGGCTGCCTTCTTGCTGTGTCCTCACAGGATATAGAAAGAAACCTCTGATGTCTCTTCCTCTTATAATAAGGCCACCAGATTTATAGGATTAGAGGCCCACTCTCATGACCTTATTTAACCTTAATTACTTACATTACTTATGTAAGGACCTTATCTCCTGTTACCTTGAGAATTAGGGCTTTAATGTGTGAATTGGAGGGTGAGGAGGCACAGCGCAGTCCATAGCAGTGCCCACATCTTCTCTCTGACATCTTCTCTGACCGTACCACCCGGAATCATTTTCCTGTCCATGATGTCCCATTGTCACTGTTAACTGCCTGTCATCTTTGCTGCTTAAATTTGGCCTTATACATTTATGACAGCACATTCTGTTCCTTCAAAGAAACTGCAAGCTCCCTGAATGCAGATGGTGCTGATCAAGGATCTAGTGACAAGTTCAACTGACTGCGTTGAGCTTAGAAGTTAATGATTGACTGATAGCAACGACGCAGCCTGACTTTTTCTGCTCTTGAGTCTCCCAGTTTGTTAAATGATTACAGGATCCTTATGCATCCTTTTGGGCTATTTTCGCATCTCTAAAATGGGGGAAATGTGGATGTGAAGATACATCCAGCTTCTCTATGGAGGGATGAAAATTACCTATTAGCGGCCTGTTTTGAAGACCCAGTCCTCTGTAGTATCAGGCACTTAGAAGTGACAGCCTTATCTTCACTATTTCATCTACTTTTTGGATGCAACAAGACCAACTATTTCATTTCCTGATCTTCTGATGGAGTGTCCTTTCTTCCCGTCCATATGCTTTCTCCCATCATATTTCTATTTGGCAGCCATCATTAACATGAGGTCCTTGCTTAACAAAGACCTTTCAGTGCATTTTATTTACCTTTAATGTTTTAACATTATTCACTATCCATCTTAAATATTAGGTCACTGTGAGTTGATTCCCTAGAGAGCCATTCTATTATTCCTCCCTTCTGTATATTTTCTAGTGTTTTTCCTAGTCCCTTTTTAATGACTACCCACACAGAGCTTCCTTCATTTGCTTTGGAAATGTTTGCATTAGTGACTCATGGTGCAAACAGATGGGGACTCGGGTAAGGTCCTCATAAATCATTCTCAAGGATTATCTATGTCACAATCACAATTTAAGGCTTTAGGAGAGACTGAATGAATTAGAGATAAATCCTATATATCATCTCATATGCTTTGCAGGCCTTTGGCTGAAATCAGCATGGATTAACACCTTTCCCAGCCTCCATTCTTCTATAGTCTTAATATTTTTAGCTAGGACCAGGGTCCCTGATTTCATTACGGTTTTAGACATACAGTGCTGTTCTGGAAACGTTATTTTCACTAGTTTTTTTTTTTTTTTTTTGCTCACGCCAAGGAGAAATGCAGGTGACAGGACACAAGTGTTCTTGATGTGTTACAAACATTTGCCACAAACTGGTTGCACCCTATATTTCCTGGTTGAAGTGAGCTCTTGTCAGATGCCTGCAAACAATGCACCTCAAGTCAGGGGAGCAAGGACGCGTGTAAAGGATTCATGAATGGCAAATGAAGACTGAACAGAAACACTTTGAGCAGAGCTGTTGATTAGCATCCTGAAGGAGTGATCTCTTAGGGAGGAATTCACCTCTTGATATTTCATTCACTCTGGACTTATCATGTGGGGAATCAGGCAGTCCTGTAGGATTTAATTTGGAATAAGTGAAAAAGAAACAATTAGAACCATTGTAATACTTGTTGCAGGGAATGCCAAACAAGCTTCCTTTGTTGTACCATTATTTTGGCGCTAATAAGTATGTCTTTATGCCCTCTAGATTGGTGTCTTGGATATTTCTCTCCCTACCTTGTCTTTCCGTGTAAAATCTTTAGATGAATACAATTTTCTATTAAAAATTAACTTGTATCATTTGAAATTAGCATACATTAACATTTCTTTAAGACTAGAGCTCTGCAAAGCTTTTTCAAAATGTCTCTCTCATGAGTGTGAAATGATTTTTGATTTTTTTTTAATCCAGCTGCAGGGAGAGAGGATAACAACATTTCTGCATTTCTGAGTTGTGTGACTTAGCCTTTTTGATTCTTAATTTCCTCAGCTGCAAAATGGGGATAAAATATTTACTCCCTAAGGTATTGAAATCCTTAAGCGATGTATACAAAGCATTTGACCAAGTAATTGACACGTGGACATATAAGATGGTCAATATTTTTCCTTTGTTATTATTTTGAATATTTGAAGCATGCACATTAAAATTATAGTAGTATCCACTGGTTATAAAATGCCACAGATTCCCTCAAATAACTGTGTAACATTGAGAGGAAGGAATTAGTGAGAGCATCTTTATTTGAAATCTTCGCACGTTGGTAATTTTATATTAGAGATTTTGCTCATCAGTTTCTGTACAGCCAAGTGCATGGCTTTACACGTTGTTGCTGAAATGATAAGCAACAGCCGTCTTATTCCTAAAGACTCTCAGCACACTTTTATTAAAGATGGAGCAGGTATCTGGCACAGAATTGGAGTATAGTAAATCGTGCAACAAATGGTATGCCAGAATCAATTTACTGCAGGCCCCCAATACCGTCGCTTTCTCCTTACCAGTTTCCAGCATAAATCTCTGTGCACACCTTATATGAATGTACCACAAGTAGCTGAATGCCTTTATGTTGTCTCTCTAAGCAGAAGTTTATGCCATAAAGGTAATGCGAAAAATAGAGAATAACTATCAAGTTTCAGTCTTCCTGAATTGTATTCAGGGAAGGGGGGAGAAGAGGGAATCACAGGATATCAGTGTTGGGTCAGTGCTTGGTGATTGCTGCTGACTTTTCACCGATGAGGAAACTATCACAGAGTACGGAAGTGGCATGTTGGAGAATGCTACCTGAGAATGAAAGAGTCAGAATTTAAGCGCATGTCGGTCACCTCTGAGGTCCCTTTCTCTTTTCTGTATAATATATTGCTGTCAAAATTTCTGAGTGGATATTTTTTCTAATTAGTTGTTGCTTAAGGCACATATACTTTCTTCTCCTGGAGCACGTGATAGAAAACAGACTAAGGTATCTTCATCTACTATATGCCATTTGCTTTGTATGCAGTTTCTCATTATCTGTGGGCAGTCCCTGGTATCCTGACTACACGGATAGTACAGTTAAAAATTAAAAATGTTAATTCTGTCTCTCCAGGGCCTACAGTTCGTAAATGAGAAGGGGGCTTAAAACTTGTCTCAGATCCACTGATTCTTGGGGTAAAGTTAATGGATAAATAGAAGTTCTAAATATGAGAAACTGTGAAATCCTGCCTTCCAGCTCTGCATTTGCATGCATGATTAAAAGACACAGCACCTCAGAAACTTGAATTTGTACTTCATATTGTATGTAAGTTTGTATTATAGATATATATTCCAATGGATAACTTGGTTCTAAGCCTTTTTGTTTTGGTAAATTAGAATTAAAGAAATTATAAACTAGAAGAGGAATAATGCAGTAAATAAAGAAAAAAATGTTCAATCCACCTCTGCAGGGACAAGAATATTGACTGTATCTCAAAGGTTATGAGTTATAAATAAGAACATGTTAATTATTTCTGTTTCCTTGGGGTGGATGTTCATTTCTACCAGCCTTTCCTACGAAACTATGCATCTTGAAATATCTTTGATTCTCGACACTATTTAACATTTTTTCCAAATATGCACATTTTCAGGAAAGATACTGGGTGATATCCTTGCCTGTTGGGTGGGACTCTATTTTAGATTTTCTGATTGTTATAATGATAAGATATACTGGGCCACTGAACATCTAGAATTGATCCTTCCATCCATTACACAGGAGTAAAGGATGCTTGCATCATGCCTATAGAAATAGCAGGGTTGCAAATAGCCAATTCATTGCTGGTTCCAATTTGGAAGCTGACAAATACTTGCTTTATTGCCCTGCCACAGGCAAAGTCTATCTTTCTGCCTACACAGCACAAGTCAGTAACCTACATAATTCTTCCAGGATATTCTAAAAGCCCCGAGGCGGGAGTTCATACTCTGTATATTTGGCATTTGGAATCTCAAATGGAAGTGCATTCAGTGACATCCTGGGAGAATTTCCAAATATACCAAAACATTTATTTTGCAGTTCTTCCTATTTGCATTATTTAATTTGTGCTGTCTTGCTAATATTTGCCTTTGTCATATATTTGTCATATTATACATTTGCCATTTAAAAATTTGACGCAGCAGTACAAACGTATTTAAGCCGCCATGCTGCTCAGAAGGGCCTATTATATATCAGGAGTCTGAAGAGTCAAATCAAATCACAGAGGATCTACTTTTATACTCTTACTTATTTTACTGAGGTTTTTCAACATAAACAACCACAGCAACATCTTAAAGTCATATCTCTTTGATTCCAAAGTGAAATACTCCATTCGTAAGAAAACGAGGAGAAAAAGAGAATTAGAAGCCGAATGGCTATACAAGTCACTGTTAAACTAGGACACTCTCGAGAGTAAAAGGGAGCTAGTAGTCATCACACTGCATGTGTTTTACGCAAATTGGGACTCAGAGTTACCCTTGTTAAAGATGTGTTATATTGCTGATCTGAACTGAGTTCTCAAAAAGAAGCCCAAGCAAAGTAGTCTATTTGTTGTGCTAAATCTAAGCCCCTCCCTACTCAAAAATCCCCGAAATACAATGTATTTATACATAGATAAGTATACGTTTACCTATGAAAAAATATACAGTAGGAAAAGCATGCGATTGTGCTCAGAGTTTATGTTCCTGAGTTCAGCATATTTTGTGTTCTCTGTAGTTCTGGTGACAGAAGTCTCTCCTTGTTCCAGTCTGCTGAGATGACCATGGGTCCATCTCTTCTTGGCCTTGTCACTGCCCCATGGTAACATCTTCTGAGGTGGTCTCGTGCTCATCTGAATCTTAACTAGCCAGTCCATTCCTCTTGATTGCAGGGTCCTCCATTATAACCAAGAGGACCCTCTTGTTTCACCCAGGTTGGGTGTCTCATTTCTGTCACTTATGGTCACTTGAAGAAGATATTTGGCTGCTTCCTGAGCCCTGATGGGGTATTCAGCCTACTCAGGGAAACTGTGTTAGATGCATCTACCCGACCATCCTACACAGGTGACTCTACTGCACCCTTCTCTGCCATGGGGAAATAGAGAACTCTTTAGGGGTATGTATGCCATAAATGCTTCAAGTGGGAAGCAGAATAAAAACACCCTCTGCTCTCAACCTTATAAACATAAATGGAGCATTTCTGCCAGTAAGATCCCACCACTCTTTTCAGTCTTAGAGATACTAACCAGGATCTCACTGACCCTTCTTTCCCACCCCTTCCAACTTCCAGTTCAAAGAGGATGCGTTGGGGAGGGGGGATGGTACGGATGATTGCTGGGTAGCCTGGATCATGTATTCTCTTAATACTCTACCCTATATCTGTATCATGGTCTTCCCCCACCAATAAAAGCCAAGACTTTGACAGATGTATTCTCAGGTTCTGCTTTTAGCATCATGGAGGCCTTGAGTCTAGCAGTGTCAATGGGAGAAGGTCACAGCAAAGTAAGAGGATGGGGATGGCAGGGAACATACTGGTAACTAGTGACTGGCTAGTACTTCCTGTCCTTCTACCCCTCTGAGTTTCTTGAGGGAGCAGGAAGCAAGTTCATTCAGCTTTGAATGGAAGCTCGCAGCTCACAAAAGACTGAACAGGGTAGGGCCTCCTTAGACTGATGTTAAACACAAGTAAAGCACAGTGGCTGTGGGGTCTTTCCTTAGAGTCATATTGGCTTGGTTGGGATCCCTGGCCCCTGCCAGCTTGGGGTGACTGTATTTTATAGGTCAAAATCTATTGGAAGATAGAGCAAAATGAATTAAGTGATAGTCAGAAGTGGGATATCTCAAAATTATGAAAAGTTTATCTGCTCGGGTGTTACCACACTCTCTCCTCCTGCTTCCCCCCTCAACTTCTTCCTATTCTCTACCTTTGTGCCGCCCCTCCCGCCGGCCACCTCAGTGTAAAAGCCACCAACCTCAGCCTGCTTCTCCAGCTCTCACAACTTAAATCCCACGCACTGTCTACAGCAATCCGACAATTCTGGTTTTGGAAAGACCATCCATGTCTATCTTGACATACAGTGAGCACCCTATTAATACCTACTGAATATCTCTCAAACTTTTTGTATATTTCAAAAAACATTTGAAATGATCCTAGAAAAGCTCAGAATAAAGCAGTCCTAATTGTTTTTCTTTCCAAAGACACAACTGAAAGCCTTAAAGTTTTAACAGAGCACCTATTAATTTCAGGGCAATTAGAAGGGAGGGGAAAGATCAGAGAATGTATCAACTTTCTGTAAGAGGCAAACCTGTGCAAATTAAGTTTGTCGAAATTATCAGCAAACAGTTGGTTTCTGTCTGCCCCAACTGGATTTCAGCAACATTTTATTCAGTTTCCACCTCAGTATTTTCATCTAATGCTCTATGCTTTTCAAATATTCATGTATAATTTTATTTTTAGAAAATCCCATGAGTTAATGAAGATGATTCCTATTTCCACAATTTTGCTCTCAAGGAAACTAAGACAGAGAGAGGGTAATGGAATTGCCCAGTTTACATGGCTACAGAATAGTTAAGATTTCAACACAGTTCTTCTCCCTTGGTCTCTGATTCTTCTCTAACACATTTAATTTTTAGAACAAAATATGTATTTAAAGAAAATATTGAATCTTCACTAAACGGCACAAAAGAAGTTATATATATGTATATATATATATATACACACATATGCACAATAGCATATATATATATATATATACACACACAGACAATATCAGAGGAATTTAGATTATTTAATCACTTTCTAATTGCTAGAGCAATCAAAAAATTGTTGACATCATAATTAAAGAAAACTGGTAGAATCTGCCCTTTTCTTTAGGTCCACTCCATCTGAGAATTGAGTTAAAGCTGAAAAATGCCAAGACTTCTATTTTGCCTATCTTGTGGACACATTACTTGTCATGGGAGGGGTTTACTTGAAAATTAAAATTGTAAAAATAATAAAATGAAAATTAGAAGAATGGCTGCCCCTCATGGGCACATCTGATTCTGTCAGAATGGCATTGTTTTTTTCAAAGAAATTCTGAAACAGCTGTAATATTTTTGAAATACTTGTTAGTGCATATCAGTTGTGCTAAAAAAGGTCGTTTATAAAAATCTGCAAATTTTATGGAAATATTTCCTTTGGTTGTGAGAAAACACATTTCCACATGTCACCATGTTCACAGAGCTGGCTGACAGGGTTAAGAAAAGTGTGAATTTATTAATGTGATCATAGCATCATCCTTTTATATTACCTATGCCACGCCAAATTCCCATAGGAAAAGTATTAGGGTAATAGTTGTCTTCCTCTTTGTTTTACAGCTGGATATTTTAATTTTCTATAATTATAATTTGGTGCGTAAATTATTTGCATAATCCTATACTACGTCATACATTTTTTAAAAGACTTATTGACAAGCTAAAATTTGGAAATATTCAGCTATAATAGAATACCTTTTTAATGTTCACGATTCAATATAAAATCCTTCATGTGAAGCATATGATTTATAATCTATTCGATTTTTTTAAACTATTTAAGGTTGACCTGTGAAAACCCATATAAACACAATTTAGGATATAATACGGTTTAGCTGGATGGAATACAGTAATAAATAAAAGGTACACAAACACCATTTAAAATGCATATCCATATAAATGGTTAGGTTGTGTTATGATATTGTCTTTGTAGATTCTGGTTGTATGTGCTCAGGACAAATAAAGCAATATCTATTGTCTGATAAGAGAAAATTATTAAACCAAAGGTATTTGCCTATGTTACTTCAATCTGAGTCACTATGATTAATGTTATATGATATTTTTCTTTAAAAATCTATTTTATGTCTATAAATCCTCTCTTTCCCCACTCTGGAAATAGTGTCTTTCTACCAAGAAATAAATATTCAGCATTGCTGTTAATGAAACCATGATTACTGATTATTGTTATTTTATCATCTCTACTGTCACTGCTGGTCATAGATATAATTATTTCTTCATTTCAGTAAAATGTTTGAAGAATAATTTTAACAATGTAGTATATGGGGAATTTAAAGTGACAGTTGTTACAGATATTGTGTATCCTTGATAGTTGTAACATTGATATTTTAAATAATCATATTTAAAGTTCAAATTGGTGATGGATTCTACTGATTAAAGGCAGAAAAGTGAACCTTAAAAAAGTTCCTAAAAGAGAGCTTTGGAATGAATCCAAAGATGATATATTGCAAAATGCAAAATGGGCACCAAATAGTTAAAAAAAGACTAAGAAAATGAGGGTGTTTGTTAACTCAAGATAAGATGCTAATCCTTTATAGCCTAATAGGAATCTCATATCCTCCCCTATGAGTCTTATTCTCTGTTGAGCTTTAGTATTTGGTTCCCCCTTATTATTATTATTAATGTGAGCCAATCAGGTTGAACTAATTAATTTCTGTCAAATGAATCAAAAAGTCTGGTGAACAGGACTAAGATGTTATTTTTTCTAATCATTTCAAATTTCTCCGAGTCAAATATATTAACACAGTGCTTGTAAGTGTATCAGTAAAAAACTGATTGCACTGAAGGTTGGTGTATAAAAAGCTTTGACCAGGAAGAGATTAAGTATTTGCATTCTTAATATGTAAATCATAGATAAAAGATGGAATAGTAAAATGGCTAAAACTAAATCAGAGATAGTCCTGTAAGAAAACTTCCAAAGAAACAGCAGTTTCTTTTGCTGAATTCAACAATTAACCTGTTCTTTGCCAAACTGTACATTTACATGAGAAGTAAAATATTGTATCTCCTGTGTTCCCAGCATGAGCCACAAAAGTGAAGCCAGTCCAAGAAGTGTCTCTTTTGTCCATTAATGTGTCCCCAGCTAAATCTTTTCTTTTGCTTTCTCAAATAGATCAAAATCTACCATTTCTACAGTGATTGAATCCTCAGAGCATCTTTTGGTATCAAACCATTTTTTCTTTTTTTCCGGTTTCCCTCTGCTATCAGAAAATACAATAATAATTTCAGGCCAGGCACAGTGGCTTATACCTGTAATCCCAGCTCTTTGGGAGGCCGAGGCAGGTGGATCACCTGAGGTCAGGAGTTCAAGACCAGCCTGACCAATATGGTGAAACCCCGCCTCTACTAAAAATACAAAAATTAGCCGTGCATGGTGGCAGGCACCTGTAGTCCCAGCTACTTAGGAGGCTGAGACAGGAGAATTACTTGAACCTGGAAGCAGAGGTTGCAGTGAGCTGAGTTTGAGCCACTGCACTCCAGCCTGGGTGACAGAGCAAGACTCTGTCTCAAAAAAAAAAAAATTATTATTATTATTTCATCCTAATCTATGGGGACCAGTATTTATAAATGACCCTCTTCAATTAGAGAAGAAAGATGTCTGCTTTTCTGTTATGTCTCATTCTGCTTAGGGCAGTATTTCACCTACTAACAGTTTGTGCTCAGTTGAGGATCTCGTTGTTTCAGTGTAGTTATAAATGTATTGGGTGGAGTAGAGAATCATCTTTATACATTTTATCATTAATACAAACATACCTAATTCTCCACAAAAGCTGAGAAGGTTCAGAGTTCCAGTCTAAAGAAAGAAAAATAAATTCTTTCTATAGATACATGTAATTTCAGATTACACAGCATGCCTTTATATTAAATAGATGTTGAACCACACCTATAATATTATTTTCAAATTTTATCACTGAGCCACGTAAAAGATATGAAAAAAGCTGGAGAAGTTTCAGAGAACAGTAACTCAATTGATTGGGGCTGTAAAGTAATTCCCCACAGCATTGACGTTAAAAGATTGGGGATTTATATTCAGGAAGTGTTCAGATTTAGAAATGATATCATTGAAAACTTTGAAAGCATTCCTAAAGAGGAAAAAAAGTTACCTAATCCCGGAATACTAGTGCAGGAAATTTCTTCTTAAAGTCTGAGAGGAGAAATATTCAAACAAATAAGATGCTACTCTACACATAAGTTATAAAAGAGATGTAACAAGGCAGTGTTCTGATTTACACAATTTACAGATGAAAAAAGGCTAGAAGAGGGAAGAAGATAATGACAGAGTTCACATGTTGCTTGAGCAGAGGTGCAGCCTAGATTTGCACTGCCAAGCACAGTAGCCACTGGCCACACGTGCCTGAAATGCGACTGGCGTGACTGACTGAGATGCGGGTCTTCAATTTTATTTCACTTTAATTGATTTTAATTTTATTTAAGAATTAAGAGTTTAATTATTGGAAAGAAGTTTTTGAAGTAAGTGTGGAAGAACTTGAATATGTAAACCTATTTTTTCCACTGTAAATTTTATAAAATCTAGAAATAGATAAAATATTTCCAATGAAAATTTTGCATTCGGATTGAAATGTGTTGTAAATGTAAAAATATAGTAATACGAACAACTAATTTATTTGTAATGTGGTATTACTATTTTAGCTCATTGGTAAATGTTTAATATTGATAGATTTTGAACTGATAATATTTTGATAATTTAGATTAAAATATTTTCAGTTAAAATAGGTTAGTGAAAATATTTTCACTTGTTTCCCTTTACTTTTTTCATGTGGCAGCTCCAAAATTTAAAAGTACCTCAGTGGCTCGTATTACATCTTATATTTCCATTGGACAGCACTGATCTGACCATGAATTGATTTAAGGGATTAGACCAATTAACAAAGTGTTTAGACAAGCCTATCCTAAGCTTACCCACAAAACTGAGGGAAGATTCCCTTTATGAGATGAATGTCAGCCCACAGCCCATTGCCTTCTTCCATCTCGTCCAGAACCTCATGGCTACATAAACAAACGTCCTACAACAGCTGGTTCACTCCTAATTTCTTCTCCTATCTGCACTGACTGTCACAGCCTCCACCCACTTACCTGAAGGCATTTACTGTGATTTAGGATCTTGTGGCCTTATGTTTCTCCAAATTACTTTGAAGGCAGCAAGATCTAGATGCTACACCCCCACGGATGAACCAAGTTGCCCCTCTCTTGATTAAGTCTAGTCAGCATGGGCTGGGCACGGTGGCTCACGTCTGTAATCCAGCACTTTGGGAGGCCAAGGCTTGTGGATCACCGGAGGTCCAGAGTTCGAGACCAGCCTGGCCAACATGGTGAAACCCTGTCTCTACTAAAAATACAAAAAATTAGCTGGCGTGGTGGCAGACACCTAGTTATCCCAGCTACTCCAGAGGCTGAGGCAGAAGAATCGCTTAAACCCACGAGGCGGAGGTTACAGTGAGCTGAGATCGCACCACTGCACTCCAGCCTGGGCAATGAGAGCAAAACTCTGTCCCCCCTCTGCACCCCCCTCAAAAAAAAAAAGTCTAGTTAGCATGACTGGGCTTCTGACTTAGGGCCACTCCTTCGTCCTTTCAGCTTAGCTTGTCTTGTAACTCAGGACCCTTTGAAGACATAAGCCCTTCTCTGAATGTGGCCTGCTGTCTAAAGTATGTGCATCCTGTCATTCATTGGCTAGCACTTTCCCAATGGCTGGAACTGGCCTTGCTTCTCTGCATTCCAGCTGTGGGCTCAGGTCTTTATAGACATCAGTGTCTGTAGGATCCGTGGCAGCCTGCCTGTCTCTGTAGATTTGCGACCTTGGATTCCCCATGACACTGCTTGCCTTGCCTAACTTAACTGATGCTGGAGACATTTGGGCTTAATAAACACTGGGTTGCCCCTTAGAGCTTGATACTTTAATGCTCTATTTTCCCGGAGAAAGCCTCCTTACCCATCACCCCACTCACCATGGTGCCCTTATTTCCACTCATTCCTAACTCTGACCCCATCTTCCTTCTTGAGCCATAGAGAGTGAACTGAGGAAACCTCTAGTTAAGTCAGCTAATATCATGGAGTGTTAACAACAATATATTTTTGTGAAACATCTTTTTGTGCCCTTATCGTAGGGAATGTACTCTACTAGAAAGATCATCGGTCCTCCCTGGAATACTACTTCTGAGCATGAAAGGGTCTTCCCAGAATCTCTGAAGGTGCCCCACAGAGATAATCACCTATTGTATGTTTCTGTATGGTGAACTCAGCTCCTCTCTTAAATGATCCCTGAGAGAGTTATCATTACAGTGTCCTGATTTACAAACTTACAGATGAAAAAAAGCTAGAAGAGGGAAGAAGGCAGTGAAGGAGTTCATTTTTCTCGCATAGCTGTAGGGTAAACTATAAAAAACTAATTTGTCTCTAACTTTTTCAAGGTGAATACAACAGACCAGGTCTTTAACAAGAGTCTAGAAGGATCAGGAGATCGAAACTATCCTGGCTAACATGGTGAAACCCCGTCTCTACTAAAATATGACAAAATTAGCCGGGCATGGTGGCGCATGCCTGTAGTCCCAACTACTTGGAAGGCTGAGGCAGGGGAATTGCTTCAACCTGGGAGGCAGACATCGCAGTGAGCTGAGATGGCCCCACTGCACTCCAGCCTGGGTGACAGGGCAAGACTCTGTCTCAAAAAAAAAAAAAAAAAAAAAAGAAAGAAAAATCTAGGAGACCTTAGAGCCTGGTTTGATAAGGGGAATTATGTAGATAAAAGCTCTGGGAAATAATTTGAAAGAAGAGAATAAATAGTCTCTCATTTAGTATTAATGCATGTACCTCTTCGACGTGGAAAGGAAAGAAGGTACCAAAAGTGTGCAGCAATGGCTTTCAAACTGGGAAGGGGTTGAGGTTGTACTCCCCAGGGACAGTTGGCAATTTCTACAGATATTTTTGAGTGAGGATCTGGGGGGCAGAGGAATGCTACTGGTGTCTAATAAGTAGAGAAGAGAGTTGCTGCTAAACCTCCTACAATGCACAAGACAGCCCCCATAATAAACAATCATCCAGTCCCAAATGTCAATAGCTCCAAGGCTGGGAATTCCCGTGTTAAAGTTCACCTACATTTTAATCTCACAACATTTTAATCCCACATACAAATAGACTGAAGCTCACAGATATTAAACAATTTATTTAAAGTATTAGGACTAATTAGAAATGTGATTGGACAGGAACACAGAGAGTTTCATTTTCAGGACTGGCTTTCTCGTGCTAACATGCTGTCCTTCCCATTATTCACATGTTCTTCTGAATTTCTTAAGAACAATTTCATGAAACTTTTCAAGTTTGATGAAGCTGTTGAAAGGGTGCGGCTGTGTTTATATGATGTGTAAAGCCTGCCTTTCCTGAAACTGAATAAATAACACAAAGACAGCTCCCATTTGACAATGCTGGCCATTAAGCAGGATACAGGAAGTCTAAGTTATTATTCTTACTTTACCTGAAAGAAGCTAATGATCTTAGTGAGGAGACTGAGCTCAGCATTATGAGAATGTGTGTAATAGATTAGGGGCTTAGGACTCACCGATCCAACTATAAAAGGGTTGCACAATTTTATTATTTGATTAGTTCATCTTAGCATTGTGCACTTTCCTCTACCATTCCTGTGGCGAAGTCCTCCATCTACATTTCCTCCTTAGCTGCTGCTTTTTATCAAGGGAATTATTTAATCTTGGTGCCACTAACAAATTTGGCCATTACTTTGTGGCTTCCTCCTCCACATAATCACATGATTACGTCTTACTAGAAGGGTAAGATGTTCAGTATCCTGGACAACTGCTTTTAACTTCTCGTCCACTGAAGTTCTTTCTTTGCTGGATTTAGCTAATTTTTAGGCCATAAGAAAACATTTTTGGCTTTAAATTTTAATTAAATTTGATAATGGATGTTCTATTGGATTTTAATTTTTTCATGGTGACATGCATTCAAAATCCATTGTCATATTTCTTGAACACCTACTATGTGCCAGATAAAAATTATGAGTGCTTAGTATTCAGTCATACATACCATAGGCAGAAGCCCTGTCCTGATGGAGCTTACATCTTAGTGAAGGATACAGATGGTGAACTAGTAAATATACGGTAGAACATCAAGGTATGATAAATGCTGGGGGGAAAAAAGAAAGCAATGTAAAGGGATAGGGATTGACAGTGGTTACTGTTTTGAATGAGATGGTCCACATCTCATTAGATGTGGTATCTGGAAGAGTGCTAAGGATGATGAACAAAACTATAAAAAACCCTGAAGCAGAATGTCTTTTATTCATTCAAGAAATATTAGGAAGGACTGTGTGGCCTCAGGGTGGAGAGAAGAAATGAAGATGGCTTATACCAATAGAGAGGGAGCTAGGAGTAGACAATATAGATCCTTGTGGGCCTGTGATCCTGACCCTGTGATCCCTGAAGAGAACTGCTCTTGCTCGTCTGAGTTGAAAAACTATAGGTGGAACAAGATGGGGGCAGGAAAACCAGTGAAGAGTCTATTATAGTTCTCCTAGGAAGAAATGATAGTAGCTTGGAAAGAAGGGATAGTAATAGACAGTTTGCTTGTTTTGTTTTGTTCTTTTCCTAAGAATGTTCATAATACAAACACCTTACATTTACCATTTGCTTTTATATTTGGCAATGCACCATTCTAAACCATGAGACACAACTTCCTGAGTTTCCATCCTGGATCCATCACTTGTTAGCAGTGTGATCTTAGATCTATAATCTAATCTCTCTGATTCTTTTCCTTCTCTGTAAAACGAAGTTAATACTGGTACCCACTTCAAAGGGCTGTGTGAGTTGAAATCTGTATAAAGCTCTTAGAATTATTACTGGCTTATGTTAAGCATTATGGTTTTTTAAATTATTATTATTTGTTCTTCAAACAAATCTATAAGTATTTGTTTTCCTTCTAGAAAGCAGGTCAGTATTATTTAAAATAATATATGTTATATACATTTACTTCTTTACTTTATAAATGAAGAAACTTAATCAACAGCTAATAGATGAGTCAGAATGCAAACCAAGGTCTTTTGGCTCTAAAACTAGATCCCTTTCATCCAAAACTAGGTCCCTTTCCTCCATACTACATGATGGTCAGGTTGTCAGATGCTACCCAAAGCTATTTATGGGCCTGCACTCCTCAGTCTGCTGTTAAATGTCTCAATCACATTCAACAGATGTCCAGCAAAAGTTCTTTGAGGTTTGTTTCATTTCGATTAACAGAGAAGTGCTGCAGTAGGAATCAGGATGGTGAGAAGTAACCTAAAAGCCACAATTCCATCATGCCATTTTTCCCAGTATTTCACCTTCACAGTCTATAGGTATCATCTGTTCCTATTGCTTTATTTATTTTTGGCTTTCTCAGAGTAACTTATTACTTCCACAAGATAGTTGGGACTTTAAAAGCATTTTTAATCTATTAAAGAAATTTTTCTTAAGAGTTGCACTATTCTCTTGACAATATAGGGTAATCATTTAATTATTTTTTGATAAAATCCTCTCTCTCTATATATATGTGTGTATATATATAATGTATGTGTGTATATATAGTGTATATACGTACGCATGTGCATATATGTGTATGCATGTATATGTGTGTGTATATGTATATGTGTATAGAGAGAGAGATACAAAGTTATAGTTGGGAATGTATTGAAAGATTCAGGATTGCTGCTTAGACATGGTTTTTTAACCTCAGCATTATTGATATTTGAGGCCAGATAATGCTTTCCTGTGAGGTGATGTCTTGTGCATTGTAGGATGTTTGACAGCATCCCTGGCCTCTACCCTCTACTGGATACCAGTAACACAGATTACCCCTCCCCCAGTTCTCAAACAACCAAAAAATATCTCCAGACATTACCAAATATCCCCTATGGGGAATAAAAATTGCCTTTAGATGACAACTACTGGGTTAGAGACTTGGAAATGTGATTGGTTTTATTTGTATGCATGAGACTGCTGATTTGTCTCCTTAAAATGTGAACTCTGTGCCTTTTTAGAAAAGTCTGTGCTGCTTATTATCAAATGGGTATGTTATCAACTGAGTATAATTTTCCATATGCCTTTCAAATTTTCCAGGCATAAGAATAGAAATACAAATGTGATTGGCTCATTACCATTCAAATGGGAAATGAGAAGATCAAAGCTATATGAAATAAGTAGCTTGATCGAAAATAAGTGGAAATATTGCCATATTTAGATCTAAATTTTAGTGACATTGTACTCTATCAGTAAAAATGTTTGAACATGAACTCCTCATCTATGTATATTTATTGGAAAACAAATACTCAGTCTTTCCCAGCAAACAGAAAAGGAGAGAATATTCCCCAACTCATCCTATGAGGCTAGTATTGCCACGATACCAAATCCAGACAAATACAGTAAATAAAAACTACAGTTCAATATCTCTCATGGAGTTATCTGCAAAAATATTCAGTCAAGACAATGTGATATTAGCAGAAGGATAGACATATAGAACAATGGAACAGAATAGGAGGCTCAGAAATAAACCCACATAAATATGCTCAACTAATTTTTGACAAAGGCTCAAAGCCAATTCAGTGGAGAAAAGATGGCCTTTTCAACAAAGAGTGCTAGAGAGATTGTGTATCCATAGCCAAAAATATAAGAAATAAAAAATGAACTTCCACGTATATCTTATACCTTATACAAAAATGAGCATAAAAATAGATCATAGACGGCCGGGCGTGGTGGCTCACGCCTGTAATCTCAATACTGTGGGAGGCCCAGGCGGGTGGATCACAAGGTCAAGAGATGAGACCATCCTGGCTAACACGGTGAAACCCCGTCTCTACTAAAAATACAAAAAATTATCTGGGCACGGTGGCAGATGCCTGTAGTCCCAGCTACTCGGGAGGCTGAGGCAGGAGAATGGCGTGAACCCAGGAGGCGGAGCTTGCAGTGAGCCGAGATAGCGCCACTGCACTCCAGCCTGGGCGACAGAGGGAAACCCTGTCTCAAAAAAAAAAAAAAAAAAAAAAAAAATTCATACAGGTAAAATGTAAAAGAATAATAAAAAAAAATTTTTAGGATATAGTCTCCTAGATCAAGGGCTAGGCCAAGAGTCCTCACACTCCAAAAGAACAATGCATAAAAGGAAAAACTGAGTCACTGGATAACATCAAAATTAAAAACTGTTGCTTTGTAAAAGACCCTTTGAAGAAGTTAAAAAGACAAGCTACAGACTAGGAGAAAATGTTTTCAAACCACATCTCTGAAAAAGAACTACTATGTAGATTATATAAGGAAGTCTCAAAACTAAACAACAGAAAAATCCAGTTAGAAAATGGGCAAAAAAAAAAAAAAAGAAAGAAAATGGGCAAAATAAATTAAGAGGATACCCAGATGGCAAGTAAACACATGAAAGATTTTCAACATTTTTAGTCATTGGGGAAATATGAATGGAAACCACAATATAATGTCACTACACACCTAACAGAATAAAAAATAGCAATGACTCCAAATGCTTGTGAGGGGAAGGAGAAACTGGATCACCCCTAGATTGCTGGTGGCATGTAAAATGGTACAGCCACTCTGAAAAACAGTTTGACAGGTTAAAAAAAAAATTCAAATATCATACAGTTCAGCAGTTGTACTCCTGGGCATTTATTTCAGAGAAATGAAAACTCATGTTCACAAAAATAAATATATGTGTTTATATCAGTTTTATTTCTAACAGACAAATCTTTAAATAGGCTATGTGTTGTTCAGCAGGTAAGTGGTTAAGCAAATTGTGATTTGTGTTGTGGAATACTACTCAGCAATAAAAAGGAGAACTCTGAATAAGATTGGTGGGCCACACGAAAGTCAATATTTGGGTGTGATGCTTTATTATAGTTTTGCTAAATTTTACCATTAGGAGGAACTGAACAAACTGTACTTGATCTTCTTTATAGTATTTCTTACAACTGCATGTGAATCTACAGTCATTTCAACAAAAATACATTAAATAAAAATGAAAAAGATAAGATAAAGGTGAAATAAACCATGTTATATAGTATTAATGATAATGGCTTAATACTGTCATATACATCAAAGTGCATTAAATACCTGAAAAGGTCATTATTGCCTTATTAGATATAGATTCATAGTTCAAATAGTCTTAATAACCTTTATTTTTTTTCCTGGCTTCACATCAGATCTGATTATATTGTCATTTAAGAAGTTACCTTGTTAAGAATGCATTCTACAAAGATTGGAAATGTCTATTCTTCTATTTTCCTATTTGCTTAGACCTGCATATTACAATAATTATTTTCCACCTGCCATTTATTTGTAGGAATCTTTTTGAGGCACTTGTTCATTTTAAGAGGGATTTTTAACATAAGGTAATCTGTGTCTGTGTAACCAGGCACATGTAAGCTACCAGACACTGCAGCATGCTGAAAACAGTAAACAAACCAGTAAGATCTCCACTGGCTTCCCTTGGCATCTTAGGACTCTGCACTCATTTCAGGAAGCTTTGCACGTGGACCATAAGTGACACCCAACCTCCGACTTTCAATAGAGGAAGGGTGCCAGAAGCAATCTGTGTTGTAAACATTAATAGAGTTAAGTGTCTTTCATATCTGTTCTAGATGAAATTATTATTATAAAAAGAAGTCCAACATTTTCATCTTGAACACTAAAGGATCTTTCTTGATAGCTCCAGTGGTATTTGCCAGTTCAGAGACCACTAGTTTAAAGAATAAAGCTATGTGTGGATCAAAAAGACTTGATACACTGCATTGCAGGTAGAAAGGACCAGGCAGTGAGAAAGCCAGCAAGGTGCTGAGTAGAATTTAGGTTAACTGAATGCTACAGGCCTTCTGTATCTTGCTTATGACCCCTAAACCCAGTTACTAGCTAATTGAGAAAGTCCTAGAAATGAAGACATCATCATATCTAAACACGCAAGTTGTACCAGATAGCAACTCCTTAGGTCCAATTTATCTCTTTCCTTTTTATTAAGTAAACATTTTCTTAAAGTATAACACACAGATGGAAAAGTGCATATGTCATAAATAAACAGCTCAATGAAATTACTAAAAAGGAAAACATTGGCATAAACGGTCCCCAGATCAAGATACAGAATGTTACTAGCACTTGTCAGGCCCTCTTGTTCCCACTTTTCTAATTCTGTTCCATGGAGAACCACTATCCTGACTTCTGATACCATAAATTAATGCTTATTTGGGGATTTAATTTTAAAGGGATTAGGAAATACATAGTGTTCTTGGTCTGGATTTATCCCTGCCATTGATTATGCTTGTAATTCATTCATTCTCATTGCTGCGTATTATTCTTTTAAATTATTATACTGCAATTTATTTTATTGTTGATGGACATTTTTTTCCTTCACTTTTGACTATAATGAATAGTGCTGTTAAATACATTCTTACATTCTCCTCTATTCTTATTCCAGATTGTGGCATTGTTTTCCTGTAAACTGTGGTACTAATTTCCCTAAAAAATCTTTGACACCTTATATTGAAAAAAGAAAAAGCAATCCTCCTGGAAACAATTAGCTTTCCTATCTATACAGTAATACAAATAATTCCTGATCATCTATAGAGTTTGAGTCCAAAGGCTATGGTAGCAGGAGGCTGAGTAAATATGGGATGTTGAATGAGCCCTCTAGGTCTGAGATTCCATAAGACAAAGCCATTGCCATGTGCTGGGAGGGGTCAGTGTAGCGTTCCCAAGGAAAGGTGGAACCCAGAGTTTGGACCTTGCAAGTTGCAATATGTATTTACAAGGAAGAGTATTGTGTTCAAAGCAAGAGAAATGTAAAAAAGCATGGAATGAAAATATTATTGGCTTGGGTTGAACAGATTAGAATAGGATAAATTGTAAATTACTCCTTGTGTCATTTCCTCTTTGATTCTCCAATTTACAGGCAGGTAGTCACAGAATAACACTGAAATCCTTCTGACTTGGTGTATCTTAGAAAATAAAACAAAACTGTGCTAGTCTCAGAAAAAGGGCAGTGCAGAAAGTAGATCTGAATACACGTGAAATGAGCCGGCATGATGAATATTTGTTCTCACTTTCTCTTCTCTGTTCTCGTGTGTATGTGCCCACTTGCAAAGTGAACAGTGCTGGTAATTATTAAAACCATTCTTTGCTCATAAACTGAGAATGTTTGAAAACAGAGCCAGAGAGACAAAAATGACTGGACCCCTATGGTGCATTTTTGTTTTATTTGCTTTTAAGAAAATATCTACCTGCCCCTACATACTGGGTTGAGGCTCCTTCTCACCTTACCCTTCTCTCAGGCAGATTAATCACCTGTCTAAGCATTTGAGGTCCTGATTAATTTGTAACCGTAAATGAAGGCCAGAGAATGCTAACCATGTCCTCTGAGTTGAAACAGTTTTCAGTAGGTGGATGAAAACCCATCTTGCTAATTATAGTTTTGGATAACAGATTAAAATATGTAGAAAGGTTTCCTCCTTAGATGATTAGATCTTTCTGAATGACAACTTTTCTATTTATTAGCTCTGCATGCCTTAGAAAAAATGTGCTTGTGTGGGAGAGCTCCAGAATGTAGCTGCCAGATTGGGAGCAGACCTTGTATTCACTTGTGCCTTTCTGAAGCTCAGTTTACAGCTTTCCTAGGTTTATCTGTTCTGTGCCTGGGTTTTGCTTATAAAGTAAGGTCTTGCATGCCTCAAGAAGTGGACTTTGTTAAGTGCAGTGCAGTTAAGATCTGCAGTGCAGTGGAGACTTTTTTCTTTATATAATTTTTTAAAAAGAAGCTGATGGGAGAAGTAAGAGCCCCAGGGAATGGATGCTTATGTGTAGATTTTGCTGATATAGGAGAAGAAAAGATAACTGTGTTTTGAAAAGACATGTGCAATAGTTTAATCATTTCCACTAGCTTTACTAGTTAGGATATCTGGATAAGTTGCAATGAGGGACAGGCAATGGGATGGGGGAAAGTAAGAGAGGAACAGATAAAGCAAAGTTAAAAGAAATGGAGAGACTTTGGTTATGTTTGCCTCTTTGTGGTGAATCTTTTTGCTCTAAATTGGGGTTTTTGCAGGTTTATAAAGTGGATCCCAGGAGGGATCCACCTCAGCTGTTATCAGGCCATGACTATGTAATGTGGAACTGAGGATGGAAATAATAGGATGGCTGACATCTGGCTAATTGCCATTGCAATTGAAAGCTGCCTGACAGTTGTGTGAAAATTGCTTGGAGATGAAGAACTTTCAATGAACCATGATGGACAGAAGTATCTGAGCAAAAAAAATAGTGGGCAATGAAAAAGATGGCCTGGAGGACAGGGAGGAAACTGCCTGTCGTATTCTCTCCTCTCTTGTCTTCTCCTCGCATTGTATCTCAAGAGTAAAAGC
Organism: Gorilla gorilla gorilla; assembly: GCF_029281585.2. Lineage (NCBI taxonomy): Eukaryota > Metazoa > Chordata > Mammalia > Primates > Hominidae > Gorilla > Gorilla gorilla. The sequence continues at coordinate 81,822,864 of NC_073241.2, forward strand.
TTACTCAGTTAATGGCAAGTTATTTTCAAAGAGAAAACAGAAAGCAGAGGTTTGCAAGTCTGGAGTTACATTAATTTGCCTTAATTTTGCCTTCACCCAAAGCCTACTGAAGCACCAGTCATCCAAGGGTCTCTTCCTAAACCAGTGCTTCCAAGCTGCTCAGTTCCCAAGCCCTCAAAACATGAGCCCCCAGTGCTGCCCTCCACAGTGACAACTCCGTCGTCCTCCTCCAAGCACCTAGTGCTGAGAAGTGACTTCTGAATTGTCAAGACATTTCCTATGAATGGTCAAGACATTTCGTATGAATTGTCACTCCCAGAACAGGCTTGCCAAACCCTGTAGCATAAGTGGTTACTGCTATAATCAGTAAATCCAAGTTAACTTACCTAATCAACATTGTCTCCTTCATCTCTTCCCATCCTTTCAACAGAGGCTTCTCAGGCAATACATATACATTTTAATTTTGGCTGTGTGGAAACCATTGTTGATCATTAAATAGAGTAATATTAATGGTAGGGTTTCCTGGAGATGTCCAAGATTGTGGATAATGGTCCTAAAGAAGAAATTTGTGGGGAGGCCTTGCTTTATGAAACTCTTCACACCACCCCTGACTTGTGAGGAGGGAATAGCTGCCTACTGCCTGATCCAGTTCTTTTTATGTCCTTATAAATACAGTCTTTCAGATTGAGTTTTAAATACTTTTTATTATGACGAGGTTTTTTTAAAGAATTTAGGCAATGATTTTTTTTTAATTTAGAATTTCCTAATAGTGTTAAGGGCCAGAGAATCAAAGTATTCTTTCCATTTTATAACAGTGGTTAAAAGTGCCTTACAATAATAGTTTGTGTTTTGCTGCTTTAGTTAGTGTTGTTCTCATGCATGAGTTACATTGCTGTGGTCAAAACCTGTAAACAAATTCTTTGGCCTTACAAACAGTTTTGGAAATTGCCATATACTTTCCTGACAAGTAATTTTATTTTCTGTTTAATTATGCAAACTTAAGGGGACTATTGAAGAAAAATAGCGTATTTTTCAGGCCAAAATATACATGGTGGTATATTTAAAGCCAAAAATGCTGTTGAGAGAATTCATTTTGTCTAGGAAACATTCGTATTCTTTTTCTCGCTTTGCATGTGTGCATTCAGACTATGGTGCTCAGGATTTGAAAAAAAATGCATACTTGAATTGTGAATTTTTTTTTGAGATTTAACTAAGTTAATTTTTGTAATGAGAGGAAATTAATAAATATTTTGGAAGAAACTTAAATTTATATGTCAACCTCTGGGTCAAATAGATTCATTTGAGGTTCACATTAAAACTCCCATCATGTTCACTGAATAATTTTAAGGCTGTTTTAGTCATCTTGGGCTGCCATAATAAAACACCATTGACTGTTTGCTTTAAACAACAAAAATTTATTGTCTCAGTTCCGGAGGCTGGGAAGTCCAAGATCAAGGTCTGGTAAGGTTCAGTTTTCAGTGAGGGCTTTGTTTCTGGCTTGCAGATGGCTACCTTCTTACTGTGTGCCTACAATGGCCCCATCACCAAATGCCATCACTTTGGGAGTTAGAGGTTCAATATATTCATGGCAGGGTGGGGCAGGGGACATCAACATTCAGTCTATAACAAAGGCCTTAGGACTCTGCTGATAAACTCTGTATTTGTCTTCAGTTTGGGGGAGGTATACAGGAATCTGGGTTACACTAGTTTGAGGAAGTTATCGTAATTTTAAAACTAAACTGGAAAAGGTGAATGGTTTTCTCCATGGATTGTTTATTAATAAACAGCAGCTTTCTCTTCTATGTTGACTAAAGGTGACATAAAACTTCATATTGATTAGTAGCTGAGTTTCTATCCCTCATCCTACTACTGCCTCTCCAGCCAAAGCAAATTGCAGAGTTAAGATGGCACTCAATAAATATTTGTTGGAAGGATTAATGAATAAATGAATAATTTAGGCAAAATCTATCAAGCCTAAAAAAATAATCCTCAATCTTATTCAGTAAACATTGTCTGCAAGCTGACTTTGAAAAAGAGCAACGGAATAGAAATGCCCAAATTTTAAGAAGGTGATGACTTAGTTGAAAAACTGAGAGATAGAATAAAATTACTAAATAATCATAAGGCAATAACAGATTAAGACATAGTTTTGGGTTACTCATGGATAATTACATGGTCCAGGGATAATTATCTACAGATACATCCGTGGCAGTATCTACCTGTACATGGTTTTACCATTTCTATAGCATAATTTTTATTTGGTTCAAGATAAAATCAAATAAATTTTTACAGGCATTTTGTCTAGATCTAGATTCCATGGAAATTCTGGACATTCCCATCATTAGACACAACCACCAAGTTGAGAGATGCCTCCTCTTGTTCTCTTCCAGGTGTAGTATCTTAGTGCTGTCCAAGGACTACAACAAATTCTCAATGAGACCCCCTGATCCAGAACTAACAATACTCTCCCAAAAATCTCTCCTTTTTTCTTTCTCTAATTTCAGAGTGCCAGATAAAATATAGGATACCCAGTTAAATTCTAGAAAACAAGTACTGCATATTGCGTTATTTACTTATATCAAAAGTATCCTATTTTTATTTGCCAAATTGGCAACCTTTCTCTAAGCCTGTCCCAAGTGCCACTTTATTGCATTGTAATTTTAACCACCCTTCAAAACACAGTCTATTTGAAAAAAAGTATTGCACTCATGTATAAATGTCTCATAGCTAGATTAATGTATAGTCATTAAACTAAGTATGTTTGTATATTTTTCCAGAGGATCAGTCTTCTGGAGGTTAATTTTGAATATAAATATTTTATAGTACCCCACCTCAAGAGAGAATTGATACTTTCTTCTCAAGTTTGAATGGTCAAGAAGAGGTTGGGTGTGACAATCATTGTGAATCTGTAAGAGTGATAATTCTAGCACCACAGTTTGAGAACAGGACCCAGCTATAGAAAGCATGTGACAGTTAATGGCCACAGACTAAAATTATTCTGGTAACATTGGTATGAAGTGATTGTTTGTTCTGATGTGCAGAAACATTTATCTTTTTATTTACTTACTGTCCTCTGAAATGTGGATGAAGAACACTGGGTTAGGAGTAAGGAAACCTAGATCTTATTCCCAGATCTGCCATTGTTTTTTAGGTGGTCTCAAGTGTACTGGGCCTTAGTTTCTCACTTGCAGATTCTACATGATTGCATCTCAACTTTATATAAGAAGCAGCTGAGGTGTCTAGGGGAACATGGAGATTTCTGGGTTTCCCATCAGACATTTTGATTCTGGCACCCTAGGAGTGGGCCAGGATGATGAATATTTTTAATAAGCACACAAGTTGATCAAATGCAAGTAGTTCTGTACTACGTTGGCAAACTTAAGAGTAGATGACCTCTCAGTCCCTTTCTATTTAGTTTTACAAATGTGGACATCTGTGATTCAAAGAAATAAACAAACTTGTTTATCCAGAGGTGTGTTTTCACTTTTTAGAAACAAATTGTTTATTTTAGAAAAATCGAAAAATATAGAAACATAAAAAAGCATCCATTAGAAGTTTAAATGTCTTATAACAATCCCACAAAATGCACAAAAGCTAATTTCAAAAGCTGCATTAACTCTACATTGTGAATGCCTCTGGTTACTTGTTTATTGGGCAACTTAATCTAAAAAGGTTCTTTCATGAATTTTCATCAATTTTGCAACAAAGCCCTGTTGCAAATTGTGAATTATGCATTAACATATGTTCATGCTAATTTATACACTGGTGACAGGTTTTTGGCATGGGATCAATAACTTACAATTATAATTTTTAAAGTTTGTTTATTAATACCATCAGGGACTTGGGATTATCATTTAGTTAACAATGTGTAATTTGAACCCAATTTTTTAAAAAGAGCAAGTTCTGCCGTTGTCTTAAGTCAGTATATTTGTCCAAGGAACAACAAATGAATCTGAAACTAACAAGATAAATGCTTCCTGCTCTTCTCAATTAATAATTTTTATAGCTCTGTAAGATTGCCTGATGTTGGTGTCTTGTCATCAGATGTAAATGTGGGGTGTTGTTACACCAAGTTTCTCTAATATCTAAATAATTATAGGCAAGCCTATTTAAGTCACAATACTTAAAGATAAAAATTATAATTTCAGCTAGCTGCTTTTGAAAATTTAATGTGATGCTTCATTTCTGTATGCATATTCTTTAAAGTAAAGACAAAAAATTCCTAAAAAGAAATCAGAATAATCTTAAGAAGCTTCAATAGTATGTTTCTCTCTCTCCAGCATGCTTTCATTTAAACACATTGGTTTGTAAATAAACCTTCTTTTGAAAAGCCCTGGTATACAAAAAATATTCTAACAAAACAAGTAAATTAGAGGTTGATTATTTGCAATGCTTCAAACATTTTCTGCTTTAAAATTATAACTGCATTTCCCTTGAAGAAGCTCCTGCTTATTACACTGAAATGGGATTTGTCTCAAATAATTTTATGCCAACTTTTTGGAAGCACATTGTTATGTAAGTGGAAGCTCAGCTTTTCTATACACAGCAAGTATTTGATCAATCACTATTACTAATTTGTAGAGCGGTTTTAGCTACCACATCTGACAATTATATTTCAATATTTATTTTATAAAAATGAAGTTACTAAGAATAAATCAATTATATGCTCACTTTATCCCTCTGGTGATGAACAGTGGAGCCAAAGGGAGTGCATGAGCTTTGAGTATGCCTGCTGTTCATCCTTATTAACATCTTTGCAGGTGCGCCTTGCTGGTGGTGGGAGAGGTAGGAAAAAAAAGAGCATATTCTTCTAATTAGCAGTTCTATATCAGATAGCATATAATAGAAGGCCAAGGGTAAGTATTCCTGTGCCCACAATAGGAATTTTTAGGTTTTTAGATTTTTTTTTATTTTTGGTCATAGAAGGAATACAATTTTGAATAGCAGAGAGCTGATTTTAAATCTTGGTTCTCTCCATTGTTAATAGTGTCAAGGTATGTATCTTCTCTGAGATTTTGCTTCTTATCTTTAAAATAAACATGATAATGCTCTGTTTAGTGGGTTCTTGTAAGAATAAAGTTAAATTATCCTCGTATATATATCCTTACCATTCTCTGGTATTTAGGAGGCAATTAATCAACATTTAAATGCGCATTTCCATCCATTCTGAAATAATGAAGCTGTCTCTGTGGTCCTGATTTGAAACCAAAGCTTTCTATGTCCCCTATAGCCACTAGGATGTCTAGTCTATATGATATCATTCTGTATCTGTTGGTAGGTTGCTTTACGTTTGTTAGTAAACCTATATGATCATCCAAACTAGCCTGGTAGAACCTTTAGCCCCTTTCATGCCCATCTTCCACCCTCTGCACCACCAACCTCCCTACTCCTACCCATCTGTAGCAATCTGTCACAAGCATTGTCAAACTGTGGCCTGTGGGCCAAATCCAGCCACTCACATGCTTTTGTAAACAAAGATTTATCTAGATATAGTCATCCCCATTCATTTACACAAAGTGGATGGCTGCTTTTGAACTGCAATGGTTGGGATGAGTAGTTGTAAGAAATCTGACCACATAAAGCCTAAATTATTCACTATTTAACCATTTGCAGAAAATGTCTGTAGACTCTGGTCAATTACCTAATAGAGTATAACTAGGGTTTTTAAATATGATTGATTAAAAATTAAATACTTGTTGACAAATAGATGCTGATTAAGTGGAGAACAGAAAAATGTGATAGTTATTGTCATAAACAGATCTTAACTCTCCTACTAAGAATGATGACAATAAGGACAGAAAGACAAAGTAATTTAAGAGAAATAACGGAAAGATGGAAGCCAAAGATGATGAATCCTCCATTAACTGCTATCGCACCTTATTTGAGTTATGTTATCTTTGTTAGCCTCAGTTTTCTTATCTGCCAAATGACAATGATAATTACTGCTCGACCTAACACCCTAAGGTCCAAATGCACATTGCACTAACTAATGATATTCTTACATTATGTAACCTTTATTTTCTTTATATAATAATGACTCCTAACTTAAATTTAGAATTCAAGATGCATTCATTCTTCTTTTCTAAAAGTTTCATGAGAAGTGGTGGTTGTCCTTATAGGAAAAGCTGGGTGTGAGTTGAGCAAAGACAAAGAAGTATCTTTAGACAGTGTTTGAGGATTTAGTAAACCTTATCTGACAGTAAACAAAATTTCTGGCAGGCCCAATGGAGAGAAAGAAGAGAGAGTGTGTGTCAGATAAAAGAAAGCAGAGCTTGGAGAAAGAGGAGCTAAGGGGAGGAGACAGATGGCCAGTGGCCTTGCAATGAGAATATTGAGTATGGTGAATTATTAGCTGTTCAGTGTTCCCAACAAAATCAGTGACAGCAGCCCCTGATATATAGGCAATCAAAGGCAAGGTCTTCAGACACTGCAAGGGGCTAGAAAACCTGGTAGTTGGTAAACAACAATTCAGAACATTTGATCTTTAAGAGGCTTCTGAGGGCCATGAAATGGGCACTGGATCTAGAATGAAAAAACCATTAGATTTAAGGCCAGTCTTTTCTATCTCATGTCATCATGGGTAAGTCTCAGTTTCTTCATTTGTAGATTTAGAATATCTTCCTTAGGTACTTCATGAGACTTCAAAGAATTTAATGAGGTAATTTGTGTGAACATGTTTTGAAAACTGTTCAATTATAGGCCCATATTATTATTTTATTGAGTATAATAGCTGAATAACTACAGAAGGACATGGGCTTTTAATATATTTCTAGAAAAGTTGATAGATTTTCTGCCTGCACAGACACAGTTACACACACACATCGTCAGACTTATTTCATAGATCCATCTATTTTGGTGATATGGAAGTAGGAATATAGTAAAATGCTCTCTCCGTATTAGTCTCATGGGTAATTATTTTCCTCTCATCAGGTTACAGGTATCCCCAGAAATCTTCAGAATACAATCTACAGGTGGTGTTTAAATATCCAAAGTCACATGCCAATGCTTTCTTATCCAGTGAGCAAAAAGAAAGCTCAATGGGAACCTTTTGGTAAAACTGATGCACAGGGATGACATTATTCTTACAGGTGTGTAACCTAAAGCTTTTACTGGGTTCCATCTATCTGGATTAACAAAGAGCCACATTACAAATGATTCTGTTCCCTTGGTGATAAAAGAAAAAATTACTGAGAGGGGATATCATGTCGTAAGACTAGAATACTAGGTTTAGAGCAATTTGTTCTTCTTTTTTTCAATTATGCAGTAATGGTATCCACATACTGTATTCAGTCTGCAGGCAATGTGATTAGAAAGGAACAAACATAGCCTTTTTTGAAACAAAGAGATGTTATGCATTAATACATGAAGTGGTGGTTCTTTTGCTATAATAAATGCATAGCTGGTGATTCCACCAATGAGCAATTTGTTGGAAATGTTTTATTGGTTATGATTTATGGATGACAAGTTTGAGTAATTGTTAAGCTTAATTGCACTTAAATGATGGATTTTTTCCTCAGTTGTTTATCTTCAGGGCATGGATGAAAGCAAATGTGTTGGAAAAATGCAGAGTTCAGTGGTTGCTAAATGAGCTTATTAATGTTTACATATGTAACAATTTAGGCCATTAATATGTATATGTTGGAATGAGATGACCATCTCATCTCTCAGTCTGCAGAAATTCCTGCACAAACTATCACTATTTTATTTTTGGATAAACACACAGCTGTTCTATTTCAATTACAAATTCAAGTTGTCCTGAGATTAATTTTGTTTTATTTGTGGCTGGTAAAAGTATTTTCAAGAAGAAAATGAAATTACTATACCTATTTGGCATGCACGAGGGCATTAGGTCAAGAGCATCTAGCCTCTGACAACTCTGGGGAGGGAGAGCAACTGGTCAGATCCCCAAAGACTTGGCCTTATTTCCACAGAATGATTTTCTAGGCAGCCCATTTTACCTGTAATACAGAGGGTCAGCAAGGCAAATTTGCCTGCCTTTCCAAAGGCCAGAATGAAACACTGACTTTCTAAGCTCTAAAATATTCTTGTTGCCCTTTATTACAGCTAAATATGATATAGAATCTTGTTATGGACTTTATGGCTGAGGGCACACATGGTTTAAAATTCTCAGGTATGAATACTTGTATAATGGAAGGAGCATGAGTTGGGTTGACCTCTTGCAAAACAAAACAAAACAAAACAAAACAAAAACAACTTTGTTTCCTCTCATTTTCCCAGTATCTCATTAGCTTTTCAGTAAATACTTGTTGCATGAGTTATAACATTCTTCAAAAATAAGGCTGATACATATGTGCATCTATATATTCCAAGATATATTTTGAATATAATGTGCCAGATGCTTTTTGTTGCTAGGAACAGAAATTCACTCAGTTGAACTAAGAAATGAGAGATTTATTATAAAGATACATATGAAAATAAGGAAGTAAGGAATTTTGACCATATTTCTGAGTTTTATACAAGAGTCTAGAAAAATCTGCACTACTAGGTTTCCAAGAAGAGCAGGTACACTGTTACTGCCAGGTTCTCAAAGACTGGAGCCTGGATTAAAAGCTGGACCTCAGGAACTGGGCAGACAGCCTTTTAAGATCCATCAGCCCTGGTGACCTGATTATCACATTACCACTCAAGAGCAGGGCTGATCCTCACCCTAAGGTTTCATCATCAGGGACGTAGCACAACTCTCCACACTTCTGCTTGTCTGCTCCTACTGTCACTGACTTCTATGACGGGGCTCTCCTGTCTTGTGGTTTCTGCTTTCTCACAGTTTTTAGTGCTTCATGGACTCTGCTTACTGCATTAAGTCTACAGCTGCTCAATTTTACGTTTCTGCACAAATTTCCTGAGATAAAAATACGACTGGTTTAGTTAGTCACTAATATTCCAGTTAGGCCACCAGTTATCATATAGATTTGCTACACTTGAGTTACATGCCCAATACTTATCAACTGGCTGTCACCAAGTTGATACAAATGACAAACTGTATGACCCCCTAGTGCCAATCTATAGACAAGAGGCTGGGGACTTTCTAAGTCTCAACCTGTTGCTACAATGTGGTTTCTCAACTGACTGTGACAATTAGACGTAGGCCAATATTCCAGTACTCATCTTTGTACCTAGTTTTCTAAGAGAAAAGAAGACATGGTTTCCTAAATGTTATTGCTATTCAATAGCAAAAATTAAGTATCTGCAAAAATTAATTGGTCATCGTGATAGAACTGGTCTGTCATATTAAAGAAAGAGCAATCCCATTCCTATTGCTCCGACATTTGAAGCAGCTGTTTTTTTGTTTGTTTGTTTTTGTTTTTTTTTTTTGAGGCGAAGTCTCGCTCTGTCGCCCAGGCTGGAGTGCAGTGGCGTGATCTCGGCTCACTGCAAGCTCCGCCTCCCGGGTTCACACCATTCTCCTGCCTCAGCCTCCCGAGTAGCTGGGACTACAGGCGCCTGCCACCACGCCCAGCTAATTTTTTGCATTTTTAGTAGAGACGGGGTTTCCCCGTGTTAGCCAGGATGGTCTCGATCTCCTGACCTCGTGATCCGCCCGCCTCGGCCTCCCAAAGTGCTGGGATTACAGGCGTGAGCCACCGGGCCCGTGAAGCAACTGTTTACTGCAGTAACACGCTGTTATTTCCTCAAGTTCTTCCAGGTTTCTTCAAAGTCCATTTCCTTTTCCTCGGAGTTTCAGACTCTGTCCAATTATTACACTCACTCATGCCAAGGACTTGCAGATATAAGAATTATCTTTGATCATATAAGTCCTGCCCTTGAAGATGCATCCGCCTCGAGCTGTCTTCTTATCCACCTTCTTATCTCTCTTCTTCTGTGGATATGAAGATGATAATGTGTGCTCCAGGAACACTTCTTATGATGTGATTCAGAGGAAGAAATGCATCTACTTCCTTTAACCCATTTACATTTCTGGAAAAAAGTACCATGGTTAAGTCTTCTCTCCAATGAAATAGAAAATTTTAGCAAAGTCTATAAAACAAAAATCTCTAATAGAAAGCTTATAGTCAAATCAAAAACCCTCAAAATTTTGAATGCAATTAAATGTTAATACATTTTAGTGAAATTATATGATGTATAGTATATATGACATAACGAAATGTAAAAATAATATAGTATGCGTTCAAGCACTTGTAGTTTATAAATATTTTCATGTGAATTGCTATGTTTCATTCTTGCACCAACTCTATTAAGTGGACAAGAATAATCTCTCTTCAAGGAATGGTACGTGTTTTACACACACACACACACACAAACACACACGAGCTGAGGCATTTTTTGGATGTGGAGCTGTATGAGGCTGACAGCAGTTAAGTGATTTGTTCAAGTTCATTACAAGAAAAACAGTAAGTTGGAGTGAAAAAACATAAGCTTTTGAGTGGGTCTGTCGGTGGTTAAACCCTACTTTTACACTTTCAAGTTGCAATGACTTTGTGATAGTTACTAAACATTTCATAGGAAGTCTCAGTTTTCTGAGATGCAAAATGAGAATTGTTGCAGAGCTATAAAGCAAACAGAGAATGCACATAAAACATACTTAGTAAATGGTACATAGGAGGTGCTTGGTAGGTAAAACTGGAAATTTTGTCTTTTTCTTCAGTGTTCTTCCTACTCCACTGTACTTCAAGAATTAAAAATATCATTTTTTTCAGGGAAAATGAATGAAATTACCAAAAACTGAAGAAGATATGTCTTCATTATCTTTATCCCAAAGCATTTACTTGGCATCCAAAAACATATTCAGAACACTGTGCTAGGTAATGGAAAAGTCCTAAGACACCCAGAGAGAGATTGTTTCTTACTCTCACAGTGGATGAAAAATACTGAGAGGCAAATGAGAGAAGATGCCTATGTCAGCTTCCTGCAGCATCAGTCTAAATTATTTTAACAGGCTTTAGTGACCTCAAAATAGCAAGAAAGCCTTAAATGTAAAAGACCTAGATAGGTGATGGAAGATAGAGACAAACACTGAAATTTCAGCAAGAGATATTATGGATAAATAAGGACAACTTGGCCTCTAAACATCTTCTATTTACTGCACAGTTCCTGTTAATTTCAGTATCTTTGGGGTACCCTTCTAAGTATTCACACATCTACTCTGAAGCAGGCATTGCTTATAAACAGCCTTCTGTCTGCTGAGCTGTTTCATGGGGAATTCCTTATCACCAGGGCTGCATTTGAATTGATGAGTCAAGCAAGCTACCTGGTGTATTATCAGTTCCTTCAAACTTGCTCTGAGATGTGTGACATGTATAGAAAATAAAAACTTAAGACTTTGATCTACAAGGATGCAGCATTTGCTTGGCTCCAGTAAGAAAAAGAATCCTCTAGAAATCCTAAAAAGCAAACTGGAAAAGGCTGAAGTTCTCTTCTACATTTGCCAAAACTTAGTTAACACCAGCTTTAACTAAAAGAAATATGATAGTCAAAAGACAAACCAATTTAAATATATTTGAAAGTAAGGCAATATATTCATTACAATATGGTTTGTATTTGGCATTTAAAAATATCAAACTTCTTTGCCTAGAGAGATGTTTACTATTTCATACTATCTTCCTTCTTAAAGTAGACAATTGAAATATGTTTCTCTCTGTGTGTGTGTCTGATCTATAGCCTGTCTGGTCTCCATAGTTTTAATGAGTTTTCCATTTTTTTTTCTTAAACTCTTCTTGGCTGGTGAAAATTACTCAATACTGCTATCTTAGACTATTTCAACGACATCCCTTGACATCCATACTCCTACCTCCCTTTTGTAGTTTCTTCTGCTTCATTGTTACCTATTGTCATTACTTTCTCTGAGGCTGAATATCTGTACTAATACCTCCTAAGGTGTTCTGGAATCGTGAAGCCAATTCTATATTCTACATTCAAGCATATTCTTGATCTTAAAAACAAAAAAAGATAAAGAGAAGGAAATTAAATCTTAAGAAGCATAAGAAGCAACCCACTATCTTATGCAACTATTGCCTTCCGTGAGCCAATCTCATTTCCATAACCACCTCCTCTCTTTCCTTTGCACAATGCAAAAGGTAGAGATTTCATGCAATTTTTATGACAGTGACTTAGCTCCCCTCACAGCCATCATCAAATCTACAGGTATATTGGAGTGGCTTCTGTGCTTTTGCATGCATTTTAAGGAATGTGTACAGAACTTAATCTAAATTGAAAAATGATGCTTATCCTCTAGTTTCTTCTATTACAGGAATAAAATAGTTATGTTGGCACTTAGGAAAAAAAGTTCAAAAAAAGCATCCTAGGCATATACATTTTGCATGTGATTAATGTGAGGACTTCTTATCAAAGTTATATCTATTAAATCTCTCAAGAATTCCTTAATTTTGTTTCTTTTTAATTTGTGCAAGCTGGATAGATCACATTTAAAATTTTACCAAAATAAGTTCAAGACTCAAGAACTCGATCCATTGTTGCCAATTGTTCTGTGTAGTATGTGTTCAAAGTACAAAATAATATTAACACTAATTTGGATTCAAATGATCTTTCTCCACAAGGCAAATGACATTTTAAGACATATTCTGGGAGCTGGATCTTCTGTTTAGATGCTGCTAATAGGGAGACAACAGCTGAGAAACGTGCATCACCATTGACTGAAGGATACGGGTGTGGGAAGCCCTTTTTTCAAATGAGTAATTCATTGAAGTTTAAGGGAAGGAATTTATTGTCCGTAGGGTACAAGAGAGAAGAGAGCTATCTATAAACTGTTTTTTTTCCGAGGGTCTCTATCTTTTTTTCTGAGGGCCTCTATCTTTTTTTCTGAGGGCCACCTTCCCCAACCTGGAGATGAACTGTCATGGGTGGCTGAGATAAAATTCACATAAAATATATCCTTCTAAAGTAGACCATTCAGTGGTTTTTCGTATATTCACCAAGTTTTGCAACCATCACTGCTATCTAATTGCAGAACATCTTCATCTCCCTAAAGAGAACACCATACCTATTAGTAATCAGACTCATTCCCACCACCTCTCACCACCCCAGTCCCTCTTCTACTAATCTACTTTGTCTTTACAGATTTGACGATTCTGGACATTTTATATGTACAGGATTATAAAATATGTGGCCTTTAAAATATTTGCTAGAAGTTTTTATTGAAATAATCATAGATTCAGATGCCACTGTAAAAATATTACAGAGAGGTCATATGTACCCTTTACCCTGTTTCCCCAATGGTATCATCTTACATCACCATAGCACAATATTATAACCAGGATATCGACATTTGATACAACCTGTCAATCTTATTCAGACTTCCAGTTTTACTTGTACTCCTTTGTGTGTGTTGTGCACTCCCATGAATTTAATTCTAAAAAATATTGTTACATGTGTAGGTTTGTGTATCCACCACTACAGTCAAGATACAGAAGAATTTCAACATCATAAAGATCCTTGTGTTCTTGTGTGGCCCTTTGATGTGCCTGCCTTCTACCTCCCTAGCCTCTCGCAACCACTAAACCGTTCTCCATTTCTAAACCTTTGTTTTTCAATGCTATATACATGGAATCAAACATTATTTAATCTTATGGGATTGACTTTTTTTTGCTTATCATAATTTCCCAGAGACCATCCAGGTGGTTACATGTATCAGTAGTTCAGTCCTGTCAATTACTAAGTAATAGTCTATGACAAATACCACAGTTTGTTTAACCATTCACCCACTGAACGACATCTGGATGGTTTCAGGTCTTTGGCTATTGTGAATAAAGCTACTGTGAGCATTTCCATACATTTTTGTATGTGTGTGAATACAAGTTTTTATTTATTTGGGATAAATGCCTAAGAATGCAATTACTGGGTGATTTGCTAATTGCATGTAAATTTCCTAAGAAATTACCACACTGTTTTCCAGGGTGGTTATACCATTTTACATTCACATCAGCAGTGTATAGGTGATCCAGTTTCTCTTCACCCTCACCAAGATTTCATGCTGTTACTATTTTTTTATTTTAGCTATTCTGATAAGTATGTAGTGAATATGTGGACTTTGTGACTGGCTTATTTCACCTAGCACAACATTTTCAAGGTTCAGCTATGTTGTGGCGTGCTTTAGTAGTTCATTCCTTTTTGCCACCAAATAATGTCCTACTGTATGGATATACCACATTTGGTTTACCCATTTGTGAATTAATGGAAAAATATGTTTAGTGGCAGGAAAAATGTTTTCAAGTTTTTTCATATTAGGATATTATTTATGTCTAACTTCTATTATTAAAACTATCAGGCACTGTATTAGATATTTGATGTGTGTTTTCTGATAGAGGTTACATAACAACTCCAAGATCCGAGACTTGATGGGTAAACTGGAAACTCACATATTAAATCAAGCTTATGAAAAAATAATAAATTTGTTAAGAATGCTTATTTAACTTGGCCGAGTCAGTTTTGAAAACAAAATTTTAATACCTCCATTTCCCTACAGGCTCCAACATAAGCTTCCTTACCTGTCATTAGATTAATTCACACATTTTGGCCAGCTTGCCCTAATGAGAAATTTGCGTTTCCCAGACCCGCCTTATGGTCTAAGTCATCTTACATATAAAGAAATTAAGATGTATTCATTTATTGCTCAAATATTTACCGAGAGTCTAATGTACATTAGGCCCGCAGTAGGTGCTGTGATTCAGAAAGACTAACATAGCTAAGGTCACCAATTTAGCAAAGCAATGATTTAATACCACCTTGCAGATTGAGAGTAAAATTTTATTTTTAATACTTATTTTCTCTGGATCCTAATTAAAGCAATCCAGGGAAATATTTTAAAGTACTTCATTAGGGATTTTTAATTTTTTTACATAAGTTAACTATTAGGTATTATTTTGAAAACATAATTTCTACTTAGCTTGTCAAATGCATCCTATTATTTAACTTTACAGGGAAAGAATCCAATAGCCAACCTACCTGGCATATTGGCTTCCCATTGTAAGTTTTGTCCAACCTTATTATGTATAGCTGGAATACAGATATTGAGCACAATATATCATTAAGTTACTAATAAACTTCAGTTGGTCCTTTACCACTTTCCCCCATGCCCCACTGTCAATGAGTAATTTATCTCCAGCAGCAATATGCATGAGTTGTCTTTGAAAAGGAGGGACATGGCATTATCAGTCACTGCATGAACGAGTTATAGCCAGCTCCATCATGGAAGAGAACAGATGATTACAATCAATAATCAATCAAAGAACCAGTGACAGTAATCATACATCACTTTCCACTGTGGAATCTTCACTCACTCAAAGCTTAGTAATGCAAAATCCACTTTCTGGGTATATTGGTGCCTTGCCTTTGTCCTGAATCTGCTCCTGGTTTGGAATAAGCCTGGAACGTGGAGCACTCCTACTTGGACTTTCACCCTTTTGGGAAGGTTAGCAACAGTAGAGCCAAACTGAACGTGAGAGAAGAAAAGAACAATTGTTGTAATCCTTGCCTGAGTCCTTATTACTCATTGTACCCCATTTTGTATACAGCTAAGGCTGCACTGGCTAAATCTTTGCAGAATATCTCTTGTTAATCAAGTGTATGCATTTTGTGAAGCTTGTTGGCAGACATTTTATAACTAGACGTGTAAATCATGTCCAGTAAAATATACTGTCCAATAAAAGGTATAATCTCCATAAAACCGGAATTAATTGGGAAAATTGTCTGGGAGGTTTATTGGAAAGCAAATGATTTTGCAAAACACTAAAATAATTATTTAAGGGAAACAATATTTAAAAATACAAAAGCCATTCTGTTTGAAATAAAAATAATATATTCTGAGAAAATTGATGCATGGGGATTTTCTAAACTCAGACATTCAACATCCATTTGCTTAGCACTCATTAAACAGTGGGAAAACTCTCTGCCCTTAAGGAACAAAATATCTGTTATAAGAAAAAAGCCAAAGCCTGATTACACAGTGCAGAGTGCTCAAGGCTGTAAGAGAGTTTGTTCAAAATGCTTTGGGAGCACAGAGGAGGAAATATAACAAACAGCATGAGGGTGTCTGAAATCTTCCATGAGAAGGTAGCTTTTATACTGAGAATGGAAGAAAAGTGGTGAAAGGTAATTTCAAACACAAGATCAGACAGACACTGAGATGGGGTAGGAGAACAAAAAAGCATGGCATTTTCAAGCAACAAAGTGTGTGGCTAGAAAGTAGAGGAATTGAACGGGGCTACTTGAGGGAGGAACAGTGATATGTGGGGGGAAGGAGGAAATGGAACCATGCGGGTATATGTTGGAGCCAGATTGTAAGAGGTCTCATATACCAGGCTTTCCTAGAGGGGAAGTGAATAGACCAACTTGGCACTTCAAGAACCACTTGGTCCTGACCACAGACATGGAGAAAAGACAAAAATGGGAAGCTGCGGACAGATGGACTAAGTAGGCTGCTGCTCCTAAGTTAGGCATTTTGCTCAGTGCAACTTTCTAATTTCTTCCAAAAAAGGACTTTTAGAGATATAGGCTTCACCAGACATGTCTTTCCTCACAGATCCAAAGAAAAATTACCAAACTGGGAGCAAGACACAGTTTTATCTGCATAAAAATTTTCAGTAAATCTCAAGGTATCAATCATATGAAAACATCAGTGTTTCTCAGAAAGAGGTGGCCTCCATCCCAGATCTCTAAACAGGGCTCTCAATCTTTAAGAAAAGCAAGGCAAAAGTTGCTATGTTTGATTTAATCACATACCTAAACCTTCCAAAATGAGTTTGGCAAAGCCCCAAATTCCATCTATCCCCTAGGACATGTCGCCCTTTTCTTCAAGCTAGCGTGACTTTTCCTTAAATTTTAATATTGACGTTGATCTTATTTGAAGGATCCTTTCAATATTTTTATGCAAGAAGCTTAATCCCTAAGAAGACTCTGATACATTTTTGCAGAGAAGTTTGGATCTTTTAAAATGATCTCTTTAAAGTTCTGCATTGTGGCCAATTATGTTCTTTCTGAGAACCAGTTTAGTTATTATTTTCTTCATGGAAGGTTTAGACTCAGTGCAGTGCCTTTTTTATTTTAATCATCCTTAAGGAAATAGAAAATGTTAATAAGAGAGTGCAGGGAGCTAGTGCTGTTAAAGTGGCAGGCTATTGGATTTGATTATTTTTGTACCAGAGAGTTTAATCGTGAACTCTGATTTTTCTTCATCTGTTTGATGATGAAAGTTCTCTCTAGGTCCTTATCTTATCATGAGAAAAACATCTCACATCTAGAGGACAAACAGAAACTGAAAACAATAAGTTGCTGTGCTTTTGCTTCAGGAAATAAATAAATAAATGCAGTAATAAGTAAACAAATGGATAAAGTAATATTTAAAATCTTCTTTATGATATATTTAGACTTGGGCTGCAAAACATAAACAAGACACTGTTGGGAAGAATTTTGAAATTATTAGCTTTCATAGGTTCTAAAATTAGGCTGTTGTGGGATGGGTTTTTGGAAATTAAGCTTTTTCAAAATGATGTTTTCCATTCAATGTTGGAAAGTAAACACAGCGCCTGTTGAGGCTGCTGCCTGGAGGCAAACACATAGTTAGCTGAAATCTTCCTGGATATAAATATCTCCTGGGATTTCTAACTTGGAGGCTTAAAATTACAGTCTAGGGGAGGCAGCTACAGTCCACAGCATGTACACATTTTTGGACCTCCTATAGCCAGCTTGTCTCACCAACTATTACAAGCAGAAAAAAAAGAAAACAATGACGACGAATGAAAGGAAATAACACAAAGAGAACAAAGATGCAGATTCCAAGAGAAAATGGCATATGGCTCTTCACTGTCTGTCAATGCAGAGTATTTAACGACCATTGAGAGATTGTAATTATGCCTCATGCCACTTGTCTAAAGCCAGTCAATGATGTCCCCATGTTTTATATCTCCCCCCATACCTTAAAGTCCTATTTTGCCTCTCTGATCAAGTACAGCTCTTTTCCATGATTACTGGAATTTTCTGTCTTCTGCCCATCCCTGCAGGATTAATTTTTCTTGCCTATAATTCAAATGTTACACTTTTTGTTTAGGCTCTAGCTGTGGCTACCTAGCAGAGCTTCCTACCCTGGATTCCACCTGTGCATGAACCATCACAAGGAGGATCTTTCTAAAACATTCCATTCCAGCACGTAAACAACCGTTGGATTTGGCACCTCATCCATCCTCAGCATGGCATCAGACCTCTGCACCTGTATCCCAATCTTCCTCCGAAGTCTCCCAGTAGTCTTGCCTGCTTACCTCCAACTACCATCACACAACTTGGGGCTCTGAAATTTGATAGCTTTCTGTGGCCTTTCTGCCTTCTTCACAGTACTAAGTCAACCTCAACTTTCCAAAAAATTATTTCTTATCCTTTTAAAATCCTATCCATTGTAACATTCTCTTCTCTCCTCCAACCCACTGCAATTTATTTTTACTTCTCTGAACATCATAATATATTACTGTTACAGTAAGACAATACACACACATAACCACACAAACACTTTCCCTAATATCTATAAACTCTTTCCTGATGTACCCTGTTCAAACTTTATTTCTTTCTTTTCTAGTCTGGCCACATTTTGTCTCTATTATTTAGTACATAATAAATCCTGCCTTATTATTTGGTAGGTTTTGTCTATCTCCTTCCATTCCTCCTTGCTCCAAACTGGATACAGTTCAGGATTCCATGTGAATCTTCCTTATCTTCCTATCTCCAGTAGCCCTTTCACAGGGCCAGCCTTGCTATCCTAACACCTCTTCAGAGAGCTGTGTCCCTACTACAGTGTCCTGCTTTTCTTAATATAATTTTCTCTCTAGTGTTTTCTTACAAACATGTTTTTTTCTTTTAACCTTGATTGCAAATTCTTCTGCAGCAGAAGTTATCTGTTCTCCTTTTGTATTTTCCCACAGAGCTGTACAAAATATCAGCCACAAAGTAGAATTTGAATACAGTGTATGAAATGAATAAATAAATGAATGAGTGAATAATGTGTGGTGGATGACATGGCCTCGGTACTGAGGTTGGTTAGCTGGTCTGAGGCTGATAGACATGTGAGTAAAAATAATAAAATTAGCCTCTTGTTCTTTCCAGATGGAAAGGAGTCTGGTTGCAGTGATTACATGTTAATCAGCAATTTGGGTTTGGATGTTTGTTAGAACATGAACTGGCATTGGGATTTCATTGTCTCTGAGTCAATGTATATTTTGAGTTTCTTCTTCAATTCAAGATTTTGTGGGGCTTAATTTAAACTGTAGTTAACTTGGAACCATAGAGAGATATTTTAAGATTTAACGAATTTCTAGGTAAAGTTCTCAGAGTTACTGAATGAAATGCCCTCTACCAAGATCTAAGAGGGAGTTCAAGGTAAATCCATGAAAAAAAAATAAGCTTGATTCAAGATTTACAGGAGATCTATTGTTCCAGGAGTCCCCAAACCCCCAGGCCGTGGACTAGTGTTGGTCCATAGCATGTTAAGAACTGAGCCACACAGCAGGAGGTGAGCGCGGGCCAGTGAGCATTACCACCTGAGCTCCGCCTCCTCTCAGATCAGTGGCAGCATTAGATTCTCATAGGAGTACAACCCCTATTGTGAACTGCACATGCAAGGCATCCAGGTTGAGTGCATCTTACGAGAATCTAATGCCTGATGATCTGAAGTGGAATGGTTTCATCCTGAATCCATGCCCCTGGCCCATCCCATGGAAAAAATTGTCTTCCATGAAGCCAGTCTCTGGTACCAATTATATTTGGAACTGCTGTATTATACAACATAATGACGTAGTTAATAACAACGTATTCTGGAAAATTGCTTAGAGAGTAGACTTTGAGTATTCTCACCACAAAAACAGGATAACTATGCAAGATAATACATATATTAGTTAGCTCAATTTAGCCATCCCACAAAACATGTTGTACATGATAAATATGTATAAATTTTATTTGTCAATTAAAAATAAACAACAACAAAAAAACCCCACAAAATTTAGGTAGCCCTAGGTAAAAGTCAGTGGGAAATACTGCTAATTCCAGTAGAATTGGAATTCTGAAAGCTGTATTCATGTTTTTCTGGTTGTGACATGTGATGTTCAGTGGCATTATCTTGATGCAGTAGAATGATTCCTAGATCATATCTCAATGTTGGGTTTTTTCATTTTCTTTAAATGTACACTCTAGGATGTTAATATCTCTCTGGATATCAAAACTTTATCATTGCTTGGCCTGGAGCAGTGTCTTATGCCCATAATCCAAGCACCTTGGGAGCCTGAGGCCAGATAATTGCTTAAGACCAGGAGTTAGAAACCATCCTGGGCAATATAGCAAGGCCTTGTCTCTAAAAAAATTTTTTAAAATAATGATGTGCACCTGTAGTCATAGCTACTTGGGAGACTAAGGTGGGAGGGTCACCTGAGCCCAAGAGTTTGAGGCTACAGTGAACTATGATGGCATCACTGTACTCTAGCCCCAGTGACAGAGCAAGACCCTGACTCAAAAAAAAACCATATTTTAAAAATTATTGTCCCTTTTTATTGACATTGCTTTGTCTTTTGTTTAAAAGTCATTCAATTTTAGTGGCATCAAAGCATTTGGTATTCAGTATACTTACTGTTCTTTCTCGAAATAAATGTGTTATTCACTACCGTTAGGTATATTCAACTGCCTTTTTTTTTTTTTTTTTTTTTTTTTTGAGACTGAGTCTTGCTCTTTCGCCCAAGCCGGAGTGCAGTGGCGCAATCTCGGCTCACTGCAAGCTCCACCTCCCGGGTTCATGCCATTCTCCTGCCTCAGCCTCCTGAGTAGCTGGGACTACAGGCGCCCGCCACCACGCCCGGCTAATTTTTTTGTATTTTTAGTAGAGACGGGGTTTCACCGTGTTAGCCAGGATGGTCTTGATCTCCTGACCTCGTGATCCGCCCGCCTCGGCCTCCCAAAGTGCTGGGATTACAGGCATGAGCCACCGCGCCCGGCCTCAACTGCCTTCTATTAGAGGGAAATACGTGTTCTGGGGCCTGAAACATGAGGTTGTATTGCAATTGGGTGGTGATAGCAAGAATATCAAGGATGAAAGCAGTGTTTTATTGTCCTAAAAGTCTTCTCAAAGTCATGGTCCCGTTTGATTCTCATAGCTATCCGGTAAGCTAAGTAAAACAGGTGACTGCCTCTACAGCTGAGAATAAGATGGCTCAGTCATTTCACGTGACATACCCAGATAACATGGTATACAAGTGGATAAGTCAAGACGGGGAGCTGGAGCTTAATATTTCTAGTGCAGTGTTCCTCTTGCCATTCTTGGCCACCTCACTCATATTTTATCCTTGTTCAAGGACCAGATGGTCTTCTCCTTCTGCTCTATTGAGCAAAAGCAATTGAGCTCAGAGCTGTGAAGATAATTTTAATTATATCTTCTCATTACTCTCAACACTGTTGATGATTCTCTTTAGTGCCAAAAAATAATAATAAACTTGGGTGGATTAAAATTTTTAACCTCTGTTTTCTATGATGAATGGAGATAGCATTCATAATTCTGAGAAGAGAAAAATCTAAATTCTACTCCCAGGTCCTCTGTGTCCTAGTACCATTACCTTTGGAAAGTCATTTGGGTGCTTATTCTTAGAACTGGAGTATCAAGGGCATGGACAGATGAGCACAAGCATCCTTTCTAACCTCAATATTTTATAAGGTTTGGGCATGACTTTGCCTTGTTCATGGAACAGCGTGGAGAACTTCCCCTGGACTTAATCCTTGATAAGAAGCAGGACTTGGCTTTTCATCCTTGATATTCTTGTTAAATGGTGTCAGTGGTTCTGAAATTTATATGACCTGGTCCCTCTCCACTTTATAATGAATGAATCTATGGCTTTGGTCTTGTTTTGGGAAGCTCCTTGTATGGCATCTAGACATGAGAAGAGTGGCTTAAAAGTATATATACACATATATATACACACAATCCTTTTAGAAGCAAAAGACAGACTATATAAAATATATAGACTATATTATATCAAATATATAATATATAATATCTCAGCAATATGCTAGCAATATATTATATATAATAAATATATATATATTTATAATACAGGTGTCCCTTTACATTTATGACACCATTACCTTTATACTTAAAATAAATCTATACCAGGACCTATCTTGTTATATTCAATTAGCTCCTGAAGTAAAAATGCAACAAAATGTATAGTTTTTACTACAGAATGATCCACCTCTCATCTTGGATGCATCCTCTGAATTTGAAAAATTTTTCTAAATATTTAATTCAATAGTAGCCACTCAAAAAATGCTGAAAAAAAAAATGAGTGTAAATGTTCAACAGAGGCATGGTTGGAATACATGACCATTTTAAGGTTTGAATAAATTTTTTAAATGAAGTAAGTGTCAGCAAAAGTAATTTAAATTAAGCCACAGAACCAAAATATCTAGCTATACAGTTGGAGAATCATGTATGCTGTGATGTCACAAACACTGTAGAATTTCTGTTTTAAAAAAACTATCAAACATTGTAATGAATTGAAGGGGTCAGGGGTAGTTCTTTGGAATTCTAGTCTAAAAGACCAAGTTGAAGAGCAGGGCCGGGTGCAGTGGCTCACACCTGTAATCCCAATGCTTTGGAAGGCCGAGGTGGGCAGATCACTTGAGGTCAGGAGTTTGAAACCAGCCTGGCCAACATGGAGAAACCCCGTCTCTACTAAAACTACAAAAAAATTTAGCTGGTTGTGGTGGTGCATGCCTGTAATCCCAGCCACTCGGGAGGCTGAGGCAGGAGAATCACTTGAACCGGGGAATAGGAGGTT
Organism: Gorilla gorilla gorilla; assembly: GCF_029281585.2. NCBI lineage: Eukaryota > Metazoa > Chordata > Mammalia > Primates > Hominidae > Gorilla > Gorilla gorilla. Next base: position 81,845,654 of record NC_073241.2, read on the forward strand.
GTAGTAAGCTGAGATAGTGCCGTTGCACTCCAGCCTGGGTGACAAGGGTGAAACTCCATCTAAAAAAAAAAAAAAAGCAACTAGGAACAGGATTGCAGATTTATTATAGAAGGATGAGTTGAAGATGTTGTGAATGTTTATCCTGGAGAAGAAATAGGAAAATGTGTTAAATGCTATTGAATATTCGAAGCTGGGCTTAACCTGCCCTTTAGTTCCATGAATTCAAACTAGAGGTTAAGATGAGAGCTTTTTACCTCAGTATGAGAAGTAGTAGTTTCTTGGTCAGATCTGTCAGGAGAGAGCCTGGGCTCCCTGGGGAGGCTGAGTTCTTTATCAAATAGAGGCTAGACAGAACGTTTAAGAGAAGTGCTGCCAAATAGAAAATAAGAATGTGAACAGAGAAAGGTGTGTAGTTTTAAAATTTCTAATAACCATATTTAAAAAGTAGAAGAAATAGATTATTTTAATTGCATTACTCTCCTATTCAACCCAATATACTTAAAATGTTATCATTTCAACATTAAATCAATATATAATTATTAATAAGAAGTTTTTACATTTTTTTCTACTAAGCCTTCAAAATTCAGGGTGTATTTTACACTTAACAGCTCATCTCAATTTGGGCTAGCAACATTTCCTCAATAGCTACTTGTGTCTAATTCGTGCTGTACTGAGTAGTGCAATTTTAGAGTAAGCAAGAATAAAAACCAACCTTGAATTTCTGTAATTCAAGAAAGTATTCTTATTTGACTATCACAGGGGAAGAATGGATATCCTTTTCCAAGTAAAGGCGCTTTGTGGTCAAGAAACAGATTTGGGCTGATGGGATAGTTGTGAAACCCTTGGGGCTGTGGAGAAAAGGTGAAGACAAACCATCATAGATCATCTTTGTCCCATATACCACTCTTGTATGAAGTATAAAACAGAGCCCCCTCTGAACAGATAAAAACCAAAAAGGTGCCCCCGACCCTTCTCCCATACCAGGACAAAAACTTAAATAGAGAGCAGAGCTGGGATCCAGCCCCAGCCTTGCCCATTGAGCTGAGCATCCTGTTGAGGCTCTTCCTGGCATCTGTGTACCTGTGTCCTATCAGAACCAGTTTCTGTAGCAGCTGCAAACTGCAGTCTTCAACAATGATACTTCAACTTTAAATAGGTCACAGGTCTCTCTCAGAATCTGATAAATGCCATGAACCACTTACAAAAGAAAAATTGTCAAAAATTCAAAACTCATGAACGCTTTGAAATCTGTGGACCTGTGATTAACAAAACTGGCCACAGTAGTAGCTGACTGTATTTTCTTGTGAAAGCTTTAATTTGGCCCGTTGTTCTGAGGGACAGGAGAACAGGAACAGAAAGAAAAATGTATGCTTATCCCTCCCGTGCCTAAAATAGCTTTCATGAATGTGAATTGAACGATACTTGTTTTCCTTTTTATTTTGCCAAGTCATTATTCCGTTTGAACCATCTGAGGATTTTTGTCCTGCTATCATTGGCTCTTCCTGACATTTTCACCTTGTCATGCTGGGGGAAGAGTACCTGGTGATAACTAAATGGAAGCACTGAATATTTTGACACCAGCCAAGGAACAAGATGGTCATTTGGTCTATTTTTAATGTCATCCCCATTGGCATTTCCTTCCAGGTAGTTTTTTTTTCTTCTGTTTTTCTTTCTTTCTTTTTTTTTTTTTTCTGTGGCACCACAAGACATTCCTTCCCTGCTGTCTGCTTCCTGCTGTGATCAATGCTGATGATCACACAGGTTACATTTTATATCAAGAACAGTTGACTCAGTGTGCTGGGGCTGTAGTTCACACCCCCAGTTCTTGCTCTCCTGTGCTATTCCATGCATGTCAAGGCTTTAGAACAGTGAGCAGAAAGGAAACTTGTGGGATTTTAGCCACCTGTATCATAAGTCTACAGTATCATCTGGAAAAAATAGATGTAGATATAGATAGATATAGATATGGATAGATGGATTGATAGATTGATAGATATATCTATTCTGTCTTTTAAAAAAATACCCCCTTAGTTTGACTGAATGTTGTCTGGAAAAGTTAAGAGTTTGGCACAACAGGTAGCAGGTTTCTCTTTCCACCTGAGTTATAACCATTGTTCTCACCCATTAAACCTAATGAAGGTTAGATTATTGAGAGAAATACTGCACCGTATTATGCCTTTGCAATTGCCACTGCAGCTCAGCTTGGAGATGGAACAATTAAGAACTTTTTAAGAATGCTTAGCAGTTCAGAGGTGTGTGATAAATGGATAAGAAGGAAAAAATATAGCTCTAAGAAACCAATGGAACATCCAACCTTCAGGGAAGATAAGATGCTCAATTAGATGGTGGAAGCATGGACCGCTCTCATTCTTAGTAATTTTTATACCTTGGGGAAGAGTTGCTTTTGGGATTTAGTTTATCAGGATATGTGAGATACTGGGTCAGACTTGATAGCTTCTCCCTGGGAACTGTGGGGAAGTACTGGCCTGGAGGGCAATTCTCGAGATTGCCTTGGTAGAGGGATGCCTTCTTGTATCAGGAAGTGCTGAAGAGAGCAGGCTTTTGCCTGCCCTGATGCTTTCCTGCAGTGCTCCCCAGAAGCTGGTAAGTGGACAGGTTCTCTTGGTTGGTCACTCCACAACTGTGAGCCAATCATAGTGTAACTTTTTTGAATGATGCTCACAGCCTCAAGCCAGTTCAGCTCTCTCAATGGTGGCTTCCCAGAACTTTTGTTATGGGAAAAAACAGGTAAAAGGTTCAGTATCACCATGAGGGGGATTGGTCCATTGGACAGTGCTTAATGAACATTGGAGAAAATAGTTCCCTTGTACCCGGGTAATAGTATAAATTTACATATACTGAGGTCCCAGGAAATTATCATACGTTATTGTAATAAGGGTCATCTTTGAAGAAGGGAATTTTTCTTAGTTTACTTCTATAAACAGCTTCATGGGAAGATTATTCATATCTTGAGACCAGGGGTCATATATTTTCTCACTTTATGTGTTAGCAGTAGACTGGCATGTGCCTTCTACAAGGGAGTGTTGAATTCAGGAATAAACAGTACTAACTGTTTGTTATTACTTACACATCCCTACCCATTTGGATACAGTTTCTTACTTCAATGGCCACTTGTTACACAACTTTTCCAATTTTATATTGGGTTAAATGCAGTCAGGAGTAAAGAAATTAAATATGTACCACCAATGCCCGTCATTTAAGTGTCAAATACACATTGCTTACTTAGCATGTCTATATGTGAAATACTATTTTAGGTCCTATGAAGAATTTCTAACAAACCAAAACAAAAGATTCCTACCCTCATGTGGCTTGCATTGGATTCGAGAGGTGTCTTCCTAAATGTATATATATATATATGGGTGTTTGTGCACACACACACACACAGAGGAAATCCGGATAGCTAGAAAACTAAATTAATACAAAATAAGATCACGTTAGCAAAGTACACGGGAGATCTATAGTTAAAACAGAGAATAGGAGTGGTGTTGATGGGGATGTGTGGATGCCTGGGGATGTGTAGATCTGGAATTTGTAGACGAGAACCCTAGATTGACAAAGAAGAGAGATCAAAGCCACGACAGTATACAGCAAAGAAGTAGAAACAAATAACATATATGTAGGGAGCAGCACAGCCTGGGTTGTCCAGAGCTTATGAAGTAGATTTTTCTTCCTCTCTCAGACAACACCTACTTACCTCTGACAGTTCTTGATTAGGGACACCTATCAGAATGGGACTCATAGCCTAGCATGGTAACAGGATGAAAAGATGTTACTGCTGGATAGAGCATGGGAGGCATCTGGGCCTAGTCCCTCAATTTGCAAACAGAGAAATTGAAGCCCAGAGAAATTATATAGAATGCGATCAATAATAATATCATCATCATCCCTGGTAAATTGTAAAGCTGGTATTGGAACCCAGGTATCTTGAGACCTTGTAGTGAACTCTTTGTACCATGTCATTCTATTTTTCAATTGGCACTTGGGTTGCTGCTTGGCCAATTCTCATGCTCTGTGAAGCTGTAACCATCCAACCTGCAGATGGGAACTGCATGTAGCTTGGGGAAAGAAAGCCAAAGAAAAATTGCTTCTACCAAATTGTGCACGATGGATCCAATTTAGAAGTCTGTCAGAACATGGGCAGCTAATAGAGATATACTCAGAGGCTGTCTGGACCTTCCAAGCCGCTGAAGGGAAAAGAGCACACCGTCTGGAGTCAGGGGATTTGGTGTGAGATACTAACTAGTTGCCTTATGAGAATCATTTAATCTAAAGTTCCTCATCATTAGGTAAACTTAGAATCCCTTTGAAATACTAATAAAATGTCACTGAATTTATGCTGATGTGACTATAATCTTCAAGTCTTATCCAAGACATCCAATTGCAGGCACAAACTGATATTCTTGCCAAATTGGCAAGCTGCTCTATGCACTGAACCATGTAGCATTATATTTTATTGGGACTTTTAAAACAAAATTCTTAATCTTAAAAGCGAAAATGTTGTTACCTTGCCTTGATCATGGAACTATCGTAGATTGGGAGAAGGAGGAAAATATGTTTATCAATTGCTGCTGGATATGCATTAATTTTAGTCCACTCATTCCACTCCCTCATTTATTTGAACGTGTACCCGCATTCAGTAGCTATTTAGTGAGTTCCTATTGGTAAAGATAAATTAGGCAGTGTGGGAGATAGACAGGTAAATTCTGCCCACAGCATGTTCATAGTTAATGTGAACAAAGCCAGTTACATAAATAACTCTATATACCATGAGATGAGTTGTTTAGACATTTGAAAGACCAGTGAACAAATACTCATAGCTGAAAGCTTTATAAGGCTTTATAGGTAAAATGAAAGTTTAAAAGACCTGTTAGGCTTACTGGGATTTCGTTACACAAAAATGAAAAGAGGGGGCATGTTAAGGTGAAGGAACAGCATGAGCAAAGGAACAAAGGCAGGGATGTTAAAGGGAGGACCATAAATTACTAGGACAATCATTGGGACACATTTTTGGTAAAGGGCAGGATAGTAAATATTACAGACTCTTCAGTTATACCATCTCTGGAGTAACTACTCAACTTTGCCATGTAGCCCAAAAGCCCAAAAGCAACCATAGACAATCCATAAAGATTCATGGCTATGTTCCAATAAAGCCTTAATTACAAAACAGGCAGTAGGCTGGATTTGGCCCTCAGCCCCAAATTTGCTGATTTCTATCCTCAGGTATGGAGAGAAAGAACAGGAAGAACAGGCTGGAAAGGAAGCTGGATCAGAATATCTAAAACCTTCTATTAGCTCTCCTAATTTTAACGTCTTATTTGTTAACATGGCCTTTTCTTTTCTTTTCCTTTTACAACATTGGACTCAAATTTCCAATTTGTTGCCTTTTTAAAACACAGGAATGGTTGCTTTCATGATTATGCAGGCGACACTTTCTTAACCATCCTTAATATGGGCCAATATTCCAAATAAGTTGTGAAAGTCACCCTGACTCAGGGGCTTGAATGTAAATAATTAATATGTGTTTCCCATCATATATATCAGTGCTGGGGTAAACAACCATCCTGCTTTTCCTGAGACTGCGGGGTTTTCCAGGAGAGAGGACTTTCAAGGCTAAAACAGGGGCACTGCTGGGCAAGCCAGGGTGCTTGGTCACCCTAATTAGTCAAAGTTAGCATCTCAAGTAGGCAGCAAGCGTCCACATCAGTTCTAGGCTGGTTATATATCCAGTTAAAGTGGACAATTGCTAAGCTAGCCATTGTTTCACAGAAATAACTTCTAGAAAGAGAGAGCAGATAAGCTAAGTAAGTGGTTTTCAATTCGAAAACTGGGTTAGTGTAATGCAAGGCACAGCCAATACTGGCATCAGCGAAATCTCCCAGAACCCCAGCCTGGTCTTGGAAGATCCTGAGAAAGTGTTGGATGGCATTTCAGCAAAAATGTTTACATTCAGATGGAATATTTGGGGTCTCAAATTCTGGAGAAATTTCCCATTTGTAGACAAAATGTAAATTATTTGATCAGTATTACCCAATAAAGTATCTGCTTCTATATAATTACTCATTTCTACGAGATACTGAAGAAAATGTATGTTTAGAAATTGAGATTCTAAAAAGTTTTGTGAAACATTCTTCACAGATTTGACTATACTTGGATCTAAATATCCCAGCACTGCATTCTTCCTACACATATTTCCCTTTTTTCTTTTAGAAGAAATCACTGCTGAGATACTGAAAAGTGATTAGAGGAGATTAAGATATTAAACACAATATGAGCAGTTTTCTGATATGGGACTCTGAATGAACTTTTCATGGTCTTTACAAACTTAAACCTTCAGTGATGGAATTTGATCTAGTATTTGAAGCTCCTAATTGGATTTTGGAGAGAATATATAGATAAAAATTAATTCATGCCATGTTATACACTGTCATTTCCTGCATTTAGCATCTCATTCCTGATGTGACAACTAGAGACCCTGTGTACACTGGAGATACGGACATTCTGGCTTTGATACATTCCATCTAAATTTTTTTCTCCCCTCTTCTAACCAGCTCCTTCTATCACATGCAGTTGCTATTCTCTTATCCCCATTTGTCTCCTGTCTGAACACTTACCTTATAAGCACAGTCCACTTTTTGCTCATAAGCAACTTTACCCCTCCGACTAATTTGTCTTTGTACCTCCTTCCTAAAGACCCAACAAAAGAAGTGCTAATGACTTGTCCTCCACACGGTGAACCAATGTTTTTCTACCTATTGCTGTAGCCTCATTCCTACCACCACTACTAGAGTGAATAATAGAATACTAGAGTAATAAGGTAACCGACCATGGTCTAGGACATTCATTTGAATTGTTAATTTCATCTTTTTGTAGTAGCATCTCCTATTTTATCAAGCAGCCTTACTAACACAGAGTTTCATCTTTTGCCATGCATGACATTACCTGATATTTAGAATATAAACGATGATTTGTATGGCTAACATTTATTTTATACTTTTTTTCTTTTCCAGGCACTGCTTTTTTTCCTTTACAGAAATTGTCTCATTTATTCTTTATAACTCTACATGGTATGCAGAAGAATTTTGAATAATCTAAGTAGATACTCCCCTTTCTCAATGAGGTAGAGCATGACTCTGCACTTCCTCAGTGTAGTGTTTGATTCCAAAGAGTAACCAATGGAAAGACCAAAAAAAGTAACTTTATAGTAGAGAAATAGGACACACATCACCTTAGCCAAGTGTTCAAGGTGGATATCAACAGCAATAGGTCATGCTGATAGTATGTACCCTTTGTAGGATGTGATGAGAATGACACTTTACCTCTGTGTTCTTTTTCTCTAAAAAAAACATCGCCCAAACATAATCATGAGAAAAATATCAGAAAAAACCCAAATGAGAAACATTCTACAAAACACCTGACCAGTCCTCCTTAAAACTGTCAAGGTCATCACAAACCAGGAAGGTCTGAGAAACTGTCACAGGCACAACGAGCCTAAAGAGACATGGGGATTAAATGTAACGTGGTCTCCTGAACAGAAAAGAGATAAAAAAAAAACAAAACTAAGGACCTCTGAATAAAGTATGGATTTTATTTTAAAACAATATATCCATATTAGTTCTATATCTGTATGTGTTCTATTTGATGAACGGTTTCTCACTTGGCATTCTTTGTTTTAGTGACTTATTTGTCTAAGCCTGTGGGCTTTGATATCTAGAAGTCCAGGCAAAATCATTACTACCTTCTGTTTCTCTTACATGTATCAATACTGCCCCCCCGACACACACCAAATCCATACAAGGCTCCAAGGTACATATCCTAATACAACAAGAGGAAGATATAAACTTTGTCTGCAATTTAAGCCCTGGAATAGACAATACTGCTCATGAGGATAGTTGAAATCCATGATAGGCCACCAAAGCTGACTGTGGTATCTCTTTCCATCTCTCCTCTATTAGGAATAGTAATTCATGCTGCAAAGTGTGTAACAGATGCACTATACTAGTGTAAGATGTTAATAATGGGAGAAAATAGGTGTGGGGTATATGGGAACTCTGTACGATCTTCACAACTTTTCTGTAAATCTAAAACAATTTTTAAATGTTATTTTTTATTATTTTTATTATTTTACTATTTTTAAAAGTTTATTTTTAAAAAAATGAATGATAATGATAACCTGGAATAAGAGGTACATGTGCAGATGTTAGGGACAAATGTATTTGTATCTTTGTGAATAAAATGTTTCTACTTTTCAAATTCAGAAACAATACTGTTGTCTACAGCATAAAACAAGGTCAAAGAAAAGAGTATTTTAAAATTATCCAACAAGCAGAGAATGTGGTCAGTGGCAAAAGTACTAGAACTGTGTGCCAATGATGGAGGTCATGGCAGAGCGGACATAATGGGCACTTGGCAGGCATGTTCTCTTAATTGAAATGTCAGCCCTGTTGGGTACGATCTATGTAGGAGGGCTTGGAATAGAAAAGAAAAAGGTAGCAAGGTAGAATCATACTTCTGAAATATTAATAGTGGCAATGAACTTCAACTTGACAGTGAAATTGATAGTAAAGCATTTAAGAGGACACAGCAAATGGAGAAAAATAAAGAAAACCTCAGTGACGCTCTACCGTAGCTTGTTATAGTAATATGATTACCTTTGAAGGAATACTCACACTTCGGAACATAAAGTTGTGCTAACAAAAACAGAAGAATCAACAAGATTAAAAGCATTTCCATAGATAAGACAATGATCCAGAAGTTCAAAAGAGGGAAAGATGTTCTTCCTACATTTTTAGTAGTAACACTGCTCATTTTTACAAGCAGGCTTTGAATAATGAAGAGCTACTCGAATTCATGAAATGATAATACAGAATAACTTATGAAAGGTCATACAGCCTCCCTTTATCACCCCTCACTCTCCTCTACACACACACACACACTTTGCAGCATGAATTACTATTTCTAGTAGAGGAGAGATGGAAAGAGGCACCACAGTCAGCTTTGGTGGCCTATCATGGATTTCAACTATCCCCATGAGCAGCATTGTCTATTCCAATGGTTGAGCTGCAGATGAAGTTTATATCTTCCTTTTGTTGTATTGGAATATGTATATTGGAATTGTGTGTGGATTTGTGTGGGGGGTATTGATGCATGTAAGAGAAACAGAAGGTAGTAATGATTTTGCCTGGACTTCTAGATATCAAAGCCTACAGGCCTAGAGAAATAAATCATTGAAACAAATAATTCCAAGTGAGAAACCACTCATCTAATAGTAGAACACATACAGATACAGAGCTTACAAAAAGTGGCGGATTGATAGGTAGGTATATGAAAATAGGTACATGTGCTGAAGGTCAAAGGCAGGTAGATTCTACTTTTAACATTAGGAGGAGACCCACAGGAATTAGGAGGGCAAAGCAAAATGACCAGAGAAATCATAGGCCATTTGAAGGACCTTGTTTCCAAGAAAAGGAATGGTTATCACAGGAAACCTCTTATGTGATTTCCGGTACCATTCAAAACCATTCTTGAGATATGTGCATCCCAGGGCCTGAGTTGAGGATACAGTTTTAAAGGGAAGGTTGAATAGGTTGGAAAAATTAAAGTTGATTTGGGTATGAGAAAAATGTGGCAGTCAATAAAGAACAGAATTTTTTAAATGAAAAAGTTAAGCTGTTTATAAAGAAACATAATGGATAAGAAGTGTATATTTATCAAACTATATGGGTTCATTTTTAAAAATTTGGGGACAGTAAAAGCATCTAGCAAGATTCAGTGCAACTATTTGGATATTTACCTAATTGTCTACAAATTTTTCCACGTGTTACTAATGCAATGAGTAATCAAGACAGTTAATTAACTGGCTTAAGGCAAAAAAATTGTCTTCATTTATTTTAGTAATTAAGATAATTCTAATTGACTTGAAATTATCTAATTGACTTGATAATTCTAATTGACATGTGTAGATGTAGGCTACATGTAAAGAAATAAATGGGCTAAAGGAAAAAAGAAAAAAGTATTTCTCACACTTTTCACTAATGTTATGTATACAAGAAAAATAGCACATACACCAAAAAATATTTTAAACATAATGTCTATTTGTACCTAAGCATTTAAGTGGAGGAAAATCATATGCAGTTTCACATGCTGCAGGTTACAGCATTATTGGGCTTAAAGATTCAAAGGGAAATGTCTTTTTTAATTCAACATTAAGATTTTAACACATTTAGTTCATTCCAAAATGGCAGAAATCTGATAGTAAAGGGTTAAATATTCCAAATTTGAGTTTAGGTTTTTAAAATTCTCAGGTCACTTCTGATTAGAGAAAAATGTATGTGTATATATAGATGCACATGTATGTGTATATACATACTTATACAAACATATATACGCACACACACATATATGCTTTAAGCAGCTGATGGTGTAATACCAAGGGATGCCAGAGAGACAGCAGATCACTCACTTTTTCCTATCTGTGTTTCCTCTCCAAGAACCAAAAGACCTTTTGACTTGACCATCATAGAACAAATATCTGTAAAGACATAGGCTAAGCAGGGACTGAAGTGATGGAGTGGGAGGGTGAAGTGGTATAAGTTTTGAAGCTGCCCTGAATGAGTTCAAGTCAGCTTGACCAGGCGACACAAAGAGAATGGATCAATGAACCACTGCCAAACATGAATTTCTGTTCAACAAACATTTATTATGCACCTCCAAGAGGCAGGCACTGTGTGAATTTCTGAGAATACAAAGATGAATGAGTGAGGAACCCTGTCTTCCCAGTGTGAGTGCACACTCTGGGAAGGAAGCCAAAAATGGTAGACAATAATGACAGTGTAAGGAGGGCAATTATAGAGCTCAAAGGGGGTCTAGAGGAGAGTAGGGGAGGATTAATAGAAAGGATGCTGTTTGTGCTGGTTAAGGATGAATAGGAGTTTTCCATATGGACCAGATGTGAAAGCCATTTCAGAGGAAACAATATATGCAAAGTCATATAAAAACAGCACATGCAAAGGCATATAATGAAGACATAATGATATATGTCACACAGTGTCACATTACAAGTTGTCATGTGATAGTGACTTTAAGAAAGAGTACAGAGCCAGGAGGAAATAATGCTAGGTTCAATTCCCTCTCTATAGTACACCAGCTGTACCATTTGAAAAAGTTATTTACCTTCTAATTTTCAGTGATCTTATCCATAGAATGGGGATAATAAGGGAGACTAGGTCAAAGATGGTTGTATTAAGTGAAACAAGTGCTCTGTAAATGTTAGCTGTTACTGTTATCAGGGTTAATTAGGCATTGTTGGATCACAAAGTAGAAATGGCCTCAAGTTAAAGGAAAAATGGCAGATATAAACTCTAAAGAAAGATAACTAGTGGGTTAGTAATAAAGGAATGCCCAAAGGATGGGATTAATGAGACATTATCCATTTTCATGACATGCCACAGGTTTCCTGTTTATCCTGATTAACATTTCCGTCAACCTGGATGAATGCTTCTGAAACTCATAGATGACATGATGTTGCAGGGGCTGCACTTGACTTGGAGTGACATTTTCCAGCTTCCAACTGATATTGATTGACTAGCTGAAAGAATTGTTGAAATCTGACAAGATGAAATTTAAATTTTAACATGAATAATACACAGTCCTTTGACTTTACAAAAGATCAGTGAGAGATCAGAAAAAGGCCTGTATTATCAGAAACGTGAAAAATCAATGATTGGGGATTTTAGTTGGTGCTAAACTTGATGTTGTTCAACAATAACACAGAGCTAATGTGATTTAGATTACACAAATAAAGGAAAGGGATACCTAGCATGATAGAAGCAATGGTCTCATTCTTCTGTGTTTTGGCCAGAATATGTCTTCCATGACAAATTCTCAGAGACATTTACAGACCAATTAAACTAAATTCACAGGCTCACTATCAGGATGGTAAAGTAACTTAGTCCTCTCATTTAAGAAATGTGTATAAGATATGAAAAGGAAGAGACTCAGGAGGACATAGTTTCTGCTCTTAAATATATGAAAAGTGGTCATGAAGAAAAGGAATTAATTAATTTGAATAGAATTGAAGGGTAGACTTAGGGTGAATGAATGAAAGATAAAAGATAGAATTTAGGCTTGGCATAAGTAAACTCTAAGCTAACTTCTTTTGAGTTCAAAAGATTGAAGGTGGAAGGTGGGGGTATGCTAATAAAGACTTGCTGGTCTCATTGTACCAGGTAAAAACTTTATGGAAGAAACTATTATCAGGAGAGTGTTGGGCTAGCTGGCTTTAAAGTTTCCATCATACCTGAACATTTCTGAGTCTGTCATAATAGGTTTTGACAAAGAAAACTCACAGGCGAAGAGCAGTGTAGGTATTTTAGATATCGTCTAAAAGTTGGTCCAAGAAAATTTGGACTAATATAAACCTGAAGGAGGACTAACAATGTTTAAAATTATCATCCACAGTAAAAACTTTTCTAGGGTCGTGTGCTGTGGAGAATTTCAGGCAAATGTTGAGTTCTAATTCAATTTGCTATGTATTAATGATTTGAAGAATGAATAGCATGGACATTAGAGTCAGTTGATGTTTCCTAATTTAGTGAATACAGAATTATAAGAAGAAAGCAATGTACATTTTTTTTCTTTTGTTATGCCAGTAGAGCCCTATAAGCTGAAAGAAGAATGAACTAGATGATCTATTCACTTCTGTTTTGCACATCTATATTTCTACAGTGGCAAAAAGAATATAGTGAAGACTGGGAGCATGGATATTTTGACATTGGCCATTAATAATGCACACAGGAAGCAGAAGGACTCAGGTTTGCTTTTTAGTGCAGATTTTGGTTTGGTAATTTCGTTCTAAGAAGACTGTTTTTTAAAAAAATCTGTTATTATTTAATTATATCAAACGAAAGGATAGCATCTGATTTTGATTCATTTAACCTTAATGGAAAAGAACAAGTCATTACTTAAAGGATGTTTTATAGACTGTGTTATTTCTGGTATTTTTAGAAATCATTTATTCCTCTTCAAATTGATGTAATATAATTATTCATTAATAACTCTTCTTGATGTCTCTGGAGTCATCCCATTACCCACAGTCATTATGCATCATTGTGTGAATGTTTGCTATAATACTGAGATATCTATGGCTCATTGAGTCATTACATCCATTGGTATCTATCCTTTTAGTGAAGAATATACAATTTATTTTGAATCAAATTTCATTGAAATACTTTCCAGGAACTGTATAAGCTGCTCCTCAGTCCAGGGAGAAGAATATACAGATGTAGCCCCTAAATACCAATTCCTATACATTCCTCATAGAAATCACTACCTTGGCTAGAATATTCAATTCCTGTTGCTGAGGTGGTGCCCCAGAGGAGATTTGTTCGTAACTTGTGAGTCCAAAGTTGTAACACAAAACAACTTCCCGTAGAATCATTGCCATAACTATATTATACATTTAATGGTAGTTTGTACTAGAACCCATTATAGATGGGTTCAGTAGCCATGAAAATGTCTAAAAACCTAAAGACTACATAGAATATGATTTCCTGTGGATAATGGTAAGTAGGTTAGATAGAGTGGTCATAGCTTCCCTTGAAGGAGAACAAACGTGGTAAATAGATGGAGAGAACAAACCACATTCTGTGCTCATGGTTAGAACATCCCGCAGCAAGGAGGTAGAAGAGCAGAAAGGAAAATACCCCAATTCATGCAAGGGCAGAACTCATGATTAGTGTCCTTCATTTTCACAGTAAAAATCTCACCCCTGGATGGAAATTTGAGATGCTAATGAGACATGTAATGTATGTACTAGCATGTACAACAATAGCACGTGCACCCCCAGGAGACCACCCAGAACATGCTTAATGGCAACACTCCTTCCCCCCACCTCATGAATAATTGCGCATACTCCCATAAAGGGAGTTTCCCCAGTGTCAGTTGGTGCCGCCGTCTCACCTTTGAGCAGCTCCCTCTGATCAGCCATCAGAATGTACTTTCGTTTTATGAGGAATTATTTGTACTTTGGACTAACTCTCAAATTCTCCTGTGTGGCAAAGTCAAGAACCTGAACTGGCCCAATGGCTATAACAACATTTGGATACCAAGCAACCATAGTGTATTTGTTAAAATAGGAATACAGACACTGCTTCATAGATTGAAATATGTAGCACGGTAAGGAAAACTTTTTAAGTTAGAATCAGCTCAAACTTTAAAATCAATAGTTATTTTCTTTAAGTTAATCTAATAATAAATTATATGCTGTGTAAATATTTATACATATTCACCCCATTTCTTAGAAAAGCACAAGTATAATCTTTCTTCAAGCAAATCCAGTGTATGAAAACAGTTAACAAAGTATGTTAGTGTATGATTATTCATATCACAAGAGGTTTTTAGTTACAAAAGGATAGTGCCTAGGGTTTCTTTAAATGTTGCGTCCCATTATGCGTTTAAAACAGTACTTAGATTATCCAAACCTTCAGGAATAAATCTATTATGTAAAGTAACAGATACATATATTACCTTATTTGTGAAGTTTGGTGAAATTAGTTATTTGGTAGATGATTGACACAAGTCTGGCAGGGAGCCAGCGCTGTGAAAACCAGGAATTTCTGATCCTTGGGGTTGTTATATAATAATCTGCTTCCATTAGAATATTTATGATGAGTTATTTTGAATAATAATACTATTGATATACTACTTTCAAAATTAAAGTATAAAGTTTACTTTCTCAAGTACATAGAAACTTTAGGAATAGTTTTTAAAGGTGAGAAGTCTGAATTCATTCATTCCACAAATTAAATTTTCAAAACTAAATGTCTCTAATTCTTCTACCTAATTTACTCTTGTCACTCAGGCTGGAGTTCAGTGGTGTCACCCTGGTTCACTGCAACTTCTGCCTCCCAGATAGAAGCCATTCTCATGCCTCAGCTCCCCAAGTAGCTGGGATTACAGGCATCCACCACCATGCCTAGCTAATTTTGGTATTTTTAGTAGAGACTGGTTTTAGCCATGTTGGCTAGACTGGTTTCGAACTCCTGGCCTCAAGTGATCCACCCTCCCTTGGCCTCCCAAAGTGCTGAGATTACAAACGTGAGCCACAGCAGAATTCAATATCAAATATTTTTGTTCATTTTGTTTTGCTTTATAAATAATGTTGTGAGTATATTATATATAAATTTGTGTTCTTATGTTTTCCTTCAGAATTTTAATTTGTGAGCTTTTCATACTATGTTAATACAAACTTTTAATAATTAGCATTTGAATGATCACAGTTTCTTCATGTAGACATAAATGTTTATTATTGAAAATTTAATATTATTGGAAAAAAATTATTGGGAAAAACAATTTATTGAGAAAAATAAGATTTTTGTTAGTGTAAATAACATTTATTATTAATATTACTATTAATTAACATTTATTATGATAATACATTTATTACTTGGAAAAATAATATTTTGCTATTATGAATAATGCTATATTTAGCAAAGCTTCATAGAACCATTAAGAATTTCTCTACACATATTGTCTAATTGCTTTACCTACTGTTTTCTATACATACATATTATGTATTTATATGTTACATATGCACACATATATTTTTCTTATTTATGGGTGAAAGATAACTAGTATTCCTATCATTGGCAGTGAGATGAACATATTCCTCTCCAGATTGCATATTTGCAGGATACTATGTTCCTCTATTTTGCCGTGTTCATATTGTGATTTAATACAAAATTCCTAGAAACTTGGTGAGGTCAGTAGAACGGGGTTTATCACACCCATGTAGCGGGGTCTCCTATTATCCAAAGACAGGCATCAGGTCAGTGGAAGTGGGAGGAGAACCCAGGTCTCCTCAGTCCTGGATTAATTACATCTACCAGAATTTTAAATGAAAAATGAAAAACAAAGAGTGCATCTATAATTTCTAGCCAGCATCTGAGATGGAAAAGGCATTTTCTAGTGATGAATAGGCTCATTACGTTCTCATAAATTAACTGGTGAACACATAGTTAGAAATATAGAATTTTAGAGCCAAAGGAAGCCTCAGCTAACCCCATCTCCCATTTGATAGACAAGGAAACCGAGACTGGGACGGGTGATGTAGTTTGCTTACAGTTATCTCATGAATAATTGCAGAACTAGGATTAATTGTCTCGATTTCTAACTACTCGTTTCTCCACTACCCCAAACAAACTACTGCTTTTGTTTTTCTTTAACCCAAATGTTAATTTGCTTCATTATTAAGAGAGGTTTTTTTGTTTTGTTTTGTTTTGTTTTGTTTTGTTTTGTTTTGAGACTGAGTCTCGCTCTGTCACCCAGGCTGGAGTGCAGTGGCACGATCTGGGCTCACTGCAACCTCCGCCTCCCAGGTTCAAGCAATTCTTCTGCCTCAACCTCCCGAGTAACTGGGACTACAGACATGTGCCACCACATGTGGCTAAGTTTTTGTATTTTTAGTAGAGACAGGGTTTCACCGTGTTAGCCAGGATGGTCTCGATCTCCTAACCTCGTGATCTGCCTGCTTTGGCCTCCCATAGTGCTGGGATTACAGGCGTGAGCCACCATGCCCAGCCTAAGAGAGGTTATTTGAAATATATAATTCCATCTCTATTAATTTATCTCCTGTAAGAAGAGATTCCCTCTCCTTTTTCATGCCATAAAGGATGCAGACAGCCACAAGGCTTAGCATGCAACACTGACAAAATGCACAAAAGAATCAAAATCGAATTAGGTAATCAAAAATGAAAACCAAGGTACTGCAATATGAAATAATGTAAATCATGCACAGCAAACCTATGTATAATAGAAATACCATGTTCCTGCCTGTTTCTCTAACCCACTACTTATTCAGTCACGAGTAATTTACTCTTAGAAAAAAAAAAGAGGGCCCCAAATTTGATTTTTTCCCCATCCAAGTAAATTTTAAAAGGCTGCCAAAGCTTTCTACATAAATCTCAAATATCTTCCCATATTGTGGAGGAGAGAGAAAGAGAGAAAAGAGCTTATTATTTATGAAGCTAATCAGGCAGGCAGAGGAGGAGTTAGCTTTTAACTTTTTCATTTATTATTTCCTCGGAGTTAATATTTCATTGAAAAGCAAACTATGAACAATATCTTTGGGAGCTTATACAGAAATGACTTAAAGATTTTTTACATTGTAAATGAGTACCTCTTATTGTGCATATTCCATGCCCCACCATTTTTATTAGCAAGGTCATTTAAATAACAAAGAAAAAGTTCCAACTTTTAGTTATTTATTGGTTTAAGCCAAGGATCAGCAAACATTTTCTGTGAAAGGCAAGATAGTGAATTCTATATATTTCTGGCTGTGGGCACATGATCTCTGTTGCAACTACTCAGCAGTGCCTCTGTCGCAGGAAAGCAGCCATTAAAAGTATGTAAATAAATCAGTATGTTTGTGTCACAATAAAACTTTATTTATGGACACTGAAATCTGGATTGTATATAATTGTATATAATTCTGTGTATCATGAAACATTGTTCTTTCCGTTTATTCAACTATTAAAATATGTAGTAAACCATTCTTAGCTCACTGCTGTACAGAAAGAGCTAGACTTGCCCTGGGGCCATAGTGTGCTGCTCTCTGGTTAAACTGAATACCCTCATTGCAAGGATTTTGGTATCTATGGCCTCTCTCATAAACAAGTGAGCCTGTTTATGAACTAGTGAGCTCTCCCAGATAGTCTCCCACTTCATCCTTCTGTAGAATAGAAAAACAAAAAATGAAGGAAAGCAAAAGACACCTCTTAAATACTCTTTGATCTTCATCCTTGTTGAGTAGGTATAGTTCCACTTAAAAACCTATACACCAGTGGTTGATGCTTTCATCTTTTTAAGATAAACTATTACTGTGCATGAACCCCCTTTGAAATGTATCATTTTCTGCCCTAGAGATGTTTGTGTATGTGTCTTATTTGGATGTGAGAATGTGGTATGGTGTGTGAAATATGGCAATTACTGGATGTGATATAAAGTATTTGCTTATTTTCTTAAACATTGTAATATAAACATTTTTTGAATTCAAATGTCTTAACAGAATGACTCAGATATTGCATTTTATGTAATAAGTTTCTGTATCAATTTTTCCATACATTATAATTTTATGTGTTCATGATGCTAACCATTTGGATATTTGGAAGCATATGGAAGGTTGAATATTTCACTTTATATCCAGATGTTTGGTGTTATTCAATACTGATATATAGGAAAAGAATATGCTGAGCCATCTTTATTCAAGATTTTTCTTAATTTCTTTATTGCCCATAAAAATGATGATTTACAAATGTACAGGTATTATATAGGAGTTTGGTTAAATATATTTTATTGGTGTGAATGCCTAAATATGGTTTAGAATAAAATATCTATTCATATTTTAGAAACATTGAATCTGTAATTCTAGAGTTTTTATGATTTTATGTGTGTGTATGTGTGTGTATGTGTATATAGGCAGAGATCAATATGTATATATATTTAATAGATATTTAAATACACACGTATAAATATATACATTGATCTTTACCTGCATACACACACAAACATATATATATATAAATATATATATGTTTGTGTGTGTATGTGTATGTGCTACATATATATATATATATACACACACACACACACACATCTGGCAGTTTTGGAATTGATCTCTGCCTGATTCTTATCTGTACCTTAGTTTATACATACTTTAAATATTATGAGTGTGCTCGAAAAAGCTAATGTGGAAACACTAAGTGAATGAAACTTTTATTTTTTGAGCTGGTAACCATTGTGAGGATTCCCTCACTTGCCTACTGTAACAACCAATCCAGGGCTTTCTGCTCAAAAAAGAACTTCATCCTTAGAGCTATCATGAAATTATATGGTGATATTCACTTCACGGTGGGTTTTACATTAAATGAGAAAATGTGTGTGACCAGTGCTTTGTAAATTGAAAAGTGCTATACGCCCATTAGCTGTTACCTGTTCAACTTCACTGAAACTCCTCAATCCATTTTTCTCCATCTTATTTCAGAAGCTTTTTCTAAATCAGAGGATAAGTGTTTTTATCACTGGCTTTTCTTTTAGTAGCCCGTGGATGCATTTGAATTTTATTATTTCACAAGTGTTAATTAAGAATGGTTAATTAAGTGTCTGCTATCCTTAGCCCGACATTAAAGTGCTGTACAGAAGACAGAGACATAGCAAAGTAGAGACTCTCAGGAGACTGACATCTAGTTAGGGAAATAAAAACAATCTAGTTAGGGAAATAAACACACCAAAAATGCATTGGTACAAAATGGGATGGTGTTGAGCACAAGTTCACTAAGCTCTCAGAGGAGGGATACTGAGTGTGGCAAAATCAGATTCACTGGTGAGTTAGGATTTTACCTTGGCCCTAAAGGAGGGGAAGAGTTTTGAAAAGTGCTATATGAACCGACATTCTTTAATTAGTAATTTGGCACATTCTCCTGAAACGGTCTCTTGTTAAGGTAACAGACATGAATTTTATATGGAGCTAAATGTCTAAGTCAGCCTTTCTGACAATCATCATTCATGGGTCCCAGATTCCTTACTTTATATATAAAGGAATTATATGACTTGTATCAAACCACTGTTCTTACTTTATTTAGCCACATAGAGTTTGTTTAATATTTAATTTAATGGAAAATAGCAAATAGAAATGACCTTGCCAAGTTTCCAAGAAACAAAGAGTGGTCAATCATCATGTTAACTTTCAGTTTCCTTTTCACCTTTTTGTGAACAAAATAACAATATTCAGGTTTGCATCTCCAAACACTGTTGCCACACACTATGATTTATATATGAGTATGATTAGGAAAAAATGAAGAGTTGAATATTGTCAGTTGTATGAAAAAATGGTGTGAGCTTTATGTCTATCTGAACATATTAGAGCACATAAAAAGAACAATTTTAATCATTTTCTTTATTTTTTTATTTTTATTTTTTATTTTTGTAGGGACAGAGTCTCACCATCTTGCTTAGGCTGGTCTCAAACTCCTGGGCTTAAGTGATCCTTCTGCCTCAGCCCCCTAAAGTGCTGGGCTTACAGGTGTGAGCCACCGCACCTGGCATTCATCATTTTATTGAAACAACAGCAGAAAAATTGGCTTCTGAAGTTAGCATCTGCTATGCATCCATTAGAGATTTACATTAAACATTAGGACAAAACTCTGATACTTTTTGACCAGTTCAAATATCAGTTCATAAAAATGAAAGTCATCATCTCTCCGTTAGGTAGAAGTGGCAATTTTCATCACATCCTCAGTAATTAAAAAGTGTCTACACAATGGGAAAAGGAAGGAAGTCAAGATTGGCTATCTAAAGCTGGGTCTATCTGGATAATCAAAGCTACATGTAAATATTAGTTTTTTGATGCTGACTTTTATTTTACAGTAAATAAAATTACAGCCATCACTACTGTCAACTCATAAACACAGGTATTAGAAGAAATAAAACCCTCTTCAACTCTTGTCAGAATCTATAAGTATGAAAACATACACCATGTTTTTTAAACACTAATTGACACCAGAGACAATTTGCCAAATTCCTGCTCGAGCATTTCATTCAAATCTGAAGGAGGGATGTGTCTAAATATTAGTATAAACTCTGCAGTGTCTTACATCTTGTATGAAACATTCCATACTCAGCAGGCACACATAAGGATGGGAAAAATGATCTTTTGACATAAAGTTTTGGAATCTTTCAGGAACACTAAGTTTAAGGTCAGTTGTTTCCTAGTGACTCTGCCTTGGTGACTATGCCTTTTTGCATTTGTATACAATTAAAAGGGCCACTTGTCATTAAATAGAGTATACACAGCTTTTCTATATTGCTTTAAAAATTATGCAGGTAGATTTTTCCCTGGAACTATATAGAACCCTATCTTTAAAATAGTCTCCTCGGAACTGCATTGTATTAGCACTTCCTATTTCCTGGTGTCTTATTTAATAGTTTCTATTTAGCACATCTAATTGAAATCTGTTGTCTGTCATTTGGCCAAAGCCAGGAATGCCCCTCAGTAGGGTTCTGTACCAAAATCCCTGAGTCTCACCCACTGTGTTCTAGTCAACTGACTTGCAAAAGCAAAGCTTTGGGAACTTATGTAGAAAAGTAGGTCACCGGTCCAATATAGCATTCCTAATAGTAAAAAGTAGAAGCATGTTGCTGGTTGTTACATTTCATGCCAATTTTCATCCAGTTCAAATTATAGCACTCTTCTATGTTTCTTGTGACCTGCTTTAAATTAAAGATGCTTACTAATAGTATAGATTCTGTACCATTTAAAGTCTTCTCCTTGGATTTTCTTGTCTTCCTCAAAGGATTCAGGGTTCCAAAAGTAAAAGATGACAATAAATGTAGAAGAGGTCTATGAGAGAATAGATTCTCCATTTACATACATGTGCGTATTATTTGCTTTATAGTCATTGTTCTAACTTTCAGAGAGATGAAGTTATTTTGAAAGAAATTACTGGGCTGAGAATCCCTAGCTCTTCTTTAAGTTTGTTAAATGTGTGGTCCTCTTGTTCAGATTTAAAGTTCTTAAGCATGCACTAATAGTCATCGTGTTTTCCTCATGTTTTCAATTGTGGCAGTAAGAAGTAATATATGCCTAATCTCATAATTTTGTCCTCTAGGTTTTGAAAGACATTTTGACAAATTACGTGTGCATTTTAAATCGGTTTCTTCAAACAGAAATTTTAAGAATAAGTAACTTCAATAATAGAAGGAAACAACTCTTCCAAATTTAGATGTCTCTTCTTTCATTGATCTTTGGGCCCAGGGTATGGGATATCTTTTATTATAATATTTGGGGGTGGGGTGTTAAAGTGCCTCTTTCAGCACTTGATGACAGTTGGAGAGTCACTTAAGTAAAATTTACCTGTATACAAATACATAAAATTTCAAGGATTTCATGGAACTCATGAAGACTATTCAGGACCGTGGAACCCAGTAGGAGGAGCTCTTTGTAGTCTAGAGAGAATAAAAATCTCTGTACATGAGCGCAGATTGCTTAGGCGGCCTTACATCAAAATGGGTACCTAGAGTGTGTTGCTGGAGAGTAACACTGACTTCAGTAGAAGCCAAGAAGCTGATCTCTCACACTGCTTGCGGAAGGGAAGCATGTTGAAATTAGAGGGAAATGTAAAATGTGTAAGGGACTAAGAAGGAGGTCTTGCTTGGGAAGAAGCTGGACCTCGTTGAACAAATTGTCTAGCTAGATGGACGAACTGCAGTGTAAGACTTCTCTTCTAACCTGGACCTCACTGGATTCTATGTATTTTTAAACATTTATATTTTTTCAAAACAAATAAAACCCTGTCTCTGTTCTATTTGAGCATGGTTAAAAATGATAATGTGCCACATTTTCTTTATCCAGTCTATCACTGATGGGCATTTGGGTTGGTTCCAAATCTTTGCTATTGTGAACGGTGCTGCAGTAAACATACGTGTGCATGTGTCTTTATAGTAGAATGATTTATAATCCTTTGGGTGTATACCCAGTAATGGGATTGCTGGATCAAATGGTATTTATTGTTCTAGATCCTTGAGGAATCCCCACACTATCTTCCACAATGGTTGAACTAATTTACACTCCCACCAACAGTGTAAACGTGTTCCTATTTCTCCACATCCTCTCCAGCATCTGTTGTTTCCTGACTTTTTAATGATCGCCATTCTAACTGCTGTGAGATGGTATCTTATTGTCGTTTTGATTTGCTTTTCTCTAATGACGAGTGATAATGAGCTCTTTTTCATATGTTTGTTGGCTGCAAAAATGTCTTCTTTTGAGAAGTGTCTGTTCAAATCCTTTGCCCACTTTTTGATGGGGTTGTTTTTTTCTTGTAAATTTGTTTAAGTTCTTTGTAGATTCTGGATATTAGTCCTTTGTCAGATGGATAGATTGCAAAAATTTTCTCCCATTCTGTAGGTTGTCTGTTCACTCTGATGATTGTTTCTTTTGCTATGAAGAAGCTCTTTAATTTAATTAGATCCCATTTGTCAATTTTGGCTTTTGTTGCCATTGCTTTTGGTATTTTAGTCATGAAGTCTTTGCCCATGCCTATGTCCTAAATGGTATTGCCTAGGTTTTCTTCGAGGGTTTGTATGGTTTTAGGTCTTATGTTTAAGTCTTAAATCCATCTTGAGTTAATATTTGTATAAGGTATAAGAGTCCAGTTTCAGTTTTCTGCATATGGCTAGCCAGTTTTCCCAACACCATTTATTAAATAGGGAATCCTTTTCCCGTTGCTTATTTTTGTCAGGTTTGTCAAAGATCAGATCATTTTAGATGGGTGGCATTGCACCATGGAATACTATGCAGCCGTAAAAAAAGATGAGTCCATGTCCTTTGCAGGGACATGGATGAAACTGGAAACCATAATTCTCAGCAAACTAACATAGGAACAGAAAAACAAACACCACATGTTCTCATTCGTAAGTGGGAGTTGAATAATGAGAATATATGGACACAGGGAGGGGAACATCATCACACGCCGGGGCCTATCAGGGATTGGGAGGCTAGGGGAGGGATAGCATTAGGAGAAATACCTAATGTAGATGAGGGGTTGATGGATGCAGCAAACCACCACGGCACATGCATACCTATGTAACAAACCTGCACGTTCTGCACGTGTATTCCGGAACTTAAAGTATAATAAACAAAAATTGAAATTTGGACATTTAATGTAAACTGACCCAGGTCACGTTGCAAACCACAGATGGTGGTAGTTTTATACCAATTTTGTATATACCTTTATGTGATAAAAATTAAAATTTTAAATTTTAAAAAATGATATTGGGGCTACAGCAGCTTTTTGAGAAGGCTGAAATTGGGAAAACAAAATTTATGAGACTGAAGAAGGCCTAAAAAATGACTTCAGACTCTTTGGGGTACAGCAAAGAAGGAGTTTGAAGCTATGAGCTCCCTGTGCAGGGCAAAGTAAGATGGTTTATTTGGGCTTGCCATTAATACACTGTAGAAATTTGGATTCAACCTAGCTTGGATACATTTGTCAACTATACGACGTACCATAAAAATGGATGATGTTATAAACAAGCTGTATGATAAAACTTCTAGAATGCCTAAACCCATGTAATAGCATAGCAGCAAAGAGCAGGGACTTTTCATGCATTTATAGTGAAGTTAGGTTAAGAATATCGTTAACTTTTATGAAATACCTAGGACAGTAATACTTAAGTACCGATTGTTATTAAAATTATATGGGACCCTATGAAGCGGTGATATCCAGCTGTGTTTTAACACAAAATTATAATTTCATAAATCTCAACTTAACATTCCTTGACAGAGCTAAGTTTTAATTATCCTTCCAAACTTTATAGGTATATACCTAGAAATATTTTAGAAACCAATTTGATATGGTCATTCAAATATTCATTAAGTAGATAAATTTATTAAATTAATAAATATAAATTTTATCTCTTAATAAGACAGGTCTACCAAGTCACATCATCTTTAGCCATTATTATAAGTGCTGCCTTGTGTGAAAATGACCAAAATGGCAGGAAAATGTAGCGTGGTGGGAACAGAATGGACCCTGGAGCCGTACTGCCACGGCTGACATCCTCGCTCCATCATTTGCCAGCTGTATGAATTCAGGCTTAGCCTCTACTCAACTTCTCTGTGTCACAGGTCGCTCTTATTTAAAACAGAAGTGAGGTCTCAAACTCCTGGTCTCAGAAACAGAAAGACAAATACCACATGTTTTCACTTACAAATGGGAGTTAAATAATGTGTATGCGTCAACACAGAGTATGGAATGATAGACAACAGAGATTCTAAAGCAGGGATGAAAGGAGGATGAGTGATGAGAAATTACTTCAGTACAAATGTACATTATTTCCATGATGGGTACACTACAAGCCCAGACTTTACTACTGAGCAATATGTCCATGCACTTGTACCCCTTAAATTTATGCAAAATAAGCAGTATTGAGCTTAAAAATAACAGAGAGGTGAGGGAATTCCTTTATCAGGGTGGAGCAGTTCTGTACTTTGATTGTGATGATAACTATTCAAATTTATACTTGTGATAAAATGTCACAGAACTTTATATGCATGCACACACACAGAGCACATACAAAACTGATGAAATCTGAGTAAAGTCTGTAGTTTAGTTTGTCATATTGTGCAAATATCAATTTTTTGGTTTTCATAATGGTTTGGCTAATGACAGTTCTTTAACTGGTTTAGTACTTGGGGGGTGCACTGAGTGATGGGTAGACAAGGTCTCACTGTATAGTTTTTCTAAATTCTTTTGAGTTTATATTTGAAAATAAAAAGTTAGAAAACTACACTTATGAGGCAGCCGTCCTATTCTTAGTTATTTTCCTTAGAAAAATAAAAACATATGCTCTCACAAAAAAAGCTACACAAATGTCTACAGCTGTTTTAATCATAATCACTCCAAACTAGAAACAACCAAGATATCTTTCAACAAATGAATGAAATAAATGGATAAACAAACTGATACATCCAGTGTATTATTCTTTAGCAGTAAAAAAAGAAACAAACTATTGCCATAAGCAACAACAACTAAAAAACAGAAGATAAAAATGAAAAAATGGTAACTCTTTACAGAGTTGTTAAATGAGCTTTTATACAGATATATGAAGTTCCTCTAATAGAGACCAGCATGCAGTGTGTGCTTCATAAGTGCTTGCTATTATTATTTCTTCAAAAAATAATTGATACTTCAGGATTCTAATAAATATTATTTTTTTGCCTAACTTGGACAGATTAAAGAGTATAATTCTGTGAGTTTCATATGTTTACTATATGTCACTATGTGTGTGTGCTTACACACACACACCCCCACACTTCTCATTTAGATGTACCCATAGACAAAAAGCACAGGTGAGCTGCGAGAATTCAGCAGTGAACGTGCAAGGTATGGTCTCTGCAACTATAGAACTTCCACTCTAGAATGACATTTTTTTAAATGCCTAAGTTTAAATTTTTCAAAATAAGTGCTTAAAATTATTCCAATTTATTACAGTTTTTAAAAATTACACTAATTATGGGATTGTCTTGTGCATTAGAAATACTATGATTTAAAAATATATTTGTTTGTATATATATCTCCCATTGATTGAGATACCGGACTAACACTTACCATACGTGCTGACTGTGTAAAGTCAGCTTTTATAATGGAGTTGTTATATTTTGAAGAACATGCTTTGAATCATTGATAAGTCTGTGTAATAACAAGATATATCATAACAGGATTTACCGGACGTTTATTGCCAGCTACATAGCCATCCAGCACTTTGCCATCAATCTGTACTGTGTGTGAAGCGCTGGGCTGGATAAAAGAGGAACACAACGCATTTCAGCCCAAGCTATGGAGTAAGACACACCTGGGTCTATTTCCTAGTATTGTCGCTTGCTAGGTGTATAGATTTGCACAAATTATTCAACTTGCACGCTCCTCCATTTCTTCCCTTATAAAGTGAGCACAGTTTTAATGATCAACCTCACAGAGTTACAGTGAAGGAAAAAACTTGTCACATGACCGGGCACATCTAAAGTACTCAATAAATCTTAGCTATCTTTATTGCTGTGTATACTAAAATTATTTGAGGGAAACATGACTTAGAGATTTAATGATGAAGAAATAAAAAGTGGTGGAAAATTACATACTCTATACTCCTATGTAGAAGCTTGTCTCAAATATATTATATTTGAGGGGAGTCTCAAATATATTATAGGATACTTGCATTAACTTCACAGGCAATATGGAGCTTCCTCTAGGGCTTCAAGTACTGTAAGGTTTCCGATGTTTATCTAGTGACTACTACAATTCTGGCATTATGCTAAAAGGGGAATAATATGAGAAAAATGTGATGACTGAGTAAGGTGGGGTGAAGTTGGTGTACCAGGGATAAGTAAATTAACATTAACCATTTATGTTACAGCTAGAGAAAGAAATGTGGGCTATGAAAAATATAAAGGCAATGTGTATTACATATCACTACTATTTGTATTTCCCAATATAAAGGGATTAAGTGCAATTTGAATTATATATATGTATACTCAAAATAAGTTAGAGAACACCCATTTGTTTATAATCTTCAAGTCGTAGTTGAATTCAAAGAAGAAAAATAAAATGGAGAAAGTACACTGGATTAGGAGTCAAAATACTGGGATCCTAGTATGAGTGAACTAGTGAATCTGTTATTTAAGGTATCTAGCTCCCTCAGTTATATATAGACACATTGGACATTATTAATTTAATGTTATTTATTAAGCACATTTTATTTAAATAATTCAAACTGCAAGCTGCCTAGAGCTAGCAAATCTCTAATGGCCTGACAGGTAGTTTGAAGTATCCATAATTATACACATTCTGCCTATTGGATTATCTGCTGTGGCTTGCTTGATGGCTTAAAAATGAACATTAAATGGCACTTAAATCAAAATTCCCAGTGGCCTTCTTAGGTGGAAGCAAATGCTTCTCCCATTTATATAGAAATATTTAGATACAGGAAGCAAAGGAGATGTATAGTTTAAAATGTCAAGTTGATTCGACATGTTTCTAGGTTTGTTGGTTTTGCATGAAACTTTAATGTTAAACAAGCTTTAAATAAATCATCTCTTGGTATTTGAGGGGGAAGATGTACTATAAATATATTGATTCCTTTTAGTAAAATGGTTTATGGGTTCATTAGCAATGATGCTGCAATAACAACAATTTTTAGGGAATATCGAAAGTGAAAACAAACCTGTTAGCATAATTTTCACATTTGTAGAAACTGTTTTGTGTCATATTATGATGTTTAGAATGGAATTAGAAACCTGAGCCTAAGCAGCAGTTTGGTCTCATGATACTAAATTCACTTTAATATGTGACATAAAGTTGATATTTTTAAAAGATTTGGTAGACATGAGCTTGTGTTTTGGGGGCAATAATGATCATTATTTTGCTGAATTCCTTTCCGATATTCTGTTTCTTTCTGTACTGTACAGTTCAGGAAGTTAATCCTCAAAGGTTTGGTATCATTGTTTTATTAATTTTTTCGGTCAGAGAATAAGACTAATTAGTTTTTCTAGTTGGCTGTGTCGTGCTAGGAGGTTTTAGCTTACTTTAGGGGTTATAATTTGATCCATAGGATAAGGAAATCTATATGGATGAGTAATTTTGAAATGCACATTCTTTCCTTCTTTTATTGACTTCTGACTTTGTTTTTATGCCACGATTAGTTACAAGGTGCACAAAAACTTTTTCTAGCTTGAGTAAAAAATGCATTTTATTTGAAAGGCACTAGAAATTCTGAGGAACATAAACCAGAGCTCTGCCAGGAACATGACTCAGCTCCCCAAACTCCAATGTGTGGAGTCTTATTTGAAAATTCAAAATATTCAGATGGAGGAATCTGACAGAGAAAGAGAGAGAAGGAGTGGTGACTATGAGGAGGGGTCAGAGAGTAGCCTGTATGGGTGGGGGAATCACCCTATATATATTACGGGTAACTTCCAGAGAAAAGGGCAAGCATGGGTCAGTGTTTCTATTGTTAATGGTCACCCATTTTTATAGGCAGAAAAATATCCCAGTTGTCCCTCTTATTTCCCAGTAT
Source organism: Gorilla gorilla gorilla (assembly GCF_029281585.2). Classification (NCBI taxonomy): domain Eukaryota; kingdom Metazoa; phylum Chordata; class Mammalia; order Primates; family Hominidae; genus Gorilla; species Gorilla gorilla. Next base: position 81,874,295 of record NC_073241.2, read on the forward strand.
TCTTGCCCAGACCAGCTTAAGAAAATTGATAGAACAAACCTTTTGACTAGTCTTACTCCTGAAAATGACATGTAACTTCACACTAGAATTCCATTGCAACACCGCAGCCTTCAATGGGCTTTGCACTGCTTCCCAATGTGCATGAGCCCTGACTCTGTGAGCCTCTTGTTCCCATCAGCGGTGCACCCGTCATTACTACCTTACCTTTGTTGCCACAGGCACAAAACAGGTCAAGGCTGCTGAGACAGTGGAGGCTGGTGAGGTCTTGCTATCAGATCAGATCCATACCAGGGACTCAGCTTCAAGCCTGGGAGAGCATTCCATGCTGCAAACCCTTGGGAAAGTGGTTCGGTTCTGGTCTTTCAGTCGTTGGAAGCACTGACTTCAATATGTCCATCAATTTTCCACAGTAGCAACATGTGTGGAAACGTACAAAGATTCCACAGGATTTTGGTATTAATTATTCAGTGACATGCGCTGAGTTTGCTGAGTGGTCAATCTAATGGCAAAATTAAAACACACATAGAACATATATATGGACATAGAACATGTGTAACATATATGTTACATGGAATACAATATGACTGAAGATAATAACAATACTATTTTGGGAGGCCTTAACATTTTTAGCAGCATAAAAAAATAAATGTTTGGAACATCCAAAGTCATATAATGTGTGTCCTGTGGAGAAAATTCCATAGAAATAATTTGGGCTTTCTAGGCTTTTGCAGACACCCAGCGCCTGCTGGCAATAAACAGAGGCACTAAAGCAAAGCACAAGTGGGCAGCCAGATATAAATATCCCCCTCGTCGACAGATACAGCGTGGGACACTGTGGGCTACAGAATCAGGAAGGAGGGAAAGGAAAAATCTCTAGTCCTAAGTTTTTTTACTGCCCTGTCCCATTTTTTTTTAAACTACTCTGTTTTTCCAACCCTGCCTAATCGAGATTTCAAGGCAGCTTGAGGCTGTCTTTCCCTGGTTCCTGAGGTCTCCACTGATGACAGCTGAAGCATGTTTCCTGACAGAATTCTGCCTCCTGGCAAGGTAGACACAGACTCTGGGGACATACTGTGTCAGAGCTTCTAGAGCTCCTGGAGTCCAGGCACCTGCAGTTGAGGGCTGTGACTGTATTGTCGCCCATGGGGCTTTGCTTTGAAGGCGTGCTAAGGGGGAGAGGGAGTGGGGCCCTGCCCAGAGGCGCAGCCTCTGCTTTACCTCCCATTCTTGACGTGGGGATCCAGAGCATGGGCAGACCAAGAATCTTGTGTACATTTAGAAAGGTCAACGGGAAGAACAGGCTCTCTTCCTGGGAGTGATGTAAAGTCGGGGGAGGGAGACTCCTTACATTAGGAATAATTGAATGTGGAGAATAAACCCTATTCCCTCAGGGTACATTTTAATAATGCAAGTGACTGATCCACTTAATGTCTGCCTGATTTGAACTGTACATTGCCTGGCTTTTCATTAATAATAAATCCACAGGTAAACAAATGCTTCACATTAAATGCCTCTTAAAAGTGTTTAGTGTCTACTGCCAGAAAACCTATTAAGCACCCTGGCCTAAGAAAGGCAAAATTGAACAGAAACTGTATGTAACGTGATAGAAACACCTTTCCATTGTCTTGTAACAGGAAAGTTCACATATACCTTTAGAATGCATTTTGGGAAAATTCCAAATAATGGCTTATTCTCTTAGTTATACAATAATAAAAATGCAATAAATCATGTATGGTTAATAATACTTGATTTACTATCAATAATAAAAATACATATTTAAATGTATATTTAAACATAAATTTAAAAATAATAAATGCATATGCTATATACTTCTCTATCCCATGGATATAATGAAGTTAGGGGGCAGGAAGGAGAGCTTTTATTCTTGTCTGTCCTCAGCCTTTAAGTTGCCTGAACTAAATCATCCTTGAAGTTATTTCTTCTGCAGTAAAAAGGACCATTTAGACAGGTGTCAAGGATTTAACAATAAGTAGCATTTACTTAATATATGCTTTTTTATTATGTTCTCACAACGAAATTAAAATGCAACTTTCCTTACCAGATGGCCTAAAAGTGTTCTAAAATCAGAAACTTAGATTTTAGTGTTCTTAGAATTTCATTTGTGGTGTTTTCATTTCTGTTCGTTCTCTTTTAATTACCAAGGGCTGAATTAACCTCTGGTGAGATCATCTGCTGTCTCTTTCTATTTCACTGGTTGACCTAGCCCACTGACTCTTTACATCTAAGATCAGAGAATTTTCTGAATTTGGAAAAGACCATAAAGACCATCTTGAGCACTGCTCCCTTTTTTAACTGGATGAAGAAATTAAGTAACTGTATTGAGTGACTTGTAACAGATCAAGTTAGTATCAGCAGTTTCTAGATTTTAGATGTCCAGATTCCCAGTCCCAGACTGTTCCCTCTTAGGATGACCACCTCTTATCAGTTTTTGCCCTACCACCATACTTTTCACGGGTTTCTATGTGCTCTGCCTGTTCTCCTTCTGCTTCTGATTTCTAAGTAGCCTATCCTGGTATTTAACCACATGCATGGCCAGAAAATTTATTCTTAAGTCCAACACACATCTGTATAATTGCCTCCACCTCATCTTTTGTAGTCTATAGCATGTCAATCATTCATCCATTTGTTCATTCAGCAAATATTTGAATTTCTATGATGTTGTTTAACATTTTTAAATCACTTTGTTAAATCATTTTAAAAATGTAAAAGTATATTGATTATATGCTTCTGAGTTTTTGATCTCCTGTGAAATGTCAAGCCTTTCTTTTCAACCCATTGTTATTTTGGCTAACCATTTATGAGGAATATGTGAGTGTGGAAGCCTGCATTTATGAATGTGGATGTGTATAAAATAAAAGTGCATACTTTGGCATTGAGGACAAAACAAAATTTGATATAAGAGAATTCATAACAGCTGTGAGAATTCTAAGTCACCATCAATAATAGCAATATCTCTTTCCAGCAACACACTTTTTCCTTAAGGCCACTGAAGCATAATATTATAACCTTCTTCATAAAGCTGTTAGGTAGAGCTATGAAATAGTTCTTTAGAACTAAATGTAGAAAACTCCAGAATTTCGGAAGTGAATTATAAAGCCAGACTGATTTAAGTGTAAGAAGAAATTTCACTTGAATAAATTCTACTCGCTGAGTCATTGCAATCATAGATTTAATGTAGTTTGAAACCACAAAACTTTTATAGTTTTAGGCCATGAAAGTAAAGAATAAATTCCCCTAAACAACTTTGTTGTTTTCTTTCTTTTTGGTTATAGTCCACTGTTGAAGTCTCTCTTTGTCCCTTTCTTTCAACATGGTATATGAATGTTTTCTTTGCCTCATGCATCAACTAGTAACAAAGGTGAGTTGACTGTGAGAACAGTGTCAAATAACTTGTCATATGTGAATAGGCTTCCATACAAATGAAGCAAATTTAACACCTGTTTAGAAATGCAAAGTCATAGACCTTCTGAATTTGGGTACACTGTACTTTCAATGACTTGAGCAAGTCATTGGAACTCTCTGAGGCTCAGATTTTTGGTCACTACAATGAAAAACAGCATCTGCCTCATGGGGTTATTATAAGGATTAAGAGTCATAGCTAATCATGACACCTGGAATTTAGCAGCCCATTTATGTTATTACTTTTTGTTGTTGCTGATGTCATTAAGATGTGAGTAGCCCAAGACTTTAATGAGTTATATTTTTCTGCACCAATTCTATTTTATACGACATACCAGAACCATCTTCTCTCTGTATCCATTCTGTAGAAAACCTGAGAACTTCTTGATAGCTTTGGGCATTTAAAATTAGTAAATTACTAAAATATACATACTCTGTGCTTATACTAAAGAGGCAAACCTAAGTGATACTGAGAGGAAGTGCTAATGGATAGAGGTGCATTATACTCAGAAAGATAGATGGTGTAGGATATTTATTACTCACGTTATTCACTGCATTTACGTGGTCAGGAAGGTTCTGGAAATAAAATGTTCTATTTTTTACCCAATTCCTAATGTGTTAGTGTATCAGTTGGACAGAAATTTTCTTATTCTTCCTTAAGATCAGTTATAGGTCTGGAAGTCACTAAACATGATTTCCTACCGTTCTTTGACTATTTGAGTTAGTTTCTTAGTTGTTTTTTTCCTACCTTTGTAGAAAAATCGCACTCATAGTGTGATTTTTAGGATAGTGATAATAATAGTAAGTGCCTTTAAAAAAGGAAGGCAATTTATGTTTCCATAGTTATTTCATGTGATCATCACAACTGCTCCATAAAATAGAAATTTTGTTGTAATTTATTCTTTTAGGTATAACTTAGGGATATAAAAAATAAAGCTATATCTGCCCCATCTACTTGAGTCAATACACTCTTTGCCCTTAGTAGGTAAGTAACCTCATTGAGGAAAGGTGCTAAGGTAGTGGAACAATTGCAGACAGAATGTTTCTAGCAATAAATACATGCCAAAACCAATAAAGCAGGCATCTGGGCTTTTCATTCAGATGGGTAAGCGAAGGAAGATCTCTCTCCAGACTTCTTTATCCTGAAGGGGAGATTGTTACGGCGTCTACTGTTTACAAGTTTAACAACTTGGTCTTTTGTGGTTCTTTAAGATTTTTGCGGCATGAGGTTTAAAAAGATCGGTTAATCATCTTCATGGCAGGCAAATTTTGAGGAAAAGAAAAAAGATACCGGAAAAAGAAATCAAGTTTCCTTTACTAGAAGCCATTACAGAATGTTCCTACAGAGAAGAAATGGCAAGTGCATAGATGTCCGCGATCCAGCAACAAGGTGTGAAACTGGGAATGGCTCTGCACTAGAATTAGCTATCTTCCAGTCTAGCAATTTCCGTAGCCCTGCTGTAATTGACTAGCGGGATTAAGGACAAATGAAGCTGCCTGGACTTTTATTTTTTTTATCGTGACTAAGAGTATATATGTAGAATAATTATAAAGAGGGCACCTAGGCGGTCCATTATGATCAGAAACTGGAATGTTGCCAGCTCTCAGAACTTAATGTTTGCTTCCTCCAACCTCATGTTTTACTACCTCTGGTTCATTCCTAAAGAAAATAATGTAGTTTCCGCCGGGCACAGTGGCTCACGCCTGTAATCCCAGCACTTTGGGAGGCCGAGGCGTGTGGATCACGAGGTCAGGAGATCGAGACCATCCTGGCTAACATGGTGAAACCCCATCTTTACTAAAAATACAAAAAAATTAGCCGGGCATAGTGGTGGGCACCCATTGTCCCAGCTACTTGGGAGGCTGAGGCAGGAGAATGGCGTGAACCCGGGAGGCGGAGCTTGCAGTAAGCTGAGATTGCGCCACTGCACTCCAGCCTGGGTGACAGAGCGAGACTCCATCTCAAAAAAAAAAAAAAAAAGAAAAGAATGTAGTTTCATAATCATGCTTTATGCATCCTTCCTTGTCCTTCCTTCAGTGAGCATTATATTTGTGAACTCTACGCACATTTCATGTGCAGTTTTATTTCATTTTTGTTACTGTATAATATTCCATTTTATGAACATATGGTAATTTATCAACATAGTCAATATTTGGGTGTTTTCAATTTATAGCTGTTACTCACAGTGCAGCTCTGAACATTTTCTAGCATGAATCAAGATGCACTTAGGCAGGATCAACTTCAGTTATACTTAGGAGACACATTGCAGTTGTTTAGAATATGTGTAACTTCCTATTTATATTTCCACTAACAGCAAATGGCAATTCCTATTTCTGCACATCCTTGCAGTCACCTACATTGTCAGACATTTTAATTTTTGCTAATCTGATGGAAGGGTAATGATATCTCTAGGTGACTTTTAATTTGCATTTACTAATCACTAATCAACTTGATTACCTTTTCATATGCTTATCAATTACTGGGATTTCTGCTTTTCATGGTGTCTTTTCAAGTATTATAGCTATCTTTCCATTGGATGAACAGAATTATTTTTAAAAAATGAAATAAAATGCCACTTGAGAGTTTCTGTGCTAATGTTTGCAATAGAAAGTTCAAGCAGAATCCCAAAGTTGAATTCTTAAGTTGATGGTTCCATAGTTATTTTTAACTGTCATATAATTGAAAACCTTTATTCCCTTCAAATTTCTTTTTCTTTTTTTTCTTTTCTAGATAAAGTCTTGACAGTTCTTTTTTCTTATCTTCTTATTCATCTCCCCTCCTCACTTAGATGAAGTAATGCAAGGCTTGTAATTTAGAGCTTAGAGCAATCTCTAAGGAAAGAAAAATGCAGGAAGATTGCCCTTGGCCTTAGGCTTTAGAGAATCTTCCATTTTGCATTGGAAATAGGCATATTCTTGGCAGAGATTGCTGTTGTTTAAACCTCTTCTGATGCCACCTAATGGGAGGCTAGGAAAGGGAACCTTCAAGAGATGCCAGGCTTAATATTAAAAACAAGTAGTTGGACAGCGATTTAGGGAGCATAAGGAACATAATGACAGGTAAGGAGAGAGGAGATGATTTCACCTACCCGTGCTAAAAATGGCTTTGGAATGATTTATATGCCATCAACTCATTACAGCCCTAACTATCACCAAGGATCACCAAGGCAACGAGGATTATTCTTCACACACATCCCTCAGGCTTTATCTCCATCTTCTAAAGCAATTTTGCTATTCCTTCCAACCTGATTATTTACACATGGATGGCAGTATTTAGGTGGGGCAAAATGGATATGCTATTGCCATCCACCCATGTCCAGATTTAATCTTAGACAGTCATATGTCTCTTATGCAGACAACAAAAACTGTACTGTTTTATGCTTATTGAGAGCTATTATGGCAGAAATACAGAAAGTGAGGTATTCCTTGAATTCAAACTTGGAGTCAGAGATTCAATTTTAGTTCTTACCAGCTAAGTTCTTATATTTTGCCCACATGTATCACTGAGCAGAGGGAGTCAAACGTACGCTGCATGAGATAATTTCAGGAGCTGATGATACATTTTATGGATTTAAGTTTCCATAACCCTTGATAGACATTTAGGTGTTGTTTTTAATTCGAAGTTTTTGTTGTATGTGTGTTATTTGTATGAAATTTTTGTCCTCTGTAACTCTGAGTATCCATGATGTCCGGCGTTACTTTCTGTTTTGTTTTCTTTTTAGCATCCTTTATTTTTTCACTTTCTTTCTTTCAATGAAGTTTTATTTTTGAGAGGTCTAAGGCACTTGCCTTATGAAACTATCTTCTGAAAGCACACTAAAAGAAAATTACTTAAAAGTGTATTCCAAAACAAAATTAGAGGCTGGGCGCGGTGGCTCATGCCTGTAATCCCAGACTTTGGGAGGCCGAGGTGGGTGGATCACGAGGTTGAGATTGAGACCATCCTGGCCAACATGGTGAAACCCCATCTCTACTAAAAATACAAAAACAATTAGGCTGTAATCCCAGCTACTTTGGAGGCTGAGGCAGGAGAATGGCTTGAACCCAGGAGGTGGAGGTTGCAGTGAGCCGAGATCACGCCACTGCACTCCAGCCCGGCAACAGAGTGAGACTCCGTCTCAAAAAATAAAAAATAGAAAAGAAATCAGGTTGTTAAGCAACTGAACTTTAGGTAATTTAAGCAACTGCTTATAAATTTTCAAATTATCCTATAATATGTAATAAGATAAATTCACATATTTAAGGCCAGCACTTCCTCTTAGTCTTTGCTCACAACCTTAAAATAAGAATAAATTGATTTTTTGATAAAGTAGTTGTAATCATTTTATAAGCTGAAATGAAATGTTCTCGTTTGCTGCCATGAGTATTTCAGGTTGGTTTCCCATTATTTGAGTCATTATTTTTGCTTGGGAGATTTCTTTATAAAGATAAATATATACAAAGTATTATAAGAAGGCTCCTTTGGAATATGCAATTAGAAAGTTACAGGGTATCATAGCTGGGATGGTCTTAGAATTCATCTTCTAACTCTTATTTCAAATATGATTTGCCCTAAATGGCACAGCATAATATGCAATAGGGCAAAGACTAGAACAGTCTTTTTTTGAAATTCTTCCTCCTAGAATAGTAATAATAGTGATAAATCTTTTATTGTGTAGTTTATAAGTGTGTGTGCGTGTGCTTCTGCATTTATAATCCTCACACCTCTGTTGGATTAGGCTGAACAGATAAGACCTGTATCTTATAAACCAAGAAACCAAGGCTCAAGGTTTAGAGCATAGTTTGAATTTGAATCTTCAATCTGCATGCAGTTCTGCACTGCCTTTGTGCGTTAGTCTTCTTTTAAGGAAAGTTAGGATGGACCTATCTGGAATTGTCGTGAGTCAAAAATGCAAACTAAAAATCTGGAAGCAATTGAATTAAAAAGGTACAACTGATTTTAGAAAAGGCAAAAACAGGAGGTTGCCAGTAGTTTCATTTGAAGAGAAATTATGTCAAAATCACTAACTCAGTACATAGAATCACCCTAGAAAATTGTACTGGATCAAGAAAGAAGGGAAAATTATGGAAAATTTTAAATATATCCCAGGAAAGAAGAATGAATTAATAAGAGCACATATGCTAATGTATTGGACATATGCTTTTGCAACTAGAAAGTCGCTATTCACCTTTCTTTCGGGGAGGGAACGCCAGGATAATTTTCTTCTAGATAAATCATGACCCCCACTCTTATCCTCTGTGCTGCAGGTTGGGCTCAATTTCCACTCAAGAATGGACCATGGGCCTGGTCTAAACTTATCACAATATCTTGTTTTCCTGACATTATGCTTGATTCAAGGATGACCTTAAGACCCAATCAGAATCAAAGACAAAATGAGACTTTTGTTTTGTTTTGTTTTGTTTTGTTTTGTTTTGTTTTGTTTTGAGACAGAGTCTCACTGTTGCCCAGGTTGGAGTGCAGTGGCGCGATCTCGGCTCACTGCAGCCTCAACCTCACAATGAGACATTTTTAGAGACTTCTGGGTAAGAGACTTATTACTGAAAGGAGTTGCTGCTGACATCTTTTGTCTCTGCAGAGAAGGCCAGACTGGGAATGTTGCAATTTCAGGTTAAGAGATATGGAGCAAGAGAAACCTCGCCACAGGGACCCAGTTTTACTCCCTGAATGAAGCCATAGCTGAAGCCATCTCTACTGCAGTATTTATAAATTACACAGACAAATTATTTTTTGCTTAGGAAAGTTTTCTGGTCACTTGGAAATGAAAGATTTATCATATCACATAGCTTAGAAAGACCATGGATGCCTGGAAGACATGGACCAACACTGAGTTGGGATGCGCACACCAGCTAGAGCAGCACTGTTATTGACGTTGTTGTCATCATCATTCTAGCTAAGGTTGCCTTTTAAGTGACATGAGGAATATCTGTTTTAATTATCTCAGCAATTCTGAGGCTATGACTATCCCCATTTTTCAGATGACTATCTGAAATGACTATCCCCATTTTTCAGATGAGGACACTAAGCCCTGCCTTTTAACCACTGTGGTATTCACACTAGAACCAGGTTTCCAAGATTAGCTATCAGTAGTCTTTTGAATCACATTCAGGGTTTTTTAAATACTCCAGATTTTTCCTTCAAGTATCTGTTCAATGTGTTCAATTCTGAAGCTGCTATCAACTCAACCACTGATCTGTTCTTCTTTCCCCTCTCCAGCTGAAAAGAATCTCTCTCTGTCCTCTAGGCTCATTTAGCAATTTAGCCATCAATTATAACTTACATACAGATTTAGATATAAATATAGATAGATAAATATATAAATAAATATATAGTTATACACACACAAACATCTCTATCTTTCTATCTAATCTATCTATCTATCTATCTATCTATCTATCTATCTATCTATCTATCTATCTATCTAAATTTGTAGTTTCTCATATGTTTTAAGAGTGAGTCTTGGTACCAGAAAACATGGATTGGCATCACTGCTTCATAAAGGTTTGTTGTATGGCCTTAGGCAAACTATTTAAACTATCTCATCAGAAATATGCTCAAAATAATACCCAAGCCATGATATTGCTGGGAAGATTAGATAGTTTGAGAAAGAACTTTACAACCTGCAAAATTCTGTATAAGAGATTATTATATTTATTTTTACTCCCCATAGCACTGAAGCTCTAGATGTAGTTGGAGCTCAATAAATATTTGTGGAATGGGATTCAATTCAGGGGTGAGTGACAGCCTATATAAGTAAGAGATAAGAATCTCTTGTTGGCTTTGATGGCATCCCACCTTCCCATCTATACATGTCACTTTTTCTTTTTTGCCTCTTTCTTACTACTGTTTACCCTTCATGCTCTATGTTATATACCTCTGATTTCTTCACCCCTTCATTTTTTTAGCAAACTCCAGGAACATGTCAGAGACATGCTGGTGACTTTCTAGACTAACAGGTTAGTGATTCTGAGTTAAACTTTGCAAATTATTTATTCACAATCACAATATGCTCAAACTGTCTTTGGAAGTTGCACTAACAACTTTCTGATTGACAGGGTAGGTGCCTTTGCCAAGTACTCCTATGGCCAGAAATTAATCACCAGACTTAGGATGATGAACTAACTATTGGTGGTCATGAATGCAGTTAACATACACTAGAAAACAATAACATACACTAGAAACCAAGGGACTTCATTCCATTATCTTCTACCGCATGCAACTTTTTATGATTCCTTTTTTAGTCCATCAGGATAATGCACTGTAAATCATCTGCTAGACAAGGCATCTACAAAGCTCTATTAATTCATCATAAATACACACATGTGATTGGACACATAGTATGGTTATCATTTCTGAACTCTAAATATATTAAGTTTAACTCATATTCTTCAGCCCAATTGCCCCCATGCACAAATTTGCACAGTCTTCCAAAGGTAGCTAATTAATGAAGGACATTTTTAATATTTGCTGAGTATTGCTATTTATGTGTTATTAGAAAATGCGCCCCTACCTCTGATTTCCCCTTTAATAGGAAGATGGCTTTCAGTTTGGCACGCACAATTTCTCTCATGCTGATGTAAAAAGTAGTTGAATTATGAGGCTTACTGGCATTTAGCATCTTTAATCTCACTACTCACAGTTCTGCTGGTTATTTAGCCAGGGGAGTTCTTGTGGAAATACGCAGCATCTTGGTTTATAGTAACAAACCAATAAGCAAATGTACCTGTATTTGAAGTGACGATGCCATTGAAGTTTTGGTCACCAGCTCTAAAGCTTCAAATCAGAGAAAAGGGCTTGTGCTTGGAATAGTGCCTCTTTACATTTTTACTTTCTAATTCTCTATCACTTTGTGGGAACTAGATAAAAGATGACTAGGGACAGGGCCATTACTTTCTTTGATGGCTTTAATATATCAAAAGGGGGCAGCCTTTCGTGTAAAGTTCCTCAAATGGGGATACTCTGTTTTATAGCTAGCCACCAGCTGTGAAATTGAGACTAGTCAGGAAATCAGTGAAGAAGAGGAAAATTTAGGCATGGCCCTGGGAAAAGAGGGAAGAGAAGAAAATGACAACTTTTTTTTCTGATGTCTTTGACAGTTTAATAACATCTCTTTCATGGTGGAACACATGAGCTATGTGTGCCATGGCTCCAGGAAATATAGTCAAGTCCAACATATGTGTTTCTGAACACTAGCTTTGAGAATATAATCAACACGGCAATAATTATAGAGTATCTGAGAGACAGAAAATTCAAATAGGGACCTCTTTCTATATTGGCTCTCTACAATATCATTAAAAAAATGGTCCTGAAGCAATCTCTTTGATAAATCAACAACTATAATATCTGATATGTTGGTAAGCTGTATGAGGATACAATTTTTTTATCTGTTTTGTTCTCTTTTGCCACTTCAGTGCCTACAAAAGCTAGCATAAGATAGGTACTCTGTAAATATTTATTGATCAATTTGCAATAAAAACACTGGAGAGAAGTATTTCATTTCAACTCCTTCCTTCTGAAGAGCACAAAGGCTTTGGAGTAAAATACCCAGAAATAAATCTGCCTTTTTTATATCAAGAATTCTTTGAGAAGTTGTCACAAAATATCAGAAATTAACTGAAATGAATTTAACTGAAATGCATTTTTATTTTTACTTTTATACTTTTCTAATAAAATGTAAAGAGTTATACAAATTTAGAAGAATATATCTTTCTATTTATCTATGTCTATTTTTATATCCATCCTTTTCAAATGATAAATTGCATTATGACCTATTACTAAATATTTCCTGAATAATTAGCTTTTCTTGGCAAAGTTTATTTCTGTTCGGTTTGGTTTAACGTGTATATTTCACTTTATACTTTGAATGATAATTTAGAATCATAGCCATAAGTCACAAAGTTTAAAGAAAAGTGAAAAATAAACTGAATAAGAGTTAACAGTAATTCTGGTTGTTACAGATCTTCTCAGGTTTAACAACGTAAAATATGACTTAGGTTAGGAAAGGTTTGGAAAAAATGTTTTTAATTTGACAAGGGCCTCTAAATATAACTCACTTTATATAGCAATGTCCCATTTCCATAACCTTAATTGCTTTCTCTTTCTTCCTTTTCTTTCACTCCCTCTCATCTCCGCATTATTCTCTTTATGTATTTTGCATTCAAAGCCACCTACTTTCGATAGTTACTGCCTAGAAGCATATAGTGAATGTTTCAGAATTTGTGTTTCTTGAAACAGCATTTTTTTCATAGCTGAATTATAATAACTGGAGAAATCTGAGGATCTGAAGGTTGCAGTAATTTAGTAAAAGAGATCTGGAATCATTTTCCCAGTGAAAATACCAGCTGTACTATGAGGGCTGATTTTTCTTCGTTGATGAATTCTACACTGTGAAAGATACATAAGGTGAGTGGGATACCAGGAAAGGACAAGGAAGAAGGAACGTGGCTTCTAGCCCAGCACTTTGGTCTCATTTCCATTTATGAGGACAGAGATTTGTCAGCACATCAGCCTATCTTGGGAAGACTGCTCATTGGACGAATGTTTAGATACAGTAAGAACATTAGATCCAACATTATATGTGAAGATATTGATTTGATTTAAAAAGGAGAAAGAGAAAGAGAGAGAGAGATGGAGAGACAGAGAGACAGGACCAAGCTGATTGAAGCAAAGCCAACTGGCTGTTAGTTTGCAGGGACTCTCAGTAAGCTCTTTGCAAAAGGTAGCATAGTGCAGTGGTTTAGACTAACGCACAGATATACCTCTGTCGATGGACAACTTTGGTTCAAATCCCAGTTTCTCTCTTTACTAGTATTATAACCCTGGGCAAGTTATTTGCTCAAGAGATACATCTGCCACAGCCTCCTGAGGAGCTGGGACTACAGGCACACATGCGCCACCATGCCCAGATAATTTTTTTTTTTGGAGAGACATGGTCTCACTTTGTTGCCTAGACTGCTCTCGAGCTCCTGGCTTCAAGCAATCCTCCCACCTCAGCTTTCCAAAGTGTTAGGATTACCGAGACGAGCCACTGCACCCAGCCTAAACCACTACTTTAGGCAGTAATCTGCCTCACTTAATCACCCAATGCTATGGCATAAACCTTGGGCATATGGCTCTAGTCACATTCCTTTAGGAATATTCTCAGTTGCACTTAGTACCAGAACACAATAATTACTAAACATTTAGAACTTCATTGGAGAGTAGGTACATGCCTTTTCCAGAGAATGTCTCGAGTAGCTAACATATCACTAAGACGGTATTTTTTACAAAGCACACGCTCACTGGGAAGGTGTTCACTTTATTCTAGAATGCTTAAAGAATGCATTGAAATTCAGCTTTATAAATGTGCCTCAACTATGGGCTTCCTGGAAACCAACATGGAAACCAAACTTGCCAGATGAGGAGTGTTTTCTTTGGGAAGACAGTCGAATGAGGAGTCAAAACTGTGGATGTGTTAAAGCATGTTACATCATACATGTAGCCATGCCCAAAAGCTAAGCACTACATAGCCAGACAGAAAACATTTTTTCCTTCACTTTCAGATATAAATTATCACCTGTAACATTTCTGTAGAAAAAGAGAACTCACATACATGAGACAGATTTAGGAGCAAGTTGAAATAGTCAAAGGAAGCTTCTGTTCATAGCAGTAAAAATAATGAACAATTATACAAGTTAAACTTTTGTTTATCTTTCCACTGGAATGGCTAATAGTTTCCTAGTTTAAAGGAAATCTTTAGATTGGTTTCGAGTCAGGAAAAGGTTGACCAAAGGTAAGCCCCTGATGTGAAATGTTAGACAAATTAATGTGAACACTTCAGAATTCTTTCTTTGGTGGACATGTATGTCAAAGTTGAAGGTAGTTCTTTCATTCTCCCTCACCCAATAATTAAAGTCAATAATAGTTATGAAAGCAAACCTAATCATACAATTCCCTAAGTATTCTACTCTTCTTCAGAATTTACCAGCATTAGGGTGGTTAAATTAGAATACCAACACTGTCGGCTGGGCGCGGTGGCTCACGCCTGTAATCCCAGCACTTTGGGAGGCCGAGGTGAGTGAATCACGAGGTTAGGTGATCAAGACCATCCTGGCTAACACGGTGAAACCCCATCTCTACTAAAAATACAAAAAATTAGCTGGGAGTCGTGGCGGGCCCCTGTAGTCCCAGCTACTTGGGAGGCTGAGGCAGGAGAATGGCGTGAACCCAGGAGGCGGAGCTTGCAGTGAGCCGAGATTGTGCCACTGCACTCCAGCCTGGGCGACAGAGCAAGACTCTGTCTCAAAAAAAAAAAAAAAAAAAAAAAAAAAAAAAACACTGTCACACCTAGCAGTCATACACATGGTAGATCAATAAATTCTTATTGAATCAAATCTGAATAATCCAACATTAACAATAATAATGTTTAACAAATTCAGTCATTTTCTTCCAATTTTCACTGATAGTCTTGATTGTAATGTTTTCATTTTGATATTAAAAATATCCTAGTTTTATTATGATTTATATTTCTATTCTCAGTAGAGGATGACAATAGGCTTAAATTTCATATAGTTGCGCCTGTATTCCATGCATGCTCTTCCTTACCTCCCTTGTAGAGTAGTAGACTGATTTCATCTTGACAGTCCAGGTCAATCACCCCACCCAACACTGCAACTCCCTTCTTAGCCTGTTGATTTAAAGGTAAGAGGAGCCCAAAGTGTCCAGGAGGCAATCTTAACTTCCAGTTTAATGGCATCATTGTTGTGTCTCCTGGTGGCAGCATTCCTTCCTCTGGAACTAAGATCTCTAGGTCAGCAGAAGGTAATGTCACAGGAACAGGAAGCAAAAAGTTTGCTAATGGATCACTAGGGGTGACGGTGAGTGGTGCCACTTCTACTTCCACTCCTTGATTCCTCGACCCTGAATTCTGGCTATGCGAGAAACAGGACCATATATAGGATGCTGATTCAGAGCATACATGGCCTTCTGGAGAACTTTGTCCCAACTCTGCAGAGTATTGTCACATAGTTGGCATTGTAATTGTGACTTCAAAAGGCCATTCCAAAATTCTATCAATCCAGCTCCTTCAGGATGATGGGAAACATGGTAAGATCAGTGAATTCCATGAGCATGAGCCCACTGCTACACTTCTTTAGCCATAAAGTGAGTGCCTTGGTCAGAGGCAATGCTGTATGGAATACCATGACAGTGGGTAAGGCATTCCTTGAGTTCACAAATGGTAGTCTTGGCAGAAGCACTGGGTGCAGGATATGCAAACCCATAGCCGTAGTAAGTGTCTATTCCAGTGAGGACAAACCTCTGCCCTTTCCATGATGAAAGATGTCCAATATAATCAACTTATCACCAGGTAGCTGGCTGATCGCCCTGAGGAATGGTGCTATATCGTGGGCTCAGTGTTGGTCTCTGCTGCTGGCAAACTGGGCACTCAGCAGTGGCCATAGCCAGGTCAGCCTTGGTGAGTGGAAGTCTATGTTGCTGAGCCCATGTGTAACCTCCATCCCTACTACCATGGCCACTTTGTTCATAGGCCCATTGGGCGATGACAAGGGTGGTAGGGGCAAGAGGCTGAGTGTTGTCCACAGAACGGGTCATCCTATCCACTTGGTTATTAAAATCCTCCTCTGCTAAGGTTGCCCATTGGTGAGCACTCATGTGGGATACAAATATCTTCATGGTTTTTGACCACTCAGAGAAGCCCATCCACAAACCTCTTCCCCAAATTTCTTTGTCACCAATTTTCCAATCATGTTTCTTCCAAGTCCCTGACTATCCAGCCAAGCCATTGGCTACAGCCCACGAATCACTATACAATCACACATCTGGCCATTTCTTCTTCCATGCAAAGTGCACAGCCAGGTGCACTGCTCAAAGTTCTGCCCACTGGGAAGGTTTACCTTCACCACTTTCCTTCAGGAATGTCCTAGAAAGGGGCTGTAGTGCTGCAGCTGTCCACTTTTGGGTGGTGCCTGTGTGTCGTGCAGAACCATCTGTGAACCAGGCCCTAGTCTTCTCTTTCTCTGTCAACTGATCATGGGGAGCTCCCCATGAGGCCATTGGTACAGGCTGGGAATGAGAAGGTAGGGTGGCAGGAGTGGAAACCATGGGCATTTAAGCCACTTCCTTGTGTAACTTACTTGTGTCTTCAGGACCTGCTCGAACCTGATTATGTATATACTGCATCCATTTGTGATGGAATGCTGCTGTGCATGACCCACTTTATGGCTAGATGGGTCAGAAAGCACCCAGTTCATGACAGGCAGTTCAGGTTGCATGCTGACTTGATGACCCATAGTCAAACGTTCAGTTTCCACCAAAGTCCAGTAACAGGCCAAGAGCTGTCTCTTAAACAGAGAGTAGTTATCTGCAGAGGATGGAGGGTCCTTCCTTTAAAATCCTAGAGGCCTCCTCTGTGATTCACCTATAGGGTCCTGCCAAAGGCTCCAAACAGAATTCCTACTACCACTGACACCTCAAGCATCATTGGATCTGCTGGGTCATATGGCCCAAGTGGCAGAGCAGGTTGCACAGCAGCCTGCACCTGTTGCAAAGCCTTCTCCTGTTCTGAACCCCACTCAAAACTGGCAGCCTTTCAGGTCACTTGATAAATGGACTGGAGTAACACAAATGCTATTCCCTGACTACAGGATGGTAGACTGTGATAGATACTGGGCTTACACTAGAGAACAAAAAATCAAAATGCTGCCTACTCTCACATTTCTTATAGACTAGTCAGGAAGACAAGGATTAAATAATTACATGAGTGAACACATAATTAGTGCTAATTGCTGGAAAGAAAGGTACATATGAGAAGGGAACCAAACTTTTCTGAGGGTCAAGGAAATATTCTTGTTTAAGCTGAGACGTCAAGGACAGTTTTGGGGGAGAAAACATGCCCATAAAGAGGGAGCAGACAGAAGGAATATGCCTGTATAAAGACCCAGTGGAAGCAGGAACAGGTGAAAGAAGACTAGAACACAAGTCTTAGACCATTTCCTGACTGAGTTTTCATCTTAAAAGCAGTGAGAAGCCATTAAAGAGCTTTATACCAATGATATGCAAACAGCATCTTTTTTTTTTTTTTACTGGTTTGACTAATCAGAGACTCAAGTTTTTTAGTTATTTATTGCTTAGGTAATTCCAGGCAATATACAATATTTGCCTCATCTTTATGGTAATTTAACCCAGTAATACAACAATTTGTATACTGCATTTGTATTTTGAATTTGTACTTTGAAAAGTGCATGCCCATAGAAGGAACAGGACATGTCTCATTGGGTTTTAGTTCAAATGATCTAGCTTTAAAATATGTTGAAAATAATGTGACTGATGGATCATATCTGGTCTGAGCTTCAAATACTTTTTTAGCAAATTGCAGAAGGGCTATTAGGATCTGGGGGGTCAGTGAGACAGCTTGACAAAAGCAAATGTCTTGCAAATATATGTAGAATGATACTTCAGAGAAAATATAGTCTACAGATACTTTTTATTTGATTCTGCTAAGCAAAAAAGAAATTCCAGAAATGAAATGGTCACAGAAACTTATTTCTACTTTTACAAAATGAATGTAGTGTTCTATGACACAAATAACCTAAGTATATCCAAGAGTGTCAACCTTCTAAGCTTTTGGGTTTGTTGAATTTCCCTGAAGGCTTTGGATATTATCAGGGTAGATAATCCATATGCAATATTTGAATGTGTTCTCAAGCTGTGTATGCATAGTTCTCATTTATTTCTTGTCAATCTGCAAAGCAGAGAGGGAAGAGCCAGCCTGGTGTTTAGTGATGCCTCTTCCATGGGTTTTTGTACAATCCTCTTCTCTGTTCTGTCTAATAAAATGTAGCTAACATTTTACTTAATCTTAAAGACAGCTCAGAAATAAAAGAACCATATAAGCCTTTTTCTGTTTATAGTGCCAATCAATTAGAGCCTTCAAGCAATTATTGACTAATTAATAGCTGTCTTAGGGAAAACAGAGAACTTAGGAGGGACTTATATGTGGAATTAAAGCAAGTTGACTCGCATAATTATATTGCTGGTAGAGCCAACATAGATAAGTTCTGAGATATTGCACAGTTTGTATAAATTATTTGAGAAAGGCTTATAAGGAGGAAAAAGAGATTCACTGCTGAATTTTTTGGTGATGATCTATTGATTTGATTTCAAGTTTACATTTTTGCATTTCATGGTAAAAATCTATGTTTTTTTTTTAAAAAAAGATATACTTTCCATAATAAAATAGCATAGTGCTCTGAGAATATTTTAAAGCCCATGCTTTATTAAAGAAAAGTGAAATGTGGAATTTTGATCTAGGTTCTGTTTATTTTTGTACATACTTATCCACTGGTGTGCCTTGGTATAAATTGTGTGTGTGTGTGTGTGTGTGTGTGTGTGTGTGTGTGTGTATGCAATTATTTTAAATTTGGATTAAAAACTAAATTTGGTTCAATTTTTTTCAAGCCGTATGTTAACATTATCATACAGAATGAGATCTAAGGACATCCAATGCATTAGCCTAACCAAAGCCAACGCTATGCAATGTCGATGTCGACAATTCTTTTTAAAATTAGCAAATTACCAGATGTTTTTGGCTACTGAATATATTCTCAGCCAAAAGATAGACACATTAGGGAGTAAAAAAAGTATATAAACATTTTTCTGCCTCAAAAAGTTGTCAGTCTACATGAATAAATAATATTTTTTCCATGCTGATCGTAATTTGACACTTTAGGAGCCTCTCTGATGTTGGCACAGATCTGTTTGTTTCAGAAGCACTGGTTTGTCTCTGTACACAGGGTGCAAGCACTGAGAGTGAGAAGATGAGGTCTTGCAGTTGTGATTCTTGGCACATTTAAGCAATAGTGCAGTGTGGGTACTGGTCCGTCAGAATGGATATGGTCATCAACCATCCATGTGGTCATACCAGTGGCCCGATTCCCAGTGCCCCCATGGTAACACTGATTTATGTGCTTAGCACAAAGTACTTGATAACTACTTGTGCTTAATTAAGCTCTACAAAGTAAGATACACAGATAAGTCTTTACCATCTCTGGGTGACCAAAAAGGAGTTTATAATCTGAATGTTGCTTTTCTTTTTCCTATTTAAAAGACCATTAAGCTATTAGAGTAATGGATTACACACTGTCGATTACAAGTAGATGAATGTCTTCACATACGTTTTTCCTTTAAAAATCAATACTGAATGCAATTCAGCCAACGTTAAAAATATCCTGCAGTTATATTATCAAAAACATTGAAGTTTTAACCACACTGCCAAATAAAAATTTTATCTTTTTATTTATGGAAAATGTCTACCATTGCTTAGAATTTGATGCATTAAAAAGCATTGATTCTATCAGGAAGAAAAACCTGCTATGACCTGAGAGGGCTAATCCAATATAGGAAAATTCTTCTGGACTTTGAGATTTTCATAATTTTTTAAAATTCTTTTTAGCATTCTTTTAAAAAGCATGCTAATTATGGAAAATAAAATAAGTAATCTTTACTATAATTAAAAATAATTTTTATTATAACAAAAATTTCCTCAATTTAAAACACACAATTAAAATTAAATTAAATAATGTCATTTTGCAAACTGCTTTTTTTCACTTAATACATTATTAACATTGTTCCCAAAACATAATTCTTATGGGTAGCATGAAAGTCAATTATAACATGTATTTCTAAACTTTCCACTTTCAAGTGTGAGGTCATTGTTTATGCCCTCCTGCTTGTATGACCAGTTATTCCTTAATATAAGTTCATGAAAATGCAATGGCTTGGTCAAAATTATATCTTTAAGGTCTTCAGTGCACATTGCCAAATTACACTGTTCAAATTATTATTATTATGTTTTGAGACAGGATGATCACAGCTCACTGCAACCTCGATCTCCTGGGCTCCAGCGATCCTCTTGCCTCAGCCTTCTGAGTAGCTGGAACTACAGGCACTCATCACCATACCTGGCTACTTTTTTTCTTTTTTTGTTTTTCTTTCTTTCTTTCTTTCTTTTTTTTTTTTTCCGGTAGTAATGGAATCTCACTGTCTTATCCAGACTGGTCTCAAACTTCTGACCTCAAGCAGTAGGCTTCCAAAGCTCTAGGATTTCATGCCCCACCATGGCCTTCCAAAGGTCCAGGATTACAGGTGTAAGCTTCCGTGCCCAGCCTCCTTTCAAATTCTTAAGCATCTCATAGGCAGTTCTGTAGTCACTGGATGAATTGGTAATAGTCTTATATTACTTGGAGAAAAAGAAATGGAAGTACCTTTTCATCTTCTAGTTAAATTTAAAAGTAAACATGCTTTAGTCTTTTATTTTTCTATTTTTACTTTTGCCATTATTTTAAACTACAGCAACAAAAGTAAAGAGTTTGTGATAAGACAAGAATTGAGCTCCCAATATTTTCAACTCTCTTTCCAGTTCACATCTGGAATTGTAACAATAATCACTAAAAATAGCCAGATCAACACTTCTCTAGGGCACTGCAGAAGAAACTTTTTGCAGAGGAAAGAAAGGAGCATTTCAGAAGTCTCAGAATTTGATTAATATAATTATTCAGCTGTTTCCTTTTCTTTTCTTCAAGATCCTTGGTCAAAACTGGCTCAAAGAGGACAGAAATATGTATCACCCAGGTGAGCCATGCAGTAACTAGTGTGATAGAAGTCAAATGCTGCTAGTTAGGTTCTTGGTGGAATTCACTTTACAAAGGCTCACTCTAGTAACTCCTTTCTCCCGGCAAAACTGGAGAAATACTGACTTTGTCTGTGACTTGAGCAGAATAGCCAAAGGAACTAGGTGATATGCAGAATTAAACCTCATCTTTGGGTTTTCTGGTAGAAATAAGGAAATCAAATAAGGATATGGAAATAGGAAAGAAGGCTTTCTTGCTCTGTTGCCCAGGCTGGAGTGCAGTGGCACGATCTCAACTCATTGCAACGTCCGCCTCCTGGATTCAAGCTATTCTCATGCCTCAGACTCCCGAATAGCTGGGATTACAGGCGTGTGCTTCCACGCCCATCTAATTTTGTGTGTGTGTGTGTGTGTGTGTGTGTGTGTGTGTGTGTGTGTGTGTATTTTTAGTAGACATGGGGTTTTGCTATGTTGGCCAGGCTAGTCTCAAATTCCTGGCTTCAAGTGATCCTCCCAACTTGGCCTCCCGAAGTGCTAGGATTATAGGCATGAGCCACCACACCCAGCCAAGATATTAAAGGACAATTTTACTTCCACTATCAAGGCTCGATTTACTCATGGTGCAGGAAAGTTTTTGTCATATCTAGGATTGGCCCTTTACCATGCTCCTCAGGTAGTAGGTACCAACAAACAGGCTTATTCAATAGATTCATGGCTGGGTCTAAGACTAAGTTGTATGTATTTACATCATCTTCTGGGATTTTTTTTTTCTCTCCCTGCAGCGTGTTATCCAAAACATTCTTGAAGCTGAAGTTGGCTAAGCTTCTTCTCTGAACCATTTTCCAACTTACAGGGTTTTTCAGAAGCGAATGTCCTGCCAGTTTTCTAAAGGTCTAAGTCAGAACGTGGTAAACTACACAAATTGATTATTCACGTGGTGTGACCTGCATCCTCCCACTATGTAAAACTCCCTCAGCAGCAGGATCCCACTAATATCCAAAACACAGATCATTCATGTCAAGACTTTGGGTTGAAGTCTTTTTGTCAAGAAATTCTCTTTTAAAATGGAAATGGGAAGAAACAATTAACAGTTCATTTATCTATTGTCTGTGACCTGCTCATATCTTTATTTTTTGGTGCTTTCTGCTTTCCTTTATTTTTTAAAACCGTGATTAAATATTACTTTCATGGTTTTTAAAATTTAATATTTACATGTATAACCTAACATCAATGCATTAATCTTAACACAAACTTCAATCACTTATGATAAGTTTCATCAGCCTCATGACAATCGATATTTGGTGCTGGACAATGCTCTGTCATGTGTGGGAAAGGGGAAGGAGAGGGTTCTCTGTGCGTTGTAGAGCTCTATCTGCTAGATAAGAGCAACAGCGCTCCTTTCCCATTTTGACAGCTGAACATGCATCTAGACATTGGCAATTGTCCCCTGAGGGGCAAAATCACCCCTCTCAGGTTGAAACCACTTATCTATAGGTAGTAAGGCACTGATTCATTCCTCCAATCTGGATTGAGCTCCTGAGGGATATAAACACACAGAAGTTCCTGCTTCCAGGTAATGCAATTCCAGTGGATGTAAAAACCTCAGAAAGTCAAAGACCTACAAGGCCATGTGTTTCAATATAAGAGGGCAAAATAGGGAGTGGGCAGCTGGCTGGAAGGAGAATCCAAAGGGGCATTCTTTCTTCTATTCTTTTACTCGGGATTTGCCTCTTCAGAGAAAAGGCTATAAGTCATAGCTCTAGGAAAAAATCTAAGGAAAAGGGCACCCCCCCCGGATGGATATTTGGTAGAAACTTGTGCCTTCTGGGTGCTTTAGATTAAGAACTGATCCACATATAGCTGGCTCTTTAAAATTCTTGGAATGTTCTAGATTTATTCCATCATTAGTATTATTCAGATCATCATCATAAGCTGCAATTTATAATTCTTGTCTCACATTGTTTAGGCTATTTTTCCAAGCCCAGTATCCCTGAGTCCTCCTCTTAGTTTTGGCTATTGATGCCTCTCCCCTTCATGTCTGGGTGTATATTAGTGACCTGCTGACTTTGACCTTATACTGCCTATTGGAGAGGAGACAGGAACTGAAACCTCATTCTTCCATTTTTTGTTACTGCCTTCATCTTACCTTGACTTGATTCTTCAACAACCTATATTACATGTGTTTGGTCATTCTTGTGTTGCTATAATAAATACCAGAGACTGGATAATTTATAAGAAAAGAGGTTTAATTGGCTCACAGCTCTGCAGGCTGTACAGAAAGTATGGTGCTGGCATCTGGTTCTGGGGAGGCCTCAGGAAGCTTTTACTCATGGCAGAAGATGAAGTGGGAGCAGGCACATCACGTGGCAAAAACAGGAGCAAGAGAGCGTAGCAAGGGAGATGCAGCACGCTTCACCAGATCTTGTGAGTGCTCACTCACTGTTGCAAGGACAGCACCAAGCCATGAGAGATCTACCCCCATACCCAAAGCACCTTCCACCAGGCCCACCTCCAACATTGAGGATTACATTTCAACATGAGATTTGGGCAGTGACAAATATTCAAACTGTATCACTACGCTAGGTAGTAATGCAGGTCTTCTATTTGTTTGACATTTTTCTTTTGTTAAGACTACCTGAAGGATCAAGGGAGAGAAGTTTTCTACTGTAAAGACTTTAGCTATGGAATGTATCGCTTCCCTCTCCAATTCTCATACTGGGTCATCCTGCCAATGCCTTGTACATCACAAAAAAGGTATGGTCCTTCTCCTGGAAGGATGAGCAAATTAAAGCACAAAAACTTGCAGGCATATTACTCAGATGTTATCGACTAACAAGTCTTTGCTAAAAAGATCAATCATATCTTTCCAGGCCTTTTTTTATTCCATCCTCAAAGAAGGCTGACACCTCCCATCATTTCTTGACATTTCTGATGTTCTCTGGAAATGAATAGTCCACTAGTCTTTGCGTGAAAGAACTTTGCCTTGTCTTTAGGTGGGTAACACTCTGTTCCTCATTATAATAGTTTTCCTGGGATCTATATTAACAGCATCAAACCAAATTATTTTATCTATTCCAGATATTAAATTTCCTTTTTAAACTGAACTTGCTCATTATAGACACATTTATTATGCCTACTGCTCTAAGAAATGCATTCTTCCCTCATTCAAATCCACACCTTCATTTTAAACATGCCATTCTCTCCACTTACTACCCCTGTGTAACCCTTCACTTGGGGATTTAGCTTCCCTCAAATGAAAGTCCTCAGTCCATTCCGCTATCATCGCTCAATGGGGTTTTCTTATAGTGTTTGCATTTTAACCAGCTACAATCACATTTCATTGATTCTATCTCAGCTGGTATATTATTTTTGTCAATCCACACATTTGTGAAGCCATAGATTTCTGGGGTAGATCTCTGAAAGCACTGAACTTTACATACATGTAAATCTGTAAGCAAGAGCAAGAGAGGACCTAGGACCCAGGTGGCAGATGCCAGACCAAAGCTTCTGAGTTACAGAGCTCCACCATGACAAATCTCAACCAAGACATGGTTTTTTCCTTTAATTCTTCTTTCAGATGCTTCTCTTAAGGACAACATATTTAATACTAGCATTTGTATCCATATTCAGGCACTTTAAAAAGGTTACAACCTGTACAGACTACAGCTTTTATGGAATGGTATGTTTTACAACTATTGGCTCCTAATTTAGATTACTCAGCACTTACAATCTTTATGGAATAGATCTGGAAGGTACCAGTCTCTTGTTCACTTCATTTATTTATAGTGTTCACCTAATAGCGACCTCCTTTCAGGGCAGCCTTCTACCTATAAGAATTTCCAAGTAATGGAACTGACATTCTGCTACTGGATTCCAGACACACTCACACGGGAAACACAATTCAAATATAATGTGTTCAACTTAACCAATCTGTGTATTGCTACTTCAAGTGGTGATCTAAATTAGACTAACTCACTGATGAGTTCAACAGTGTTCTCAGAGCACAGTGAATCTACAGAAATCTTAGAGATCATTTAACCCGATAATTCTCAAAGCGTGATCACTGAACCTCGTGATCATTGAATCAGCATCACTAGGAGCTGGCTAGAAATACAAATTTTAGGGCCCCACCCCACATCTACTAAATCAAGACTTTGGGCTGGGTAATCTGTATTTTAGCAAGCCCACCAGATAATTCTGATACACATCTGAAACCAGTGATCTAACTTGTTCTGTTTACAGTTGAGAAACTGAAACCCAGAGTAATAAAATGACCTGCTGAAAGACAGAATAGAACTATTTGGTGACAATATCAGAATGAGAACAAGTCCCAATCCTCTACCATTTCTCCTACACTGTCAATGAGGTTGCTTGCTATACATATGCAGGGTTAAAATCCTGTAAATTTCAACAGCTAGAGCCAAATCCTTCCTACATGGCCTCTTTCTTCCTACATGGCTCAGGTCAGCAATCTTGCCTGGCTTAAGTTTGAATGCCTTGGGCCATTCAGGAGTCTCCGTGTTTGTTTTTTCCCTGAGCTTCACTTTCCTTGCTTGGGTATTTTGTGAGCATCTGACCAGTACATTCAGCCACTTTAAAAGAATCTCCCAGGCCTTCCTTTGCATAGGGGCTTTGTGATTTTTTTTTTTCCTGTTTTGTTTCACCATACGTTCCCCTTTCTGAGTCTCCACAAGCATCAGGAAAGACTCGGTGAAATTCTTTCTATTTTTGCCAGAAAAGTCAAGCTAAATGCAATTCCATCTCCTAAAGTCAATTTGCAGAAGGTGTCTTTGAAACGGCCTATAAAATTGTGAGCAAATGAAGTTTCATCTTGCTGTTAACGAGGTTGCTTTGCCAAACCTGTCAGAACTGGATCTGACCCTTTTGTGTTATAGTGTCTGCTCCAGCTGGGGCTATTGGCTGTTAATCAGAAGTGTTTACACTTTTTCATTCTCACTTGATTTCCACTAGCCTGCCCAACTTGGTATTCAGAGTGGGTTCATTACAAAGAATATTGTTGCAGCCCTGTCCTGACATTTCACTGTCAACTGGCAGCGATGGGTCAATATTGCTTTTGCTACTCCTCACAAAGTAGAAAATATGCGATCACACCAATTAGGTAGTTTAAGCAATTTTTTTCTGTTCAACCTTCCTTTTAGCTGCCAAAACTGGTCTAGAATTTAAGGCGAAGGCAAGGAATTATTAGAGACCAAACCCTTGGCATCGGGTGCCAAAAAGATTAGCCTAGTGAAATACCAACATCTTTAGTAGAACAAAGATCAAAGTCAGGAACCAGAGGAACCTGTGCAGCTCTCCTACAGGCACGTTGGTGAGAAATAGAATAATCGATCTAGTAGAAACAGGTTTCAGGAAGTCAAAGAATATTATTAATGATCTTCAAGCGAGACATTCAACAAAATGCTCTAGATTCTTCTCAATAAGCTCTTCTCTGCCTCATGGTTGCAAGCTCATTTGCAAGGTAGAGAACAGTGAAGATATTCTAGAGTTGGTTTGGTTTCTAAGAGCACTGAATCATTTAAATGTCCTGTTTATTAACTCAGCTCCTTTCTATTTTGTTTTGATTTATTGTTTTTCCTGAATTTTTACATCTGCCCCTAAACAGCCTTGTTAGTTGCATGTTAGGCAGTATAACGTTGGAAAATGTGTACACTTTGGAGTCAGTAAAAATTGGATTCAAATTCTAGCTTGCTTATTTTCATGACCTTGTGTGGCCCTTAAGCAAGATATTATATTGCGCTTAGACTATTTATATCTGTAAATTTGGAATAAAAAGGAAAATTGATAACGTTTAGTTTTTATACTTTTAAAAACAATTTACCATTTGCAAAGCATTATACTAAATACTGAGGTTAAGAGAATAAATAAGAGAGACCCTTAGTAAGAGAGCTAAGGAAGCAAAGAGAGGGGCTACATATTTTTCATTCAAGACCCCTGATGGGGTTTTCTGATGTAAGTGAGATATTAGCTGAGTCTCAAAAAAGGAATAAGTTAGGTGGGTAAGTATGTTGAGGGAAAGCATTTCTGGCAGAAAATAGTCTAAGAATTGCATGGAGGCCCAAGAATGCATGGAGTCTCGGATGAAAGGAGTGAACGCTTTTCTATAGACAGCAAAGCTATAACTATGGAGCACCAGGATGTATGATGGGAGGTAAACGGTGGCCAGGAATAAGCCTAGAGAGCCAGCTGCAGGCCTCTTGTGCATGTCAAGGAGCTCAGGCTCTATTCTCCTGTGGATCATAGCCCATGTAGCAATTTAAATATGGAATTTGATAGTCAAACGAAAATTTGCATTTGGATGGTGTCTCAGTCTGTTTTGTGCTGCTATAACAAAATACCTAAGACTAGGTAATTTATGAAGAACAGAAATTTATTTTTTTCATAGTTCTGTAGGCTGGAAGTCCAAGATCAAGGCTCCAGTATGTTTGCATGTCTGGGAAGACTGTTCTCTGCTTCCAAGATGGCGCCTCAATGCTGCATTTTCCAGAGGGGAGGAATGCCGTGTCCTCCTATGGCAGAAGGGCAAGAGAAACAAACTTCCTCTATCAAGCTCTTTTATAAGGATAGCTAATTTCATTCATGAGGGAGAGGCCCTCATAGCCTCATCACCTCTTAAAGGCTACATCTCTCAACACTGCTGCGTTGGGGATTAAGTTACAACATAAATTTTGCAGAGGATGTGAACAGTCAAACCACAGATGGATCAATTAGGTAGCAGGGTGATTAGGGCATTAGAGGAGAGAAATACTGGAGCCAGGGAGACCGTTTTACAGTAATCTATCTGGGAGATATATTTTGATGCCTTCCTTAAATAAAGACTGTCTTAGAACTGATAGTCATTTTAAGAATGTTGTGAGTGGTATAAATAATACGGCAGTGCAGTTCCATCTAAAAACCAGGGGTCGAAAAACTTTTTCTCTGCAGGGCCATATAGTGTATATTTTGAGCTTTGAGGACATGTGGTCTTTTTCATAACTATTCAACTCTGCCACTGTGGCGTGAAAGCAGTCATAGACAATACAAAGGCAAGTAAATGTGGCTGCGTTCCAATAATCCAAATTTAAATTTCACAGATTTTTCACAAGTCAAGTAATATTATTCCTCTTTTGATTTGTTTATAAATATATTATTTTATTTCATTTTATTTTATAAAGCCCAGGCTGGAGTGCAATGGCGCAATCTCTGCTCACTGCAACCTCTGCCTCCTGGGTTCAAGCGATTCTCCTGCCTCAGCCTCCTGAGTAGCTGGGATTACAGGAGCTGCTACCACGCCTGGCTAATTTTTGTATTTTTAGTGGAGATGGGGTTTCACCATGTTGGTCAGGCTAGTCTCAAACTCCTGACCTCAGGTGATCCACCTGCCTAGACCTCCCAAAGTGCTGAGATAACAGGTTTGAGCCACCGCGTCTGGCCTGTCTATAAATATTTTAAAAAGCAAAAAAAAATCTTAGCTTGATAACCATATGAGAATAGGCAATGACTGCCTTTGTGTTGTGTGCTGTTATTGCCCCTGTTCTAACCATTGTTCCTTTTTTCCTGTTGTCTCTGGGAACCATGCCATCCCCTTTCTATGGTTCCTAAAGGCCAGTATTTATGTAATGGATAACAGTCATATTTTCAACCTTTTCAAATGAGTTTTGCTTTTTTTCTGCCTTGTTTATGAAATCCTTTTCTTTCAAATAGTCATTAAACTATTTTACTATGATTTATTATTTTCCTTGAAGTGTCGAAGTTTTGTTCTTCACATTGAGGCTCTCAGTCGACCTGGAATAGAGTTTTGAATACAGTGTGAACTTTGAATGATTTGCTTCCCCCACACCTACATTGATAACTAGCGTCCCCAGCTCTATTTATTGAAATGACCATGTTTTCCTCACAATTCCAAAATCATGCTTCTGCATATGGAAAATTTGCATGTACGCGTGAACCTGATTTTGGATGCTTTTTTCCTATTGCATTGGTCATTTGCGCTCTTTTGCTAGTACCATGCTTTCTATATTATTGTAGCTTTATTATAAATCTTGATATTTGGGCAAGAAAACACACCTAACTTATTTTTTTTCAAAAAGTTTTTTGCCTTTTTAACATTTTGTTTTTGTGGTATGCATACCAGAATTAGCTCATCAAGTTGCCACTAAAAGCTCATTGGATTTTAATAGAATTGCTTTGACTTAATAGATCAATTTAAGTACACTAAACATCTTTACCATTGACTCTTTTTATAGATAATCTTTGCATTTATTACTTTATTTCTTTGGCTCTTCTTTAATCACTTTCAATAAAGCTTTGTAATTTTCTCCTTAAAAATTTTGCACATTGTTTTTGTTGTTGTTGTTGTTTTTAAACTAGGCCACTTGCTTTTTAGTTTTTCCTTTCCTTGACATTTAGAACATTACAAAATACAACTGTGTTTATGTTAGGCTTCTGCCACTTACAATACCAATAGCTTGAATAACATTTGTGGCTTGTAAAATATTCTTTGAGTTTCAATGTGTTAAAAGTCTCATCCCCAGTGAGTAAATTGGGATTTACTATATAACCCAAAGTTATATAGTGCCAAGATTATGAAACAAAAGATCTCATGTAGATGAAAATTAATGCAGTAAACCTTTTCATAAAAAGGACTTTTACATGTGGGTCATAAACTGCTTCTCAGTCGAATTTCAAAAAAATAATTAAAAAGCCCAGAAATCTCATTATCAATGGCAGAATTATCTAAATTGCTGTTTTCTAAGGAGGTAGACATCTGGCTGTATTAATTCAGTCATTTTTAATGAAACAGTCTCTTACTCTATAAATTCAGAGAGTTAATTTATGTTTACTTAAAGTTTATTTGCATGCCTACCTACAGTCTATTATACATGTGTCTTTATTATCTAATTTGTGATCATATCATAAATTCAAATTTCTGTTATTTATCTATCTGAAATTTTGACTCAACTTTGTAGTTTACACTTTTTTTCCCCCTGTTTTGAAGTGGTTATAGATTTTCTTGTTTACCTGCCTTTATAAACGTCTAATCTCCTGTTATCTTACTCCCTTGGTCAGGCTGTCAATAATATAAGCTTATTCAGTTTTCCTCTATGTATCTTGACTTCTACTTCTGAAGCCTCTAATTATAAGCTGAAGGAGTTTGCCATTTTATCTTTTTTCTTCCTCCTAATGCCACATAAATATGAACTTTTCTTCTTTGAACTATTAACTCCTTCTGAGGTTTTCAGTTAGCATGGATAGCTTACCAAAATTGCAGCCATCCTTAGAAACTGCTCTAACCCTCTCTCCTACATATTACCAATCGTCATTTTAAAACTTGTAGAATTATCATGATGTAAATACTAGTGTTCTTAGATCTTTTTGCATGCCTATATTAGCACAAGTGTATATATTGTTCTGGTCCAATTTTGCTTCCGTCTTATGCAAGAGTAACTCTAAAACCTTTGTATTCCGGGGCCAACTAAATATTTGAGTCCTGAATAGTCACTGGGCACATTTTTCTGTAATTTTCTTACTTTTTTTGACTTATCTTCCAATAAATTGATGACTTTATCACTTCTCTCATGCACTAAGCTCTTGCTCTTCTGTGAATTTCCCTGACTTGGGATCAATAATCATCACTGCAATTTTTCAAAGAAATTAAAGGTAAGGGAGCATCACATATTAGATGAAATAAGTGTGTACATGTGAATCTATCCAACATATCTTTCATTCTTCAAATGAAAATAGTCATATATTTATAATCCTAAAGAGAGGTCTAATTTCTAATGAGCACAAATGTGTTTACTTGAATATGTGATTATTTCCTGAAAGTCTCTTTGGTTACCAGAATGCTTTTGTAGGTATTATGAGTAAAATAGAAGGCCTTGATTTGTTCAGGGGAATGAGGCATTCTCGTAAATATGTATTTTTATACAATGTAGATAGCTGGTCATATAGGGTCTTCTACCTTATGTCTTATGATTGCTAATTTTCTCAGATGTTTGTGTCTGCTTCCACTTAGTATCAAAGTGTGTGTGTGTGTGATTCAACTTACAACATATTTCTTTTAAGTGCTAATTTTTCCCTCTCAACATTATGCCAGCAGGGGATCAGTGACACCTGGTTCAGTATACACGTTCTACCCGTCAAAAATAACTCATAAGTTTAATAAATTTTGTGCATAATATAAACAGTTAAACTCTTTCTTTAGTAATATGCCTCTATTAAAATAATGTATATTCAACAATAAGTTGTCTCATGCTTACATTAATACTCAAAGGAATTACAGTGCAAATACAAAAGAGATGACTTTTTTTTACAATTAAAAAGACTCTAGCAAACGAGATTTAACACAGGTTACTTTTTATGCCCTATTTTGCAGGATTTAGTTTATTTTCAATGTTACCACTTGACAAAGGAATATAGTACCTTTTTGCCTTATGCCTTAGGTCTATTTGTTTAAAATTGCTTTGCACAATTAAAGGTTCAGGTTATTGTCACAGTTAACCTGGAATATTACCTAGAGTTGGAAATACTGCTGCCTGACATAATACAAAGTATAGAGGATAGACGGGCTTTTCCTACCTATTGATCAGTACAAAAAGACACATTTATGTTGACAAGAAAAGAGTATCTAATGGCCTTTCCTTGGATGAGTCAAAACACAGTGCTTTTGAACATGTAGCCCACAGATCACTGCTTCAAAATCACCTGAGAAGCACCTTTATAGTGTAATTTCAAGGACTAATTCCAGACCTGCTTGATAAAAATCTCTAGGGATGGAGACTGAAAAGCTGATATTTACAATAAGATGACTATAGGGAAACCAAGACATACTAAAATTTGAGGCAGCTGTCTAACTGAAAAGAACATGTGTGACAGGGTGGTTCTAGTCCCAAATCTAGCTGAAGACAGAGACCTTGGCCCATTCTATTATTTAGCTTTGGGCATCTGCTTTCTCATCCATTAGACCGAGAATTAGGAGTAGGTAATCTCTAATTCCCTTCTAGCTCTAAAATTTTGTAGATGTAGCATTTTTAAGACAATAAAGAAAAGGAGAATAGGAAAACTATCAAGATGGGAAAACTAGGTAGAAAGTAAATTTCATAAAACCTATAAAGACTAAAGCAAAATAAAAGTTTAACTTAAAAAGTTGAGATTATTTTTTAAAAAAAATAAACATATTTGAGAAACCCTAAAATGTGAATACACACACACACACACACACACACACACACAGTTTATTCTCTTAAAACAAAAATTGACAAAGCAAGGAATATGTCACAGAAATCTACAGTTAAATAAAGAAAAAAGGAAAAACAGAAAGGAATGACACTGCAAACATTAGGCCTGAAGAGAGAATTTTTTTGATTCAATAAGAGAAAACCTAAAAAAAAGAAGCTAAGCTTTCTTTAGAGCATTTTACATTAAAGAGCATATGCTTTTCTTTCTTGATTGAATTTACATAGATTGTTCTATTTTTCATTTTTCCTCTCATTTTATGTATGTTTACTAAGAAATTTGTCACTTTGTTTTCTTCTGAATTTTGAAATTTGGCCATAATTTATGTCAGAACCTGTATTTCCTTGTCAATATTTGCTAGGTTTGCAGTAGTGCTTGGGAATGTGTGAAAGGTTATTTTTTTTAAGTAAAGGTGGCATCTAAGATGATAAGTAGAAAAGTTCTTAATTAATTATCTTGACAATCCTTCTCACCCACCACTGCTAGATTAATTTTATTCGAATGTGTTTTCTTTATGTAACTCTGCTGTTCAAGGACTAAGAGCCTCAACTTGGCATTTGATGCTCTCGGTATTCTGGCTTCATTTCATCAATCTGACCAAATGTCTCCTTCCTTATCAACTTCATTACCCCAATTCTGTCAGTCCCATCTCAATAATCAGCTAGTCAGAAAGCTTCTCAAGGAACAGGAAACATCTGATAGCTTCTATGTATATCAGTTATGGTTTCATTTCAGCCACCTACCAGGAACAGCAATGGCTTAAACAATAGGTGGCTATTTTTCTTCCCTCCCAGTAATAAGTCTGAAGGAATGCAGTTGCTGTAATTTTATTTAAGCAATGACCTTTTCCTCATGTTTGAAAAGTGGCACTTCCCATTATTTCTGAGTTCAAAGTAGAAAGAACAGAGAAGGGAGGAAGGTTGCACCATCTGTGCCTGTCCCTGCTTTGTGGGGAAGGAAAAGTCTTTACCAGAAGTCCCCTCCCCAGATTTCCACTGACATCTCAGAGGCCAGAATCACACATAGTATGTCCATTCTAGCTGCAAGGGAAGCTTGGAAGTGAAGTGGTAGCTTCCCTGCTTTTATAGTGCAAGGCAAAGGAGAAGGGTATGAGGGAATGGACAGGGGTCATCTATCTCATTGTCATTTATTTGCTTGATTACATTTTATGCAGATTATACTTGTGATCTGATCTACACAGTCATCGTATAAATTATCTCCTCAATGAGTTTGTATACTTTTCAAGAGCAGAGAATAGTATTCCCAGTTTGTATGCTTCAAAGTGATTAGCTCAAAGGGGGCTCTTAATAAATATTTATTGGCATATATTTAGTGCACACTCATCTGTCTGGGGCAACATAGTTTACTATAAGGAGCTGAAGTTCTGGAATCTAAAAAATGGAATTTGAGTCATTGATCTCCTATTTAATAGCTATATCATGGTCACTGACTTGTCAGGTAACATCTCTTAGGCTCATTTATTTTTCTGTGAAATGGATAAAGGTAATTAAATGTACTTTATTAGGTCTGTTTGAGACATAAATGTGAAGATGCGGGTGGAAGCATATTATAAACAATTAAGCACTAGATTGGAAAAGTTAAGCACTGTTCTTAATATAATATTTTTAAAATTCTGGAAGAAAAATTGGCTAAGTGACAAATTTGCAAGAGGCAGCGGAAGTTATTCTCTTACTGTTATATGACATTTCTTTTAAAGTGGTACAGCTAAACCAGGAAAGAGATTGCAATTACAACTAAGAAGCTACTGCACTCGATTTGTTAGGCTTTCACAACTGCTTCTACAATCGCTAAGATTAACTTTCCATTTGTTCTGATATTATTGCAGCAGCAAGCAGCATACAAAGATGTGGTACTTTAGAAGAAATTTAGAACTCCAGAAAATATTGTCTGATCAGCAGTCCTGCTCAGTAGGGGATAGAGAACAGAGTGTAAAACATTTACAATTATATGTGGACAATAGCATTCAGCCATATATTGGTATTCTGATTTAGATACTCATTAGAAAATGTACCCCACCTTGTCTGATTACAGTTGGATGATATTGCTATCCTTACTCTTTCACTGAGCTACACTTAATGACTAGACTTGATTTGGGATATCAGAGAGTGGATATTACCTGAGTAAGGGCATTACTTATGAAGGATAATGGAAATAATTATATGTGAATTCAGCACCCAATCCAGAGTTGCTTCCTCTGACACCAGTCAGTAATCTCATGCAGCTTAATATGGTTCTGTGGTTGAGGTTAGGTGAGTAATTGTCGTATCAATTAAGTAAATTAAACTAATTTTTTTAGCTTTTATTATTCAGATCACTTATATTTGCATACTACAAAGAATGCAATCTTTCAATCTGGGTTACCCTAAGTTTCACTATCCAGTGGAATGACAGAGAAAAGAGAAAACAGTGTCATATAGGTGGTTTTGATGAGCCAGGCCTGGAAGTGACCCATAGTAAATTTTCTAGAAGTCGGTGTGAAATTGCCACTTCTATCTTCAAGGAAGGCTGGAAAATATAGTTAGCTCTGTTCCCCAGAAGAAACAGAAACGCATTTTGGTGAACACAAAGCAATTACTACTACACAGTGCTACCATTTACTATCTATGTATTGTTGGACAAGTTGCTTAAACTCCCAGACCCAATTTTCTAGTCTATTAAAAAAAAAAAAAAAAAAAAAAAACCGTAATACTTGCCCTATTGGATTTTGTGATGTCAATAAGAATGACACATTTAAAGACCTAATCCAGTGCCTAGCACAAAGTAGATATTCTAAAACAATATTATTTCTATTTAGTACTCTATGGAAAGAAAACACATAAACATACATGATCATTATTCTCAATGACTTGACAATCTAGTTGAAGAGCACATTATATGATGGCAGGAAACATGAAGGGATATTTGATGAATGCCAAAATATTCTCAGAAGATAAAGATCACTATGAACTAGGATTCAATTCAGGAGATAGTTGTAGTAAAGATTTTAATTAGCCCCTGATGGAGGGGTGGAAAGAGAATTTAGATATTTAATACTTGATATCAATCATTAAGGAGATTTTCTAGTTTGTTTCTTTATATCAGAATTTCTTTTGTAACTGGCTCAGGACTTTGCAGATAGATTATGGGAGTAACATGTGGGGAAGAGCAGATTAAGTAAGTTTACTGGATTAAGTCATTAAGTCAATGGAAATGTTTGAAAAACAAAGTTATGGCCAATCTATCAGAGCTGTGATGACTTCCTGATTAAGCTATTATTTATGAGTTCCTTCTTTTTCAATTCCTTTTGAAACTTCTGGAAATTGGGATAGTGAAGAAGGGAAAAGAACTTTGTATGAATCTATACATTTTCACGCATGTTGAAATGCTAAAGGTCATTTTTTTGCTATATTTTTCAGGATGGCCAGGAACAAACACCAAAATCTCAGTAGCTTTACACAACAAAGATAGTATGTCCAATATGGAATAGCAGGAAATTTGCTCCCTATTGTCACTAACAGAGGCTCTAGGATCATTTCATGCTGCCATCTCCACATCTCAACTCCATGACCACTGTGGCAGGGAAAGAGATGACCACTCTGAGCTACCTCAGACTGGATATGGCATCCATCACTTTTGCTCTGGGGCCATTAATCAGGATTTTTCACTTAGCCCCTACTTGCAAAGGGATGAACATGTCTTTCCTTGTTCCCAGGATATTAGAAGAGATCCAGGTACAGTAAGCACTTGAAGTCCCTACAACATCGGGGTACCACTTAAAGACGGGATTTTCAAGATCTAATTGGGCAAAGTCTAAAGGTAATGAGCAGATTCAAAGTGACCATAGAGCGTACTTTTTGGCAATAAAAATGCTATCTATTTGACTGTCTGCCTATAGCTCAAATCCGAACCAGTGAAATCCTAGGGGCAAGGAACTGTCCTCACCAGAGTCTTCTTTAGAGGAAGTTGCTCACATCTTCTCACTTTACAAAGTTTTTGATTTATTTGATTTTAGTGAAATCACTTACATAATCCCTTCATTTTGCGTGGTATCATAAAGAATACAAAGAGTACAAAAATATCCATCTCTTAAGAAGTTTAAAATATTGCAGGTAGAGTTTATATTCTATAACAATTGAATATCAATGCAATGTAAAATGCTGTGTGAAAATGATGCAAAAAGCATTAAAAACAAACAAAAGATGATTAGAGATCTGGGCTTCAGAGAAACAGGGAGGTTTTCTGGGAGAGGTAAAACTTGAGTTGGGCCTTGAAATTGGATGAGCAGTGGGAAAGATAAATGATATTTTGGAAAGAGGCAAGCAATGTGTGTTGGGCATAAATGTAGGAATGATAGTGACTTGCAACATGGAGGAACCTCCGGGCCCTATTTTCAAGGATTTTTTTTTCCTATATTTTGAGAGCAACTTCTTTATAAAGAAATGGCTTTTCTGATGCTCTCTCTCCCTTCTTTTATTTCTCCCTGTCTCTGCCACCCTAACCTCTCAACTTCTGTGTCTGTGTATCACTTACCATTCCCTTTATAAAATCAGGAGTCAGCATTTCTAATGATCTGTTTTAAGTAGTAGGAGTTCCGTCCCACAAATATTAATGAGCATCATGTATGTGCAAAGCAATTGAATTTGGAGATAAATACACAACAGACCTTGTTTTGAACACCTTATATTCAGGTTGAAATCTTTACATATAAACAATAGATGCTAATAGTGAAAGAAGCAGAGAGAGGAGAGTTTGGTTTTTGAGACCACTGAGGACTTGGCCTTACCAAAGGGGACAGAGAAGTGTTCTGGAGAATATGCTCTCTGAACCAATTCCTAAAGAAAGAAGGAGATTTATCCACTTGGAAATGAGAGGAGCGGACCTCTAGGCAGAGAGTATGGTGTGACTAAAGATATGGTAGTGTGAAAGAGATTGCTGGAAGTTAATTTCCCAGAGATTTGACATTACTTGTGGGTACATAAGAACCACATAGGAGAAGTAGTCAAGAACCTGCTGTTAGAAGGCACTGAGTGCCAACTTAAGGAACAAGAATTTTATAGGTAAGAAAGATGCCATTTCTGTCATGTCTAGAAAGCAGGCACTTTTATCCTTAAACCTTGCACTATGAACTGGCCTAGGTAAACATACATTCTCAAATTTGCCTGAGGGAGTGACAATTTCTAAAACTAGGAGAGTGGGATGTAAAAACCAAACCTGGCTTCGTGTTGCCATCTGCCCTGAGATATGTGCACAACTCACATAATTTCCTTACATCAAATTCTACCATCAGACAATTGTCCGTATTTTCTCAGGAAAATGAATTCCTGTGGGTC
Source organism: Gorilla gorilla gorilla (assembly GCF_029281585.2). Classification (NCBI taxonomy): domain Eukaryota; kingdom Metazoa; phylum Chordata; class Mammalia; order Primates; family Hominidae; genus Gorilla; species Gorilla gorilla. The sequence continues at coordinate 81,911,904 of NC_073241.2, forward strand.
CAGCAAATCCCGTAGACTCCAGTGAGTATTGGAAGCAAGCATCCAACTCAGACTGAGAGTCAATGCAACATATTTCAGTAAAATGTGAATCCAGGCTCACACAGATTGAGACATATTACTTGTAAATGTAAATAAATATAAAGGTGTGCTTTTCTATTTTTTGACAGGAAGGAATATTTGATTCATATGTTTAATATGCTTTGCCTCTTTTGCTGAGGTACAACATCAGGAAATGCTAGTCATCATACAGAGAAATTTCAGAAACAAATTTCTTAGAAATAGGAACAACCGATCAGAGAGTGAAAGGCAAAAAAAGTGAATACGATTTATCTAAGGGGGAAATTTAGTTGTGTTGACAATTCTGTGTGTTCAGTAGTTTGGAGGTGTTAGGACTGAGACAGGAACAGAGGTTTTGATCTTATTACAATATAGCAGCTAGTATGCTGGGTGGCTTAAGCAACATTCACTCCATTTGTAATTAACATGTGTTAAGCATCCTAAGGCTTGGCTATAATGTTGGATTGGTCTGGGGCAGGCAGCTTCTTCATTGGATGGAGCTGGGTGTTAACATGGCCAAGATTATTTGCTTGGCACCTATAAGGACCAACTTTTACTGATGATATATTCTAGAATTTCTGGGGCATCTTGATTTTAAACATTCCTCTCTGTTATTACCTCCAGCACAACTTTGCTGTAGAATTTTCAATCTATTATATGCTGTGGAATTCTGATTACTTCTTATATCTGGATGGGGACCTGAAAAAAAAAATCTTTGTCAAATTTGTGTTCTGAATTTTGGTTTGGAAATTATAGGATAAAAATGCTAGAAGATATAGATGACTCAAATATCTTGAACTGAACTATCTTACAAGAAAAGCCCATAAAACAGAAGCTAAGTTCGTGGTATGTTGATGATATCACTGTATAAGGTAGGAGTGACAGCCTTATTGTCTGGATTTTAAAGGATTTTTATCTTCGAAAGGGTAAAATAGGTTAAATGTACTGGTTTCTAAAAGAAATATTAACAAATGTTTATTTACTTTTAAAATACCATGTAAGACTGGGTGCGGTGGCTTATGCCTGTAATCCCAACACTTTGGGATGCTGAGGCGGGTGGATCGCCTGAGATTAGGAGTTCTAGACCAACCTGGCCAACATGGCAAAACCCCATCTCTCATTAAAAAAAAAAAAAAAAAAATATATATATATATATATATATATATATATATATAAAATTAGCCAGATGTGGTGGCAGGCGCCTGTAATCCCAGCTACTTGGGAGGCTAAGGCAGGAAAATTGCTTGAACCTGGGAGGCAGAGTTTGCAGTGAGCCGAGATGACACCATTGCACTCCAGAATGGGTGAGAGAGCGAGACTCTGTCTCAACAAAAAAAAAAAAAAAAAGAAAAAGAAAAAGAAAAAGAAAAAAAAAACACCTAAAATACCTTTGGAAATACTATTTTCTGTGGGGGAGAGTTGGTGTATACTGGGTAAGACTGACCATAAAACTAAAGGTTAGGATAGTAATAAGGGATTGAGTTCAAATTATTTCTTTTACTCACAGAAACTGTATCTAAAATCTTGTGAATTCAAGGATAGACACACTCCTTTCCATAGAAAAATACACAGCAGAACAATCGCTGAAATTGACATGGACCCCTCTACACAGGGAATTGGCAGCCTTTCTCCTAAAGGATCAGAAGTAAATATTTTCGGCTTTGTGAGTCATGCCGCTTTGGTGACAGCCCTGCTATTATTGCCTGAAAGCATCTAGACAATATGGAAATGAATGGGTGTGGCTATGTTTCAATAAAATCTTATTTATGGGCCCTTACATTTAGATTTCATATAATTTTTTAAGTTACAAAATCTTCTTTTGATTTTTTTCTACCCATTTACAAATGTAAAAAACATTATCAGTGCATAGCTATACAAAAACAGGTGGTGGGCTAGATTTTCCCCAAAGGCTATAGTTTGCTGACTTTTAAGTAGTGTAAATTTTGGCTTTGTTTCTCATGTTCTTTCTGTTCAGTTTTAGAATTTTCCCCTTTTGACAGAGATTTAGGAATGTTTGTTGCCAAAGTGGTTAGAATAAATAGTGGTAAAATGTTGTAGGTATGTTTAATCAGTTATGTTTTGTTTTTAATTCTATTTTAATTTTAATTCTGTTTTAATTTTATTTTCTCCACCTATAAACCTTCAGTGACCCCCCGCCGACAACCACATCTTGTATCAGTCACTGTAAACTTCTGCTGATTTCAGCTCACAGGGTGCCTTTCCCAGGTGTGTGCCTATACCCCGCACCTGGAAGAAAACTCCCTCCCTGCCATCTTTCCTCTGAATAGTTCTTAGGAGTTCATCAAGGTCCCCTTCAGTTCTCACATCTAGTAGAAATCTTTATAGCCATTCCCTAACATACTGATAGGTACAAATATATAGTTTTGTACCTAATTTTTTATACACTCTCACACGTGTTTTTCAGTACTCCGAGAGGCAGATGGATTCTTTCATTAATACATTGATTAATTTTTCAGTTGCCCCTTGATACAAAGCATGTGTCTGAGCAGGTGCTGGTGGGTAAAATGTCCTGACTGGCTGATGTATGCAGAGATAGTCCTCTTCCAAAAACTGTAAGTAAACTGTCTTTTAGATCTTCATGTTGGGTGTCTTCTATTAGCTTTATTGAAGAATTACAAACAGCAACAGACAATAAATAGTTCAGTAATTCAAATCTACTTTAGAATTCCCATTCTGACACTAACTGCGTGATTTTACAAAAGTTAAGTAAACTCTTTCAGCCTCAATTTTCTCATCTGTATAATAGGGTCACTGATTTCTACCTTGCAAATGGACAGAATAAATTACATGATATACTATATGGTTTATAATGGGTACTCAGAAATGGTAGCCATTATTAGCTCACTTCAGTGTGCTGTGGGGTAGTATGGGAATATGAAGAATATAAATGATTACATATGTGATTTAGAAACACAAAAACTTTGGCATGAAGTAGACAATAAACTAGAGGAGAAAACAGAGATAGGTTTTGGCATTGGATTTTTTTAAATAAGTATACGCTTTTCCCTAAAAGATTTTATTGGGAGTTGAGGCATTCATCCACACTTCTGTGGGTTGATGACTCTCCTGTTGATATGCTTACCCAGAATTTCACTCCAAACTGACATACCCCAATACTTACTCAGTTTCTCTTCAGATCTCTCGAAATTAATCTGGTATAATTTGCTCTTATCTTTGCAACAAGACCCTTCCTGCTCTAGTATCTTTAGCTCAGTCAGGTAATGCCACCCTGCACTCAGTTATTCAATCCAGAAACGTGGAGTTCTTGCCTCCTCCATCTTCCTCATCTCCTCTCCCCCCATCCCCTGCCAACATGCCCAATTAATCACAAGGTTCCCATCATTTCTCCTCTTAACTATATTTCTTATCATTTTGTGGTCATCACTCATATCTACTCTTGCCTTCTACAAAATTCATTGCTCCCACTATGGTCAGAGTGGCTTTGATTTTTTTTTTTCATTTTTAGTACAAAACTGGCCATATCACTCTCTGCTTAAAACCCTTCACTAAAGTTTCACGGCTCTTAGGATGGAGTGTAAATTCTTCAGTTTGACTGAGCAGCCATTAACATGACTGAACCCCTGCCCTCTCATCAGCCTCTTCTTATCTCACACTCTGTCTTGCTCCCTCGACTCTAGACACACTTGTCTTATTTTATTACTTCTGTTTCTAGAGCCTTGATGGTTGTTCCTCTTGTATTATATGCTCTGCATTTACTTAAATGGATTTGATTGTGGAAATTGTTTTTCCTTTAGAAAATATATCTCATAAGTATATGTTGGTACTTTAAACATTTTGCCATTTTGCCTTATGTAATCTCTTGCACAGCACCTGTCTGAATGGTTGACCAGCTGATGACTGACCACTTCTGTCGAAGAGAAACTAAGAATCCTTCTGCATGTAACATATTATGTTATTTTTGGGTGTTTCACATCAAATTACTCAAAGTTCGTCTATTGCCTTGTTGCTACTACAAATAAGTCTATATCTGTCAGGCATTTTGAGTGATAAGAAGCTGTTCTTCCTTCTCTACTTTGGATGTTATAGACAGGATGGACTTCATGCTGGCTGCCATATCTCTAGGCAAGCCTCCTCTGGAAAATGTTAGTGATAGGGATGCTTCATTTGCATGATTTTTATTATTTTCCCCTAATATATCTCATGGGATGATCACAACAAATCTATGATATACATGAAGGAGGTTTTCTTTTGTCTTGTTTTTGTTTGTTTGTTTGTTTTTGTTTTTTTCTTGTTTTGTTTTTGTTTTTGAGACAGAGTCTCTCTCTGTAGCCCAGGCTGGAGTGCAGTGGTGCGATCTCAGCTCACCGCAAGCTCAGCCTCCCGGGTTCATGCCATCCTCCTGCCTCAGCCTCCCGAGTAGCTGGGACTACAGGCACCCGCCACCACGCCTGGCTAATTTTTTGTATTTTTAGTAGAGACAGGGTTTCACCGTGTTAGCCAGGATGGTCTCGATATCCTGACCTTGTGATCCACCTGCCTCTGCCTCCCAAAGTGCTGGGATTACAGGGGTGAGCCACCACACCCAGCCTGTCTTGTTTTATTTTATGCTTAGGAATCTATTTAATTTAAAAACATGTGATGTAACCTGTAAGGTATCTTCATAGAGTTGGTATCTAGTAGACATCAATCTATGGATCAAATACCCTGAGAGCTGGTCTAACACTTAAATAGCTGCACCCCTCATTCTTTCTTCTCTCTTCCGCATAGGAACCATGAGTTTCCATTGTTATAGTGGTGAACTTTTTTGTCACATCCAGGTGGAGGGAATTCTGGGTATTCGCTGAGAGCAAACAAAAGGACACACGTTGGGTCCTATACTGGTGGTGTTATATCCAACACTGGGAAGGCTATTTCCTCATCATGCTGCTTTCGGGGCACATGGAAACACTAGAAAAGAATTATTAGAATAGAGTTAGAATTCCAGTTAGGATAGAAATGTTGGGAAGTATGTTGGTGTTTGTGCAGGGATGTTAAGCTCAGGGCAAAGGGATTCCAGACTGTTCTGGAATAGATTATTTGGTACCAACGCTTTCCAAATTGTTTTTTCTTGCTTCTCTGCCAGCCTTTTGGAATCAAACTGGAAGTTCTAGTAACACTTGCTTCTGTCGCTGCCAAAGTCCCTGCTGGTGAAATAAATTCCCTATGTGTTTAATGCATATAATTTAATGTTAAAAATAAAATGGTGAGTCTTAATTGCTTAGCTGGACAAAGTGTACTAAACTGTAAGTTACTGATATTATAGGTCTCTTTGAAGGTGACCTTATCAGTGTGTGGCCTTCAGTAGGAACTCTGTCTACTTCCTCCAAAAGAATTGAGTGTTATTCTCCAGAGATCTCAAAGGAAGACTGCATCATGTTCATCAGCATCTTGGTTTTCTGACAGTAAAGAAATACTTTGTAGCCCAGTCTTTTTAGTTGCACCTAAAAATATTAGGTTGGTACAAAAGTAATAGTGGTTTTTGCCCATTACTTTCAAAGTTGCTTGTGACAGTGTTGACGGCTACACCAACGATTTGTCTAAGATACGCATTTTGACATGTACCTTGAGGACAATACCCCAGCCTTACATTCCTTATAGAACTTGAAGTTGTGTCTCACTCTTTCTATAAATATGTCAGGGAAAAAGTAGATAAAAAAGGAAAATTGGCAAGCATTTTCCCTGTCAATAATAAAAACAAGACCAGAAAGATAGTCCTTTGGTGAATAAAATCTTGAATATAAAGCATGTTACATCTGAAAAAAAAATCTCAAATTTCAACAGCATGATGGCATACGTGTCTCTATAATGTATCCTCAGCTGATGGTATCAGGGGAACATGAGACATTTGAGAAAATAGTAACATAAAAACGAACATTGGGGCATGTCATCCAGAGTGGCTACTAAGAGAATACTACTTGTGAGCAAGAAGCTCCCTCTCCCCCTTTTCACTCCGTTTTTAACTCAGCATTGAATTAAAATGAAAGAAAGGGAAATATATATATTTTTTCCTTTTAGCAGAAAATGTCATGGAAATGTCAGAGTTCTAGGTGATTACATCTCTCTTAAAAGTCGATAGCTGCAAATCATGGAATCCCTAACTACATTGGAAAATATTAATTTTGAGTAAAAGCATCATTTTCCTGAGATGTGGGCAGGCTCTGAAGCTTTGGAAAGGTGCTTCAGAATGGAGTGTAACCCAGAGCCACTGAATTCTCTGAATGACCGTCAGGTTCTGATCAATTTATGTCAGTTGCAGACAGATTTATGTAACTCTTTCTGTCCTGCCCTCAGATCACATCCTTTGAGTGCTCTGCTCATTCCTAAGTGCTTCTGCCGTTTAGATTTACTTGTATTAATAATTCTGTTTTCAAGATTCAAAGCGTTGAGAACAGCCCCTTTAGAAAATGACATTCAGAGATGTTACATGGAAAGAATGGGGCACCTTCAGAAGCTTCTAAGTCTTTTTCCTGGCTTTAGGCAGAACTGATCTTGTGTCATGCAGATCAGTATCTAGTCAGGCTTTAAAGATCCTTGTCAGTGTCTTGATCTTTTTGTACAAGCCAGGATCACATTCCATTCCATTTGTTATCAGAGAGTTTCTCTTCACTGCTGTTCCTCAGCTGCCAATTCACTTTCTATATGTAGCAGGATGGGAAATAGGGCTCTTCTAATCATCAAGGAAGTTTGGTTAAGTACCCAAAATTGAGAACAATTAAAGACAAGTTCTTCTGATGAATGAATAAGACCCCTCCTAGGAGCCTGTAAAGATTACTGAAAGGGCAAAAGTGGTCAGAGCTGCAAGTGGGAGTAGGGTAGGGAGAAGCTTAGAAAAAGATGTAATATACTGGGTTTTTCTTAGTTTACGGAAATTTATGCTTATCAATGTGTATACATTTATATGCAGATATATAAACATATATGCTTATAATACAGAATAAAATGCATAAAGGTGAGATTTTATATATATATGAATGAATGAATAATTTCAAATTTATAAAACATTTGCAAAGGTAGAACAGAGGGTTTCTGTATACCCCTCACTGAATTCCCATATTACTAGCACCTTACATTATCATATGTCTGTCAGAATCAAGAAACTGAAATTGACACTGGTATATTAGTAATAACTAAACTCTAAGCATTATTTGGATTTCACTAGTTGTTCCTCTTTCTGTTTCAGAATTCGAACTAGGATAACACTCGGCATTTAGTTGTCATGGCGTTCAGTCTCTGCTGGTCTCTGACAGTTTCTTTTTGTTAATTTTTTTTTTCTGACTTTGAGGAATATTGGCTAAGTATGAGATCTCCATTTTGGTTAGACTGGACTATCATATTTTAATACCTGAAAGTGAATCATAGTTGTTTATATAAATAAGATTGTTCTTACAATTCAAAGTGACTAGAAATTCATCTATGCCAGAGATGTCTTCAAGGAGAGATTGAGGGGAATATGGTAGAGTATGTTAGCAGGCAATGTTTGAAGAAAAATAGAATATTTTTCTTTCTGTAACCTCATTGCGCTTGGCCCATTTGATAAGCCAATTACACTTGCATTTGAGAGGAGAAAAAAGAATGATAACTATTCCAAGTATCAATGAACAAGTATTTAGTGTCTATTAAAACTATATACTAAGAGGCATTCAGAAACAGCTCATCCCTGAAGGAGTTTATAATCTAGTAGAGGATATAAAACATGTTCCCATGCAATTCAAAATACAAACAGATAAATGCTAAAGCGATTGACAAAAAGGTGTTATTTGCCCTAGAATCATGAAAATAGTTTGAGAAGTTAACAACAGTGAAAAAGGACTCTAGACAGAAGTGGGAGGTGTGGGAGGGAAGTAGAATGTGATTCTAAACATAGGAGCAACAGAATACTGGGCTTATTTTTGGAGGTAAGGACAATACTGCAGAATGAGATGCATAAAGGTAATTTGCAAGAGAGGAGACAAGAAAGGTAAATTGAGCAGAGGTTGAATTAAGGGCTCTAAATAATACGCTGGGCTAATTACTTTTTCAATTTGCAAAAACTGGCCTTAACAGAATTAGACTAGGTGAATATCATGGTCAAAGTATTATCCGATGAAGGTGTACTGTCTGGCAGGGGGATGTGGTAAGGCTTGGCGAAACAGATTAGCAGCTGGAGAGAAGACATTAAGAGGGACCTACACAATGTATACATGTATGGAAGTATCACACCGTACCCCATAAATATGTGTGATTATTAAGTATCTATTAAAAACAAAATAAAACTTAAAAGGCAGGGGGATGGGCAAAGAGATAGAGAATAGTGGAGTTGAGGGCACTCACTCTTGAGAGTCCTTATTTATTGAGGAGATGACATTATTTATAGAAGGAGGGAATGGGGAATATTGAATGCTTAATGTTAATGGCTGTGAGGAATGGGATAGGGGCTTCGTCATCCAGAACTTCAATGCACACACTACTGAATCACATTGAGAATCCATTTGAGATAAGGGCACAGGACATTTTAAGAGATCTAATCAATGCAGTTATTTGCCTCTCACTCTTTTTCGAGTTTTTGATTCCCAAGGTGAACCTTGGTTCACATTCCCCTATGACCATATCTTGGAGACAACTTTTTATATGTTTCTCTTCTCCTAACCCAGATTTGGAAGGGAAGAAGTGGATCATTTGTTTTTATTGTCTTATCTTTGCTTTCTTACTGTTCTCTTACTTTTTTTAAATATCACTACTGAAAAATATGAGTAAAATGTTTTTTAGAACATTTTAGAAAAGAAAAAAATGCAAAAGAAATGCTATAGTTTATCAGTGAAGCATGAAGAGAAGCTTATTTTGCTTACTATTTGAGGCAGTTCTGGCCATAGGATTTAATGGACTTCATTTTGAAAAGCTGCCTGCCAGATCAAGTAACTTCTCATTCATTTGAGCAGTGTCTATATAGCCTAAGGCCTGGCTCAAAGGTATGACACAAACCTAATATGGGAAATATAATTTTATTACAGTGAATCCATGCAGGGTATTGGACAAGGAATTATACAGAAATCATTTCAATTGCTATGTTAAATTAGAAGGTTGTACAAATATTTTACATTAGAGACCCCTTAGTCATTAAAGCCGCAAGCTTGCTATTACTATATATTTGTGAGCAAATATCATCACAGACCTGACTCACGTTAGAAGGGAAATTCCCATCACCTCTGTCATCCTTTAGAATGGAAAAAAAACCTTACTCATAAACTCATAAAAATCCCAACAGAAGAAAGTTTAAAAACCATGGAATATGACCTCCTGGCAAATCAACAAATTTGTTTTTTTAAAAAAAAACAAATCATGGTGACTGCCTTAATAATTATGCAGAATAAACTATTTGTTTCTATATAATCCCCTCCATGGTTGAAGACTGTCATCTTTAGCAGCCTCTTTATCGTATTTAACCAAAAAATGTCTAACTTCGACTCATTGGTCCCTAGCTGTCTCTGGGATCTGTACAGATAAATGTAATATCTACCCTAAAACTACTCATCAAATATTATAAAAGTGCTTTTATTCACTTACTGGGTCATTTTTGCAAACCAAACACCATTTCCTCCAACATTACTCAAATGACATGGCTTTGTTTTTCTCACTGTCCTGGTCATCTTGTGTGAAACAATGTTTAATCTCTTAGGTTTCGTACAGGAATTTAATGCTCAAAAATGACACAATTCTTCAGCTGTATTCTAATATATTTTGTACTATAGGCTGTATTTTATCAATACCACCTATGGCTTTACCTTCTCTTCAGAAGCCCCCCCAAGATTTTAAATTCAGACAGAGCTTTGGGTCAACAAATTTCTTAGATAGCTTCTATTTCAACTGCTGTCAAGACAAGATTCTCTTGATTATACTTGTCCTATTGATTTTTTAACTCTAAGTTTTTAGACTTATCTCTGCTACATTTCATCTTTTTATTTTTTTAATTGACACAGAGTTTGCATTTGTCACCCAGGCTGGAGTGCAATGGCACAATCCCGGCTCGCTGCAACCTCCGCCTCCCAGGCTCAAGCAATTCTTGTGCCTCAGCCTCCTGGGTAGCTGGGATTACGGACATGCACCGCTATGCCCAGCTATTTTTTGCATTTTTAGTAGAGACAAGGTTTCACCATGTTGGCCAGGCTGGTCTCAAACTCCTGACCTCAAGTGATCCACCTGCCTTGCTACCTTTCAACTTCTTGCCATTGTTTTAATCTACTAAGAGTTACTCCTGGCCATTCTGTTTTGTATAAATATGTTTGAAAATTTTGTTTAGGAAAGATACCTAGCTAGTATCCCTGCTAGATATATTAGATATACATCCCAGACTGTTTTTCCCCACCCACTGATTTGATCATGTTCCTTCTGAAAACATGAAACTTGAACATGGCCAATGTCAGAGCTCTGTGCCACTCCAATAGGCAACTGCTTCTGGATTGGTTTTTTGGTTTGTTGTTGTTTGTCTTTTATTTTTGCCCAGTGGTAACGTTTAGAGTTCATGGTGTTTGAAACATTTTCCCTTGAGTATGGGTGATCCCAATAACCAATGTTCTTTGGATGCAGTTGTTCAAGTTATAAATCCAACTAATTGTACTTATATTTTACCAATATTAGGCTATAAAATCAGACATTGTCAAAGACCTTTCAAGATTCAAGATTTGTGGCCTTATTATGTGTAAAATGAATGAGCCATCATTTTCTGTCATATTCAGAGTTTCCTAATCTAATCTTCTATAAAATTTTAACCTTACCTAGAATAAAGAATCCATGTCAAGAAAGCAAGAAATGGCACATGGATCAATTTTCCCTACGCAAAATCCAGCCCCAGTCACCCTCTCTCTGATAAATTGAGTCCATTGGAAAAGGCAACCACCTCTCAGTGATAAGCACCAGTCATAAATTAATATCTAGGACTTGATTATTAAAATTACTATGCACTGTGCTGGAAGGAAAGATTCTAGAAACTTGATGGCTTAGATTAAATTGTCACTACCCACTAGACTTGAAGAAGCCACTGGAAAGGCCATTGAGGCCCCCTTGTAATTTATATAAAGGAACTGACAACCTCATTGGTTTTCAGATTTGCCAATTAATTAAATGGCTCAGGCATGTCATTTTGGAAAAGCTTTGGATTTGGAGACTGAATTTACTTCTAGTTCTTATCTAACTTAGTTTTATGACTTTGGGCGAAATTTTTCACCTCTCAAACAATTTCTCTCCTTATCTGTGAAGGGAGGAGGTTGGATAGTTATGAACAAAGCTTCTAGCTCCAACTTTCTATTAATTGCAGGAGGCAGGAAGGGAGCTACACTAACTGGAGAGATTCACTAGTTGAAATTCTTGGTTTTGCTGCAGACCATAGCCTACAATTAGGGCTTTGAGACTCTGACTCCATAACTACCAAAGGATGATGTCTCGAACAGGTTTAAATTAACCCACCTTCAAGGAGTTCAGTAATAGAATCTGAACCGAATAAATCTCTTCCTAAGCCCATTTAAAGTTGCATATAGAAGAGAACTGGCATAATTATTTGGTGACGGTCATTTTCTTCTCAAAATTTTTGTTCTTGAAGTGATTTGGTTTTTACTCTAATTTTAATTGTAGCTTTTTTCTTCATTGTAACATTTTAAATTACTTTTTAGTTATAGCACATTTAAATTGGAGTCATATTCAGTTGTTCTTGGACCCTCTTTGCAGTTTTCCCTCTGTCTTAAGTAGATGCTGTCGGAGGAAAAAAATAGGTAACCATAATATGTGGCCTTATTATGTACAAAATGAATAAGCCATCATTTCCAGTACTATCATAAGGAGCTACATTAGAAACGCTATAGTCAAGGAGTATACACAAGCATGGAATTTACACTGGCCTCTGTGTATATGCTGAACGCTAGTTACTGATTTTAAATTTCAAGGTAACATTTTCTAACAAGGGAGACTTTCCCCAGAAGTATTGCTTCTGTCTCCCAACTCTTCATATTTGAGTGCTGGTCAGGAGAAGGCTGGGTGAGGGGATGGAGAAATAGCCACTCTGGATGAAGGCTGCAGAGCCAACCTTCAGGACTGTTGTGTCTGTGAGTGAAATTTATAGGGCATGGCTGCTAGCCGCCAAATCCATTGTCTCACAGTGTCAACATTAACTACCACTGCTTTTTATGTTTAACTTGGTTAATATGTTTAGACGCTGCTGGGGTCCAAATGCTGAAAATTCAGCAAACTGAATTAATCGATTTTTCTCTGACAGGAATGTTCTGTAGAAATAGATATTGCCACACCATACTGTGAGCTGCTTAACACACACAGCTGAAATAACTGCACTGGTGATGAACTCAAAAAGGGATTAGAACTCTGTGTCTAAAGGCTGGGAAAGGAGGTAGGCTATGGCAAAGTTTGAGTCTCAGGAGGGCTCATTAGATGAAGATTAAGTGAAGAAGTCTTGCCTTTCTCCACTCCATTATTCCTCTTACTCATTGCACCTCATTCCTTTCTACCCAGAGCTTACAACCTCACTCTGATGTGCTTTCTGTGCTTCAGGGTTTGGCCACTGGCAGAGCAGATGAACAACTAGCAAAGGGACTGTACTTTTGCAAAAAGGAAATTATACTGCCCAACTCATCAGCTTGAAGGGAGAAAGGACACTCGCTGCGGCACACAAGCTTAGTAAACATGTTGGGTCTCTAGGTCCTCCTTGGCAATTGATTCCCATCTGGACACAACTCAGAGTGTGAACTCGAATGTTTACAAGTCTCTTTGCTTTTGGCCAAGGTTGTCTTGGAACTGATACTTATGATACCCGAGGCTTCCTCACAACTTCCTTTTGAAGAGGTACTGATGCTTCATTTTATGTTACTTGCTTTGCCATGAAAGGGAAAAGCAGCTCATCCAGAATAGTACACAACTCCAAACTTGCTAGTTTTTGACTTAGAGTGAAATATACCTCATTTAGTATAAATTTACTTTCCAAGTTCTGTTTTTATTTACTAATAATTTATTTGCATTCCATGAACACACTCACAGAGAAAAGAGAGCGATTAAAAGAGGATCAGCGAGCATAAAAGAAAGAGGTCAAAAACTAGGCCCACATGAATTTTAAAATTTGTCCTCAAGTATAAATAATCTATAGTCAGGAATTCACATTAATAATTTAATTTCTGCCACCATTCTGAGTTTTTCTTCATTTTTTCCTACTAGGGACCAAAAGTTCTCTATAAGAATGTCCAAGGTTCCGGAAATGGAGTTATCCTATTTGAACACAAATACTCAACAGCTAAGAGGCATAGAAGTTTCTCTAGAAGAGTACATTGTTCTACAATCTGAATGGGTATTGGGGTCATGGGGAAGGCCTATTAAATCACAGATTTCTGGCCCATACCCCAAATATTTTAGTTCGGTAGTCCGGACTGGGTCCCAAGAATTTACTTTGTCAGCAAGCTCCCGCGTGATACTCATGCTGCTGCTCCAGGTTCCAACTATGAGGACAACTATTCTATTAAAAGACTTATCGACATCGCTGGCACCAGCCCAGGGGTTCATTCAGGACCTTCTCTTTCTTTCCATCACTGCCCCTATTCTAAACACTTCCTTCACCCCAAATATTTCGGTTCATTAGGCTTGGGTGGGTCCCAAGAATTTACTCTGTCAGCAAGATCCCAGGTTATGCTCACGCCACTTATCCAGGTTTCAACTATGAGGACAACTATTCTATTAATAGATGTATCCACATGGCTGGCACCAGCCTGGTGGTTCGTTCAGAACCTTCCCTTTCTTTCCCTCACTGCCCCTTATTCTAAATTCTTCATTCACTGCCACACTTTTGATTTTAGATGACCAAAAAAAATGATCAGAGAAGGAATTTTTGTTCACGATTACTCTCACTTTCGTGCATCTAGCAACCTTAGTGACAGCTCCATGTTATAAATTCACAAAGGACGTGTAAAGAAGTTCAAACTAAAACATAGGGGCTTATTTTATCTAAGATGCCTCAAACACTTGTTTCCACTTCTCTTATCCTCTAACCCAGGGATCTGCAAACTATAGCCCACAGGCCAGCTGTTTGTTTATGTAAATAAAGTTTTATTGGCACACAGTCACATTCATGCATTACTTGTTGCCTCTGGCTGCAGCGGCAGAGTTGAGTAGTTGCAACCAAAAAAGAAAATGAAAACTTTGAAGGGTATATTGGAGTTGGACATGAGGAAGAAATACTACAGGACAGTTAAATATTTTCCTCATATGTCATCTTAAGTACTAAGGGAAGAAACTCCGGACTAAGAAGGAATAATCAGCAGAACTTATCTTTCCCTTTAAAATGGCACCATTCTTTCATCATAATAAAACGAGCATTAGGAACTGAATCAGGAAAACAGATGCATTCTCTTCAAAGATGTGTAGCTGGAAGAGGCAGGAGCTTGGCATTTGCATTATCAGGAGATCTTTCTTCCTTTTTTGTTTCTAAAGTGTGGGGGGAGAGAGAGGCATGGATTATAATTGTCTATTTATTGCTTTCTTTGTTTTGTTCTTCCAACAAGGAGCAGACAACCACGTTTTCTTACGTGGTTTAATCTCATTACACAGTTTCTCTCTGACTAAAGCCTTAAGCTAACAGTTCATAACGGGATTACATAGATTGGTTTATTTTCCACAATTTTCTAAACAAGGTTATTCAAGGATAATACCTTGTGTAGCATTTTCCCCCTTATGTTCTATTTTCTTTTTCTATCTCTGCATCTCCCCCTTTCAACTTTTGCCTCACCTTCCTTTCCTTTTCCTCTAACCTTCATTTTAAGATACCTTCTATAAGAAAAGGCAAATCTCTGTCCCTCCGTTTCCCTCAGGATTGCTTTAAAGCTTATAATGTCAGCAAGGATTTGGGCATTAACCAGCAATGCACATGTGTGTATTGAATACACAGGGAAAGAGGTTTATGACAAGAAAGCCAAACAAGGTTTCTTTTGAATCTGCTTCTTTCCCTAGAAATTGTAGGTTACAAGAGAGCATTGGTTTCATCTCCCCAACCCATGCAATGGATTCAACTTCAAGGGCACATAACAATTTTTTCTGTAATGAAAGGAACTTAACATATATCCAGACAGTAAATCACACAGATAAGATCCCTCAATAAAGCATTTTTTCAAAGTCACTCCGTTAACCAAGTGCATCCTCATAAATTGAAACAAAATTAAATTAATTACAGGCTTGCATCCTATAATTAAAATTCCATACATAAATTAATTCAAATATAAATATCCAAATATCAATTAATCCTTCTCATCTGCTTTTGCACCCACCTTCAAAGAGATTGTGAGTAAAATAGTACCTTTTTGTTACATAGTTTTACTCAGAATGGAAAGACTCATTACCTTCTAAGCTTCAACAGTTTTAAGATAAATGCTGTGGAAATTTAGTTATGGGAAAATATCTTAGTATCAGCTGGGAGTTTATTTTTCGCACTGAAACTTCTGTGGGGTTTGTTCTCCGGAGTCCTTTTTTCTGTTGGAACAAGCTTGTGAGTAGTTTTCAAGAATCACAAGCTAGTGATTTCAGTGGTATTACAATCACATTTGTTGGTTTAGTGATCAAAATATATGTTTACTAATCAGTTGCCTGAGTATCACAGAATATTAGAGCTAGAAGTAATATTGGTATTATTAATGGTATTGTAGGACAGGACCTTGGAAAACTGACTCAATTAATCAATAAACATATATCTGTTGCACTTCTGCTATGCAATGATGACTGTGCTGAGAGGCACAGGGGCATAGGCAGGCTTTTCCATCTCATTAAGTAGGCAAGACACTCGTGGTTTAAAAGCGTAACTAGGCGGACAAAGAGATTCACGTGCAGTTGCATTTGGCTTACGCAGATCGTAAGCCATTCATAGAGTTGCCTATGAATGGGGATACATTATGAGAAATGTGGCATTAGGTGATTTGGTTGTTGTGTAAATATCATAGAGTGTCCTTTCACAAACCTGGATGGTACAGCCTACTACACACCTAGGCTGTATGGTGTAGCCTATTGTTCCTAGGCTACAAACCTGTACAGCTTGTTACTGTACTGAATACCGTAGGCAATTGTAACACAGTGGTTTTTGCAAATCTAAACATATCTAAACATAGAAAAGGTACTGTAAAAATACACGATAATAATCTTATGCAGACTCCATCATTTATGCAGTCTGTCATTGACGAAAATGTCATTATGTAGCATATAACTACATTATGTAAATTTAGAGAAGAGAGAAATGTGAGATAGGGAATCTTTTTGAATGGTGTAAAACTTAAGAGATTCTCTAAATTGTTAGGTTGCAGGAAAGAAGCATAATGTAACCGCCGTATTGATTCATTCATTTATTCATTTATTCACTCAACAACTATGAAATATCCTGTCCTTGTATTCTTTGTTTTCCTTCTGTTACAAGGAGACATGTGCTTTGCTACTATTGGGGTCAATTTTTCATTTGGGAACTATAGTCCTAGACCATCTTCATTGACTTTACTCCTGTAGTTCTCACTCCCTCTTTCCTACTTCATTAATGTTTCTCTCTCTACTTCATCATTATACTAACATGCTTTGGTGTTGTCCACCAAAGAACAGACAAGCAGGCAAACAACCTCTTGGCTCTACCTGCCACCACAGACATCTCCTTAATACGTGCTCCTATTCACAGCAAAGCATCTTGAAAGAGCTGAGCTGTGTTCACAGTCTCTATTTCATTTCCCATTCACTCTGAGCCCCTCCGATCAGATTTTCACCTCCATCACTTCATCGCCAGTGACTTCTGCATGCTAAATGCCAATGTCAGTTCTCAGGTCCTGCCTCATGTCCAAACATGTTTTAATGCAGGGGATTACATTCTTGTGGGAAATCTTTCTTTGGTGCTTCCCTCCTGTCTCTCAACTCATCAGCGGCTCCTGTTCTATTTTCTTTGCTGGTTCTTTTCCCTACACCTAGCTCACTCTTCAATGTTTCCTGTAAACAGAGCTGGCTCTGGGTCCTCTTCTTTTCTCAATGTACATACTCTCTCTAGATGATATTCATGACATTACATGTCATTTAGAAGCTCTAATGACAATCAGCATGTTTCTCTCCAGTCCTGCCCTCATCCCACATGTTTGAAGTTATCCAACTACCTACTTGATATCTCTGCATGGATGCCTAGTAAACATCTCAAGCTCTATCCAGAGCACAATTCTTTATTTCTCCTCACAATTTTTTCTTCCTCCAGGTGCCATATAGATGGAAAACCAAAAAAAAACTTTTGCTTCCTCCTTGACTTGTGTCTTCCACGCATTCAATTCACAAGCATATCATCCCAGCCCTACTTCCAAAATAGATCTCCAGTCTAACTTTCTCTATTTTATGCCTAGCCTGACCCAAGCTCTTAATTGTTCTCCTGGAATATTGTAATAGCCTTGCCAATTTGTCTCTCTGCTTTTTTTTTTCTACCCTACTGTAGTCAATCCTAATATACAAAAACCAGAGTGATCTTTCTAAAACCTCAATTAGGTTGTCTCTTTCTTAAAACTTCTCAGTCTCTCTCCACTGCACATGATAGCTAAAGTCCTAGCCAAAGCCTCCAAGTCCCTGTAGGATCTGGCACTCACCTTGTACCTTCCCAGAAAAATACAGTTAGCCCTCCGTATCATGGGTTTCACATCCGTAGATTTAACCAACGGTAAATTTGAAACAAAAAAATTCCAAAAAACAAACCTGAATTTCTCACATGCTGCGTACTATGTTGAGTCTGTGTGAATGAAGTAATGTGTAGGTCTTGTATTAGGTATTATATAATCTAGAGAGGATTTAAAGTATATGGGAGAAAGTATGTAGTTAGATGCATATATGATACTATTTTTTTGTAAGGACAAAAAATGTGAGCATCTGTGGATTTTGGAATCCATGGAGGGTTCCTTGGTATCATGGAATCTCCAGGGATACTAAGGGACAGTTGTACTAGCCATTTATTTCTCAGTCCATCCTCTCACACTACCCTCTTCTCTGTTCCTCTGACATATCAGGCTGTTTTATATTTCAGGGTTATGATCTTGTTGGGACCTCTTTTCACATGCCTCCCTATAAGTAAGTTCCTATTTTTCATCTTACTTCTGCAGAGAGATGTTCTCAAGTAGAGCCCCAGTTATTCCTTATTGCACAACCCTATACATCCTTCATAGCACTTTTCCTCCTTTGCAGTTACTTCGTATTTTTATTTGACTATTGATCATCTCCTCCCTTCAGAATTAAGGTCTACAAAGGTAAAGACTTGGTCTGTTTTGGTCACTGCTGTATTCTGAGTCCTTATAACAGTGCCTGGGTGAGTTGGGTGGTCACTTAATACTAGGGATGAGTAAGGTTCCTGTGCACTGTTAGGGATGTGGAGATTCACAAGACATCAACACTGCCTTCAAGTTGCTGACAATCACAAACCACAAAGGAGAAGGGCTAAACCATTCTCCTTAGGCCTCGTTTCTTAAATGCAAAATGAGAATAGTGTGATTTTATGATGCGTTGTATATAAAGAGAGGAAGCAACTAAAATTATTTTGTTGTATAAGATTAGGTTGTTCAGTTGAGCTTCCCCATGTTATCTCTGCAGAGAACAACTTCTTTGTTTCTGTAGAGAAAACAAAACAAACAACAGCAACAACAAAACATTCCACTTGTTGCTTCTTGAAGGACAGGGAGGTAAAGCAAATGAGACAACTCTCGCTTTGGAGTGAACAGAGGTGGTCTTCACAGGCAAGTGTGGTCTTCAAACAGATTTCTACTTTTCTTGCTTGTGAGCCAGAGTTTGGAAGCGTACCTGGTCATTTGCTTGGTGTTACCATTCCACATAATGCTCTTTCTCTCTCTCTCTAGTTTCATTTTGACCGGAGAGTGTCTCCAATGTCACTTCCTGCTTTTCCCCACGTTTTGGTGGCCTTCCTGGTGTCCTGTATGTTCATGATTCTTTCTAGCCCTCTCTTTTTCTTTCAGAAAACTCTGAGGTTCTGTAAAATTTGATGACTCTGCCTTGTAAAGTATTTGATGTGCTTTTATGACTTTCTGGGAAAAAGTATTTTCCTTTACCCTTTCCAGTTCTCATTCTCTATTTCCACATTTGAGATGGCATCAACTGTGAAAATGGTTCACATCTTCCCTTTTGCTGTGAATTTTTCCTAAATTAGAGCATTTCATGACCTTGAAAGACTTTTTTTCATCAAAGAGCAGAATCTTCAAAACTGCCTTTTTCTCATAGAAAATTTATCGTACTTGGAAACATTCTGTTATGATTAAATTTTCAAACATAATTATGACCATTGTCAAGAAAAGATTCTGCAAACCACTCACATCCAAGAGACTTACCATCCAATGTGTCTTTCACTGTATGCAAAGTGTTATTTTAAACATGTCGTTGCTTTCCTGGGTATATTCTGATGTATAGTATTTGTTTTTCAATAAACTCAGCAGCTGGCTGCAAATATGTGCCTGTTACAAACTGGCCTTCATCTGTGTGTACAGCCATTCATCCAGTCATTTAATTCCACAGATTTTTGTTAATAACTCTGGGCTTGTAGGTCAATTATAGGCAGTGAATGTGGCTTTCTTCCAAGTTATAACCACTCCCTACCCACACCCCTACCTCCAATTCATAAATAGAAGCTCCAGAGCCCTGGGAGAACAGAGGCCTGCAAGGAAAGGAAGTGTCCTGGCAGTTTTGCAGGTAGCAGCATGAGTAGGGAGGCAACCCTAGTGTATAATGGACTCCTGCTGGTGTTATTCTGTGGAAGAGCTGGCCTGAGCTAGAACCTCTGTCTCAGATTCAGTCACTTCACCACATCACGTCCTTGAAGCTGCAAGTATTATTAACATTAACCTAAGTTGGGCATCTGTGCAAACTTGTTGCCAGGTGCTTGTTGTGTACCAATGATGACACACTGGCAATCTTTGACCACCCAAATGCTGGGAAAGGATTTGTTACACTCTCTGAAGCCATTTTCTTAGCGGTGCATGGCTGAAATAGTAGATTTAAATTGGTGCAGCCGTGAGGATATTACTATGAGACAGAGGAGATCTAGGGGAATGTCTACTCACTTTCAAAATTATTCTGTCTTTTCAAGAACTGGAAGAAATTTGAATTAATCAGGCTTTTCAAGAATCTCACGGAAGAGCAATAAATAATCTACCATTTGCCCATCCGTATGTTAGG
This sequence comes from Gorilla gorilla gorilla, assembly GCF_029281585.2. Classification (NCBI taxonomy): domain Eukaryota; kingdom Metazoa; phylum Chordata; class Mammalia; order Primates; family Hominidae; genus Gorilla; species Gorilla gorilla. The sequence goes on from NC_073241.2 coordinate 81,932,166, forward strand.
TTCAGTGTTTTTATTTTCTTCTGGCTCTTTTCTTATAATGATGAACTTTATATCTGTTGCATAATTCTTTATTACAAAAGACAAAAACTTCTACCCACCCACCTCCACCTCTTTTGGTTTGGCCAAGCAAGTGTCTGACACTGCTGCTGGTATTTTTTCATTTTTTAGCTGAGAAAACAATGACTAAATCCCTGTGGAAATGTGGGCATTACTAAGTCTTAGTCAGTTAGAACCTTACTCAGATACTGGAGGGTGGATTGGGGGAGCAACTAGCAAGTGTTGTGAGAGGAGACCACATGTAAAATATTTCTAATTTAACAAGTAAGAGAGGGCCGGGCATGGTGGCTCATGCTTATAAGCCCAGAAGTTTGGGAGGCTGAAGCGGGTAGATCACCTGAGGTCAGGAGTTTGAGACCAGCCTGCCCAATATGGTGAAACCCTGTCTCTAATAAAAATACAAAAATTAGTCTGGGCACGGTGGCTCACGCCTGTAATCCCAGCACTTTGGGAGGCCGAGGCAGGCAGATCACGAGGTCAGGAGATCAAGACCATCCTGACTAACACAGTGAAACCCCGTCTCTACTAAAAACACAAAAAAATTAGCTGGGCATGCTGGCGGGCACCTGTAGTCCCAGCTGCTCAGGAGGCTGAGGCAGGAGAATGGCGTGAACCCGGGAGACGGAGCTTGCAGTGAGCGGAGATGGCGCCACTGCACTCCAGCCTGGGCGACAGAGCGAGACTCCGTCTCAAAAAAAAAAAAAAAAAAAAAAAAAAAATTAGCCAGACATGGTGGCAGGCACCTATAATCCCAGCTACTCAGGAGGTTGAGGCAGGAGAACCCAGGAAGTAGAGGTTGAGCTGAGATCATGCCACTGCACTCCAGCCTGGGTGACAGAGCAAGACTCCATCTAAAAGAAAAAAAGTAAGAAAGGATACTTTAATAAAACCTTTGCAAGAATAAAAACAGCATTCCTATCCAAATATACCTTTAGAAATCTGTTAGAAATGTGTCAGTCATGATTGAAAGAAGATATATAGTGAGTGTTTGGGAACTCCAGGGGTTTATCCTATAAAATGCTTACACACTGAGACAGAGAAGGGCTATGAATTCTGGGGATCGAATTCCTTACAGCCTGAATGATCTAAATGTGAGGTATTATGAAGAAAAAGCTTAGTCTTTTTAATTAGATTCTGAGCTATGCTATCTCAAGCACCCGACTTCATTTTACTGAGCGTCTGTTTCCTTATTTGTAAGTGGGAATAACAATAGTATTGATAGGAATTTTAGTTAAGATAATGCTTATAAATTTAAGAAGCATAGTGCCTGGCACATAGTAAGATACATGGTAAATGCCAGAAATCCAAGAAATGAAGTCCCATGCAAAGCTGCTTAGCCTAAACAAAGGTGATATTTACTAGCTTCTGGACAGACCTTTATGACGGTGAGATTTTATTTTTTTACAAATCTTCCAGAACACTTGCAATTTCACCTGCTTAGTTAATTCTTATCATATCTCTAGAAAGAAGCAATGAGAAGCTAAGACTTGGATCAGAAGATGATGATATTGCAAGAGGTTACACTTAAACATTACTCCTTTGATTCATGTGGGCCTACTACCTTGTACACAGCAAGTCATCCACATATGACTTTAAAAAGCTGTTGTTTATGTAGTGTTCCAGGTGCCCTTTGAGAGGAATCCTCTTACCAATATTCTAGAAACACACACCTTGAGTACTATGCCCTTAGTATGCCATGGCTAGCTGTCCATTTTCAATCAATCCCAGTGCTGCACCCTGGGGAACAGACTCTCACAGCAAAACTTTTCTCCTGGCACCTCTAGCATCTTAGGTCATCAGCCATCAGCACCTGTTCGGAGGCCTACTTTTCTACACAAGTTTTGGCCGGAGGGGAGCAAGTGAGCATTGTACTTTTTCTAATAAAATCCTTTAAAAATAAATCCATTCAGGTTTGGGACACTTTTTTCTACCTGTCATTTATGGTTGCTAATGTGTAGTTGTTATTTAATTGTATGTTTATATTAAACATTCCCCATGCCAACATGATAGCCACAGCCTTGACTAATAAAAAGAGAGAGAAAGAAAAAAAAACAGAAAAAGCTTAGAGGAAAGATGCATGAGTAAATGGAAATAAAATGGGATATTTCAATAGGAGGTCTCCAAAATTGATAGTTTCTAGGAAAACGCATCACCTTGCACTGCCAGTGGTTCTTTCTTAGCTTCCAACTAATTTATACTCTAGTAAGGTACTGTCCTTTTCTTCACCCAGCCTTGCTAATTTAAAGAATCTTAACTGGGGGGAAAATGCTAATCTTATTTTGGGCCTACCCATTTTCCCAATCTCAGTTTGATGTCTTCCTCGGAATCGGAAGGCTTCCCTGGAGCTTGGCGTGCTGGGCTTGTCTGTGCTGTGGCTTTCAGTCTCAGGCCAGGTTTTACGAATTTTGTCGCATTGGTCTGGAAAAGAGGTAGGGTGGTTGACTTGTTTTTTAACTCAATGCAAATTAATTTATGCTTGGAAATTTGCTGATCTTCTCACCTCAATTGGGAAAATGTCTGACTATATTGATTGGCCAAATGAAGGACTCAGGGACTCAAGGAGGTCAAGTGCATTTTAGATGCTTCTTAAATTGTCCTAAATTATCCCACTTTGGAAAGCGCAGTCTTGTGACAGTGGCATTAAGGTAAAGAAAAACAGCCTCTTCTCCAGCTCTGATTAGGCCCTGTCTCCTTCCAGAGTCTTTCTCTCCAATCCAAAGCCTTTGCATGTACAATTTACCCTGGAAAAATCTCCTTCACAAACCTCTTCCAAGTGACTCCCATTCATCTTTCTGATGTCAACTTCAGCATCATTCCCTCAGAGAACTTCCCCAAATTCCTAGTTTCTGCTAGGAATTGTCAATCCTTGTTCTAGAGCTCTGTTCCTTTGAGAATAAATTACTCAATTGGTAAGTAAATATTCATAAATATTATGAATGAATGAGTTAGGAATGAAGTATAATAATGAATAATTCATTCCTATTTCTCCAACTACAGCATAAGTTCCAAGGAAATAGGGACTATGTCCATTTTTGCTCATTGTTCTATCCTCAGTTGTTAACACAATACTTGGCACATAGTAAGCAATTAAAAAATCTGTTGAATAAATGATCCCAATGTTCAACATGTACATAGCCCACTGGATAATTTAGTGAAATTTGACTTGCATGGGTAATAAAGCACCAGAGAGAATCTGGTCCCCACTGGGATACCAGCAAAATTTCTGTTTTGCCATTTGGGAAACACCTTGACATCCAACAGTTCAAAGTCAAAATTCCTGTTCCATGCAGGTAGCTGAGTAAATTTAAGGTCAACTAAAACTGGACTCACTAGTCATTTCATTCTTGGTTGCTCTTTTCTCCTGTTATCCTTCTTAATGGATATATCCTGCCTTCTCATGACTTCAAATTTCTGCATTCTGATCATGAGCATTCCTGTGGTTTCACGCTCCTATTTGTTCTTTTGCTAATGATCCTTATAACTGTTTTCTGCTTATTTTTATAGATTGCTTGATCTTCTTTACTAGGTTGTTTATATTTCTAAAAGCATCTGATTGATTGCACTTCTCCTTGCATCCCTGCTAAACTTAATGGTTTCTATTGCCCTTTTCATTTCTAAAGTTTAACTGAGATGAATTTCAATTTCACTTTCAGGAACGGTTTGCAAACTGTGGAGTTTTCTTTATTTCTGACCAGGCTGTTCCCCAGGGATAATTTTAATTTTTCGAATAATTAGAAATTAGTAACCTTTCTGTCAGTAAAAATAAATAAATAAATAAATGAAAAGCATTCTGGACATAAAGACCTAAAATTTCATGTTGTCCTCAGTTTGTTCATTCTTTCTCTTTCTTCCTGTCCTGTCCTGTCCTGTCCTGTCCTGTCCTTCAATTGGTCTGTCTATCTAAACACATTTTGAGAGCTTATCTTATTTGGGGCTCATCAGCAGGATCCATTCATTCTGTTTATCCTCAAAATCTAGATGATTTTCTCTTCTGGTCCTTTGCAGGAATAACCAGCAACAATTGGCAAGAGGGCTGGTTGTGGCAGTAGGAAGTAGGCTGGCACTGAAGATGCCCAAGTTCTTCTTTTTATTTCTTTCTGGAGGAAAGCCAGTGCCATTGTTGGCATATCCTGGGCTGAAAATAAGGAGTTGTCACCTTACCTCTGCCCTAATTAGTTGTGTAGCCTCAGTCAAATCAATTCCCCTTTATGCACTTTAATTCTGCCCATCTATACAATGATGGAGGCTAAATTAAATTAATTCAAAGACCCCACAATGCCAAAGATTCCAAGAAAATTGATGAACTTTTGATTTTTAAAAAATCAAATGAACCTCAATTTGCAACAATATTCAGTGGTTTCACTGTCAAATTGTAGTTTCTAAAGAAGTCTAGGTTTAGTCCAACCTAGAGTTTGGCTGTTTTCCCACATGACTCCTGAGAATGGAATAGCCTCTGACTCTCCTCCAAACACTGTAACAGAGACAGGAGTGCCAGATATGTTAGAAGGTATAAGCATAAAACAATAAGTCAATGACACTGAAAACATATAAGGCACTAGGTAACACCAAACTGAGAACGGGACAGAGATAAGAGAGTGCTGTAATGCTAGCACAGCCCCTGATTCTCAGGAGGAATTTTCTGTGAAAGGACAGACTGAGCTATGGAGGGACACAGAGCAACCCTGCTCATGGCAGGTGGATGGCGTAGCACTCCTTTGCCAGACATGACATTCAGGGAGATGCAATAGGAGTATATGGAGGATATCTTTGTTGGGAGGAGTTACTCTCTTCAGCATTGAACATCTCATTAAGTGACTTCCTCAATTTCAGTGATGTCCAGAAGCTTTCAGAGATAATCTGAGCAGTCAGTGAACTGATGTGTCTGCCAAGGCATGAATAGCATAGATTGTTCAGTGTTTGCCCTGGGTCTATCAGCAGTAATAAATTTTAATCGGTTAGGCACTTTTTAAGCATGCTACTGTTTGCCAAACATTATTTTTGGCAGGCATTTGTAACAAAACCTAATGCATTATGCATATTTATTTCTATGGTATTTCATTGTATTAGCACATGTAGTATTTGTATGGAATTTTTGTAAATTCATTACCAAAGTAGTATCACATTAATTATTCTGGTTTAAAAAGTATTAGGAAAAAAATAGTCCTGGGGAGCATACATCATATCATGGGGAAGTGGGAATGATCTATTGTCATTTAAATTGTGGAAAAATATTAGCATGTATACGAGAAAAATAACTTATAAAAGTACACAGCAAGTGTGAAAAAAGTGAATTATTAAATACTTTGGTGTTTCCTTAAATACGGAATGCCTAATTTCAGAATTCTAATGACAATCATTATTACAGATTTTACTGATTGGTTTTATTTAACAGTATAACTTAGTGGTAGAGACCCATAAGACTTATTTCATTTCTCTGTGTCATATTTCTTTGGTATCCTGATCTGCTAAATCATACTTTCTCACTCTTTTTCCCCCTTCTGTTTCTGTCCATCTCTGAGGTGCAGAGGTCCTGGGCCTTTGAACTTTGTATAACTCTTTCTTCTTAAATCCCTAGTATAGGGAAACTATACCATATTAAAATTATCTGTCTTGGCTGGAAACTACTCCAATAATTCAGTTCTCCACTGAAGTGTAAGATTTAGCTCTATTAAGTGTCTCTTAGTATCACTCTTCTATTCTTATAAGATAGGGTCATGAAAATTAGTAGTAAATTATTTTCTCTACCCTACTGGAGATTATATTATTTCCAGTGGTTTCTAGAACCTTGATTTGTCTTGTTCTTCCAAATTTGACAAATAATGTCTAGGCCACTCTTCCCTTTAGAAACTATTTTACAACACAGTAGTTTATCACTGTCAGGAAACGTTATAGCTATTCTTCTTTTCACAGGTTTTGATTCAGATAACACCTCTCTCCAAGAAACTCAAAAATCTCTGCAAGTATTGCTTTCCATAGCTTCACAACAGTCGTTTGATGCAGGGCAATTCTTTCTCACTGCTACTAAAAAAATGAGCAACCTTTGCCCTACACAACACTGTGCTAGGCAACAAGTGACTGAAATAAATGCTCAATTTACCTTTTAGAAATATAAACCCAAAGGCATCATATTTGAATAGTCAGGAAAATAAAATACACCTACTGTCTTACATAGTATTAAAAAACTGATTTTATATTATTTGAATTACATGAAATTATATTATTTAAATTAGAAGGAAAAAATGTATTTTTTAAAGCAGAGACTTAATACATTTATCAGGATAATGACAATTTATAAGGCTAATGGCTATTACACTTATAAATTCAGTTATCCATATTCCATAGAACATAAGAATCGAGTCTTTATTTCATTCCATTCAGAGCTGCACAGCTAGTGCAAACTTTTCTTCAATATTTCTACATAAATCCTCCTTCCTGACTCATGTTCCATTCTGACTATGAAAAATCAATAAGACCTTGACCTTGTTGCTTTCATGTTTCATGCACTAATTCATAACTAGAATTAAACTCCCCCCAAAAAAGTCAATCACCGTGAACGGGAGCCAGGACTAGACTGCACCTCTAGACAGAGCAGCCGGCAGCGGCTCGCATTGTGAATTTTAGCTCCAGATTGACTACAAGAGCAAACTAACAATCCCAAGAGGACACACAGACCCTCTGACGGAAGTGGACTGCTCCTGCAGGACCTGGGAGACACCGCAAATACTGTGAGTGCCCCGACTGCGGAAGCGGGAAAAGGAGACCCTCCTCTCCTGAACACACCCCCCTAACTGGAGAAGCTGAAGTTCTGTTTGCCTGAGAAATTTCTGACTTTACCTGGAGCTGAGTCAATTAGGAGAGCCAAGGGAAATACAGAGGTAGAGGAAGCAGCAGCAAGGCCCTGGGAGCCCGCTGGGTTCCGGAGCAGGCCATTCCTGCTTGGCACCACAGGGATCCAACGAGAGAGGACCAGGGGCTAAAACTACACAGGGAGAAGCAAATCTCTAGATGAACTTTGTAACAATTTGAATGGGGTGAGAAGCCTCCTGGACAGAACTTGGGGGAGGGCACAAATTGGGGATACAGACTCCACAGGCAGGGGAAGAACCAAGCCCTTTACTTTAGCAGCTGGGAGGCGGATAGCCTGGGGCAGGTTTTCAAGCCCATATTGCTCTCTGCCTGGGGAAGGTCTGGGGGCTGTTGGGGCAGACACGGTGGAAGTGAGACCAGCCCTTTGGTTTGCGTCCAGAGCTGGGTGAGGCCTATGACTGCCAGCTTTCCCCCACTTCCCTGACAACCTGCATGACTCAGCAAAAGCAGCCATAATCCTCCTAGGTATACAACTCCAGTATACAACTCCCATCTCCCACAGCAGCAAGACCCACCCCAGAGAGCCTGAACTCAGACACGCCTAGACTCACCCCCACCTGATGATCCTTCCCTATCCACCCTGATAGCGGAAGACAAAGGGCATATAATCCTGGGAGTTCTAGGGCCCCGCCCAACCACTGGTCCCTCTCCATGCTACTTACAGCTGATTCTTTCTGGAAAGTGCCACCTCCTGGCAGGAGGCCAACCAACACAAAAATAGAGCATTAAACCACCAAAGCTAAGAACTCTCACTGAGTCCTGCACCCCCGCCACCTCCACCGGAACAGGCACTGGTTCCATGGCTGAGAGACCCATAGACGGTTCACATCACAGGACTCTGTGCAGACAACCCCCAGTACCAGCCTGGAGCCAGGTAGATTTGTTGGGTGGCTAGACCCAGAAGAGAGAGAGCAATCACTACAGTTTGGCTCACAGGAAGCCACATCCATAGGAAAAGGGGGAAAGTAATACATCAAGGGAACACCCCATGGGACAAAAGAATCTGAACAACAGCCTTCAGCCCTAGACCTTCCCTCTGACAGAGCATACCCAAATCAAAAGGAACCAGAAACCCAACCCTGGTAATATGACAAAACAAGGCTCTTCTACACCACCAAAAAATCACACTAGTTCACCAGCAATGGATCCAAACCAAGAAGAAATTCCTGATTGACAGAGAATTCAAGAGGTTAGTTATTAAGCTAATCAGGGAGGGACTAGAGAAAGGCAAAGCCAAATGCAAGGAAATCCAAAATATGATACCAGAAGTGAAGGGAGAAATATTCAAGGAAATAGATAGCCTAAAGAAAAAAACAATAAAGAATTTAGGAAACTTTGGAGACGCTTTTGGAAACGTGAAATGCTCTGGAAAGTCTCAGCAATAGAATTGTACAAGTAGAACAAAGAAATTCAGAGCTCAAAGACACGATCTTCGAATTAACCCAATCCAACAAAGGCAAAGGAAAAAGAGTAAGAAAATATGAACAAAGCCTCCAAGACGTCTGGGATTACATGAAACAACCCAAACTAAGAATAATCAGTGTTCCTGAGGAAGAAGAGAATTCTAAAAGCTTGGAAAACATATTTGGGGGAATAATAGAGGAAAACTTCCCCAGCGTTGCTAGAAACCTAGACATTTAAATACAAGAAGCACAAAGAACACCCGAGAAATTCATAGCAAAAAGATCTTTGCCTAGGCACATTGTCATTGGGTTATCCAAAGTTAAAATGAAGGAAAGAATCTTCAGAGCTGTGAGACAGAAGCACCAGGTAACCCATAAAGGAAAACCTATCATATTAACAGCAGATTTCTCAGCAGAAACCCTACAAGCTGGAAGGGATTGGGGCCCTATCTTCAGCCTCCTCAAACAAAACAATTATCAGGCAAACATTTTGTATACAGTGAAACTAAGCATCATATATGAAGGAAAGATACAGTCTTTTTCAGACAAACAAATGCTGAGAGAATTTGCCATTACCAAGCCACCACTACAAGAACTGCTAAAAGGAGCTCTAAATCTTGAAACAAATCCTGGAAACACATCCAAACAGAACCTCTTTAAAGCATAAATCACACAGGACCTATAAAACAAAAAATACCAGTTAAAAAGCAAAAACAAAAAACAGAAAAAAACAAAGCACACAGGCAACAAAGAGCATGATGAATGCAATGGTACCTCACATTTCAATACTAACACTGAATGTAAATGGCTTAAATGCTCCACTTAAAAGATACAGAACCACAGAATGGATAAGAACTCACAAACTAACTATTTGCTGCCTTCAGGAAACTCACCTAGCACATAAGGACTCACATAAACTTAAAGGGATGGAAAAGGCATTTTGTGCAAATGAACACCAAAAGCAAGCTATTCTTATATCAGACAAAACAAACTTTAAAGCAACAGCAGTTAAAAGAGACAACGAGGGACATTATATAATGGTAAAAGGCCTTGTCCAACAGGAAAATTTCACAATTCTAAACATATATGCACCTAACACACTGGAGCTCCCACATTTATAAAATAATTACTAATTGTTTTAGTAATGAGATAGACAGAAATGAGATAGAAATGAGTTAGACAGCAACACAGTAATAGTCCGGGACTTCAATACTCCACTGACTGCACTAGACAGGTCATCAAGACAAAAAGTGAACAAAGAAACAATGGATTTGAACTATACCTTGGAACAAATGAACTTAACAGATGTATACAGAACATTCATCCAAGAACCACAGAATACACATTCTATTCAACAATGCATGGAACTTTTTCCAAGATAGACCATATGATAGGCCATTCTCTCTCAGACCACAGTGGAATAAAACTGGAAATCAACTCCAAAAGGAACCTTCAAAACCATGCAAATACATGGAAATTAAATAATCTGCTCCTGAATGAGCATTGGGTCAAAAACAAAATCAAGATGGAAATTTAAAAATTCTTTGAACTGAATGACAGTAATGACACAACCTACCAAAATCTCTGTGATACAGCAAAGGCAATGCTAAGAGGAAATTCCATAGCCCTAAATACCTACATCAGAAAGACTGAAAGAGCACAAACAGACAATCTAAGGTCACACCTCAGGGAGCTAGGAGAACAAGAACAAATCCAACCCAAATCCAGCAGAAGAGAGGAAATAACCAAGATCAGAGCAGATTTAAATGAAATTGAAACAAACAAACAAACAAAAAATAAATGAAACAAAAAGCTGGTTCCTTGAAAAGTAAGTAAAATTGATAGACCTTTGGCAAGACTAACCAAGAAAAAAAGAGACAAAATCCAAATAACCTCACTGAGAAATAAAACAGGAGATATTACAACTGACAGCACTGAAATACAAAAGATTATTCAAGGCTACTATGAACACCTTTATGCACATAAACTAGAAAACCTAGAAGAGATGGATAAATTCCTGGAAAAATATAACCCTCCTAGCTTAAACCAGGAAGAATTAGATACCCTGAACAGAGCAATAACAAGCAGTGAGACTGAACAGACCAATAACAACAGCAAGACTGAACAGATCAATAACAAGCAGCAAGACTGAAATTATAATTTAAAAGTTACCAACAAAAAAAAGTTCAGGACCAGATGGATTCACACCAGAATCCTACCAGACGTTCAAAGAAGAACTGGTACTTATCCTTGTGACACTATTCCACAAGATAGAGAAAGAAGAAACCCTCCCTAATTCATTCTATGAAGCCAGCGTCACCCTAATACCAAAACCAGGAAAGGGCGTAACCAAAAAAGAAAACTACAGACTGATATCCTTGATGAACATAGATGCTAAAATCCTTGACAAAATACTTGCTAACTGAATCCAACAACATATCAAGAAGATATTCCACCATGATAAAGTGGGTTTCATACCAGGGATGCAGGGATGGTTTAACATACACAAGTCAATGTGATACACCTCATAAACAGAATTAAAAACAAAAATCACATGATCATTTCAATAGATGCAGAAAAAGCATTTGACAAAATCCAGCATTGCCTTATGATTAAACTCTCAGCAAAATTGGCATACAAGGGACGTAACTTAATGTAATAAAAGCCATCAATGACAAACTCACAGCCAACATAGTACTGAATTGGGAAAAGTTGAAAGCATTCCCTCTGAGAACCGGAACAAGACAAGGATACCCACTCTCATGACTCCTCTTCAACATAGTATTGGAATTCCTAGCCAGAGCAATCAGACAAGAGAAAGAAATGAAGGGCATCCAAATTGGTAAAGAGGAAGTTGAACTGTCACTGTTTGCTGATGATATGATTGTTTAAATTGAAAACCCTAAGACCTCCTCCAGAAAGCTCTTAGAACTGATAAAAGAATTCAGCAAAGTTTCCAGATGTAAGATTAATGTACACAAATTAGTAGGTCTTCTATATACCAACAGCAACCAAGTGGAGAATCAAATCAAGAACTCAACCGTTTTTACAATAGCTGCAAAAAAAAGAAAAAAAAAACTTAGGAATATACCTAACCAAGGAGTTGAAAGACCTCTACAAGGAAAACTACAAAATACTGCTGAAATAAATCATAGATCACACAAACACATGGAAACACATCAAATGTTCATGGATGAGTAGAATCAATATTATGAAAAATGACCATACTGCCAAAAGGAATCTACAAATTCAATATAATCCCCATCAAAATACCACCATCATTCTTCACAGAATTAGAAAAAACAATTCTAAAATTCATATGGAACCAAAAAAGAGCCCACATAGCCAAAGCAACACTAAACAAAAAGAACAAAACTGGAGACATCACACTACCTGATTTCAAACTATGCAATAAGTCCATAGTCACCAAAACAGCATGGTACTGGCATAAAAATAGGCACATAGACCAATGGAACAGAATAGAAAAGCCAGAAATTGACCCAAATACTTACAGCCAACTGATCTTTGACAAAGCAAACAAAAACATGAAGTGGGGAAGGGACGCCCTTTTCAACAAATGGTGCTGGGATAATTGGCTAGCCACATGTAGGAGAATAAAACTGGATCCTCATCTCTCACCTTACATAAAAATCAACTCAAGATGGATTAAGAACTTAAACCTAAGACCTGAAACTAAAAATTCTAGAAGACAACATTGGAAAACCCCTTCTAGACATTAGCTTAGGCAAGGATTTCATAACCAAGAACCCAAAAGCAAATTCAATAAAAACAAAGATAAATAGCTGGGACCTAATTAAACTAGAGAGTTTTTGCACAGCAAAAGGAACAATCAGCAGAGTAAACAGACAATCCACAGAGTGGGAGAAAATCTTCACTATCTATACATCTGAAAAAGGACTAACATCCAGAATCTACAATGAACTCAAACAAATCTGTAAGAAAAAAACAAACAATCTCATCAAAAAGTGGGTTAAAGACATGAATAGATAATTCTCAAAAGAAGATATATAAATGGCTAACAAACATATGAAAAAAAGGCTCACTGTCACTAATGATCAGGGAAATGCAAATCAAAACCACAATGCAATACCACCTTATTCCTGCAAGAATGGCCATAATCAAAAAATAAAAAAACAGTAGATGGGGGTGTGGATGTGGTGAACGGGAATACTTCTACACTTCTGGTGGGAATGTAAACTAGCACAGCCGCCATGGAAAACAGTGTGGAGGTTCCTTAAAGAACTAAAAGTAGAACTACCATTTGATCCAGCAATCCCACTACTGGGTATCTACCTAGAGGAAAAGAAGTCATGACTCGAAAAAGATACTTAAACATGCATGTTTATAGCAGCATACTTCACAATTGCAAAATCATGGAACCAACCCAAATGCCCATCCATCAACAAGTGGATAAAGAAACTGTGGTGTATGTATGTGTGTGTGTATATATATATATATATATATATACACACACACACACACATATACACACATATACGATGGAATACTATGCAGCCATAAAAAGGAATGAATTAACAGCGTTTGCGGTGACCTGGATGAGATTGGAGACTATTATTTTAAGTGAAGTAACTCAGAAATGGAAAACCAAACATCATACGTTCTCACTCATATGTGCGAGCTAGGCTGTGAGGATGCAAAGGCATAAGAATGATGCAATGGGCTTTGGGGACTTCGGGGGAAGAGTGGGAGGGGGGCAAGGGATAGAAGACTAAAAATATGGTGCAGTCTATACTGCTCGGGTGATGGGTGTACCAAAATCTCACAAATCACCACTAAAGAACTTACTCATGTAACCAAACACCACCTGTTCCCCAATAACCTATGGAAATAAAAATGTTGTTTTTAAAAATTAAACTTGCTCTGGGCAAAGACAATTGCTGTCTTAAGATTTTTTCCCCAAAACTAAAAACAATATGCTGGGTACAAATATGGCACTCAGGAAATATTTTTTGCTCATGATGTTCTTAATATTTTTTTACTTGAAAATGAAAAAAAAATCTTGAATTTTAATTTAATTTTTTTATTTTTATTTTTAGAGATAAAGTCTCACTCTGTTGCTCAGGCTGGAGTGCAATGGCACAATCATAGCTCACTGCAACCTTAATCTCCTGGGTTGAAGCAATCATCCCACCTCAGCCTCCCACCTAGTTGCAACTATGGGTTTGGGCCATCACACCCAGCTAGTTTTTCAATATTTTGTAGAGATGAGGTCTTGCTATGTTACCCAGTCTGGTCTTGAACTCCTGGTCTCAAGCCTTGGTCTCCCAAAGTGCTGGGATTACAGGCGTGAGACGTTGCGCCTAGCCCTAATAAGATTTTTGAGGAAGAGCTTTCCTTAAACTATTTTCCTTTGAGGAAAGTTAGATTGTTCAGTCAGAAATTGAAAATGGCCACCTATCCAAACCTCTCAAATTAGTGTGTTTTATAAATATCTGAAGGAAACTTTAATGCCAAGAGAAAAGAAGAATGTTCTATAGTTAAAAAGCTTCAAAAAAGGGAGAAAAATCAATGTCTCCAGACCATTTGACATAGTCTCAGTGTTTGGTTGTAATTTAAGAAAGATTGGATGCTTAAGTTCAGAAGGTTCAGACAAGAAGATTTTCTACGTTTCACATTTTCAAGCTGTTGACCTAGTTTCCACAGGTGTACTGGGATGCTTCATCACTGACCATCAGAAGGAAATTTTCATGTTTAAGTCAGAAAATACCATGCTTACATTCTCCCTGGTTCTTTGAGAAAAGATGGGTTGAAGAAATTAGGGAATATTTGGGAAATGTGAAGTTGATGGTAATTCGCCATCTTTCGCAATGCTCATTAAAACCAGCCCACATGATTTTTGCTCTTCTAAAATTTTTCCTTTCCTCCTGAAACTATATTTTCTAAAATCCTTATCATCAGCTAATTATGGTCCCAAGCTCCCAATCCCCGTACAGAAAGAATGTCCACTGCTTAGGAACTGATTGGTTATTTGGAGATAGAAGAAAATAGGAGTGAAAGGACCAGTCTGTGCCATGGCCCACATTCCACACTTTTTTCTCCTTGTGAAGTTGAAACTGGATCTAACCATTTGGAAATTATTTACCTACCCTCTCTCCCATCAAGAGGGAGGCAGAAAAACAAATGGGGCCATGAGTGCCAAGAACTTGGAGGCAAAGAGGAGAAGAAGAAGCCCTCCTTGCCAGGATAAAATGGCCAACATTTCCATCTTGTTTGTCCTGACAAGTATAGAGTACCTTACAACTTTTGGCCCTTGCTGTGCCAAAACAGAGAAAATAATGCAGAAGAAATTAATAGTCAAGAACAGTATTTTGGTTTTTTTTTCTTCTTCTTCAAAAGTCTATGCTTTTTTGATCATATCAGAGGAAACGGGTGAAGATGGAAGGAGTCCATATGAAATCCATATAAGGAATTAAGTCATAATGACATAGTGTATTGTGTGTTTCCCAGGAAGCCATTTGCTCAAGGATTTATTAGGATTTACTGTGTCTGTTTGGGCTGTGGTATGGGGAAAATGTGTTATACAGCCAAAACAGATGAGCATCACCAGACCCCCTTGGGCTGCATCAATATCAATTCCTGGAACTTGAATGTGCAGTTAGAGGCAGTGAACTAGTTAAGTGGTCAAGCCCATTAAAAGTTAGTGTGTAGAGGCTGGGTGTGATGGCTCACGCCTGTAATCCCAGCACTCTGGGAGGCCAAGGCGGGTGGATCATGAGGTCAGGAGATCGAGACCATCCTGGCTAACACGGTGAAACCCCGTCTCTACTAAAAAATACAAAACATTAGCTGGGCCTGGTGGCAGGAGCCTGTAGTCCCAGCTACTAGGGAGGCTGAGGCAGGAGAATGGCGTGAACCTGGGAGGCGGAGCTTGCGGTGAGCCGAGATCGCGCCACCGTACTCCAGCCTGGGCGACAGAGTCAGGCTCCGTCTCAAAAAAAAAAAAAAAAAAAAAAAAATTAGTGTGTAGAGTCAGATGTGGTGGCTCAAGCCTATAATTCCAGTTAGTTGGGAGACTGAGGTGGGAGGATCACTTGAGCCCAAGAGTTTGAGGCTGCAGTGAGCTATCATTGCACCACTGTGTGACAGAGTGAGATCCCATCTAAGAAAGAAAGAGAGAAAGAGAGAAGGAAGAAAGGAAAGAAGGAAGGAAGGAAGGGAGGGAGGGAAGGAGGGAGGGAAGGAAGGAGAAAAAATAGAAAAACAATTTGCTTGAGGAAGTTGCTTGATAGACTACTCTAAAAAGTATATTCATTAGCATTGACCCCATATATAGCAGATTTGAATAGGAGGCAGCTTTTTCTTTGAATACTGGTTTATCTCTTCTATTTAGGGAAGAAAAGGGGGAAGTGTGTTTTTGTTGCTGTTGTTTGTTCATTTGTTTTTGTAAAAAGTGGATTTCCCCATTGATTTTGCATTTACATTGAGTTTTCTTGAGACATTGTATTTGAGTTTTGCTTTCTATTGTGTGTAGATGAGATCTGCCTTGATCAGCTTTTGAGTGAGATTCAAGTGGGCACTGGTGTGATGAAAAACAGAGTATTATAACCTTGAGTAGTTCATCGCAGCTAGTAAGACTGGAAAATGCAAATGGCTTAGATTACACCGAGAAAATTCACAATAGCTCTCAGCCTTAAAGAGAAATGGAAGGTTCTAAGGCAGTTAAATTTTATACTCTCATTTACATAAACCACCTAACTAGCTGTTCTGCTTTCATGCCAAATTTTTGCTCTCTAATATTTGTATTATGTAGAAGGGTACTGTAAAATCTTTTAGTTATCTCTCAAAAATTGCATGAGATAACTGGATATTATTACTAGATCTGAAAATTTTAAAAAACAGCAAAGATACAAACAAAAGAAATAGAAAGTCATGGAGTAAAAGCTTGTCCTCAAGAGATAACATTTTTACCTGGCATCATTTCAAAGGAAGTGAAAGGAATAACCCAGGTGCATTGTGGACATCATAAAGAATAAAAACAAAAGCTCGTTGGTGTGAATTTAAAAATAAAAAAAAATTATTGACTTCTATCATAAGTATACATCTACCATGCAGCCCCTTCAGATGTAGCAGAGAGTTTGGTGAGTTCTAGACATGGAATGAGCTCTAACAAGGAAAACTTACCTAAATTTATTAATCTTAGCTGAAATAGCAACACTTTTAAAATATGAAAGACTTGGCTGTATCAGACATTTTTTGTATCTTAATTAGTTTAAGAGCTTCAGCTTTCACAGGGGTGTTATTCTCAAAGCATTTGCATTTGGAGGTTAGGTGCTTACAATTTTGGAATTACTTTCAGATTTTTGCAAGCTACAAAGGAAAAAAGGAAAGCATTACTTTAGAGCCATGATTTTGCTTTAGTTTGCACGATGGCATACTGGAGAGGAGGAAGGGGTTAGATTCAGACAGCTGTTGGGTTGATCTGCCAGGGACTAACTTGTCTGGCCTTTGGTGAGTTGCTGATCTCTCTGAGTCTCAGTTTCCTGACTGGGCACAGAGTAACCCTGCATGCATTGTTTTATCCCAAGACTGCAAAAATAAATGAGCTTTCTAATCATCCTGAAGTCCCCTTTGAAGTTTTCAAGAAATTATAAGCTTAATTTCTACATTTTACACGTATGCATTTTGTAAAAACATGCTTACAAGAGAACATGCTTCTCTACTCCCAACACAATGTGTGGTGTTTTTTTCCCCACACCAAGTAATTCTCCAATTCTCTGTGGACACCCGTTGGGCATCCCACAATTCAATTCAATTCTGACACTAATACCTGGATTTAGCACAGATCCCACAGGGTAAGGGTTTGGTCCCACAAGACTGCCTGTTACTTCAGATGCTAAGTCCAGGCCCCCTGTACTTCTGATCACCCAGCTATCGACTGGGGGTTCCCACAACCCCTATCCTGAGTTCAATAATTTGCCAGCACTGCTCACAAAACTTAGGGAAAGATTTACTTATGTTTGCTGGTGTATGATAAAGAACATTATAAAAGATAAAGATGAATATTCAGATAAAGAGGTACATAGGACAGGGTCTGGAAGGATCCCAAGCACAGGAACTTCTGTTTCTGTGGAGAAGGGGTGCACCAGCCTCCAGTACATGGAGACATTCACTAACCAGGATGCTCATCAAACCTAGTTATTCAAAAGTAACTAAAGAGCTTAATCTCGAGCTCCCTCTCTTTTCCTGGAATCACTGGGTGGGGCTGAAAGTTCCAACCTTGTAATCACTTGGTCTTTTTGATGACCATCCTAAGTCTATTTAGGAGGCCCACTCCAAGACACTTCGATAGCATGAAATCAGGTGTGATGGAAAGGGGCTTATAATGAATAACAAAAGACAGTCCTTTCACTCAGGAAATTCCATGGGTTTTATGAGTTCTGTGCCAAGAACCAGGGACAAAGCCCAAATACATGTTCTTTAACACCACAGTGTTATTCTACATGTAGTCAATAGTAGCAACTCTCAGTATTGACCTTCTCATCTGAACATGCCAGACAGTAAAGGGGTTGTCATCCACGGTAAGGCCAGACACTGTTTTCTTCTTTACATTTCTGTCTCTTGGGAATGTTGACTTTGGTCCTCACTCCTCTAGGCTTATAGCTCTCAGCTGCACTTTTCCAGCCCTTTGCACTGGACTAACACTTCTGTGTATTGGGTTTTCCTTCCTCCTACCCAGCTTGAAGCCTGATTACTTCTATTCAAAAACTACAGTATGGAGGACAGGTAGTCCTGTCTTGCCATCTGGTGATAATGGAGGCTCACTGGTGTTACTGATCTGACCTACTGCAGCAAGTTCAGGTTTTGCAGGCAGGCTCAATGGAGGAGAGGTAGACTGCACTGAAATCCTTTGAGTAAGTCTGGAATCCCGGGCTAGGTGGGCCCCTTCCACTCCCATTCCATCATCAACACTTGCAACAGCCACTTGGAAACACCGTAGGTCTGGTTCAATTCACTTAGTACTAAGCTTTCTTCTGACCCATACAAAAATGCTAAAAATATAAACATCAATTAAAGACTCTCCTGTTTTTCAGGAGTTGTCAGTTCAGGGGGAAAGGTACTTCTTGATGATAAGACTTAGTAATGTTTTCTAAAGTGGTTTTAGTCACTAACTTATTCAGTGAAGACTGATCAAACTACTGCTACGTTCAAGGGATCTTGCTGTGTATTAGCAGGGAATCTGGGGAGTAGGGTGTGTGCTGGGAAAAGGGGGAACAGGGCAAACATGGCTTGTAAGAGCTAATAAATACAAGAAAAACTGGAATAAATGTTAGAAATCTGATAAAGAGAGAATTGATTTTGATGCAAAAGATTCTAAAAAAATGTTTATGGATGTGCTGGCCCTTAGGGCTGAATCTTGAATTATGAGTAGGAACGAGATGTTCAAAGGGAAGAGAAAAGCATTCCAGTTTAAGTGAAATATGTGAGAAGTTGAAAAGCAAGAACATCTGGGGTGTTACTTAGATATTGAGGAAGCTAGTGGTGTACTGGAACCAGCTCCTATCAGTTCACAAGACTTAACGGTGCACCTCTCTTCTGGCTTGGCATTCAGTGACAGCACTTTGGTAGCTTGAAAACAGACTTGGTGGAGTATTTACACCACAGAAATTGCCAAATACTGCAAATCATGGCTTCCCCTCAACATGAGAACCAGTTGTTAAACACAAGCACAGGCTTGGCTAGAGTGCCCTTTTCCTCAAAGAATCTCTTAGATAAGACTGTTCTTTCTGCCATTTATGAAATGGGCACACTGTGGTTTGGTTAGTATAGATGATTTGCAAAGTATCGCATGACTAAGTGTGGAAGCAGACCGAAAGCACATGTAAATAGCATTCTGTAGGACTTCAATGCCAAAGAGCTTTGTGATTCTGTGTATGTAGCACAATTACAGGAGCCAGAGAAAAAGGACATCAGTCCTAAGATTGTTAGTGGCTGTGCCAAAATCTTTTCATCACAAGCGTCTTTTCACACACATGCACTTGAGACTAGATTGTGTGCCCAATCTGAGGTCTATTATTACTTTTACTAGAGTTGAGGGAAAGGGGATGAGAAATAAGAAAAAATAAACTTGAAAATTACAGCCTTAAGGGCAAAAATAAGGAAATCTTAAGAGAAAAAAATGTGTGAAGATTAACTTCAAGACCACAATAAAAGAAACACCTTGGGCTCTGAGGGACCTTTATCATGCAATTTTGCCAGCGTTTCTAGGTTCAATATTCTGAAAAGGGTGGACGTTTCAGTGGTTGCTCTGGAAGCATTATTTTCTGATTCTGTATCTTCGCTAAGGGTTTCATATGCAATCCCCCTTCCCCCATGCAGAAAAATGCACATTTCTATTTCTACAACAAATATCCATGTACTTCTAGTGCATTAGAAATCTCCTTAAAATATGCAGAAGAACTGTAACTAAAGATTAACTTTATGGCCGGGCGCGGTGGCTCACGCCTGTAATCCCAGCACTTTGGGAGGCTGAGGCGGGTGGATCATGAGGTTGGGAGGTCGAGACCATACTGGCTAACACGGTAAAACCCCGTCTCTACTAAAAATACAAAAAATTAGCCAGGCGTGGTGGCAGGCACCTGCAGTTTCAGCTACTTGGGAGGCTGAGGCAGGAGAATGGCGTGAACCCGGGAGGCGGAGCTTGCAGTGAACCGAGACTGTGCCACTGCACTCCAGCTTGGGCGACAGAGTGAGACTCTGTATCAAAAAAAAAAAAAAAAAAAAAAAAGATTAACTTTATTCCAGGTACTAGATTAATGAGATTATATCTTTTTTTATATGTATAAAGTTAAGGTGTATAAATGCAGTTTTGTTACATGGATATCTTGTATAGTGGTGGCTTTTAGTGTATCCATCACCCAAATAATGTACATTGTACCCATTAGGTAATTTCTTATACCCACCCCCTCTCACCCTCTTGAGTCTCTGATGTCTATTATTACTCACTCTATGTCCATGTGTACACATTATTTAGCTTCCACCTCTAAATGAGAAAATGTAGTATTGACTTTCTGAGTTGTTTCAATTACAATAATGTCCTCCAATTCTATCCATGTTGCCACAAAAAGACATGATTACATTTTTTTATGACCAAATTGTATTCCAGTGAGTGACTTGAGGAAGAAAATGTGGTACACATATATTTTCTTTATGCAGTCATTCACTGATGGGCACTTAGGTTTATTCCATGTCTTTGCTACTGTGAAGAGTACTGCTTTAAACATATGAGTGCAGGGATCTTCTTTATATAATTCTTTCTTTTCCTTTAGGTAGACACCCAGCAGTGGGATTTCTGAATCAGATGATAGTTCTATTTTTTTTTTTTTTTTTGAGATGGAGTATCGCTCTTGTTGCCCAGGCTGGAGTGCAATGGCACGATCTCAGCTCACCACAACCTCTGCCTCCTGGGTTCAAGCGATTCTCCTGCCTCAGTCTCCGAAGTAGCTAGAATTACAGGCATGTGCCACCACGCCTCGCTAATTTTTGTGTTTTGAGTAGAGATGGGGTTTCTCCATGTTGGTCAGGCAGGTCTCGAACTCCCGACCTCAGGTGATCTGCCTGCCTCAGCCTCCTACGGTACTGGGATTACAGGTGTGAGCCACCACACCTGGCCTCTATTTTTATTTCTTTAAGAATTTCTGTATACATAGAGTATGGAATAGGCACTGGAGACTCAGAAAGATGAGAGGATGAGATGAGAGTAAGGTATGAGAAATTACTTAATGGGTACAATGTACATTATTTGGGTGATGGTTACACTAAAAGCCCAGACTTTCCATATATGGAAAACAGTATGGACATTCCATTTCCACCAACAGTGTATTAGCATGCCGTTTTTTCTGCATCCTCGCCAACCTCTGTTTTTTTTGTCTGTTTGTTTGTTTTGGTTTTGTTTGTTTGTTTGTTTTGTCTTTTTAGTGATAGCCATTGTGACTGGTATAAGATGATATCTCATTGAAGGTTGATAAATATACAGGTTGTCCGGTATATAGTTTTTATTTATTCAACAAAAATGTATTTGAGAGCCTAGTGTGTGGCAGATGTTGATTTAAAAACTGAAAATACAATAGCAAACAGAGTTTTTCATGTAGCTGACATTTCCTAGCAGAGACAAACAATAAACACATGTGACAGTGCCAGGGAGAAAGTACCATTGAACAGCAAAGTGACAAAATACTTGTTGTCTGTTTCATGTTTATGAAATAGAAGATATCTCTTATTCATTCAAACAAGAAATCTACTTTTTTATTTTGACTTTAAAAATACAAGAAGTATGAAGAACAATGTAACAGATACCAAAAGTCTTCCTACCCTAAATTATTAAAAGCATATTGCTTTCATTCTTTTTTTATGAAAAGAAAAAGCTAAAATCCCCATGGAAGATCATCACCTCCTACCTTTCCCTCCCTGACTTCAGGCAACCACTATCAATAATTTTCTATACTTTTACATGTATATATTTATTAGAAAGCTGTCCATTTTTAAAAATTTGTATTTATATATTTATTTTTTTGAGAGTAGGTGTCGCTCTGTTGGCCAAGCTGGAGTGCAGTGGTACAAACATGGCTCACTGCAGCCTTGAGCTCTTGGGCTTAAGTGATGCTCCTCCCTCAGTCTCCTGAGTAGACCACAGACCTCAGTCTTCTGGGGCCACAGATGTGGGCCACCACACTTGGCTTTCTAAAAAACAATTTTTGTAGAGACGGGGTCTCACCATGTTGCCCAGGCTAGTCTCAAACCCCTGGGCTCAAGCGATCCTCCTGCCTTGTCCTCCCAAAGTGCTGGAATTATAGATCTGAGCCACCACACTTAGCCTATGCATTTTTAAAATCTTTTTTTTTTTTGGCAGATGAGTAAATATTGCATTATTTTATTCTACTTCTTAAATTTATGTGTTTGAAGTCTACTCCTTTTTATCTATTGTGTAATATTGCATCATATTATATAGTATGTTATTAATCTACATCCTAAATAATAAAGCAAGTTTAAATAAAATGAATATATTTTTAAAATATTTAAGATGAATGTATTCATTTCAACAGCATTCCACAAGTGCTTATGGGAATATCTTGTCACAGCCCCAGCCCTTAGGTGGCGTGAACTACAAAGAGGAGTTAGCCTCAGTAATGGACTTTAAGGAGCAATATATATAAACACCAGCTACCATGTTACACAGGGCAGAAGGACTGAAAAGAGGGGAAGAAATTAACTGGTTTAGAATTTGCAGAACATAAGTGGGAGGATATGTAAAGCCTTTCAAAGAAAGGAGTATAAAAAACAGTGCTGCAGGAAATTGGAAGAGAAAGCCACAGTATCAGCAAACCAGGTTGGAAAGTGCAACGCAACTTGAGGAAAGAGAAAGTTCCCATTGACTCAAGGAAAGAGACTTAGGCTACTTACAATTTGAAAGTGCAGATGAGACAGGAACTAGGTGGTCTTGACACACCAGGCTTAGGCTTCTACCTAATCCATCAGTCAATGGAGAGTTTTTATCCCTGTAGTAATATGCTCGTTGCCCAAGGAAGAAAAGCCATCAAAGTAAGGGAGGAGGGAGCTGACAGCATCCACACTGAGGCACAGTGGAACATGCCCATGGGCAGCTTGGAGACTAGGTTGCTGTGT
Source organism: Gorilla gorilla gorilla (assembly GCF_029281585.2). Lineage (NCBI taxonomy): Eukaryota > Metazoa > Chordata > Mammalia > Primates > Hominidae > Gorilla > Gorilla gorilla. The sequence continues at coordinate 81,955,154 of NC_073241.2, forward strand.
GCTGAGTGAGAGCAGATTTCTGACCTCGTCAAAGATATACCTCTCGTCTCCCTCCAAGTGCAAAGAACAAAAATTTCAGCCACTCCCTGATCCTTTTCTTGCAAGAACCCAGCAAGAGTATTTTATTTCTATGGATTTTTTTTCAATACAGTCATTGGAATTCCTTCAATAACTTCAAGGAGTCAAACGAGTCATGCTCTTTTTAAGACAAGGTCACAGAAAGTTGAGCATGACTCTAATAACATGGGACAGTAGAACAAAGAGGTTTCCGTGGCTCTGCCTGGATTTCACACCGGCCCATTGGAATGTTCAGTCTCAGTGTGCTTTGGCCTCCTGGCTATGGCTATCTTGTTCCTCTTTTATGTGCTCCCATTAGTGAGCGACAGGGAATCAGAGTACATTACAACAGGACTGCAATAAAGTGTGTGTGTGTGTGTGTGTGTGTGTGTGTGTGTGTGCAGGTGGAGGAGGAGTGGTTTGATTAGAGGATGGAGTAAATATTTGTGGTGGGAAAATTCTCATCAGTTTCTTTCTTGCCTTCATCAGGGGACTGGTTATGGGGACATAGGCAGAGGAGCTTTCGTGGGTCTGGAATACACAAGTATCCAGAGCTTTCCCCCACCAGGAGCTTGCTTAGGTTCTGAGGACACAGAGAATAACAAAATAGGAAAAGAATGATGCAGGGGAAAGGGTATATCAATTACTATATTTCCTTACTTCTAAAGCACACTTTTTTTCCCCATATTTTACTGTCTTTGAACATGGTAGTCACTGTTGGGCTGACAGAAGTTGTGACATAATTATCATTGCCTGCACAAAAGCACAAAACCTTGCTGATGGATTTCAGAGATTAGGAAGAAAATCCCAGATACAATAGGAAGTACTCTTTTAAAGGCATATTGTATCACAGACATTTTTGATGGCATGAAAGGTAAAATTATATGGGAAAATCACAGATATTTGTAACTCTGACTCAAAAAGTGACTAAAAGGAGTAAGAGTCTGAGTTTTAAAGATTAGAAATAATTCACTCATATTTTTGCTTATATTATCCTTTTTATTTATGACCAGGTGATATGTGATAGGAGATTTATGTTTTAAAAAGTCTAAGAGGCTTCTTTCCATAGCATAAACTAAAAATTCTATGTGGCAAGAAATAATTGCACCATGTTTGAATTATTGATCTTAGTAATCCATCTTAAATCGATGCTTTAAATATAATTACATCGATTAATAATTGCTACACAATCTGATAAATGCTATAATTGAGGTATGCACAAAGGACTGTGGAAGTGTTGAGCTTCTGAGAGTTCAAACTTTGCCAGAGGAGAGGACATAAAATCTAAGGAGTTTCAGCATGAGTAGGAGTTTTCTATGTAGGAAAGAACATTCCAAACAGAGGTTGAAATTTTGACTTTCTGATCATGTAGTTTTTAACTTGTTTCCCCTCTGCCAGTTGTTCCAGGTCCTTCACCTAAACTCTTATTAGAAAAAGGGTGCTGATTATTAATTTATGCCTCTCAGCCTAACACTAAAGATTCTAAGTAGCTTTGCTGCACTTTTGTTGCCCAGTGGACCATATGCAGTAGTGAGTTTTAAACTTCTTGCATCTTAATTCATCTCCTTTAAGGTTTAGAGCTCCAAGGCTTTGTATTTATTCTTTCTTGGTGATCAAATCTAAACTGCATTTTTAAAGAGATGCATTTATGTCACCATTTTTCCTAGCTTATTTATACAGGACTCCTCCTGCTAGATGAATTATTCCTTCATTTTATCAAAAGCTAAGGGAACACCCTTATTTGGAAACCTTAAAAGTAGTACCAGGTTGCACCATTAAGGTACCAAATTCCTCACATATTGCCAATAGGAAAGCACATATTAATTCTTGCTAATGAAGCCCGTGATAGGTATTGTGGCCTGGAGAAGCATACAGTTTGGTTATGGAGAAAATATCTAATTGCAAGAGCAGTAATGAAACACTACAGGTGGGAGGGTGGGAGGCTAATACAAGTGCTTAGCTTAGTGATCGCTGGAACCACTATAAGACCACTACCATTGAACAAGATAATTGCAGCACAGAAATGGGGAGGAAAGCATTCCCTTATACCTGTATTCATTTTCTAGGGCTGCTATAACAATACCACAGATTGGGTGGCTTAAACAACAGACATTTATTGTCTTACGGTTCCGGAGGCTGACATCCAACTCAAGGTATCAGCAGGTTTACTTTCTTCTGAGGCCTCTCTTTGGCTTATGGATGGCTCCCTTCCTCACGTGGCCTTTTTGTGTGTTCATATCTGTGTGTCCAAATTTCCTCTTCTTCTAAAGACACGGGAAAGATTGGATTAAGGCTCACCCAAAAAAGTTAAGGGCTTTGCTTTAACTTAATCACAACTTTAAAGACCTTATATCCTAGGTACTGGGGGTTAGGACTTCAGTATATGGATTTTGGTGGGGGGATACACAACTAAGGCTTTAACATACCCCCTCTTCCCTGTAGGGTTAAATTTGGAAACTGAGTTGCAGGAGACCCCAAGCTTGAACTCCAGGCATGATAGTTCCTTCAATAACTTGAAAATGCTTCATGTTTCTTCAAAATTAAGGACCTCTCTCTTCCACCTGCTTCACTCAACTTCTTTTATTGTTTATCTACTGCTGCTATAACTATAAACCACCCAGCTTTAAATCCTCTGTGCATTACTACAAAAATAAATTTGCCCATGCTGAATTGTGGAACTGAAGTGTTTCCAAAGGTGAATGTACCAAAGTGGATGCTTGAAACTGCACCTTTTTACATTAACCCATTAATCACCTTCACCTTTAAACAGTCATGCTGCCTTTATTTATGTATTTTTTTTTAAGAGAGAAGAGGGGAACAACATAGACCCAGCACAATAAATTAAAGTTCATTCAAGCACAGTTGTTGTTGATGAACAACGCAGTTCTGCTTGGTTGAAACAAGACACAAGGGGCTTGTTAAGCCTACTAAGTCACAGGTGAACATTGAGGGTCAGGCAGTCTTAAGAGAAGGTGAAACCTTTCTTATTTAATACTTTGACAAATTAATAATCGAGCCATAGAGTTTCTTAGTTTCATTGAAAATGGCGGTCTCTAAGTGTAATCTTTGAAACAGAAAGAGATTAAGTCTTTTTGTGCCTGGCACTTGTGACCTTGGACAAATGGACAAATAGCTTCTGCAGCTAATTAATTCAAGAATTTAATTCAGTGTCTTCTCTGAGCCATGGAAGGAATGATACGGATATTGTTTTACTTTGCCTATTACTGAAAACCTTCAAGATAGAAAAATGCCCATTTTTATTTAATGTGGTGTTGAAAATGGCCTATAAAATCCACTTTTTATATGCAGATTAAATAAGTAATGATATTTTAAAGGACATAGGCACTTGTATTACAAATAAAAGCCATAAAATTTTTCTCCAATAAAAGCATAATAAAATTATCTACATTCTACCTTGGAGGAAAATTTAAAAACTAGTTAATCCATTAAAAGCAAACAAACAAAACACAAATTTCTTCAAGAGGTTACCATAATGTGCTTTTACTTGGTTTTTTAGATGCCAATACAGTTACACTGTATTCCTGAGATCCCTTGGATAGCTAATGAATTGTCAATGCTCAGCAGACATCCCCCCGCCTGCCCTCTCCATTAAATATATATATATGTGTGTGTGTGTGTATATATATATGTGTGTGTATACATATATGTGCGTGTATATATATGTATATATGTGTGTGTATGTGTGTGTGTGTGTGTATATATATACATATATATATATACATATATATATATAGTGTGTATTGATGCTATGGTCTAAATGTTTGTGTTCCACCAAAATTCATATGTTGAAATCCTAACCCCCAAAGTGATGGTGTTAGGAGATGGGACCTTTGAGATATGATTAGTTCACTGTGGACACAGTCTTCATGAATATGATTCGTGCCCTTATAACAGAGACCTCAGAGACCTCCCTCACTTCTCCAGCTATGTGACATCACAATGAATACATGACTATCTATGAACTGGAAAATGGGCCCTCACCAGACATTCAATCTGCTGCCACCTTGAACTTGGACTTCCCAGCTTCCAAACTATAGGAAATAAATTTTTGTTGTTTATAAGCCACTCAGTCTATGTTATCTTGTTATAACCCAAATGGACTAAGACAATTGATAAATATATGTGAATAGATTGCATTCTATTTACATGTTGCCCATCACATATTATGTGATATGTGAAGAAAAAGAGAAATGTGAGGTGGTATCCCATGCTACGCTCTAACTTGGCCAACAATGAGACTTGCCACAGTGCTAGGCTCAAGGAACATGCTTGGTGAAATCTTTTGGATAAGATCATAGTGTAGAGCAGTCCAGGGCCTTGACTTTAATGGTCTGTTGTTTTCTTTTTTTGTTTGTTTGTTTTTAATTCTTGTTTTCAATTATAAGCACTACCATTAACTCCATGGGTTTCCCAGGGAGACTGTATCTGAGAGTGGCATTCTAAATACAAATATATCCTTACTGCTAGACAAAAAAGTCAAAACATATGTCCCCACCCATGATGGGTCAGAAATGTCCCCTTCAGATCTCTTGGACAGCATGCTGTCCTATTGTGCCTCTCTTCTGGGGAGCTACGTTGAGAAACTCTTTATTCTATTTCCATCATGTTTAGAGAAGGGGAAATGTGATAACATTAGAGTTTATTATTTTCCCTTATGTAGTGATAGAGACACTGCAATATACAAGATTAAAGTGAGTGACCCAGTACTGTGCGGCAAGATTGAGTCTGTGCTGAGACAAAAACCAAGCTGTTCTCTAAGCTCCGCACTTGATTCACTGAGCCACAGTGTGTGTGAAGCAAGTGCCAAATGCAGTTTCTCAGTCTGCACGAATGCTCCAATTGGCTGCATCTCTTCCCCTCCTGGCTGCTTTTGGTAGAGGATTGCTGATGAAAATTGTGCTGCTGAGCTTCGCCACATGGCTGTGGCTACATTTCAGCAGTGTTAGCTGGAAGAATTTCCCGGGATTCTAAACTAGAAAGAATTTGCTGAGGGGCCCCTTAGGAGAGGGTCAAGGTTTCCTAAGTGCAGGTGATCACTGTATTATATTAATAGTCGAGATTTTATTTTAACCAGCAGGGCTCCAGCCATTCTTGTGGATCCCTGCAATGTGGTTGAAATGATGTTAAGTTTTCTCTCACTGCAGTCTGCCTGTCTGCTTCAAACAGATCTGATTCACTTAGGGCCAAGTTTCAGGGTGTTAAAGACAGCTGGGTTGGTGTACATGGCAGTGAGAAGCCAAGAGATGCACGTCCTAATCCCATGTTGTCTGGAGAGACTGCACCATAATTATATGCCTAAACACCTATTTCTGCATGGGACTGTGAAAACCTCATGGATGGGGAGAGTATTTTCTCCCTCTTTTTCCTTAGTGCTAGCATTTTACTAGGCTCATAAATATTATGTTTGATAAATTAGATTATATTGGCTATAATCCTCTACATATCACTTAACCTCTCTGGATCTCAACTTTCATGGTAAAAGTGATACAGATGAACCACGTTAATCACCACACTTCCAGTGTTATCATCTCATAATTCTACACTTTTGATCCTCTTCGCCTGGAGGAGTTTCTGGTTTTGTTCTTAGCTAATTAAGAGCCATACCTAGATATTTCTCCCACTTAGTTGTTTTATAAGGAGGAGTGCAAACTCGCTCACCATTGACTTCCTATGTTTATGACATGATTAGTTTGATTTTGGATTATCTATCACAAATGAAGGGAAAGCTGAGTAATTTTTAATGTCACAAAACATATTTATGGGTGAGGTGGGGAGTGTTAATCCAGTTGAGACGCCAGTTATATGTTCAGCCAACTGCAAGACCTCTCTGATAGGTAGAAAACATGACAAATTTCATTCCTAGCATTTTGATTTGATTTCTAATTAATTCTCAAAACATCCAAATCATAAAAGTCATTGGTTTATTTTTTAAAATAAATGATCAAATAGCCAAATTTTTATATACAGGTCTTTTTTATTTTTACATAAAACTTTTAATCTAAATAACCCTGGGCACATTATGGGCCCCATTTACCTTCTTTGATTCAGAGACAGAAATGATCACACTTAGAGGCAAAATATTTTCAATTTGGGTCAATGACCCAAAACTTGGCAATAATCTTTTACTATTCTTCTAGTTCTACACTATTCCAATATGTTATTTCTAATGAATCTGAGAAATATGATGAGATTAAAAGGTCATCTCTCATCACTTTATTCTATACATCTCCAAGTAAGCACCCTTCATTCCAAGACAAAAAACTGTAGCAGAGATTTTGTGTGTGTACAAATGTTACAGCTTTTTCTGTATAGTAGTTGGGAATGGAAAATATTAAAAAAAAATAGTCACCTGGATCATTCATTCTAGGGAAGACTAATAACTGCATCAGATTATATTTCTGTTGATATTTAAATTTTCTTGTGAAGTTTGCAGTCTTGGAAATGACTTTCCTACAAAATGTTTTTACCAGATTCCTTTGATCCCAATGGAAGTTAAATCAGAATTTGTCATTCAATATAATTCATTACTTGCCCTTCAATAGTAGGTGAGTAGCTGCTGGTAAATTGAAAAATTACCTTGATAATAATTTAAAAACTAAAAGAAAGTTATCTAAAATGATGTTTTAGCCTGTGGCAACCATCCACTTTTGATAAATGTTCCATCATTTTACCTTTTGCCCAGACCAGATTTATCTACCTTTCTCTACCATTAGAACAAGAAGGTAAAGCGGAAACAGATGGAACTCAGTACAAAGTTCAGACAACAGTCAGATACTAGATTTATCCATGATGTAATTATAAATTAATGAATTGATATTCAAGGCTCAGAAATAAACCCCTCATTTGGGGAGTAAATAATAATCCAAAATACCATGACACTATCCTCCAGGATCCTACATAAAGCAAAGAAAGGGGACCAAGTAACCTAAATATATTATTGCCTGGAGGAAGTTGCTGATTACCTTCCCTAAACCAGGCCTTCCATCCAGGGACTTTAAGCTGAATCTCTTAACCCAGTGATAATGAAGATCACTTGGATTCTCTAATGCCCTGCTTTTCATTTGTGTTTAGGCAATGCTTCACTGACTTAAGCTATTTAAATGTTTAATCTAAAAAGTCATCCTGATAAGAACTCATATAGTCAGGAACCAAATGAACCAGGCCAAAACAAGAGCAACTGTTGAACATGTGCAGACGCCCTGAGCTTTGGAATGAATTAAATAATTTAGCTTCCCAATTATGTTTCACTTATGCTTTTGCTACAGCTCAACAAATGCTTTTGGACCACTGAACCCAATACATTTTTTGTTGTTTTAGAGTAAATTTTTAAATCTTAAGTTGTAGTTAAAAAATTAAAGTGGGATGGGAGGTGATGGCCCAAGCCTTGCAACAATGCACGTTCATTGCAACCACCGTGACCATGGATAACAGGAGCAGACAAGGGAATGCTGATGTGACGATTATAAAATTCATATAGAAAATTAATTGGGTATTTTGTGGCTTATTTTTCCCATCTTATTGATTAGACCACTGAAACCCAATGATTAAGTGATTTACCTGAATCTAACCATTTCAGATTTTATGAGAGCTTGAAAATGATGCAGATTTTTTTGCCTTCTAATTCCTCGCCTGCCAATTAATGGTAGAGAAAAATAAGAAATCGGTTCTCTAGATTCTCACTTCAATGTTCTTTCTACTACATCATGCCACCCCTTTATTTGGTGTGTAAACATATTAGCAGGTTTGTGATTAAAATGAGAGGTGAAGGAAAGTCTCACCAATTATTTTGCTCCATCTCGTCCCACTGTTGCTAAGTTAATAATTATTTGCCTGACAACAAAAGGACATTCCACAGGAAGACTGCTTTTGTGTGCAAAGTTCCTTCATACTCCCTCTTTTCCTTTTTCTGCAACTAGATGTTGTGAAAGGGAGAATCCATGAAGGGACCAAGCAATAGTCAATTTAAATCCAAACCACCACACAAGAACATCAAGCAGAAACACCTTTTAATTGCCTGGACTGGTATTGACTATCAAGTCACTTGTATGACTGCCTTGCTCTGGTTCAAGTTTACCGTCTGTGCCTTGAAAAGTCAATCTAAAAGAGAAGAATGAATCTGAGGGAGTAGAGTCCCCTGGGGTCAAGGTGACAAAACTGAGACTGCAGTCACAAACTAAAGGAGAAAAATTTCATTGTCGCCTATAAGTCTTTCTTAACTTTCAAATTACAGATTTGTGTTTCTGTAGCTTGTCATTCAATTCATAGCTTGTCACTTAAGTTGAAGGATAAAAGTTCTCTCCTTTTACCATGAGACAAATACAATTTTACAGACTTATTGGCATATGTAAGAATCAAGTTGTTCTGGGCTTCCCTTTCTTATCAAAATAAACGTGGTTCCAACTGAAAGCTGAGGTCCTTCTTCCCCAGCCTATTCCTATCATGCCAGCACTTCTAGAATAGCAATTCATCTCAACTGTATGTTCAGGATCATGCACCACTGATGTTCCCCAGTATGGCCAGGGCTTCTGGGGGAATGTCATGACCTCAATATATAAGTTTACTTCTATACCCTCGATGCCAACAAGACAGGAGGAAATATGGATAGGTTAACCCCGAAGGACAGCAAGAAGGAGAGTGATAAGGATGGCAGGTAGCAAAAAAGCAAAATTTTGGAATTCTGAAAGGTGGATGGATAAATAGTAACTGAATTAAAACCCTGGTGGGGAACAAATAACTACAACTCGCTGCTGAACAAGTAAGTGTGGGCTGTAGTACTCCAGGACAACACAAGAATTGAGGCAATGGGTCACTTTGATGGTAGCAGTGCAGAATAAGACAGAAAACAGGTGAAAAGGGCAAAGGAACATTAGACATTAGACCTACAGACTCTCTCTGGTCCCACAGAGCTGAGCAATTGGATATCCTTACTTCAGCAGAAGAGGGAATGTTCTTTCTAGAGAGATTAAATCAGAGAGGAAGATTTGGGGAGTCCAGAAACAGTTGGGAGTGGGGCGAAAAATTGTACTGAAAATAGGGACTAAGTGAAAGGCAGGCAAACTGGTTGATGAGATCCCACAGCCGTCGCTATCCTTTGGGCTCTTCTCATGCTGGAAAGTAGTCTGTTTCCCTGATGCCTCCACAGGAGATGGGAGAATTCCTCTCTGGAAAACTGGCCCAATAGGTGCTGGCCTTTGGGAGGTGCCCAGTAAACAGCTAGAGGGAAACCCAGCCCCACTTGTGCACACAGACTTTTTAGTAGTTTTATTTTTCTTCACTTTCAAATAGATATGGATATTTAAATATTGCCAAATATTTATAAGATCTTCTAAAATAGAGAAAGTAAAACCAGCAAATAGGAATCCAAGAGAAATGGAGAAGTCTGCTGAAAGCAGAAAACAATCTCAAATAAAACATAACTTTAATATTTTGACAGAGATAAGAAAATATTAAGCAATCATATAGTAAGAACAGGTAGCTATAAAATAAGGGAGAAACTTTCAAATAATAAGAAAAAGTGCTCAGAAATTAAAAATTGGGTTTCCTGATAGAAGGAATAAAAAACACAGTAGAATGATTGGAAGATAACATTGAGGAAATCTCTCACAATAGATAAGAAGACAAATATAGAATGTAGGAGAAAAGAAAAATTAGAAGGTCAGTCTAGGACAGTGATTCTCTAAATTTCCTTGCATCAGAATCAGCTGGCGGGCTTGTTAACATTCAGATTGCAAGGCCCCACACCTAGAGTTTCTAATTCAGAAGGTCTAGAATTCAACCTAGGAATATACATTTCTAACAAGTTACCGGATAGATCCAATGCTACTGGTCTGTGAACAGGACTTTGAAAACTACTGTTCTAGGAGATTCAACATATGAATCACAGCATTTCTTGATAGACAAAACCAGAAAGCAGAGAGGAGGAAATGATAATAGAAACAATCCAATAAGGATACGAATTTCCAGAATGAAAGGACCCAGGTCATCTAGTTCCCAGCACAATAAATGCGAAAAGATTCATCCTAAGGGACATGATGACATTTCAGAACTTTAGGGAAAAATACATCAGGGACACACATGCCAAGGGAGGAAGGGAGGGAGGGAGGGAGGGAGGAAGGGAGAAAGGAAGGAAAGGGAGGGAGGGAGGGAAGGAAGGAAGAAAAGGGAGTGAAAGAGAGAGAGAAAGAAAGAAAGAGAAAGAAGTGAAAAGAAGAAAACAAGGGATGGAAGGAAGGAGGGAGGGAGGGAAGTAAGGAGAAAGAAAAGAAAGAAAGAAAATTAACACATTCACATTTGCTGTCTTAGTCCATTTTGGCTGCTATAACAAAATAGCATAAACTGAGTGGCTTACACCAAAATTTGTTTCTAGAGGCTGGGAAGTTCAAGATTAAGGTGCCTGCTTTCTGGTTCATAGACAGCACCTTCTTGTGTCCTCATGTGGTGGAAGTGACAATGCAACTCACTGGGTTTATTTTATAAGAGCACTGGTCCCATTCATGAGGGCTCCACAATGATGACCCAATCACTCCCTAAACACCCTGGGGACTAGGATTTCAAAATATGAATGTTAGGGGAAAACAAACATTCAGACCATACCATTCCCATACAAAAAATAAAAGAATCAGAGTAGACTCACACTTCTTAATAGCAACACTGATAAAACAAAGACAGTTAAAGAATGTATTTCATGTCTTAGGAGAAACAATTTTCAAAGTTAGAATTCTGTGTGCAGCCAAGTTTCAAACAAATGTAAGGTCTTTTTCCCAACATTAAGGTTTCAATAATTTTGCATCCTAAGTAACCTTTCTCAGGAAGCCACCTAAGAATGAGCTTCTATTAAAATGGGAAAGAACCAATAAAGAGGAAGACTCAGAACCCAAGTAAAGCAGATCCTCTTCAGGAAAGAGGCAAAGGGAAGTTCTCAGGTGGTGCTAGAAGGGATGCTTCCAGATGACAGCTGAGTGGCAGTTTGCTGAGTTTCGAGTGGACTAGTAGTGGCTCCAGGAGGAATGTTGTACTGCTAAGTGGACCTAGATGTGTTCACCTTCATTGGGCAAAAGGTCGTAGTTCTGTAGGGACAGTTGGGGTAATAATTATTGATAAATAATTAGGCACATAAAAATATTCACCCTAGCTAAAACAAAAATTTTTATAAGAAAGGATATGTCATCCTTCTATGCTGTGACTCTACAATGCAGAAAACTCATAGTAATGAATATATTATTATATATTATAATATATTAATAATATATATTATATATAAATGCTACATCTATATTGACAGAAAGTAAAAGAAGAAGTATGTTTTGAATAGAGACAGAAAACTACATTCTCACTTTCCATAGTAGAAAGTCATTTAACAATGTTAAAGTGGAAACATCACAAAATAAGAACACTATTTAGAAATAAGAGAAGAACTGATATGAGTTGAGAGTGGTCACTCCTAAAAGCAATAATTTTATCTAAGTAGAGCTGTGTCAGGAGATAGTTGCTTTATCATTATGGACTGGAGACAGAAAACTACATTCTCACTTTCCATAGTAGAAAGTCATTTAACAATGTTAAAGTGGAAACATCACAAAATAAGAACATTATTTAGAAATAAGAGAAGAATTCATATGAGTTGAGAGTGGTCACTTCTAAAAGCAATAATTTTATCTAAGTAGAGCTGTGTCAGGAGATAGTTGCTTTATCTTTATGGACTGGAGGTTTAATTTGACATTTACTATGGACATGTAATACTTTGCTGCTAACAAAACTTCTTAAAGAAAAGAAAGAGAACTTAATCTTAGGCATGAACAAATCAGAGAAAACTGAATTATTTTGAGAGGAAGGAATGGGTGGAAGATAAATCTGGATTCCTTCCAGAGGTGTTGTGGGCCTGAGAAGATTAAGTCTAGGGAGCTAGTCCAGATAGCTGTACCTATGTTCCCTCACCTAAGGAAGGAAACTTTTGCTACATTTTTTTAAAACTCAAGCAAATCTGGGAAACGGCATATTTTAAATTATGTCCAGAAATGCTCCATAAATCAGTTCAGTGGCCCCAAATATCTTTTTTCTTTTCTTTTTCTTTTTTTTTTTTTTTTTGAGACTGAGGCTCTGTCGCCCAGGCTAGAGTGCAGTGGCACGATCTCAGCTCACTGCAAGCTCCGTCTTCCGTGTTCACGCCATTCTCCTGCCTCAGCCTCCCGAGTAGCTAGGACTACAGGCGCCCGCCACCATGCCCGGCTGATTTTTTGTATTTTTTAGTAGAGACGGGGTTTCACCGTGTTAGCCAGGATGGTCTCGATCTCCTGACCTCGTGATCCGCCCGCCTCGGCCTCCCAAAGTGCTGGGATTACAGGTGTGAGCCACCGTGCCCGGCCCAGTGGCCCCAAAAATCTTAATGCAAAAATCCTACTGATACCATCTTCCTGTTATATGATGCGGCCATTAATTTAATTGAACCAAGGTCATGAAATGAGTCTATGCAGATGCAGCCCCCATTTGGGTGCTGTATAAATGCCCTCCCTCCAACACTGAATGCAGGACAGCCTCTCAGATGGTGCCCTCCGCAATTTCCTCACCAAATTTCTGATTCAAACAAGCAAGGCAGGTCAATAGACAGTTTTATTGGCCCTTTTGGGACATGACTGCAGAATATTAGAACTTCTCTTTATAGGTCCCTTGGTAATTGACTGTGTTTACAAAATTATGAGAAAAGCCATCTAGTAGTTGGACCTTCTTAGCCCTTTTCCAATTTTCAGTAGGCTGAAGGTGAAGCCAGGACATTGAGGTTGATGTGTGGTTTTGGCATGGCAGGACCTCTTGTTTCTAACACAATCAAAGAGCTGAGGGCTGATGGGTTAGAATATTTGGGTTTGCTCCACCATTAATTTACTCTAACAGGGACACTTCTGGGTATGACTTGCTACTATAGGAAGATCTGTGCTATGCTTTGGAAATGCTATTTGTTGATGAAACACTAATTGTAAAATAGTTACCTCGGAGAACTCATATGTAATTACATTAAGTTTAATTACATATCATTAATTATATAAAATATTTAAATTGTTATGTTGAATTGTGCTGCACTAGTTGCCTTACATTTTGCTGGTGTGTGGAGCAGATGTGCTTGAAGAGTTTGGATGTCATCCAGAAGTTAGTGAATTGTAACTGTTTAGATAATCGGAGCCTGATTTATACCATCTATTGAAAAACAATAGCTACATATTTTCAGTGATGCAACATTACTGAGTATAGGGAGGAAGTAGCTTATGCCTACCTGATGTTTTGGTAATTATAGTTTACTACCAACCTTAAGTTTAATCAACCACATATAAGGAAGTCAATGCCTAATTTCTCATGTGCATCAATAGCTGTGAACAGTAATTTTTATTTATATTGGGGAGAACAATTTTTTTCTCTGCCTATGAAACTGACAATTTTTTTAGGATGCCTGAATTATCAAAGGAATCTAGAGTTCAATCATTTGCCTTGTTTCTCAGAGGTTCACTTGCTCAAATTAATTCACCATCAATTTAAAAATGTTTCTAGACTTCACTTATATCAAATTCTCTAATATGATTGAAAGCACAGTGAAGTATCCATATAAGGAAAGTAAGAAATTCGGCCGGGTGCCGTGACTCATGCCTGTACTTTGAGAGGCCTAGGCAGGCAGATCACCAGGTCAGGAGTTCAAGACCAGCCTGGCCAACATGGTGAAACCCTGTCTCTAATAAAAGAAAAAAAATACAAAATTAGCCGGGTGTGTTGGTGCACACCTGTAATCCCAGCTACTCGGTGGAGCTGAGACAGGCGAATTGCTTGAACCCAGGAGGCGGAGGTTGCGGTGAGCCAAGATGTTGCCACTGCACTCCAGCTTGGGCGACGGAGTGAGACTCTGTTACAAAAACAAGAAAGTAAGAAATTCATACAGACTAACAATAGGTTTTTCTTTTCCAATATGTGAATATAAAACCTACTATGTACTTAAGGGATCTGACACTAGAAAATGTAATGATCGATCTTAAGTTTTGGTAAACAAATAGCAGTACTGAAATTTCCTCTCTTAAATAATTTGCTTTCATATTTATATCCATTTGGAGTGGAGCAAAGCAGAGAAACAGTCATTTAAATATAAATGCTACAGAGAGAAAAATATTTATGATTCGTGTTTCTGCCAATCAAATAAATGGTACCATTTAAAATTTTAGTTTATTTTTGTCTGTGCAGATATTATCTACTATTAACAGTACTTTGGCTCAATTCAGATTATTTTGACTAAATTTCTCAAAAATTGGAAAGCACAGAATCAATTTGTCTAAAGAAAATAACTTGTTAGTATGTCACCAGCCATAAATCATGACATGTCACTTCTACTACCTTTGAAGAGGATCTATTCTACAGAAGTTCATTTTTAGAATTACCTCTGCTTATAATTTGAAGAAAATACTTTTTTCACCAGAAAATACTTTTTTTTTCCTCAGAAATACTCCCAGGTATTTTGATGAAAAATAATTAAAATTATCTCATATAATTGTATATACATATGTATATGTGTTTGGTGGTATCAGGGATCATCTAATAAGAACAAAATTGAATTCTGTAAAAGTTATGTTGACTATGCCAGAAGGTACAATCTGTGAGTCAAAATTTGAGGGGCAAAGGGAGGGATTACAGTTACAAGGGAGGATATGGAATAGAGCCAGTATCTGTTGAGACTGAAGATAGGCCCAAATGAGGAGAGGGACTTTGAGCAGGCTTGTGTGCAGGAAGATTTGAGAAAGCTCAGTTTGTCACTTCAGCCTAGCAGCCTTCCCAGGGCTGAAGGTAACTTTGGTGGAATTAGGAGTTGGTTTGCCCCAACCCCCAAATGGTAGTAGATGACATATGCCAGTGACAATGTCATCCAAGCATCCTAAGCATAAATAATGCAGGTGATTCATGAAACAAGTATTATTATTGATATATGTCTTATCTATTTTGATTTGAAACTTGCCTTCCAACCATGACATGAGTTCTATTTTATTTCCTAAATCTTCATTTTGACTTTGGCCTGTTGTAAGCCTGTTCCAGGCTCAGACCTTGCAGGAGACATTAGGGCTTCTTTGTCTTCAAGGAGCAACAGGGGTGTCAAAGCTATCTTAGAATCCCACTCCTTTCCTATGACAGTTTCAGGAAATAAGAACAATTTATCCATGACAGCTTTAGAAACACGATCTACTAATTTATGCACTGCTTCTTCTTGAATAATTGGGATCCAGTCACGCTCTGCATAACAGCCCCTGGCTTTGGGAGGGTCCAGGCTTACCAACTGCTTCCCCTGGAGGGGGAAGAGCTGGAGGGTGAGCAGATTGTGCCTTCCCTAAGCAAAGAAAGAAAGAAAGAAAGTAAAAGAAATTAGGGGTGGTAAGGAGGTTAGAAGACAAAGGAGGAAGCATTTGATAGGTCATCTGTCAGTAGGCCTTGATAAAGGCTGGTAAGAGAACAATGGAAAACCACTTCAAAGTGAACAATACCACACTGAGTATGTGCCAGTTTAAACAAAAAAGAAAGAAGACATGTCAGCTATTAAACACATTCATTGAGGGGCGTCTTTTTAACCCCTTACTTTTCCCACTATTTTTCTTTCCTTAACGAGTAGAGAAGGAAAAAAAAACAACAAAAAAAAAACAGTGAGTCTGTCAAAGCAGGAGGGAAGCATGAGGTTGCCAGCTTTCCGGAAAGTCAGGCAGAGATATTTGCATTAATTGAATATTAATTTCAGGATGGAGGTTGTGTAGACAATGGAAAAGAGGTGACTTTTTGATGGTTTCAGGTAATCTCATGTGTTTGAGAATTTCAGAGAGTGGGGCTCCCTGACTTGTTTTTTATTTTCAATATATTCAAAATAAAGCAGGATTAAAAACTTAATTTGAAGTTTGGGAGAATAAGCTAATAAGATTTTAGATTTTAAAGCTCTAATTCATGGACTGGAGGTACAGAACAAAAAGGGCATTTTCACATCTACTCAGACTACATTTTTTTGATAACCAGAAAAGAGAAAATCAGCAAAAGAAAAATTTAATTAAGTGCTGTTAGTTCACAAGATGATCTCTCATCTTGAAAGTGTCTGATGTGCTAGTCTATGCTATGAATTTAGAGATGAAAGAATAAATATCAAAATGTAATAAGAACATAATACTCTGGGAAATTCTATGTGAGTTTAGAACAGTGTGCTACCCAGCCCCCAAAGCCATCTTTGATGCAAGAGCAGAGTAATGGCTTTTTCTTTGTGAACTTCTCAAATAATGGAAGCCTTGGTTAAAACAAATATTTCCAATATCTGATCAATTTGACAGAGGTTCCTACTGAAGGTTGATGTTTCTGTAAGTGAAGAACAGTTCATCTTTCTACCATGGTTGGTTGGCTTGGTTCAAATGAAATATAGAGCTTCAACAAATTATTTTGGTGCTCAACTCTTGTCTCTTCAGTTAGACATGCATGCCTTGTGGTCACGGTGTAACCACCCAGTGGGTTCACCCTGTCCGCTGCCTAGCAGAGCTGATTTTATCAAGACAGGGGAATTGCAATAGAGAAAGAGTAATTCACGCAGAGCTGGCCGCACTGGAGACCTGGAGTTTTGTTATTACTCAAATCAGTCTCCCGGAGAATTTGGGGGATCAGAGTTTTTAAGGATGACTTGGTGGGCAGGGGAAAACCAGTGAGCCAGGAGTGTTGATTGGTTAGGTAGGAAATGAAATCATGAGAAGTTGAAGCTGTCCTCTTGTGCTGAGTCTGTTCCTGGGTGGGGGCCGCAAGATTAGATGAGCCAGTTTATCCATCTTAGTGGTGGCAGGAGATCCATCAAGTGCAGAGTCTGCAAAATATCTCAAGCACTGATCTTGGGAGCAGTTTAGGGAGGGTCGGAATCTTGTAGCCTCCAGCTGCATGACTCCTAAACCATAATTTCTAATCTTGTGGCTAATTTGTTATTCCTACAAAGGCAGTCTAGTCCCCAGGCAGGAAGGAGATTTGTTTTGGGAAAGGACCGTGATCATCTTTGTTTTAAACTAATTTCCTTGCAAAGTTAGTTCAGCCTATGCCCAAGAAGGAACACGGACAGCTTAAAGGTTAGAACCAAGATGGAATTGGTTAGGTTAGATCTCTTTCACTGTGTAAGTCATAATTTTGCAAAGGCGGTTTCAATGGTCCATGTCTCATCTGTCTTTTGCTGCCCTCCACATTGGCAAATACACGGTGCATATATTGGTTTGTTTATTCATTTATTCAAAGTATCTAGAAATAGTTATTGAGTTCCTACTGTATCAGCCATGCTTCTTGATGCTGTACATTCAGCAGAAAACATCATAAAACCCCACCTCCGTGGGGGTTACTGTTCTAGTCCAGGACAACAGATAAGAAATAGCAATGACATTCAGATACTGTAGGTGAGGAGAAGCGCTTTGAAAAAACAAAACAAAACAAAACAAAAAACACAAAGTGTGGTAGGGAAAGAGAAAGTAACAAGTGTGTTTTTTAGGTCTGGTGGTCACAGACTGTCTCTGTGAGGAAATAATAATTAGAGAGGCAACTAAATGAGACGTAGGACTGCCTACCCAAATGCCTGTGGGAAGAGGGTTTCCTCAGAGGAAAGAACCAACACTGAGGCTCTGAGGGAATTGCACTTGATGTGTTCTTCAGACATCAAAGAGTCAGCATTCTTGGGCAAAATGACCAAGATGATGCAACCCCTGTTACCCACTGTTGTCTTTTAAATTTTAGAAACTTGTTCGGGGCTGACTTTCAGTAAGGTGTATTTTCATATTAAAGGTTGCACTCAGCCTTTCATCCTTACTTTCTAGTATCAATGTTACCTCTTCAAAGTCAAACTATTCCAGAGCTGGAGAATACAGGAAGGATGTGGATGGAAGACCAGGATGTGACCAGTGTTACCCCTGGAAATGATAAGTGACTCAGTCCTAAATGAAATCAGGATATGTCTAAGTAAAATGCTATCGCTTCTATTATGTTCAAATTCTTTAACTATAAAGTTTGGGTGAAATCATGGTTGAGAAAATTATTAAATGTCCATTGTTAGGTCTCTTTCCTATATAGATTCATAATATGCAAATCGGACAAGTT